>NC_092712.1:114810382-116140294 GCF_047496885.1 Scyliorhinus torazame | reverse complement strand
CAGAGACCCCCTAAATAGGGAGGCTCCCCCCACAGAGACCTAAATAGGGAGACCCTTCAGAAAAGAGACCCCTATCAGGAAGCGAGAGAACAGTCCAGACAGAGTCAGTGAAAATAAATACTGTTGCAACACTCACCTGGGAATACACCTGCTGGCTCAGGCAGAGGAAGCACCACTTGTCAATTCCTAGAAAGGGAAAGCAGTGACCTATTTTTAAACCCCTCAAATCCTTGAGCTGCAGGCCATTCATTCATTTCCCTCACTGAGCTGTGATTAACAGCTTCCACACACACACAGCTGCAGCCTTGCTTCATGCTTGAGTAACTCTAGTGCTCGAACCACAATGTTTACAAACATCAAGCACTTCAAAGAGAGTTAGTGCTGTCAATTTTCAGCTGAGCACTTCAAAATCATTCAAGCCTGAAGGGGGCTGATTGAAATGCACTGGGTGGGGTGGGGGTGGGGGGGGGTTAAGGGTGGCCCTCAGGTGGACTTTGGGGGAAATTCCCTTAAGGAGTTACCCTCTTGGTCCATGGCGAGGTCCACCACGTTAGCGACATGCTTGTCAGGATCACTAGTGATTTACGTCCAAGCGATTCTCGGCCCAGAGGACCAGTGAATCACGAGGGCCCGGGGAATGTGGTGCACGGCACACTAAGTGGGTGCATAGGGCTCATTAAGACCCATTTACTCCATTTACATCCTCCAACTGGTGGCGGATGAGAACCTCGATCCCGCCACCAGCAGGAGACCGGAGCATCGGAAACCTGCCGATCCCGATTTTTCCCTGGCGCCCAATTCTCCACCATATTTGGAACCCCGCTACTGGCACGTGTGGGGAAGAATTTTGCCCATATGTACATCATCCTCAAGGGTCTCAGGAATGATTGTGATGTGCTGCACTCTGCATGGCACAGTACAGCAGCGAAGACTGGATTTTCAGAAGGAGCAAAGTGCAGATCCAAGGGCATTGCCATAAAGGCGAGATTCAGTGAGGTTGCACCTATGTATCAATCCAGCAGCCACACATTAAACCCTATTGGCCCCAACCATACCCCACAACACAAGTCTTCCAATTAACAAAACATCCATCTCACAGATATCAATTGCTCAGCTTTAAGTCCTGTTTATCAAATGCTGGATTCTCCGCAGCCCAGGGGTGAAATCACGTTTGGCGCGGGAGCGGAGAATCAACTTTCACGCCGAAATCATGCCCGGCGCCGGTCCACCGATTCTCCGGGACCCGAGAATCGGCGATTCCGCAGATTACTCCGCGCGGCTGTGTGTCCATTGGCAGATGCCTGCCCAGCGATCCTCCGCTCCCAACCGGCCGAGTTCCCAACGGCGGTTCTAACCACCTATTGCCATTCGGGAACCTCGTGTGAAGGCTGTGGACTCAGTTCACAGCCGTCCTGGGTGGGGGGCAGAGGGATCGGGCACCGGGGGGGTGGGGGGTCCTTATGGGCGGCCCGGGGACAGATCGGGCCAGAAGGATCTTCGGGCGCGTGGCCGATCAGGGGGCCCTACATTTTCCAGCAGCCTCCGCGGTCAGAGTCCATCATGGTGCTCGCCGCGGCAGCTGGAGGCCGTCGCCGTGCGTATGCGCGGTCTCCAGATCAGAAGTGTGGCGGCTCGTATCTGCAACTAAGGCTGCGTGAATCACTCCGGCTCCCTACTAGCCCCCTGAAGGTGAGTGAATTAGCTTATATTTTTTTGAGGAAATTCGGGAGTGAAACGCCAGGGTTTTTACGCCGGTGTGGGGACATAGCCCCATTTTGGGAGAACCTAGTCCCATTTTCTAGGCAGCAGGCAGAAAGTGTCTAAGATGGGAAACAAATAATATTTATGTGGCGTGTTAATTAAATAGAAACAAATCTAACATTGTATAACACACTCATGGTCACACCCTTGTGCAACTACAAATCTTTTCCTTTTCCTGCTACTTCGGTGCGGTGCAACACTTGTGACTTCAGTCGAGGCAGAGGAAGGCTGCTCAGTTCCCTGCTCCTTCTACTCAGATGCTCTTTTCTGACCTCCTTTGGGTTTTGGAGGCTGTGAGAATCTCACCAAAGACTGATCCACTTGCAGCTGTAGAGGGCAGGAGGCAGCTTATGGGACACTGACTGAAGGGCGGGGAGAGCAACAGATGACAACTGGAAATACTTCCAGCAGAGTACCCACTTGTGTGTTCCTTTTCCACCACCTTCCCTCTCATGGCTCACCCGAACTTCTTTCTAGCAATGAGCGACAGAGCACTTTTCTGCACATCAGTGGGGTAATAAAAGTTTAGGGTTTCATCAATCCCGTTTAGGGTGGCATTCAAAGTGTGATTGATGTTCCATGCAGTTGGCTACTTTATCCATGGTCGAAGACTTCATCGCCAAGGCTGACGGCATCATGCCATTCATGGTCCTCACAGCTACTTCAATCTCTCTGTAGGTGTGCACAGAGCAGTAAAACGCTTGTCAGTACATCACATATTTTTTGCTGCTGCTGCTGCAAAAGTCTCTTCTTTATCAACAACACCCCCAAATCTGCAACTGAGCAGAGCATGAAAGCCTCCTGCAGCCTCCCACATGGACTCTCCATTGCTGTCCCCATCTCCACAATTTGCACCTTTTTCGCTTGTGATGTGTGAGTCACCAGGTAAAACCCTAACTATATATTCCCAATTGATGTGCAAGTATCTGAGCTGATGTGTGATCTGGACAACTCCTGTGATGGTACACCCTCAGAAATTGTGATCTCCTCTGAGCAGTCCTCATCATCTCATACCAACTCCTGCGGGATATTTGAAGCACCTAAGGGAGACTGAAGACATGAATTAGAACTGTTAAACTCAGAATATGTGTGCACACGGTCACATTTCACTTGCTGCTGACATTAAATTGGCACGAGTGTTGTATGTCATGTGGATTCTGTCACCAGATAGCTGGCAGGCCCCATCAGAAAAAGGAAGCATTTGTCATGGCTAGGAGGCTGGGAACACAAAGCAAGTGTGGAATACAAGGAAAGTAGAAAGAAACTTAAGCAAGGAGCCAGGAGGGCTAAAAGGGGTCACTGACCAGCAGGATTAAGGAAAATCCCAAGCTTTTTTATACATATATAAAGGGCAAGAGGGTAGCCAGGGAGAAGGTTGGCCCACTCCGGGACAAGAGAGGGAATCTATGCGTGGAGTCAGAGGAAATCGGCGAGGTATTAAATGAGTACTTTGCATCAGTATTCACCAAAGAAAAGGACTTGGTGGATGATGAGTCTGGGGAAGGGGGTGTAGATAGTTTGGGTCATGTTAAGATCAAAATGGAGGTGCAATTGGAGGTCTTGAAAATCATTAAGGTAGTCAAGTCCCCAAGACCTGATGGGATATACTCCAGAATACTGAGAGAGGCAAGGAAGGAAATTGCTGGAACCTCGACAGAAATTTTTGTATCATCACTGGCTACAGGAAAGGTCCCATAGGAGTGGAGAATAGCCAATGTTGTTCCTTTGTTTAAGAAGGGTAGCAAGTATAATACAGGTAATTACCGGTGAGCCTTATGTCAGTGGTAGAGAAATTATTGGAGAGAATTCTTCGAGACAGGATTTACTCCCAATTAGAAACAATTTGACGTATTAGCGAGAGGTTTTGTTAAGGGCGGTCGTGTCTCACTAACTTGATCGAGTTTATTGAGGAACTGACGAGTATGATTAATGAGGGTAGGGCAGTGGATGTTGTCTACATGGACTTCAGTAAGGCCTTTGTCAAGGCAGACAGGTACAGAAGGTGAAGTCGCATGGGATCAGAGGTGAGCTGGCAAGTGGATACAGAATTGGCTCGATCATAAAAGGGCATTTCTGAATGGCAGGCTGTTACTAGTTGCATTCCTCAGGGATCAGTGCTGGGACCCTTGCTGTTTGTAATATATATAAATGATTTGGAGGAAAATGTAACTGGTTAGATTAATAAGTTTGCGGACAACACAAAAGTTGGTGGAATTGAGGATAGCTATGAGGATCGTCAGAGGATACAGCAGGATTTAGATCGGTTGGAGACTTGGGCAGAGAGATGGCAGATGGAGTTTAATCCAGACAAATGTGAGGTAATGCATTTGGAAGGTCTAATACAGATGGAAAATATACAGTAAATGGCAGAACCTTTAAGAGTATTGCTAGGCAGATTAATCTGGGTGTACAGGTCCACAGGTCACTGAAAGTGGCAACGCAGGTGGAGAAAGTAGTCAAGAAGGCATGGAGTTTAACAATTGGCAGTCATGTTGCAGCTGTATAGAACCTTAGTTAGGCTGCACTTGGAATATACTGTTCAACGCTGGTCGCCACACTACCAGAAGGATGTGGAGGCTATGGAGAGGATACAGAAGAGGTTTACCAGGATGTTGCCTGGAATGGAGGGCATTAGCTATGAGAAGAGGCTGGAGAAACTTGGTTTGTTCTCATTGGAACGACGGAGGGTGAGGGGCAACCTGATAGAAGTCTTCAAGATTATGAGCGGTATGGACAGAGTGGATAGTCAGAAGCTTTTTCCAGGGTGGAAAAGTCAATTACTAGGTTTAAGGAGCGAGGGGCAAAGTTTGAAGGCGATGGATGAGGCATGTTTTTTTGCACAGAGGGTGATGGGAGCCTGGAACTCGCTGCTGGTGGAGGTAGAGGAACCAGATACAACAGTGACTTTTAAGGGACGTCTTGGCAAATACATGAAAAGGATGGGCACAGTAGGAAGTCTTACAACACCAGGTCAAAGTCCAACAGATTTATTCGGAATCACTAGCTTTTGGAGCGTTGCTCCTGATGAAGGAGCTGCACTCCGAAAGCTAGTGATTCCAAATAAACCTGTTGGACTTTATCCCGGTGTTGTAAGACTTCTTACTGTGCACTCCCCAGTCCAACAGCGGCATCGCCATATCATGAATATGATGGGATTGGAGAGATATGGGCCGGGATTCTCCGAGCCGGTGCGGGCTCAGAGAATCGGCGTTCACGCCGAGACGGCCTGCAACGCCGGTCCATCGCTGGGACATGAACCTCCGGCGACCAGAGAATTGCTGCCAGCCGTGCGCAGTCGACGCAGCGTCGTCGCGGGTGGTTGAAAGAGGCCCCCACGGCGATTCTGCGCCGGCAACTGGCCGAGTTCCCGCCGGCATGGTTCTAACATGGTTCCACCCGGCGGGCATTCGGAGTGCAGCTGTGGTGGCCGCCCTGGTGGGGGGTGGGGCCCATCACCAGGAAGGGCCTCCAGGACGGCCAGGATCGTGATCGGGGGCCACCAATCCGGGGCCACCGATCGGCGGGCATGCGCGGTCTGGGAGGGCCTATTTCTCCACCGACGCCCAGCTGTGTGGGTCCGCCATGTTACACTGGGTCGGTGCCACAGTCGGCCACTGCGCACATGCGCGGACCCCCTGCCAGCATTGGATCACTCCGGTGCTTTGCTGGCCCCCTGTGGGCCACAGAAATGCTGGGCCAAGAGGCTCGTTGACGCCGGCATGAAACACTCTGGTGTTTACGCTGGCGGCAACACTTAGCCACCGTTTAGAAGAATCTCGGCCATGGTACCTTGAAGGGTAGGGGGTTTTAGTCCAGAAGGGCAGCATGGTTGGTGCAGGGTTTGAGTTCCGAAGGGCCCGTTCCTGAGCTGTAAATTTCTTTGTTCTTTGTTCTTTGTTCTACCTCACCTCCATGACCTGCCATACCAAGAATCCACTTACCTCCAGTTTTCTTTTTCTTCTACTGGCTGAATCAAGATGATTGGAGGGCCAGTTCCAGTTCTCTGGCCCAATATCCCTGCTGTTCTGTGCTCTTTTCTTCTATAAAGGTGGAAAGATGAAACCTATGAGTGAGAGTAATGGAATGTGTTGAAAAGATGAATGGACAGGGGGCGCAATCATGGGCAGCTGGTAGCAAAGTGGTTAGCACTGTTGCTTCACAGCGCCAGGGTCCCAGGTTTGATTCCCGCTTGGGTCACTCTCTGTGCGGAGTCTGCACGTTCGCCCCGTGTCTGCGTGGGTTTCCTCAGGGTTCCTCCCACAAATCCCGAAAGACAAGCTGTTAGGTGAATTAGACCTTCTGAATTCTCCCTCTGTGTACCCGAACAGGCGCCAAGTGTAGTGACTAGGCGCTTTTCACAGTAACCTCTTTGCAGTGTTAATGTAAGCCTACTTGTGACATTAATAAAGATTATTATTATAAAATCTGATGGCCGCACTGTGCCCGAACTGGGCCCGGTGCAAAGCGGCCAGTAAATCTCATGGCAGGACTCTTGCGGGATTTACCCAGCTCGCCATACCTCATGAGATCTAATGGGATCTAGCGAGATGCTGTCCACAATGGACAGGATTCAGATCTGGCTAATCTACATATTAAATTGCTGTAGTAAGCAGCACTTTGATTGCACTCGCCAGAGTTATACTAGGTACACGATCTGACCCCCGCCTGGGAGACGCCGAGCAAGCGGCGGTTAGTACTACTCTGCGCAAATGGGAACCAAAGTGAAACAGAGCCCTGTTAGACAGCGGAGTCTTTCTCGGCGCCACAAGCGCCAGGAAGCACCCCGCTAAATACGCTCCACATGGGACTCTGTTTCATTTACGTTAAATTGCGTCCAAAATTTGTTGAGGGTGGCTATAAGGTGAGTGTTAATGGTGGATGGAAAAGTGAGGATGTGCATTTACAGAGAACAATTGTATATATGCAAAGTAAATTGGTGTAGGAAGTGTTGTTCAAGTTGACTCATGCCAGCCGACGTGCCCACTTATGCCAATTGGTCAGGAAATGGTAACTGAGATGCGAATGTCATGGCTGCATTGAAGTCATTGGTAGACGTACTGTACTTACTTCCCCACATGTTACCGTTAACCACCATCAATTCCCCACTTACCCCATCCCGCCTCGCATGCATGTCACCTGTTAACATATGTTATATATGTTTGATGAGTATCCTTCCCCAACCACATTGTTGTGGGTCAGAGCTCAAATTTCAGACAATTTCTTTCAAACCCAAGTATAAGCAACATCTATCCCAAAATCACATTATGATTTCATATTGTGGCAGAGAAATCCCACATTTATTTGCATTTATATTCAAGACTTTGGAAAGGATTACTGACGGTACCAGGAATATTTTTTTCTGTTGGTCTAGGTCCAGAACAGTTCCATCATGCCTCCTATTTTGAACAGAATAGGAACTAAGAAAACTCCTCCAACATTTAACAAGACAAACACATTTACTGCAGGATTTCAGAACATTGTTGATGCATATGGTGTAGGAAACTATCGAGAAGTCAATCCAGGTAAAGTGTTTGATATTTCTGCTTTTATTCAACTGATTGGTCAATTTAATCCACGTGTGCTTTAGCAGATGTCAAACCTGTTGCATCTCAGTTAATGGCAGTCCAGTTTAAAATAACCAGGTGTTTAAATCCAATTAAACACTGCAGGTGCTGGAATTTCTATTCAAGGTTACACTTTAGCTATCATCTTTTTGTAAGTAAACTACTGTACACGGTGTAAAGCTGTCACCTGCTACACTCCAATCCACTATCCATCAGTCCATCAGTTTAATATACAGCCTTGAGGGTTGATGTCTACTTAATGTGACAGCTATTATTTCCTAACTGAAGAGATGTTAATCCCTCACTTTTAAAAATAATGCTGGCCTCTAATGTCATTGATTCAAAGCTGTTGTACTCCCCCCTCTCAGCGTGTCCTTTGGGTATCACCTGATTAGTAGTCTACAGAATACGTCTGGTCTGCTCAATATATCTGCAATAAAAGTATCACCTGAAATTTCTCTGAAATAAATCGAGGCCCATAAAATTGTAAATGGGTTGGACAGGGTAGTTGTGGTGAGATTTCCACTTGTGGGAAATTTCAAAACAAGGGGTTATAAATCTACTAATAAATCCAAAACAGAAATAAGGAGAAATGTCTTTACTCAAACAATGGTTTGAACTGGCTGCCACAGGACATGGTTGAGGAAAACAGTTTAGATGATTTCAAAATAAAATTAGATGAGTACGTGAGAGAAAGGGGAATAGAAATTTTCCGTAAAAGGCTGAGATGAGGTAGACAGAGTGGGAAGAGACTTCATAGAATTTACAGTGCAGAAGGAGGCCATTCGGCCCATCGAGTCTGCACCGGCTCTTGGAAAGAGCACCCCACCCAAGCCCACACCTCCACCCTATCCCCATAACCCAGTAACCCCACCCAACACTAAGGGCAATTTTGGACATGAAGGGCAATTTAGCATGGCCAATCCACCTAACCTGCACATCTTTGGGCTGTGGGAGGAAACCGGAGCACCCGGAGGAAACCCATGCACACACGGGGAGAACGTGCAGACTCCGCACAGATAGCGACCCAAGCCGGGAATCGAACCTGGGACCCTGGAGCTGTGAAGCAATTGTGCTAACCACTATGCTACCGTGCTGCCCCTGAAAGAAACACACACTGAAGACTTGTGTGGGATAGAACCACCAGCACAAGTTGTTGAGCCAAATGTATTTTATCTGTGCTGTACATTCTACATATTCTATATAAAGACCAGCAGATCATCAATGAGGTAGATGTTGACTGTACAGCAGTGCAAGGCAGATTAAAACGAATCAGGAGCCCATTCAATACTTCTTTCCCAATTTTTATTTTCATTCACTGAGGTTAATTTCCAGCGAAGTACAAGGGAAAGCAGAGAAGTTATAAGTTCGAACTATCGACTAACTCTCACTCATTTTACAATAGCTTGCCAAGTCAAAATCTACCCCAAGTATTCAGAAGCAAATCAGCCAAAACTGAAATTATGACTTGAATATACTTATCTATTTAAACAGGACATAGATTGTTACAATCGTGTTATATATTTTTAATCAAAGCTAAAACTGTAAGGAAAAGAGGTGGGAAGTTATCACCGAATTTCTCTTCTTTGTGTCATAACAACCAATGCCCCAGTGGATTAGAACAACATAAACAATGGGTGAGACTGCTGCCTTTCCTGGACTCTCATCATCGTGGAGTCCAGGCCATGTCCCTCGTCTGATGTAAGTAGGTTACAGTTCACCTCACCCACTTCTGCATCTCCAGATCCTGGTATGATTTGTGGTGCATCCACTGCACCCCAGCTGGAGTTATGGCTGGATTCTCCACACCCCGACAGCAAAATTGCATCCGGCGCTGGGGCAGAGAATCCATTTCCACGCATGGAATCGGGACCACCGGCGATTCCTCGATTCTCCAGCCGCCGAAAAGCAGCGTACCCAAGAAAGTACGCTGCGACGCATATCCCCCACCTGCGGCTATTGCCAGAGGCCCGCCCGCTATTCTCCGCCCCCTCAACTGGCCAAACTCCCTATGGCGTGGATCTAATATGGTCCCAGCCATTCGGGAAACTCGCATGGCAGCTGCGGACTCAGTCCGTGGCCGCCATGGTCGGGGGCGGGCCGATCGGAGGGCTGGGGGGCGGGGCCTCATACGGGAACGGGACACTTTTAGCGAGCGGTCCACATCGGGCATGCAGCAGATCGGGGGCACTACTTACGCGGCCCAGCTCCGCGGTCTGAGTCCGCCATAGAGCACGGTGCAGCCGCTGGAGGCGGCCGCCATGTGCATGCGCGGCCTCTGACCCGGAGTGCGGGGGCCCATATGCTGGAGCTGCGAGCTTCACAACGGGTCCCTGCTAGCCCTTTGCAGGGCTGTGAATATGTGGCCTTTTAACGCCAGTTTTTAAAGCATGAAGGGCCACATTTTTCATAACGGCGTGGGGACATAGTCCCTGAAACGGAGAATCCAGCCCATGGTGTGAGTCTGCCAAGAGAGCCAGGCATTTTTTTTAACCAACCAACTCAATGCCCAAATAGCCCTTGAACAAAGCATTAATGTATTTTAATTGTCCCAGTGTTGCTTGAGTATCCGCATTCCAGCTCACTCTTCCTAATCTCAGATTTTGTTTAATGTTCCAGTCTTTTGGTTCTTCAGTCCCTCCCGCTGACTCCAATTTTCCGATTTTTCTCACCCATGATATCTGCTCAACACTTATCCCAAACAGTTCTTTGTTTTGGTTGATTTTACTCAATTACATACTCACTATATTTCCTGATAGCAGTGATTTCAAGAACAAGCAGCTGGATTCTCTGTTCCTGAGACTAAGTGTTGACGCCGGGGCAGGATTCGTGGACTTCCACGACAGCAAAACTGCCGCCACACCTGGGCCGATTCAGCGACTGTCAAGGGGCTAGTCGGTGCCACATGAAACACAATCGATTCCAATGAAAAATGGTGCAGGATTTACCGGATTTGCAATTGACACTCAGGAGGCTGACAAGCTGCAGCGGATATACACACTGCACTCCCCCACACACACTATCCCACCCAACAAGATGGCAACAAGGAGAGCAGCACTACAATTCGCCAAGCTTGACACCCTCCTGGATGCCATGGAGGAGAGGGGGTCCAACCTGCACCCCAGCAGGGGAAGGAGGCTGCCAGCCTCCGCCGTTCGGCACCCCTCATCACGGCAGATCAGCGGGCCCTGGACGCGGTCAGCAGTCCCAAGGAAAGGGCAGTCGCCAGGGTGGAGATCGCCCTTGGGCGAGGAAGGCAGACCCCGCAGAGTTATGGTTCCCCGTGACGTGTTTGTCAACACTTCCCCCACCACCACCCTCACCCCCACACCACCCTCATAACCCCACCCCACCCCCCCCCCACCACACCCCTCCCCACCAGACGCAGTCCTGCCCAGGTGTAGCCTGTCCAGTTGTAGTGGTCCCACCTCCCCCAGAACCAGTCCCAATGCCCCAGGAATCTGAATTCCTCCCCCCACACACCACCTCTTCAGCCACATATTCATCTGATATATTCTGCTATTTCTGCTTTGACTAGCATGTGACACTGGTAGTAATCCTGAGATCACTACCTTTGAGGTCCTACTTTTTATCTTTGAACCATGAGATTCCTACAGTGTAGAAGGAGGCCACGTGGTCCATCAAGTCTGCACCGACCCTCTGAAAGGGCACCCCACTCACTCCCCCGCCATATCCCCGTCACCTTATAACCCCACCTAACCTGCACATTGTTAGACACTAAGGAGAAATCTTAGCATGGCTAATTCACCTAACCTGCACATTTTAGGACTGTGGGAAGAAAAGGAGCACCCGGAGGGAATCCATGCAGACATGAGGAGAAATCGCAACTCCACACAGACACCCAAGGTTGGAATTAAACGCAGGTCCTTGGCGCTGTGAGACACCAGTGCTAACCACGATGCCAACATGCCACTAGGAAATAGTTACTTCCTAACTTTCTATATTCTGCTTTTGATTAATAAGGGGATCAGGGATTATGGGGAGAAGGCAGGAGAATGCGGATGATAAAAATATCAGCCATGATTGAATGGCGGAGCAGACTCGATGGGCCAAGTGGCCTAATTCTACTCCTGAGTCTCATGGTCTTATGGGACCTCATCCCTTTGTTTTTACCTATGTTGTTTGTACCGATGTGTACCACAACCACTGGCTGTTCAGCCTCCCCCTCCAGAAAGTCCAGTAGCTGCTCTGAGACATCCTTAACCCTAGCACCAGAGAGGCAACATACAATTCTGGAGTCTTGTTTGTGGGCACGGAAACACCTATCTATTCCCCTTACAATTGAATCCCCTATTATTATTGCATTTCCAACTAATTACTCCTCCCCTGTGCAGCAGAGCCAACCATGGTGCAATGAATTTGGTGATTGCTGCTTTTCCCTCCGAGGCCATTCTCCCCAACTTATCGAAAGTAGATTATTTATTTTGCAGGGAATGGCCACAGGCGATTCCTACACTGCCACAACTCCCACACACTCCCCATGTCCCATCCATCCATCTCATGCCCCCAACTACTTCCTATTGCCCCTCATGCTCCCACACCAAAGTATGGTCCCAAACACTCCTATTCTTCATCTTGTCCCCATGCCAATCTATGCCACTCCAAACAACCCCCATGGCACTGATATCCCCATGCCAAGCTATATCCATTCCATGCTTATTTCCCCACTATACATTGTATAGAACCAATGAACCCAATAGTGATGGTAGGACGTTTAAAAACAGCTTTGAAAAAACAGAATTATTCATGAATAGCTTTCCACTTTGTTTAAAAAAAACTTGGTTTCTGCTGTAGCCTAATAAAGTGTTAGTCATCCAGACCATTTAAAGTATTAATTGAGGAAAAGGCAATCACTTAAAGCTGCTCTATCTCATGTAAATAAACATTGTGAAATTGACAGCATAGATCAGAGAATCAGAGCAGTCAATCAAGCACGTTTTCCCTAGGGTTCAGTTGTTTCGACAGGCTAATGGATATTTGGGCTGTCAGCCAAGCCTCATATTTATTCTTGGCTGAAATCCATTACTGAAAGTTTTATCTTCGATGGTTGCAGCTTGCATTTTAAATTATTATGAATCTTTCTGTTCTAATATTACACAATTCTTGAACCTGGAGGAATCAATTGTAAGCACTATCTGCTTGGTCATGTCTTAGTATTTCTTAACTGGAGTTACTGTTACCAAAGCTGCAGCACTTGGAAATCTTTCATCATACTCATCAGTCTACTTATACACAGAACATCCCCAAATAGCTCACCATGTCAAGTTATGGGCGCATATCTATTTTCTTGCTTATTTTATAAATGTGGATATATTTATATTGTTATAAACAGAACTCTATATTGTTAAGTGTCAGGAAAATGCTTTTCCTTCCCACTCCTCGATTGATCGTGACACGGTGTTTTGTAATTTATAAGGATAAAGATATTAATTAAGGGTCTGTACTTAACCATTTATGTGCTGATTGCAAAGAATTCAGTCTGACAGACTTTCCCGAGTTTACACACAAAGGAGTTAGACTTTACTGTTCTAACAATCCACTCATATAAGGATATAAACATATTTTAAAAGATATACCCACGTCCTGACCTTCACAACACACATACACAAGCATGCAAAATTGCAAGTTATACAGTAGGAGTTTATTTTTTGGTCGAATTAAAATTCAATGCTAAAAGGTTACAAAAATAGAGAGTTTACTGTTTATGAGTTCTTCGCTGATACCTGTGGCTGAAGCAGATATTTGTCATGGTGGTATAAATTCCAGTGGCGTTGAGGCCGATATAAACCGTAATTTAAAACTTAATCCATCTTTTTCAAAAGTTGATCATTTTGCACTGATGTTCCTTTCAATGGTTCCTGTCTCTGTGATGGATTCCAAATGTAACAGAGATAGGGGCCGGGATTCTCCTGGTCGACTAGCTAGCAGTGGGATTTGTGATGGCCCAATGAATCGGGGGTCAGACAAAACACAGGTTTCACACCGGGCATTATCGGATTGGAAGCCCAATTCAACAGTCTCCTGTGATACTCCCACCCCGCAGCCTGGGCATAGTTTGGTGCAAGTCCTCAAAAACGGGGACCTGGCCCCATGCACTGTGAGAAGGAACAAGGAGGTAAGTTTCCTTCCAAATGTATTCTGGGTTGTGGAGGGAGGTTTGTTTGCCTGCTGACCAGGAGTAGGGGGGCTCGCTCTTCAGGAGGGGCTTGAACCCAGGGAGGGAAGGCCTCCCTGGGATGGGGGTGCCTTGGCTGAATGGCCTTATTCTGTGGTTAAAGATGAGTAACTCACGCCTTAGATGTTACTTTCAGGCACCTGACCAGTAATAATGCTGAATGCAGTCAGTTTCATGAAGTGCTGTGAGGTTATAGATTTCAATGCACCCCGCCCATCTGGAAACCCTCATAGTTGTATCAGCACTTCATTAAAGATATGGGCATGGCCATGGTTAATTTCAGGACCACCAGATGTTGGAACATCTCCCTCATTTGATCCATAGCTGCACAGCAGGGAATCAGCGGAGCCTAGTTCACACATGGAACAGATGCACCAGAAGCTGCCACCTTTGGCACACAGCCATCAGAGTAAAGACTTCAGTATTCATATAATCAGCGAACCCTCTCTTAAGGCAATTTCTCCCAGCCTCATGGGTCCGTCTTGCCCCATTTGTATCACACAGTATTATGTGATGAATTTGGGACCCGCCCAGGAGAGCTGACCTGCTTTCTGACACACCCACTGTTTTAAACATTGCTGCAAAGCTCCCAATAAAGGCACACATCTCTCTATAACTATTATCTTTAGACATTGGCTTCACTTCAGCTTCTTAAGAGATAGCTACATGCTCTAGGTTAGGGCTGCAAACCATTGTTAAAGTAGTTCAGTGGCTGCCCTTCTGTTTGGAGTGTTGCAGCTTAACAGGAAGAACGCAGCGTGATGTTCAGTCCTGATCATTGACCTGGCATTCAGCCTAGCCTCTGAGAGCACCTGTGCCCTCCCACAGCCAAAGAACAAAGAGCACTACAGCATGGGAACAGGCCCTTCGGCCCTCCAAGCCTGTACCGGTCATGATACCAACCTTTGCCAAAACCCTCAGCACTTCCTTGTGTCATATCGCTCTATACGCATCCTATCCATGTGGTTGTAAAGATGCCTTTTGAACGCTGTTAATGTATCTGCTTCCCCAACCTCCCCTAGCAACGCGTTCCAGGCACTCACCACCCTCTACGTAAAACACCTGCCTCGTACATCACCTCTAAACTTTGCCCCACGGACCTTAAACCTATGCCCCCTGGTGACTGACACCTCCAGTTGGGTGGTGGGGGTATGGCAGAGGGTGGGGAATGGGGGCACCCATATGGCCAGTGTCATTCTGCAGAAGCAGGAGCCAAGGTGGGAGGTCAGTGGGTGTGCAGCAAGATGGCG
Source organism: Scyliorhinus torazame (assembly GCF_047496885.1). Classification (NCBI taxonomy): domain Eukaryota; kingdom Metazoa; phylum Chordata; class Chondrichthyes; order Carcharhiniformes; family Scyliorhinidae; genus Scyliorhinus; species Scyliorhinus torazame. The sequence continues at coordinate 116,125,523 of NC_092712.1, read as the reverse complement.
TGCAGATCACGGCAATGGTGGTCCATGCCTGGGCACCTCACCAGTCCCGTGGGAGGGTCACGCAGGCCCCACGGTCCATTCATCCATCCCCACCCCCTGGGCACTGGCAGCCCCCCCCCCCCATCATCCCAGCCAGCCAGGCTAGTTTCAGGACCGGTAGCCCATGGACGCACCTCTCTGCGTCCTATCTGCCCTCTCTCTCCCTCATCAGCCATGACGCCGGTTTCACGACTTTTAAATAATATTTTATTCAAGTCATTTTCATATAAACAAACAAAAGCAGTGAAAAACCAAACAACATTATAAACAACCAACACCCACTCTCCCCCGCTCCCCTGATACCACCCTCTTCTCCCATTCTGCCATCCCAACCCCCTTAACATCCCCTTTGCTGACTCCTCAATCCTCCTTAAAGTAATCAATAAACGGCATCCGACTCCAAGTGAACCCATCCATTGACCTTCTCCAGCCTCAGGAATTCTGCCAGGTCGCTCACCCACACCCCCGCTTTCGGCGGCTCCGAATCCCGCCACCCGAGCAAAATCCATCTCCGGGTTATCAGGGAGGCAAAGGCCAAAGCATTGGCTTCTCTCACCCCCGGACCCCCAAATCTTCCAACACCCCAAATATCAGCACCTCAGGACTCGGGACCACCACCATCTCCAGTACCTCGGACATTACGTCCACGAACCCCTGCCAGAAGCCCTTCAGCTTCGGACATGTCCAAAACATGTGGACGTGATTCATGGGCCTCTCTGCGCACCACCCACATCTATCCTCTGTCCCCTCAAAGAACCGGCTCATCTTTGCTATTATCATATGTGCACTGCAAAGTACTTTAAACTGGATCAGGTTTAGTTAGTCTCGCACATCACAAGAATGCATTCACCCTCAACAGGGCCTCTGCTCGTGTCCTGGCCTCCACCTCCCCTCCCAGCTCTTCCTCCCACTTACATTTTATATCTCCTACCAGGTTCCCCTCCCAATCCATCAGCTCCTTGCAGACCTCAGACACCTTCCCCTCCCCTATTTTGTCTCTTGGCAGCACCTTGTCCTGCAATCCCAGGAGCGGCAGCTCAGGAAAGGACGCCCATCTCTCTTTCCAAAATCCCAGACCTGCAGGTACCTAAAACCATTTTCCCTGGGCAGCTCGTACTCTTTCTCCAGTGCCTCCAACGTCGTAAATTTGCCTCCTATGAACAGATCACCAAATCACTTGATCCCTGCCTGCCGCCACCCCCGAAACCTCACAACCAAACCCCTCCCTCCTCACCACCCCACCCCTGGCGCAAACCTATGGTTGTTGCAGATCGGTGTCCACACCGAGGCACCCTCCAGCCCAAGAGATGCCTCCACTGCCCCCACACCCTTAGAGCTGACACTACCACTGGGTTCACAGAGTACCTGGCTAGCAGGAACAGCAGAGGCAATGACAACAAAGACCTCAAATTCATTCCCCTAAACGATGCCGCCTCCATCCGACCCCATGCCGAACCCTCTCCCATGACCCATTTCCTAGCATAGCGATATTCGCCGTCCAGTAGTAATTCATCATGTTCGGCAGCACCAGTGCCACCTCACGCCACCCCCCCATGCCTGCTCCAGAAAAGCCCTCCTGACCCGCGGGGCTTTCCCTGCCCACACAAACCCAGAGATCAATGCATTAAACTACTTGAAAAACGACTTGGGGACGAAGATTGGGAGGGTCTGGAACACAAACAGAAACCTTGTCAGCACCGTCATTGTACTGTCTGCACCCAACCTGCCAGCTACAGCGGCAGCACATCCCACCTCTTAAAATCCACTTTTGTTTGCTCCAGTAGCCAAGCCAGGTTCAACTTGTGCAGCTTTTTGTTTTCATTCATTTACAGTTTATGGGCGCTGCTGGTTACACCAGCATTTATTGTCCATCCCTAGTTGCCCTTCAGAAGATGGTGGTGAGTTGCCTTCTTGAACTGCTGCAGTCCTTGAGGTGTAGGTACATCCACTGTGCTGTTAGTGAGGGAGTTCCAGGATTTTGACCCAGTGACAGTGAAGGAACAGCGATATATTTCCAAGTCAGTGTGGGGAGTGACTTGAAGGGAAATCTCCAGGTGGTGGGGTTCCCAGACATCTGCTGCTCTTGTCCTTCTAGATGGTAGTGATCGTGGGTTTGAAAGGTGCTGTCTAAGGAACCTTGGTGAGTTACTGCAGTGCATCTTGTAGATGGTACATATGGCTGCTACTTTTCGACGGTGGTGGAGGGATTGAATGTTTGTGGAAGGAGGAGCAATCAAGCGGACTGCTTTGTCCTGGATGGTGTCGAGCTTCTTGAGTGTTGTTGGAGCTGCACTCATCCAGGCAAGTAGAGAGTATTCCATTACACCCCCTGACTTGTGCTTTGTAGATGGTGGGCAGGCTTTGGGGGGCCAGGAGGTGAGTTACTCACTGTAGGATCCTTTGACCTGCCCTGGTAGCCACCGTATTAATGTGGCTAGTCCAGTTCAGTTTCTCAACAACGGTAACCCCAGGATCCAAAAGAGAAAATGCTGGAAAATCTCAGCAGGTCTGGCAGCATTTGTAAGGAGAGAAAAGAGCTAACGTTTCGAGTGCAGAGCTGATGTTGATTGTGGGGGATTCAGCGATGGTAATGCCATTTAATGTCAAGAGGTGGTGGTTAGATCCTCTCTTGTAGGAGATGGTCATTGCTGCGCCCAACCCCAAGTCACCTGGATGCCCTAAAGCTCGCCCCCACTACCTTAAAAGGCAACTCCCCTAATCTCCTCTCCTGCCCTCTGGTCTCAATCAGGAACACCTCGGTCTTTCCCATATTCAACTTGTACACGAAGAACTGGCCAATTTCCTCCAAAATCCCCATAATGTCCCTCACACTGCCCAATGGCTTTGAGATACATAATAACAGGTCATTCGCATACAATAAGACCCTGTGCTCGCGCAACCCCCCCCATCCCCCGCACAATTCCTCTCCAATCTCTCGACGCTCTAAGCGGCATTGCCAGTGGCTCTATCACCAGGGTGAAGAGCAATGGGCAGAGCGGGCACCCCTGCCTCGACTCCCGGTGCAGCCCAAAATATCCCAAACTCACTTGGTTCGTCCGCACACTTGTAACAGGCGGCATGTATAGCAACCGGACCCAATCCATAAACCCTGCCTGAGCACCTCCAGCACGATACTCCCACTCCATCCGATCAAATGCCTTCTCTGCGGCCATCGCCACCACTACCTCCACCTCCTGCCCCTCCGGAAGCATTATGACTACATTAAGCAGCATCCTCACTTTCGCTGTCATCTGCCTCCCCTTCACAAACCCCGTTTGGTCTTCGCCTATCACCCCCGGGACGCAGTCCTCGATTTACGAGGCCAATACCTTCGCCAACAACCTGACGTATACATTCAGTAACGATATCGGGCATTACGGCCCACACTGCTCTGGATCCTTGTCCTTTTTTAATATCAGGGAGATGGAGGCCTGCGACCGTGTAGGGGGGAGTCCCTCCTCTCCCTTGCTTTGTTAAACGCCCTCACCGGCAGCGGCCCCAGGTCCACCCCAAACCTTTTTTAAAACCTCCCTGGGAACCTGTCCGGACCCAGGGCCTTCCCTGTCTGCATCGCCCCCAGACTGTCCCATCACCTCCCTCAACCCAATTGGGGCCCCCAATCCCTGAACGAACTCATCCTCTACCTTGGGAAACTCCAGCCTGTCCAAACACTGCTCCCCCCCCCCCGCCCGGCTAGGAGCTGCTACTCGTATAGCCTTCTGTAGAAAGCCTCAAACACACCATTCACCCCCTCCTGGTCCAACAACACCATCTACTTATCATCCCTCACTCTGCCAATCTCCTTCGCCACCTCTTGCTTCCTCAACTTGTGGGACAACATCCTACTCGCCTTCACCCCGTACTCATATACTGCCCCTCTGGCCCTCAGTAGCTGCCCCACCGCCTTCCCTGTAGACGCCAGCCCAAACTCATTCTGGAGCCTCTGCCTCTCCTTCAACAGACCTGCCTCCAGGGACTCCGAATACCTCCTGTCCACCCTCAGGAACTCATCTACCAGCCTTGCTATCTCCCCCGTTCCACTTTCTTCCTGTGCGCCATAATTGAGGTAAACTCCCCCCTAACCACCGCCTTGAGTGCCTCCCACAGCGTGGCGGCTGTGACCTCCCGGTGTTATTTAGCTGCACATAGCCCCGAGTGGCAGCCCTTACCCGCTTGCACACCTCCTCCTCCACTAACAACACAACATCCAGTCTCCACTGTGGCCTGTGGCCGCAGCCCATCCACCTCCCGCTCCCAGCCACACGCAAATCCACCCAACGTGGCGCGTGGTCAACCACCCCCGCCAACAACGCCATGTCTAACACGAATAAATCAATCCGAGAGTACATCTGGTGCACGTGGGAGAAGTATGAAAATTGCTTCGCCCTAGGCCACTCAAACTTCCGGGTTTCCTCTGGGTGCTCCGGTTTCCTCCCACAGTCCAAAGACGTGCAGGTTAGGTGGATTGGCCGTGCTAAATTGCCCCTTAGTGTCCAAAAAGGTTAGGTGAGGTTACAGGGATGAGATGGGTGTGTGGCGGGCCGGGTACAGCACTCTGAACCGCACCCCCTTTTAAAGAGCGCAGCCTTGACCCAGTTAAACCCAGCCCTTCTTCGCCAGTTCTGCTCTCAGCTCTTGGTACACCTGCAGCTCATTCCCTTCCCAGGAGCATTTCCAGGTCTACCTTGCCCATTGGAGAATCTTCTCCTTGTACAGAAAGCGGTGCACCGCACCACCATCACCCTTGGCGGCTCACCCGCCTGCAGCATCCTCATCAGTGCCCTGTGAGCTCAGTCGACCTACAGGGGCCGGTCAAAGACCCCCCCCCCCCTCCCCCATCAGCTTCTCCAGCACCTTGGCCACGTACATGCCGGCCTCCGCACCTTCGATGCCTTCGGGCATCCCCACGATCCTAAGATTTTGTCTTCTGGAGTGATTCTCCAGACTCTCCACCTTCTCCTTTAGCCTCTTTTGGGTCTCCCGCATCATCCCCACCTCGGACCGACGACGCAACCTGTTCCTTGTGCTCCCCAACCGCCTCCTCCACTTTCTGAATCGCCCGACCTTGATGCTCCTACCTCTGCACCACTCTCTCAATCCCTGACTTAATCGGTTCCACCACCTTGGCCAGGTCTTCCAGGGTCTCTTTCCTCTGCTGACCGAACTTTCAATTCAGGAACTCTATTAACTGCTCCGTCTACCACTGGGCTGGCAGAGCAACCCCCTTGCCCTCCGCTATCTTATCCTGTGACGCACCATGAAGGCTCCCCTGTTCCAGCAGCTCTTTCCTTCTTGCCCCACTCCTTGTCCGTGGATCCATCCACTAGCCACACCAGAGGAGTAAAACCTTCCCCAGGCACTCCTGCACCTCTTGCCCTCAAATGCTTCGCCCTTTGGGCAGAAAAAAGACTGGAAAAATCAGCCTTGCACGGAGCCTCCAAATGTGCGACCACTCACTCCATGGCAGCCACCGGAAGTTCCGGTTTCACGATTTTTGAAAGCACAAGTGAACCGCGCCATCGGGAATTCGGCCCATTGGAGGCGGAAAATCGCAGAGGCCCCGGAGACTATCGGGCGGACCCACTGATGATATACAAACGGCGTTTACTTACATTCATGCCGGAATGCAATGACGCCATTGTCGAGGTGATGGAGAATTCTGATTTGGCGTTAAATCGCCGCTTGCCATGTCCTCGGCATCAGAACCGATTCTCCGCCCAATTGCGTTTCCCGATTTCAGCATCACCCAACGGAGAATCCCGCCCATGGTGTTTCTGCAAGAAACGCACCTTAAGATCAAAGATAAAACGAGGCTGAGGAAGGATGGGATGGGACAAGTGCTCCACTCGGGGTTGGACTTGAAGATGAGAGGGACGGCAGTCCTCATTAGCAAAAGGATGGGGTTCGCGGGCAGCAACATTGTGGGATATGCAGTGTGTAGGTACGCGATGTGGAATGGTGGCTTGGAAGGCACACCCATGGTTTTAATGAATGTTTGTGCCCCCAATTGGGATGACACTGACTTTGTGAAGAAGCTGCTGGCTAAGATCCTGGACTCAGATACACATCCGTTGATCATGGATGGAGATTTCAATAGGGTTTTCGATCCTGTGCTGGACCGGTCGTATTCCTAATCCCAGAAAGAAGTATTCAGGTTCATGGAGAAGTTGGGGATGTGTGGCCCCATAGCAGTTTGTACACCTGACAGCGGAAGAGTTTTCTTTTTTCTCACATGTACATCAGGTGTACTCCCATATCGATTTTTTTATTATAGATAAATTGTTGCTGGCTGGTAGCAATGGTTGGTAGGTTTGAATATTCGGCGATTGTCGTATCAGATCATGTACCACACATTCTGGATCTGTGCGTGGAGAAGGGGGTTTCTCAATGACCGAAATGGAGGTTAGATTTAGGCTTGCTGGCAGACAAGAGGATTTGTGCAAAGATTGAAGCGGCTCTGGGGCAGCTCAGTGGCACAGTGGAAACAACCTTAGTAGTTGATAGAAGGTACTGGAAGTCCCCTGATGGGGATCTATAAAAGGAGAGAAAGAAGCTCCAGATGAAGTTGGATCTGACATCAACGAGGAAAGCAAAGGGACAACTGCACGGGCCAGGGGTTCCAAGAACATGAAGAATAGACCAGTAGGCTGATTGCACACCAGTTGAGGCGACAGGCGGTGGCGAGGGAAATTGGGTGGATAAAGGCTCTGCGGGCAGGGTGGCCACTGACCCACGGAAGGTGAACGGAGCGTTTGAGGCCTTCTATCAGAGGCTTATACATGTTGGAACCTCTGGGAAGAGACTCGGGTATGAAACAGGTTCTAGATGGCTTAAACTTCCCAGTGATGGAAGAAGGGATAATGCAACGGTTGGGAGCCCACTTTGACTGGAGGAGGTAATGGGAGGCATTAGGCTGATGCAAACTGGGAAGGCTCCAGGTGGATTCCCATTGGAATTCTATAAAGGATTGCCACAATTTTGGGGCCATTCCTGATTGAAATGTTCAAAGACTCGATGAATAAGGGGGAGCTTCAATTCACATTAGCACAGGCCTCAATTTCACTTATTCTAAAGAAAGATAACGATCCGGAGGACCGTGGGTCCTATCGACCAACGTCACTTCTAAATGTGGATGCAAAGTTGTTGGCCAAGATCTTAACGATACGCCTGAAAGATCAGTTACCAGGGATGATAGTGCAGGACCAGACAGGGTTTGTAAAGGGGCGGCAGTTATCGCCAAAAATATTAGGAAATTGTTTCATGTGGTTATGATACCCCCAGCAGGCTAGGAAACAGAGGTAATAATATCTGTGGATACGGAAAAGGTCTTTGATTGGGTTGAGTGGGAGTATCTTTTTGAAATACTAGGACGGTTTGGCCTTGGGCCAGGGTTTGTTGGCTACATTAGACTGTTATATAGAACCCCCACAGCTAGTGTGCGTACAAACACTATCAGTTTGGTTAATTTTAGCTTGCAGCGAGGAACAAAGCAGGGGTGTCCATTGTCCCCGATGCTCTTCGCACTGCAGATTGTGCCACTGGCAATGGTGTTTAGGGCATCGACGGAGTGGAGGGGAATTGAGAGGGGACGGGTGGAGCATCGAGTCTCCCTGTATGCAGACAACCTGCTGTTATATGTCACAGACTCAGTCTCCAGTATAGATCGGATTGAGGAGATACTGGCAAAATTCGGCTTGTTCTCGGGATACAAGCTTAATGTGGAAATGAACGAGGAATTCCCGATCGATGCACAGATATAGGAGAGGAGTCTGGAGTGTATACCTTTTCGGCTGGTTAGAACAAGCTTTCGGCATCTAGGAATGCGGGTGGCACATAACTGAGCACAGTGACATAAATTAAACTGACCAGTCTGGTAGGTAGGATGAGGGAAGACTTTAAGAGGTGGGGTGTTCTCCCACTGTCATTGGCGGGACGGATCAGGACTGTGAAGGTTCTCCTGAAGTTTCTCTGTCTTCCAGACCATCCGAATCTTCTCGCCAAATTCTTTTTTCATGAGGATGAACAGGATGATCTCGAACTTTATATGGGCAGGGAAACTACCTCTGACTCGAGGGTATTTTTGGAGTGGGACAGAGGGTTGGGCGATTTGGCTTTGCCGAATTTGCTGAATTATTTTTGGGCAGAGAACGTGGAGAATGTTTGGAATTGGGCTGTAGTGGAGGGTTCAGTGTGGAGACAGATGGAGGAGGCCTCATGTAGGGGACAAGTCTCAGAGCACTACAGTTGGCACCCCTTTCATTCTTGCCAGCGAGGTGCTCCACAAGTCTGATGGTGGTCACCACTTTGAGGATCTGGAACCAGCTCAGGCAACATGTTAAGATAGAGGGCATGTCGTAGTGGGCTCCGATTGTAATAATCATAGATCTACCCCAGCAGGGCAGGACTCAACATACAAGGGGGGGGAGGTGTGAGGGAATAGAGTGAGTCAGATATCTTTTTGTGGAGATTTGCAGAATTAGAGAAGCTTGTGGAGAAATTTCAGCTGCCACGGGGAATGGATTCCAGGACCTACCTAGAATTTTTTGAAAAAGAGTCGGCCATGTTTCTGCAGTTACCACCCCTTCACCAATTGTAAAGATTGTGTCAGCAGATGTGATTGGAGAGGGCAAGGTTTCTGACATCTATGGATAGCTGATGGAAAGGGAGAAAGCCTCGTTGAAACAAATTAGGAGGAAATGGGAGGGGAAACTAGGTGGGACATTTGAAGGAGGGATTTGGAATGAGGCACTGAGGAGGATAAAGTCAACATTCTCGTGCTCGAGGTTAAGTTTAATCCAATTTAAGGTGGTGCATAGAGTGCACGTGACAAAGTTGTGCATGAGTCGATTTGTTTCAGAGGTGGAGGATAAATGTGTGTGTTGCTCCAATGGGTCAGCAGACCACACCCATATGTTGTAGTCCTGTCCGAAACTCATGGTGTTTCACTTTGCGAGGACTATATCACAGGTTATAGGGCTGAAAATAGCACCACACCCATGGGTGGTGATTTTCGGGGTTCCGGAGGATCCGAGATTGCAGATGGGGAGAGAGGCCAGAGTGTAAGCCTTTGCCTTCCTGATAGCCCAGAGGAGGATCTTATTTGGTTGCCGAGCCTCGAAGCCACCTATGGCAGCAGGATGGGTGAGTGATTTGGCAGAATTTCTTAATTTGGAAAAGATAAAGTTTACCATGAGGGGATCAGAGGAGGGTTTCGACTCACGGTGGAAGTCATTCATCTTCTCCTTTAAGGATTGGTAAACGTCAGCAGAGGGGAAGGGGGAGTTAGGGAGTGGGACTTTTGGGGGGGGGGGCGGGGTTCTTTCTTCTCTTTTTCTTTTTAATCTATTTTTTAAAGTCTAGTTACAAAGTGGGGTAGGTAGAGTTTGAGACAGAGGGGCTTTGTTGAGAAATAATTCTACAAAGTTTTTTATATTGTGTGTTTTGTACATAATGTGAAAATGCCTTGAGTAAAAATATTTTTCAAGAAAAAAGTAGAAGATCAATGTGTTTTTCAGTGCAAGTTACGTGAGTGTAAATCAAGTTTCCACAGTCTTTAATGCTTGCTTAAAAACACCTCAAGCTGTAAACTAAACGCTCCCACAAAACTCACCACATCCCAGATCAAAGTGATGAGCATAGCAATTTCCTGGCAATTGCACTATCAAAAGTTTACTTTTCAAAGCAGACCCTGGTGATCTTCAAACACTCTGTGTTTTTTCCCTACTCATTTTTATGGGATGCGGGCTTCGCTGGCAAGAATAGCGTTTATTGCCCATCCCTAGTTACCTTTGAGAAAGTGGTGGTGAGCTGCCTTCTTGAACCACTGCGGTCCTTGTGGCATAGGTACACCCACCATGCTATTAGGGAGGGAATTCCAGGATTTTGACTCAGTCAGAGTGAAGGAACGGTGACATATTTATAAGTCAGGATGGTCAAGAATCTGAATTCTTGCAAAGAACCAGGTGATCAACTGTTTTAGATGCCATGAATTGAGAATTTGCTTTCACATTCACATTTAATTAGCACAAGAGGGGAAAATTGCATTAGCAGCCAGTTTTAGGTTAATTGTCTCTAGACAGTCATAAACGAGGATGGTGATTGTCCAGCCATTGATTTAAAATGTTTAAGCTTTAGGTTTTACTGGTTTAAATAAACCTCATGTCGTTGATATGATAAACTAATGTATCAATCACTGTTGCTCATGTGGGTAAAGGACAACATCGCACACCTCCAAAGGTTGCTGGCAAGTGATACTCTATCATATATTTAAAATAACTTTAGAGTACCCAATTCTTTTTTTTCCAATTAAGGGGCAATTTGGCGTGGCCAATCCACCCAGCCTGCACATCTTTGGGTGTGGGGTGAGACCCACGCAGACACGGGGAGAATGTGCAAACTCCACACCGACAGTGACCCGGGACCGGGGTTGAACTCCGGTCCTTGGAGCCGTGAGGCAGCAGTGCTATAGATTTTCTAGACTGATGGCTTTTTCCCCAGCATCTTCGTTTGAAGTAGTAACTTGTGTCTCTGTATGACATTATTGTGAGTGTTTATGAACGTGGGCTTCTGCTTTGATATCGTGCAGGCAACTCTGGACAGATCTGGGTCAGGATTCTCCGAAATCCCAGCCAAGTGTTGATGCCGGTGTAAACACCAGAGTAGTGTACGCCACGTCAACGGGCCTCCAGGCCCAGCGATTCAGCAGTCCTCAGGGGGCCAGCATGGCGCCAGAGTGCTGCGCACTGCCCCGGCACCGGCGCATGCCCGCGACAGCCGTCTCCACGCCACACATGCGTGTGGTGGCCGTCTCCGCGCCGGCATCACGCAACATGGCGGAGACCTACAGCGGGTCCGCATGGAAGGAGGTAGGCCCCCTCCAGATCATGGGAGCCCGCTGACCAATAGCCCCCGATCTCGGGCCTGGACGCCGTGGAGGACCCCCCCGGAGTCAGGTCTCCCCCCCGCCCCCCCTCACCAGGTCGGCCACCGCGGCCGCGGGTCCGAGCACCCGGCGGGTGGTACCAGGTTGGAACCACGCCGGCAGGACTTGGCCAGTCGACCACGGAGAATCGCTGCGGGGGCCTCTTTCAGCTGCCCCCGACCAGCGCCGCGTCGACCGCGTGGGCGCGATTGGTGCCGATTCTCCGGTCACTGGAGAATCACGTCCTTGCGTCGGAGCAGCGTGGCGGGAATTCCCCACGTCACCGGCAATTCTCCGCCCCGGCACGGGCTCAGAGAATGTCAGCAAATTTAGTGCTAAGTCTCATAACATTTGATCAGGAGTGAAAATCTGGGGGACTACAGTTTCCAGCTGCCAACTTGGCAAGCTGTGTTTTGCTGTATTCTCAGAAAGTGTAGTTAAGCTATTTTAAAAAGGGACGAGCCACCTTGTCAGCAACAAGGAAAGTATTCTAATCACACCTCTATTGGGGGAATAGTTAAGGTGTTCGTAAGCATCAAAGTATATGATAGATTTATAAAAATCAATAAAACATGACAACTTCATTAAAACTGTGAATGCTTCCTTCAGAATACATTTTGAGTGCAGCAGCTGACATCCCTTCTGTTCAAAGCAATAATCTGTTTCCAGGTTTGGTATATTCAGTCTACCATGAATATTTTCCCAGCAGCTCTAATACTCTGATTACTCTGAGTATCTTGCATATATTTGTCTTTTTAACACACTTCTTGCACTAACTTAATCCTATTGTTCTGCTGAATATTACCAGGAGTGCCTTCCTGCTGCTCTCTTCAAGCTGAAAGACGGGTTTTTGATAAATATGAATTGCGGAAAGTCTACCCAACTAGATTTTCAAGTAGGGCTCAGCCTGGTATGATCAGTAGACCCAAAACATGCAGGAACCTTATTAAAATAATTAAGTGAGGTCCTCCACCAGTTGTTGTGTTCCACAGGGGGTAGCGCAGACTTTGCCCAGAGGAAATTCATGTTAAGTTGCTGAAATGAGTCTTGCAGCGACAACTGAAGGCCATCCCATAAATGTTAAAGTATCTGTCATCCTCATTTTCATGGGATCAAAAAGCAACAGATTGCTGCTGCCCCTGCCCCATGGCAACCACAGCGGTCCCCCCCGCCCCCCACAATCTCATTGAAACAATAGCTTCTAACCAAGGTCTACAGTGGAGCTGCCAGATCCCCTAATCCTCATGATGGGTGAGCTTCCTGTCAGCAATCATTCACCTCCAGATCACCGATCACACTGAAAAGAAGACACTGGTCAGGCAATGTGATTGTTCCTCCCACTGTCTGTCTGATGTGTGTAATGCCTGAACGTTCATCACTGCTTTCCAAAGAAGACTCGCTCACCTTCAGCACCTCAATCTCATTGATGGATTATTTGACTATTGGAGTAGGAAAGAGACTTACTAAAAATGTGAGGTGATGCACTCTTGGAGGACTAACAAGACAAGGAAATACACAATGACTGGAGGAATGCTATGAAGTACAAAGGGCCAAAGGGACCTTGCGGTGAATGTCCATAGAATACGGAATGTAGCACGATAGGTAGATAAGGTGGTTAAATAGGATACATCGGATGGAGAGGAAAACTGCAGGGGATGGGCACAATGGAAATGTGGGGCTTGTTCAAGAAACAGCTACTGCATGTCCTTGATAAGTATGTACCTGTCAGGCAGGGAGGAAGTGGTCGAGTGAGGGAACCGTGGTTTACTAAAGCAGTCGAAACACTTGTCAAGAGAAAGAAGGAGACTTATGTAAAGATGAGACATGAAGGTTCAGTTAGGGCGCTCGAGAGTTACAAGTTAGCTAGGAAGGACCTAAAGAGAGAGCTAAGAAGAGCCAGGAGGGAACATGAGAAGTCTTTGGCCAGTAGGATCAAGGATAACCCTAAAGCTTTCTATAGATATGTCAGGAATAAAAGAATGACTAGTGTAAGAGTAGGGCCAGTCAAGGACAGCAGTGGGAAGTTGTGCTTGGAGTCCGAGGAGATAGGAGAGGTGCGAAATGAATATTTTTCGGCAGTATTCACACAGGAAAAAGACAATGTTGTCGGGGAGAATACTGAGATTCAGGCTACTAGACTAGAAGGGCTTGAGGTTCATAAGGAGGAGGTGTTAGCAATTCTGGAAAGTGTGAAAATAGATAAGTCACCTGGGCCGGATGGGATTTATCCTAGGATTCACTGGGAAGCTAGGGAGGAGATTGCTGAGCCTTTGGGCTTGATCTTTAAGTCATCTTTGTCTGCAGGAATAGTGCCAGAAGACTGGAGGATAGCAAATGTTGTCCCCTTGTTCAAGAAGGGGAGTAGAGATAACCCCGGTAACTATAGACCAGTGAGCCTTGCTTCTGTTGTGGGCAAAATCTTGGAAAGGTTTATAAGAGATAGGATGTATAATCATCTGGAAAGGAATAATTTGATTAGAGGTAGTCAACACGGTTTTGTGAAGGGTAGGTCGTGCCTCACAAACCTTATTGAGTTCTTTGAGAAGGTGACCAAACAGGTGGATGAGGGTAAAGCAGTTGATGTGGTGTGTATGGATTTCAGTAAAGCGTTTGATAAGGTTCTCCATGGTAGGCTACTGCAGAAAATACAGAGGCATGGGATTCAGGGTGATTCAGCAGTTTGGATCAGAAATTGGCTAGCTGGAAGAAGGTAAAGGGTGGTGGTTGATGGGAAATGTTCAGACTGGAGTCCAGTTACTAGTGGTGTAACTCAAGGATCTGTTTTGGGCCCCCTGCTGTTTGTCAGTTTTCTAAATGACCGGGAGGAGGGCGTAGAAGGATGGGTGAGTAAATTTGCAGATGACACTAAAGTCGGTGGAGTTGTGGACAGTGCGGAAGGATGTTACAAGTTACAGAGGGACATAGAAAATCTGCAGTGCTGGGCTGAGAGGTGGCAAATGGAGTTTCATGCAGAAAAGTGTGAGGTGATTCATTTTGGAAGGAATAACAGGAAGACTGAGTACTGGGCTAATGCTAAGATTCTTGGCAGTGTGGATGATCAGAGAGATCTCGGTGTCCATGTACATAGATCCCTGAAAGTTGCCATCCAGGTTGAGAGGGTTGTTAAGAAGGCGTACGGTGTGTTAGCTTTTATTGGTAGAGGGATTGCGTTTCGGAGCCATGAGGTCATGTTGCAGCTATACAACACTCTGGTGCGGCCGCATTTGGCCGCGTGCAATTCTGGTGGCCGCATTATAGGAAGGATGTGGAAGCATTGGAAAGGGTACAGAGGAGATTTACCAGAATGTTGCCTGGTATGGAGGGAAGATCTTATGAGGAAAGGCTGAGGGACTTGAGGCTGTTTTCGTTAGAGAGCAGAAGGTTAAGAGGTGACTTAATTGAGGCATACAAGATGATCAGAGGATTGGATAGGGTGGACAGTGAGAGCCTTTTTCCTTGGATGGTGATGTCTAGCACGAGGGAACATAGCTTTAAATTGAGGGGAGATAGATATAGGACAGATGTCAGAGGTAGGTTCTTTACTCAGAGAGTAGTAAGGGCGTGGAATGCCCTGCCTGCAACAGTAGTGGACTCGCCAACACTAAGGGCATTCAAATGGTCATTGGATAGACATATGGACGATAAGGGAATAGTGTAGATGGGCTTTAGAGTGGTTTCACAGGTCGGCGCAACATCGAGGGCCGAAGGGCCTGTACTGCGCTGTAATGTTCTATGTTCTAAAAGACCTATTGGGGACTTCCGGTTGCGGCTATGAAGGAGAAAGTCGCACATTTGGTGGCTCCCGCTCGGGTCGGACTTTTGGACCTTTCCCCCCGATTTTCTACCGGACTTGAACTGTAAAACTGAAGACAGAGGCAATTGTGCACTGAATTCCCACATCAGTGCATGGAGAGAAGGACTAGACATGTTCGTAAGGGCAGAAACAAAAAGACAGAGAAGACTCGGGCTGTAGCTGAAACAGAAGACAGCATGGCGGAGGTTCGGACCTCGGGCTTGTCGACCCAGCAGTCTATGGAGCAGCTGATGCAAGTCATTCAGAAAGGCTTTGCTACGCAGAAACAGGACTGCTTGGACCCGATAAAAGAGTCGATTGAACAGTTGGAGCATAGATTGGACGTCCAAGATCGGACGATTCCGAAGGTGGAAAAGGCGCTGGCTGAGCAGGAGGAACATCAGACTGCGGTGGAGCTGGAGGTGGGGATGCTGAGGGACCAACAGAAGAAGCTCCTGGAGAAGGTGGAGGACCTTGAAAATAGGTCCCGCCGGCAGAACCTAAGAATCGTCGGGCTCCCGGAGGGGTCCGAAGGAACGGACGCTGGGTCTTACATCGCAGACATGTTTGTGAAGCTGCTGGGGGATGGAGCATTCTCCCGGTCCTTGGCGGTGGGTAGGGCTCACAGAGCACTTGTGAGGAAGCCGCAAATGGGAGACCCCCCCCAAGGCCAATGGTGGTGAGATTCCACAGGTTCCCGGATAAGGAGCACATTCTACCATGGGTCAAGCAGACACAGAGCTGTAAGTGGGACAATTGCATCCTGTGGGTTTACGAGGACCTGAGTGTCGAGGTGGCCAGGAGGAGAGCAGGCTTCAACCAGATGAGGGCGATCCTTTTTAAGAAAAATGTGAAGTTTGGACTGTTATACCCAGCCCATCTCTGGGTCACGCCTGAGAATCAGCACTTCTACTTCGAGTCGCCTGAGGACGCGTTGGACTTTGCGAAAAAGAAAAGCCTGGCGAAGGACTGAGAACTTTTGAACTTGGCTGCAACGTTCATGTTTTTGGGTTGTTTTCTTTTTGTTTCTCTGTGTTTGTAAAAAGTTTCTCGTTTTGCGTTTTATGGAGATGTTTGTGATGCATTGATTTGGAACCAATGATAGAGCTGAGTGAGTTAAGGTTTTCATTTGCACTGTTGGGGGATGGAGGTGTGCTTGTTTTTGATCTTAGTGTTTTTCTGTTGGGCAATTGTGTGGGGATTGTTTGATGTTGGAGTTTGTTTGTATGAGCGGGGGTGGAGGGGTGGGGAGGGAACAATAGGTGAGAGACTATCTAGCGCCGGGGATGGGGGCCACCAATCTAGCTGGGTGAGCTAGCTCACGGAAGCGCAGTGGGTGTGCGCATATGTTTGGTTTAGTAAAGGGGTTGGGTTACAGGTGTTGTTACTGGGGGGGGGGAGGGGGGGAATGTTCTGCTGGTGAGGGAGGGACTTGAGCTGAGGGACAGAGAAGTGGTTGGGGGCGGGGGCTGCCTGGGGATGGACCGGTGGAGGCGCGGAGCACGGGCTGGAGGCGGGCCTAAAAAGGATGGCTGATCGGCGGAGGGGGGGTGCAATGAGCCCCCCAAATAGGCTGATCACCTGGAATGTTAAAGGGTTAAATGGGCCGGTCAAAAGGGCACGTGTGTTCGCGCACCTTAGGGAATTGAAGGCGGACGTGGTAATGTTGCAGGAGAAGCACCTTAGAGTAACGAACTAGGTTAGACTGAGGAAAGGCTGGGTCAGTCAGGTCTTTCACTCGGGATTAGATTCGAAGACGAGAGGGGTCGCAAGCCTGATCAATAAGCGGGTGGTGTTTGAGGCGGATAGAATAGTCTCGGACGTGGGAGGTCGGTACATTATGGTCAGTGGGAAGCTAGAGGGGGAGCAGGTGGTATTAGTAAATGTATATGCGCCAAATTGGGATGATGTGGAGTTTCTAAAGAGGATGCTGGGGAAGATACCGGACCTGGACACGCACATGTTGGTCATGGGAGGGGACTTCAATACAGTTATGGACCCTGGCTTGGACCGGTCAAGCTCGAAAACGGATAGGGTGCCAGCAATGGCAAAGGAACTAAGAGGGTTCATGGAGCAGATGGGGGGATCCATGGAGGTTTGGGCAGCTGAGGGTGAAGGAGTTCTCCTTCTAGTCACACGTGCATAAAGTGTACTCCCGGATTGATTTCTTTATTTTGCGAAGGGCCTTGCTGGCTGGGGTGGTGGACACAGGGTATTCGGCGATCCCAATCTCAGACCATGCTCCACACTGGGTTGACCTGCAGGTTAGTAAAGACAGTAACCAGCGCCCGCACTGGAGGTTGGATGTGGGACTTTTGGCTGACGAAGGGGTGTGCGAGCGGCTGAGGAAATGTATTCAGAACTACCTGCAGGTCAACGACACGGGGGAAATTTCAGCAGCGGTGGTCTGGGAAGCACTGAAGGCGGTGGTCAGGGGGGAGCTGATTTCGATCCGGACCCATAGGGAGAAGGTGGACAGGACAGAGACGGACTGACTGTAAAGGAGATACTACAGATCGATAGGAGTTATGCGGAGACCCCAGAGTCAGGGCGTTTAAGGGAACGGCGGAGGTTACAGGCGGAGTTTAGCTTGCTGACCACAGTGAGGGCGGTGGAGCAGCTGAGAAAGGCGAGGGTGGGAAATCTATGAACATGGAGAGAAGGCCAGCAGAATGCTTGCACAGCAGCTTAGGAAGAGGTAGGCAGATAGAGAAAGTAAAAGACGGAGATGGGAACCTGGTTGGTGATTCAGTAGGGGTGAATAAGGCATTTAGGGATTTCTATAACAGGCTGTACAGGTCGGAACCCCCTGCAGGGCCGGAGGGGATGAGGCACTTCTTGGAGGGGCTGAATTTCCCAAAGGGGACGGGTAGCTGGTAGAAGAGCTCGGGGCTCTGATCGGGTTGGAAGAGATAGTGGAGGATCTGAAGGCCATGCAGTCGGGCAAAGCCCCGGGGCCGGACGGGTATCCAATGGAGTTTTATAAAATGTTCTCTGGGATATTGGGGCTGGTGTTGATAAGGATGTTCAATGAGGCAAGGGAAAGAGGGGTGCTGCCCCGATGATGTCACAGGCAATGATTTCGCTGATTCTTAAGTGGGACAAGAACCCGGAGCAGTGTGGGTCCTACAGGCCGATCTCCCTGTTGAATGTGGATGCCAAGTTGCTGGCCAAAATCTTGTCCTCCAGGATTGAGGATTATGTTCCGGACGTTATTGGGGAGGACCAGACGGGGTTTGTTAAGGGCAGGCAGTCGGTGGCCAATGTAAGAAGGCTGTTAAATATGATCATGATGCCCCTGGAAGGTAGGGAGGTGGAGGTAGTGATCGCAATGGATGCAGAAAAGGCTTTTGATCGGGTAGAATGGGACTATCTGTGGGAGGTACTGGGACGGTTCGGATTCGGGCAGGGCTTTATTGACTGGGTCAGGTTGCTGTATCAGGCTCCTGTGGCAAGTGTACAGATGAATAGGACTACATCAACTTACTCATAATTTTGTAGACCTCTATCAGGTCTCCCCTCAACTTCCTTCGTTCCAGTGAGAACAAACCGAGTTTATTCAACCGCTCCTCATAGCTAATGCCCTCCATACCAGGCAACATTCTGGTAAATCTCTTCTGCACCCTCTCTAAAGCCTCCACATCCTTCTGGTAGTGTGGCGACCAGAATTGAACACTATACTCCAAGTGTGGCCTAACTAAGATTCTATACAGCTGCAACATGACTTTCCAATTCTTATACTCAATGCCCCGGCCAATGAAGGCAAGCATGCCGTATGTCTTCTTGACTACCTTCTCCACCTGTGTTGCCCCTTTCAATGACCTGTGGACCTGTACTCCACGATCTCTTTGACTTTCAATACTCTTGAGGGTTCTACCATTCACTGTATATTCCCTACCTGCATTAGACCTTCCAAAATGCATTACCTCACATTTGTCCGGATTAAACTCCATCTGCCATCTCTCCGCCCAAGTCTCCAAACAATCTAAATCCCGCTGTATCCTCGGACGGTCCTCATCGCTATCCGCAATTCCACCAACCTTTGTGTCGTCTGCAAACTTACTAATCAGACCAGTTACATTATACTACAAAGAGCAAAGGTCCCAGCACTGATCCCTGTGGAACATCACTGGTCACAGCCCTCCAATTAGAAAAGCATCCTTCCATTGCTACTCTCTGCCTTCTATGACCTAGCCAGTTCTGTATCCACCTTGCCAGCTCACCCCTGATTCCGTGTGACTTCACCTTTTGTACTAGTCTACCATGAGGGACCTTGCCAAAGGCCTTACTGAAGTCCATATAGACAACACCCACTGCCCTACCTGCATCAATCATCTTAGTGACCTCCTCGAAAAACTCTATCAAGTTAGTGAGACACGACCTTCCCTTCACAAAACCGTGCTGCCTCTCACTAATACGTCCATTTGCTTCCAAATGGGAGTAGATCCTGTCTCGAAGAATTCTCTCCAGTAATTTCCCTACCACTGAAGTAAGGCTCACCGGCCTGTAGTTCCCGGGATTATCATTGCTACCCTTCTTAAACAGAGGAACAACATTGGCTATTCTCCAGTCCTCCGGGACATCCCCTGAAGACAGTGAGGATCCAAAGATTTCTGTCACGGCCTCAGCAATTTCCTCTCCAGCCTCCTTCAGTATTCTGGGGTAGATCCCATCAGGCCCTGGGGACTTATCTACCTTAATATGTTTTAAGACGCCCAACACCTCATCTTTTTGGATCTCAATGTGACCCAGGCTATCTACACACCCTTCTCCAGACTCAACATCTACCAATTTCTTCTCTTTGGTGAATACTGATGCAAAGTATTCATTTAGTACCTCGCCCATTTCCTCTGGCTCCACACATAGATTCCCTTGCCTATCCTTCAGTGGGCCAACCCTTTCCCTGGCTACCCTCTTGCTTTTTATGTGCGTGTAAAAAGCCTTGGGATTTTCCTTAACCCTATTTGCCAATGACTTTTCGTGACCCCCTTCTAGCCCTCCTGACTCCTTGCTTAAGTTCCTTCCTACTTTCTTTATATTCCACGCAGGCTTCGTCTGTTCCCAGCCTTTTAGCCCTGACAAATGCCTCCTTTTTCTTTTTGACGAGGCCTACAACATCTCTCGTTATCCAAGGTTCCCGAAAATTGCCGTTTTTATCCTTCTTCCTCACAGGAACATGCCAGTCCTGAATTCCTTTCAACTGCCACTTGAAAGCCTCCCACATGTCAGATGTTGATTTGCCCTCAAACATCCGCCCGCAATCTATGTTCTTCAGTTCCCGCCTAATATTGTTATAATTAGCCTTCCCCCAATTTAGCACATTCATCCTAGGACCACTCTTATCCTTGTCCACCAGTACTTTAAAACTTACTGAATTGTGGTCACTGTTACCGAAATGCTCCCTTACTGAAACATCTACCACCTGGCTGGGCTCATTCCCCAATACCAGGTCCAGTACCGCCCCTTCCCTAGTTGGACTGTCTACATATTGTTTTAAGAAGCCCTCCTGGATGCTCCTTACAAACTCCGCCCCGTCTAAGCCCCTGGCACTAAGTGAGTCCCAGTCAATATTGGGGAAGTTTACAAGGAACTTATGGGGTCAGAGGAGACGCAGACCGAGGAGCTGAAGCGCAAGTGGGAGGAGGAGCTGGAAGGTGAGATGGGGGATGGTCTATGGGCGGACGCGTTGAGTAGAGTCAACACGTCCGCAACATGTGCCAGGCTCAGCCTGATACAATTTAAGGTTGTTCACCGGGCTAACATGACAGTGACCTGGATGAGCAGATTCTTTGAGGTTGAGGACAGGTGTGCAAATGTGCGGGAGGACCGGCGAACCAGGTCCACATGTTCTGGACATGTCCGAAGCTCAGGGGTTTTGGCAGGGGTTTGCGGACGTCATGTCCACGGTGTTAAAGACAAGGGTGGCACTGAGTCCAGAGGTGGCCATTTTCGGGGTGTCAGAAGACCCAGGAATCCAGGAGGAGAAAGAGGCAGACGTTCTGGCCTTTGCTTCCCTGGTAGCCCGGAGACGGATGCTATTAGCTTGGAGGGACTCAAAGCTCCCGAAGTCAGAGACCTGTCTATCGGACATGGCTAGCTTTCTCTGTTTGGAGAAAATCAAGTTCGCCTTGAGAGGGTCACTGTTAGGGTTCGCCCGGAGGTAGCAACCGTTCGTCGACTTCTTTGTGGGAAATTAACCGTCAGCAGATGTGGGGGGGGGGAGAGCGGGGGGAGTAGTTTAGATTATAGTAGGGGGTCAATAAGGGTGAGACCTGTATGAGAGGTAACTGGCTTTTGCACTATGTTTATGGTTTCATGTATATTGTTTATTTTGTTGTTGTTACTATACCAAAAATACCTCAATAAAATGTTTATTAAAAAAAAAGACCTATTGGATACTTACCTTTATTAACCAAGGCATTGGGCACGATATACCGGCCGCACCCATTGAATACAAGAGGCTATGATCGAGCTGTATAAAAAGCTGGTGAAGCCGCAGCTGGAGTATTGTGTGCAATTCTGGTCACCACACTATAGGAAGGAAATGATTGAATGAGAGGGTTTAGAGGAGATTCACCAGGATGTTGTCGGGCTGGAGCGTTTCAGCTATAAAGAAACGCTGGAAGACTGGGATTGTTTTCCTTGAGCAGAGAAAGTTTAGGGGGGCATGATTCAGGTGTACAAAATTATGAGGAAAAAGACAGGACAGATAGGAAAGAACATTTCTCCTTAGCGAAGGGGTCAATATCTAGGGGCATAGATTTTAAGGTAATGGATGGAAGATTTAGAGGGAATTTATGGAAAAACCTTTTGACACAGAGGATGGTGGGAATCTGAAATTCACTGCTAGACAGAGTGGTAGAGGTGAAAATCCTCACATTGAAAAAGCATTTAGATAATCACTTGAAACTCCATAGCAAAGCGAAGGACCAAATTCTGGAAAATGGGATTAAGAACGCTGCTTGATGCCCAGCATTGATATGATGGGCCTGATGTACCGTCAATTACCACGAGACGAGAAAGGTGAAACAATCGAGGCTTTATTGCACAAGATGTCGTGCCTCCTGCAGCTGGAACCAGAATGGGAGCAGCGCTGGAGAGCATACACTTTTATACACCGCCTGCTGGGAGGAGCCAGCAGGCAGGGATTTACCGTAGTGCTTGTAATACACAGGCAATGCCGTAAAACACGTAATATATCACTAGTGGTGTTTACCACATTCACCCCCGGTTTAAAAAAGAGTCCGGCGGGTGACGGAAACATTACAGATTAAGTCTGTCGGGGGCTCTGACCCTCCGCTGCGATCGCTTCAGTCCTGGTGGTGATGTGGGCGCCGACGTGGTCACCTGTGACCCTGGGAGCCTGTTGTCCTCATCTTCATCACCCCTGAGTAAATCCAGTGGGAGGACAGATCCTGCTGGGGTGGGGGATGCGGTGAGGTTCACTGGAGGGAGGGTGGGTGGCGCAGGGGTGAATGAGGCAACCAGGGGGGGGGGGGGGGGGGGGAGTGGTGTCAGGTCGGGTGTCGTGGGTGGGGACCCAGCGGGTGCCAGGTCCCGGAGGGAGACTGTGTCCTGTCGCCCGTTGGGCTTTGCCACGTAGGCGTACTGTGGGTTTGCATGGAGGAGGTGGACTTTCTCAACCAAGGGATCTGATTTACTGCTCCTCATATGCTTCCGGAGGAGGACGTGTCCAGGAACTGTCAGCCATTTTGGGAGTGAGACTCCGGAGGTGGACTTCCTGGGGAAGGCAAACACACGTTCGTGAGGGGTCTCATTAGTGGCGGTGCAGAGGAGCGACCGGATGGAGTGGAGCGTGTCGGCGAGGACCTCCTGCCAGCGGGAGACCGGGAGATTTCTAGACTGAAGGGCCAGCAGGATGGCCTTCCAGACCGTCCCGTTCTCCCTCTCCACCTGCCCGTTTCCCCGGGGATTGGAGCTGGTCGCCCTGCTCGAGGCGATGCCCTTGCTGAGCAGGAACTGACACAGCTCATCACTCATGAAAGAGGATCCCCGATCACTGTGGATGTAGGTGGGAAAACCGAACAGGGTAAAGATGCTGTGCAGGGCTTTAATGACCGTGGCAGAAGTCATGACGGGGCATGGGGTGGCGAAGGGGAACCAGGAGTACTCATCAATTACGTTAAGGAAGTACACGTTGCATTCACTGGAAGGGTAGGCCGTTTGAAGTCCACGCTGAGACGCTCAAAGGGGCGGGAGGCCTTCACCAGTGTGCTCTATCTGGCCGGTAGAAGTGCGGCTTGCACTCTGCACAGACATGGCAGTCTCTGGTTACGATCCTGACCACCTCAATGGAGTAGGGCAGGTTGGGGCCTTGACAAAATGGAAGAACCGGGTGAGCCCCGGGTGGCAGAGGTAATAGTGGAGAGCCCAGAGTTGGTCCACTTGTGCGCTGGCACATGTATCATGGGATAGGGCATCAGGGGACTCATTGAGCTTCTCCGGGCGATACAAGATTTCATAGTTATAGGTAGAGAGCTCGATCCTCCACCTCAAGATCTTGTCATTTTTTAACTTGCCCCGCTGCGTATTGTTAAACATGAAGGCAACCGACCGTTGGTCATTTAGGAGAGTGAATCTCCTGCCGGCCAGGTAATGCCGCCAATGTTGCACAGCTTCCACTATGGCTTGGGCCTCCTTTTCGACAGAGTGCCGAATATCGGACGCATGGAGGGTGCGGGAAAAGAAAGCCACGGGTCTGCCCGCCTGGTTGAGGGTGGCGGCCAGAGCTACGTCTGATGCATCGCTCTCCACCTGAAAGGGGAGGGTCTCGTCGACTGCATGCATCATGGCCTTGGCGATGTCCGCCTTGATGTGGTTGAAGGCCTGGTGGGCCTCAGCCGTCAGGGGGAAAACTGAGAACTTGATGAGTGGGTGGGCATAATTAGGGACCCACTGGGCGTAATATGAGAAAAACTCCAGGCATCGTTTCAGGGCCTTGGGGCAGTGGGGGAGAGGGAGTTCCAGGAGGGGGCGCATACGGTCGGGGTCGGGCCCTAGGATTCCACTTTCCACTACGTAGCCAAGGATGGCTAAGCGGTTTGTGCAGAACAGCCCCTGGAGAGCTCAAGTGGTGGTAGTGAAGACTGGGGAGAAGCACAGGATGGTCATTGACTACAGTCAGACCATCAACCGGTACACGCAACTCGACGTGTACCTCTACCCACGCATATCTGACATGGTCAATCAGATTGTGCAGTATCGAGTCTTCTCCACAGTAGACTTGAAGTACGCCTACCACCAGCTCCCCATCCGCCCGGAGGACTGCCAATACACTGCGTTCGAAGCAGATGGCCGCCTCTATCATTTCCTCAGAGTTCCCTTCGGCATCACCAATGGGGTCTCGGTCTTCCAGCGAGAGATGGACCGTATGGTTGACCAGTACGGGCTGCGGGCCACCTTCCAGTACCTAGATAACGTCACCATCTGCGGGCACGATCAGCAGGACCACGGCGCCAACCTTGCCAAATTTCTCCGCACCGCCACTCTCCTCAACCTCACTTACAACAAGGAGAAGTGTGTGTTCAACACGAACCGCTTCGCCATCCTCGGCTATGTGGTCCAGAACGGAGTTCTGGGGCCCGATCCCGACCTCATGCGCCCCCTCAGGACCACGGCGTAAACCTCCACAAATTCCTCCATACCGCCAAACTCCTTAACCTCACCGACAATAGGTACATGCAGCTCGACGCGTACCCCCTCCCACGCATATCTGATATGGTCAATCAGATTGCACAGTACCGGGTCTTCTCAACTGTGGACCTTAAATCCGCCTACCACCAGCTCCCCATCCGTAAGATGGACCGCCCATACACTGCCTTCGAGGCAGCTGGCCGCCCTTACCACTTTCTCAGGGTTCCTTTCGGCGTCACCAACGCCCATTTTCCAATGGGAAATGGACCGAATGGTCGACCGGTATGGGCTGCGGGCCACTTTCCCGTACCTTGACAATGTCACCATCTGCGGCCACAATCAGCAGGACCATGATGCCAACCTGGCCAAATTTCTCCGCACCGCCACTCTCCTCAACCTCACTTTCAACAAGGAGAAGTGTGTGTTCAACATGAACCGCTTAGCCATCTTCGGCTACTACCCCCGATGGCCGCTAAGGTACTATCTCCCTCAGGGACCTGGCACCAGCTGGTTCCACACACACACACCCGTCCGACCCAGCGCCACCCTCCTCTTCTCCGGCACACCCCACCGCAGCCCCCGCCTCAGGACAATCCGTCCTCCCCCTGCCCACGCCCGAGGATGACGAGGATTTCGGCACGCTCCCCGAGTCACCGAGGACCAGACCGACATCGGAATTGCCGCCACCACTACGGCGCTCCCAACGCCAGATCAAGGCTCCGGAACGACTGAACCTGTAACTTGATCAGGACTCCGTTTTTTTCTCTGTAGTTAAAACATGTACTTATGTATATAGTTCTCCACCACCCCCGCCGGACTCAATTTAACAGGGGGTGAATGTGGTAGTCACCACTGATGTATATATTAGGTGATTTGTGGTAAGGCCCTGTACTACAGGTACGGGGGTAGTTCCCTGCCTGCTGGCTCCGCCCAGTAGGTGGAGTATAAATACTTGTGCTCCCCATACAGCAGCCATTTTGCCAGCTGCTGTAGGAGGCCACACATCTTAGTGTAATAAAGCCTCAGTTGCATTCAACTCTCGTCTTTGTGCAATTGATCGTGCATCATACACAAAGTCAAAAATGCAAGACGATACTTTGAATGCAAGTCTTTGCAGGTAATTAAGTCGTTACAGATCCAGAAGAGGAACAGATTAAAGCGGTGTGAATTGTCTCAAGCCAGGACAGCTGGTAGGACTTTGCAAGCCTAGGCCAGAGGGTGGGGGGTGAATGTAATGCGACATGAATCCGAGGTCCCGGTTGAGGCCGTACTCGTGTGCGGAACTTGGCTATAGGTTTCTGCTCGCCGATTCTACGTTGTCGCGCATCCTGAAGGCCGCCTTGGAGAACCCTTACCCGAAGATCAGAGGCTGAATGCTCTTGACTGCTGAAGTGTTCCCCGACTGGAAGGAAACATTCCTGCCTGGCGATTGTTGCGCGATGTCCGTTCATTCGTTGTCGCAGCGTCTGCATGGTCTCGCCAATGTACCACGCTTCGGGACATCCTTTCCTGCAGCGTATGAGATAGACAACGTTGGCCGAGTCTCACGAGTATGTACCACATGCCTGGTGGGTGGTGTTCTCACGTGTAATAGTGGTATCCATGTCGATGATCTGGCACGTCTTGCAGAGATTGCCATGGCAGGGTTGTGTGGTGTCGTGGTAGCTGTTCCGCAGGCTGGGTAGTTTGCTGCAAATAATGGTTTGTTTGATGTTGTGCGGTTGTTTGAAGGCAAGTAGTGGGGGTGTGGGGGTGACCTTGGCAAGATGTCCGTCTTCATCGATGACGTGTTGAAGGCTGCGAAGAAGATGCCGTAGTTTCTCCACTCCGGGGAAGTACTGGACGACGAAGGGTACTCTGTCGGTTGTGTCCATGTTTGTCTTCTGAGGAGGTTGGTGCATTTATTTGCTGTGGCGCGTTGGAACTGTCAATCGATGAAGCCGAACTTTTATATCCAACTTTTTGTACACTAAGGGCAATTTAGCATGGCCAAACTACCTAACCTGCATGTCCTTGGACTGTGGGAGAAAACCGGAGCTGCCGGAGGGAACCCACGCAGACACGGGGAGAACGTGCAGACTCCGCACAGATGTTGACCCAATGGGGAATCGAACCTGGGACCCTGGCGCTGAGAAGCCACAGTGCTGCCCCCACTGTGCTACCGTGCTGCCTCACTGTGCTATGGCAATGTCTCTTATCATCATTCTGAAAATGAGTTTAATGTGCTATACGAACAGAAGAAAAAAATAAGCCCTGTTTTTATTTCCATGTTAAAACCTCACTTACTTTAAGAGATCAGTGAAGTAGTGAGCAATTTAGTGTCTGAATGTTGTTAATGTGCATGTTGTTATCGCATTATCTCAGTGTCTCAATCACTTCAAGAATCTGACCGACTGAACGGCAAGAGTGAGAAAATGTTTTGCTATCTGTTTTCAGGATGGGACCTTAGTCACGGCACTCTTCTTGACTAACTCCCCTCCCCTCCTACCACTTCAAACATATGATATTTTACCAACTCTCCTTCTCCTTACAGCGACATATTCACTTGATGCTGCTGACTCCACAACACAGCACAAACTTATTGGGCATGAGCTGGGACATAGTTCACTCCTCAGCTGAGTTTTGTCACATTTCACATTGGGGACATTTTCTTCTGCACGACCATCATTCCATTGTGCCTTCAACTTGCTCTTTCTCCTTTGCAGTATTCACACTATAGGAAGCATTGTCACGTCTCTGCACAACCCTTTATATCATACAGGCGCTAACTCACTCTCTCTCTTTCTGCAAAAGAAGTTGACTCACAACAACCGGGGAAGAGACCTGTGCTCAGCCTCCATCCATGCGGTCAATCAGATGGAGAAGGAATCCATAGGGAATCATTGTTGCAACCATGGCTCTGGCAATGATGATGCTGGAAGTGGTTACCTTCTTCGTCTCTTCAATGTAAATGTACCAATCATACAGAATAACTGGTGAAACAATTGTTTTTTTTTAATTTAAAGATAAGACTATTTACAGATAAAATTTACTCAGTGGCTAAAGATAATACATCTAATTTCTACCACTGCTGATAGACTGAACACAAGTCATGGGACTGAAACATCACATTCTGTCGGGGTGGGTAATGGCTGATAGTTGTTTACGATATGTCCCCTTAAAGGTGCATGTCATCACATCACAACAGAAGCTTCACTCAGCAACTTCTGGCCTTTTACTTGTACCTTTTTCTTTCTCAAGATATCACAGATACAGTCAGCATGGCAATCAGTTGCTGTATAGTTTTGCCAATCATAGGCAATTTTATGCTGCACCTGATTAGAACTTATCATGCCATGCTGACCCTTGTTCATCTCCCATTTTCTAGGTCCTCTGAAAGCCTGAAGCCTGCAGAACATGACTCGAAGGAGGAAATTCTCCCATAGGAACCTTGGCACTTGCCCAATCCATCCAAAACCCAGCACAGAATCTGAGTATATCCTGAGTGGGATAGATAGTGAATCAGAGGGGCCTGTGCTATGTGTACCACAAAGCTCAAATAAACAATGATCTAGTGAAAGAGGCAGACAAGATGATGGCTCATTAGAGGGTAACCTGGACTTCTAGCTCTGCTGCCAAAGATGGAGATGATTTTGGGAACCAAACCTCCAAAACAAAAGGATCCCTGGTACCTGCTGCAATCTGGGGAGACCTCAAGGTGAAAAGGAATTAAGGGTCATTTGTTAATTCAGATGCTGGGATACTTGGTTGCAGTTTTCACTATCATTGCACAGATCTGTGAGGTTTCTCTGCAGAAGTACTGTCTCGTGATGTACTGTTTTCTGGATAGCTGGAGGTTAGTGACTCGGCCTGTGAGGACCTTATGGGCAAAGGTTCCTACAAGCAGCCTTCCTCCTTTTGTGGTCTCTTTTTAGCCATAACTGCAACCCCCTGAAGTTTCCTAATCTGCCTCTGCTCTTCTTCCTCCTCCAAGCTGAACCGGAGTGGAGTGGCCATGATTCCTTCCATTTTGATTCTATACTATGTTTGGGGGAGGGGCTTTTAAGACAGAAACCTCGGTATTTCCAAGGCACAAACCTGTGAGAAAATCTTATGCCGGCACTGCCCAACAGTACTGTATACATCAGGCAATGATCTTTATGTCCACATTTTGCCCTGAAAGTGGTGATGGGTCTTAGTGAGGCCGCATTGCTCTGACCTACGTTTCAGGTACAGAGCAGGAATAGGGCAGTGAATGCACCACTGGGCCTTGACTGCCTCCTTCACATCAGGTGGAGTGACAAATTGGTCTGTGATCTCAACACTGAAGGTTAAGTGGAATGAAGGTGTTCTATCATTCTGCCATGCCAGATTATGCAGATAAAAGGGGAGATTTACCTGTACCAGCACCACTTGGGCTGCAACAGAAATCAGTGAGTCCACGTGCACCCCTGTATTCATCTTCCACTGATTTAGACAAAGGTCTCAAGCTTCCTGATTTTCCCATTTTCACTGTGACTATGCGATTGTGAGACCCTTGAAATATTTCCCCAGGGTGTATTCATTCTGGGGGAGGGGCGGTTTCCGGCCGTTCTCGCCAGTAGGATCTCCCAGTCCAGCTGACGGTGAACCCCCTCCATGTGTTTCCCATTGGCGGGGGACGGATTCAATGAGAAAACCCATTGACGGCAGCGGGACGAGAAGATCCCACCGCTGGCCAATGATGGGCTGCCTCTCGTCGCTGAAAAGCACACTACAGGGGGCGCAGGAAATCCACCCCCCCCCCAACCCTCGATTTAATTTCTTTGAAAATAAGTTGTATAGTACAACAATAGAAAGTCAAGAAAGCAGTGCAAAATTGTAGACTGCAGCCAGCTCTTTACTTTTTATGTCTGATATCTTGGGCGGGATTCTCCCATTCGGCAGCAGAGTGTCCACGCCGTCGGAAACACCGTCGCGTTTCACGATGGTGTGAACGGGCTGCTGGGAGAACCGATTCTGGCCCCTACAGTGGGGGCCAGCACAGCGCTGGAACGGTTCATGCCGCTCCAGCCTCCCATCCCGGCGCGAACTATGCGCCGCGGGTTTCGCGCCTGCGCAGTGGCACCAGTGCCAACCTGCGTATGCGCAGTGGCCTCCTTCAACGTGCCAGCCCCGACGCAACATGGCGCGGGAGATCAGGGGCCGGCGCGGATGAAAATAGGCCCGGGGAGAGAGAGAGCAGCCTGCCGATCGGCGGGCCCCGATCGCGGGCCAGGCCCCATCGGAGGCCCCCCTGTGGTCGGGTCCCCCCTCCCCCCCCCCCCACAGGCCAGCCCCCAACCCTGCGCGCAGAGTTCCCTCCGGCTGCGACCAGGTGTGGACGGCGCCGGCAGGACTCTGGCTTTTTAGAGCTGCCGTTCGGCCCATCCCGGGTCGAGAATCGGCGGCCCGCGACCGGTGCCGCGCCAAACGCGCCGGCGCCAATTCTCCGAGGAGTGGAGAATCGCGTGCCAGCGTCGGGGTGGCGTGACCCGGTTACGGGGATTCTCCGGCCCGGCACCGGGCTGGGAGAATCGCGCCCCGTACACCCAAAAAATGAATCATAGAAAGAAATTGTAAACTGTTAAATTCTGTGTGAGAAACACGAACAAGGCCAAGAAGCATTTCAAATGAACTTACATAATCAGCAGCAAGGCAGAGAATTTGGATTATATGGTACATTGTAATATATAATTACAGTTGTTATATTTCACGACAGCTTACTAATAATCACAACACCCTGGTCACAAATCGACTAAGGGCTGATTTGCCATTTGTAGGAAAATGGTAAATGGGAACATACAAGTGTTTATTTGTCTTTCTTGTACTATGGAGATGAGTTAGCAAGTATTATGCAAAAGCACTTTCGTTATAAATCAAAGAATTTTAACTAGCTTCTCTGAACGATGCCACCAGTCATAAAAACACACATTAGCCAAATTGTATGTGACTGAACTGAATCAGTCAATTGCTAGATTTGTAATTCAGTAACTGACTAAAACAGATTTAAATTAATAGCTACAGTGAATAAGCTGTTCACAGGCTTTTCAGCAGGAGATGTTCAAATGGAATCCTCTTCTCTTTCAAAAGGTTTTTGGTTATTTTCTCATCATATTTGAAAAGCTTTACTTTCCCAAATAGCGAATGAAATGTGTCAATTCCAAACAGTTCAAAAAAGAAATGATTAACAGCTGCAGAAAAATGTGGGTTTGGAGACCGTCTCACACAATTTAGCTATTCCAGTCACTGGATGGAGAGCTGGAGCAGTTGTAATGTCAGGCAGGATCATCATCAGTACATCATCTGCTAGTTTCAGCACCCAAGTCACACCCTTTTACACTGCAGATGGTTGCTGCAGATGGCAAGCGTGCACCAGAGAAAATGCTGTCAGGTAAAAATTAGTCTCTGCCATTGGCAAAGGTGGTTAGGGTGTATCTCGTGTCATGATATGCAGACATGCACATAATGAGATACAGACAGGCAGCTAATGAACACAGAGAACAGGACATAACCAATCAGCAGGCAGAACACTTGTGGGTGGTTTCCCACTATAAAAGGCACGAGGCACTCACACTCCACTTCTTTCCACTGGGGACATCTACAGAGTGAGTCAAGTGTATATATCACATAACACCTCCAGCACGTGGCTAAGAGCTAGTCTGGTTCAGCCAGACAGAGTAATCACACTTAGGTTAGCAGAGAGTCGAACTCATAGAGAACTGAGCTAACGTGTGACAGGTTCAATAAATCAAATTGAACTAACTTCAAGGTCTGGAGTATATTTCAGTTATAGCTGCATCCAGTTGCAGCCCGTGTTATCTCGGTGTGCTTAACACGACATGGGACCAGAAGACTGCTATCCCTAGGTGGTTTACCTCAATCTGTTCCGTGACGACCAGCAAATGTATCCCGGCACCATGAAGATCCAGGCTCCTCAACAGCTGCGGACCTCCGGCAATCTCAGTGCCAACTGGCGGACGTTCAAGCAAAGGTTTCTGCTGTAGATCGAAGCCTCAGACCTCGAGGGTGCGTCTGATACAAGAAAGATTGTGCTTCTCCTCTCAACTGCGGGGGATCAAGCCATCAAACTCTTCAACTCGTTTAACTTCATCGAAGGCCAGAAAAAAGACAAAGTTTCAGACCATCCTGGACAAGTTTGATAGTCATTGTGATATGGACACCAATGAAATCTTCGAGCGCTACATATTCACACAGCGTCTACAAGGTAAAGATGAATCTTTGAACTCCTTCTTAACTAATCACCGTCTACTAGTGCTGTCCTGCAACTTTGGTGATATTGCTGACTCCATGATCAGAGACCAAATCGTGTTTGGAGTTCACTCTGATGCTCTGAGAGAGCAGCTTTTAAAAATCAAGCATATGACCCTGTCAGTCGCGATTGAAACATGTACATTGCATGAGCACGGCAAAAATTGGTATTCCCAATACAAATCGGCTGAAAATGAGAAACTTGCCTCCCACGAGGCAGAGAGTGTGCAGGCCATCGCCCGGATGCAGTGCCTCAGCATTGATGAAAGCGGCTATTTTGCACGCTCTTTCCGGAACCCACGCATGCGCGATGCGAATGGGATAACGAAGCGGCCAATCACCACACTGCGCAGGTGCGAACGTCTGCCGACCGCACTGTGTATGTGCGATGACACACGGAGTGTAACAACGTCACAACGTGCCCGAACTGCGGCACCGCCCATTTAAAGAAACACTGCCCTGCAAGAGGCAGGTGATGTTTAAATTGCGGGAAGCCCGGACACTATGCAGCCTTGTGCAGGTCTGCACCACCAGTCAAGGGCCAGCGCTCCCAATTCCAACGCTGGCGCGTTCGAAGTGTCCAACAAGGTTTACAGGATTCTGATCCTCGCATTACAACGGATCCAGAGGACGATTGCTTGGAGTCCCCCTACCAGGTGGGCATCATTACCACACGTGGAAATGCCTCACCGACATCATCACGGAGCCTGCCCATCCTCACTGTGGATTCTGCGGACGAATGGCGTGTGGTGATGCAAGTAAATCAATGCTCTATCCAGTTCAAGCTGGACGCAGGTGCTTCTGCCAATCTCCTTTCACAGGCAGATTTCAACCGCATCAAGAAGCCAGCCAAGCAGCCTGCCAGCTCCTGGACTATAACGGCAATGCCATCACAGCACATGTTAAACAGTCACCCTGAGAACATCTTCCTTGCTATCTCAGCATCTGTATTATTTACATCTATCTATGAAATACCTTGAGACATTATTTTGATGAAAGGCGGTATATAAATGAAATTTGTTTTACAACAATCTCCTCTGATGAATAAATGAGTCTGGGTTATTTCTAATTGCATATATATTACCATTGCTGATATTAGTTGACAAATACTTAATGAGCGAGCACAACATTCCTTTTCCTGCTATTTTAGCGAAGACATGAAACCATTTGAAATAAGAAAATTAGTATCAAAATTAAATTATGGACAAAGGAGTGTCATTCACCCAACAACAATAACTTCTAGGTTGTAAATTTTGCAGATGATGTCAGCTTGATGAAAATACCACAAACAGCATGTCTGACAGATGTCGTCTGGTTATTTTGTATCGGCTGAGTCAGAAGGTCATGGTTTCCACCTCTACTCCAGAATTTGAACACATAATTTAGGCTCATTATTATATTTTTGGTTGTGTCTTCTTGGAGTCAAAGTCCCATCTGTTCTCTTCGATGGATTAAAAGAACCCACGGCACCATAGGGCTACACGGTGGCACAGCGGTTAGCACTGCTGCCTCACAGCGCCAGGGACCCGGGTTCAATTCCAGCCATGGGTAACTGGCTGTGTGGAGTTTACACATTCGGCCAGTGTCTGAGTGGGTTTCCTCCGGGTGCTCCGGTTTCCTCCCACAGTTCAAAGAAGTGCAGGTTAGGTGGATTGGCCACACTAAATTGCCCCTTAGTGTCCAGGGATGTACAGGTTAGGTGGGATTATGGGGATAGGGTGGGGGAATGAGCCTAGATAGGTCAGTGTGGTGCTCCTACAGAGGGTCAATGCAGGCTCGATGGGCCGAATAGCCTCCTTCTGCTCTTTAGGGATTCTATGATTTGAAGAAGAGCAGGGAAGTTGCCTTGTCCAACACTTATCACTCAACCAATACCACCAAAAACAGATGAATGGTTATTCATCTTTGCTTTGTGAAAATTGGCTGCCACTTCGCCTACAAAGCAAATGACTACACTTTAAAAGCAAGTCACGGCTGTAAGGCACTGTAGGATATTCTGAGGATGAGAAAGATGCAAGATAAAAAACTTTTTCTCTTCAGACAGATTTAAAAAATTGTTCTTCAAGCAATGCTGACTAACAGTGGCCATGTACTGAAATTGCTCTTTATTCCCGATGAAGCCCCTTATAGCATCATCACCTTCCCTTTCATTTTCGCTATCATGTTTGGTGACTGTGGACATGGACTGGTCATGGCGATAATGGCTCTGGGGATGATCTTGTATGAAAAACACCATAGAAACATAGATATGAAAAATGAGGTAAGTGTTTTCTTTCACCAAATAATTGTCCTGACAAATGTGAAATAAGGAAATCTCCACAACAGAATAACCAACATCCACCTTGTCACATTATTATAGGAAGTCAGAATCTAAAGTATTTAGATTTTTAATTTGTAATTCATTTTAATTTCGCATTTCTCAAATGTTTAATTTATGATCATTTGCTAAATGTTGATTAAAGTGATCCAAAATATATTAATTAGTAAAAAAATACAATATTTTAAAGTAACTTTGTTTTAGAAAAAAAGTAAAATTAATCTGTTCACATTTGTAATAGTGCGCTGAATCATTTCATTATTTGTATCACATCAATTAGATTGAAATAATTCTTACTTTGTTTTTAGATTCTAAGCATTTTGTGTCATGGACGTTACATCATCCTGCTAATGGGACTCTTCTCGATCTACACTGGTCTCATATACAATGACTGCTTCTCAAAAACTTTCAATCTCTTTGGATCAGCCTGGAATGTCAGAGCTATGTTCCAGCCAAATGGACCTTGGAGGTAAGAATGTCACGAGAATGCCCTTGAACTGTATAAGTAACTGTATTCTTGCACAGTAATGTGAAAGCTACTCATAGATCAACAAACTGATCTTTCTATTACAAAGTCAGTCAAGAATAACTACAGCCGGGGTCACAAATTTTGGACATCAGATCGTTATTCTGTAAGGTGCAGCCTCAACAATCAGTCCTGCAAGGGTGCCTACATCCCCTGCACCCTTTATGAGAATATATTTTGCTAAACAATGAGATAACCCAAATGAAACACTTGATCTGTAGACCCAACTGCCAAAATGTTACACCACATACATTTTTCTCTATTCAGGGAAAGCATACTGAAAAATGTATACTGAGAAAAGGAACACATGAACAGGGGTAGGCTGTAACCACTTGAGCCTATCTGCCATTAACTGGATAATAGCTATATCTTAAACCCATCTGTCTCCCTTGGATTTGAAACCCATCACACTATCCCAATAATATACTCTCAGTTTTGAAATTTTCAATTGACCTAGCCTCAACACTTGCGGGAGAGTTTTCCAGATTCCCTCTAGTCTTTGTATGAAGAAATGCTTCCTTGAATGGACTAGCTCAAAATTTATGATTATGGGCAGGATCCTCCGCTACCCAATGCTGACAACGAAATTCAAAAAAGGGCAAATAATGTTGCATTGGGCAATAACAGATTTGGCGTCGATCCCATTGCAATGCTACATCTCCCCCCCCCCCCCCCCCCCCCCCACTGGCGCGGTATAGAGGTTCGCGGCCCACATCGACTGCCCCATGCAAATCGCAATTTTCTTCGATTTGACTACGATTAGCAGGCTGGACATCGGATGCTGCACTTCTCCACACTGCTCCATCCCTCTCAAGCGGGAGTCACATGGGCATAAATTGGTGCAAGTATTTGTGAGCAGGGTCCAGGAGCCATGGCTGTTGAGGGGGAGCGAGAACCGAGGCAGAGAATCTTTATAATGACGCTCACTCAGCAACCAGGAGCGTCATTGAGTAGTGCATCATCTTGTTCAAGGTGTGGTTCTGATGCCTGGACTGCTCTGGTGGAGCTCTCCATTACAGCCCTAGGAGGGTCTGGAACATCATGGTGGTCTGCTGCATCCTGCACAACATATATCTTGGAAAGGGACGGTGGGGGGGGGGGGTTGCAGGAGATGGTGAATGATTAGGGTTCACTCACTAGGGATGCTGCCATACAAGGAGGGCTCACACTGTTGCCACCATGCCCCACCACTTCTCAGTCATCATATGGGATGTTCATTTTCATAGGCGTCCTACCCAGTCCTAACCCCTAACCCCCCACTTCCTAGCCAGCAGACACACAACACCCAGTCCCAGCCCATTCTTCACATCAGTCAGACAGAGGCTATAGGCAAGTCGGACTGGTGGTGCAAAAGTGACCAATGGTGACTATGTACAATGATGAGCCCTAACCCCTAACTACCTTCTATCTACTACACCCATGCCAACTTAAGTGTTATCTACCTTCCTTATCTTAAGTGGCCTCCCACTTCTTCTAGGTGTTACCCCAGACAGCTCATCAGCAGTAGAGGTGGCCTGCTGCTTGTCTTGCCCTCTACCCTGTGATGCCCTTGGAGGTTCTGCGCCTGGATGGACCCTGATAACCTTTGGATCTAAAGGTGATGACATTTCACCCTGTTCTGCCCGCTGCCCATGAGATGCGCCAATGACGGGGGGGGGGGGGGGGGGGGGGGGGGGGGGTTGGAAGTGCTGAGGTGTTTTGGCGCTTCCTGTGGGAGGTGCCACAATGGGTACCATTGCTTCCTCCTACCCTCGGGATCTCTCTGGCCCAGAGCTACTCCGTGGGATGGAGGTGAGGCCACAGTGAGCTCCGAAGGCACCAAAATCACCTGCGCTGCCAATCCAGGAGGCCCGCCCTGGTCCGAGCCAAAGTCTCGATGCCCTCAGCCATGAGACTGGGACATGTCCCTTAGTGAGTGAGACATTCCCTCATTGTCTTGGTCATGTCCCTCTGTTACTGTGACATGTCCCTCTGCACCTGTGACATGTCATTCTGTGACTGGCCAAGGTCAGTCAGCGCTCAGCCAATGCTCTCGATGCACTTGGCCATGACCCTTTACGAATGGGCCAAGCTCTGGAGCACCGCAGCAATGTCCATGTGCGCCCAAGACTTGTCTGCCTGTGACTGGGCTCTCCTATTCTGTGCCTCAGCAATGGACAGCACAGGGCGCCCCAAGCCTTGGACGTCCTGGCAATGGCTGACGTCTTGCCGCAAGTCTTCCACCTTGGATGCCACCCTTTCAGTGTTGGCCTGCGTGCCAGGCATTGTCGGCAGCATCTCCTGCACCTGAAGGCACTTGGACTCTTGCAGCTGTACTTGCTGGCACTGGGAAGTTGCTGGCACGCTCTCCTGAAAATTCAGGCTGTGCTTCTGCATCTGCACCAGTGATGGGATAATATCTTCCAGAAGAGTGCCTTCTGGACAGCTGGTCTCTGGGATTAGGCAGCCCTCTGACCGTCCACTCCCTCAAGAGTCATTATCTCCATCTGATGTGCTGCAGCAGTTTGTCCTCACCAGAATGTGTCCCAGGAGCCTGATCGCTAACATTACTAACTGAGGTGATCGGCTCTGTGACGGTGGGTGGTGCTGGTCAAAGCAGT
Source organism: Scyliorhinus torazame (assembly GCF_047496885.1). Classification (NCBI taxonomy): domain Eukaryota; kingdom Metazoa; phylum Chordata; class Chondrichthyes; order Carcharhiniformes; family Scyliorhinidae; genus Scyliorhinus; species Scyliorhinus torazame. The sequence continues at coordinate 116,088,404 of NC_092712.1, read as the reverse complement.
GCCGAGAAGCCGGTGTCTTCCCCGGATTGGTCCTCCAGGGTGTGATCAGGACCTCGCTGGGGGACAGCAACCCTGGACGTATGGCCTTGTCTGATGATGATCCTGCAAGACAAAACACATGGGGTGAGATCTTGGGAAGGATTGGTCTGTGAGAGAGGGGTGACTCACTTGCTATTAGGACATTTGCGTTGCATTGGGCTCTCACTTGTTTGCCACATGCTGGCCTCCAGCACAGTCACCACCCTCACCTCGGCCTCCCCTGTGAGTTGCAAAGGCTTCTCCTCTGAGGGGGCCTGGACCCAAATATCTGGGATTCCCCCTCCAGTCTTCTGGCACTCGTGCCAATTATGGTCCGCCTTATTCTTGGCGCACAGAAAGGACACAGTGAGACGCTGGGAGGCAGGTTCTATGGGGGGTCTGTAGCTGGTGGCATTTGTGTACAAGGTTCCTGGCCAAAGAGGGCAAAACATGTGTTGGGGCTTGGTGAAGAGTGGGTTGTAAGGAAGATACAGGCAGATGTGAGGAGTGAGGGTCTGTAAATTTATTTTGTTGGGTACCCAAGCAAATAGAAAACATTTTTCACAGGGAAACCAGTCCATTTCCGATGATCCTAATAAAGATGCAACCTTACTTAACACATTAGGCACAGGCTGACTTTCGATATAAATTGTTCCAAAGTCAGCTGATTCACACCTTTCAAATGCAAACTTTTTGCTAACTCCACAGTTTATTTTATGTCTGGAAGAAAAGAGCGAGACAGAGGGAGAATATTTTCTGTGCCCTGACTTAAGTCAGGGGTTCAGTCTGATAAGCAGTCAATTACCAAGGGCTCTTTGTTGAGCTAACCCGAAGAATAGTGAGCAAGCAACATATCTCTCAATGTTTGACTAATGCAGAAAATAACTGGCTTTTAAACTGATGATAAAACCACCCTCGACCTTACTGATAGTGTGTTGAGCCTGTTATTTTCTGGCCATTTCAAATTCCTGACATCCTTCCATTGTTCCAAAGCTGGAAAAACATACGTAAACAGTAGTTTCGATGCTGGTTTGTCCCAGAAGTGACTCCCTCTTGAGGTAGCTAAATACCACTTCAGATTACCATGGCGACCAGTCTGGTTCCAACTCTATTGGCTTGACACTGCTGAACAGCCAGTTGAATTTCACATCCTAGAAATATTATAAAACAAAAAAAACCCAGTTCGGGCAATACAGGCAAAGAAGAAGTTGTATGGTCTTTCTCTCTCTCTCTTTCTCCCCTCTCTCTCTATATATATATATATATATATATATTTACACACATGTATTTGCTTTAACATAACCACATGGGCTGAATACATTCCTGTGCTTTAGCATTCCATGGTTCTATGGCTCCACCAGTTATCATAAATATTTTAAAGACCTTTTTTATATGCCTTTGTAAAATTCCAATGTGGAAGTATAATATTGTGAAACTAAATTGACTGAGTTTTGTTTTATTCATGTGGGAAGTGGGTGTTGCTGACAAGGCCAGCGATTATTATCCATCGCGTATTGCCTTTGAGCAGCTGGTGGTGAGCTACATTCTTGAACTATTGCAGTCTGTGTGGTGAGTTTACTGCCACAGTGACATTTCCATAGCAATCTGTTCCAGCTGACTTGATTTGTTAAGCCATTTAAGGGGACGGTTAAGAGGCAACCATCTGGCTGTGGGTCTGGAGTCACATGTAGGCCTGGCTAGAATAGGACAGCAGATTTCCTGCTCTGAAGTACATTAATTAACCAGATGGGTTCTTATGACAATCTAGTAGATCCATGGTCACTATCAATAATATTAGCTTTCTAGACCTGATTTATTTAATTAATTGAGTTTAAATTCCCCAGCTGCCATGGCAGAATTTGAATGCCGTGTCTGGATCCTTAGGCCAACCATCTGGATTACTAGTCCAGTGCCTTTGTTAATGTCATTATAATGTCAGGTGTTGATTTTGATGATGTTTGTGTTTATAAATTATTTACAGCAATGAAACATTACATAAGTCAGCCACACTCCAGTTGAATCCTGCAGTGCTAGGAGTGTTTTCAGGACAACCCTATCCATTTGGCATTGACCCAGTAAGTGGTATTAAGCTTCCAATTTCTATTCCTCCATAAAAGGCTTTCTGTATCATTCTATTCTGACATTACTACTTAGATCTCAGAAAAAATGAGAGAACAATTCAGAGATCAAAGAATGCTGTTCTATATGCCCTTTCTCTCCCCCCCCCCCCCTTCCCCAGAAACACAATGGGGCAATTCACCCCACCAGTGATTAAGTGCCCTGCTAGCAGGAAAACCGGAGTGCTTCCCACTGGCATTAGGAGTGACCTCGACATGCCATTTAATGGCACTTGGGAAAAAAATGTTACCCTTAATCGGGCTTTCACTGCTATTCAATGGCACGTAGGGGTTATCACTGGACCAGTGAGGGGCGGGACCTAAACTCCCATTTCAAATGAACTGCAATCTCAGAATATTGCTGCAGCACTTCCTCAGTCTCCCCCTTCAGCACCCCTGATCAGCACTTGAGAATAAAAAAGCAGTCTCTTTTAAAAAAAAACTGTGGTTAGAAAACGAGTCGCTCCTCTGAATTAATGGATCCCTGCAAAGCTATATAAATAACCAATCTTAATCCTCCCTTTGAAACTGCCTGGACCTATCAATCAGAAAGCTTGCAAACGACAATAGTCCATGAAATTCATAGAATCATAGAAGGAGGCCATTCAGCCCATCAAGTCTGCACCGGCCCTTGGAAAGAGCACTCCACCTAAGCCCACACCTTCACCCCATCCCAGTAACCCCACCTAACCTTTTTGGACACTAAGGACACATTAGCATAGCCAATCCACCTAACCCGCACATCTTTGGACTGTGGGAGGAAACTGGAGCTCGCGGAGGAAATCCACACAGGCACGGGGAGAAAGTGCAAACTCCACACAGACAGTGACCCAAGCTGGAAATCGAACCTGGGACCCTGGAGCTGTGAAGCAACAGTGCTAACCACTGTGCTACCGTGCTGCCCAAAGGTGTTACCGTGTTGCCCACATTGAATAGTTAACAGTGCAGTTCAAAGTTTTTAGGCTTCAAAGCTTGCAGAGAGGCTACAATACTTTTAAAGTACAATGAAATTGACTATAAAAAACCACTTCAAAGGTTTCCACCACATGAAAGGGGAATTTTACCTTCATCTCACAGATCTTTGTACTTGGCATACAGACAGACTGTTTACAGGTTTTAGGGGTACAGATGGGAACACTTTCACTTTCTTATTACAGAACTATTTTTTTGACATACTGGCAGACAGGACCGCCCTCACTCAGCCAGACCGTCCTCACACAGCCAGACCAGCCTCACACAGCCAGACCAGCCTCACTCAGCCAGACCGCCCTCACTCAGCCAGACCGCCCTCACACAGCCAGACCGCCCTCACACAGCCAGACCGCCCTCACACAGCCAGACCGCCCTCACACAGCCAGACCGCCCTCACACAGCCAGACCAGCCTCACACAGCCAGACCGCCCTCGTACAGCCAGACCGCCCTCACACAGACTGACCGCTCTCACTGAGCCAGACCGCCCTCACTGAGCCAGACCGCCCTCACTCAGCCAGACCGCCCTCACTCAGCCAGACCGCCCTCACACAGCCAGGCCGCCCTCACACAGCCAGACCGCCCTCACACAGCCAGACCACCCTCACATAGCCAGGCCGCCCTCACACAGCCAGGCCGCCCTCACACAGCCAGACCGCCCTCACTCAGCCAGACCGCCCTCACTCAGCCAGACCGCCCTCACTCAGCCAGACCGCCCTCACACAGCCAGACCGCCCTCACACAGCCAGACCACCCTCACATAGCCAGGCCGCCCTCACACAGCCAGACCGCCCTCACACAGCCAGACCAGCCTCACACAGCCAGACCGCCCTCACACAGCCAGACCGCCCTCACACAGCCAGACCGCCCTCACACAGCCAGACCGCCCTCACACAGCCAGACCAGCCTCACACAGCTAGACCGCCCTCACTCAGCCAGACCGCCCTCACACAGCCAGACCGCCCTCACACAGCCAGACCGCCCTCACTCAGCCAGGCTGCCCTCACTCAGCCAGGCCGCCCTCACACAGCCAGACCACCCTCACACAGCCAGACCGCCCTCACACAGCCAGACCGCCCTCACACAGCCAGACCACACTCACTCAGCCAGGCCACCCCCACACAGCCAGACCGCACTCACACAGCCAGACCACCCTCACACAGCCAGACCGCACTCACACAGCTAGGCCACCCTCACACAGCCAGACCAGCCTCACACTGCCAGGCCGCCCTCACACAGCCAGGCCGCCCTCACTCAGCCAGTCCGCCCTCACTCAGCCAGTCCGCCCTCACAAAACCAGGCCGCACTCACACAGCCAGACCAGCCTCACACAGCCAGGCCGCCCTCACACAGCCTGACCGCCCTCACACATCCGGACCGCCCTCACACAGCCAGACCGCCCTCCATCAGCCAGACCGCCCTCACACCGCCAGACCGCCCTCACACAGCCAGACCGCCCTCACACAGCCAGACCACCCTCACTCAGCCAGGCCACCCCCACACATCCAGACCGCCCTCACACAGCCAGGCCGCCCTCACACAGCCAGACCGCACTCACACAGCTAGGCCACCCTCACACAGCCAGACCAGCCTCACACTGCCAGGCCGCCCTCACACAGCCAGGCCGCCCTCACTCAGCCAGTCCGCCCTCACTCAGCCAGTCCGCCCTCACAAAACCAGGCCGCACTCACACAGCCAGACCAGCCTCACACAGCCAGGCCGCCCTCACACAGCCTGACCGCCCTCACACATCCGGACCGCCCTCACACAGCCAGACCGCCCTCCATCAGCCAGACCGCCCTCACACAGCCAGACCGCCCTCACACAGCCAGACCGCCCTCACACAGCCAGGCCGCCCTCACACAGCCAGACCAGCCTCACACAGCCAGACCGCCCCCACACAGCCAGACAAGCCTCACACAGCCAGGCCGCCCTCACTCAGCCAGACCGCCCTCACACAGCCAGACCGCCCTCACACAGCCAGACCGCCCTCACACAGCCAGACCGCCCTCACACAGCCAGACCGGCCTCACACAGCCAGACCGCCCTCACACAGCTAGGCCACCCTCACACAGCTAGGCCACCCTCACACAGCCAGACCAGCCTCACACTGCCAGGCCGCCCTCACACAGCCAGGCCGCCCTCACTCAGCCAGTCCGCCCTCACTAACCCAGTCCGCCCTCACAAAACCAGGCCGCACTCACACAGCCAGACCAGCCTCACACAGCCAGGCCGCCCTCACACAGCCTGACCGCCCTCACACATCCGGACCGCCCTCACACAGCCAGACCGCCCTCCATCAGCCAGACCGCCCTCCATCAGCCAGACCGCCCTCACACAGCCAGACCGCCCTCACACAGCCAGACCGCCCTCACACAGCCAGACCGCCCTCACACAGCCAGGCCGCCCTCACACAGCCAGACCAGCCTCACACAGCCAGACCGCCCCCACACAGCCAGACAAGCCTCACACAGCCAGGCCGCCCTCACTCAGCCAGACCGCCCTCACACAGCCAGACCGCCCTCACACAGCCAGACCGGCCTCACACAGCCAGACCGCCCTCACACAGCCAGACCGCTCTCACTGAGCCAGACCGCCCTCACTCAGCCAGACCGCCCTCACTCAGCCAGACCGCCCTCACACAGCCAGGCCGCCCTCACACAGCCAGACCGCCCTCACTCAGCCAGACCGCCCTCACACAGCCAGACCGCCCTCACACAGCCAGACCGCCCTCACACAGCCAGACCAGCCTCACACAGCCAGACCGCCCTCACACAGCCAGACCGCCCTCACACAGCCAGACCGCCCTCACACCGCCAGACCGCCCTCACACAGCCAGACCGCCCTCACACAGCCAGACCGCCCTCACACAGCCAGACCAGCCTCACACAGCCAGACCGCCCTCACTCAGCCAGACCGCCCTCACACAGCCGGACCGCCCTCACACAGCCAGACCGCCCTCACTCAGCCAGGCCGCCCTCACTCAGCCAGGCCGCCCTCACACAGCCAGACCACCCTCACACAGCCAGACCGCCCTCACACAGCCAGACCGCCCTCACACAGCCAGACCACCCTCACTAAGCCAGGCCACCCCCACACATCCAGACCGCCCTCACACAGCCAGGCCGCCCTCACACAGCCAGACCGCACTCACACAGCTAGGCCACCCTCACACAGCCAGACCAGCCTCACACTGCCAGGCCGCCCTCACACAGCCAGGCCGCCCTCACTCAGCCAGTCCGCCCTCACTCAGCCAGTCCGCCCTCACAAAACCAGGCCGCACTCACACAGCCAGACCAGCCTCACACAGCCAGGCCGCCCTCACACAGCCTGACCGCCCTCACACATCCGGACCGCCCTCACACAGCCAGACCGCCCTCCATCAGCCAGACCGCCCTCACACAGCCAGGCCGCCCTCACACAGCCAGACCAGCCTCACACAGCCAGACCGCCCCCACACAGCCAGACAAGCCTCACACTGCCAGGCCGCCCTCACACAGCCTGGCCGTCCTCACACAGCCAGGCCGCCCTCACACAGCCAGACCGCCGTCACACAGCCAGACAAGCCTCACACAGCCAGACAAGCCTCACACAGCCAGGCCGCCCTCACACAGCCAGGCCGCCCTCACACAGCCAGGCCGCCCTCACACAGCCAGGCCGCCCTCACACAGCCAGGCCGCCCTCACACAGCCAGACCGCCCTCACACAGCTAGGCCGCCCTCACACTGCCAGACCGCCCTCACACAGCCAGACCGCCCTCACACAGCCAGACCGCCCTCACACAGCCAGACCACCCTCACACAGCCAGGCCGCCCTCACACAGCCAGGCCGCCCTCACACAGCCAGGCCGCCCTCACACAGCCAGGCCGCCCTCACACAGCCAGGCCGCCCTCACACAGCCAGGCTGCCCTCACACAGCCAGACCGCCCTCACACAGCCAGGCCGCCCTCACACAGCCAGGCCGCCCTCACACAGCCAGGCCGCCCTCACACAGCCAGGCCGCCCTCACACAGCCAGGCCGCCCTCACACAGCCAGGCCGCCCTCACACAGCCAGGCCGCCCTCACACAGCCAGACCGCCCTCACACAGCCAGACCCCCCTCACACAGCCAGACCGCCCTCACTCAGCCAGACCGCCCTCACTCAGCCAGACCGCCCTCACTCAGCCAGACCGCCCTCACACAGCCAGACCGCCCTCACACAGCCAGACCGCCCTCACTCAGCCAGACCGCCCTCACACAGCCAGGCCGCCCACACACAGCCGGACGACCCTCACACAGTCAGACCGCCCTCACACAGCCAGGCCAGACCGCCCTCACACAGCCAGAGCGCCCTCACACAGCCAGATTGTCCTCACACAGCCAGGCCAGACCGCCCTCACACAGCCAGACCGCCCTCACACAGCCAGACCGCCCTCACACAGCCAGGCCGCCCTCACACAGCCAGACCGCCCTCACACAGCCAGACCGCCCTCACACAGCCAGGCCGCCCTCACACAGCCGGACCGCCCTCACACAGCCAGACCGCCCTCACACAGCCAGGCCTCCCTCACACAGCCAGAGCGCCCTCACACAGCCAGGCGGCCCTCACACAGCCAGACCGCCCTCACATAGCCAGACCGCCCTCACACAGCCAGGCCGCCCTCACACAGCCTGACAGCCCTCACACAGCCAGACCGCCCTCACACAGACAGACTGTCCTCACACAGCCAGACCGCCCTCACACAGCCAGACCAGCCTCACACAGCCAGGCCGCCCTCACACAGCCAGACCGCCATCACACAGCCAGACCAGCCTCACACAGCCAGGCCGCCCTCACACAGCCAGACCGCCCTCACACAGCCAGATCGCCCTCACACAGCCAGGCCAGACCGCCCTCACACAGCCAGACCGCCCTCACACCGCCAGACCGCCCTCACACAGCCAGGCCGCCCTCACACAGCCAGACCGCCCTCACACAGCCAGACCGCCCTCACACAGCCAGGCCGCCCTCACACAGCCAGACCGCCCTCACACAGCCAGGCCTCCCTCACACAGCCAGAGCGCCCTCACACAGCCAGGCCGCCCTCACACAGCCAGACCGCCCTCACATAGCCAGACCGCCCTCACACAGCCAGGCCGCCCTCACACAGCCTGACAGCCCTCACACAGCCAGACCGCCCTCACACAGACAGACTGTCCTCACACAGCCAGACCGCCCTCACACAGCCAGACCAGCCTCACACAGCCAGGCCGCCCTCACACAGCCAGACCGCCCTCACACAGCCAGATCGCCCTCACACAGCCAGGCCGCCCTCACACAGCCTGACCGCCCTCACACAGCCAGACCAGCCTCACACAGCCAGGCCGCACTCACACAGCCAGACCGCCCTCACACAGCCAGGCCGCCCTTACACAGCCAGACCGCCCTCACACAGCCAGACCAGCCTCACACAGCCAGGCCGCCCTCACACAGCCAGGCCGCCCTCACACAGCCAGATTGCCCTCACACAGCCAGGCCGCCCTCACACAGCCAGACCGCCCTAACACAGCCAGACCAGCCTCACACAGCCAGGCCGCCCTCACACAGCCAGACCAGCCTCACACAGCCAGGCCGCCCTCACACAGCCAGACCAGCCTCACACAACCAGGCCGCCCTCACACAGCCAGACCGCCCTCACACAGCCAGACCGCCCTCACTCAGCCAGACCGCCCTCACACAGCCAGGCCGCCCACACACAGCCGGACGACCCTCACACAGTCAGACCGCCCTCACACAGCCAGGCCAGACCGCCCTCACACAGCCAGAGCGCCCATTACACAGCCAGACTGACCTCACACAGCCAGGCCAGACCGCCCTCACACAGCCAGACCGCCCTCACACAGCCAGACCGCCCTCACACAGCCAGGCCGCCCTCACACAGCCAGACCGCCCTCACACAGCCAGACCGCCCTCACACAGCCAGGCCGCCCTCACACAGCCAGGCCGCCCTCACACAGCCAGACCGCCCTCACACAGCCAGGCCTCCCTCACACAGCCAGAGCGCCCTCACACAGCCAGGCCGCCCTCACACAGCCAGACCGCCCTCACATAGCCAGACCGCCCTCACACAGCCAGGCCGCCCTCACACAGCCTGACAGCCCTCACACAGCCAGACCGCCCTCACACAGACAGACTGTCCTCATACAGCCAGACCGCCCTCACACAGCCAGACCAGCCTCACACAGCCAGGCCGCCCTCACACAGCCAGACCGCCATCACACAGCCAGACCAGCCTCACACAGCCAGGCCGCCCTCACACAGCCAGACCGCCCTCACACAGCCAGATCGCCCTCACACAGCCAGGCCGCCCTCACACAGCCTGACCGCCCTCACACAGCCAGACCAGCCTCACACAGCCAGGCCGCCCTCACACAGCCAGACCGCCCTCACACAGCCAGGCCGCACTTACACAGCCAGACCGCCCTCACACAGCCAGACCAGCCTCACACAGCCAGGCCGCCCTCACACAGCCAGGCCGCCCTCACACAGCCAGATCGCCCTCACACAGCCAGGCCGCCCTCACACAGCCAGACCGCCCTAACACAGCCAGACCAGCCTCACACAGCCAGGCCGCCCTCACACAGCCAGACCAGCCTCACACAGCCAGACCAGCCTCACACAGCCAGGCCGCCCTCACACAGCCAGACCAGCCTCACACAGCCAGGCCGCCCTCACACAGCCAGACCGCCCTCACACAGCCAGACCGCCCTCACACAGCCAGACCGCCCTCACACAGCCAGGCTGCCCTCACACAGCCAGGCCGCCATCACTCAGCCAGTCCGCCCTCACTCAGCCAGTCCGCCCTCACTCAGCCAGTCTGCCCTCACAAAACCAGGCCGCACTCACACAGCCAGACCAGCCTCACACAGCCAGGCCGCCCTCACACAGCCAGACCAGCCTCACACAGCCAGGCCGCCCTCACACAGCCAGATCATCCCCACACAGCCAGACCAGCCTCACACAGCCAGACCGCCCTCACACAGCCAGACCAGCCTCACATAGCCAGGCCGCCCTCACACAGCCAGACCATCCCCACACAGCCAGACCAGCCTCACACAGCCAGACTGCCCTCACACAGCCAGACCAGCCTCACACAGCCAGGCCGCCCTCACACAGCCAGACCGCCCTCACACAGCCAGGCCGCCCTCACACAGCCAGGCCGCCCTAACACAGCCAGACCGCCCTCACACAGCCAGGCCGCCATCACTCAGCCAGTCCGCCCTCACTCAGCCAGTCCGCCCTCACTCAGCCAGTCTGCCCTCACAAAACCAGGCCGCACTCACACAGCCAGACCAGCCTCACACAGCCAGACCGCCCTCACACAGCCAGACCGCCGTCACACAGCCAGACTGCCCTCCCACAGCCAGACCAGCCTCACACAGCCAGGCCGCCCTCACACAGCCTGACCAGCCTCACACAGCCAGGCCGCCCTCACACAGCCAGACCAGCCTCACACAGCCAGGCCGCCCTCACACAGCCAGACCAGCCTCACACAGCCAGGCCGCCCTCACACAGCCAGACCGCCCTCACACAGCCAGGCTGCCCTCACACAGCCAGGCCGCCATCACTCAGCCAGTCCGCCCTCACTCAGCCAGTCCGCCCTCACTCAGCCTGTCTGCCCTCACAAAACCAGGCCGCACTCACACAGCCAGACCAGCCTCACACAGCCAGGCCCCCCTCACACAGCCAGACCAGCCTCACACAGCCAGGCCGCCCTCACACAGCCAGACCATCCCCACACAGCCAGACCAGCCTCACACAGCCAGACTGCCCTCACACAGCCAGACCAGCCTCACACAGCCAGGCCGCCCTCACACAGCCAGGCCGCCCTCACACAGCCAGGCCGCCCTCACACAGCCGGGCCACCCTCACACAGCCAGACCGCCCTCACACAGCTAGACCGCCCTCACACTGCCAGACCGCCCTCACACAGCCAGACCGCCCTCACACAGCCAGACCGCCCTCACACAGCCAGGCCACCCTCACACAGCCAGGCCGCCCTCACACAGCCAGGCCGCCCTCACACAGCCAGGCCGCCCTAACACAGCCAGGCCGCCCTCACACAGCCAGGCCGCCCTCACACAGCCAGACCGCCCTCACACAGCCAGATCGCCCTCACACAGCCAGGCCAGACCGCCCTCACACAGCCAGACCGCCCTCACACCGCCAGACCGCCCTCACACAGCCAGGCCGCCCTCACACAGCCAGACCGCCCTCACACAGCCAGACCGCCCTCACACAGCCAGGCCGCCCTCACACAGCCAGGCCGCCCTCACACAGCCAGACCGCCCTCACACAGCCAGGCCTCCCTCACACAGCCAGAGCGCCCTCACACAGCCAGGCCGCCCTCACACAGCCAGACCGCCCTCACATAGCCAGACCGCCCTCACACAGCCAGGCCGCCCTCACACAGCCTGACAGCCCTCACACAGCCAGACCGCCCTCACACAGACAGACCGTCCTCACACAGCCAGACCGCCCTCACACAGCCAGACCAGCCTCACACAGTCAGGCCGCCCTCACACAGCCAGACCGCCCTCACACAGCCAGATCGCCCTCACACAGCCAGGCCGCCCTCACACAGCCTGACCGCCCTCACACAGCCAGACCAGCCTCACACAGCCAGGCCGCACTCACACAGCCAGACCGCCCTCACACAGCCAGGCCGCCCTTACACAGCCAGACCGCCCTCACACAGCCAGACCAGCCTCACACAGCCAGGCCGCCCTCACACAGCCAGGCCGCCCTCACACAGCCAGATTGCCCTCACACAGCCAGGCCGCCCTCACACAGCCAGACCGCCCTAACACAGCCAGACCAGCCTCACACAGCCAGGCCGCCCTCACACAGCCAGACCAGCCTCACACAGCCAGGCCGCCCTCACACAGCCAGACCGCCCTAACACAGCCAGACCAGCCTCACACAGCCAGGCCGCCCTCACACAGCCAGACCAGCCTCACACAGCCAGGCCGCCCTCACACAGCCAGACCAGCCTCACACAACCAGGCCGCCCTCACACAGCCAGACCGCCCTCACACAGCCAGACCGCCCTCACTCAGCCAGACCGCCCTCACACAGCCAGGCCGCCCACACACAGCCGGACGACCCTCACACAGTCAGACCGCCCTCACACAGCCAGGCCAGACCGCCCTCACACAGCCAGAGCGCCCATTACATAGCCAGACTGACCTCACACAGCCAGGCCAGACCGCCCTCACACAGCCAGACCGCCCTCACACAGCCAGACCGCCCTCACACAGCCAGGCCGCCCTCACACAGCCAGACCGCCCTCACACAGCCAGACCAGCCTCACACAGCCAGGCCGCCCTCACACAGCCAGGCCGCCCTCACACAGCCAGGCCGCCCTCACACAGCCAGGCCGCCCTCACACAGCCAGACCGCCCTCACACAGCTAGACCGCCCTCACACTGCCAGACCGCTCTCACACAGCCAGACCGCCCTCACACAGCCAGGCCGCCCTCACACAGCCAGGCCGCCCTCACACAGCCAGGCCGCCCTCACACAGCCAGGCCGCCCTCACACAGCCAGGCCGCCCTCACACAGCCAGGCCGCCCTCACACAGCCAGGCCGCCGTCACACAGCCAGGCCGCCCTCACACAGCCAGGCCGCCCTCACACAGCCAGGCCGCCCTCACACAGCCAGACCGCCCTCACACAGCCAGACCGCCCTCACACAGCCAGACCGCCCTCACTCAGCCAGACCGCCCTCACTCAGCCAGACCGCCCTCACTCAGCCAGACCGCCCTCACTCAGCCAGACCGCCCTCACACAGCCAGACCGCCCTCACACAGCCAGACCGCCCTCACTCAGCCAGACCGCCCTCACACAGCCAGGCCGCCCACACACAGCCGGACGACCCTCACACAGTCAGACCGCCCTCACACAGCCAGGCCAGACCGCCCTCACACAGCCAGAGCGCCCTCACACAGCCAGACTGTCCTCACACAGCCAGGCCAGACCGCCCTCACACAGCCAGACCGCCCTCACACAGCCAGACCGCCCTCACACAGCCAGGCCGCCCTCACACAGCCAGACCGCCCTCACACAGCCAGGCCGCCCTCACACAGCCAGGCCGCCCTCACACAGCCAGACCGCCCTCACACAGCCAGGCCTCCCTCACACAGCCAGAGCGCCCTCACACAGCCAGGCCGCCCTCACACAGCCAGACCGCCCTCACATAGCCAGACCGCCCTCACACAGCCAGGCCGCCCTCACACAGCCTGACAGCCCTCACACAGCCAGACCGCCCTCACACAGACAGACTGTCCTCACACAGCCAGACCGCCCTCACACAGCCAGACCGCCCTCACACAGCCAGGCCAGACCGCCCTCACACAGCCAGAGCGCCCTCACACAGCCAGACTGTCCTCACACAGCCAGGCCAGACCGCCCTCACACAGCCAGACCGCCCTCACACAGCCAGACCGCCCTCACACAGCCAGGCTGCCCTCACACAGCCAGACCGCCCTCACACAGCCAGACCGCCCTCACACAGCCAGGCCGCCCTCACACAGCCAGGCCGCCCTCACACAGCCAGACCGCCCTCACACAGCCAGGCCTCCCTCACACAGCCAGAGCGCCCTCACACAGCCAGGCCGCCCTCACACAGCCAGACCGCCCTCACATAGCCAGACCGCCCTCACACAGCCAGGCCGCCCTCACACAGCCTGACAGCCCTCACACAGCCAGACCGCCCTCACACAGACAGACTGTCCTCACACAGCCAGACCGCCCTCACACAGCCAGACCAGCCTCACACAGCCAGGCCGCCCTCACACAGCCAGACCGCCCTCACACAGCCAGACCAGCCTCACACAGCCAGGCCGCCCTCACACAGCCAGACCGCCCTCACACAGCCAGATCGCCCTCACACAGCCAGGCCGCCCTCACACAGCCTGACCGCCCTCACACAGCCAGACCAGCCTCACACAGCCAGGCCGCCCTCACACAGCCAGACCGCCCTCACACAGCCAGGCCGCCCTTACACAGCCAGACCGCCCTCACACATCCAGACCAGCCTCACACAGCCAGGCCGCCCTCACACAGCCAGGCCGCCCTCACACAGCCAGATCGCCCTCACACAGCCAGGCCGCCCTCACACAGCCAAACCGCCCTAACACAGCCAGACAGCCCTCACACAGCCAGGCCGCCATCACTCAGCCAGTCCGCCCTCACTCAGCCAGTCCGCCCCTCACTCAGCCAGTCTGCTCTCACAAAACCAGGCCGCACTCACACAGCCAGACCAGCCTCACACAGCCAGGCCGCCCTCACACAGCCAGACCGCCCTCACACAGCCAGACTGCCCTCACACAGCCAGACCAGCCTCACACAGCCAGGCCGCCCTCACACAGCCAGACCAGCCTCACACAGCCAGGCCGCCCTCACACAGCCAGACCAGCCTCACACAGCCAGGCCGCCCTCACACAGCCAGACCAGCCTCACACAGCCAGGCCGCCCTCACACAGCCAGACCGCCCTCACACAGCCAGACCGCCCTCACACAGCCAGGCCGCCCTCACACAGCCAGGCCGCCATCACTCAGCCAGTCCGCCCTCACTCAGCCAGACCGCCCTCACTCAGCCAGTCTGCCCTCACAAAACCAGGCCGCACTCACACAGCCAGACCAGCCTCACACAGCCAGGCCGCCCTCACACAGCCAGGCCGCCCTCACACAGCCAGACCATCCCCACACAGCCAGACCAGCCTCACACAACCAGACCGCGCTCACACAGCCAGACCAGCCTCACACAGCCAGGCCGCCCTCACACAGCCAGACCATCCCCACACAGCCAGACCAGCCTCACACAGCCAGACTGCCCTCACACAGCCAGACCAGCCTCACACAGCCAGGCCGCCCTCACACAGCCAGACCGCCCTCACACAGCAAGGCCGCCCTCACACAGCCAGGCCGCCTTGACACAGCCAGACCGCCCTCACACAGCCAGGCCGCCATCACTCAGCCAGTCCGCCCTCACTCAGCCAGTCCGCCCTCACTCAGCCAGTCCGCCCTCACTCAGCCAGTCCGCCCTCACAAAACCAGGCCGCACTCACACAGCCAGACCAGCCTCACACAGCCAGACCGCCCTCACACAGCCAGACCGCCGTCACACAGCCAGACTGCCCTCCCACAGCCAGACCAGCCTCACACAGCCAGGCCGCCCTCACACAGCCAGGCCAGCCTCACACAGCCAGGCTGCCCTCACACAGCCAGACCAGCCTCACACAGCCAGGCCGCCCTCACACAGCCAGACCAGCCTCACACAGCCAGGCCGCCCTCACACAGCCAGACCGCCCTCACACAGCCAGGCCGCCCTCACACAGCCAGGACGCCATCACTCAGCCAGTCCGCCCTCACTCAGCCAGTCCGCCCTCACTCAGCCAGTCCGCCCTCACTCAGCCTGTCTGCCCTCACAAAACCGGGCCGCACTCACACAGCCAGACCAGCCTCACACAGCCAGGCCGCCCTCACACAGCCAGACCAGCCTCACACAGCCAGGCCGCCCTCACACAGCCAGACCATCCCCACACAGCCAGACCAGCCTCACACAGCCAGACTGCCCTCACACAGCCAGACCAGCCTCACACAGCCAGGCCGCCCTCACACAGCCAGGCCGCCCTCACACAGCCAGACCGCCCTCACACAGCCAGACTGCCCTCACACAGCCAGACCAGCTTCACACAGCCAGGCCGCCCTCACACAGCCAGGCCGCCCTCAAACTGCCAGGCCGCCCTCACACAGCCAGGCCGCCCTCACTCAGCCAGTCCGCCCTCACTCAGCTAGTCCGCCCTCACACAGCCAGACCGGCCTCACACAGCCAGGCCGCCCTCACACAGCCAGGCCGCCCTCAAACTGCTAGGCCGCCCTCACTCAGCCAGGCCGCCCTCAAACTGCCAGGCCGCCCTCACACAGCCAGACCAGCCTCACACAGCCAGGCCGCCCTCACACAGCCAGACCAGCCTCACACAGCCAGGCCGCCCTCACACAGCCAGACCGCCCTCACACAGTCAGGCTGCCCTCACACAGCCAGGCCACCATCACTCAGCCAGTCCGCCCTCACTCAGCCAGTCCGCCCTCACTCAGCCAGTCTGCCCTCACAAAACCAGGCCGCACTCACACAGCCAGACCAGCCTCACACAGCCAGGCCGCCCTCACACAGCCAGACCAGCCTCACACAGCCAGACCATCCCCACACAGCCAGACCAGCCTCACACAGCCAGACCAGCCTCACACAGCCAGGCCGCCCTCACACAGCCAGGCCGCCCTCACACAGCCAGACCGCCCTCACACAGCCAGACTGCCCTCACACAGCCAGACCAGCCTCACACACCCAGGCCGCCCTCACACAGCCAGGCCGCCCTCAAACTGCCAGGCCGCCCTCACACAGCCAGGCCGCCCTCACTCGACCAGTCCGCCCTCACTCAGCCAGTCCGCCCTCACACAGCCAGACCAGCCTCACACAGCCAGGCCGCCCTCACACAGCCAGGCCGCCTTCAAACTGCCAGGCCGCCCTCACTCAGCCAGGCCGCCCTCAAACTGCCAGGCCGCCCTCACACAGCCAGACCGCCCTCACACAGCCAGGCCGCCCTCACACAGCCAGACCGCCCTCACACAGCCAGACCGCCCTCACACAGCCAGACCGCCCTCACACAGCCAGACCGCCCTCACACAGCCAGGCTGCCCTCACACAGCCAGGCCGCCCTCACACAGCCAGATTGCCCTCACACAGCCAGTCCGCCCTCACAAAACCAGGCCGCACTCACGCAGTCGGACCAGCCTCACACTGCCGGACCAACCTCACACAGCCAGACCGCCCTCACACAGCCAGGCCGCCCTCACACAGCCAGACCGCCCTCACACAGCCAGACCGCCCTCACACAGCCAGGCCGCCCTCACACAGCCAGACCGCCCCCACACAGCCAGACAAGCCTCACACAGCCAGGCCGCCCTCACACAGCCAGGCCGCCGTCACACAGCCAGGCCACCCTCACACAGCCAGACCGCCCTCACACAGCCAGACCGCCCTCACACAGCCTGACCGCCTTCACACAGACAGACTGTCCTCACACAGCCAGACCGCCCTCACACAGCCAGACCGCCCTCACACAGCCAGGCCGCCCTCACACAGCCAGGCCGCTCTGACACAGCCAGGCCGCCCTCACACAGCCAGGCCGCCCTCACACAGCCAGGCCAGACCGCCCTCACACAGCCAGGTCGTCCTCACACAGCCAGGCCACCCTCACACAGCCAGGCCGCCCTCACACAGCCAGGCCGCCCTCACACAGCCAGGCTGCCCACGCACAGCCAGGCTGCCCTCACACAGCCAGGCCGCCCTCACACAGCCAGGCCGCCCTCACACAGCCAGGCCGCCCTCACACAGCCAGGCCGCCCTCACACAGCCAGACCGCCCTCACACAGCCAGACCGCCCTCACACAGCCAGGCCCGGCCGCCCTCACACAGACAGGCCGCTCTCACACAGCCAGACCGCCCTCACTCAGCCAGGCCGCCTTCACACAGCCAGGCCAGAACACCCTCACACAGCCAGGCCGCTCTCACACAGTCAGGCCGCCCTCACACAGCCAGGCCCGACCGCCCTCACACAGCCAGACCGCCCTCACACAGCCAGGCCAGACCGCCCTCACACAGCCAGACCGCCCAAACACAGCCAGACCGCCCTCACACAGCCAGACCGCCCTCACACAGCCAGACCGCCCTCACACAGCCAGACCGCCCTCACACAGCCAGACCGCCCTCACACAGCCAGACCGCCCTCACACAGCCAGACCGCCCTCACACAGCCACGCCGCCCTCACACAGCCAGACCAGCCTCACTCAGCCAGGCCGCTCTCACACAGCCAGACCGCCCTCACACAGCCAGGCCAGGCCGCCCTCACACAGCCAGGCCGCCCTCAAACTGCCAGGCCGCCCTCACACAGCCAGACCAGCCTCACACAGCCAGGCCGCCCTCACACAGCCAGACCAGCCTCACACAGCCAGGCCGCCCTCACACAGCCAGACCGCCCTCACACAGCCAGACCGCCCTCACACAGCCAGGCTGCCCTCACACAGCCAGGCCGCCATCACTCAGCCAGTCCGCCCTCACTCAGCCAGTCCGCCCTCACTCAGCCAGTCTGCCCTCACAAAACCAGGCCGCACTCACACAGCCAGACCAGCCTCACACAGCCAGGCCGCCCTCACACAGCCAGACCAGCCTCACACAGCCAGGCCGCCCTCACACAGCCAGACCATCCCCACACAGCCAGACCAGCCTCACACAGCCAGACCGCCCTCACACAGCCAGACCAGCCTCACACAGCCAGGCCGCCCTCACACAGCCAGACCAGCCTCACACAGCCAGGCCGCCCTCACACAGAGAGACCATCCCCACACTGCCAGACCAGCCTCACACAGCCAGACTGCCCTCACACAGCCAGACCAGCCTCACACAGCCAGACCGCCCTCACACAGCCAGACCGCCCTCACACAGCCAGGCTGCCCTCACACAGCCAGACCGCCCTCACACAGCCAGACTGCCCTCACACAGCCAGACCAGCCTCACACAGCCAGGCCGCCCTCACACAGCCAGGCCGCCCTCAAACTGCCAGGCCGCCCTCACACAGCCAGGCCGCCCTAACACAGCCAGACCGCCCTCACACAGCCAGGCCGCCATCACTCAGCCAGTCCGCCCTCACTCAGCCAGTCCGCCCTCACTCAGCCAGTCTGCCCTCACAAAACCAGGCCGCACTCACACAGCCAGACCAGCCTCACACAGCCAGACCGCCCTCACACAGCCAGACCGCCCTCACACAGCCAGACTGCCCTCCCACAGCCAGACCAGCCTCACACAGCCAGGCCGCCCTCACACAGCCAGACCAGCCTCACACAGCCAGGCCGCCCTCACACAGCCAGACCAGCCTCACACAGCCAGGCCGCCCTCACACAGCCAGACCAGCCTCACACAGCCAGGCCGCCCTCACACAGCCAGACCGCCCTCACACAGCCAGGCTGCCCTCACACAGCCAGGCCGCCATCACTCAGCCAGTCCGCCCTCACTCAGCCAGTCCGCCCTCACTCAGCCAGTCTGCCCTCACAAAACCAGGCCGCACTCACACAGCCAGACCATCTCACACAGCCAGGCCGCCCTCACACAGCCAGACCAGCCTCACACAGCCAGGCCGCCCTCACACAGCCAGACCATCCCCACACAGCCAGACCAGCCTCACACAGCCATACTGCCCTCACACAGCCAGACCAGCCTCACACAGCCAGGCCGCCCTCACACAGCCAGACCGCCCTCACACAGCCAGACTGCCCTCACACAGCCAGACCAGCCTCACACAGCCAGGCCGCCCTCGCACAGCCAGGCCGCCCTCAAACTGCCAGGCCGCCCTCACACAGCCAGGCCGCCCTCACTCAGCCAGTCCGCCCTCTCTCAGCTAGTCCGCCCTCACACAGCCAGACCAGCCTCACACAGCCAGGCCGCCCTCACACAGCCAGGCCGCCCTCAAACTGCCAGGCCGTCCTCACTCAGCCAGGCCGCCCTCAAACTGCCAGGCCGCCCTCACACAGCCAGACCAGCCTCACACAGCCAGGCCGCCCTCACACAGCCAGACCGCCCTCACACAGCCAGGCTGCCCTCACACAGCCAGGCCACCATCACTCAGCCAGTCCGCCCTCACTCAGCCAGTCCGCCCTCACTCAGCCAGTCTGCCCTCACAAAACCAGGCCGCACTCACACAGCCAGGCCGCCCTCACACAGCCAGACCAGCCTCGCACAGCCAGGCCGCCCTCACACAGCCAGACCATCCCCACACAGCCAGCCCAGCCTCACACAGCCAGACTGCCCTCACACAGCCAGACAAGCCTCACACAGCCAGGCCGCCCTCACACAGCCAGGCCACCCTCACACAGCCAGACCGCCCTCACACAGCCAGACTGCCCTCACACAGCCAGACCAGCCTCACACACCCAGGCCGCCCTCACACAGCCAGGCCGCCCTCAAACTGCCAGGCCGCCCTCACACAGCCAGGCCGCCCTCACTCAGCCAGTCCGCCCTCACTCAGCTAGTCCGCCCTCACACAGCCAGACCAGCCTCACACAGCCAGGCCGCCCTCACACAGCCAGGCCGCCTTCAAACTGCCAGGCCGCCCTCACTCAGCCAGGCCGCCCTCAAACTTCCAGGCGGCCCTCACACAGCCAGACCGCCCTCACACAGCCAGGCCGCCCTCACACAGCCAGACCGCCCTCACACAGCCAGACCGCCCTCACACAGCCAGACCGCCCTCACACAGCCAGACCGCCCTCACACAGCCAGACCGCCCTCACACAGCCAGGCTGCCCTCACACAGCCAGGCCGCCCTCACACAGCCAGATTGCCCTCACACAGCCAGTCCGCCCTCACAAAACCAGGCCGCACTCACGCAGTCGGACCAGCCTCACACAGCCGGACCGACCTCACACAGCCAGACCGCCCTCACACAGCCAGGCCGCCCTCACACAGCCAGACCGCCCTCACACAGCCAGGCCGCCCTCACACAGCCAGACCGCCCCAACACAGCCAGACACGCCTCACACAGCCAGGCCGCCCTCACACAGCCAGACCATCCCCACACAGCCAGACCAGCCTCACACAGCCAGACTGCCCTCACACAGCCAGACCAGCCTCACACAGCCAGGCCGCCCTCACACAGCCAGGCCACCCTCACACAGCCAGTCCGCCCTCACAAAACCAGGCCGCACTCACGCAGTCGGACCAGCCTCACACAGCCGGACCGACCTCACACAGCCAGACCGCCCTCACACAGCCAGGCCGCCCTCACACAGCCAGACCGCCCTCACACAGCCAGACCGCCCTCACACAGCCAGGCCGCCCTCACACAGCCAGACCGCCCCCACACGGCCAGACAAGCCTCACACAGCCAGGCCGCCCTCACACAGCCAGGCCGCCCTCACACAGCCAGGCCGCCCTCACACAGCCAGACCGCCCTCACACAGCCAGACCGCCCTCACACAGCCTGACCGCCTTCACACAGACAGACTGTCCTCACACAGCCAGACCGCCCTCACACAGCCAGACCATCCCGACACAGCCAGCCCAGCCTCACACAGCCAGACTGCCCTCACACAGCCAGACCAGCCTCACACAGCCAGGCCGCCCTCACACAGCCAGGCCACCCTCACACAGCCAGACCGCCCTCACACAGCCAGACCGCCCTCACACAGCCAGACTGCCCTCACACAGCCAGACCAGCCTCACACACCCAGGCCGCCCTCACACAGCCAGGCCGCCTTCAAACTGCCAGGCCGCCCTCACTCAGCCAGGCCGCCCTCAAACTTCCAGGCCGCCCTCACACAGCCAGACCGCCCTCACACAGCCAGGCCGCCCTCACACAGCCAGACCGCCCTCACACAGCCAGACCGCCCTCACACAGCCAGACCGCCCTGACACAGCCAGGCCCGGCCGCCCTCACACAGACAGGCCGCTCTCACACAGTATGACCGCCCTAACTCAGCCAGGCCGCCTTCACACAGCCAGGCCAGAACACCCTCACACAGTCAGGCCGCTCTCACACAGTCAGGCCGCCCTCACACAGCCAGGCCCGACCGCCCTCACACAGCCAGACCGCCCTCACACAGCCAGGCCAGACCGCCCTCACACAGCCAGACCGCCCAAACACAGCCAGACCGCCCTCACACAGCCAGACCGCCCTCACACAGCCAGACCGCCCTCACACAGCCAGACCGCCCTCACACAGCCAGACCGCCCTCACACAGCCAGACCGCCCTCACACAGCCAGACCGCCCTCACACAGCCAGACCAGCCTCACACAGCCAGGCCGCCCTCACACAGCCAGGCCGCCCTCAAACTGCCAGGCCGTCCTCACTCAGCCAGGCCGCCCTCAAACTGCCAGGCCGCCCTCACACAGCCAGACCAGCCTCACACAGCCAGGCCGCCCTCACACAGCCAGACCGCCCTCACACAGCCAGGCTGCCCTCACACAGCCAGGCCACCATCACTCAGCCAGTCCGCCCTCACTCAGCCAGTCCGCCCTCACTCAGCCAGTCCGCCCTCACTCAGCCAGTCTGCCCTCACAAAACCAGGCCGCACTCACACAGCCAGACCAGCCTCACACTGCCAGGCCGCCCTCACACAGCCAGACCAGCCTCGCACAGCCAGGCCGCCCTCACACAGCCAGACCATCCCCACACAGCCAGCCCAGCCTCACACAGCCAGACTGCCCTCACACAGCCAGACAAGCCTCACACAGCCAGGCCGCCCTCACACAGCCAGGCCACCCTCACACAGCCAGACCGCCCTCACACAGCCAGACTGCCCTCACACAGCCAGACCAGCCTCACACACCCAGGCCGCCCTCACACAGCCAGGCCGCCCTCAAACTGCCAGGCCGCCCTCACACAGCCAGGCCGCCCTCACTCAGCCAGTCCGCCCTCACTCAGCTAGTCCGCCCTCACACAGCCAGACCGGCCTCACACAGCCAGGCCGCCCTCACACAGCCAGGCCGCCTTCAAACTGCCAGGCCGCCCTCACTCAGCCAGGCCGCCCTCAAACTTCCAGGCGGCCCTCACACAGCCAGACCGCCCTCACACAGCCAGGCCGCCCTCACACAGCCAGACCGCCCTCACACAGCCAGACCGCCCTCACACAGCCAGACCGCCCTCACACAGCCAGGCTGCCCTCACACAGCCAGGCCGCCCTCACACAGCCAGATTGCCCTCACACAGCCAGTCCGCCCTCACAAAACCAGACCGCACTCACGCAGTCGGACCAGCCTCACACAGCCGGACCGACCTCACACAGCCAGACCGCCCTCACACAGCCAGGCCGCCCTCACACAGCCAGACCGCCCTCACACAGCCAGGCCGCCCTCACACAGCCAGACCGCCCCAACACAGCCAGACACGCCTCACACAGCCAGGCCGCCCTCACACAGCCAGACCATCCCCACACAGCCAGACCAGCCTCACACAGCCAGACTGCCCTCACACAGCCAGACCAGCCTCACACAGCCAGGCCGCCCTCACACAGCCAGGCCACCCTCACACAGCCAGTCCGCCCTCACAAAACCGGGCCGCACTCACGCAGTCGGACCAGCCTCACACAGCCGGACCGACCTCACACAGCCAGACCGCCCTCACACAGCCAGGCCGCCCTCACACAGCCAGACCGCCCTCACACAGCCAGACCGCCCTCACACAGCCAGGCCGCCCTCACACAGCCAGACCGCCCCCACACGGCCAGACAAGCCTCACACAGCCAGGCCGCCCTCACACAGCCAGGCCGCCCTCACACAGCCAGGCCGCCCTCACACAGCCAGGCCGCCCTCACACAGCCAGACCGCCCTCACACAGCCAGACCGCCCTCACACAGCCTGACCGCCTTCACACAGACAGACTGTCCTCACACAGCCAGACCGCCCTCACACAGCCAGACCATCCCGACACAGCCAGCCCAGCCTCACACAGCCAGACTGCCCTCACACAGCCAGACCAGCCTCACACAGCCAGGCCGCCCTCACACAGCCAGGCCACCTTCACACAGCCAGACCGCCCTCACACAGCCAGACCGCCCTCACACAGCCAGACCGCCCTCACACAGCCAGACCGCCCTCACACAGCCAGACCGCCCTCACACAGCCAGACTGCCCTCACACAGCCAGACCAGCCTCACACACCCAGGCCGCCCTCACACAGCCAGGCCGCCTTCAAACTGCCAGGCCGCCCTCACTCAGCCAGGCCGCCCTCAAACTTCCAGGCCGCCCTCACACAGCCAGACCGCCCTCACACAGCCAGGCCGCCCTCACACAGCCAGACCGCCCTCACACAGCCAGACCGCCCTCACACAGCCAGACCGCCCTCACACAGCCAGGCCCGGCCGCCCTCACACAGACAGGCCGCTCTCACACAGTATGACCGCCCTCACTCTGCCAGGCCGCCTTCACACAGCCAGGCCAGAACACCCTCACACAGTCAGGCCGCTCTCACACAGTCAGGCCGCCCTCACACAGCCAGGCCCGACCGCCCTCACACAGCCAGACCGCCCTCACACAGCCAGGCCAGACCGCCCTCACACAGCCAGACCGCCCAAACACAGCCAGACCGCCCTCACACAGCCAGACCGCCCTCACACAGCCAGACCGCCCTCACACAGCCAGACCGCCCTCACACAGCCAGACCGCCCTCACACAGCCAGACCGCCCTCACACAGCCAGACCGCCCTCACACAGCCAGGCCGCCCTCACACAGCCAGACCGCCCTCACACAGCCAGGCCGCCCTCACACAGCCAGGCCGCCCTCAAACTGCCAGGCCGCCCTCACACAGCCAGACCAGCCTCACACAGCCAGGCCGCCCTCACACAGCCAGACCAGCCTCACACAGCCAGGCCGCCCTCACACAGCCAGACCGCCCTCACACAGCCAGACCGCCCTCACTCAGCCAGTCCGCCCTCACTCAGCCAGTCCGCCCTCACTCAGCCAGTCCGCCCTCACTCAGCCAGTCTGCCCTCACAAAACCAGGCCGCACTCACACAGCCAGACCAGCCTCACACAGCCAGGCCGCCCTCACACAGCCAGACCAGCCTCACACAGCCAGGCCGCCCTCACACAGCCAGACCATCCCCACACAGCCAGACCAGCCTCACACAGCCAGACCGCCCTCACACAGCCAGACCAGCCTCACACAGCCAGGCCGCCCTCACACAGCCAGACCAGCCTCACACAGCCAGGCCGCCCTCACACAGAGAGACCATCCCCACACAGCCAGACCAGCCTCACACAGCCAGACTGCCCTCACACAGCCAGACCAGCCTCACACAGCCAGAACGCCCTCACACAGCCAGACCACCCTCACACAGCCAGGCCGCCCTCACACAGCCAGACCGCCCTCACACAGCCAGACTGCCCTCACACAGCCAGACCAGCCTCACACAGCCAGGCCGCCCTCACACAGCCAGGCCGCCCTCAAACTGCCAGGCCGCCCTCACACAGCCAGGCCGCCCTAACACAGCCAGACCGCCCTCACACAGCCAGGCCGCCATCACTCAGCCAGACCGCCCTCACTCAGCCAGTCCGCCCTCACTCAGCCAGTCTGCCCTCACAAAACCAGGCCGCACTCACACAGCCAGACCAGCCTCACACAGCCAGACCGCCCTCACACAGCCAGACCGCCCTCACACAGCCAGACTGCCCTCCCACAGCCAGACCAGCCTCACACAGCCAGGCCGCCCTCACACAGCCAGACCAGCCTCACACAGCCAGGCCACCCTCACACAGCCAGACCAGCCTCACACAGCCAGGCCGCCCTCACACAGCCAGACCAGCCTCACACAGCCAGGCCGCCCTCACACAGCCAGACCGCCCTCACACAGCCAGACCAGCCTCACACAGCCAGGCCGCCCTCACACAGCCAGACCATCCCCACACAGCCAGACCAGCCTCACACAGCCATACTGCCCTCACACAGCCAGACCAGCCTCACACAGCCAGGCCGCCCTCACACAGCCAGGCCGCCCTCACACAGCCAGACCGCCCTCACACAGCCAGACTGCCCTCACACAGCCAGACCAGCCTCACACAGCCAGGCCGCCCTCGCACAGCCAGGCCGCCCTCAAACTGCCAGGCCGCCCTCACACAGCCAGGCCGCCCTCACTCAGCCAGTCCGCCCTCACTCAGCTAGTCCGCCCTCACACAGCCAGACCAGCCTCACACAGCAGGCCGCCCTCACACAGCCAGGCCGCCCTCAAACTGCCAGGCCGTCCTCACTCAGCCAGGCCGCCCTCAAACTGCCAGGCCGCCCTCACACAGCCAGACCAGCCTCACACAGCCAGGCCGCCCTCACACAGCCAGACCAGCCTCACACAGCCAGGCCGCCCTCACACAGCCAGACCGCCCTCACACAGCCAGGCTGCCCTCACACAGCCAGGCCACCATCACTCAGCCAGTCCGCCCTCACTCAGCCAGTCTGCCCTCACAAAACCAGGCCGCACTCACACAGCCAGACCAGCCTCACACAGCCAGGCCGCCCTCACACAGCCAGACCAGCCTCACACAGCCAGGCCGCCCTCACACAGCCAGACCATCCCCACACAGCCAGCCCAGCCTCACACAGCCAGACTGCCCTCACACAGCCAGACAAGCCTCACACAGCCAGGCCGCCCTCACACAGCCAGGCCACCCTCACACAGCCAGACCGCCCTCACACAGCCAGACTGCCCTCACACAGCCAGACTGCCCTCACACAGCCAGACCAGCCTCACACACCCAGGCCGCCCTCACACAGCCAGGCCGCCCTCAAACTGCCAGGCCGCCCTCACACAGCCAGGCCGCCCTCACTCAGCCAGTCCGCCCTCACTCAGCCAGACCAGCCTCACACAGCCAGGCCGCCCTCACACAGCCAGGCCGCCTTCAAACTGCCAGGCCGCCCTCACTCAGCCAGGCCGCCCTCAAACTTCCAGGCCGCCCTCACACAGCCAGACCGCCCTCACACAGCCAGGCCGCCCTCACACAGCCAGACCGCCCTCACACAGCCAGACCGCCCTCACACAGCCAGACCGCCCTCACACAGCCAGGCTGCCCTCACACAGCAAGGCCGCCCTCACACAGCCAGATTGCCCTCACACAGCCAGTCCGCCCTCACAAAACCAGGCCGCACTCACGCAGTCGGACCAGCCTCACACAGCCGGACCGAAGTCACACAGCCAGACCGCCCTCACACAGCCAGGCCGCCCTCACACAGCCAGACCGCCCTCACACAGCCAGGCCGCCCTCACACAGCCAGGCCGCCCTCACACAGCCAGACCGCCCTCACACAGCCAGGCTGCCCTCACACAGCCAGACCGCCCTCACACAGCCAGGCCGTCCTCACACAGCCAGGCTGCCCTCACACAGCCAGACCGCCCTCACACAGCCAGACCAGCCTCACACAGCCAGGCCGCCCTCACACAGCCAGACCAGCCTCACACAGCCAGACCGCCCTCACACAGCCAGACCGCCCTCACATAGCCAGGCTGCCCTCACACAGCCAGACCAGAGCGCCCTCACACAGCCAGACCGCCCTCACACAGCCAGACCGCCCTCACACAGCCAGACCGCCCTCACACAGCCAGACCAGCCTCACACAGCCAGACCGCCCTCACACAGCCAGACCGCCCTCACACAGCCAGTCCGCCCTCACACAGCCAGACCAGCCTCACACAGCCAGGCCGCCCTCACACTGCCAGACCAGCCTCACACAGCCAGTCCGCCCTCACACAGCCAGACCTCCCTCACACAGCCAGGCTGCCCTCACACAGCCAGACCGCCCTCACACAGCCAGTCCGCCCTCACACAGCCAGTCCGCCCTCACACAGCCAGACCGCCCTCACACAGCCAGTCCACCCTCACACGGCCAGACCAGCCTCACACAGCCAGTCCGCCCTCACACAGCCAGGCCGCCCTCACACAGCCAGACCGCCCTCACACAGCCAGTCCGCCCTCACACAGCCAGTCCGCCCTCACACAGCCAGTCCGCCCTCACACAGCCAGACCGCCCTCGCACAGCCAGGCCGCCCTCGCACAGCCAGGCCGCCCTCACACAGCCAGACCGCCCTCACACAGCCAGACCAGCCTCACACAGCCAGACCGCCCTCACACAGCCAGACCGCCCTCACACAGCCAGGCCGCCCTCACACAGCCAGACCGCCCCCACACAGCCAGACAAGCCTCACACAGCCAGGCCGCCCTCACACAGCCAGGCCGCCCTCACACAGCCAGGCCGCCCTCACACAGCCAGACCGCCCTCACACAGCCAGACCGCCCTCACACAGCCAGGCCGCCCTCACACAGCCAGGCCGCCCTCACACAGCCAGGCCGCCCTCACACAGCCAGGCCGCCCTCACACAGCCAGGCCAGACCGCCCTCACACAGCCAGGTCGTCCTCACACAGCCAGGCCACCCTCACACAGCCAGGCCGCCCTCACACAGCCAGGCCGCCCTCACACAGCCAGGCTGCCCACACAGAGCCAGGCTGCCCTCACACAGCCAGGCCGCCCTCACACAGCCAGGCCGCCCTCACACAGCCAGGCCGCCCTCACACAGCCAGGCCGCCCTCACACAGCCAGGCCGCCCTCACACAGCCAGGCCGCCCTCACACAGCCAGACCGCCCTCACACAGCCAGGCCCGGCCGCCCTCACACAGACAGGCCGCTCTCACACAGCCAGACCGCCCTCACTCAGCCAGGCCGCCCTCACTCAGCCAGGCCAGAACACCCTCACACAGCCAGGCCGCTCTCACACAGTCAGGCCGCCCTCACACAGCCAGGCCCGACCGCCCTCACACAGCCAGACCGCCCTCACACAGCCAGGCCAGACCGCCCTCACACAGCCAGACCGCCCTCACACAGCCAGACCGCCCTCACACAGCCAGACCGCCCTCACACAGCCAGACCGCCCTCACACAGCCAGACTGCCCTCACACAGCCAGACCGCCCTCACACAGCCAGACCGCCCTCACACAGCCAGACCGCCCTCACACAGCCAGGCCGCCCTCACTCAGCCAGTCCGCCCTCACTCAGCTAGTCCGCCCTCACACAGCCAGACCAGCCTCACACAGCCAGGCCGCCCTCACACAGCCAGGCCGCCTTCAAACTGCCAGGCCGCCCTCACTCAGCCAGACCAGCCTCACTCAGCCAGGCCGCCCTCACACAGCCAGACCGCCCTCACACAGCCAGGCCGCCCTCACACAGCCAGACCGCCCTCACACAGCCAGACCGCCCTCACACAGCCAGGCCGCCCTCACACAGCCAGACCGCCCTCACACAGCCAGACCGCCCTCACACAGCCAGACCAGCCTCACACAGCCAGGCCGCCCTCACACAGCCAGGCCGCCCTCAAACTGCCAGGCCGTCCTCACTCAGCCAGGCCGCCCTCAAACTGCCAGGCCGCCCTCACACAGCCAGACCAGCCTCACACAGCCAGGCCGCCCTCACACAGCCAGACCGCCCTCACACAGCCAGGCTGCCCTCACACAGCCAGGCCACCATCACTCAGCCAGTCCGCCCTCACTCAGCCAGTCCGCCCTCACTCAGCCAGTCCGCCCTCACTCAGCCAGTCTGCCCTCACAAAACCAGGCCGCACTCACACAGCCAGACCAGCCTCACACTGCCAGGCCGCCCTCACACAGCCAGACCAGCCTCGCACAGCCAGGCCGCCCTCACACAGCCAGACCATCCCCACACAGCCAGCCCAGCCTCACACAGCCAGACTGCCCTCACACAGCCAGACAAGCCTCACACAGCCAGGCCGCCCTCACACAGCCAGGCCACCCTCACACAGCCAGACCGCCCTCACACAGCCAGACTGCCCTCACACAGCCAGACCAGCCTCACACACCCAGGCCGCCCTCACACAGCCAGGCCGCCCTCAAACTGCCAGGCCGCCCTCACACAGCCAGGCCGCCCTCACTCAGCCAGTCCGCCCTCACTCAGCTAGTCCGCCCTCACACAGCCAGACCAGCCTCACACAGCCAGGCCGCCCTCACACAGCCAGGCCGCCTTCAAACTGCCAGGCCGCCCTCACTCAGCCAGGCCGCCCTCAAACTTCCAGGCGGCCCTCACACAGCCAGACCGCCCTCACACAGCCAGGCCGCCCTCACACAGCCAGACCGCCCTCACACAGCCAGACCGCCCTCACACAGCCAGACCGCCCTCACACAGCCAGGCTGCCCTCACACAGCCAGGCCGCCCTCACACAGCCAGATTGCCCTCACACAGCCAGTCCGCCCTCACAAAACCAGACCGCACTCACGCAGTCGGACCAGCCTCACACAGCCGGACCGACCTCACACAGCCAGACCGCCCTCACACAGCCAGGCCGCCCTCACACAGCCAGACCGCCCTCACACAGCCAGGCCGCCCTCACACAGCCAGACCGCCCCAACACAGCCAGACACGCCTCACACAGCCAGGCCGCCCTCACACAGCCAGACCATCCCCACACAGCCAGACCAGCCTCACACAGCCAGACTGCCCTCACACAGCCAGACCAGCCTCACACAGCCAGGCCGCCCTCACACAGCCAGGCCACCCTCACACAGCCAGTCCGCCCTCACAAAACCGGGCCGCACTCACGCAGTCGGACCAGCCTCACACAGCCGGACCGACCTCACACAGCCAGACCGCCCTCACACAGCCAGGCCGCCCTCACACAGCCAGACCGCCCTCACACAGCCAGACCGCCCTCACACAGCCAGGCCGCCCTCACACAGCCAGACCGCCCCCACACGGCCAGACAAGCCTCACACAGCCAGGCCGCCCTCACACAGCCAGGCCGCCCTCACACAGCCAGGCCGCCCTCACACAGCCAGGCCGCCCTCACACAGCCAGACCGCCCTCACACAGCCAGACCGCCCTCACACAGCCTGACCGCCTTCACACAGACAGACTGTCCTCACACAGCCAGACCGCCCTCACACAGCCAGACCATCCCGACACAGCCAGCCCAGCCTCACACAGCCAGACTGCCCTCACACAGCCAGACCAGCCTCACACAGCCAGGCCGCCCTCACACAGCCAGGCCACCTTCACACAGCCAGACCGCCCTCACACAGCCAGACCGCCCTCACACAGCCAGACCGCCCTCACACAGCCAGACCGCCCTCACACAGCCAGACCGCCCTCACACAGCCAGACTGCCCTCACACAGCCAGACCAGCCTCACACACCCAGGCCGCCCTCACACAGCCAGGCCGCCTTCAAACTGCCAGGCCGCCCTCACTCAGCCAGGCCGCCCTCAAACTTCCAGGCCGCCCTCACACAGCCAGACCGCCCTCACACAGCCAGGCCGCCCTCACACAGCCAGACCGCCCTCACACAGCCAGACCGCCCTCACACAGCCAGACCGCCCTCACACAGCCAGGCCCGGCCGCCCTCACACAGACAGGCCGCTCTCACACAGTATGACCGCCCTCACTCTGCCAGGCCGCCTTCACACAGCCAGGCCAGAACACCCTCACACAGTCAGGCCGCTCTCACACAGTCAGGCCGCCCTCACACAGCCAGGCCCGACCGCCCTCACACAGCCAGACCGCCCTCACACAGCCAGGCCAGACCGCCCTCACACAGCCAGACCGCCCAAACACAGCCAGACCGCCCTCACACAGCCAGACCGCCCTCACACAGCCAGACCGCCCTCACACAGCCAGACCGCCCTCACACAGCCAGACCGCCCTCACACAGCCAGACCGCCCTCACACAGCCAGACCGCCCTCACACAGCCAGGCCGCCCTCACACAGCCAGACCGCCCTCACACAGCCAGGCCGCCCTCACACAGCCAGGCCGCCCTCAAACTGCCAGGCCGCCCTCACACAGCCAGACCAGCCTCACACAGCCAGGCCGCCCTCACACAGCCAGACCAGCCTCACACAGCCAGGCCGCCCTCACACAGCCAGACCGCCCTCACACAGCCAGACCGCCCTCACTCAGCCAGTCCGCCCTCACTCAGCCAGTCCGCCCTCACTCAGCCAGTCCGCCCTCACTCAGCCAGTCTGCCCTCACAAAACCAGGCCGCACTCACACAGCCAGACCAGCCTCACACAGCCAGGCCGCCCTCACACAGCCAGACCAGCCTCACACAGCCAGGCCGCCCTCACACAGCCAGACCATCCCCACACAGCCAGACCAGCCTCACACAGCCAGACCGCCCTCACACAGCCAGACCAGCCTCACACAGCCAGGCCGCCCTCACACAGCCAGACCAGCCTCACACAGCCAGGCCGCCCTCACACAGAGAGACCATCCCCACACAGCCAGACCAGCCTCACACAGCCAGACTGCCCTCACACAGCCAGACCAGCCTCACACAGCCAGAACGCCCTCACACAGCCAGACCACCCTCACACAGCCAGGCCGCCCTCACACAGCCAGACCGCCCTCACACAGCCAGACTGCCCTCACACAGCCAGACCAGCCTCACACAGCCAGGCCGCCCTCACACAGCCAGGCCGCCCTCAAACTGCCAGGCCGCCCTCACACAGCCAGGCCGCCCTAACACAGCCAGACCGCCCTCACACAGCCAGGCCGCCATCACTCAGCCAGTCCGCCCTCACTCAGCCAGTCCGCCCTCACTCAGCCAGTCTGCCCTCACAAAACCAGGCCGCACTCACACAGCCAGACCAGCCTCACACTGCCAGGCCGCCCTCACACAGCCAGACCAGCCTCACACAGCCAGGCCACCCTCACACAGCCAGACCAGCCTCACACAGCCAGGCCGCCCTCACACAGCCAGACCAGCCTCACACAGCCAGGCCGCCCTCACACAGCCAGACCGCCCTCACACAGCCAGACCAGCCTCACACAGCCAGGCCGCCCTCACACAGCCAGACCATCCCCACACAGCCAGACCAGCCTCACACAGCCATACTGCCCTCACACAGCCAGACCAGCCTCACACAGCCAGGCCGCCCTCACACAGCCAGGCCGCCCTCACACAGCCAGACCGCCCTCACACAGCCAGACTGCCCTCACACAGCCAGACCAGCCTCACACAGCCAGGCCGCCCTCGCACAGCCAGGCCGCCCTCAAACTGCCAGGCCGCCCTCACACAGCCAGGCCGCCCTCACTCAGCCAGTCCGCCCTCACTCAGCTAGTCCGCCCTCACACAGCCAGACCAGCCTCACACAGCAGGCCGCCCTCACACAGCCAGGCCGCCCTCAAACTGCCAGGCCGTCCTCACTCAGCCAGGCCGCCCTCAAACTGCCAGGCCGCCCTCACACAGCCAGACCAGCCTCACACAGCCAGGCCGCCCTCACACAGCCAGACCAGCCTCACACAGCCAGGCCGCCCTCACACAGCCAGACCGCCCTCACACAGCCAGGCTGCCCTCACACAGCCAGGCCACCATCACTCAGCCAGTCCGCCCTCACTCAGCCAGTCTGCCCTCACAAAACCAGGCCGCACTCACACAGCCAGACCAGCCTCACACAGCCAGGCCGCCCTCACACAGCCAGACCAGCCTCACACAGCCAGGCCGCCCTCACACAGCCAGACCATCCCCACACAGCCAGCCCAGCCTCACACAGCCAGACTGCCCTCACACAGCCAGACAAGCCTCACACAGCCAGGCCGCCCTCACACAGCCAGGCCACCCTCACACAGCCAGACCGCCCTCACACAGCCAGACTGCCCTCACACAGCCAGACTGCCCTCACACAGCCAGACCAGCCTCACACACCCAGGCCGCCCTCACACAGCCAGGCCGCCCTCAAACTGCCAGGCCGCCCTCACACAGCCAGGCCGCCCTCACTCAGCCAGTCCGCCCTCACTCAGCCAGACCAGCCTCACACAGCCAGGCCGCCCTCACACAGCCAGGCCGCCTTCAAACTGCCAGGCCGCCCTCACTCAGCCAGGCCGCCCTCAAACTTCCAGGCCGCCCTCACACAGCCAGACCGCCCTCACACAGCCAGGCCGCCCTCACACAGCCAGACCGCCCTCACACAGCCAGACCGCCCTCACACAGCCAGACCGCCCTCACACAGCCAGGCTGCCCTCACACAGCCAGGCCGCCCTCACACAGCCAGATTGCCCTCACACAGCCAGTCCGCCCTCACAAAACCAGGCCGCACTCACGCAGTCGGACCAGCCTCACACAGCCGGACCGAAGTCACACAGCCAGACCGCCCTCACACAGCCAGGCCGCCCTCACACAGCCAGACCGCCCTCACACAGCCAGGCCGCCCTCACACAGCCAGGCCGCCCTCACACAGCCAGGCCGCCCTCACACAGCCAGACCGCCCTCACACAGCCAGGCTGCCCTCACACAGCCAGACCGCCCTCACACAGCCAGGCCGTCCTCACACAGCCAGGCTGCCCTCACACAGCCAGACCGCCCTCACACAGCCAGACCAGCCTCACACAGCCAGGCCGCCCTCACACAGCCAGACCAGCCTCACACAGCCAGACCGCCCTCACACAGCCAGACCGCCCTCACATAGCCAGGCTGCCCTCACACAGCCAGACCAGAGCGCCCTCACACAGCCAGACCGCCCTCACACAGCCAGACCGCCCTCACACAGCCAGACCGCCCTCACACAGCCAGACCAGCCTCACACAGCCAGACCGCCCTCACACAGCCAGACCGCCCTCACACAGCCAGTCCGCCCTCACACAGCCAGACCAGCCTCACACAGCCAGGCCGCCCTCACACTGCCAGACCAGCCTCACACAGCCAGTCCGCCCTCACACAGCCAGACCTCCCTCACACAGCCAGGCTGCCCTCACACAGCCAGACCGCCCTCACACAGCCAGTCCGCCCTCACACAGCCAGTCCGCCCTCACACAGCCAGACCGCCCTCACACAGCCAGTCCACCCTCACACGGCCAGACCAGCCTCACACAGCCAGTCCGCCCTCACACAGCCAGGCCGCCCTCACACAGCCAGACCGCCCTCACACAGCCAGTCCGCCCTCACACAGCCAGTCCGCCCTCACACAGCCAGTCCGCCCTCACACAGCCAGACCGCCCTCGCACAGCCAGGCCGCCCTCGCACAGCCAGGCCGCCCTCACACAGCCAGACCGCCCTCACACAGCCAGACCAGCCTCACACAGCCAGACCGCCCTCACACAGCCAGACCGCCCTCACACAGCCAGGCCGCCCTCACACAGCCAGACCGCCCCCACACAGCCAGACAAGCCTCACACAGCCAGGCCGCCCTCACACAGCCAGGCCGCCCTCACACAGCCAGGCCGCCCTCACACAGCCAGACCGCCCTCACACAGCCAGACCGCCCTCACACAGCCAGGCCGCCCTCACACAGCCAGGCCGCCCTCACACAGCCAGGCCGCCCTCACACAGCCAGGCCGCCCTCACACAGCCAGGCCAGACCGCCCTCACACAGCCAGGTCTTCCTCACACAGCCAGGCCACCCTCACACAGCCAGGCCGCCCTCACACAGCCAGGCCGCCCTCACACAGCCAGGCTGCCCACACAGAGCCAGGCTGCCCTCACACAGCCAGGCCGCCCTCACACAGCCAGGCCGCCCTCACACAGCCAGGCCGCCCTCACACAGCCAGGCCGCCCTCACACAGCCAGGCCGCCCTCACACAGCCAGGCCGCCCTCACACAGCCAGACCGCCCTCACACAGCCAGGCCCGGCCGCCCTCACACAGACAGGCCGCTCTCACACAGCCAGACCGCCCTCACTCAGCCAGGCCGCCCTCACTCAGCCAGGCCAGAACACCCTCACACAGCCAGGCCGCTCTCACACAGTCAGGCCGCCCTCACACAGCCAGGCCCGACCGCCCTCACACAGCCAGACCGCCCTCACACAGCCAGGCCAGACCGCCCTCACACAGCCAGACCGCCCTCACACATCCAGACCGCCCTCACACAGCCAGACCGCCCTCACACAGCCAGACCGCCCTCACACAGCCAGACTGCCCTCACACAGCCAGACCGCCCTCACACAGCCAGACCGCCCTCACACAGCCAGACCGCCCTCACACAGCCAGGCCGCCCTCACTCAGCCAGTCCGCCCTCACTCAGCTAGTCCGCCCTCACACAGCCAGACCAGCCTCACACAGCCAGGCCGCCCTCACACAGCCAGGCCGCCTTCAAACTGCCAGGCCGCCCTCACTCAGCCAGACCAGCCTCACTCAGCCAGGCCGCCCTCACACAGCCAGACCGCCCTCACACAGCCAGGCCGCCCTCACACAGCCAGACCGCCCTCACACAGCCAGACCGCCCTCACACAGCCAGGCCGCCCTCACACAGCCAGACCGCCCTCACACAGCCAGACCGCCCTCACACAGCCAGACCAGCCTCACACAGCCAGGCCGCCCTCACACAGCCTGGCCGCCTTCAAACTGCCAGGCCGCCCTCACTCAGCCAGGCCGCCCTCAAACTGCCAGGCCGCCCTCACACAGCCAGACCGCCCTCACACAGCCAGGCCGCCCTCACAAAACCAGGCCGCACTCACGCAGTCGGACCAGCCTCACACAGCCGGACCGACCTCACACAGCCAGACCGCCCTCACACAGCCAGACCGCCCTCACACAGCCAGGCCGCCCTCACACAGCCAGACCGCCCTCACACAGCCAGACCGCCCTCACACAGCCAGGCCGCCCTCACACAGCCAGACCGCCCCCACACAGCCAGACAAGCCTCACACAGCCGGACCGACCTCACACAGCCAGACCGCCCTCACACAGCCAGGCCGCCCTCACACAGCCAGACCGCCCTCACACAGCCAGACCGCCCTCACACAGCCAGGCCGCCCTCACACAGCCAGACCGCCCCCACACAGCCAGGCCGCCCTCACACAGTCAGGCCGCCCTCACACAGCCAGGCCGCCCTCACACAGCCAGACCGCCCTCACACAGCCAGACCGCCCTCACACTGACAGATTGTCCTCACACAGCCAGACCGCCCTCACACAGCCAGACCGCCCTCACACAGCCAGCCCGCCCTCACACAGCCAGGCCGCCCTCACACAGCCAGGCCGCCCTCACACAGCCAGGCCGCCCTCACACAGCCAGGCCGCCCTCACACAGCCAGGCCAGACCGCCCTCACACAGCCAGGTCGTCCTCACACAGCCAGGCCACCCTCACACAGCCAGGCCGCCCTCACACAGCCAGGCCGCCCTCACACAGCCAGGCTGCCCACCCACAGCCAGGCTGCCCTCACACAGCCAGGCCGCCCTCACACAGGCAGGCCGCCCTCACACAGCCAGGCCGCCCTCACACAGCCAGGCCGCCCTCACACAGCCAGACCGCCCTCACACAGCCAGACCGCCCTCCCACAGCCAGGCACGGCCGCCCTCACACAGACAGGCCGCTCTCACACAGCCAGACCGCCCTCACTCAGCCAGGCCGCCTTCACAGAGCCAGGCCAGAACACCCTCACACAGCCAGGCCGCCCTCACACAGTCAGGCCACCCTCACACAGCCAGGCCCGACCGCCCTCACACAGCCAGACCGCCCTCACACAGCCAGACCGCCCTCACACAGCCAGGCCGCCCTCACACAGCCAGACCGCCCTCACACAGCCAGACCGCCCTCACACAGCCAGGCCGCCCTCACACAGCCAGACCAGCCTCACTCAGCCAGGCCGCTCTCACACAGCCAGACCGCCCTCACACAGCCAGGCCAGGCCGCCCTCACACAGCCAGACCGCTCTGACACAGCCAGACCGCCCTCACTCAGCCAGGCCGCCTTCACACAGCCAGGCCAGAACACCCTCACACAGCCAGGCCGCTCTCACACAGTCAGGCCGCCCTCACACAGCCAGGCCCGACCGCCCTCACACAGCCAGACCGCCCTCACACAGCCAGACCGCCCTCACATAGCCAGGCCACCCTCACACAGCCAGACCGCCCTCACACAGCCAGACTGTCCTCACACAGCCAGGCTGCCCTCACACAGCCAGGCTGCCCTCACAAAGCCAGACCCCCCTCACACAGCCAGACCGCCCTCACAAATCCAGATCGTCCTCACACAGCCAGAACGCCCTCACACAGCCAGACCGCCCTCACACAGCCAGGCCGCCCTCACACAGCCAGGCTGCCCTCCCACAGCCAGGCCGCCCTCACACAGCCAGGCCGCCCTCACACAGCCAGACCGCCCTCACACAGCCAGACCGCCCTCACACAGCCAGGCCGTCCTCACACAGCCAGGCTGCCCTCACACAGCCAGACCGCCCTCACACAGCCAGACCAGCCTCACACAGCCAGGCCGCCCTCACACAGCCAGACCAGCCTCACACAGCCAGACCGCCCTCACACAGCCAGACCGCCCTCACATAGGCAGGCTGCCCTCACACAGCCAGACCAGAGCGCCCTCACACAGCCAGACCGCCCTCACACAGCCAGACCGCCCTCACACAGCCAGACCGCCCTCACACAGCCAGACCAGCCTCACACAGCCAGACCGCCCTCACACAGCCAGACCGCCCTCACACAGCCAGTCCGCCCTCACACAGCCAGACCAGCCTCACACAGCCAGGCCGCCCTCACACTGCCAGACCAGCCTCACACAGCCAGTCCGCCCTCACACAGCCAGACCACCCTCACACAGCCAGGCTGCCCTCACACAGCCAGACCGCCCTCACACAGCCAGTCCGCCCTCACACAGCCAGACCGCCCTCACACAGCCAGACCGCCCTCACACAGCCAGTCCGCCCTCACACGGCCAGACCAGCCTCACACAGCCAGTCCGCCCTCACACAGCCAGGCCGCCCTCACACAGCCAGACCGCCCTCACACAGCCAGACCGCCCTCACACAGCCAGTCCGCCCTCACACAGCCAGTCCGCCCTCACACAGCCAGACCGCCCTCGCACAGCCAGGCCGCCCTCGCACAGCCAGGCCGCCCTCACACAGCCAGACCGCCCTCACACAGCCAGACCAGCCTCACACAGCCAGACCGCCCTCACACAGCCAGGCCGCCCTCACACAGCCAGGCCGCCCTCACACAGCCAGGCCGCCCTCACACAGCCAGACCGCCCTCACACAGCCAGACCGCCCTCACACAGCCTGACCGCATTCACACAGACAGACCGTCCTCACACAGCCAGGCCGCCCTCACACAGCCAGGCCGCCCTCACACAGCCAGGCCGCCCTCACACAGCCAGGCCGCCCTCACACAGCCAGGCCAGACCGATCTCACACAGCCAGGCCGCCCTCACACAGCCAGGCCGCCCTCACACAGCCAGGCCGCCCTCACACAGCCAGGCCGCCCTCACACAGCCAGGCCGCCCTCACACAGCCAGACCGCCCTCACACAGCCAGACCGACCTCACACAGCCAGGCCCGGCCGCCCTCACACAGACAGGCCGCTCTCACACAGCCAGACCGCCCTCACTCAGCCAGGCCGCCCTCACTCAGCCAGGCCAGAACACCCTCACACAGCCAGGCCGCTCTCACACAGTCAGGCCGCCCTCACACAGCCAGGCCCGACCGCCCTCACACAGCCAGACCGCCCTCACACAGCCAGGCCAGACCGCCCTCACACAGCCAGACCGCCCTCACACAGCCAGACCGCCCTCACACAGCCAGACCGCCCTCACACAGCCAGACCGCCCTCACACAGCCAGACCGCCCTCACACAGCCAGACCGCCCTCACACAGCCAGGCCGCCCTCACACAGCCAGACCGCCCTCACACAGCCAGACCGCCCTCACACAGCCAGACCAGCCTCACACAGCCAGGCCGCCCTCACTCAGCTAGTCCGCCCTCA
The DNA here is from genome assembly GCF_047496885.1 of Scyliorhinus torazame. Classification (NCBI taxonomy): domain Eukaryota; kingdom Metazoa; phylum Chordata; class Chondrichthyes; order Carcharhiniformes; family Scyliorhinidae; genus Scyliorhinus; species Scyliorhinus torazame. Next base: position 116,049,039 of record NC_092712.1, on the reverse strand, counting down.
CACAGCCAGACCAGCCTCACACAGCCAGGCCGCCCTCACACAGCCAGGCCGCCTTCAAACTGCCAGACCGCCCTCACACAGCCAGACCGCCCTCACACAGCCAGACTGCCCTCACACAGCCAGACCGCCCTCACACAGCCAGACCGCCATCACACAGCCAGACCGCCCTCACACAGCCAGGCCGCCCTCACTCAGCCAGTCCGCCCTCACTCAGCTAGTCCGCCCTCACACAGCCAGACCAGCCTCACACAGCCAGGCCGCCCTCACACAGCCAGGCCGCCTTCAAACTGCCAGGCCGCCCTCACTCAGCCAGACCAGCCTCACTCAGCCAGGCCGCCCTCACACAGCCAGACCGCCCTCACACAGCCAGGCCGCCCTCACACAGCCAGACCGCCCTCACACAGCCAGACCGCCCTCACACAGCCAGGCCGCCCTCACACAGCCAGACCGCCCTCACACAGCCAGACCGCCCTCACACAGCCAGACCAGCCTCACACAGCCAGGCCGCCCTCACACAGCCTGGCCGCCTTCAAACTGCCAGGCCGCCCTCACTCAGCCAGGCCGCCCTCAAACTGCCAGGCCGCCCTCACACAGCCAGACCGCCCTCACACAGCCAGGCCGCCCTCACAAAACCAGGCCGCACTCACGCATTCGGACCAGCCTCACACAGCCAGACCGCCCTCACACAGCCAGAACGCCCTCACACAGCCAGGCCAGACCGCCCTCACACAGCCAGACCGCCCTCACACAGCCAGACCGCCCTCACACAGCCAGGCCGCCCTCATACAGCCAGGCCGCCCTCACACAGCCAGACCGCCCTCTCACAGTCAGACTGCCCTCACAAATCCACATCGTCCTCACACAGCCAGGCCGCCCTCACACAGCCAGAACGCCCTCACACAGCCAGACCACCCGAACACAGCCAGGCCGCCCTCACACAGCCAGACCGCCCTCACACAGCCAGGCTGCCCTCACACAGCCAGGACGCCCTCACACAGCCAGGCCGCCCTCACACAGCCAGGCCGCTCTCACAGAGCCAGACCGCCCTCACACAGCCAGGCCGCCCTCACACACCCAGGCCGCCCTCACACAGCCACACCAGCCTCACAAATCCAGATCGTCCTCACACAGCCAGGCCAGGCCGCTCTCACACAGCCAGGCCGCCCTCACACAGCCAGGCCGCCCTCACACAGCCAGGCCGCCCTCACACACCCAGGCCGCCCTCACACAGCCACACCAGCCTCACAAATCCAGATCGTCCTCACACAGCCAGGCCAAGCCGCTCTCACACAGCCAGAATGCCCTCACACAGCCAGGCTGCCCTCACACAGCCAGGCTGCCCTCACACAGCCAGGCCGCTCTCACACAGCCAGAACGCCCTCACACAGCCAGGCTGCCCTCACACAGCCAGGCTGCCCTCACACAGCCAGGCTGCCCTCACACAGCCAGGCTGCCCTCACAAAGCCAGACCAGCCTCACACAGCCAGGCCGCCCACACACAGCCAGGCCGCCCTCACACAGCCAGGCCGCTCTCACAGAGCCAGACCGCCCTCACACAGCCTGACCGCCCTCACACAGCCAGGCCACCCTCACACAGCCAGGCCGCCCACACACAGCCAGGCCACCCTCACACAGCCAGACCACCCTCACACAGCCAGACCACCCTCACACAGCCAGGCCAGACCGCCCTCACACAGCCAGACCGCCCTCACACAGCCAGAACGCCCTCACACAGCCAGGCCAGGCCGCCGTCACACAGCCAGAATGCCCTCACACAGCCAGACCACCCTAACACAGCCAGGCCGCCATCACACAGCCAGGCCAGAACACTCTCACACAGCCAGGCCGCTCTCACACAGTCAGGCCGCCATCACACAGCCAGACCAGACCACCCTCACACAGCCAGGCCGCCCTCACACAGCCAGAACACCCTCACACAGCCAGACCGCCCTCACACAGCCAGGCCAGACCGCCCTCACACAGCCAGGCCGCCCTCACACAGCCAGACCGCCCTCACACAGCGAGACCGCCCTCACACAGCCAGAACACCCTCACACAGCCAGACCGCCCTCACACAGCCAGGCCAGACCGCCCTCACACAGCCAGACCGCCCTCACACAGCCAGACCGCCCTCACACAGCCAGGCCGCCCTCACACAGCCAGGCCGCCCTCACACAGCCAGGCCGCCCTCACACAGCCAGGCTGCCCTCACACAGCCAGACCGCCCTCACAAATCCAGATCGTCCTCACACAGCCAGACCGCCCTCACACAGCCAGGCCAGGCCGCCCTCACACAGCCAGATCGCCCTCACACAGCCAGACCACCCTAACACAGCCAGGCCGCCCTCACACAGCCAGAACGCCCTCACACAGCCAGACCGCCCTAACACAGCCAGGCCGCCATCACACAGCCAGGCCAGAACACCCTCACACAGCCAGGCCGCTCTCACACAGTCAGGCCGCCCTCACACAGCCAAGCCAGGCCGCCATCACACAGCCAGAACACCCTCACACAGGCAGACCGCCCTCACACAGCCAGGCCAGAGTGCCCTCACACAGCCAGACCGCCCTCACACAGCCAGGCCAGACCGCCCTCACACAGCCAGACCGCCCTCACACAGCCAGACCGCCCTCACACAGCCAGACCGCCCTCACACAGCCAGGCCAGACCGCCCTCACACAGCCAGGCCAGACCGCCCTCACACAGCCAGACCGCCCTCACACAGCCAGACCGCCCTCACACAGCCAGACCGCCCTCACACAGCCAGGCCAGACCGCCCTCACACAGCCAGACCGCCCTCACACAGCCAGGCTGCCCTCACACAGCCGGGCTGCCCTCACACAGCCAGGCCGCTCTCACAGAGCCAGACCGCCCTCACACACCCAGGCCGCCCTCACACAGCCACACCAGCCTCACAAATCCAGATCGTCCTCACACAGCCAGGCCAGGCCGCCCTCACACAGCCAGGCCGCCCTCACACAGCCAGGCCGCCCTCACACAGCCAGGCCGCCCTCACACAGCCACATCAGCCTCACAAATCCAGATCGTCCTCACACAGCCAGGCCAGGCCGCTCTCACACAGCCAGACCGCCCTCATACAGCCAGACCGCCCTCACACAGCCAGGCCGCCCTCACACAGCCAGACCGCCCTCACACAGCCAGACCGCCCTCACACAGCCAGGCCAGACCGCCCTCACACAGCCAGACCGCCCTCACACAGCCAGACCGCCCTCACACAGCCAGGCCGCCCTCACACAGCCAGACCGCCCTCTCACAGTCAGACTGCCCTCACAAATCCAGATTGTCCTCACACAGCCAGACCGCCCTCACACAGCCAGACCGCCCTCACACAGCCAGACCGCCCTCACACAGCCAGGCCGCCCTCACACAGCCAGACCGCCCTCACACAGCCAGACCGCCCTCTCACAGTCAGACTGCCCTCACAAATCCAGATCGTCCTCACACAGCCAGGCCGCCCTCACACAGCCAGAACGCCCTCACACAGCCAGACCACCTGAACACAGCCAGGCCGCCCTCACACAGCCAGACCGCCCACACACAGCCAGGCTGCCCTCACACAGCCAGGACGCCCTCACACAGCCAGGCCGCCCTCACACAGCCAGGCCGCTCTCACAGAGCCAGACCGCCCTCACACAGCCAGGCCGCCCTCACACACCCAGGCCGCCCTCACACAGCCACACCAGCCTCACAAATCCAGATCGTCCTCACACAGCCAGGCCAGGCCGCTCTCACACAGCCAGGCCGCCCTCACACAGCCAGGCCGCCCTCACACAGCCACACCAGCCTCACAAATCCAGATCGCCCTCACACAGCCAGGCCAGGCCGCTCTCACACAGCCAGAATGCCCTCACACAGCCAGGCTGCCCTCACACAGCCAGGCTGCCCTCACACAGCCAGGCCGCTCTCACACAGCCAGAACGCCCTCACACAGCCAGGCTGCCCTCACACAGCCAGGCTGCCCTCACACAGCCAGGCTGCCCTCACACAGCCAGGCTGCCCTCACAAAGCCAGACCAGCCTCACACAGCCAGGCCGCCCACACACAGCCAGGCCGCCCTCACACAGCCAGGCCGCTCTCACAGAGCCAGACCGCCCTCACACAGCCTGACCGCCCTCACACAGCCAGGCCACCCTCACACAGCCAGGCCGCCCACACACAGCCAGGCCGCCCTCACACAGCCAGACCACCCTCACACAGCCAGGCCAGACCGCCCTCACACAGCCAGACCGCCCTCACACAGCCAGAACGCCCTCACACAGCCAGGCCAGGCCGCCCTCACACAGCCAGAATGCCCTCACACAGCCAGACCACCCTAACACAGCCAGGCCGCCATCACACAGCCAGGCCAGAACACTCTCACACAGCCAGGCCGCTCTCACACAGTCAGGCCGCCATCACACAGCCAGACCAGACCACCCTCACACAGCCAGGCCGCCCTCACACAGCCAGAACACCCTCACACAGCCAGACCGCCCTCACAAAGCCAGGCCAGACCGCCCTCACACAGCAAAGCCGCCCTCACACAGCCAGACCGCCCTCACAAAGCCAGGCCAGACCGCCCTCACAAAGCCAGGCCGCCCTCACACAGCCAGACCGCCCTCACACAGCGAGACCGCCCTCACACAGCCAGAACACCCTCACACAGCCAGACCGCCCTCACACAGCCAGGCCAGACCGCCCTCACACAGCCAGACCGCCCTCACACAGCCAGGCCGCCCTCACACAGCCAGGCCGCCCTCACACAGCCAGGCCGCCCTCACACAGCCAGGCCGCCCTCACACAGCCAGACCGCCCTCACAAATCCAGATCGTCCTCACACAGCCAGACCGCCCTCACACAGCCAGGCCAGGCCGCCCTCACACAGCCAGAACGCCCTCACACAGCCAGACCACCCTAACACAGCCAGGCCGCCCTCACACAGCCAGAACGCCCTCACACAGCCAGACCGCCCTAACACAGCCAGGCCGCCATCACACAGCCAGGCCAGAACACCCTCACACAGCCAGGCCGCTCTCACACAGTCAGGCCGCCCTCACACAGCCAAGCCAGGCCGCCATCACACAGCCAGAACACCCTCACACAGGCAGACCGCCCTCACACAGCCAGGCCAGACTGCCCTCACACAGCCAGACCGCCCTCACACAGCCAGGCCAGACCGCCCTCACACAGCCAGACCGCCCTCACACAGCCAGACCGCCCTCACACAGCCAGACCGCCCTCACACAGCCAGGCCAGACCGCCCTCACACAGCCAGGCCAGACCGCGCTCACACAGCCAGACCGCCCTCACACAGCCAGACCGCCCTCACACAGCCAGACCGCCCTCACACAGCCAGGCCAGACCGCCCTCACACAGCCAGACCGCCCTCACACAGCCAGACCGCCCTCACACAGCCAGACCGCCCTCACACAGCCAGGCCAGACCGCCCTCACACAGCCAGGCTGCCCTCACACAGCCAGGCCGCTCTCACAGAGCCAGATCGCCCTCACACACCCAGGCCGCCCTCACACAGCCACACCAGCCTCACAAATCCAGATCGTCCTCACACAGCCAGGCCAGGCCGCCCTCACACAGCCATGCCGCCCTCACACAGCCAGGCCGCCCGCACACAGCCACATCAGCCTCACAAATCCAGATCGTCCTCACACAGCCAGGCCAGGCCGCTCTCACACAGCCAGAACGCCCTCACACAGCCAGGCTGCCCTCACACAGCCAGGCTGCCCTCACACAGCCACGCCGCTCTCACACAGCCGGACCGCCCTCACACAGCCAGTACGCCCTCACACAGCCAGGCTGCCCTCACACAGCCAGGCTGCCCTCACACAGCCAGGCTGCCCTCACAAAGCCAGACCAGCCTCACACAGCCAGGCCGCCCACACACAGCCAGGCCGCCCTCACACAGCCAGGCCGCTCTCATAGAGCCAGACCGCCCTCACACAGCCTGACCGCCCTCACACAGCCAGGCCACCCTCACACAGCCAGTCTGCCCTCTCACAGCCAGGCCACCCCCACACAGCCAGATCGCCCTCTCACAGCCAGACCGCCCTCACACAGCCAGGCCAGGCCGCCCTCTCACAGCCAGACCGCCCTCACACAGCCAGGCCGCCCACACACAGCCAGGCCGCCCTCACACAGCCAGGCCGCTCTCATAGAGCCAGACTGCCCTCACACAGCCTGACCGCCCTCACACAGCCAGGCCACCCTCACACAGCCAGTCTGCCCTCTCACAGCCAGGCCACCCCCACACAGCCAGACCGCCCTCTCACAGCCAGACCGCCCTCACACAGCCAGGCCAGGCCGCCCTCTCACAGCCAGACCGCCCTCACACAGCCAGGCCGCCCTCACACAGCCAGACCGCCCTCACACAGCCAGACTGCCCTCACACAGCCAGGCCAGGCCGCCCCCTCACAGCCAGACCGCCCTCACACAGCCAGGCCGCCCTCACACAGCCAGACCGCCCTCACACAGCCAGACTGCCCTCACACAGCCAGGCCAGGCCGCCCTCTCACAGCCAGACCGCCCTCACACAGCCAGGCCGCCCTCACACAGCCAGACCGCCCTCACATAGCCAGACCGCCCTCACACAGCCAGACCGCCCTCACACAGCCAGGCCGCCCTCACACAGCCAGACCGCCCTCACACAGCCAGACCGCCCTCACACAGCCAGACAGCCCTCACACAGCCAGACCGCCCTCACACAGCCAGGCCGCCCTCACACAGCCAGGCCGCCCTCACACAGCCAGGCCGCCCTCACACAGCCAGACCGCCCTCACACAGCGAGGCCGCCCTCACACAGCCAGGCCGCCCTCATACAGCCAGGCCGCCCTCACACAGCCAGACCGCCCTCACACAGCCAGACCGCCCTCACACAGCCAGACCGCCCTCACACAGCCAGACCGCCCTCACACAGCCAGGCCGCCCTCACACAGCCAGGCCGCCCTCACACAGCCAGGCCGCCCTCACACAGCCAGACCGCCCTCACACAGCCAGACCGCCCTCACACAGCCAGGCCGCCCTCACACAGCCAGGCCGCCCTTATACAGCCAGGCCGCCCTCACACAGCCGGACCGCCCTCACACAGCCAGACCGCCCTCTCACAGTCAGACTGCCCTCACAAATCCAGATCGTCCTCACACAGCCAGACCGCCCTCACACAGCCAGGCCAGGCCGCCCTCGCACAGCCAGAACGCCCTCACACAGCCAGACCGCCCTCACACAGCCAGGCTGCCCTCACACAGCCAGGCTGCCCTCACACAGCCAGGCCGCCCTCACACAGCCAGGCCGCTCTCACAGAGCCAGCCCGCCCTCACACAGCCAGGCCGCCCTCACACAGCCACACCAGCCTCACAAATCCAGATCGTCCTCACACAGCCAGGCCAGGCCGCCCTCACACAGCCAGGCCGCCCTCACACAGCCAGGCCGCTCTCACACAGCCACACCAGCCTCACAAATCCAGATCGTCCTCACACAGCCAGGCCAGGCCGCTCTCACACAGCCAGAACGCCCTCACACAGCCAGGCTGCCCTCACACAGCCAGGCTGCCCTCACACAGCCAGGCCGCTCTCACACAGCCGGACCGCCCTCACACAGCCAGAACGCCCTCACACAGCCAGGCTGCCCTCACACAGCCAGGCTGCCCTCACACAGCCAGGCTGCCCTCACACAGCCAGGCTGCCCTCACAAAGCCAGACCAGCCTCACACAGCCAGGCCGCCCACACACTGCCAGGGGGCCCTCACACAGCGAGGCCGCTCTCACAGAGCCAGACCGCCCTCACACAGCCTTACCGCCCTCACACAGCCAGGCCGCCCTCACACAGCCAGGCCGCCCACAGACAGCCAGGCCGCCCTCTCACAGCCAGGCCACCCCCACACAGCCAGACCGCCCTCTCACAGCCAGATCGCCCTCACACAGCCAGACCGCCCTCACACAGCCAGACCGCCCTCACACAGCCAGACAGCCCTCACACAGCCAGGCCAGGCCGCCCTCTCACAGCCAGACCGCCCTCACACAGCCAGGCCGCCCTCACACAGCCAGGCCGCCCTCACACAGCCAGACCGCCCTCACACAGCCAGACCGCCCTCACACAGCCAGACTGCCCTCACACAGCCAGGCCAGACCGCCCTCACACAGCCAGGCCACCCTCACACAGCCAGACCGCCCTCACACAGCCAGACCACCCTGACACAGCCAGGCCAGACCGCCCTCACACAGCCAGACCGCCCTCACACAGCCAGGCTGCCCTCACACAGCCAGACCGCCCTCACACAGCCAGACCGCCCTCACACAGCCAGGCCGCCCTCACACAGCCAGACCGCCCTGACACAGCCAGGCCAGACCGCCCTCACACAGCCAGACCGCCCTCACACAGCCAGACCGCCCTCACACAGCCAGACCGCCCTCACACAGCCAGACCGCCCTGACACAGCCAGGCCAGACCGCCCTCACACAGCCAGACCGCCCTCACACAGCCAGGCCGCCCTCACACAGCCAGACCGCCCTCACACAGCCAGGCCAGACCGCCCTCACACAGCCAGACCGCCCTCACACAGCCAGGCTGCCCTCACACAGCCAGGCTGCCCTCACACAGCCAGGCCGCTCTCACAGAGCCAGATCGCCCTCACACACCCAGGCCGCCCTCACACAGCCACACCAGCCTCACAAATCCAGATCGTCCTCACACAGCCAGGCCAGGCCGCTCTCACACAGCCATGCCGCCCTCACACAGCCAGGCCGCCCTCACACAGCCACATCAGCCTCACAAATCCAGATCGTCCTCACACAGCCAGGCCAGGCCGCTCTCACACAGCCAGAACGCCCTCACACAGCCAGGCTGCCCTCACACAGCCAGGCTGCCCTCACACAGCCACGCCGCTCTCACACAGCCGGACCGCCCTCACACAGCCAGTACGCCCTCACACAGCCAGGCTGCCCTCACACAGCCAGGCTGCCCTCACACAGCCAGGCTGCCCTCACACAGCCAGGCTGCCCTCACAAAGCCAGACCAGCCTCACACAGCCAGGCCGCCCACACACAGCCAGGCCGCCCTCACACAGCCAGGCCGCTCTCATAGAGCCAGACCGCCCTCACACAGCCTGACCGCCCTCACACAGCCAGGCCACCCTCACACAGCCAGTCTGCCCTCTCACAGCCAGGCCGCCCTCACACAGCCAGACCGCCCTCACACAGCCAGGCCAGACCGCCCTCACACAGCCAGACCGCCCTCACACAGCCAGGCTGCCCTCACACAGCCAGGCTGCCCTCACACAGCCAGGCCGCTCTCACAGAGCCAGATCGCCCTCACACACCCAGGCCGCCCTCACACAGCCACACCAGCCTCACAAATCCAGATCGTCCTCACACAGCCAGGCCAGGCCGCTCTCACACAGCCATGCCGCCCTCACACAGCCAGGCCGCCCTCACACAGCCACATCAGCCTCACAAATCCAGATCGTCCTCACACAGCCAGGCCAGGCCGCTCTCACACAGCCAGAACGCCCTCACACAGCCAGGCTGCCCTCACACAGCCAGGCTGCCCTCACACAGCCACGCCGCTCTCACACAGCCGGACCGCCCTCACACAGCCAGTACGCCCTCACACAGCCAGGCTGCCCTCACACAGCCAGGCTGCCCTCACACAGCCAGGCTGCCCTCACACAGCCAGGCTGCCCTCACAAAGCCAGACCAGCCTCACACAGCCAGGCCGCCCACACACAGCCAGGCCGCCCTCACACAGCCAGGCCGCTCTCATAGAGCCAGACCGCCCTCACACAGCCTGACCGCCCTCACACAGCCAGGCCACCCTCACACAGCCAGTCTGCCCTCTCACAGCCAGGCCACCCCCACACAGCCAGACCGCCCTCTCACAGCCAGACCGCCCTCACACAGCCAGGCCAGGCCGCCCTCTCACAGCCAGACCGCCCTCACACAGCCAGGCCGCCCACACACAGCCAGGCCGCCCTCACACAGCCAGGCCGCTCTCATAGAGCCAGACCGCCCTCACACAGCCTGACCGCCCTCACACAGCCAGGCCACCCTCACACAGCCAGTCTGCCCTCTCACAGCCAGGCCACCCCCACACAGCCAGACCGCCCTCTCACAGCCAGACCGCCCTCACACAGCCGGGCCAGGCCGCCCTCTCACAGCCAGACCGCCCTCACACAGCCAGGCCGCCCTCACACAGCCAGACCGCCCTCACACAGCCAGACTGCCCTCACACAGCCAGGCCAGGCCGCCCCCTCACAGCCAGACCGCCCTCACACAGCCAGGCCGCCCTCACACAGCCAGACCGCCCTCACACAGCCAGACTGCCCTCACACAGCCAGGCCAGGCCGCCCTCTCACAGCCAGACCGCCCTCACACAGCCAGGCCGCCCTCACACAGCCAGACCGCCCTCACACAGCCAGACCGCCCTCACACAGCCAGACCGCCCTCACACAGCCAGACCGCCCTCACACAGCCAGGCCGCCCTCACACAGCCAGACCGCCCTCACACAGCCAGACCGCCCTCACACAGCCAGACCGCCCTCACACAGCCAGACAGCCCTCACACAGCCAGACCGCCCTCACACAGCCAGGCCGCCCTCACACAGCCAGGCCGCCCTCACACAGCCAGGCCGCCCTCACACAGCCAGACCGCCCTCACACAGCGAGGCCGCCGTCACACAGCCAGGCCGCCCTCATACAGCCAGGCCGCCCTCACACAGCCAGACCGCCCTCACACAGCCAGACCGCCCTCACACAGCCAGACCGCCCTCACACAGCCAGACCGCCCTCACACAGCCAGGCCGCCCTCACACAGCCAGGCCGCCCTCATACAGCCAGGCCGCCCTCACACAGCCAGACCGCCCTCACACAGCCAGACCGCCCTCACACAGCCAGGCCGCCCTCACACAGCCAGGCCGCCCTCATACAGCCAGGCCGCCCTCACACAGCCGGACCGCCCTCACACAGCCAGACCGCCCTTTCACAGTCAGACTGCCCTCACAAATCCAGATCGTCCTCACACAGCCAGACCGCCCTCACACAGCCAGGCCAGGCCGCCCTCACACAGCCAGAACGCCCTCACACAGCCAGACCGCCCTCACACAGCCAGGCTGCCCTCACACAGCCAGGCTGCCCTCACACAGCCAGGCCGCCCTCACACAGCCAGGCCGCTCTCACAGAGCCAGCCCGCCCTCACACAGCCAGGCCGCCCTCACACAGCCACACCAGCCTCACAAATCCAGATCATCCTCACACAGCCAGGCCAGGCCGCCCTCACACAGCCAGGCCGCCCTCACACAGCCAGGCCGCCCTCACACAGCCAGGCCGCTCTCACACACCCAGGCCGCCCTCACACAGCCACACCAGCCTCACAAATCCAGATCGTCCTCACACAGCCAGGCCAGGCCGCTCTCACACAGCCAGAACGCCCTCACACAGCCAGGCTGCCCTCACACAGCCAGGCTGCCCTCACACAGCCAGGCCGCTCTCACACAGCCGGACCGCCCTCACACAGTCAGAACGCCCTCACACAGCCAGGCTGCCCTCACACAGCCAGACTGCCCTCACACAGCCAGGCTGCCCTCACACAGCCAGGCTGCCCTCACACAGCCAGGCTGCCCTCACAAAGCCAGACCAGCCTCACACAGCCAGGCCGCCCACACACAGCCAGGCCGCCCTCACACAGCCAGGCCGCTCTCACAGAGCCAGACCGCCCTCACACAGCCTGACCGCCCTCACACAGCCAGGCCACCCTCACACAGCCAGGCCGCCCACAGACAGCCAGGCACGCCCTCTCACAGCCAGGCCACCCCCACACAGCCAGACCGCCCTCTCACAGCCAGACCGCCCTCACACAGCCAGACCGCCCTCACACAGCCAGACCGCCCTCACACAGCCAGACAGCCTTCACACAGCCAGGCCAGGCCGCCCTCTCACAGCCAGACCGCCCTCACACAGCCAGGCCGCCCTCACACAGCCAGGCCGCCCTCACACAGCCAGGCCGCCCTCACACAGCCAGACCGCCCTCACACAGCCAGACCGCCCTCACACAGCCAGACCGCCCTCACACAGCCAGACTGCCCTCACACAGCCAGGCCAGACCGCCCTCACACAGCCAGGCCACCCTCACACAGCCAGACCGCCCTCACACAGCCAGACAACCCTGACACAGCCAGGCCAGACCGCCCTCACACAGCCAGACCGCCCTCACACAGCCAGGCTGCCCTCACACAGCCAGACCGCCCTCACACAGCCAGGCCGCCCTCACACAGCCAGACCGCCCTGACACAGCCAGGCCAGACCGCCCTCACACAGCCAGACCGCCCTCACACAGCCAGACCGCCCTCACACAGCCAGACCGCCCTCACACAGCCAGACCGCCCTGACACAGCCAGGCCAGACCGCCCTCACACAGCCAGACCGCCCTCACACAGCCAGGCCGCCCTCACACAGCCAGACCGCCCTCACACAGCCAGGCCAGGCCACCCTCTCACAGCCAGACCGCCCTCACACAGCCAGGCCGCCCTCACACAGCCAGGCCGCCCTCACACAGCCAGACCGCCCTCACACAGCCAGACCGCCCTCACACAGCCAGGCCGCCCTCACACAGCCAGACCGCCCTCACAAAACCAGGCCGCCCTCACACAGCCAGTCCGCCCGCACACAGCCAGTCCGCCCTCACACAGCCAGACCGCCCTCACAAAACCAGGCCGCACTCACACAGCCAGACCGCCCTCACACAGCCAGGCCGCCCTCAAACAGCCAGACCGCCATCACACAGCCAGACTGCCCTCACACAGCCAGACCGCCATCACACAGCCAGACCGCCCTCACACAGCCAGACCGCCCTCACACAGCCAGACCACCCCCACACAGCCAGGCCAGCCTCACACAGCCAGACCACCCCCACACAGCCAGACCGCCCTCACACAGCCAGACCACCCCCACACAGCCAGACCGCCCTCACACAGCCAGACCACCCCCACACTGCCTGACCGCCCTGACACAGCCAGACCGCCCTCACACAGCCAGACCACCCCCACACAGCCAGACCAGCCTCACACAGCCAGACCACCCCCACACAGCCAGACCGCCCTCACACAGCCAGACCACCCCCACACAGCCAGACCGCCCTCACACAGCCAGACCACCCCCACACAGCCAGACCGCCCTCACACAGCCAGACCGCCCTCACACAGCCAGACCACCCCCACACAGCCAGACCAGCCCCACACAGCCAGACCACCCCCACACAGCCAGACCGCCCTCACACAGCCAGACCACCCCCACACAGCCAGACCGCCCTCACACAGCCAGGCCAGGCCGCCCTCTCACATCCAGACCGCCATCACACAGCCAGGCCGCCCTCACACAGCCAGACCGCCCTCACACAGCCGACTGCCCTCACACAGCCGACTGCCCTCACACAGCCAGGCCAGGCCGCCCTCACACAGCCACACCAGCCTCACACATCCAGATCGTCCTCACACAGCCAGGCCAGGCCGCCCTCACACAGCCAGACCGCACTCACACAGCCACGCCGCCCTCACACAGCCAGACCGCCCTCACATAGCCAGACCAGCCTCACACAGCCAGGCCGCCCTCACACAGCCAGACCGCCCTCACATAGCCAGGCCGCCCTCACACAGCCATACCGCCCTCACACAGCCAGGCCGCCCTCACACAGCCAGGCTGCCCTCACACAGCCAGGCTGCCCTCACACAGCCAGATCGCCCTCACACAGCCAGGCCGCCCTCACACAGCCAGACCGCCCTCACACAGCCAGACCGCCCTCACACAGCCAGGCCGCCCTCACACAGCCAGGCCGCCCTCACACAGCCAGGCCGCCCTCACACAGCCAGGCCGCCCTCACACAGCCAGGCCACCCTCACACAGCCAGGCCGCCCTCACACAGCCAGACCGCCCTCACACAGCCAGGCCGCTCTCACACAGCCGACCGCCCTCACACAGCCAGAACGCCCTCACACAGCCAGGCTGCCCTCACACAGCCAGGCTGCCCTCACACAGCCAGACCACCCTCACACAGCCAGGCCGCCCTCACACAACCAGGCCGCCCTCACACAGCCAGGCCGCCCTCACACAGCCAGGCCAGACCGCCCTCACACAGCCAGACCGCCCTCACACAGCCAGACCGCCCTCACACAGCCAGACCGCCCACACACAGCCAGACCGCCCTCACACAGCCAGACCGCCCTCACACAGCCAGACCGCCCTCACACAGCCAGAGCGCCCTCACATAGCCAGGCCACCCTCACACAGCCAGGCTGCCCTCTCACAGCCAGACCGCCCTCACAAATCCAGATCGTCCTCACACAGCCAGAACGCCCTCACACAGCCAGGCCAGGCCGCCCTCACACAGCCAGAACGCCCTCACACAGCCTGACCGCCCTAACACAGCCAGGCCGCCATCACACAGCCAGGCCAGAACACCCTCACACAGCCAGGCCGCTCTCACACAGTCAGGCCGCCCTCACACAGCCAGACCAAACCACCCTCACACAGCCAGGCCGCCCTCACACAGCCAGACCGCCCTCACACAGCCAGAACACCCTCACACAGCCAGACCGCCCTCACACAGCCAGGCCAGACCGCCCTCACACAGCCAGACCGCCCTCACACAGCCAGGCCGCCCTCACACAGCCAGACCGCCCTCACACAGCCAGACCGCCCTCACACAGCCAGGCCAGACCGCCCTCACACAGCCAGACCGCCCTCACACAGCCAGGCCGCCCTCACACAGCGAGACCACCCTCACACAGCCAGGCCAGACCGCCCTCACACAGCCAGACCGCCCTCACACAGCCAGAATGCCCTAACACAGCCAGGCCGCCATCACACAGCCAGGCCAGAACACCCTCACACAGCCAGGCCGCTCTCACAAAGTCAGGCCGCCCTCACACAGCCAGACCAGACCACCCTCACACAGCCAGGCCGCCCTCACACAGCCAGAACACCCTCACACAGCCAGACCGCCCTCACGCAGCCAGGCCAGACCGCCCTCACACAGCCAGACCGCCCTCACACAGCCAGGCCGCCCTCACACAGCCAGACCGCCCTCACACAGCCAGGCCAGACCGCCCTCACACAGCCAGACCGCCCTCACACAGCCAGACCGCCCTCACACAGCCAGGCCGCCCTCACACAGCCAGGCCGCCCTCACACAGCCAGACCGCCCTCACACAGCCAGACCGCCCTCTCACAGTCAGACTGCCCTCACTAATCCAGATCGTCCTCACACAGCCAGAACGCCCTCACACAGCCAGGCCAGGCCGCCCTCACACAGCCAGAACGCCCTAACACAGCCAGACCGCCCTCACACAGCCAGAACGCCCTCACACAGCCAGACCGCCCTAACACAGCCAGACCGCCATCACACAGCCAGGCCAGAACACCCTCACACAGCCAGGCCGCTCTCACACAGTCAGGCCGCCCTCACACAGCCAAGCCAGGCCGCCCTCACACAGCCAGAACACCCTCACACAGGCAGACCGCCCTCACACAGCCAGGCCAGACTGCCCTCACACAGACAGACCGCCCTCACACAGCCAGGCCGCCCTCACACAGCCAGACCGCCCTCACACAGCCAGACCGCCCTCACACAGCCAGGCCAGACCGCCCTCACACAGCCAGACCGCCCTCACACAGCCAGACCGCCCTCACACAGCCAGGCCGCCATAACACAGCCGGGCCGCCCTCACACAGCCAGACCGCCCTCACACAGCCAGGCTGCCCTCACACAGCCAGGCCGCCCTCACACAGCCAGGCCGCTCTCACAGAGCCAGACCGCCCTCACACAGCCAGGCTGCCCTCACACACCCAGGCCGCCCTCACACAGCCACACCAGCCTCACAAATCCAGATCGTCCTCACACAGCCAGGCCAGGCCGCCCTCACACAGCCAGGCCGCCCTCACACAGCCAGGCCGCCCTCACACAGCCACACCAGCCTCACAAATCCAGATCGTCCTCACACAGCCAGGCCAGGCCGCTCTCACACAGCCAGAACGCCCTCACACAGCCAGGCTGCCCTCACACAGCCAGGCTGCCCTCACACAGCCAGGCCGCTCTCACACAGCCGGACCGCCCTCACACAGCCAGAACGCCCTCACACAGCCAGAACGCCCTCACACAGCCAGGCTGCCCTCACACAGCCAGGCTGCCTTCACACAGCCAGGCTGCCCTCACACAGCCAGGCCGCTCTCACAGAGCCAGACCGCCCTCACACAGCCAGGCCAGGCCGCCCTCTCACAGCCAGACCGCCCTCACACAGCCAGGCCGCCCTCCCACAGCCAGACCGCCCTCACACAGCCGACTGCCCTCACACAGCCAGGCCAGGCCGCCCTCTCACAGCCAGACCGCCCTCACACAGCCAGGCCGCCCTCACACAGCCAGGCCGCCCTCACACAGCGAGACCGCCCTCACACAGCCAGACTGCCCTCACACAGCCAGGCCAGGCCGCCCTCTCACAGCGAGACCGCCCTCACACAGCCAGGCCGCGTTCACACAGCCAGACCGCCCTCACACAGCCAGACCGCCCTCACACAGCCAGGCCGCCATCACACAGCCAGGCCGCCCTCACACAGCCAGGCCGCCCTCACACAGCCAGACCGTCCTCACACAGCCAGACCGCCCGCACACAGCCAGACCGCCCTCACACAGCCAGGCCGCCCTCACACAGCCAGGCAGCCCTCACACAGCCAGGCCGCCCTCACACAGCCAGGCCGCCCTCACACAGCCAGGCCGCCCTCACACAGCCAGACCGCCCTCACACAGCCAGACCGCCCTCACACAGCCAGACCGCCCTCACACAGCCAGGCCGCCCTCACACAGCCAGACCACCCTGACACAGCCAGGCCAGACCGCCCTCACACAGCCAGACCGCCCTCACACAGCCAGACCGCCCTCACACAGCCAGACCGCCCTCACACAGCCAGAACGCCCTAACACAGCCAGGCCGCCATCACACAGCCAGGCCAGAACACCCTCACACAGCCAGGCCGCTCTCACAAAGTCAGGCCGCCCTCACACAGCCAGACCAGACCACCCTCACACAGCCAGGCCGCCCTCACACAGCCAGAACACCCTCACACAGCCAGACCGCCCTCACGCAGCCAGGCCAGACCGCCCTCACACAGCCAGACCGCCCTCACACAGCCAGGCCGCCCTCACACAGCCAGACCGCCCTCACACAGCCAGACCGCCCTCACACAGCCAGGCCAGACCGCCCTCACACAGCCAGACCGCCCTCACACAGCCAGACCGCCCTCACACAGCCAGGCCGCCCTCACACAGCCAGGCCGCCCTCACACAGCCAGACCGCCCTCACACAGCCAGACCGCCCTCTCACAGTCAGACTGCCCTCACTAATCCAGATCGTCCTCACACAGCCAGAACGCCCTCACACAGCCAGGCCAGGCCGCCCTCACACAGCCAGAACGCCCTAACACAGCCAGACCGCCCTCACACAGCCAGAACGCCCTCACACAGCCAGACCGCCCTAACACAGCCAGACCGCCATCACACAGCCAGGCCAGAACACCCTCACACAGCCAGGCCGCTCTCACACAGTCAGGCCGCCCTCACACAGCCAAGCCAGGCCGCCCTCACACAGCCAGAACACCCTCACACAGGCAGACCGCCCTCACACATCCAGGCCAGACTGCCCTCACACAGACAGACCGCCCTCACACAGCCAGACCGCCCTCACACAGCCAGACCGCCCTCACACAGCCAGGCCAGACCGCCCTCACACAGCCAGACCGCCCTCACACAGCCAGACCGCCCTCACACAGCCAGGCCGCCATAACACAGCCGGGCCGCCCTCACACAGCCAGACCGCCCTCACACAGCCAGGCTGCCCTCACACAGCCAGGCCGCCCTCACACAGCCAGGCCGCTCTCACAGAGCCAGACCGCCCTCACACAGCCAGGCTGCCCTCACACACCCAGGCCGCCCTCACACAGCCACACCAGCCTCACAAATCCAGATCGTCCTCACACAGCCAGGCCAGGCCGCCCTCACACAGCCAGGCCGCCCTCACACAGCCAGGCCGCCCTCACACAGCCACACCAGCCTCACAAATCCAGATCGTCCTCACACAGCCAGGCCAGGCCGCTCTCACACAGCCAGAACGCCCTCACACAGCTAGGCTGCCCTCACACAGCCAGGCTGCCCTCACACAGCCAGGCCGCTCTCACACAGCCGGACCGCCCTCACACAGCCAGAACGCCCTCACACAGCCAGGCTGCCCTCACACAGCCAGGCTGCCCTCACACAGCCAGGCTGCCTTCACACAGCCAGGCTGCCCTCACACAGCCAGGCCGCTCTCACAGAGCCAGACCGCCCTCACACAGCCAGGCCAGGCCGCCCTCTCACAGCCAGACCGCCCTCACACAGCCAGGCCGCCCTCCCACAGCCAGACCGCCCTCACACAGCCGACTGCCCTCACACAGCCAGGCCAGGCCGCCCTCTCACAGCCAGACCGCCCTCACACAGCCAGGCCGCCCTCACACAGCCAGGCCGCCCTCACACAGCCAGACCGCCCTCACACAGCCAGACCACCCTCACACAGCCAGACTGCCCTCACACAGCCAGGCCAGGCCGCCCTCTCACAGCGAGACCGCCCTCACACAGCCAGGCCGCGTTCACACAGCCAGACCGCCCTCACACAGCCAGACCGCCCTCACACAGCCAGGCCGCCCTCACACAGCCAGGCCGCCCTCACACAGCCAGACCGTCCTCACACAGCCAGACCGCCCGCACACAGCCAGACCGCCCTCACACAGCCAGGCCGCCCTCACACAGCCAGGCAGCCCTCACACAGCCAGGCCGCCCTCACACAGCCAGGCCGCCCTCACACAGCCAGACCGCCCTCACACAGCCAGACCGCCCTCACACAGCCAGACCGCCCTCACACAGCCAGGCCGCCCTCACACAGCCAGACCACCCTGACACAGCCAGGCCAGACCGCCCTCACACAGCCAGACCGCCCTCACATAGCCAGACCGCCCTCACACAGCCAGGCCGCCCTGACACAGCCAGGCCAGACCGCCCTCACACAGCCAGACCGCCCTCACACAGCCATGCCGCCCTCACACAGCCAGACCGCCCTCACACAGCCAGGCCAGGCCGCCCTCTCACAGCCAGACCGCCCTCACACAGCCAGGCCGCCCTCACACAGCCAGACCGCCCTCACACAGCCAGACCGCCCTCACACAGCCAGACCGCCCTCACACAGCCAGGCCGCCCTCACACAGCCAGACCGCCCTCACATAGCCTGGCCGCCCTCACACAGCCAGGCCGCCCTCACACAGCCAGACCGCCCTCACAGAGCCAGACCACCCTGACACAGCCAGGCCAGACCGCCCTCACACAGCCAGACCGCCCTCACACAGCCAGCCCTCCCTCACACAGCCAGCCCGCCCTCACACAGCCAGACCACCCTGACACAGCCAGGCCAGACCGCCCTCACACAGCCAGGCCGCCCTCACACAGCCAGGCCGCCCTCACACAGCCAGATCGTCCTCACACAGCCAGACCGCCCTCACACAGCCAGGCCAGGCCGCCCTCACACAGCCAGAACGCCCTCACACAGCCAGACCACCCTAACACAGCCAGGCCGCCCTCACACAGCCAGAACGCCCTCACACAGCCAGAACGCCCTCACACAGCCAGACCGCCCAAACACAGCCAGGCCGCCATCACACAGCCAGGCCAGAACACCCTCACACAGCCAGGCCGCTCTCACACAGTCAGGCCGCCCTCACACAGCCAGACCAGACCACCCTCACACAGCCAGGCCGCCCTCACACAGCCAGAACACCCTCACACAGCCAGACCGCCCTCACACAGCCAGGCCAGACCGCCCTCACACAGCCAGACCGCCCTCACACAGCCAGAACACCCTCACACAGCCAGACCGCCCTCACACAGCCAGGCCAGACCGCCCTCACACAGCCAGACCGCCCTCACACAGCCAGACCGCCCTCACACAGCCAGGCCAGGCCGCCCTCACACAGCCAGACCGCCCTCACACAGCCAGGCTGCCCTCACACAGCCAGACCGCCCTCACACAGCCACGCCGCCCTCACACAGCCAGACCGCCCTCACACAGCCAGACCGCCCTCACACAGCCAGACCGCCCTCACACAGCCAGGCCGCCCTCACACAGCCAGACCGCCCTCACACAGCCAGACCGCCCTCACACAGCCAGGCCAGACCGCCCTCACACAGCCAGACCGCCCTCACACAGCCAGGCCAGGCCGCCCTCACACAGCCAGAACGCCCTCACACAGCCAGACCACCCTAACACAGCCAGGCCGCCCTCACACAGCCAGAACGCCCTCACACAGCCAGACCGCCCAAACACAGCCAGGCCGCCATCACACAGCCAGGCCAGAACACCCTCACACAGCCAGGCCGCTCTCACACAGTCAGGCCGCCCTCACACAGCCAGACCAGACCACCCTCACACAGCCAGGCCGCCCTCACACAGCCAGACCGCCCTCACACAGCCAGGCCGCCCTCACACAGCCAGGCTGCCCTCACACAGCCAGACCGCCCTCACACAGCCACGCCGCCCTCACACAGCCAGACCGCCCTCACACAGCCAGACCGCCCTCACACAGCCAGACCGCCCTCACACGGCCAGGCCGCCCTCACACAGCCAGACCGCCCTCACACAGCCAGACCGCCCTCACACAGCCAGGCCAGACCGCCCTCACACAGCCAGACCGCCCTCACACAGCCAGGCCAGGCCGCCCTCACACAGCCAGAACGCCCTCACACAGCCAGACCACCCTAACACAGCCAGGCCGCCCTCACACAGCCAGAACGCCCTCACACAGCCAGACCGCCCAAACACAGCCAGGCCGCCATCACACAGCCAGGCCAGAACACCCTCACACAGCCAGGCCGCTCTCACACAGTCAGGCCGCCCTCACACAGCCAGACCAGACCACCCTCACACAGCCAGGCCGCCCTCACACAGCCAGAACACCCTCACACAGCCAGACCGCCCTCACACAGCCAGGCCAGACCGCCCTCACACAGCCAGACGGCCCTCACACAGCCAGAACACCCTCACACAGCCAGACCGCCCTCACACAGCCAGGCCAGACCGCCCTCACACAGCCAGACCGCCCTCACACAGCCAGACCGCCCTCACACAGCCAGGCCAGGCCGCCCTCACACAGCCAGACCGCCCTCACACAGCCAGGCTGCCCTCACACAGCCAGACCGCCCTCACACAGCCACGCCGCCCTCACACAGCCAGACCGCCCTCACACAGCCAGACCGCCCTCACACAGCCAGACCGCCCTCACACAGCCAGGCCGCCCTCACACAGCCAGACCGCCCTCACACAGCCAGACCGCCCTCACACAGCCAGGCCAGACCGCCCTCACACAGCCAGACCGCCCTCACACAGCCAGACCGCCCTCACACAGCCAGGCCGCCCTCATACAGCCAGACCGCCCTCTCACAGTCAGACTGCCCTCACAAATCCAGATTGTCCTCACACAGCCAGACCGCCCTCACACAGCCAGACCGCCCTCACACAGCCAGACCGCCCTCACACAGCCAGACCACCCTCACACAGCCAGACCACCCTCACTCAGCCAGACCGCCCTCACACAGCCAGGCCGCCCTCACACAGCCAGGCCAGATCGTCCTCACACAGCCAGACCGCCCTTACACAGCCAGACCGCCCTCACACAGCCAGACCGCCCTCACACAGCCAGAACGCCCTCACACAGCCAGGCCAGACCGCCCTCACACAGCCAGACCGCCCTCACACAGCCAGACCGCCCTCGCACAGCCAGGCCGCCCTCATACAGCCAGGCCGCCCTCACACAGCCAGACCGCCCTCACACAGCCAGACCGCCCTCTCACAGTCAGACTGCCCTCACAAATCCACATCGTCCTCACACAGCCAGGCCGCCCTCACACAGCCAGAACGCCCTCACACAGCCAGACCACCCGAACACAGCCAGGCCGCCCTCACACAGCCAGACCGCCCTCACACAGCCAGGCTGCCCTCACACAGCCAGGACGCCCTCACACAGCCAGGCCGCCCTCACACAGCCAGGCCGCTCTCACAGAGCCAGACCGCCCTCACACAGCCAGGCCGCCCTCACACACCCAGGCCGCCCTCACACAGCCACACCAGCCTCACAAATCCAGATCGTCCTCACACAGCCAGGCCAGGCCGCTCTCACACAGCCAGGCCGCCCTCACACACCCAGGCCGCCCTCACACAGCCTCACAAATCCAGATCGTCCTCACACAGCCAGGCCAAGCCGCTCTCACACAGCCAGAATGCCCTCACACAGCCAGGCTGCCCTCACACAGCCAGGCTGCCCTCACACAGCCAGGCTGCCCTCACACAGCCAGGCCGCTCTCACACAGCCAGAACGCCCTCACACAGCCAGGCTGCCCTCACACAGCCAGGCTGCCCTCACACAGCCAGGCTGCCCTCACACAGCCAGGCTGCCCTCACAAAGCCAGACCAGCCTCACACAGCCAGGCCGCCCACACACAGCCAGGCCGCCCTCACACAGCCAGGCCGCTCTCACAGAGCCAGACCGCCCTCACACAGCCTGACCGCCCTCACACAGCCAGGCCACCCTCACACAGCCAGGCCGCCCACACACAGCCAGGCCGCCCTCACACAGCCAGACCACCCTCACACTGCCAGGCCAGACCGCCCTCACACAGCCAGACCGCCCTCACACAGCCAGAACGCCCTCACACAGCCAGGCCAGGCCGCCGTCACACAGCCAGAATGCCCTCACACAGCCAGACCACCCTAACACAGCCAGGCCGCCATCACACAGCCAGGCCAGAACACTCTCACACAGCCAGGCCGCTCTCACACAGTCAGGCCGCCATCACACAGCCAGGCCAGACCACCCTCACACAGCCAGGCCGCCCTCACACAGCCAGAACACCCTCACACAGCCAGACCGCCCTCACACAGCCAGGCCAGACCGCCCTCACACAGCCAGGCCGCCCTCACACAGCCAGACCGCCCTCACACAGCGAGACCGCCCTCACACAGCCAGAACACCCTCACACAGCCAGACCGCCCTCACACAGCCAGGCCAGACCGCCCTCACACAGCCAGACCGCCCTCACACAGCCAGACCGCCCTCACACAGCCAGGCCGCCCTCACACAGCCAGGCCGCCCTCACACAGCCAGGCCGCCCTCACACAGCCAGGCTGCCCTCACACAGCCAGACCGCCCTCACAAATCCAGATCGTCCTCACACAGCCAGACCGCCCTCACACAGCCAGGCCAGGCCGCCCTCACACAGCCAGATCGCCCTCACACAGCCAGACCACCCTAACACAGCCAGGCCGCCCTCACACAGCCAGAACGCCCTCACACAGCCAGACCGCCCTAACACAGCCAGGCCGCCATCACACAGCCAGGCCAGAACACCCTCACACAGCCAGGCCGCTCTCACACAGTCAGGCCGCCCTCACACAGCCAAGCCAGGCCGCCATCACACAGCCAGAACACCCTCACACAGGCAGACCGCCCTCACACAGCCAGGCCAGACTGCCCTCACACAGCCAGACCGCCCTGACACAGCCAGGCCAGACAGCCCTCACACAGCCAGACCGCCCTCACACAGCCAGACCGCCCTCACACAGCCAGACCGCCCTCACACAGCCAGGCCAGACCGCCCTCACACAGCCAGGCCAGACCGCCCTCACACAGCCAGACCGCCCTCACACAGCCAGACCGCCCTCACACAGCCAGGCCAGACCGCCCTCACACAGCCAGACCGCCCTCACACAGCCAGACCGCCCTCACACAGCCAGACCGCCCTCACACAGCCAGGCGAGACCGCCCTCACACAGCCAGACCGCCCTCACACAGCCAGGCTGCCCTCACACAGCCGGGCTGCCCTCACACAGCCAGGCCGCTCTCACAGAGCCAGACCGCCCTCACACACCCAGGCCGCCCTCACACAGCCACACCAGCCTCACAAATCCAGATCGTCCTCACACAGCCAGGCCAGGCCGCCCTCACACAGCCAGGCCGCCCTCACACAGCCAGGCCGCCCTCACACAGCCACATCAGCCTCACAAATCCAGATCGTCCTCACACAGCCAGGCCAGGCCGCTCTCACACAGCCAGACCGCCCTCACACAGCCAGACCGCCCTCCCACAGCCAGACCGCCCTCACACAGCCAGGCCGCCCTCACACAGCCAGACCGTCCTCACACAGCCAGACCGCCCTCACACAGCCAGGCCAGACCGCCCTCACACAGCCAGACCGCCCTCACACAGCCAGACCGCCCTCACACAGCCAGGCCGCCCTCTCACAGTCAGACTGCCCTCACAAATCCAGATTGTCCTCACACAGCCAGACCGCCCTCACACAGCCAGACCGCCCTCACACAGCCAGACCGCCCTCACACAGCCAGACCGCCCTCACACAGCCAGACCGCCCTCATACAGCCAGGCCGCCCTCACACAGCCAGACCGCCCTCACACAGCCAGACCGCCCTCTCACAGTCAGACTGCCCTCACAAATCCAGATCGTCCTCACACAGCCAGGCCGCCCTCACACAGCCAGAACGCCCTCACACAGCCAGACCACCCGAACACAGCCAGGCCGCCCTCACACAGCCAGACCGCTCACACACAGCCAGGCTGCCCTCACACAGCCAGGACGCCCTCACACAGCCAGGCCGCCCTCACACAGCCAGGCCGCTCTCACAGAGCCAGACCGCCCTCACACAGCCAGGCCGCCCTCACACACCCAGGCCGCCCTCACACAGCCACACCAGCCTCACAAATCCAGATCGTCCTCACACAGCCAGGCCAGGCCGCTCTCACACAGCCAGGCCGCCCTCACACAGCCAGGCCGCCCTCACACACCCAGGCCGCCCTCACACAGCCACACCAGCCTCACAAATCCAGATCGTCCTCACACAGCCAGGCCAGGCCGCTCTCACACAGCCAGAATGCCCTCACACAGCCAGGCTGCCCTCACACAGCCAGGCTGCCCTCACACAGCCAGGCCGCTCTCACACAGCCAGAACGCCCTCACACAGCCAGGCTGCCCTCACACAGCCAGGCTGCCCTCACACAGCCAGGCTGCCCTCACACAGCCAGGCTGCCCTCACAAAGCCAGACCAGCCTCACACAGCCAGGCCGCCCACACACAGCCAGGCCGCCCTCACACAGCCAGGCCGCTCTCACAGAGCCAGACCGCCCTCACACAGCCTGACCGCCCTCACACAGCCAGGCCACCCTCACACAGCCAGGCCGCCCACACACAGCCAGGCCGCCCTCACACAGCCAGACCACCCTCACACAGCCAGGCCAGACCGCCCTCACACAGCCAGACCGCCCTCACACAGCCAGAACGCCCTCACACAGCCAGGCCAGGCCGCCCTCACACAGCCAGAATGCCCTCACACAGCCAGACCACCCTAACACAGCCAGGCCGCCATCACACAGCCAGGCCAGAACACTCTCACACAGCCAGACCGCTCTCACACAGTCAGGCCGCCATCACACAGCCAGACCAGACCACCCTCACACAGCCAGGCCGCCCTCACACAGCCAGAACACCCTCACACAGCCAGACCGCCCTCACAAAGCCAGGCCAGACCGCCCTCACACAGCCAGACCGCCCTCACACAGCCAGACCGCCCTCACACAGCGAGACCGCCCTCACACAGCCAGAACACCCTCACACAGCCAGACCGCCCTCACACAGCCAGGCCAGACCGCCCTCACACAGCCAGACCGCCCTCACACAGCCAGGCCGCCCTCACACAGCCAGGCCGCCCTCACACAGCCAGGCCGCCCTCACACAGCCAGGCCGCCCTCACACAGCCAGGCCGCCCTCACACAGCCAGACCGCCCTCACAAATCCAGATCGTCCTCACACAGCCAGACCGCCCTCACACAGCCAGGCCAGGCCGCCCTCACACAGCCAGAACGCCCTCACACAGCCAGACCACCCTAACACAGCCAGGCCGCCCTCACACAGCCAGGCCGCCCTCACACAGCCAGACCGCCCTAACACAGCCAGGCCGCCATCACACAGCCAGGCCAGAACACCCTCACACAGCCAGGCCGCTCTCACACAGTCAGGCCGCCCTCACACAGCCAAGCCAGGCCGCCATCACACAGCCAGAACACCCTCACACAGGCAGACCGCCCTCACACAGCCAGGCCAGACTGCCCTCACACAGCCAGACCGCCCTCACACAGCCAGGCCAGACCGCCCTCACACAGCCAGACCGCCCTCACACAGCCAGACCGCCCTCACACAGCTAGACCGCCCTCACACAGCCAGGCCAGACCGCCCTCACACAGCCAGGCCAGACCGCCCTCACACAGCCAGACCGCCCTCACACAGCCAGACCGCCCTCACACAGCCAGACCGCCCTCACACAGCCAGGCCAGACCGCCCTCACACAGCCAGACCGCCCTCACACAGCCAGACCGCCCTCACACAGCCAGGCCAGACCGCCCTCACACAGCCAGACCGCCCTCACACAGCCAGGCTGCCCTCACACAGCCAGGCTGCCCTCACACAGCCAGGCCGCTCTCACAGAGCCAGATCGCCCTCACACACCCAGGCCGCCCTCACACAGCCACACCAGCCTCACAAATCCAGATCGTCCTCACACAGCCAGGCCAGGCCGCCCTCACACAGCCATGCCGCCCTCACACAGCCAGGCCGCCCTCACACAGCCACATCAGCCTCACAAATCCAGATCGTCCTCACACAGCCAGGCCAGGCCGCTCTCACACAGCCAGAACGCCCTCACACAGCCAGGCTGCCCTCACACAGCCAGGCTGCCCTCACACAGCCACGCCGCTCTCACACAGCCGGACCGCCCTCACACAGCCAGTACGCCCTCACACAGCCAGGCTGCCCTCACACAGCCAGGCTGCCCTCACACAGCCAGGCTGCCCTCACACAGCCAGGCTGCCCTCACAAAGCCAGACCAGCCTCACACAGCCAGGCCGCCCACACACAGCCAGGCCGCCCTCACACAGCCAGGCCGCTCTCATAGAGCCAGACCGCCCTCACACAGCCTGACCGCCCTCACACAGCCAGGCCACCCTCACACAGCCAGTCTGCCCTCTCACAGCCAGGCCACCTCCACACAGCCAGACCGCCCTCTCACAGCCAGACCGCCCTCACACAGCCAGGCCAGGCCGCCCTCTCACAGCCAGACCGCCCTCACACAGCCAGGCCGCCCACACACAGCCAGGCCGCCCTCACACAGCCAGGCCGCTCTCATAGAGCCAGACCGCCCTCACACAGCCTGACCGCCCTCACACAGCCAGGCCACCCTCACACAGCCAGTCTGCCCTCTCACAGCCAGGCCACCCCCAGACAGCCAGACCGCCCTCTCACAGCCAGACCGCCCTCACACAGCCAGGCCAGGCCGCCCTCTCACAGCCAGACCGCCCTCACACAGCCAGGCCGCCCTCACACAGCCAGACCGCCCTCACACAGCCAGACTGCCCTCACACAGCCAGGCCAGGCCGCCCCCTCACAGCCAGACCGCCCTCACACAGCCAGGCCGCCCTCACACAGCCAGACCGCCCTCACACAGCCAGACTGCCCTCACACAGCCAGGCCAGTCCGCCCTCTCACAGCCAGACCGCCCTCACACAGCCAGG
Source organism: Scyliorhinus torazame (assembly GCF_047496885.1). Taxonomy (NCBI): domain Eukaryota; kingdom Metazoa; phylum Chordata; class Chondrichthyes; order Carcharhiniformes; family Scyliorhinidae; genus Scyliorhinus; species Scyliorhinus torazame. The sequence goes on along the minus strand of NC_092712.1, from coordinate 116,021,343 downwards.
CCACCCTCACACAGCCAGACCGCCCTCACACAGCCAGACCGCCCTCACACAGCCAGACCGCCCTCACACAGCCAGGCCGCCCTCACACAGCCAGACCGCCCTCACACAGCCAGACCGCCCTCACACAGCCAGACAGCCCTCACACAGCCAGACCGCCCTCACACAGCCAGGCCGCCCTCACACAGCCAGGCCGCCCTCACACAGCCAGGCCGCCCTCACACAGCCAGACCGCCCTCACACAGCCAGACCGCCCTCACACAGCGAGGCCGCCCTCACACAGCCAGGCCGCCCTCATACAGCCAGGCCGCCCTCACACAGCCAGACCGCCCTCACACAGCCAGACCGCCCTCACACAGCCAGACCGCCCTCACACAGCCAGACCGCCCTCACACAGCCAGGCCGCCCTCACACAGCCAGGCCGCCCTCACACAGCCAGGCCGCCCTCACACAGCCAGGCCGCCCTCACACAGCCAGACCGCCCTCACACAGCCAGACCGCCCTCACACAGCCAGGCCGCCCTCACACAGCCAGGCCGCCCTCATACAGCCAGGCCGCCCTCACACAGCCGGACCGCCCTCACACAGCCAGACCGCCCTCGCACAGTCAGACTGCCCTCACAAATCCAGATCGTCCTCACACAGCCAGACCGCCCTCACACAGCCAGGCCAGGCCGCCCTCGCACAGCCAGAACGCCCTCACACAGCCAGACCGCCCTCACACAGCCAGGCTGCCCTCACACAGCCAGGCTGCCCTCACACAGCCAGGCCGCCCTCACACAGCCAGGCCGCTCTCACAGAGCCAGCCCGCCCTCACACAGCCAGGCCGCCCTCACACAGCCACACCAGCCTCACAAATCCAGATCGTCCTCACACAGCCAGGCCAGGCCGCCCTCACACAGCCAGGCCGCCCTCACACAGCCAGGCCGCTCTCACACACCCAGGCCGCCCTCACACAGCCACACCAGCCTCACAAATCCAGATCGTCCTCACACAGCCAGGCCAGGCCGCTCTCACACAGCCAGAACGCCCTCACACAGCCAGGCTGCCCTCACACAGCCAGGCTGCCCTCACACAGCCAGGCCGCTCTCACACAGCCGGACCGCCCTCACACAGCCAGAACGCCCTCACACAGCCAGGCTGCCCTCACACAGCCAGGCTGCCCTCACACAGCCAGGCTGCCCTCACACAGCCAGGCTGCCCTCACAAAGCCAGACCAGCCTCACACAGCCAGGCCGCCCACACACAGCCAGGCGGCCCTCACACAGCGAGGCCGCTCTCACAGAGCCAGACCGCCCTCACACAGCCTGACCGCCCTCACACAGCCAGGCCACCCTCACACAGCCAGGCCGCCCACAGACAGCCAGGCCGCCCTCTCACAGCCAGGCCACCCCCACACAGCCAGACCGCCCTCTCACAGCCAGACCGCCCTCACACAGCCAGACCGCCCTCACACAGCCAGACCGCCCTCACACAGCCAGACAGCCCTCACACAGCCAGGCCAGGCCGCCCTCTCACAGCCAGACCGCCCTCACACAGCCAGGCCGCCCTCACACAGCCAGGCCGCCCTCACACAGCCAGACCGCCCTCACACAGCCAGACCGCCCTCACACAGCCAGACTGCCCTCACACAGCCTGGCCAGACCGCCCTCACACAGCCAGGCCACCCTCACACAGCCAGACCGCCCTCACACAGCCAGACCACCCTGACACAGCCAGGCCAGACCGCCCTCACACAGCCAGACCGCCCTCACACAGCCAGGCTGCCCTCACACAGCCAGACCGCCCTCACACAGCCAGACCGCCCTCACACAGCCAGGCCGCCCTCACACAGCCAGACCGCCCTGACACAGCCAGGCCAGACCGCCCTCACACAGCCAGACCGCCCTCACACAGCCAGACCGCCCTCACACAGCCAGACCGCCCTCACACAGCCAGACCGCCCTCACACAGCCAGGCCAGACCGCCCTCACACAGCCAGGCCACCCTCACACAGCCAGACCGCCCTCACACAGCCAGGCCGCCCTCACACAGCCAGGCCGCCCTCACACAGCCAGACCGCCCTCACACAGCCAGACCGCCCTCTCACAGTCAGACTGCCCTCACTAATCCAGATCGTCCTCACACAGCCAGAACGCCCTCACACAGCCAGGCCAGGCCGCCCTCACACAGCCAGAACGCCCTAACACAGCCAGACCGCCCTCACACAGCCAGAACGCCCTCACACAGCCAGACCGCCCTAACACAGCCAGACCGCCATCACACAGCCAGGCCAGAACACCCTCACACAGCCAGGCCGCTCTCACACAGTCAGGCCGCCCTCACACAGCCATGCCAGGCCGCCCTCACACAGCCAGAACACCCTCACACAGGCAGACCGCCCTCACACAGCCAGGCCAGACTGCCCTCACACAGACAGACCGCCCTCACACAGCCAGGCCGCCCTCACACAGCCAGACCGCCCTCACACAGCCAGACCGCCCTCACACAGCCAGGCCAGACCGCCCTCACACAGCCAGACCGCCCTCACACAGCCAGACCGCCCTCACACAGCCAGGCCGCCATAACACAGCCGGGCCGCCCTCACACAGCCAGACCGCCCTCACACAGCCAGGCTGCCCTCACACAGCCAGGCCGCCCTCACACAGCCAGGCCGCTCTCACAGAGCCAGACCGCCCTCACACAGCCAGGCTGCCCTCACACACCCAGGCCGCCCTCACACAGCCACACCAGCCTCACAAATCCAGATCGTCCTCACACAGCCAGGCCAGGCCGCCCTCACACAGCCAGGCCGCCCTCACACAGCCAGGCCGCCCTCACACAGCCACACCAGCCTCACAAATCCAGATCGTCCTCACACAGCCAGGCCAGGCCGCTCTCACACAGCCAGAACGCCCTCACACAGCTAGGCTGCCCTCACACAGCCAGGCTGCCCTCACACAGCCAGGCCGCTCTCACACAGCCGGACCGCCCTCACACAGCCAGAACGCCCTCACACAGCCAGGCTGCCCTCACACAGCCAGGCTGCCCTCACACAGCCAGGCTGCCTTCACACAGCCAGGCTGCCCTCACACAGCCAGGCCGCTCTCACAGAGCCAGACCGCCCTCACACAGCCAGGCCAGGCCGCCCTCTCACAGCCAGACCGCCCTCACACAGCCAGGCCGCCCTCCCACAGCCAGACCGCCCTCACACAGCCGACTGCCCTCACACAGCCAGGCCAGGCCGCCCTCTCACAGCCAGACCGCCCTCACACAGCCAGGCCGCCCTCACACAGCCAGGCCGCCCTCACACAGCCAGACCGCCCTCACACAGCCAGACTGCCCTCACACAGCCAGGCCAGGCCGCCCTCTCACAGCGAGACCGCCCTCACACAGCCAGGCCGCGTTCACACAGCCAGACCGCCCTCACACAGCCAGACCGCCCTCACACAGCCAGGCCGCCATCACACAGCCAGGCCGCCCTCACACAGCCAGACCGTCCTCACACAGCCAGACCGCCCGCACACAGCCAGACCGCCCTCACACAGCCAGGCCGCCCTCACACAGCCAGGCAGCCCTCACACAGCCAGGCCGCCCTCACACAGCCAGGCCGCCCTCACACAGCCAGACCGCCCTCACACAGCCAGACCGCCCTCACACAGCCAGACCGCCCTCACACAGCCAGGCCGCCCTCACACAGCCAGACCACCCTGACACAGCCAGGCCAGACCGCCCTCACACAGCCAGACCGCCCTCACATAGCCAGACCGCCCTCACACAGCCAGGCCGCCCTGACACAGCCAGGCCAGACCGCCCTCACACAGCCAGACCGCCCTCACACAGCCATGCCGCCCTCACACAGCCAGACCGCCCTCACACAGCCAGGCCAGGCCGCCCTCTCACAGCCAGACCGCCCTCACACAGCCAGGCCGCCCTCACACAGCCAGACCGCCCTCACACAGCCAGACCGCCCTCACACAGCCAGACCGCCCTCACACAGCCAGACCGCCCTCACACAGCCAGGCCGCCCTCACACAGCCAGACCGCCCTCACATAGCCTGGCCGCCCTCACACAGCCAGGCCGCCCTCACACAGCCAGACCGCCCTCACAGAGCCAGACCACCCTGACACAGCCAGGCCAGACCGCCCTCACACAGCCAGACCGCCCTCACACAGCCAGCCCGCCCTCACACAGCCAGACCACCCTGACACAGCCAGGCCAGACCGCCCTCACACAGCCAGGCCGCCCTCACACAGCCAGGCCGCCCTCACACAGCCAGATCGTCCTCACACAGCCAGACCGCCCTCACACAGCCAGGCCAGGCCGCCCTCACACAGCCAGAACGCCCTCACACAGCCAGACCACCCTAACACAGCCAGGCCGCCCTCACACAGCCAGAACGCCCTCACACAGCCAGAACGCCCTCACACAGCCAGACCGCCCAAACACAGCCAGGCCGCCATCACACAGCCAGGCCAGAACACCCTCACACAGCCAGGCCGCTCTCACACAGTCAGGCCGCCCTCACACAGCCAGACCAGACCACCCTCACACAGCCAGGCCGCCCTCACACAGCCAGAACACCCTCACACAGCCAGACCGCCCTCACACAGCCAGACCGCCCTCACACAGCCAGAACACCCTCACACAGTCAGACCGCCCTCACACAGCCAGGCCAGACCGCCCTCACATAGCCAGACCGCCCTCACACAGCCAGACCGCCCTCACACAGCCAGGCCAGGCCGCCCTCACACAGCCAGACCGCCCTCACACAGCCAGGCTGCCCTCACACAGCCAGACCGCCCTCACACAGCCACGCCGCCCTCACACAGCCAGACCGCCCTCACACAGCCAGACCGCCCTCACACAGCCAGACCGCCCTCACACAGCCAGGCCGCCCTCACACAGCCAGACCGCCCTCACACAGCCAGACCGCCCTCACACAGCCAGGCCAGACCGCCCTCACACAGCCAGACCGCCCTCACACAGCCAGGCCAGGCCGCCCTCACACAGCCAGAACGCCCTCACACAGCCAGACCACCCTAACACAGCCAGGCCGCCCTCACACAGCCAGAACGCCCTCACACAGCCAGACCGCCCAAACACAGCCAGGCCGCCATCACACAGCCAGGCCAGAACACCCTCACACAGCCAGGCCGCTCTCACACAGTCAGGCCGCCCTCACACAGCCAGACCAGACCACCCTCACACAGCCAGGCCGCCCTCACACAGCCAGAACACCCTCACACAGCCAGACCGCCCTCACACAGCCAGGCCAGACCGCCCTCACACAGCCAGACGGCCCTCACACAGCCAGAACACCCTCACACAGCCAGACCGCCCTCACACAGCCAGGCCAGACCGCCCTCACACAGCCAGACCGCCCTCACACAGCCAGACCGCCCTCACACAGCCAGGCCAGGCCGCCCTCACACAGCCAGACCGCCCTCACACAGCCAGGCTGCCCTCACACAGCCAGACCGCCCTCACACAGCCACGCCGCCCTCACACAGCCAGACCGCCCTCACACAGCCAGACCGCCCTCACACAGCCAGACCGCCCTCACACAGCCAGGCCGCCCTCACACAGCCAGGCCGCCCTCACACAGCCAGACCGCCCTCACACAGCCAGGCCAGACCGCCCTCACACAGCCAGACCGCCCTCACACAGCCAGACCGCCCTCACACAGCCAGGCCGCCCTCATACAGCCAGACCGCCCTCTCACAGTCAGACTGCCCTCACAAATCCAGATTGTCCTCACACAGCCAGACCGCCCTCACACAGCCAGACCGCCCTCACACAGCCAGACCGCCCTCACACAGCCAGACCACCCTCACACAGCCAGACCACCCTCACTCAGCCAGACCGCCCTCACACAGCCAGGCCGCCCTCACACAGCCAGGCCGCCCTCACACAGCCAGGCCAGATCGTCCTCACACAGCCAGACCGCCCTTACACAGCCAGACCGCCCTCACACAGCCAGACCGCCCTCACACAGCCAGAACGCCCTCACACAGCCAGGCCAGACCGCCCTCACACAGCCAGACCGCCCTCACACAGCCAGACCGCCCTCGCACAGCCAGGCCGCCCTCATACAGCCAGGCCGCCCTCACACAGCCAGACCGCCCTCACACAGCCAGACCGCCCTCTCACAGTCAGACTGCCCTCACAAATCCACATCGTCCTCACACAGCCAGGCCGCCCTCACACAGCCAGAACGCCCTCACACAGCCAGACCACCCGAACACAGCCAGGCCGCCCTCACACAGCCAGACCGCCCTCACACAGCCAGGCTGCCCTCACACAGCCAGGACGCCCTCACACAGCCAGGCCGCCCTCACACAGCCAGGCCGCTCTCACAGAGCCAGACCGCCCTCACACAGCCAGGCCGCCCTCACACACCCAGGCCGCCCTCACACAGCCACACCAGCCTCACAAATCCAGATCGTCCTCACACAGCCAGGCCAGGCCGCTCTCACACAGCCAGGCCGCCCTCACACAGCCAGGCCGCCCTCACACACCCAGGCCGCCCTCACACAGCCACACCAGCCTCACAAATCCAGATCGTCCTCACACAGCCAGGCCAAGCCGCTCTCACACAGCCAGAATGCCCTCACACAGCCAGGCTGCCCTCACACAGCCAGGCTGCCCTCACACAGCCAGGCCGCTCTCACACAGCCAGAACGCCCTCACACAGCCAGGCTGCCCTCACACAGCCAGGCTGCCCTCACACAGCCAGGCTGCCCTCACACAGCCAGGCTGCCCTCACAAAGCCAGACCAGCCTCACACAGCCAGGCCGCCCACACACAGCCAGGCCGCCCTCACACAGCCAGGCCGCTCTCACAGAGCCAGACCGCCCTCACACAGCCTGACCGCCCTCACACAGCCAGGCCACCCTCACACAGCCAGGCCGCCCACACACAGCCAGGCCGCCCTCACACAGCCAGACCACCCTCACACTGCCAGGCCAGACCGCCCTCACACAGCCAGACCGCCCTCACACAGCCAGAACGCCCTCACACAGCCAGGCCAGACCGCCCTCACACAGCCAGGCCAGACCGCCCTCACACAGCCAGACCGCCCTCACACAGCCAGACCGCCCTCACACAGCCAGACCGCCCTCACACAGCCAGGCCAGACCGCCCTCACACAGCCAGACCGCCCTCACACAGCCAGACCGCCCTCACACAGCCAGGCCAGACCGCCCTCACACAGCCAGACCGCCCTCACACAGCCAGGCTGCCCTCACACAGCCAGGCTGCCCTCACACAGCCAGGCCGCTCTCACAGAGCCAGATCGCCCTCACACACCCAGGCCGCCCTCACACAGCCACACCAGCCTCACAAATCCAGATCGTCCTCACACAGCCAGGCCAGGCCGCCCTCACACAGCCATGCCGCCCTCACACAGCCAGGCCGCCCTCACACAGCCACATCAGCCTCACAAATCCAGATCGTCCTCACACAGCCAGGCCAGGCCGCTCTCACACAGCCAGAACGCCCTCACACAGCCAGGCTGCCCTCACACAGCCAGGCTGCCCTCACACAGCCACGCCGCTCTCACACAGCCGGACCGCCCTCACACAGCCAGTACGCCCTCACACAGCCAGGCTGCCCTCACACAGCCAGGCTGCCCTCACACAGCCAGGCTGCCCTCACACAGCCAGGCTGCCCTCACAAAGCCAGACCAGCCTCACACAGCCAGGCCGCCCACACACAGCCAGGCCGCCCTCACACAGCCAGGCCGCTCTCATAGAGCCAGACCGCCCTCACACAGCCTGACCGCCCTCACACAGCCAGGCCACCCTCACACAGCCAGTCTGCCCTCTCACAGCCAGGCCACCTCCACACAGCCAGACCGCCCTCTCACAGCCAGACCGCCCTCACACAGCCAGGCCAGGCCGCCCTCTCACAGCCAGACCGCCCTCACACAGCCAGGCCGCCCACACACAGCCAGGCCGCCCTCACACAGCCAGGCCGCTCTCATAGAGCCAGACCGCCCTCACACAGCCTGACCGCCCTCACACAGCCAGGCCACCCTCACACAGCCAGTCTGCCCTCTCACAGCCAGGCCACCCCCAGACAGCCAGACCGCCCTCTCACAGCCAGACCGCCCTCACACAGCCAGGCCAGGCCGCCCTCTCACAGCCAGGCCGCCCTCACACAGCCAGGCCGCCCTCACACAGCCAGACCGCCCTCACACAGCCAGACTGCCCTCACACAGCCAGGCCAGGCCGCCCCCTCACAGCCAGACCGCCCTCACACAGCCAGGCCGCCCTCACACAGCCAGACCGCCCTCACACAGCCAGACTGCCCTCACACAGCCAGGCCAGGCCGCCCTCTCACAGCCAGACCGCCCTCACACAGCCAGGCCACCCTCACACAGCCAGACCGCCCTCACACAGCCAGACCGCCCTCACACAGCCAGACCGCCCTCACACAGCCAGGCCGCCCTCACACAGCCAGGCCGCCCTCACACAGCCAGACCGCCCTCACACAGCCAGACCGCCCTCACACAGCCAGACCGCCCTCACACAGCCAGACAGCCCTCACACAGCCAGACCGCCCTCACACAGCCAGGCCGCCCTCACACAGCCAGGCCGCCCTCACACAGCCAGGCCGCCCTCACACAGCCAGGCCGCCCTCACACAGCCAGACCGCCCTCACACAGCGAGGCCGCCCTCACACAGCCAGGCCGCCCTCATACAGCCAGGCCGCCCTCACACAGCCAGACCGCCCTCACACAGCCAGACCGCCCTCACACAGCCAGACCGCCCTCACACAGCCAGACCGCCCTCACACAGCCAGGCCGCCCTCACACAGCCAGGCCGCCCTCACACAGCCAGACCGCCCTCACACAGCCAGACCGCCCTCACACAGCCAGACCGCCCTCACACAGCCAGGCCGCCCTCACACAGCCAGGCCGCCCTCATACAGCCAGGCCGCCCTCACACAGCCGGACCGCCCTCACACAGCCAGACCGCCCTCTCACAGTCAGACTGCCCTCACAAATCCAGATCGTCCTCACACAGCCAGACCGCCCTCACACAGCCAGGCCAGGCCGCCCTCGCACAGCCAGAACGCCCTCACACAGCCAGACCGCCCTCACACAGCCAGGCTGCCCTCACACAGCCAGGCTGCCCTCACACAGCCAGGCCGCCCTCACACAGCCAGGCCGCTCTCACAGAGCCAGCCCGCCCTCACACAGCCAGGCCGCCCTCACACAGCCACACCAGCCTCACAAATCCAGATCGTCCTCACACAGCCAGGCCAGGCCGCCCTCACACAGCCAGGCCGCCCTCACACAGCCAGGCCGCTCTCACACACCCAGGCCGCCCTCACACAGCCACACCAGCCTCACAAATCCAGATCGTCCTCACACAGCCAGGCCAGGCCGCTCTCACACAGCCAGAACGCCCTCACACAGCCAGGCTGCCCTCACACAGCCAGGCTGCCCTCACACAGCCAGGCCGCTCTCACACAGCCGGACCGCCCTCACACAGCCAGAACGCCCTCACACAGCCAGGCTGCCCTCACACAGCCAGGCTGCCCTCACACAGCCAGGCTGCCCTCACACAGCCAGGCTGCCCTCACAAAGCCAGACCAGCCTCACACAGCCAGGCCGCCCACACACAGCCAGGCGGCCCTCACACAGCGAGGCCGCTCTCACAGAGCCAGACCGCCCTCACACAGCCTGACCGCCCTCACACAGCCAGGCCACCCTCACACAGCCAGGCCGCCCACAGACAGCCAGGCCGCCCTCTCACAGCCAGGCCACCCCCACACAGCCAGACCGCCCTCTCACAGCCAGACCGCCCTCACACAGCCAGACCGCCCTCACACAGCCAGACCGCCCTCACACAGCCAGACAGCCCTCACACAGCCAGGCCAGGCCGCCCTCTCACAGCCAGACCGCCCTCACACAGCCAGGCCGCCCTCACACTGCCAGGCCGCCCTCACACAGCCAGACCGCCCTCACACAGCCAGACCGCCCTCACACAGCCAGACTGCCCTCACACAGCCAGGCCAGACCGCCCTCACACAGCCAGGCCACCCTCACACAGCCAGACCGCCCTCACACAGCCAGACCACCCTGACACAGCCAGGCCAGACCGCCCTCACACAGCCAGACCGCCCTCACACAGCCAGGCTGCCCTCACACAGCCAGACCGCCCTCACACAGCCAGACCGCCCTCACACAGCCAGGCCGCCCTCACACAGCCAGACCGCCCTGACACAGCCAGGCCAGACCGCCCTCACACAGCCAGACCGCCCTCACACAGCCAGACCGCCCTCACACAGCCAGACCGCCCTCACACAGCCAGACCGCCCTCACACAGCCAGGCCAGACCGCCCTCACACAGCCAGGCCACCCTCACACAGCCAGACCGCCCTCACACAGCCAGGCCGCCCTCACACAGCCAGGCCGCCCTCACACAGCCAGACCGCCCTCACACAGCCAGACCGCCCTCTCACAGTCAGACTGCCCTCACTAATCCAGATCGTCCTCACACAGCCAGAACGCCCTCACACAGCCAGGCCAGGCCGCCCTCACACAGCCAGAACGCCCTAACACAGCCAGACCGCCCTCACACAGCCAGAACGCCCTCACACAGCCAGACCGCCCTAACACAGCCAGACCGCCATCACACAGCCAGGCCAGAACACCCTCACACAGCCAGGCCGCTCTCACACAGTCAGGCCGCCCTCACACAGCCAAGCCAGGCCGCCCTCACACAGCCAGAACACCCTCACACAGGCAGACCGCCCTCACACAGCCAGGCCAGACTGCCCTCACACAGACAGACCGCCCTCACACAGCCAGGCCGCCCTCACACAGCCAGACCGCCCTCACACAGCCAGACCGCCCTCACACAGCCAGGCCAGACCGCCCTCACACAGCCAGACCGCCCTCACACAGCCAGGCCGCCATAACACAGCCGGGCCGCCCTCACACAGCCAGACCGCCCTCACACAGCCAGGCTGCCCTCACACAGCCAGGCCGCCCTCACACAGCCAGGCCGCTCTCACAGAGCCAGACCGCCCTCACACAGCCAGGCTGCCCTCACACACCCAGGCCGCCCTCACACAGCCACACCAGCCTCACAAATCCAGATCGTCCTCACACAGCCAGGCCAGGCCGCCCTCACACAGCCAGGCCGCCCTCACACAGCCAGGCCGCCCTCACACAGCCACACCAGCCTCACAAATCCAGATCGTCCTCACACAGCCAGGCCAGGCCGCTCTCACACAGCCAGAACGCCCTCACACAGCTAGGCTGCCCTCACACAGCCAGGCTGCCCTCACACAGCCAGGCCGCTCTCACACAGCCGGACCGCCCTCACACAGCCAGAACGCCCTCACACAGCCAGGCTGCCCTCACACAGCCAGGCTGCCCTCACACAGCCAGGCTGCCTTCACACAGCCAGGCTGCCCTCACACAGCCAGGCCGCTCTCACAGAGCCAGACCGCCCTCACACAGCCAGGCCAGGCCGCCCTCTCACAGCCAGACCGCCCTCACACAGCCAGGCCGCCCTCCCACAGCCAGACCGCCCTCACACAGCCGACTGCCCTCACACAGCCAGGCCAGGCCGCCCTCTCACAGCCAGACCGCCCTCACACAGCCAGGCCGCCCTCACACAGCCAGGCCGCCCTCACACAGCCAGACCGCCCTCACACAGCCAGACCGCCCTCACACAGCCAGACTGCCCTCACACAGCCAGGCCAGGCCGCCCTCTCACAGCGAGACCGCCCTCACACAGCCAGGCCGCGTTCACACAGCCAGACCGCCCTCACACAGCCAGACCGCCCTCACACAGCCAGGCCGCCATCACACAGCCAGGCCGCCCTCACACAGCCAGACCGTCCTCACACAGCCAGACCGCCCGCACACAGCCAGACCGCCCTCACACAGCCAGGCCGCCCTCACACAGCCAGGCAGCCCTCACACAGCCAGGCCGCCCTCACACAGCCAGGCCGCCCTCACACAGCCAGACCGCCCTCACACAGCCAGACCGCCCTCACACAGCCAGACCGCCCTCACACAGCCAGGCCGCCCTCACACAGCCAGACCACCCTGACACAGCCAGGCCAGACCGCCCTCACACAGCCAGACCGCCCTCACATAGCCAGACCGCCCTCACACAGCCAGGCCGCCCTGACACAGCCAGGCCAGACCGCCCTCACACAGCCAGACCGCCCTCACACAGCCATGCCGCCCTCACACAGCCAGACCGCCCTCACACAGCCAGGCCAGGCCGCCCTCTCACAGCCAGACCGCCCTCACACAGCCAGGCCGCCCTCACACAGCCAGACCGCCCTCACACAGCCAGACCGCCCTCACACAGCCAGACCGCCCTCACACAGCCAGGCCGCCCTCACACAGCCAGACCGCCCTCACATAGCCTGGCCGCCCTCACACAGCCAGGCCGCCCTCACACAGCCAGACCGCCCTCACAGAGCCAGACCACCCTGACACAGCCAGGCCAGACCGCCCTCACACAGCCAGACCGCCCTCACACAGCCAGCCCGCCCTCACACAGCCAGACCACCCTGACACAGCCAGGCCAGACCGCCCTCACACAGCCAGGCCGCCCTCACACAGCCAGGCCGCCCTCACACAGCCAGATCGTCCTCACACAGCCAGACCGCCCTCACACAGCCAGGCCAGGCCGCCCTCACACAGCCAGAACGCCCTCACACAGCCAGACCACCCTAACACAGCCAGGCCGCCCTCACACAGCCAGAACGCCCTCACACAGCCAGAACGCCCTCACACAGCCAGACCGCCCAAACACAGCCAGGCCGCCATCACAAAGCCAGGCCAGAACACCCTCACACAGCCAGGCCGCTCTCACACAGCCTGACCGCCCTCACACAGCCAGGCCACCCTCACACAGCCAGGCCGCCCACAGACAGCCAGGCCGCCCTCTCACAGCCAGGCCACCCCCACACAGCCAGACCGCCCTCTCACAGCCAGACCGCCCTCACACAGCCAGACCGCCCTCACACAGCCAGACCGCCCTCACACAGCCAGACCGCCCTCACACAGCCAGACAGCCCTCACACAGCCAGGCCAGGCCGCCCTCTCACAGCCAGACCGCCCTCACACAGCCAGGCCACCCTCACACAGCCAGACCGCCCTCACACAGCCAGACCACCCTGACACAGCCAGGCCAGACCGCCCTCACACAGCCAGACCGCCCTCACACAGCCAGGCTGCCCTCACACAGCCAGACCGCCCTCACACAGCCAGACCGCCCTCACACAGCCAGGCCGCCCTCACACAGCCAGACCGCCCTGACACAGCCAGGCCAGACCGCCCTCACACAGCCAGACCGCCCTCACACAGCCAGACCGCCCTCACACAGCCAGACCGCCCTCACACAGCCAGACCGCCCTCACACAGCCAGGCCAGACCGCCCTCACACAGCCAGACCGCCCTCACACAGCCAGGCCGCCCTCACACAGCCAGACCGCCCTCACACAGCCAGGCCAGACCGCCCTCACACAGCCAGACCGCCCTCACACAGCCAGGCCGCCCTCACACAGCCAGGCTGCCCTCACACAGCCAGGCCGCTCTCACAGAGCCAGATCGCCCTCACACACCCAGGCCGCCCTCACACAGCCACACCAGCCTCACAAATCCAGATCGTCCTCACACAGCCAGGCCAGGCCGCTCTCACACAGCCATGCCGCCCTCACACAGCCAGGCCGCCCTCACACAGCCACATCAGCCTCACAAATCCAGATCGTCCTCACACAGCCAGGCCAGGCCGCTCTCACACAGCCAGAACGCCCTCACACAGCCAGGCTGCCCTCACACAGCCAGGCTGCCCTCACACAGCCACGCCGCTCTCACACAGCAGGACCGCCCTCACACAGCCAGTACGCCCTCACACAGCCAGGCTGCCCTCACACAGCCAGGCTGCCCTCACACAGCCAGGCTGCCCTCACACAGCCAGGCTGCCCTCACAAAGCCAGACCAGCCTCACACAGCCAGGCCGCCCACACACAGCCAGGCCGCCCTCACACAGCCAGGCCGCTCTCATAGAGCCAGACCGCCCTCACACAGCCTGACCGCCCTCACACAGCCAGGCCACCCTCACACAGCCAGTCTGCCCTCACACAGCCAGTCTGCCCTCTCACAGCCAGGCCACCCCCACACAGCGAGACCGCCCTCTCACAGCCAGACCGCCCTCACACAGCCAGGCCAGGCCGCCCTCTCACAGCCAGACCGCCCTCACACAGCCAGGCCGCCCACACACAGCCAGGCCGCCCTCACACAGCCAGGCCGCTCTCATAGAGCCAGACCGCCCTCACACAGCCTGACCGCCCTCACACAGCCAGGCCACCCTCACACAGCCAGTCTGCCCTCTCACAGCCAGGCCACCCCCACACAGCCAGACCGCCCTCTCACAGCCAGACCGCCCTCACACAGCCAGGCCAGGCCGCCCTCTCACAGCCAGACCGCCCTCACACAGCCAGGCCGCCCTCACACAGCCAGACCGCCCTCACACAGCCAGACTGCCCTCACACAGCCAGGCCAGGCCGCCCCCTCACAGCCAGACCGCCCTCACACAGCCAGACCGCCCTCACACAGCCAGACTGCCCTCACACAGCCAGGCCAGGCCGCCCTCTCACAGCCAGACCGCCCTCACACAGCCAGGCCGCCCTCACACAGCCAGACCGCCCTCACACAGCCAGACCGCCCTCACACAGCCAGACCGCCCTCACACAGCCAGGCCGCCCTCACACAGCCAGACCGCCCTCACACAGCCAGACCGCCCTCACACAGCCAGACAGCCCTCACACAGCCAGACCGCCCTCACACAGCCAGGCCGCCCTCACACAGCCAGGCCGCCCTCACACAGCCAGGCCGCCCTCACACAGCCAGACCGCCGTCACACAGCGAGGCCGCCCTCACACAGCCAGGCCGCCCTCACACAGCCAGGCCGCCCTCACACAGCCAGACCGCCCTCACACAGCCAGACCGCCCTCACACAGCCAGACCGCCCTCACACAGCCAGACCGCCCTCACACAGCCAGGCCGCCCTCACACAGCCAGGCCGCCCTCACACAGCCAGGCCGCCCTCACACAGCCAGGCCGCCCTCTCACAGCCAGACCGCCCTCACACAGCCAGGCCGCCCTCACACAGCCAGGCCGCCCTCACACAGCCAGGCCGCCCTCACACAGCCAGACCGCCCTCACACAGCCAGACCGCCCTCACACAGCCAGACCGCCCTCACACAGCCAGACCGCCCTCACACAGCCAGGCCGCCCTCACACAGCCAGGCCGCCCTCATACAGCCAGGCCGCCCTCACACAGCCAGACCGCCCTCACACAGCCGGACCGCCCTCACACAGCCAGACCGCCCTCTCACAGTCAGACTGCCCTCACAAATCCAGATCGTCCTCACACAGCCAGACCGCCCTCACACAGCCAGGCCAGGCCGCCCTCACACAGCCAGAACGCCCTCACACAGCCAGACCGCCCTCACACAGCCAGCCTGCCCTCACACAGCCAGGCTGCCCTCACACAGCCAGGCCGCCCTCACACAGCCAGGCCGCTCTCACAGAGCCAGCCCGCCCTCACACAGCCAGGCCGCCCTCACACAGCCACACCAGCCTCACAAATCCAGATCGTCCTCACACAGCCAGGCCAGGCCGCCCTCACACAGCCAGGCCGCCCTCACACAGCCAGGCCGCTCTCACACACCCAGGCCGCCCTCACACAGCCACACCAGCCTCACAAATCCAGATCGTCCTCACACAGCCAGGCCAGGCCGCTCTCACACAGCCAGAACGCCCTCACACAGCCAGGCTGCCCTCACACAGCCAGGCTGCCCTCACACAGCCAGGCCGCTCTCACACAGCCGGACCGCCCTCACACAGCCAGAACGCCCTCACACAGCCAGGCTGCCCTCACACAGCCAGACTGCCCTCACACAGCCAGGCTGCCCTCACACAGCCAGGCTGCCCTCACAAAGCCAGACCAGCCTCACACAGCCAGGCCGCCCACACACAGCCAGGCCGCCCTCACACAGCGAGGCCGCTCTCACAGAGCCAGACCGCCCTCACACAGCCTGACCGCCCTCACACAGCCTGACCGCCCTCACACAGCCAGGCCACCCTCACACAGCCAGGCCGCCCACAGACAGCCAGGCCGCCCTCTCACAGCCAGGCCACCCCCACACAGCCAGACCGCCCTCTCACAGCCAGACCGCCCTCACACAGCCAGACCGCCCTCACACAGCCAGACCGCCCTCACACAGCCAGACAGCCCTCACACAGCCAGGCCAGGCCGCCCTCTCACAGCCAGACCGCCCTCACACAGCCAGGCCGCCCTCACACAGCCAGGCCGCCCTCACACAGCCAGACCGCCCTCACACAGCCAGACCGCCCTCACACAGCCAGACTGCCCTCACACAGCCAGGCCAGACCGCCCTCACACAGCCAGGCCACCCTCACACAGCCAGACCGCCCTCACACAGCCAGACCACCCTGACACAGCCAGGCCAGACCGCCCTCACACAGCCAGACCGCCCTCACACAGCCAGGCTGCCCTCACACAGCCAGACCGCCCTCACACAGCCAGACCGCCCTCACACAGCCAGGCCGCCCTCACACAGCCAGACCGCCCTGACACAGCCAGGCCAGACCGCCCTCACACAGCCAGACCGCCCTCACACAGCCAGACCGCCCTCACACAGCCAGACCGCCCTCACACAGCCAGACCGCCCTGACACAGCCAGGCCAGACCGCCCTCACACAGCCAGACCGCCCTCACACAGCCAGACCGCCCTCACACAGCCAGGCCGCCCTCACACAGCCAGACCGCCCTCACACAGCCAGGCCAGGCCACCCTCTCACAGCCAGACCGCCCTCACACAGCCAGGCCACCCTCACACAGCCAGACCGCCCTCTCACAGCCAGACCGCCCTCACACAGCCAGGCCGCCCTCACACAGCCAGACCGCCCTCACAAAACCAGGCCGCCCTCACACAGCCAGTCCGCCCGCACACAGCCAGTCCGCCCTCACACAGCCAGACCGCCCTCACAAAACCAGGCCGCACTCACACAGCCAGACCGCCCTCACACAGCCAGGCCGCCCTCACACAGCCAGACCGCCATCACACAGCCAGACTGCCCTCACACAGCCAGACCGCCATCACACAGCCAGACCGCCCTCACACAGCCAGACCGCCCTCACACAGCCAGACCACCCCCACACAGCCAGGCCAGCCTCACACAGCCAGACCACCCCCACACAGCCAGACCGCCCTCACACAGCCAGACCACCCCCACACAGCCAGACCGCCCTCACACAGCCAGACCACCCCCACACTGCCTGACCGCCCTCACACAGCCAGACCGCCCTCACACAGCCAGACCACCCCCACACAGCCAGACCAGCCTCACACAGCCAGACCACCCCCACACAGCCAGACCGCCCTCACACAGCCAGACCGCCCCCACACAGCCAGACCGCCCTCACACAGCCAGACCACCCTCACACAGCCAGACCACCCCCACACAGCCAGACCGCCCTCACACAGCCAGACCGCCCTCACACAGCCAGACCACCCCCACACAGCCAGACCAGCCCCACACAGCCAGACCACCCCCACACAGCCAGACCGCCCTCACACAGCCAGACCACCCCCACACAGCCAGACCGCCCTCACACAGCCAGACCACCCCCACACAGCCAGACCGCCCTCACACAGCCAGACCACCCCCACACAGCCAGACCGCCCTCACACAGCCAGACCAGCCCCACACAGCCAGACCACCCCCACACAGCCAGACCGCCCTCACACAGCCAGACCACCCCCACACAGCCAGACCGCCCTCACACAGCCAGACCACCCCCACACAGCCAGACCGCCCTCACACAGCCAGACCACCCCCACACAGCCAGACCGCCCTCACACAGCCAGACCACCCCCACACAGCCAGACCAGCCTCACACAGCCAGACCACCCCCACACAGCCAGACCGCCCTCACACAGCCAGACCACCCCCACACAGCCAGACCGCCCTCACACAGCCAGACCACCCCCACACTGCCTGACCAGCCTCACACAGCCAGACCACCCCCACACAGCCAGACCAGCCTCACACAGCCAGCATTTTCCCAGCATTTTTAATTTCATTACTGATTCCTTCAGCATCTTTCAAAACCAAACTTTGGTGACACCTAAACAGCTCCACTTTAGTTTCCTCAACTGCTTTTGATTCTGATAGTGTCTTGTAATTTGGATCTGACTTAAAAACTGCTACTCCCATCCACTTATAAAATATTTTCATCATCCAAAAAT
This sequence comes from Scyliorhinus torazame, assembly GCF_047496885.1. Classification (NCBI taxonomy): domain Eukaryota; kingdom Metazoa; phylum Chordata; class Chondrichthyes; order Carcharhiniformes; family Scyliorhinidae; genus Scyliorhinus; species Scyliorhinus torazame. The sequence continues at coordinate 116,003,043 of NC_092712.1, read as the reverse complement.
TCTTTAAGGCCCAAAAGTAATGATGTTCTCAATACAGATGTTCAGCTTCATTGTTATTTATTCTCAGATATGGAACATTGCTGTAAATAAGCTAACATTCCTGAACTCCTACAAGATGAAGATGTCAGTCATCCTGGGGGTCATTCACATGCTTTTTGGAGTCACACTCAGTTTACTGAACCACATGTAAGTACAGAGCCCTGAATGCAACTTGTAAACAGCAGATAGAAAACAAAGGGATTGCTTAAGAATCTCATGGCTTCAGTTGTCCAATTACTCTGTGGCATTTAAAAAGAACTTAAATTCTGACTTTTCTGTGGTCCTTGCTTCTTTGTCAAAAGCATCGGAGATCTTTCAGGTGTAACGAGATTGCTTACTTTAATAAACACTTTCATTAACGCACTAACACGATCTCGCAAGGCGTCGCGATGTGAATCCCGCCCATTGTGGACGGGATCAATTTTTAGTAAATCTGCATATTAGAATGGCACAACTAGTCTCACTCTAATATGCTCCCCCACGATCTACCCAAGGAGTCAGATCTGACTCCCTCGCCTTGGAAATCTTGCATGTGTGCCATTCAGTGCTGGTCTCCACAAATGGGGACAAGACAGAATGGCACTTGTGGGGGGGTCTCCCAGAAGATCAGAGGCCCCCAAGGGCATGCCGGCATCCTGATACTGCTGGTGCCAGGCTGGCACCCAGGGAGTGGCTCCTGGATGCAAGCCTGGCACTGACAAGGTGCCATGGGGCACTGCCAGGGTACCAAGCTGGCATTTTTCCCACCCTGCGGTTTGGGGATGTGTGGTTGGAGCTGAGTACCCCCTTATCGGTGATTTGGGGTTTGCGGATCGTGTCGGGAAGGCGCAAAGTCGGGATGCCGTCCTGCACTGAGAGGTTCCTGAGAGCGGAGCTCCTCACAGCAGGAAATGGGGCTAAGTGGAGCATCGCCCACACATTCCTCGCTAACGCCCCCAATGTACCAAACAGCTGTTCGATAGTATGGTTTTTCTCGTGGTCTGAGTGCCGGGGAACACCCACCTAATTGCGCGCTACAAGACTGTTCCCATTCAGGTAGTTCGCGCCCTTAATATCTACTACCTAAAACTGACTTGAGTAACAATTGTGGGAAAATGTTTCATTCCCCAACATTTCATTCCAAGAGAAAATATTGCTGTTGTTATATTAAAACTTGTGAACTTGCAGGGCATGGTTTCCACCTAGTGTTGAGGAGGCAGATTTTTCAAAAGTTTCCTTTCCTTGTCTGCCATTCCAGTCAAAGGCTCTGGCATCACATGCTGATTCTGTTTAATCACAGTTTGTGCTGTAATTAATTTGTTTAATTCATGTGTCGTAGAGTCCACATTGAGCAATTAGTATGTAAGTAAACGTTTGTTTCACATACAAATGTTAATTCCACATAATCCACATGCCTACAGGATTTAGTATTACATAAGCAACAATAGCAAAGAGTCCTCTCAATTAATATCATTCAAATTAATACTAATACAGCCTTTATTCTATCTCTGAATTCTTTTTCCGTCATGATTTGTATGGAGTAGAACTTCCACTCACCGCTTAATGACAGCTGAGCCATTGAAGGGGGATACCTACACCAGGAGTTTCCACTTTCCATCCACCACACAGGAATTTCTCTCCCATCGTGATTTTTATAGTTTCACCAAAGTACAGATCATAGAATCATAGCATCCTTACCGTGCATTCGGCCCATCGAGTCTGCACCGACTCTCTGAAAGAGTATTCCACCCAAGTTTAGTCCCCTGCCCTATCCTAATAGCCCCTTAATCTAACCTACACATCGCGCAAAATTCTCCGTTGCCCGACGCCAAAATTTCGCCGTGGTGTGGCAAGAAACCAATTAACACCACTAAGCCCAATTTCCATACAATTAACGGGAGCAACCCGATATCATTCAACGGCCCCCCCAGCAAGTGCTCACACCGGGGCCTATTAGTGACCCTTTTGAAAAACGTATACCTGGCAGAAGGGCTTCTGTGGGAAGCCAAGGAGGTGAGCAGCCATCTTTGTTCACAGGAGGGCAGCACGGTGGTGCAGTGGTTAGCATTGCTACCTACGGCGTTGAGGACCCGGGTTCGAATCCCAGCCCGAGGTCACTGTCCGTGTGGAGTTTGCACATTCGCCCCGTGTCTGCGTGGGTTTCATCCCCACAACCCAAAGATGTGCTGGGTAGGTGGATTGGCCACGCTGAATTGCCCCTTAATTGGAAAAAATAATTGGGTACTCTAAATTTATAAAAGAAAAAAAGAAAAAATCTTTGTTCACAGGCAAAGAGTCCGGGGTGCTGGGCTTGCCACCCCAGTGCTCGGTGGGGTTAAGGGACCGTCGGCTGGGGTGGGGGACCCTTCGCAGGGGTGGGCCTCCATAGGAGGTGGGGGGGGGTGTTGGGGTGGCAACCAGCAGGCAACCGTTCACGGCACCACCATGCCAACCCCTCAATCATGTGTACCTGTTCCGGGGGCGACCCTTGTCCCTGCCCATCTGACCCAACAACCAGCCATAATCCCCACTGACTGCCAAGACTTCTGGCCGTGCGGCTGAAAGCTATTGCTGATAGGGAATTGGCAATCATGGTTAAGTGAGCACTTCACACATGCCAAGTGGATCCCCGTGGGTGGGAGGGCGACGTAGCATCTGGGAGGCAACACCACACACGCAACACCCGAACACCCAGGAGATGGGGCACAGCTCCAGGGACATATCCACAGCCGGAGGGTGGGTGAGTGCTGTATTGTTTACTGTTTTCCTTTACCTGGATGGCTTGGATTCGTGGTGTTGAACAAAGAACAACAAGCTTTGTTAACTAACAAAACTAATTTATTAACACTGCTAAATACGATTTGCACATACTCCTGAAGTATAAGGTTACTACATTAAATTATGCTATCTCTAACTACAGGGGCTCGATTCTCCGCATCACCACCCTGGGCCATTGCCTGAGGCCCGCCCCACTATTCTCCGGCCCGACCGGCCGAATTCCCGACAGCGTATTTCTAATGTGGTCCTGCTTTGGGAAACTCGGGTGGCGGCTGCAGACTCAGTTGCAAAGGCGCGCGGCGCACAATGCGATTATGCCACTTCCGAGGGGACTCAAAGTCGTCCAGTAGTAACAAAAGATTTATTGAGTAACTAAAACAATAATTTTGTGAGTTCTTTACTTTAATATTAATACTAGCAATAATGTTAACAAGATCTAAATACAGTAACTATGTTTAACGACACTAACACTGTGCTAATCTACAGTCATCTCCTCTCGTCACAGTACACCCAAAAGAGAGCGGGGAACAGTACGAGCTTGCTTTTATACCCCTGTTAGCACTGCCCGCTAATGATCATCTGATTCTACTGATTATACATTAACCCTTTATGTACATGCACATACAGAGATCACTACAGGTGTGGATTCTCCGCCCGATTGCCAATTACAATATCTGCGTTAGGCAACGGAGAATCCAGCCCCACATCTATCGCTTATCTGTTCTGTAAGTTTGGAGCATTCGTCATCACTTATACCCGCATCCCGGAGAATAAATTTTAATCTTTGGGAAGTTGAATGGGCAAAATTCTGACCTAACTTTCAAACAATCAACATTTTGTCTTCTAGACTCCTGTAGTCTGATGCTAATAGTACTTCCATAATTTCTTCACAAGAAACATTAGGATTCATTAGTGGAATACAAAAGTGTCCAGATTGAGTAAATTGCAAGTTCACAGTTTTTCCAAATACGGGGCCTTGTCGTTTTCCATGACAATTTTCATATGTGCTTTCTTCATCAATGGTCAGATCAATAGTAACAATATTTCGCTCGATATAACATCTGTGCTGATAAAATGATTCCTTCCGGCGTCAAGGAATCACTACTCTTTTCAGTGATTTAAGGGTATTATCATCCCCAAATCTGAAACTCGCGGAACTTCCAAATTCCTTAACGTTGTTCCGATCTTTGTCACTTAGAGTCCAGGTAACATTTCAACCAGGTAACAGATCAACATACCGCAGATCTCCATCTGCTGTCGAATGCAGTACAATTGGAGGACTCTGCTACCAGCACATTCATCACTGGATGAAACTTCTCATTGCTACAATAATGCCTTCTCTTTAGTCAATATCCCCCTCAGAGTCTTGTGTCTCACGTTTGGTTTCAAACACCCTATTATATCTCTTAGAACAGTTTATTGCACAATGGAATTTCGAATCACAACTAAAACTCTGATTGGCTACACTCTGGGCATTTCTGGGCTTCATTTTTCTGTTGAAATTTCCTAATTCATTCCTCCTGCCATAATTGTTAAAGGTGTTTCAGTCCTCGTGTTTAAAAAAAATATTTTTATTCATAACACAAACAGTACACGACGCCACCGGCCCCACCCCTACCCATTGGCAGCAACCAGATCTCCAAAGTGCAAAATGAACAACGCCATCTCTGGTGCAACCCCATCACCTGCCCCTCTCAGAACAAATTTCATCCTTTCCAAGGCCAAAAACTCCAACCGGTCCCCCAACCACACTGAGGCACTGGGGGGGGGGGGGGGGGGGGGGGGGGGGGGAGCTGACCTCCACACCAACAGAACCAGCCTGCAAGCGATCAATGAGGCGAAGGCTAAGACGTCTGCCCAACTCCTCTAGACTTGCGAATCTCCCGTCCAGAAACAAATCCTTCATCACTTTCACTCCTTTCTCCTATCATCCCCGGAATCTTGCATCCATCCACTCCGGCTCAAACCCATGATTCCCTCTTATCAGCATCACCCCCGACCCCATCCTCAACTTGAAGTGCTGTCAGAATTGCCCCAGATCCTCAGCTTGGCTACCACGATGGGATTCCCAGAATAATTCCTGGTTGCTAGCGGCACTGTTGCCAGCGTCCGCAACCCCAACCCCGCAGGACCCTGCCTCCATCCGCACCCATAATGCACTGACTCCTTCCTCCAGCCCCACATTTTCTTGCATTTGCCTCCCAGTAATAGTGCAACAGAGTCAGGAGAGCCAAGTCCCCTGACTACCGCACCCTTTGGAGCACCTCCTTCTTTATCCTCGCCATCTTCCCTGCCCGCACAAACTACGAGATCAGTCTATCTACCCCTTAAAAAAATACCTTTGGAGAAAGATCGGTAGACACTGGAATAGAAACAGAAACCACCGCAAAATATTCATTTTGACTGCCTGCACCCAGACAGCCAATGACAAAGGGAGACTATCCCACCTTTCCAGATCCTCCTTCACCTTCCCTACCAGGCTCCTGAAATTTAGCTTATGGAGTCATGCCCAGTCCCGCGCTACCTGCACCCCACAAGCACATCAAGTGAGTTGTCGCTACCCCTCCACCCGAAGGAATCAAGACAAAACACTCACTTGTCTCTAAATTCACTTTATACCCTGAAAACGCCCCAGAATTCCCTAGCAACCCCTTAAGACATAGGAGCAGAATTAGGCCACTCAGCCCATCGGGTCTGCTCCACCATTCAACTATGGCTGATATTTTTCTCATCCCCATTCTCCTGCCTTCTCTCCATAACCCCTGATCCCCTTATTAATCAAAGATCTATCTATCTCTGCCTTAAAGACACTCAGTGATTTGGCCTCCATAGCCATCTGCGGCAAAGTGTTCCACAGATTCACCACCCTCTGGCTGAAGAAATTCCTCATCTCTGTTTTAAAGGATCGTCCCTCTGGTTCTAGTTTTTCCAAACTGAAACATCCTCTCCACGTCCACTTTATCCAGGCCTCGCAGTATCCTGCATGTTTCAATAAGATCCCCCCTCGTCCTTTTAAACTCCAACAAGTACAGACCCCGAGTCCTCAACTGTTTAGCACAGGGCTAAATCGCTGGCTTTGAAAGCAGACCAAGGCAGGCCAGCAGCACGGTTCAATTCCTGTACCAGCCTCCCCGAACAGGCGCCGGAATGTGGCGACTAGGGGCTTTTCACAGTAACTTCATTTGAAGCCTACTTGTGACAATAAGTGATTTTCATTTCATTTCATTTCATACGACAAGCTGTTAATTCCAGGGATCTTTCTTGTGAACCTCCTCTGGACTCTTTCCAAGGCCAGCACATCCTTCCTTAGATATGGGGCCCAAAATTGCTCACAATACTCCAAATGGGGTCTGACCAGAGCCTTATACAGCCTCAGAAGTACATCCCTGCTCTTGTATTCTAGCCCTCTTGACATGAATGCTAACATTGCATTTGCCTACTTGACTGCTGACTGAACCTGCACGTTAACCTTAGGAGAATCATGAACAAGGACTCCCAAGTCCCTTTGTGCTTCTGATTTCCTAAGCATTTCCTCATTTAGAAAATAGTCTAAGCCTAAATTCCTCCTTCCAAAGTGCATAACCTCACACTTTTCCATATTGTATTTCATCTGTCACTCCATTGCCCACTCTCCTAAACTGTCCAAATCCTTCTGCAGCCCCCTTGCTTCCTCAATATTATCTGTCCCTCTACGGAGCTTTGTATCATCTGCAAACTTAGCAACAGTGTCTTCTGTTCCTTCTTCCAGATCATTAATGTATGTATATTGTGAAAGGTTGTGATCCCAGCACCGACCCCTGAGGCACACCACTAGTAACCGGCTGCCATCCTAAAAAGACCCCTGTATCCCCACTCTCTGCCAGTCAGCCCATACTCTATCCATGCCAGGATCTTTCCCTTAACACCATGTGCTTTTAATTTATTTAACAATCTCCTATGTGGCACCTTGTCAAAGGCCTCCTGGAAATCTAAATAAATTATGTCCACTGGTTCTCCTTTGTCTAGCATCCTTGTTACCTCCTCAAAGAACTCTTAACAGATTTGTCAGACATGACCTCCTTTTGACAAAGCTGTGATGACTCAGTCCTATTTTACCATGAGCTTCCAAGTACTCCGCAATCTCATCTTTATTAACGGACTCTAAAATCTTACCAATGACCGAAGTCAAGCTAACCGGCCTATCATTTCCTGTCTTCTGCCTCACTCCCTTCTTAAACAGTAGTGTTACATTAGCCACTTTCCAGTCCTCTGGGACCCTTCCTGCCTCCAGTGATTCCTGAAAGATCACCACCAATGCCTCCACAATTTCCTCAGCTATCTCTTTTAGGACGCTGGGGTGTAGTCCATCCGGTCCAGGTGATTTATCCACCTTCAGGCCCTTCAGTTTCCCAGGAACCTTTTCCTTAGTAATGGTCACTGCACTCACCTCTGCCCCCTGATTCTCCTGGAGCTCTGGCATCCCACTGGTGTCTCCCACCGTGAAGACTGATGCAAAGTAACTATTCAGTTCATCTGCCATTTCTTTGTTTCCTAGTATTACTTCTCCAGCCACGTTTTCCAGTGCTCCAATGTCTATTTTTGCCTCTCTCTTACCTTTTATATATTGAAAAAACTCTTCCTATCTTCTTTTATATTACTAGCTAGCTTGCATTCGTACTTCATCTTCTCCCCCCTTATTGCTTTTTTAGTTGTCCTCTGCTCGCTTTTAAAGGATTCCCAATCCTCTGGCTTCCCACTAATCCTTGCCACTTTGTATGCTTTTTCTTTTGCTTTTATGCTGTCCTTGACTTCCCTCGTCAACCATGGATGCCTTGTCCTGCCCTTAGCATGTTTCCTCCTCCTTGGGATGAATTTCTGCTGTGTCTCCCGAATAACCCCCAAAAACTCCTGCCATTGCTATTCCACTGTCTTCCCTGCTGGCTCCTTGTCAAATCAACTCTGGCCAGTTCGTCCCTCATATCTTTGTAGTTCTCCTTATTTAATTGTAATACCGTTACATCTGATTGCAGCTTCTCCCTCTCAAACTGCAGGGTAAATTCTATCATATTGTGGTCACTGCTCCCTAAGGGTTCCTTCACCTTAAGATCCCTAATCACGTCTGCCTCATTACACATCACCAAATCCAGAATTGCCTGTTCCTAGTGGGCTCTACCACAAGCTGCTCCAAAAAACCATCTCTTAAACATTCCACAAATTCCTTTTCTTGGGATCCACTACCAACATTATTTTCCCAGTTCACGTGCATATTGAAGTCCCCCATGATTATTGTAATATTGCCCTTTTTTACATGCTTTCTCTATCTCCTGATTTAGTTTCTGCCCCACATCCTGACTACTGCTAGGGGGCCTGTACATAGCTCCCATCAGGTTTTTTTTACCTTTGCCCATTATGTCCCTCACCCAAGAGCCTTGGCCCGTGATATACAGCAGTACGTCATCTGTGTACAGAGACACCCTCTACTCCAAGCCCCCCTCCTCAACATCCCCCTCCGTAAGCCCGAGCCCCTCATCGCCAGCGTGAACAAGAGGGGGACATGGGCACTCCTGTCTCGTTCCCCGGAATAGTGGGAAGTGCTCCAACTGCGTCTCATTCGTCCACATTGGATCCTTATATAGCAATTTTACCCAAGCCACAAATTTAGACCCAATCCCAAACTTCCCCAGTACCACAAACAGATACCTCCACTCCACTCTGTCAAATGCTTTCTCCACATCCAATGACACCACCATCTCTAACCCTCTGCTGGAGAAACCACCACATTCAGCAGCCGCCGCATGTTTGACGACAGGTGTCTACCCTTGACGAACTCCGTCTGATCCTCCCCCACCACCTTCGGAAGACACCCCTCCCGCCTCACTGCCAGCACCTTCACCAATATCTTGGCATCCACGTTCAGTAGAGAAATGACCTAACTGACCCACACTTCACCGGGTCCTTATCCTTTTTCAGAAACAATGAAATAGATGCCAGCCTCATAGTCTCAGGTAACCCCACCCCCCTTCGTCAGTGGCGCCAATCTGTCCTTAAACCTTTTTGTTTTAAATGTCCAATTTAAAATTCCCACCCTTTCTTTTTTTTTCCTTTTGAAAAAAAATTTAGAGCACCCAATTATATTTTTTCCAATTAAAGGGCAATTTAGCATGGCCAATCCACCAAACCTACACATCTTTGGGTTGTGGGGGTGAAGCCCACGTAGAGACGGGGGGAATGTGCAAACACCACACGGACAGTGATCCAGGGCCGGGATTCGAACCCAGGTCATCAGCGCCATAGGCTACAGTGCTAACCACTGTGCCATGAGCCCCCCTTCTTAATCCTTTTATAAACCTCAACCAGGAAACCATCCGGCCCCGGCGCCTTACCTGACTGCATCTTCCCTGTGCTGCCTTCACTTCCTCCAACCCTAACAGCTCCTCTAATCTGGTCCTTTACACCTCTGGCTATTCCAGTCGCTTCAACATCCCCGACTCATCCTCCAGCGGATCCGTTTCATATAACACCCCATAAAAGTCCTCAAGCACCCTGTTCACCTGCTCCGGAGCCTTTGGGCACACCCACGATCCTCAGGTTATGCCTTCGCAACCGGTTCGCCAGGTCCTCCACCTTGGCTCTCAGCCCTCTGTTGATGTCTACAACCCTCCGCATCGCCTTATCCACCAAAGTGAAACGGTCGCCATGCCATGATGAGGCCTCCTCCATCCCTTTCATTTTCTCCCCTTTGCTCCTGTACCATTGTCGAAGTTCTCACCAATTCCTCTCTCAACGGACAAGGGTCTCTCCCACCCATGCCTTAAGCAAGGCCATCATCACCATCTGATGCTTTTCAAAATGCATTGGAAACGGCAATTCGAACCCCCAGCCATCACCTCCGCCATCCGTGATGGGCGCGGCCCCACCCAATGGGCTCTCTCCGGCTATCATTCCTCCTGTTGCACCTCTCACAACAGTCGGTGGCAGACTTTCGCAACCGGACGTCATCCTCATTTTTAGTTATCAGACCTCTCTCATATTGACGCTTGTGTCCTGTTTCAGTACCACCTCGCCATCCCATTAACATCGTCTGTCTTACCACCGATCGGCTCACTTGTGCCATGAACGCTGCCGGGAAGAAATGTTTGCCCAGGAACTTTATAATAATAATCATCATCATTATTGTCACAAGTAGGCTTACATTAACACTGCAATGAAGTTACGGTGAAAAGCTCCCAGAGCTTTTTTAGAGCCTTTGACATTTGTTTTAATAGGGTGTGGAGTCTTTCTGCAAATTAACTTCCGTCAAAACCAGAAGCCTATCCCGATTTCTAACTTTAGCTCAGTCTCATAACTTGAAAGCCAGAACGGGTTGAGGAATTGCAACACCAAATTTTTGCAGCCGAGCAAACAGTCTGCTAAATTCCATTTTATACTCTTCTGTGGAGGTATCCTTCGGCTTTCTAAATTTGTCACAATCTGACGTAACAAGTCACCCTTTTTGTAACTCTTATCCATGAAAGTTAATAATGTATCCAAACCTTCATATGAGCTCAAATGCTCTAGCTCCAATTCTGAGAATACTTGCATCTTATTTTGCTTTTGTATGGTAGCAAAAGTGCCAGGGGCCATTCTTTGTGTTTTCTTGTACAAGGACATAATCATTGTCCCTCATAGCGAGTTGGGGCTTGGGAGGGGAGTAACGGGTTGCTTCAGGGGCTCCAGAGATCTGGAGGCCATTTGGATCTATTTGGATTTCATCAGTAGTGCATGGCGACCATGGGTCTTTACAGTCCCACCTGGCAAAACGTGAAGGCGCCAAAACGGTGGATGGTAAGGAAATGGGAAGATGATAGTGTGCAAAGTAAGCTGGCAGATTTTGGCAAAATGCAGGAGAAGGTGACAGAACTGTGGGGGGTCTGTGGCCAGGGTCACATAGGGCTGGTGGCACTTACCCCAAGGAGAGGACGCAGAAACATGTTTGAGGCACTAGCAGGCTATCCTGGTAGAAGGTTTAGGATTTCAAAAGAAGTCACTTGCCATGGCTCTCATTCACCCAGGCCTCTCGGCCTCTGTTGAGGAGAAGAGAGAGCCCATGTGGCGGCAGGACCAGGCTCTGGCAGGAGCACATCACCAAACTCACAACCAACCTACGGAAGCAATAATTTAGAGCACGGGGAGGAAGGTGCAGAGGGGCACACCAACTGCCATGTGCACCCAGAAGAGTCATTTCCCATAAGGGAGTGTAATCTTTGTGACAGAACTATCTCCAAATATTCAACAGGCAATGTCAGCAAAGGCTGTGGCTCTGGAGATATATGAAGGATCTCAGTATGCAGTCCACCAAGGGGTTTGTCAGGTTGAAGAGGGCCAGTGACTGTGTGCACTACCACACTGATTCAGGCAGTCAAAGGGAGAGGTCCACTTGTTTCAGGGTGAATTCTGGATGCTCCAAGGTACAAGGTATGATCGACTGCACAGGTACAGGGCCCGATCGACCGCACGGGTACAGGGCCCGATCGACCGCATGGGTACAAGGCCTGATGGACCACACGGGTACAGGGCCCGATCGACCGCACGGGTACAGGGCCTGATCAATCGCATGGGTACAGGGCCCGATGGACCGCATGGGTACAGGGCCCAATTGATCGCACGGGTACAGGGGCCAATCAACGAGACGGGCACAAGGCCCAATCGACCAGGCAGGTACAGGGTCTAATCGACCATGCGGGTGCAGGGCCCAATCAACTGCACACATATGGCTATCAGAGGTCTGACAAAGAGTTATCCAGACTCAAAGCGTCAGCTCTGTTCTCTTGCCCTGTTCCGCACACATGAGTGCAGCCTCAACCGGGACCTGGGATTCATGTCACATTACATTCATCCCCCACCATCTGGCCTGCGAAATCCTACCAACTGTCCTGGCTTGATGCAATTCACACCTCTTTAACCTGGGGTTACCCCATCTCTGGATCTGTAAAGATTTAATCACCTGCTAATGGTCGCATTCCAAGCATTGTTTGGCATCTTTGAATTTGTCTATATATGTGTTTCTGGAACATACCTTTTCATTCACCTGAGGAAGGAGCAGCGCTCCGAAAGCTAGTGACATCGAAACAAACCTGTTGGACTTTAACCTGGTGTTGTAAGACTTCTCACTGTGCTCACCCCAGTCCAACGCCGGCATCTCCACATCATAGATGTTGTAAGACCTGCTGAGATTTTCCAGAATTTTCTGCTTTTGTTTCAGATTCCAGCATCTGCAGTAATTTACTTTTATATTAGATTGCGGGGATATTTGATAGACGCGAACAAGATTGTGAAAGGTTGAGATAAAGTAGTTGAGGAAAATTCTTCCCATTAGCTAATGCTACAATGTCTAGGGGGACGCAGGTTTAAGACTTTGTGTAAGCAGCGGGAATGTGAGAAAGAACTTTTTAACAAGGCAAGTGGTAATGACCTGGAACTCTTTGCCCATGAGAATGGTGAAAGGGGAACCAATCAATGATTCAGCAAGGAAATTGATGGATATATGATGGAAATAAACTTCCAAAGCTACAGAGACCAATCGGGGGGTAGGACTGACTGGATGGCTCTGCGGAGAGGCAGCGTTTGCACAGCTTCCTTCTGTGGCATTAATGACTCAAAGGCAGCAGGAACAGGACCACTCAAAAGTGGCAGAAGCAGGATAGAGCCCTCTGTTGATGCAGCAATTAATGCAGGAAGCCCTTTAAAAATGGTCCCAGCACCTGCCACAGTTCATTTTCACCACAGGCCTAAGGTCGGATGCCCCCCACCTCCCCCTCACCCCACCTTGTGCCACTTATGTGGCTGGATGCCTCATACACAAATGATAACAGCACCATTGCCACCACTGTAGCCTGCGGCATTGGGATGAAATTCAGAACTCTGTTCCAATATTAGGACATTAATAGTTTTCATCTTTGCCACACAGGCATTAAAAAACATAATAATAACCTTTATTGTCACAAGTAGGCTTACATTAACATGCAATGAAGTTACTGTGAAAAGCCCCTAGTTGCCATATTCCGTCGCCTGTTCGGGTACACGGAGGGAGAATTCAGAATGTCCAAATTACCAAACAGCACGTCTTTCCGGACTTGTGGAAGGAAACCGGAGCACCCGGAGGAAACCCATGCATTAACGGGGAAAACATGAAGACTCCGCACAGACAGTGACCCAAGCTGGGAATCGAACCTGGGACCCTGGCGCTGTGAAGCAACAGTGCTAACCACTGTGCCAACCTGCCGCCCATGGGTGAAACACAGAAAGGAAAATCTGATGGCGAGGAGCTGAGCGATATGAGTTTTACTTTCATTATCAACCATGGGAGGAAGAAATATCCAGAAGCTTCCGTAAGGATTTGCAATCTTACCCCATATTTTCTCATCTGCACTCTGTCCATGCAATGCCTAATGCCCAGGTGGTAAAACTGAAAATCTGCCCTTCAGTTTGGAAATTAATTGTGTTTTATTGTTTATTAATTCTTAAATGCAATTTTTAAAATAAATTTTTACAGCTCTACATTAACAGTAATGACAGATACCACTTCATAGACATTCATTTCACATAGTAACAGAATGGCGATTTTGTATATAATGGATTATTCTGGCGAATTCAAATTTGCTCACTTAAGAATTTGTGCATTTGCTTTCAGTTACTTTAAAGAACTTAACAACATTTTCCTGGAGTTTATCCCAGAGGTCATTTTCTTGACTGCTCTGTTTGGCTACTTGGTTTTCTTGATAATCTTCAAGTGGTGCATTTTCACCGTGTCAGAGTCCGAAATCGCACCCAGCATCCTGGTTCACTTTATCAACATGTTAATGTTCAACTACAGTGGCCCAGCAGTGACACCTTTCTACTGTAAGCAGGTGGGCACTTTCACAATCCGAGTGCGGCTATTTGGTTTTCGGTTTGTTTGGATAATTGCTGTTACTGAGCTTAAAGCATTTTTAGACATTGTAATAACCTCAGTCATTCTTACTAATATTATTATTAACAATTTAGGAGGTTGTTGAATGTTTGAAAATAATAGCTGACTTTCTGAATTCATAATAATAATTCTCAGCAATGTCATTACTGAGGGTTCAGTGTGAGCATTGACTCAAGACATATACTGGAGTCTTCCAGTAGCAAACATAAGGGGCTGGATTCTCCGTCCCGCCGCCCCAGATTTCTGGTTCTAGCACTCCATCGGGATGCTCTGTTTCACCGGCTGGTGAATGGGGTTTCCCATTGTGAAACCTCCGGGCTGCCTGCAAAACGGAGCATCCAGACGGCGGAGAATCCAGCCCAAGGGGTTTGTGGATGAAAGGCACAGGTAATTAGATAACAGGAACAGAACACTGTACAACAGGTCTTTTTTCTTCAACTCCCTAATCCACACTGCCCGGTGTCCTGCTCCTAGGGCCTCGCGCAAACTTCCCATTGGCCAGGGTTTGCACACTCCCATGCAATTGGCCCTGAGCTGATCATGTGGTCTGTGGAACCTGCCACTTAAAGGGGCCGCACTACCACATCTCTCCTCCCTTAAATCCTTTAACACACTTCCCCAAAACTATATACAAAAGTTAAAATGGTTAACAGGGACAACCAAGGTTAGAGGGTCCATCAAATAGTCACCCGGTCCGGAGGCCTCCGTGTGCCCCAGACCATAGCCCAGCTACAGGCTCAGCACTCTTTTGGGCAATGCCACTTCAGGACGGCCCACTTCGACAACAGGTGACCTAGCCTCACTGGCCTCGACAGACACACCAGGTGGAACAGAAACAGGAGTCCCTGCCTCCCCTCGGCTGGACTGAGTCACAGGATTCACGATGCTCGCTGGACCGGTCTACTCCTCAGGTCGTTGACATGTTTTTTGATGGTCTTCCTGTTAACATCAGCCACATAAGACACCGGCCCAGACTGGGTCACAACCTATCCTTCTAACCAAGGCAAACCGGCAGCGAGATATTGGACCAAAGCCAGATCTCCCACCTGGATCGACCTGTCTTCTCTGCTTTGACCGTTGACTTCTCAGGGAGGCCTGGGTTGTCTCCACCCTCTCCACCAAATTTGGAAATACAGGATCCAATCAGGTCTCAACCAATGGCCCCTGAGCAGCTCAACTGGTGTGACCCCCATGGTGGAGTGAGGGGTTGAGATGTACAACAACAAAAAATTAGCCAACCTCTGGCAAAGTGGTTTATCAGATTTATTTTTTGTAGAATTCCTTTAAAGATTGAACGGCCCTCTCACCCAGACCATTCAGCACTGGATGGTAAGGGGCTGTCCTCATGTGTTTCATGCCGTTTGCTCTCACAAAACACTGGAAATCATCGCTGATGAAGGGGGTGCCATTGTCCGAAACAATTGACTCGGAAAGTCTGTGAATGGCAAACACTCAGCGCAAAACATCTATCGTGGCCGTCGAGGTAGTAGTCCCCATCACTTGAACTGATAACCACTTTGAGTGGGCCTCCACCAGCACCAAAAATATTTTGCCCAGGATCGGGCCCACACAATCAATGTGGACCCTGGCAAGAATGGCACTGTTGTACTAGTTCTTCAATGGCTTTGTCTATGCCTGGCTCCCAGATGTAAGTGCACTCCAACATTTTCATCTTTGGCTGCTCTGGTTGGGCACTGTGTAACTTTCGAAGGAGGGGCTCCCTAGCCTGAGGCGGGATGACCACCCGTGAACTCCAGAGAATCACGCCGCCTTCATATGTCAACTCGTCTTGACGAGTGAAGTAGGAGTTCACCTGTTCAGACAGCCAGATTGTATCATTTGTTTTTCTGAAAGAATAGGGTCTCTTTGGGTCCAGCTGTGGATGTGTTCCATGGACACTGGCAAGGTGTCTAGAAAGTTTAGGGATAGAATGAGCCATCATGATAGGGAGATGTTAAGAAATTGGATCCAGATATGGAATTGAAGATGTAATTGGCAATTTGGGGTTGACAGACTGAGGGTACAACTGTTAGCACTGAGTCAGAGGTATACACTCACACCTGCCCTGAGTTACATTGTCCCATTCAGACTTAAACTTGTTAATGGAATAAACAAGATCCCCCTGTTCAGTCAGGGTGATTCGCTCAAAATTCATTGTCCTCAGAGACACTGATCTGACCAGCCATTAGCCCATTACAGAGTCTGATGACCTCTTTTGTCCGGAAATTGGAGGTGAGTTGCATATTCATAGAATAGCCCTGTTCTTTTGAGTAAACAGGAATGGGCAATCAAAATCCCAGAGAGTGATGATGAGTTCAAGCTTGGACATGCCTGGACAGAATATTGTTTGAGGGGCTGGGTGGAGTTCAAAGAGAGAAAATAATCCTGTTCGAACAGGGGGGGGGGGGGGGGGGGGGGGCAGCAGAAGGATTTGGAAAGCCAACGGGAGAGGTCATGAAAAGCTGCCACAGAGACAGGCTTTTGAAAAGGGGTCTGAAAGAGCTACACTAACAACAGGAATATAGTCTGTAAATGCAAGTATCATTGTTGCCTGCCTGCCAAGTGGAGTCGAGAGCACTATGTTCATTTTACGTGCTGTTTAAGAGGAAATCATGTGTTAGGGTTAAGAGATACAGGTAAGCTGTTCTTGTTATGTTTGAAGTTTAAAAGTTTAAATATTGTTTCTTTTGTTTCAATAAAGTTTTGTTTGCATAAATAACCAAGCCCTATTACTTATGCAATCACCTCTGGATCAAATCAATGTTCCGCGGTCTTACGAAATTAAAGAAAAAACATTGCAGTTCTGGTCCAGTATCTTAGCCAGTGTTGGAATCTGACCAGGCATCCATAACTGATCTCCTGAGGTACCAGTGGAATGCTCTAGGGTAGTGACAGGCGACTTAATGCATCCACACCAGCAATTGGCATCCCAGGTCGGTGCTGAAAAGCATAGTTGTAAGCCGCCAACAGCAGCGCCCAACTCTGCACCCTTGCCGAGGCTATGAGGCTTATCTTCCCTTAGCAGGGCCAGTAATGCCTTGTGGTCAGTCACCAAGTCGAACAGTCAACCGTTTACATACTTGTGGAATTTCTTCACACCGAATATAATCGCTAAACCCTCCTTCTCAATCTGGGCGTAGTTTCGGTCTGCTCCGGAAAGGGTCCTTGAGGCAAAGGCGATTGGGCCTTCTGAACCATCTACCACTTTTTGAGGATATACGGCTTCTACACCGCAAGGGGACGCATCACTTGTCAGCATTTTGACCTGGATCAAAATGCACCAAGAGATTTGACAACTGCAACACTTGCTGCACGACTCGGAAGGTTTCCTCTTGAGGCTCATTCCATTGCCACCGCTGATTCTTCCTTAATAGCTGGTGTAATGGTACCAATGTTGTGGCTAGATTTGAAGTAACCTTCCATTGTAATTGACCATACCAAGGAAGGACGTAAACTCACTGATATTTTAGGGAGCAGGGAAATCTCGAATGGCTTGACCTTTTCTTCCAATGGACTGCTATCCTGTTGCATCAATGCGAATCCTATTTCTGAAGCCTGAAAAACACATTTTTACATTTAAGAGGGACCTTCTGATGCAATGCGTATGGCATTGGGCTGGCTCTGAAGAACTTGGGTGTCAGAATTAGATTGACGTATATCTTGGCATTTATAACCTTAATCCGTCCCAATTCTTTATGGAAGATGTCTTCATACCTCCTTGAGGCATATTGGAGGACGCAGTCAAATACTTTGAAGATCTCCAGCCAGTTGAACCTAATCTTCTAAAGCCTGTCTCCTCCAGACTGGGTCTATGTCCTTCCAAGACAGCAAAAAGGCAGATTGGCCTCCTGCCCTCTGTAGGCCACTGGAATATTGGCTATCCAAGGATCTTCAAATTCTCCAAGTGTATGGTGAAAGCTTGGCTGTAGTACTCTTCAAGCTTAAAGACTACGCATCTGCACAAAGATATTGGAACGTCTGATCACCCATTATGATCACTGAAGCCTTGGTGTCAACTTCCAATTTAAGGAGTCCACCATCCATCCTTAAGACAATGTCAATCGGAGCCGTGTTATTCAGTTGAACTGCATTCAACCAATGCAATGCATGGTCTTCCTCAGAGCTCTTCCCTACTATGTTCTGTGACGCTGAGGACTGCTGCTGCTTTTTAAAAATATGGTAATGTGCTTGTATGTGTCCAAATGTGGTAATGTGCTTGTATGTGCCCCCTTTGGTTGCAATGGAAGCACACAAATTCCAAACATGGCAGGTCTCCTGGGAATGCCCCTCCCCCACCACCCCACACAACAATAGCAGTCCACCTCTGATTTGGTTTGACGCCCAATTCCTTCCCACTCTTTGGATTCCGGTCATGTCCTGAGGACTGTGTCAGGCTCTAAGCTGTGCCTGTTGATCCAACCATGGACCTCGCAGCCATACCCCGCCCCATACTTGGTTAACCTTCCCTTCAGATATGCTTTGAAGCTCGATGGCGCTTTTTTTAGCAAACTCTGTTGCCTGAGCTATCTCGATCGCTTTTTCCAATGTAATTGTGGTCTCTGTCTGATATTCTTATGGATATTAAAATTATGGATCCCACAAACCACCCGGTCGCGCAACATGTTGCTGGCACTCACCGTGATCAGCAGGCTGACGAAGCCTGGCTATGAAGACTGAGACATGGTAGCTCATTGTAGAATTAAACCTATAACGTTGGAGGATAATCGAGGACCTTGGGTTGTAATGTTCTTTAACCAATTTTACTATCTGGCTCAAATGTCTTCATTTTCTTTTTTTAAATGTTTTTTTTATATATTTAGAGTACCCAATTATTATTTTTTTCCCACTAAGGGGCAATTTAACATGGCCAATCCACCTAGCCTGCTCATCTTTGGGTTGTGGGGGTGAAACCCACACAGACATGGGAGAATGTGCAAACTCCACACAGACAGTGACCCAGGGCCGGGATTCGAACCCGGGTCCTCAGCGCCGCAGTGCCAGTGCTATCCACTGCGCCACATGCCTCCCTGTTCAAATGTCTTCATGTTGGGTGCCTCTGAGGACATGAGGTTCCTTATCAAACTTACGTTTGGGGCCCGCAAACGGTCAGAAGTATCACCTTGTGCTTGTCCTCACTTGTAATCTCATTTGCGGTAAAGAAGAACTGGAGCCTTTGGATCTATTGACTCCATGACTCAACCCTTGGTCAAATGGGTCTAGTTTCCCACTCACAGTTTAAGTAGTTCCGACTCTTGCCGGAGCTTCTCGACTTTCTCAATTGTTCTTTCCTTCCCACCTCGATTCATGACAACTGTTGGCTGCGATCGAAAACATTAACCTCGTTGCCAATGTGGTGGCTCAAAACATACACTGGAGGCTTCCAGTAGTTATTAAAGGGCTTTACTGCTGAAAGGTAAAGGCAGTAAGATAACAGGTACAGAACAGGGGCGAGATTCTCCGACCACCCTCCGGGTCGGAGAATCGCCGGGGGCTGGCGTGAATCCCGCCCCCGCCGGTTGCCGAAGTCTCCGGCACCGGATATTCGGCGGGGGCGGGAATCGCGCCGCGCCGGTTGGCGGGCCCCCCCCCCGGCACGATTCTCCGGCCCGGATATGCCGTAGTCCCGCCGCTAAAATGCCTGTCCCGCCGGCGTAAATTAAACCACCTATCTTACCGGCGGGACAAGGCGGCGCGGGCGGGCTCCGGGGTCCTGAGGGGGGCGCGGGGCGATCGGGGCCCACCGATCTGCGGGCGGGCCTGTGCCGTGGGGGCACTCTTTCCCTTCCGCCTCCGCCACGGTCTCCACCATGGCGGAGGGAAAAGAGACTCCCTCCACTGCGCATGCGCGGGAATGCCGTCAGCGGCCGCTAACGCTCCCGCGCATGCGCCGCCCGGAGATGTCATTTCCGCGCCAGCTGGCGGGGCACCAAAGGCCTTTTCCGCCAGCTGGCGGGGCGGAAATTCGTCCGGCGCCGACCTAGCCCCTTAAGGTTGGGGCTCGGCCCCCAAAGATGCGGAGCATTCCGCACCTTTGGGGCGGCGCGATGCCCGACTGATTTGCGCCGTTTTGGGCGCCAGTCGGCGGACATCGCGCCGTTTCCGGAGAACTTCGCCCCAGGTCTTTGCACTTCAGCTTCCTAGTCCACACTGCCCAGGGTCCTGCTCCTAGGGCCCCACGCAAACTCCCCATTGGCCAGCATTCGGCGCTCACGAGTGATTAGCCCCAAGCCAATCACATGGGGCCATGCTACCACAGTATTAAAACAATGCTACACAATTTTATCACACCACTGGCTAAATAGCCAATTATTTTATAATAACTGCAGAAACTTCAATCTGAATGCTAAAATAATGCCACGTATTCATACATCACTAGTAATTATTATTAATATTATTGACACTCCATGAATTTGCAGCCAGAAAGTCAGAATCAAGTGTTATCTTCAGGCAATGTAGAATTAGAGGAATGGAATAATTGTATCACAAGGTGCAAATGTAGCTCAATCATTGTTTACAAGTGACGCATTCTGTCCTGATATTTTACAAACATGTTTTTGGTGCTTTAATTTTATAATTACAATTGTCAACCTCCCCTGGCATTGCACAGAGAGTCAGAAACAAGCATAGCATCCAGGTCCAAGTTTAATATTTTGAGACATTAGTGAATCGAGGAGCATAGCACTTGTGAATGACTTTTGTATGAACAATGTGCTGAATTTTTGCTGAGTTGGGAGGACTCTGTTGCCCTTTAAAAATGGCAGCTGGGACCCAAGTCCAGGCTTCCCAACCCCATTTCCAAAGTCTCTGAATTTCACCAAGGCCTTTTAAGAGTGTGGGCCGATTCATGTCCTGAGCCCCCACCCTACATTCCTGAACTGGCCGGCTTAATTGCAGAGATAAACATGTCCTAGTCCTCTACAATTTTCATGGAGCTTATTCACCCACTCTACAGTGTATAGAACAATAGAGACAATCGTATGTGTAAAAAAAAAAAGAAGCTGAATAAAGAAACAATCATTCATTGATAAATTTCCAATTTCTTAAAAAAGCAACTCCTTTTTACTACTGGCCATTAGAAGTGTCAATCATCTAGACCATTTACCGTTTAAATGGCTGAAACTGGAAGCACTTGAAACTTCCTTATCTTGTATAAATACATATTGTGCAATAGACAGCATTGATCAGAGAGCCAGAGCTGTCAATCAAGCAATGCTTTCCCTCAACTTATCGGCTCAGGTGCTTCAACAGGCTAATGGATTTCTGACCTCCAAGCTGAAACTCTAGGTATTCTTGGCTGAGAGCTTGGCCTGAAGTGTGTGGGGTAAGGTGGTGTGAGGGTTAGAGGGCCTTATGTTTTTCATTGTAATGGGGACCAAGTCCCAAAGCATTGAGGTGGCCTTTTAAACAGCCCATCCTGGCACCCAGCAGCCATTTGGCTGCCTCTGAACACTTTCCCAGGTCAAAAGTTGCAGCCCGCACTCACACACCCGCAATGAAAATCATGTCTTTACAGGGACTTTCTCAGGAGATGGGCAGACCAAGCCGGAAAATTTCCTGACTCCTGCTACCCCCAACCCCGCTTTGAGGATGATCATTAAATAATTTTATTATTAGTTCATGGTGCAGAATATGGGTGTTGCTGGAAAAGCAAAGTGTTTATTGCCCATCCCTAATGCCCTTGAGAAGATGAAGTCGAGCTGCCTACTTGAACTGCTTGCAGCCTGTGTGGTGTAGGTACACTGATAATGCTATTGGATAAGGAGTTCCACGATTTTAGCCCAATGCTGATGAAGTAACAGCAATATATTTCCAAGCCAGCATGGAGGGAAAACTTAATGTGCCTGCCCTCCTTGTTCTTCTAGATGATAGTTGTAATGAGTTTGGAATGTGGCATCAAAGAAATAAAAAGAATAACGATCACCATGAAACCATTGTCAATTCTTGTAAAAGCCCAGAGTTCACTATCTGCTGTCCTTACCTGGTCTGGCCTACATGTGACTCCACATCCACAGCAATGTAGTTGACTTTTAAATGCCCTCTGAAATGACCTACCAAGTCATTCAGTTTAAGGGCAGTTAGGGATGGGCAATAAATGTTGGCCAGTGATGCCTATATCCCTAGAACGAGGGGTCACAGATATAGGTTGAGAGACGGTAGATTTAAAACTGAGATGGGGAGGAACTATTTCTCGCAGAGGGTGGTGAATTTGTGGAACTTGCTGGCCCATAATTATTATTTTTTAATTGAGAGTACCCAATTATTTTCTTTTCCAATTAAGGGGCAATTTAGCATGGCCAATCCTCCTAACCTGCACATTTTTGAGTTGTGGGGGTGAAACCCACACAGACGCGTACAGTGACCCAGGGCCAGGATTCGAACCCGGGTCCTCAGCACTGCAGTCCCAGTGCTAACTACTGCGCCACCGTGCTGCCCCTCGCCGGCCCATAATGCGGTGGAGTCTGAATCATTAAATGGTTTCAAGAAGGAGATAGATATATTTCTGATAATAAACAGGTTGAAGAGTTATGGGGAACAGGCAAGGAGGTGAATTTGCAACCAGGAAGAGACCAGACATTATCTGATTGAAGGTGGAGCAGGTTCATATGGCCAAACTGCCTACTTCTGCTCCTAATAACTTTGTTCCTAGGAATGAATTTTTAAAAATCTGCCTTGCTTAAAACAGGGGGCACATGAAGTTCTGTAGCCATTATTAGCAAGATTAAAATGTATGTATCTATTGATTTTCTTATGTTTCTGTGATAACCTCTTTTGTGCATCCTAGAAGCTTTCTAAAACAAAAATTTTCCCCCTACCAGAGGAGTGTCCAAATATTTCTGGTACTCATTGCTTTGCTCGCAGTTCCATGGATGCTCCTTATTAAGCCCTACCTGCTGTACAGTGACCAGCAAAGAGCAAAGCTTAAGGTAAGAACGTTGTCAAGGACTTGTCACCATTTTGAGCTTTGAAGTTACATTTGGTAATATTAGCAGATGAATGCTTAATATGTTGAAATGATCTTCCTCTGTCTGATCTTCATAAACACTGAGGTGAGGAGGAACTATTTCTCGCAGAGGGTGGTGAATTTGTGGAACTCGCTGCCCCATAGTGCAGTGGAATCTGAAACATTAAATGGTTTCAAGAAGGAGATAGATATATTTCTAATAATTAAGGGGTTAAAGGGATATAGGGAACAGGCAGGGAGGTGAATTTGAGACCAGGAAGAGATCAACCATGATCTGATTGAATGGCAGGGCAAGCTGGATGAATCATCCATGGTTTTTATAAGCTCACTAGCACTACAAAATGTAAGCAACTGTGTCCGATTAGCCTGTCCTTTTAAAGCCACAAGATCTAAATGCTTCAAATAGGCAGTTCCTCAGGTTTCCTGATTGTCTGATTGCCAGCTCCTGTATATCATTGAGAGATGGAAGATGTGAAATCAGAATGTGCAGGTTAGGTGGATTGGTCATTATCAATGGGTGGAGCTACAGAGAAATTGCGGAGGAATAGGCCTAGGTAGAGTGCTCTATTGGACTGGTAGTAGAGGGGTGGAGCTGGGATAGGGACACAATGACCCTGGTCATTGTAGATTTGTGGTGTGATCCTAGAAGTTTTGCTGAGGGGCAGGAATGCATCTTTAGTTTAGTTCAGTTTCTTGCTCTTCGGGTTTTAAATTATGGTCAAGTATAGAATCATAGAATTCACAGTGCAGAAGGAGGCCATTCGGTCCATCGAGTCTGCACCAGCCCTTGGAAAGAGCACCGTACTTAAGCCCACACCTCCACCCTATCCCCGTACCCCAACCTAACCTTTTTTGGACACTAAGGGCAAGTATGAGCTATGCTAATTTGTTCTTTTCATTAATTGCAGAACATCTCAGTTATTCAATACTGAGATCCAAGATTTATTTTTGGCCTTTTCTTATTTCTCGCCGGTGACATTTTTAAAGTTAATTTGAGACCAGGAAGAGATCAACCATGATCTGATTGAATGGCAGGGCAAGCTGGATGAATTATCCATGGTTTTTATAAGCTCACTAGCACTACAAAATGTAAGCAACTGTGTCCGATTAGCCTGTCCTTTTAAAGCCACAAGATCTAAATGCTTCAAATAGGCAGTTCCTCAGGTTTCCTGATTGTCTGATTGCCAGCTCCTGTATATCATTGAGAGATGGAAGATGTGAAATCAGAATGTGCAGGTTAGGTGGATTGGTCATTATCAATGGGTGGAGCTACAGAGAAATTGCGGGGGAATGGGCCTAGGTAGAGTGCTCTATTGGAGGGTTGCTGCATACTCAATGGGCCGAATGGCCTCCTTCTGCACTGCAGGGAATTTTCTCAATCACATCAATTGTAGGTGTCTTAAGAGCCGAATTCATTTGTAATTTTGTTGGGGAATAGGTGTTCCTACTTATAAATTTATGTTATTCAACAAGATAATAGGGTTCAAAGGTATTTATTGGCATTCATCGGAATTAAGCATTCAATAATTAGTTATTATTACACCTATACAATATTTGAAAATATTGTTGTACTGTGCATAGAAAGGGTTAGGCGTGCGGTACAAAGTGCTGGAGAATTTAGCATGTCACAAGTATTGAGCCTGGAGTTTAAAAGGTTAGCCAAGCCTTGTTGAATTCTGAATATCCATTCTAACACCTCCCATTTTATGCCTTTCTTTCACCCTGGAAAACTGCATGTTTCAAAATATAACCGAATCGAAGTAACTAGTCTTCCGTTTGAACAAAAATAACTCCACAAGCATTCACCTTTCTGTGCTGTCAATCACGTCATTCGACTAGAGACCGTTCCAAGAGCTCAATATTTTGGCTTTCACTTGACAAAATTCCTCAGCAACATTATTGGAGGAGTTGGTCATCCTAATTTCAAATGGATAGTATCATTAACCTGTCAATGATCTCAGAGCTGCATGACTTTAAAACATGTGTAGAGCTATCACATTTAACCAAGGAAATCTGTTTTGCCTCTGCTGAAATCTTCTCAACCTAAATAGTCGCTGCTTGTTCTGTGATTTTTGCTGTAATTTGCTGTCAGTTGAAGCCTGGAATTCCTTTTAATGTAATCTGTCCTTCAGAAACTTATTTAACAAGCAAAAGCTTACAATTGAGAATTAACTGTTTACTTACACTTGCAACATCACCAAACAGAAAAGTAACTTTAAAAATGTCACCGGCGAGAAATAAGAAAAGGCCAAAAATAAATCTTGGATCTCAGTATTGAATAACTGAGATGTTCTGCAATTAATGAAAAGAACAAATTAGCATAGCTCATACTTGCCCTTAGTGTCCAAAAAAGGTTAGGTTGGGGTACGGGGATAGGGTGGAGGTGTGGGCTTAAGTACGGTGCTCTTTCCAAGGGCTGGTGCAGACTCGATGGACCGAATGGCCTCCTTCTGCACTGTGAATTCTATGATTCTATACTTGACCATAATTTAAAACCCGAAGAGCAAGAAACTGAACTAAACTAAAGATGCATTCCTGCCCCTCAGCAAAACTCCTAGGATCACACCACAAATCTACAATGACCAGGGTCATTGTGTCCCTATCCCAGCTCCACCCCTCTACTACCAGTCCTTGGCCATCCTTCCACAATGAGCACTTATCCATGGAAGGAACTTCTCAACGCACACTTAACTATACCCTGCAATGATCCAAAATGTAGTAATCACAAACTCCCAACCCAGCCCTCTCCAATGAACAGTATATAGAATTTCGGAGTCAGGAGTGCCCTGTGGCCCTAAAATAAAAGCAAACTACCGCGGATACTGGAAATCTGAAATAAAAACAGAATCTGCTCGTAGTTCTGAGCAGGTCTGGCAGCATCTGTGGAGAGAAAAACAGAGTTCACATTTCAAGTCCATTTGGTTCATCTTCAAACTTTTCAGAATGTATTCTGAAGACGAGTCAATTCACTCAAAATGTTAACTCTGGGCGGGATTCTCCCAGCCCCGCGCCGGGCCGGAGAATCCCCGCAACAGCGCCACGCCGCCTTGACACCGGCACGCGGTTCTCATTAGAGCGGAGAATCGGCGCCATTGGTGCCGGCGCGGTGCCGGTCGCGGGCCGCTCTACACGGCCGGGCCGGCGATTCTCTGGCCCGGATGGGCAGAGCGGCCGCTCTAAAAAGGCAGAGTCCCACCGGCGCCGTCCACATCTGGTCGCAGACGGCGGGAACTCTGCACGCAGGGTCGGGGGGTGGCCTGGGGAGGGGGGCTCTGACCCCAGGGGTGCCGCCGAGGGGTCTGGCCCACGATCGGGGCCCATCGATCGGCGGGCTGGGCCTCTCGCTCCCCGGGCCTATTTTCTTACCCGCCCCCTGAACTCCCGCGCCATGTTGCGTCGGGGCCGGCACGTTGAGGGAGGCCACCGCGCATGCGCGGGTTCACGCCGGAATGGGAGGCTGGAGTGGCGTGAACTGCTCCAGCGCTGTGCTGGCCCCCTGTAGGGGCCAGAATCGGTACTCCCAGCAGCCCATTCATGCCGTTGTGACACTCTGCCGCCGAATGGGAGAATCCCACCCTCTGTTTCTCTCTCCACAGATGCAGCTGGACCTGCTGAGATTTATCAGCATTTTCTGTTTTTATGCCCTGTGGCTGTCCCACCTAAGTATTGCTGAGGTAACTGGAACTCACCCCCTTAGCCAAGCAGGCCACCTTCCCCTCGCACCACCCACCATTTCTCATTGATCATAGTTGTCTTGGAGATTGGAACCCACAAACATTCCCCTGTGCAATTAAGGGATCCCCAAGCAATTTCTGAACAAATTGCATTGATACAATAAAGTAATCTTCTTCTATTGATTAATTTTGATTTACTCATGTTATTACATTATTTGGTCCTAATGCAGCCTCATGAGTAGATTTTCAAATTGATAATCAATTTTGTGAATTTGAATGGTTCTCCTACCAAGGTACTCATGTGTGACAGCTCCGAAGTTTCTATCCTCCAGCAAGAACATGCTGAGACAGAAATTAATGGGGGAAGAGATAAGAGCCACTGGGAGGAAGAAAAGGTAAATTCTCTTGGAGGAGTAAGGTAAGATGGTGATACAGATCAATGGTAAGCTTCTGAGCATTTACTTAGTATTATTGGATATTCACAGTATAGATTTTTCTGTGAAAAGCTTGGACTTTAGTCAATCATGTGGTAACACTTTTTCCACAGTAAGCTCACTTTCTAAATAATCTTTTCTACATCTGAGACCATTATGCAACATAGTACATTATTTTTCCCAATGTGCAACCATATCATTAACTTCCATAAAGATCACTCACATGTAACAATAAAGTTCTAAAATTCTACAAGTATTCCATATTAATGTATTGTTTTAAAGTGTGATCAGCATTGCTCATGTTGTGATATGAATGCATATTTGTTACATTTAACTCAACAGTTCAGCTTTGGTGACACCTTTGTACAACAGGCTATCCACACTATTGAGTACTGCCTGGGCTGTGTGTCAAACACTGCTTCGTACCTTCGCTTATGGGCCTTAAGCTTGGCTCATGCTGGTGAGTGTTAATAGCATAAGTTTCCCATTACCTAGTAGTGTCACTGTGTAATGGTGCACTTTCAGAGATTTCAGCCTCGATTTTGCGGGCCCGTTCGCGTGGGCGCAAATCCCATATGGCTGTTAATTCTCGCGAGAAGGCCATAACGGGATTTGAAGCGGCGAGATCTCACTTTGAGACCTTACTAACATAAATTTGAATTCATTTTAATATTCATAAATGGCTTATCGCCATTGCTTCTGGGGACACCAGATGTCTGTCTGTAACCCCCCACCACAACCACCCCGCTGGCGTGACTGAACGGCAGCAGGAATCATTTCTGGTTTCCAAAAACGGAAGGCAGTCATGATGACCACGCTGTGGACTTAGAGGTGAGTACAGCCCCCGGGTGGTGAGGGACATGACTGTGCCAGGACGCTGTCAGATAGGCACTGCCAGGGACAAGGGCCCAGCCTCCAGAAAACCCCATTGGGATGGAAGCGATGATGGAGGGGGAGGCATTGTGCCTGCATGGTGGTGGGGAGGGAGAGGACGGACACTTCGAATGGGAGAATTCCCCGACGCCGGTGAGAATGGGATGTTCAGGTCACCCTGATGCATGCGTGGTGTGGGGGAGGGTGACCCAAGCATTGAGTGGTGGAGGGAGATTGGCCTTGTGTTCTGTTAGACGGTTGGGGGTGTTCTCCATGTCTGCCGGGATGGGGGGGGGGGTCATTTCACTTAACTTTGAGATTGGGGTACCCTCAATATGGTGGCCCCATCTCTGAATCCCATGCGTTGCCGGCAAGTTTATCTCCCCCCTCCCTCTGAACTGGCTGGGTAATCTTCGCCAGCACTTTGAAATTGCACCAAAGTATTGTTTTTTTCCAATCAACGAGCGACTTAGCATGGCCAATCCACCTACCTTGTGGGGGTGAGACCCACACAGACACGGGAGAATGTACAATCCCCACACTGACAGTGACCTGGGGCCGGGATCGAACCCGGGTCCTCGGCGGCATGAGGCAGCAGTGCTAGCCACTGCACTGCCGTGCCACCCCTGTACTGTTTGCTCTGGCCAGAAAATGCAGCTGCGAAACCAGCAAGTTTCACACTGCCTTTCTCTCTTGATCCAGCACTCTGCAATTTTTTGGAAAACTCCGCTCCAAATTAGTGAACAAAAAGGGATTTATTAGTCATGTACATAGAACATAGAAAATACAGCACAGAACAGGCCCTTCGGCCCACGATGTTGTGCCGAACCTTTGTCCTAGATTAATCATAGATTATCATTGAATTTACAGTGCAGAAGGAGGCCATTCGGCCCTTTGAGTCTGCACCGGCTCTTGGAAAGAGCACCCTACCCAAATTCAACACCTCCACCCAACACCAAGGGCAATTTAGACATTAAGGGCAATTTATCATTGGCCAATTCACCTAACCCGCACATCTTTGGACTGTGGGAGGAAACCGGAGCACCCGGAGGAAACCCACGCAGACACGGGGAGGACGTGCAGACTCCGCACAGACAGTGACCCAAGCCGGAATCGAACCTGGGACCCTGGAGCTGTGAAGCAATTGTGCTATCCACAATGCTACCGTGCTGCCCTTGAGAACAAATAAATCTACACTATATCATTTTACCTTAATCCATGTACCTATCCAATAGCTGCTTGAAGGTCCCTAATGTTCCCGACTCAACTGCTTCCACAGGCAGTGCATTCCATGCCCCCACTACTCTCTGGGTAAAGAACCTACCTCTGATATCCCTCCTATATCTTCCACCTTTCACCTTAAATTTATGTCCCCTTGTAATGGTTTGTTCCACCCGGGGAAAAAGTCTCTGACTGTCTACTCTATCTATTCCCCTGATCATCTTATAAACCTCTATCAAGTCGCCCCTCATCCTTCTCCGTTCTAATGAGAAAAGGCCTAGCACCCTCAACCTTTCCTCGTAAGACCTACTCTCCATTCCAGGCAACATCCTGGTAAATCTTCTTTGCACCTTTTCCAAAGCTTCCACATCCTTCCTAAAATGAGGCGACCAAAACTGTACACAATACTCCAAATGTGGCCTTACCAAAGTTTTGTACAGCTGCATCATCACCTCACGGCTCTTAAATTCAATCCCTCTGTTAATGAACGCGAGCACACCATAGGCCTTCTTCACAGCTCTATCCACTTGAGTGGCAACTTTCAAAGATGGGTGAACATAGACCCCAAGATCTCTCTGCTCCTCCACATTGCCAAGAACTCTACCGTTAACCCTGTATTCCGCATTCATATTTGTCCTTCCAAAATGGACAACCTCACACTTTTCAGGGTTAAACTCCATCTGCCACTTCTCAGCCCAGCTCTGCATCCTATCTATGTCTCTTTGCAGCCGACAACAGCCCTCCTTACTATCCACAACTCCACCAATCTTCGTATCGTCTGCAAATTTACTGACCCATCCTTCAACTCCCTCATCCAAGTCATTAATGAAAATCACAAACAGCAGAGGACCCAGAACTGATCCCTGCGGTACGCCACTGGTAACTGGGCTCCAGGCTGAATATTTGCCATCCACCACCACTCTCTGACTTCTATCGGTTAGCCAGTTCGCTATCCAACTGGCCAAATTTCCCACTACCCCATGCCTCCTTACTTTCTGCATAAGCCTACCATGGGGAACTTTATCAAATGCCTTACTAAAATCCATGTACACTACATCCACTGCTTTACCTTCATCCACATGCTTGGTCACCTCCTCAAAGAATTCAATAAGATTCGTAAGGCAAGACCTACCCCTCACAAATCCGTGCTGACTATCCCTAATCAAGCAGTGTCTTTCCAGATGCTCAGAAATCCTGTCCTTCAGTACCCTTTCCATTACTTTGCCTACCACCGAAGTAAGACTAACTGGCCTGTAATTCCCAGGGTTATCCCTAGTCCCTTTTTTGAACAGGGGCACGACATTCGCCATTCTCCAATCCCCTGGTACCACCCCTGTTGACAGTGAGGGCGAAAAGATCATTGCCAACGGCTCTGCAATTTCATCTCTTGCTTCCCATAGAATCCTTGGATATATCCCGTCAGGCCCGGGGGACTTGTCTATCCTCAAGTTTTTCAAAATGCCCAACACATCTTCCTTCCTAACAAGTATTTCCTCGAGCTAACCAATCTGTTTCACACTGTCCTCTCCAACAATATCGCCCCTCTCATTTGTAAATACAGAAGAAAAGTACTCGTTCAAGACCTCTCCTATCTCTTCAGACTCAATACACAATCTCCCGCTACTGTCCTTGATCGGACCTACCCTCGCTCTAGTCATTCTCATATTTCTCACATGTGTAAAAGGCCTTGGGGTTTTCCTTGATCCTACCCACCAAAGACTGTTCATGCCCTCTCTTAGCTCTCCTAATCCCTTTCTTCAGTTCCCTCCTGGCTACCTTGTATCCCTCCAACGCCCTGTCTGAACCTTGTTTCCTCAGCCTTACATAAGTCACCTTTTTCCTCTTAACAAGACATTCAACCTCTCTTGTCAACCATGGTTCCCTCACTCGACCATCTCTTCCCTGCCTGACAGGGACATACATATCAAGGACACGTAGCACCTGTTCCTTGAACAAGTTCCACATTTCACTTGTGTCCTTCCCTGCCAGCCTATGTTCCCAACTTATGCACTTCAATTATTGTCTGACAACATCGTATTTACCCTTCCCCCAATTGTAAACCTTGCCCTGTTGCACGCACCTATCCCTCTCCATTACTAAAGTGAAAGTCACAGAATTGTGGTCACTATCTCCAAAATGCTCCCCCACTAACAAATCTATCACTTGCCCTGGCTCATTACCCAGTACTAAATCCAATATTGCCCCTCCTCTGGTCGGACAATCTACATACTGTGTTAGAAAAGCTTCCTGGACACACTGCACAAACACCACCCCATCCAAACTATTTGATCTAAAGAGTTTCCACTCAATATTTGGGAAGTTAAAGTCGCCCATGACTACTACCCTATGACTTCTGCACCTTTCCAAAATCTGTTTCCCAATCTGTTCCTCCACATCTCTGCTACTATTGGGGGGCCTATAGAAAACTCCTAACAAGGTGACTGCTCCTTTCCTATTTCTGACTTCAACCCATACTACCTCAATAGGGTGATACTCCTCAAACTGCCTTTCTGCAGCTGTTATACTATCTCTAATTAATAATGCCACCCCCCCCCCCACCTCTTTTACCACCCTCCCTAATCTTATTGAAACATCTATAACCAGGGACCTCCAACAACCATTTCTGCCCCTCTTCTATCCAAGTTTCCGTGATGGCCACCACATCGTAGTCCCAAGTACCGATCTATGCCTTAAGTTCACGCACTTTATTCCTGATGCTTCTTGCGTTGAAGTATACACACTTCAACCCATCTCCGTGCCTGCAAGTACTCTCCTTTGTCAGTGTTCCCTTCCCCACTGCCTCATTACACGCTTTGGCGTCCTGAATATCGGCTACCTTAGTTGCTGGACTACAAATCCGGTTCCCATTCCCCTGCCAAATTAGTTTAAAATTTGCTGTAGATCAGCAGCATGTTTATTCTAAAATACCTCTTCCTAGAAGAACTCCTTGACCTGAGGTGATAGCATCTTAACTGCCAATTGTTGGGAATCTGTGTGGTTCTGATGCTCGGATGGATGTCAGGGCTGGGAAGTGGAGCATTATAACGAGATCCAGTGCCAGGATCAAGCTCATTTGAGTCAAGAGAACAAAATCAGAAAGTTACCACTCGTACATTGTTCCCAATTGCGGGGAGAGAGCATAACTATAGTCAACACTAACTGAGAGCAAGTTTTGAATGCAAAATGATGAAAAATACAACAGTATAAACAATTATTTGCATTATTCATAACAATGAGGTACAGGAAATGTGAAGTGGGCAACAATAAGCTCCATTGGAGTAAATTTACATAAATTCTCACCAGGCATGAAAAGGAAAATAAAACTTGCTGCCAAATGCTCAGTACACAGTGAAGTTCCAAATTCAGAAGACTACTGCCTACTGCACTGGTACAGTGCTTGTGTTGCCAATATTATCCTTGCAGCCTTCGGCATAAAATGCTAATTTGTACTGTGGACCTGCACAAACAAAAACTGATAGAAATAAAGTAAATTCAGGGAAGTTCTGAACGACCTCTGGAGGCCACTTCCAGGTATAAGTGCCAATATGCAGCCACAGCGCATACCCTACTGAAGTCTGAGTGAAGAGTGCATGGAGACAGGAGAATTTGGCCATCAGTAGAGTGAGGAAACATCTGTGTTCTGCCTCTGCTGAAGATCTTGGTGTTTCCAAGATAATTATTATCTTGGAAACACCAATGGTCACCAGCTCGCTCAGGATGTGTCAGGCTTCCTTCAAATAATAATTTATTTTCACTGAATTGCAGAGTTTTAAAAATGACCATCTTGGCCTTCCCCGCCAAAAGGATTTTGGTGCCTGGGCTGAAATTAAAGCCAAGGCCCCAAACAGGTGCCCACCACTATGGGCTGAAGTTAGATATGGGCTGAAGTTAGAAACAGGAAAGGAGAGGTCACCCTGTTGGGAGTTTTTTATAGGCCTCCTAATAGTTCTAGGGATGTAGAGGAAAGGATGGCGAAGATGATTCTGGATATGAGCGAAAGTAACAGGGTAGTTATTATGGGAGACTTTAACTTTCCAAATATTGACTGGAAAAGATGTAGTTCGAGTACAATAGATGGGTCGTTTTTTGTTCAGTGTGTGCAGGAGGGTTTCCTGAAACAATATGTTGACAGGCCAACAAGAGGCGAGGCCACGTTGGATTTGGTTTTGGGTAACGAACCAGGCCAGGTGTTGGATTTGGAGGTAGGAGAGCACTTTGGGGACAGTGACCACAATTCGGTGACGTTTACGTTAATGATGGAAAGGGATAAGTATACACCGCAGGGCAAGAGTTATAGCTGGGGGAAGGGCAATTATGATGCCATTAGACGTGACTTGGGGGGGATAAGGTGGAGAAGTAGGCTGCAAGTGTTGGGCACACTGGATAAGTGGGGCTTGTTCAAGGATCAGCTACTGTGTGTTCTTGATAAGTATGTACCGGTCAGACAGGGAGGAAGGCGTCGAGCGAGGGAACCGTGGTTTACCAAGGAAGTGGAATCTCTTGTTAAGAGGAAGAAGGAGGCCTATGTGAAGATGAAGTGTGAAGTTTCGGTTGGGGCGATGGATAGTTACAAGGTAGCGAGGAATGATCTAAAGAGAGAGCTAAGACGAGCAAGGAGGGGACATGAGAAGTATTTGGCAGGAAGGATCAAGGAAAACCCAAAAGCTTTCTATAGGTATGTCAGGAATAAGCGAATGACTAGGGAAAGAGTAGGACCAGTCAAGGACAGGGATGGGAAATTGTGTGTGGAGTCTGAAGAGATAGGCGAGATACTAAATGAATATTTTTCGTCAGTATTCACTCAGGAAAAAGATAATGTTGTGGAGGAGAATGCTGAGCCCCAGGCTAATAGAATAGATGGCATTGAGGTACGTAGGGAAGAGGTGTTGGCAATTCTGGACAGGCTGAAAATAGATAAGTCCCCGGGACCTGATGGGATTTATCCTAGGATTCTCTGGGAGGCCAGGGAAGAGATTGCTGGACCTTTGGCTTTGATTTTTATGTCATCATTGGCTACAGGAATAGTGCCAGAGGACTGGAGGACAGCAAATGTGGTCCCTTTGTTCAAAAAGGGGAGCAGAGACAACCCCGGCAACTATAGACCGGTGAGCCTCACGTCTGTAGTGGGTAAAGTCTTGGAGGGGATTATAAGAGACAAGATTTATAATCATCTAGATAGGAATAATATGATCAGGGATAGTCAGCATGGCTTTGTGAAGGGTAGGTCATGCCTCACAAACCTTATTGAGTTCTTTGAGAAGGTGACTGAACAGGTAGACGAGGGTAGAGCAGTTGATGTGGTGTATATGGATTTCAGCAAAGCGTTTGATAAGGTTCCCCACGGTAGGCTATTGCAAAAAATACGGAGGCTGGGGATTGAGGGTGATTTAGAGATGTGGATCAGAAATTGGCTAGCTGAAAGAAGACAGAGGGTGGTGGTTGATGGGAAATGTTCAGAATGGAGTACAGTCACAAGTGGAGTACCACAAGGATCTGTTCTGGGGCCGTTGCTGTTTGTCATTTTTATCAATGACCTAGAGGAAGGCGCAGAAGGGTGGGTGAGTAAATTTGCAGACGATACTAAAGTCGGTGGTGTTGTCGATAGTGTGGAAGGATGTAGCAGGTTACAGAGGGATATAGATAAGCTGCAGAGCTGGGCTGAGAGGTGGCAAATGGAGTTTAATGTAGAGAAGTGTGATGTGATTCACTTTGGAAGGAATAACAGGAATGCGGAATATTTGGCTAATGGTAAAGTTCTTGAAAGTGTGGATGAGCAGAGGGATCTAGGTGTCCATGTACATAGATCCCTGAAAGTTGCCACCCAGGTTGATAGGGTTGTGAAGAAGGCCTATGGAGTGTTGGCCATTATTGGTAGAGGGATTGAGTTCTGGTGTCGGGAGGTCATGTTGCAGCTGTACAGAACTCTGGTACGGCCGCATTTGGAGTATTGCGTACAGTTCTGGTCACCGCATTATAGGAAGGACGTGGAGGCTTTGGAGCGGGTGCAGAGGAGATTTACCAGGATGTTGCCTGGTATGGAGGGAAAATCTTATGAGGAAAGGCTGATGGACTTGAGGTTGTTTTCGTTGGAGAGAAGAAGGTTAAGGGGAGACTTAATAGAGGCATACAAAATGATCAGGGGGTTGGATAGGGTGTGTCATGATATTCAAACACACACATCATGATGGACACACCAACAGGCAAATCAGAGCACACAACACCACAACCAATCACAGACAAGAACACCAACCACATAAAAAGCACGAGCACGACACCTGGTGGTCAGTAGGTCTGGGGACAAAGAAACAGGGAAGAGCTGTTACAACATCACAAGCAGGGAACCCCCACGTGCAGAGTGCAAAGACAAAACTGTACATAGTAAGTTTAAATAAAATAGCGTTGTACCATATACAACCGTGTTGGCTCATCTGTGTGTCAGAACACCCAACACCACAGGGTGGACAGTGAGAGCCTTCTCCCGCGGATGGATATGGCTGGCACGAGGGGACATAACTTTAAACTGAGGGGTAATAGATATAGGCAGAGGTCAGAGGTAGGTTCTTTACGCAAAGAGTAGTGAGGCCGTGGAATGCCCTACCTGCTACAGTAGTGAACTCGCCAACATTGAGGGCATTTAAAAGTTTATTGGATAAACATATGGATGATAATGGCATAGTGTAGGTTAGATGGCTTTTGTTTCGGTGCAACATCGTGGGCCGAAGGGCCTGTACTGCGCTGGATTGTTCTATGTTCTATGTTCTATGTTCTAATTAAGCGCTAAGGAAGATCTGAAAACTGTAAATTCCATTGTAAGGATGTGAGGACTCTGCACAATGCTCCCAACCTTACATCTGTGACATTGTAGGGGAAACACATTTTCTAGTCCCACAAGGCCATAAGATCATAAGACATAGGAATAGAAACAGGTCATTCAGCACACCTGGTCTGCTCCACCATTCAATGAGATCAAGATTGTTCTGATATGATAACCCTCAACTCCACTTTCCCGCCTTATCCCCATAATCCTTGATTCCCTTACTGATTCAAAATCTGTAAACAAAAACAAAAAAAATAAGGAGCCATACTAGAAACACCGGCACAGACCTGGTCCCACAGAGGTTTATGGTAATTTTGGCAGATTCATCCCAAAGAAATGCAAGGAATTCACCAAAAAACCCCACAGATTATCAAAGTCATCATATATTCAATGGTGGCTAAACTTAAACTCGGGGTGTGAAAGTACACTGTTCTGACTCACTGCATACCAGGAGCGTAATGGGGATATTCTCCATTTTCCTGGATGAGATAAGCAGAACGAGGCTGAGCCTTGTGTTTTCAAATTTGCCAGGGAGGATAGAGGCCAGCCATGGTAATCGGAAAGGAAGCCACAGTTCAATACAGCATGGACATGTAAATGAAGCTGTAGGTGTGAGAAAATATGGTAGTGGATCAAGTTAGGTCCGCAGAGTTATTGTCTCTTAAGACCAGGCACCTTTCATATCAAGTGGACGTCGAGGGACTGGTCGTTCATAAACACGTGGACTTAATTGAGTAGCGAGACGGTCCAGCAGTCAGTGTTGCCATCAAGAAGTGTTTCCGAATCCGTAAAAACTGAAGTGCCTGATTAACCTGTTATAGACAAAACTGACATCTCCTTGGCAACAATTAGTGATGAACCTCATGAACCAGAAGAGGTACCTATTATTGCAGTTGATGTCGATCCTGGATAAGCATCCCAGATTGCTGAATTGTGCCACTTGACAAGACAGGAAACCCCCTCAAAACCTTGATTTATAATTGTCTAAATCATGACTATAATGTTTAGTTAGAATTTAGGACTGAGTAAATTAGTTATTGAAGATAGTTAAAGCGGGATAATTGTGGTGTTTGTCCCTTTAAGGTCACACAGCAGGGTAAGGGGCACTTGGCCTGGGTGACCAGTCAGGACTCAGAGTGGGGAATCCAGGAGGAGAGGTTTCCTTGGCAGAGGTATTTTAGAATTAGCTGCAAACATGCTGCTGCTTTACATGCTCTACTCAAAGGGTAGGAATCCTGCGGCGAGTAACTCACCTCCTGACTCTCCAAAGCCTACCCGCCATCTACATGGCATAAGTCAGGAGTATAATGGAATACTCTCCACTTACCTGAATGAGTGCAGCTCCAACAACACTCGAGAAACTCATCACCATCCAGGACAAAGCAGTCCACTTGATTGCTCTCCCTTCCACAATTCCACAAACATTCAATCCCTCCATCACCAACGCACAGTAGCAGCAGCATGTACCATCTACAGGATGCACTTCAGGAACTCACTGAGCTTCCGTCAACAGCATCTTCCAAACCCATGACCACTACCATCTAGAAGGACAAGAAGAGCAGCAGGTACCTGGGAACACCACCGCCTGGAGGTTCCCCTCCAAGCTTTTCACCACCCTGACTTGGAAATATATCACCGTTCCTTCACTGTCGCTGGGACAAAATCCTGGAATTCCCTAACAGCACTGTGGGTGTACCTACACCTCAAGGACTGCAGTGATTGAAGAAGGCAGCTCACCAATACCTTCTGAAGAGCAACTAGGGATGGGGATGGGAAATAAATGCTGGCCCAACCAGCGACACCCACATCCAGTAAATTAATTTTTAAAAACACCAATTTATAAATATGTAGCCATATTTCCTATGTTTTTCATGTATGGAACGCTCTGCCTCGACTGTACGCAGAACAATACTTTTCATTGTGTCCCGCTACACGTGAAAAATCTAAATCTAATCTATAAAATCTAATATGACTGCCATTTTATGACCTTTTTACCACAGCTCAACCACTTATCAGCCATGATTGAATGGTGAAGTGGACTCGCTGGGCCGAATGGCCTTACTTCCGCTCCTATGTCTTATGGTCTTATGGTTTTATATTCTCCCACATTAGAGAACCACAAAAGGAAAATGAAATGAGTCAACAAATTTTGAGAATTTCCGAAAGTGAAGGAAAGCCAGATAATGATTATTCTATGGGACCAAAGGAGGCAATCCTGGTTGCCTTAAGCTTAATTAAAAGGCCTTAAATTAACATTATATTTCTTTCCTCTGATTTGAACTCAAGATTTCCACACCTAAGCTCTTACTATGGACAAGGGCTGGAAATGCCAAAGTCAGCTGCCAAATTATCAATACTGTGGGAGCTTAACACAATGAAAATTATCATTGAAATAGTTGCCAAAAGGTTTGGTGCTTAAAAATTAAGTACCTCGTCCAGACATCTTTCACCTACAAACCTCAAAGAAGCTGGAGATGGAAACAAGGGAAAATTTCACCTTAATTTTTGTAAATTCACTAAACTCAATGAATATTCCTGAGGATTGGAAAGTTACTGACGTAACTTCTATTACTTAAAAAGCATAACTAAGAATGGAAGACAGGTAATTAAATACTGAGCATACAGAACCAGTTGCCGAATGCAGCCCACGTAGCTGAGGATAGTCATAAATCAAATGTCAATGTAATCAAATAGATATGCCCACTCGATACGAATTGCTATGGAAACTGCACAAATCCTTGAAAATTCACTGAACAGACAACTTAATTATTAATTCCAAATATAAACCCATCCTTAGTGCAATCTGACTGCTTGTAATTGGAGCTATACAGACAACTTTAAGGAATTTTGTTAACTCGTTGGCCTGAAATTTCATTCCCAGTGTAAGTGAAGCTTTTGTACTCCATTGCTGGTGCAAAGTGCCCCAATGCAAAAATGCAGTGACTGCTGAAATGCATCCTCCAGCAACTGTATTGGTTACATCTTCAAAGAATTCCAACAGATTTGTCAAGCATGATTTTCCCTTCATAAATCCATGCTGAATCTGACTGATCCTGCCACTGCTTTCTAAATGTTCCGCTATAAAGTGTTTGACAAAGGTTTCAAGCATTTTCCCCACTACCGATGTTAGGCTTATTGGTCTATAATTTCCTGCTTTCTTCTCTACCTCCCTTTTTGAATATCGGAGTGACATGAGCTACCCTCCAATCTGCTGGGATTCTCCGATACGGGTTTGCCCTGCCACCACTGCCAGCCCAGCCAAAACTCCATTCACTGCAGCAGGACTGGAGAATCCCACCAATGTGAACAGACAGAGAATTCCGGCCTTTGTCTTCATCTAATTTGACAGCACAGTGAAGGGGAGCAGGAGAAGCTGGGTCATCCAGTAATGGCAAGGAAGTGGGACGGGAGAAGGTGATGGTGATCAGGTTCTCAAATGGTGCATCAGTTGAGATGGCAAGAAGGTGGTGGCGGTAGGGTCCTCAAACAGCAGTACAGCAAGTCCTGTGGGGAAAGGGTGTCCAAAGGTAGCCAGGCTCTGGCATACAGAGTGAGGTCTATCATTGCAGCAGTCTTGTCCAAGGGAGGCAGCTGTATCACACATTGTAGGCTGGCAATCCAAAAGGGGATATCTAGCTTGAAGCAAGGCAGGTCCAACTAGAGGGAGGAAAGGTCAATGGTCTCCAAGGGAGAACCAAGGGATACAGATATCTGAACCAGGATTATGGTGGGAGGCTCCAGAATGATGCAGGAAGGATGCGATGTGGGGAGTGGGGGGAGGAGGGGGGGGGGGGGGGGGGTTTGCGGAAGAGTCCAATGTTAGAGGTGGAAGGTCAAGGATCACAGGCTCTGGGTGGCTAAGGGAAATAGAAGGAAGCTTGAGGGTGACTGAGGGTGGGTGGAGGTGCACGGGCTGGAGCTGCAGAGTCATTGTGAGCATCTCCATCAGAATGGCTGCTAAAGAAAGGACTCTCCGGAAATCAGGGGTGAGATTCTCCGACCCCCCGCCGGGTCGGAGAATCGCCGGGGGCTGGCGTGAATCCCGCCCCCGCCGGTTGCCGAAGTCTCTGGCACGGGATATTCGGCGGGGGCGGGAATCGCGCCGCGCCGGTTGGCGGGCCCCCCCGCTCGATTCTCCGGCCAGGATGGGCCGAAGTCCCACCGCTAAATTGCCTGTCCCGCCGGCGTAAATTAAACCACCTACCTTACCGACGGGACAAGGCGGCGCGGGTGGGCTCCGTGGTCCTGGGGGGGCGCAGGGCAATCTGGCCCCGGGAGGTGCCCCCAGGGTGGCCTGGCCCGCGATCGGGGCCCACCAATCCGCGGGCGGGCCTGTGCCGTGGGGGCACTCTTTCCCTTCCGCCTCCGCCGCTGTCTCCACCATGTCAGAGGCAGAAGAGACTCCCTCCACTGCGCATGCGTGGGAAGCTGTCAGCGGCCGCTGACGCTCCCGCGCATGCGCCGCCCGGAGATGTCATTTCCG
The DNA here is from genome assembly GCF_047496885.1 of Scyliorhinus torazame. NCBI lineage: Eukaryota > Metazoa > Chordata > Chondrichthyes > Carcharhiniformes > Scyliorhinidae > Scyliorhinus > Scyliorhinus torazame. The sequence continues at coordinate 115,962,856 of NC_092712.1, read as the reverse complement.
CGCCAGCTGGCGGGGCATCAAAGGCCTTTTACGCCAGCTGGCGGGGCGGAAATTCGTCCGGCACCGACCTAGCCCCTTAAGGTTGGGGCTCGGCCCCCAAAGATCCGGAGCGGTTTTGGGCGCCAGTCGGCGGACATCGCGCCGTTTCCGGAGGATTTCGCCCAAAGTTCTTGTGGATAGAGGCCACTGTGGAATGAGAGGAGTTCTGGATGTGGCCCATGGGAGGGTTAGTTGGTCCCATTGGTCAACTGCTGCTGCTCTAGGAATGAAGGTCAGATAAACAGGTAAACCATGCCAGCCTTCTTCACACAGCTCACTTTGTGAATTTGCAATGGGTCTCAAACACTCAATAATTTTCCATCTTTGGCAGAGGTGGAGAAGATTTGTCAGAGCAGGGTCATGACTGAACAACATTGGCCACAGGGCCATCAGCCTGCACATGCCTGAGTCGTGGCATAGCTCAAGGAATTGGATGGACTCCTCAGCCATCTATGCAATGTTCCACGTTGTCCATGGCACCTCTGCCAGGTCTTCCCCTCTGTATCTCCAGCAGACTTATCGTAGCCAAGACCAGAAGCCTGGAATTCAGCATTCACATGATCCCCAACAGTCCTCCTACTGTCAGGGCCGTCTGCTCTCACAGCCTCCCTCAGCTGTTCAGATGTGGCCTTGATATGATCACCAACATATGCCTCCGATTCTATACACAAACCTTTCAAAGCCCATGTGGGTATAACTGTTCTGGTGAAGGGTGAGCAAGAGTCAGATGACGGTGCATCATCTGGATGCTCTTGGTCCACATCAGATCAAGAAACTACAGTTTCATGCATATCTTTAAAATTAATGGGCGTGGTTTAAAGGGGGGGGGGAAGAGTCTTGTTTTGGGCACATGTAGTGGGTGTTTCTTGGCAACTTCAGTGCCAAGAATGACCCTAGTATCAAAAGGGACTTCTTTTTTTTCGCCACGGCGAGGAACATCCCACCACGGCTGCACTTACATTCATTTTCTGCACTGACAAGCTCAGCTCGTCAGTATAGGAAGAGATCAGGGTGCCATTTTTAAATACCGACCCTATCTCTCAACCACCTATGACCCAGGGCCCAATGGGTCTACCACCCAGACACTGCCAGCCTGGCACCCTTGATGTAGAGATGCCGGCATTGGACTGGAGTGAGCATTGTAAAAAATCTTACAACACCAGGTTAAAGTCCAACAGGTTTGTTTCGAATCACTAGCTTTCGGAGCACTGCTCCTTCCTCAGGTGAATGAAGAGGTGGGTTCCAGAAACATATATATAGACAAAGTCAAAGATGCAAGACGATTCTTTGAATGCAACCATTTGAGGTAATTAAATCTTTACAGATCCAGAGATGGGGTAACCCCATGTTAAAGAGGTGTGGATTGTCTCAAGCCAGGACAGTTGGTAGGATTTCGTAAGCCCAGGCCAAATGGTGGGGGGTGAATGTAATGTGACATGAATTCAAGGTCCCGGTTGAGGCCGTACTCATGTGTGCGGAACGTGGCTATAAGTTTCTGCTCAGCGATTCTGCATTGTCGCGCATCCTGAAGGCCGCCTTGGAGAATGTTTACCCGAAGATCAGAGGCTGAATGCCCTTGACTGCTGAAGTGTTCCTCGACTGGAAGGGAACATTCCTGCCTGGCGATTGTTGCGCGATGTCCGTTCACCCACTGTCACGGTGTCTGCATGGTCTCGCTAATGTACCCCGCTTCGGGACATCCTTTCCTGTCACCCTGGCAGTACCCCTGCTAGTCTGGCAGTGCCACCTGGGCAGCAGTCAGTGCTAGGGCAGCAGTGCCAGGGTGCCCCATTGGCATCGCCAAGGTTCCCAGGTGGCACAGGAGTGCCAGGGTACCACGCTATCCAGAGCCCAACCACCAGGGGCCTCTGATGGCCTGAGAGACCCCTAAAGGTGTTATTACGCCTTGTCCACATTTGTGTGGGCCAGTGCTGAAAGGCGTTAGGGTGAGGTCTCCCAGGTGCAGGCGTTCAATCCCAAGCCTTGGGAGACTCTGCTGCAGACATATTTAAGTGCAAATATGCAAATCTGATCCTGCCCAGTGAGGGTGAGATCCAGTTCACGAGAGCTCGTTAGATCTCACAAGATCTCGTAATATGTCCCGGGCATCACAAATCTCAGGAGATTTAACAACCTCATTGTATTGCGAGTTGGGCACAACAAAGCCGTACGATGGCTACCAACTTCTCAACACCAAGTTGGATGCATTCCCACTCTGTTGGCTGGTTAGTCCAGCCTCGCCACATTACCACTTACCCTGGCTGATTGGAGGAGGTTGTTCATCCTTTTATGTCACTGCATCCATGGCTGCTCACCTCTCTGCAATCCAAGCCACCTTGGTCCAATGGCAGGATCTCCTATTGAGACTGCTCTTTGTATATATGCAGACATGTTGCTGAAAGAGAAGGAGGGGTATGGGGTCCAAGAAGATGAATTGCCCGATGAAAAGGGGAGAGTGATGGGAATAATTGATGGAAAGTGTCAAGAGGGCTAGAAGGTATAGAGGGGGATTGGGGACTGTATAAGGTTGACTCAAGAAATGCCCATTGAATCAAAATGTTGACGGCTGCCTGTCAATCAGAACAACTTCCAGTCAAGCTTACACCAATTAGATAATCTCAACCAGTCCCTCATGAAATCAGTGTGCATTGAGAAGACACTAACCAAATCTATTTTTTCCCCAGAACTTTCTGAGGTCTTGTGGCACATGGTTCTGCACAATGGTTTCACAGCAAATAAAGGCTTAAGCTCTATTGGGCTCACAATCACCTTTGCTGCTTTTGCTGTTCTGAGTGTGGCCATTCTACTAGTCATGGAAGGACTTTCTGCATTTCTGCATGCTCTTCGTCTACACTGGTGGGTACATAAGAACAATTGCGAGGTGTGAAAAATAATTTAAAAGGGATCTGTCCTAAGTTAATGTTGCTCCTATTATTGTAAACAATTTTAGTGCATTACGTAACTTCTGTCCTCTGATTAAATAACAATCATCCAATTTTATTATTAAGAAAATGAATGTCTATTGCAATAATTCATCCCTAAAAATTAATTGGAAGAAAGACCGAATCACTTCATTCGGATACATGGAGAAATAATTGTAATATTAGGCAATCAATTGCCTAATGTAACCAACTGTTTTAAAATTTGTGAAAAGCTTGAGAAGCAGGTTAACTGGAACAGGTGTTCGATTCTTAAAATTTTATATATATTAAGATGTGCCTATATCGTGGGGCTGGATTCTCCAAAAATGGGGCTATTTCCCCAAGCCAGCATAAAACGCTGGCGTTTCACTCTTGACTTTCCTTTAAAAAAGTCTTACCTGCAGGGGCCTGGCAGGGCCCCAGAGTGTTTCTCGCAGCTCTGGCTGCGGATACGGGTCCCCGTATTTCCAGTCGGGAGTCCGCACGGCAGCGGCCTGCAGCGGCGGCGCCGTGCGCGATGGCGGACTCAGACCGACATCGAGAATGTAGGCCCCCCCGAGATGGCGTGAGCCTGCGGATCCGAGCCGCTCGACGCTGCCCATGAGGCCCCTCCTCCCTCCCCGGTACTCGGTCCCCCCCTGCCCCCCACCAGGGCGGTCGCGAACTGAGTTCGCAGTCGCCACCCAAGCTTCCCGACGGCCAATATGTGGTTAGAACCACGCTGTCAGGAACTCGGCCAATTTTGCCCAGAGAATCGCTGGAGGGGCCTCTGTCAATGGCCCCCCGGCCGCGCCGCGTGATCCGCGCACAAACGCGGGACCAGAGAATGGCGGGAGTGGCGCCGGCTACGATTTCCACATAAAGATTGATTCTCCGCCCTCGCGTCAAACGCGATTTTGGCACGGGGCTGTGGAGAATCCCGCCCCATATATTTCCTGCAACAGTCACACTTTACAACCATGCTCTTTATGCCATGGTTGTCTGTAATACCTTGTTCACTCTTAAAAGCATACTTACCTCCCAAGGTAGGTAGTTCTGTGATAATGTTCTCTATAGCTCCACCCGTGTAAGGCCTATTAAAACAAGACATGAGCCTCTGCAGTGAATCCTATCATTAACTGTTTCTGTCTTCCGTTGTCCTAAACCTGAGCTGATATTTTCCCATCCCTAGTCTCCTGAGATAGTCATTTTCTGCCTCCTTGTTCTGTGCTGCCATGGTGCCGTAATACAATCTGATCTGATTGCCTCACACCACACAGCAAAAGCCTTATTCTCAACACACTGACCCGGCATGGGCTTAAAATTACTTTAGCATTTGCTGCTCTTTTGTTATCATGGCATTGCCATCAGGACTAAGATCAAAGCTTTTGTGGTGTGGGGAGGAAATTATTTCATGGGCATCCCCATAGTTCAGCTGGATAAGCCTCTATTCTTTAACAACAACCATGATTATCAGCAGTGTTAAGTTTATGTAACAAGTGAATCCATCATGGAGTACTGAGGTAGAACCACCTCTAAGTTAACTCTAAGAATCCATGACTTTTCACCCTTCCCACTACTATTCCTGTCTACTCAATTAAGTATCCACTCAATCCACCAACCCTTCATCTTTTTTGTTACCTGCTCATTCCTGTTACCTCGCACCAATCACCACTCCTGCTCCCAGACACCTGAGTGCCCACTGCCTTCACTGCTGCAATGATTTGCGTTCTCTGTTCCATGCTGTCTCGCAGTTCTATTCCTTACCCTGAGTGCCAGAATCCCTCCCATTTCCTGTCCCATTCTACATCTTCACTGCCTACCCAACTTCAAGAAAAACTTCTGCCATAATTTTCCTGACTATGACCCAGAAACCAGCCTGAGATTCTTTAAAGAGCTTAAACCCAGTTCCCCAGTCATATCTTTGAATGTGGCCACAACACTTTTCTCAGCTGTACCCCACAACCACATTCAACTGTACTCGCCCACAAGAATTAGGAGCAGGAATATGCAATTCCAGTATCATCACACCCACCAGTATCCCCTTCCCAATATTCCAGCAGACAACTAGCTACCCCTCAGCCACACTCATCGATACTACCATACCATTGATACGTCACAGAACCTGGCTTCCACATGCCCAAAACACCACAAAACTGACAAACGTCATAACCTTTTCTCACTGTTCCTGCACTTCAGGATCTCCCTCTGAATTATCATTCAGTCCAACCCCCTGCTCCTGCCATACAATCACTTTCGCTGTCCTTATGCTCATTAAACCCCTCCCTTTCCAAAACTATATAACCTATCACAACCCCTATCTTCAGTACTCCCACCTGTCAGCAAACTCAAGCATCTTCCCTGCAGTCTTCAATGGGCTCCTAGACTTCAAAGAAAGGCAAGTTATAAAGTCATTACAAAGTTGAAGGAGCAGATAATAATCAAAGCCACTGATTTATGGTTTCTAGGGAATTGTCAGCACAATCAAAATTTATACCAGGAATATTATTAACACTCCCATAGTACTTCATAATAAAATGCAATTTCACTTATTCAATCACCATAAATCAGTGATCCTGATAATATATTCTGAATTGCATGTCATAAAGCAATGTATCCTCCAGATCACCATAAGCAGCACCACAGAAAATTGACTGGTATTTACATATTTTAAAAACCTAGATTTGATGAAGATGGGAGTCATTTTCATGTGACAGAATTAACCAATTAATTTAAACACTGCATTTCCATTACTCTTTCAAAATGCTCGTATTTCTCAAGGTTTGAGACTGTCGGAACAGTTCTGCACAAAAACTAATTTTAATCAATTCTGTACAGAATTCGGAATAACGGGGCTGATTTTGACTTTAGGTGTAAGCCTGAGGTTGTGAACTGTCTGCCCGTTACAAAACTTCTTCCCAAGTTTTAATACTACTGCTCGATTTCTACAATGGACAAAATCAACAACAGCAGTTTTCCACCCAGGCAGGGAAATTGAAAATCTATCCAAGTTTCCAATCCTATGGCATGGCTATTGTACATTCATTTTTAGCAATATTCCACCAGTTATTCCAAATAGACCTTGAGAAGGGCGGCTTTCCACAGCAAACTGATTGAATCAATTTTGGACGAAGATTTCTAACTGTCACTGACCACTGACATTGTTGGCCTGAACCAAGCTCTACATTTACAAAATCCAAACAGCAGTTCAGACAGTGTGCTCTGAATCTATTTATATTCATGTTAAAGGAGTTACATTACGATGGTGCAAAATGCTGAGTGGAATATCCCATGGATCAGTATCAAGATCCCTCCTGTTTATAATTTAGATTAATCACTTGCAGAAGGAAAAAACAGTAAAATGGGGAAATCAGAATACTGCTCTGAACTGGTCTTGTATACTTTAAAATGGAACATCAGAAAAACGGGAAATAAGAATACTGGTCCGAACTGTTTTTTTCCTTCTGGGCTAGTTACATTTACAGGTGATACAAAATCACAGTCTTAGCTTTAACCTTGGACTTTTTCATAGAATCTCTTGCCGTTTTCTCTTTACAATAACATCATCTTGATGGGTGGAACATGATCCTAACTCTGACATTGTTACATAACCTGGATTCTCTGTCTGTACATTGGCATCTGCATTTTCACTGCTGCTCTGGTCTCAAACCTATACAGATCCTCATAGACCTTTCTGTGTGTACCAGTTGTGGGCTCATTGGAAGCACTTTTGCCTCTGGGTCAGACGATTGTTGGTTAATTTCCCATTCCGGAATTGAAGCACAAAAATCTTGGCTGACATTTCAATGCTGTGCTGAGGGACTGCTGTGCTGTCATTTAGATGAGATGTTAAACTGAGACCCCATTTGCCCTCTCAGGTGGATGTAAAAGATCCCATGGCACTGCTTTGAAAGAGAGTGGGCAAATTATCCCTGTGCTGAGCCAATATTAATCCCTCAATCAATATCACAAAGATATCTGGTCATTATTACACTGCTGATTGTGGGAACTTCCTGTGAGCAAGTTGATGGCTATGTTTCCTACATTACAACAGTGACTGCAGAGTGCTTCAGGACATTATGTGGTTGTAAAAGATGTCACATGAATGTGAATCTTTCTCTGTTATTGTCACTCTATTCTCTCCTCTTCCTGTCATCCAGCCATGGCACCTATCAGCTCTTTACCCTGCTAATCCTTACTCTGACCTAACATTCTTCTTTGCCTTCATACTCCCCTGTCACCAGCACAGGCTTAAATCCTTCTGGGAAATCCTTAAATCCTTACCGTGTCATCATGTCTCCCCAACCACACCAAAACATATTAACCAAAGTTACAGCTGGCATCATTTCTCCTTCCAGGCTACTGCCAAAGGCTCAGCCAAACTGTTTGCAGCCATCGGAAGTTATTTGACCCTGAACTGAGCTTCTAATCCCATACCTCCGCCAGCACAAAGGCTACCCATTCTGACCTCTGCACCATAACTCACCTTTACCCCTTCCTCAGGCAATCACCATTGAGACCCTCATCCTTGTCATCTCCAGACTCAATAATGCTTTCTTAGCCAGCCTCACATTCTCCACCTCATCCAAAACACTGCTCCACATATTCCATTCTATTATAGCAAATCCCCATTTCCTTTCAGCCCTGTGCTCACTGACTAACACCTCAAATTTAAAATTCACATCCTTGTTTAGAAACGTTTCATGGTCTCACCTTTCCCTATTTCTATTACCTTCTCTGGCAAAACTCCCTCCTCAAACTCTGTTCATCTGCCTTTGGCTTCTTGTATATCCTGCCCCCCTCCCTTGGTCTTATCTTTTTTTATAAATTCAAAGTACCCAATTCATTTTTTTCCAATTTAAGGGCAATTTAGCATGGCCAATCCACCTACCCTGCACATCTTTGGGTTGTGGGGGTGAGACCCACGCAGACACAGGGAGAATGTGCAAATTCCACACGGACAGCCCTTGGTTTTATCTTCAGTGGCTGTGCCTTCAGCTACCCAGATGTCACATTCTAGTGTTCCCTCACAAACTCCACTGCCTCCTTACATCCCTCTCATACTTGGCATCCACGTCTATGAGCACACATTTGCTCACCCCTCCTAATAGCTCCTTCTCTGGCTCAGTGGTTAATTTATTGATTATGTTTCTGTAAAATGCCGTGAAACATTTTTCCACATTACAAGCAATACATTAAAGATGCTATATGTTGTGTTGGGTGCTCTGCTACACAGACGAACCAACACGGTTGCGAATGGTACAACTCAGTTTTATTACTAACAATATTTACAATGGTAAACTGGTTACTGTGGTTCGTTCATGACCCTTGAATCTGTGGACCTATCCCTAACACTATCTTGGAGTGGCACTCAGCACATGGTGGATGTCTGAGTGGCTTGCTTAGAGCTCTGTGCCCTGAGCTGTCTCCTGCTGGAATGAGCGGGAAGTGTCATGTTCCCCGTTTTATAGTGTGTATGCTCTTGCCTGTGATTGGCCGTGATGTTGTGTGTGTATTGATTGGTCTGTTGATCTGTCCATCAGTCTGTATGTATGTTTAACCATGATGTTTACCTGAATATCATGACACCCCCCCTTTTTTTACAAGAACATGTGCCTATGTGGTTATAAATAGATATGTGTACTGAGTGCAGCTGAATGTGTGCGTGCAATATCTACAGCATGTACATGAGGCTAAACTATATACAAGGGGCGATGTCAGGTGCGACATAGCAACGAGGTTGTACCATAAACAAAACACGTGGAAATGTTAAACGTCAAAACGAACTCCTGTACCGACAAGGAAAAAAGAGAAACATATTAACACAGTGGTATGATACATCAGCGAGTTCAATGTTCAAACAGGCTCATAAGTCCAGCCTAGTAGGTGGGGGACGAATTTGGGTTGACCGCCTCAAGGGTGGGTCAGGATTCACCGGCTGAGGAATGGGCCTGGCCACGGGCGACGACGGAATGGGCATGGTGGCAGGAAGCTCCACGAAGTCGATATCAGGAACAACAGGAGGGCATGGCACCGGTGTAAGTTCCCGTAGCGAGCATGGAAGCAGGCGAAGAGCCCGGTGATTGCGCCTGCGAATGAAGCAATCAGGCATGCGAACCAGGAACGAGCGGGGAGCCACGCGTCGGAGAACTTCGGCAGGTGCTGACCAGCCACCTTCTGGTAGGTGGATGCGGACGTCGTCCCCAGGCGCCAGGGTGGGAAGATCAGTTGCCCGTGTGTCATGTGCCACCTTCTGGCGAACGCGCTGCTGTCGCATCCTGTGCAGTACTGGAGCATGGTTAGTTGTGGGGACCAGAATGGATGGCACAGTGGTCCTGAGGGCGCGACCCATGAACAGCTGGGCTGGTGAGAGGCCAGTGGCTAGTGGGGCCGAACGATAGGCTAGCAGGGCTAAGCAGTAATCCGATCCGGCAGCAGCAGCCTTGCAGAGGAGCCACTTGACGATGTGAACGCCCTTCTCCGCCTTTCCATTGGACTGGGGATGCAGAGGGCTGGACGTCACGTGTGGGAAGCCACATGAAGCAGCAAAGGACGACCATTCCTGGCTGGCAAAACAGGGCCCATTGTCCGACATGACAGTAATCGGAATGCCGTGGCGAGCGAAGGTGTCTTTGCAGGCCCTTATGACAGCGGACGATGTCAAATCGTGCAGGCGTATGACCTCTGGATAGTTTGAAAAGTAATCTATGACGATTACATAGTCCCTGCCGAGCGCGTGAAAAAGGTCCACACCCACCTTCGCCCAGGGGGCGTCACCAGCTCATGGGGCTGAAGCGTCTCAGGAGGTTGCGCCGGCTGAAACCTTTGGCAGGTGGGGCAGTTGAGCACCATATTGGCAATGTCATCATTGATGCCCAGCCAGTATACCGCCTCTCGGGCCCTCCGTCTGCACTTCTCGATCCCCAGGTGGCCTTCGTGTAGTTGGTCGAGGACCAGCTTGTGCATGCGGTGTGGAATCACAATCCGGTCCAGCTTTAGGAGGACACCATCAATGACGGCCAAGTCGTCCCAGACATTGTAGAACTGCGGGCACTGTCCTTTGAGCCACCCTCCCGTCATGTGGCGCATCACACGTTGTAGAAGGGGGTCAGCCGCAGTCTCCATGCGAATACGGGCCAGACTGGAGACATCGGCTGGCAGATTTGCCGATGTGAAGGCCACCTGCGCTTCGACCTGACAGACGAACCCCTCCGAGTCGGGCAGTGTGCTCACTGCTCTAGATAGGGCATCCGCAATGATAAGGTCCTTTCCCGGGGTGTAGACTAGTTGGAAGTCATACCTCTTGAGTTTGAGTAGGATGCGCTGGAGGTGAGGGGTCATCTCGTTCAGGTCCTTATGTATGACGCTGACCAGGAGGCAATGGTCAGTCTCAATGGTAAACTGGGGGAGACCATACATGTAATCATGGAACTTGTCTATTCCGGTTAGCAAACCCAGGCACTCCTTTTTGATCTGCGCATAGCGCTGTTCTGTGGGGGTCATGGCCCGCGAGGCATAGGCGACCGGGGCCCATGACGCAGTGTCATCCCGCTGTAGGAGTACCGCCTCAATGCCGGTCTGGCTGGCATCAGTCGAAATTTTAGTGTCACGAGATGTGTCGAAAAACGCCAATACCGGGGCTGTGGTGAGCTTAATTTTGAGCTCCTCCCATTCCTTCTGGTGTGTGGGCAGCCACTGGAACTCCGTGGACATCTTGACGAGGTGGCGAAGAGCCGTCGTGTGGGAGGTAAGGTTGGAAATGAACTTCCCCAGGAAGTTGACCATGCCTAGGAAGCGTAGCACTGCTTTCTTGTCTGCCGGCTGCGGCATGGCTGTAATGGCGCTCACCTTGTCTGCATCCGGACGGATCCCTGACCGGGATATGTGGTCCCCCAGAAACTTCAACTCAGTTTGGCCGAAAGAACACTTGGCTCGGTTGAGGCGCAGGCCGTTTTCCCATATCCGCGCAAAGACGCGCTGGAGACGATTGATGTGCTCCTGTGGTGTGGTGGACCAGATGATGACGTCGTCAACATAGATGCGCACCCCTTCGATGCCCTCCATCATCTGTCCATGATCCTGAGAAAGACCTCGGAATCCAAGATGATGCCAAACGGCATTCTGTTATAGCAGAATATAGCAGTTATGGGCAGCATGGTAGCATTGTGGATAGCACAATTGCTTCACAGCTCCAGGGTCACAGGTTTGATTCCGGCTTGGGTCACTGTCTGTGCGGAGTCTGCACATCCTCCCCGTGTGTGTGTGGGTTTCCTCCGGGTGCTCCGGTTTCCTCCCACAATCCAAAGATGTGCAGGTTAGGTGGATTGGCCCTGATAAATTGCCCTTAGTGTTGGGTGGGGTTACTGGGTTATGGGGATAGGGTGGAGGTGTTGACCTTGGGTAGGGTGCTCTTTCCAAGAGCCGGTGCAGACTCGATGGGCCGAATGGCCTCCTTCTGCACTGTAAATTCTATAATGATCTATAGAACCTGCCGAAAGGAGTGTTGAAGGGGCACAGCTTCCTGCTGGACTGGTCCAGTTGGATCTGCCAAAAACCCTTTGAGGCATCCAGCTTTGTAAAGATTTTAGCCCGGGCCATTTCGCTCGTGATCTCTTCCCGTTTGGGTATGGGGTAGTGTTCCCTCATTGTGTTGTTGTTCAGGTCTTTCGGGTCAATGCAGATCCGGAGTTCGCCAGAGGGCTTCTTAACACACACCATGGAGCTGACCCATGGCGTGGGCTCCGTGACCCGGGATAGCACCCCTTGGTCCTGGAGATCCTGCAGCTGCTGCTTGAGGCGGTCTTTGAGTGGCGCTGGGACCCTGCGAGGTGCGTGAATGACCGGGGTGGCGTTCGGTTTGAGTCATCTTCTGTAGGTATATGGCAGTCTGCCCATGCCCTCGAATGCCTCCTGGTTGTGGGCGAGGAGCGATTGAAGCTGTGCCCTAAATTCTGCATCCGGGTAGTCTGACGTGTCTTCTGGAGACAGAGCGTGGACCCGCTGCACGAGGTGGAGAGCCTTGCATGCCTGTGCGCCTAGCAGGGAGTCCTTTGATGATCCGACTATTTCGAAGGACAGTGTGGCCGTGTATGTGTTGTGCGTCACCTGAAGCTGGCAGGGTCCCATGGCCGGGATAACGTTTCCATTGTAGTCGACCATCTTGTAATGGGATGGCTAAATTGGTGGTCTGACCTTCAAGGCGTAGAAGGCTGACCATGCTATTAGGTTGGCGGCGGCACCAGTGTCCAGACGGAATGTTATCGGTGATCGGTTGACCGTTAGGGTGGCACACCATTCATCACCCGGATTGACACTGTTCACTGGCATCAGCTGGTGGGTCCTGCCTGGAGACATCCGGTTCCTATCAATGACCGCAACACGGAAGGCATCCCGGTCGTCTGTGTCACTGGTTTGGATGTCGTCTGGGCACGACTCGTAGTACGGAGGCTGAATGGTCCGCACGTCCCTGCGAGGTTGTCGGAATTGGGGAGCATTGGCAGGTTGAGCTGCTCGACAGCAGGCAGCGTAGTGGCCCATCTTGCCACAGCGGAGGCATTGTCGTTTTTTTGCCAGACATTGCCGCTTTAAATGTACGGCTCCGCAGTTGCCGCACGTTGTGAGGTCATGGCGTTCATTGCGCCACCGCGCATGCGCAGTTCAGTCTTGCGTCGAGCGCGCCTGCGCATCACGTCCCTCTGCGTCGACGTCTTTTTTGGCGCGCACAAACGCGGGCACGTGAAATGGCCGCCCTCGTCTGGGCTGCGGGCCGGGAGGAACTCAATCGCCTGGACCCGTTCGGCCTCGTAGGACGCCTGCCTTGCCGATTCGGGCGCGTAGGATCCCTGCCGCGCCGATTCGGCTGCTTGAAATTGGGAGTAGCGGCTGGTCGCGTTTTCATGAAGGACACAGGCTTCGATTCCGGAGGCTAGGGTGAGGTCTTTAATTTTGAGGAGCTGCTGGCGTAGGGGCACCCGGGGTGACCCCAAAAACAATCTGGTCCCGAATCATTGAATCGGAGGTGGTGTCGTAACCGCAGGACTGCGCAAGGATACGGAGATGTGATACAGAGTCACTAGACTCTGGGGTGGTCCCAGAGGATTGGAAAGTAGCAAACGTGACACCACTGCTTAAAAAAGGAGGTCGGCAGAAAGCGGGTAATTATAGGCCGGTAAGCTTAACTTCGATTGTAGGGAAAATGCTGGAATCTATCATTAAGGTGGAAATAGCGGGGCACCTGGAGGGAAATTGTCCCATTGGGCAGACGCAGCATGGGTTCATAAAGGGTAGGTCGTGTCTGACTAATTTGGTCGAGTTTTTTGAGGACGTTAACAGTGCAGTAGATAACGGGGAGCCAATGGATGTGGTATATCTGGATTTCCAGAAAGCTTTTGACAAGGTGCCACACAAAAGGTTGCTGCATAAACTAAAGATGCATGGCATTGAGGGTAAAGTGGTAGCATGGGTAGAGGATTGGTTAACTAATAGAAAGCAGAGAGTGGGGGTAAATGGGTGTTTCTCTGGTTGGCAACCTGTAACTAGTGGGGTCCCTCAAGGATCAGTGTTGGGCCCGCAGTTGTTCACAATTTACATAGATGAGTTGGAGTTGGGGACCAAGTGCAATGTGGCGAAGTTTGCAGACGACACTAAGATGAGTGGTAAAGCAAAAAGTGCAGAGGATACCGGAAGTCTGCAGAAGGATTTGGATAGGTTAGGTGAATGGGCTAAGGTCTGGCAGATGGAATTCAATGTTGCCAAGTGTGAGGCTATCCATTTTGGGAGGGATAACAGCAGAATGGATTATTATTTAAACGGAAGATGTTAAAACATGCTGCTGTGCAGAGGGACCTGGGTGTGCTGGTGCACGAGTCGCAAAAAGTTGGTGTGCAGGTGCAACAGGTGATTAAGAACGCTAATCGAGTTTTGTCTTTCATTGCTAGAGGGATGGAGTTCAAGACTAGGGAGGTTATGCTGCAATTGTATAAGGTGTTGGTGAGGCCACATCTGGAGTATTGTGTTCAGTTTTGGTCTCCTTACCTGAGAAACGACATATTGGCACTGGAGGGAGTGAAGAGGAAATTCACTAGGTTGATCCCAGAGTTGAGGGGATTAGATTATGACGAGAGGTTGAGTAGACTGGGACTGTACTCATTGGAGTTTAGAAGGATGCGGGGGGGATCTTATTGAAACATATAAGATTATGAAGGGAATAGATAGGATAGATGCGGGCAGGTTGTTTCCACTGGTTGGGGAAAGCAGAACTAGGGGGCAAAGCCTCAAAATAAGGGGAAGTAGATTTAGGACCGAGTTTAGGAGGAACTTCTTCACCCAAAGGGTTGTGAATCTCTGGAATTCCTTGCCCAGTGAAGCAGTTGAGGCTTCTTCTTTAAACGTTTTTAAGAAAAAGATAGATACCTTTCTAAAGAATAAAAGGATTCGGGGACATGGTGTACGGGCCGGAGAGTGGAGCTAAGTCCACAAAGATCAGCCATGATCTCATTGAATGGCGGAGCAGGCTCGAGGGGCCAGATGGCCTACTCCTGTTCCTAGTTCTTATGTTCTTATGTGTGTAAGGAAAGATTGAAAGGGCTCATCATTTCCCTGCAGGCGCTGCTGGAAGAGATACCTCTCGAAACTCTCATTTACCTCGACGCTGAAGTGTTGCTCGAGTTTGAGAAGGACCGTCTTGTACTTGGTCTTGTCCTCACCTTCCGCGAACACCAGGGAGTTGTAGACATGGATGGCGTGTTGCCCTGCCGTGGAGAGGAGGAGGGCGATTTTTCTGGTGTCCGAAGCGCTCTCCCTTTCGGTGGCTTCCAGGAAGAACTGGAAGCGCTGTTTGAACAGCTTCCAATTGACGCCGAGGTTTCCAGCGATTTGTAACGGCTGCAGCGTGCTGACGGTGTCCATGGCGCAGGATGGCGGATTCCTGAGGATTCGTAGGTAGGTCTCACAGTTACCGGGTTCCAATTCTGGTACTATGTCGTGTTGGTTGCTCTGCTACACAGACGAACCAACACGGTTGCGAATGGTACAACTCAGTTTTATTACTAACAATATTTACAATGGTAAACTGGTTACTGTGGTTCGTTCATGACCCTTGAATCTGTGGACCTATCCCTAACACTATCTTGGAGTGGCACTCAGCACATGGTGGATGTCTGAGTGGCTTGCTGTGAGCTTTGTGCCCTGAGCTGTCTCCTGCTGGAATGAGCGGGAAGTGTTGTGTTCCCCGTTTTATAGTGTGTATACTCTTGCCTGTGATTGGCTGTGATGTTGTGTGTGTATTGGTTGGTCTGTTGATCTGTCCATCAGTCTGTATGTATGTTTGCACCATGATGTTTACCTGAATATCATGACACTATATAAATAAAGTTGTTAGTGATAATCCTGGTGCTGTTGTTGTAGGAAGAACAGTTGCATCTGGGAAGGTGCCTTGGGAACAATGAAATATGTTCTTTGCAGAAAGCTGCTGCATCTGAAGATTAACTTCTTTGTGGCAAGCTGCTGGAGCTACAGATTTAAATCTAACCTGCTTTACAATCTTCATCACAATAGGTTAGCAATTTGGGAATAGCACTAAAATCATTAGGGGATACTACAGTTTACATCCATTATGATGCCATTGTCCTGAGACACAAGCAACAGAAAATGAACCCAGTGGACATATGCTACTCTTAACATATTGGTGAGTTCAGAAATCTTAGTAAAGACTTTGCTTTGGCTATTGATGCTACACCTCACAGTTCAGACAAAGCAGTAGAGAGAGTATAGAGGAAAAGAAAGAACTCTTGATTTCATGCCAAGGCCAAATCTCTTAGCTTTCAACAAACAGCAATGTGTGCAGTGATTCAGACTAATCACATTGAATCTTATCTCTAATTGCAGCAGCATTACTAGTTATAGTGAAGGCAACAATCTTAATTAATTTCTGTCACAGGTTTCCTTCTCTCACTCCAAAGGGAATATAGTAGCAGCGTACAAAATTGACAATTTCAAATAGTATTGAGGCTGCCACTGTCAGTAGAATTCCTAAGTCTGATTATGAAGAAGACACTGAGACTTGGCGGCACAGTGGTTAGCACTGCTACCTCACAGCTCCAGGGTCCTGGGTTCAATTCCGGCCTCGGGTGACTGTCTGTGGAGTTTGCACGTTCTCCGTGTCTGTGTGGGTTTCCTCCCACAGTGCAAAGATGTGATGGTAAATTATCCCTTTGTGTCCAAAAGGTTAGGTTGGGTTTATGGGATAGAGTGGAGGTGTGGGCTTAAGTGGGACTGGCGCAGACTCAATGGGCTGAATGGCCTCCTTCTGCACTTTAAATTCTATGCTTTGATGGAGACTGTTTATTGCTTGTCACAGAGCTCTAGCTCTCCACCCTAACACCAGACACTTAGTGCTGGCTAACTCTTCCTAATTTGGAAATGTGAGTAGAATTAACTAATCAATACCCAGCACCTGTTCACCTTATTAGCTTCAAGTACTGGGTATTTAACATCCATCAAACAGAACCTATTAGATACTAACAATGACAATTAAATGGAGAGACACATTTCTACTACCCGAAATCACAAAAGGTATGGCTTGCCTTCAGCAAGACTTTAACAACATTGCTGGATGTCTTGTACTCATTAATAACGTTAAAGCATAATCCAATGATCTACATCCGTGTCTCAGTTTATAGATAAATTCAAATATCAAACATGAAATCCGAGAGACAACAGCTAATTTCCCCTCACCTCAACTCACAACGTTTGCATATTCTGTCAGGCGAGAAAGAAAATAATTAAATGATGGTGCCTTGGGTATCATGTTTTTGCATCAAAAAGTCAATTCCTGGTACCTCTTTGTTACCTTAAGTAAAAGTAGAGTCACCATAGTCCCAGATGACCATAGACTTCGAGAGGTTGGTCATGAGGCACATCAACTCAATGCTCCCAGAATGCCTAGATCCACTGCAATTCGCATACCGCCGCAACCGGTCCACAGCAGACAACATCTTCCTGGCCCTACACTCATCCTTTGAGCATCTCGACAACAAGGACTCCTACATCAGAATCCTATTTATTGATTACAGCTCTGCCTTCAACACCATAATCCCAGCCAAGCTTATATCAAAGTTCCAAAACCTAGGACTCGGCTCCTCCCTCTGCAACTGGATCCTCGACTTCCAGACCCATAGACCACAATCAGTAAGAATAAACAACAACGCTTCCTCCACGATAGTCCTCAATACTGGGGCCCCACAAGGCTGCATACTTAGCCCCCTACCCTACTCCTTATACACACACGACTCTATGGCAAAATTTGTCTCCAACTCCATCTACAATTTGCTGACGACACGACCATAGTGGGCCGGATCTCGAATAACGATGAGTCCGAATACAGGAGGGAGATAGAGAACCTAGTGGAGTGGCGTAATGGCAACAATCTCTCGCTCAATGTCAGCAAAACTAAAGAGCTGATCATTGACTTCAGGAAGCAAAGTACTGTCCACACCCCTGTCAGAATCAACAGGACCGAGGCGGAGATGGTTGACAGCTTCAAATTCCTAGGTGTGCACATCACCAAAATCTGTCCTGATCCGCCCACGTCGACGCTACGACAAGAAAGCACAACAGCACCTATACTTCTTTAGGAAACTAAGGAAATTCAGCATGTCCACATTGACACCAATTTTTGCAGGTGCACCACAGAAAGCATCCTATCTGGCTGCATCACAGCCTAGTATGGCAGCTGCTCGGCCCAAGACCGGAAGAAACTACAGAAAGTCAAGAACACTGCCCAGTCCATCTCACAAAGCCGCCTCCCATCCATTGACTCTGTCTACACCTCCCACTGCCTTGGGAAAGTGGGCAGCTTAATCAAAGACCCTTCCCACTCAGCTTACTCACTCTTCCAACCTCTTCCATCGGGCAGGAGATACAAAAGTTTGAGAACACGCACTAACAGATTCAGAAACAGCTTCTTCCCTGCTGTTATCAGACTCCTAAACGGCCCTCTTATGGACTGATGGACTGATCTGATCACACATCTTCACCCGATGCCTGTGTCTATGTATTTACATTGTGTATTTTATGTTTGCCCTATTATGTATTTGCTTTTTATATACAGAATGATCTGTTTGAGCTGCACGTAGAACAATACATTTCATTGTACCTTGGTACATGTGACAATAAACCAATCCAATACTTTCCCCTTTGAGGGAGAGAGCTGACTGGTGGTGATTTAACCTGAGGATCATCACTGCCTCTCTGTCCCACCGAACACCCCTAGGTCAGAGCCCTGTCTGTGGTAATATGGTGAAGGTCACAGTGAGCTCCTCTGACCGTGGGGGCCTCTGGCTGCACAGCTGAATACTATTGCTACTGAGGAATTGGCCTTGTTAGTTACATGTGCACGTCACTTCTGCAGGTTGTATTTGCTGTTTGCTCCTGCTGTTGGCTGAAGATACCTGGAGGCTGCTGTTGCAGTTTCCTTCAATTTCTGTAGCCAGAAAGAAACACAATTTTTACTAAGATACCTGGGTCCTGGAACGACGGGCTCAGGTGGATGTATGAGTCCAGAAGGCAATCCAGTTTGAAGCAAAAAGACGCTGCAGACTGGTGCGTGACATTGATCCAAATGGGCCACCTGCTAACGTCGTTGAAGAAATGCTTTTGCAGATTGCTGTTGCTGGTGTGGTGAGTGCTGCATGTAACTGGCACGTCACTATGGGTTAAAGACGGTGGAAGACAACAGTACCTTGAGCACCAGTGGAATATGTGGATGTCAGGATTTGGTTCCGATGAGATTAAGCAGTGTGGGAGGGCCTGCCCAGCTGCGGCCCCTGGATGGAGAATGGCTCTGATATGTGGAACAAGTCACACATTGATGGACAGATCATTTCTACAACAAAGTTCTGGACATGATAACACATTCTCTGGCTTCTCCGTTTCTTTTGAGGAACGTACAAGGGGTGTTACCATGTGCTTGGGTTTTTTTGTGAAAATGAGCTGATATAGCTTTGTATTGGTACCAATTTGGAACAGTGACGTTTCCTTGTTGTTTAATGGTTAGTGTGATATGTACAATGTTACATAGTCGATTTTCTAAATATTCTCATGTAGATTCTCGTGTCAGCCCATGTGCAGGGCCCTGCCCCACACCCTGAGGACTCGGCTGCCCATCATACCAGGGAGGGACTCAGAGGGGGAGCTCGGCGACGGCCCAAGATGTACGGGCTGTTTAGCGCAGGGCTAAATCGCTGGCTTTGAAAGCAGACCGAGGCAGGCCAGCAGCACGGTTCGATTCCCGCAACAGCCTCCCTGAACAGGCGCCGGAATGTGGCGACTGGGGGCTTTTCACAGTAACTTCATTTGAAGCCTACTTGTGACAATGAGCGATTTTCATTTCATTTCATTTTTTCATAATATACACCAGTATATCATTATGCAGACACACACTGATGGGCACACAGTGGGACCAATCAACATACATAACATCGCAGCCAATCACCAGTGAGAGCACAAGCACTATAAAGACAGGGGGCATCAGAGTTCACGTTCATTCGAGTTGCAGCTAGCTAGGAGGACAGAGCTCACAGCCTGCAACACAGACATTCACCATGTGCTGAGTGCATCAACTGGTTAGGACAAGGCAGAGGTCTTTAGTTAAAGCTAGTATCGTATTAACCCACAGTCTAAGTATGTTTAAACAGTTAATGATTCAATAAAATAGTGTTGCACTATTTCAAGTGTTGGTGACCTGTATGTGATCCAGAACACCCAACACATTGCAGGACCTACCTGAAAGTGATCTGCCTTCCGCCAGCATTCCGTCATCCTGCAACATGGACAACATCAGCCCGCCGCCGCCGCTCCGCATCGCCGGCAACCTCGGGGCCAACTGGAAGATTTTCAAACAGCGCTTCCAGCTCTTCCTCGAAGCCACGGACAGGGAGGGCGCCTCGAACACCAGGAAGATTGCTCTTCTCCTCTCCATGGCCGGGGACCATGCCATCCACATTTTCAACTCTCTCACCTTCGCAGATGATGAAGATAAGACGAAGTTCAAGACGGTCCTCCTCAAGTTTGACACTCACTGCAGTGTAGAGGTGAATGAAAGTTTCGAACGCTACGTGTTCCAGCAGCGTTTGCAGGGTAAGGATGAACCTTAGGGGCAGCATGGTAGCATTGTGGATAGCACAATTGCTTCACAGCTCCAGGATCCCAGGTTAGATTTCGGCTTGGGTCACTGTCTGTGCAGAGTCTGCACATCCTCCCCGTGTGTGCGTGGGTTTCCTCCGGGTGCTCCGGTTTCCTCCCACAGTCCAAAGATGTGCAGGTTAGGTGGATTGGCGTGATAAATTGCCCTTAGTGTCCAAAATTGCCCTTAATGTTGAGTGAGGTTACTGGGTTATGGGGATAGAATGGAGGTGTTGACCTTGGGTAGGGTGCTCTTTCCAAGAGCCGGTGCAGACTTGATGGGCCGAATGGCTTCCTTCTGCACTGTAAATTCTATGATAATCTATGATTTCCAATCCTTTCTCACTCACCTCCGCATCCTTGCGCAATCTTGCAGCTGCGGGCCCACCTCCAACTCCATGATACGCGACCAGATCGTTTTCGGTGTTCCGTCGGACCCCCTACGTCAGCAGCTCTTCAAAGTAAAGCAACTCGCCCTAGCGACTGCCATCGAGACCTGTGTCTTATATGAAAATGCCACGAGTCGGTATTCCCATATACAAGCGGCAAGGTCCCCACGAGGAGGAATGGGTCCAAGTGATTGAGCACCTCCAGGGCCTCAGCCTGGATGAGGGCAGCCATTTTGTGCGCTTTTCGCGGACTCCCGCGCTTGTACGCACCAAACGAGTGGACGGCGATGTGGAGGAACGTAATGCGCAGGCGCGCACCACGCACGACCACACCGCGCATGCGCGGTGGCGCAGTGAACCTGCTGATGTCACGATGTGCAGCAACTGTGGCTCCACCCATTTAAAGCGGCAATGCCCCGCAAAATCTCGACAGTGTCTACGATGTGGAAGACTTGCCCACTATGCTGCCTTCTGTCGGGCAGCTCAACCTGCCAACTCCCATCGCTTCAGCCAGCCTCGCAGGAATATCCGGGCAATTCAACCCACGGTCACCGAGTCCGATGCGGACCTCCCACAAAGCAGTGACACCGAGGACCCGAAGGCGCCTTTTCGAGTCGGTGCCGTAACGAAAAACAGGCTGTCCCCGAAGCAAAGACACCAGCCACTGTCGGTATACAGCATCAATCCAGACGATGAGTGGTGTGCCACCCTGATGGACAACCGGTCCCAAATACGATTCCGCCTGGACACTGGTGCCTCCGCCAATCTCATGGTGTGGTCTGCTTTCCAAAGCTTTCGTGTCATCCAGCCATCCTTCCATCGGCCTGCCAGCTATTGGACTACAATGGCAACACATTCCTGCTACCAGCTTGTGCCAACTTGAAGTAACGTACAAGTCACGGAAAGCCATCCTTCCTTTTGAGATTGTGGGCTCCTCGAAGGTCTCCCTGCTTGGCGCACAGGCGTGCAAGCTGTTGAACCTCGTTCAAAGAGTTCACTCTCTCTCTCTCCTGATGACATGCCTGCCTTCCAGGACGCTAACTTCAGGGCGCAACTCGATGCCATCATCGACCAGCACCGCGACGTCTTCGAAGGCATGGGCACGCTCCCATATACTTACAAGATCCTACTCAAACAGAACTCCATGCCTGTGGTGCATGCACCTCGCAGAGTCCCAGCACCCCTCAAGGACCGCCTCAAGCAGCAGCTGCAGGACCTCCAAGACCAAGGAGTGACCAACCGACTGGATCAGTTCCATGGTGTGCGTAAAAAAGCCTTCCGGCGAGCTGAGAATTTGCATTGATCCCAAGGATCTGAATCGCAATATCATGAGGGAGCATTATCCAATTCCCAAGCGCGAAGAGATCACATGTGAGATGGCTCGCGCCAAGCTCTTCACCAAACTCGATGCCCCAAAAGGATTCTGGTAAATCCAGCTCGACAAATGCAGCAGGAAACTGTGTACCTTTAACACCCACTTTGGCAGATATTGTTACAACCGAATGCCGTTTGGGATCATATCGGCTTCAGAAATGTTCCACAGGATCATGGAACAAATGATGGAAGGCATTGAAAGTGTTCGCGCAATGTCGACGACATAATCATTTGGTCCACCACCCCGCAGGAGCATGTCAGTCGCCTACAGCGCGTGTTCAAATGCATACGGGAGCAGGGCCTACGCCTCAACAGAGCCAAATGCTCCTTTGGTCAGACGGAACTTAAGTTCCCAGTGGACCACATCTCCCAGTTGGGTGTGTGGCCGGATGCGGACAAGGTGGCTGCTATCACAGCCATGAAAACGCCAGAGGACAAGAAGGCGGTCCTCCAATTTCTGGGCATGGTCAACTTCCTAGGGAAGTTCATCCCTAACCTCGCCTCTCATACCACGGCTCTCAGGAACCTGGTCAAGAAGACGACAGACTTCCAATGGCTTCCTGCCCACGAGCGCGAATGGAGAGAACTCAAAACCAAACTCACCACGGCCCCGGTCCTAGCTTTTTTTGATCCAGTGAAAGAGACAACAATTTCGACCAATGCCAGCCAATCTGGCATTGGGGCAGTGCTCCTGCAACGCAATGAAGCCTCATCATGGGCCCCCGTTGCAGATGCGTCACGCGCCATGACCCCCACGGAACAGCGCTACACGCAGATAGAAAAGGAGTGCCTGGGCCTGTTGACCGGTGTCGTCAAGTTTCATGATTATGTGTACGGCCTTCCCCAATTCACCGTTGAGACCGACTATCGCCCACTGGTCAATATAATACAGAAAGACTTGAACAACATGACGCCTAGCCTCCAGCGTATTCTGCTCAAGCTCCAGCGATACGACTTCCAGCTGGTATACACCCCGGGCAAAGACCTAATCATTGCCGACGCTCTCTCCAGGGCAGTCAACACTCCGTGTGACCCAGCGGGATTCATCTGCCAGGTTGACGCCCATGTGGCCTTCGTGGCCTCCAATCTACCTGCCACGGATGAACGCCTCGTCCAAATTTGCGCGAGACAGCGGCTGACCCTTTGCTAAAGCGTGTCATGCGCCACCTAACCGACGGGTGGCTTAAGGGCCAATGCCCGCAGTTCTACAACATCAGAGATGATCTGGCGGCAGTCGATGGTATTCTCCTGAAACTGGACCGCGTTGTCATCCCGCACAGCATACGCCAGCTCATCTTGGAACAGCTACACAAGGGCCATCTTGGCGTGGAGAAATGCTGCCGACGGGCCCGAGAGGCAGTGTACTGGCCCGGCATCAATGATGACATCGCCAACACAGTGCTCAACTGCCCCACTTGTCAGCGCTTCCAGCCGGCCCAACCACGTGAGACCCTACAGCCCCATGAGTTGGTCACGTCCCCTTGGTCCAAGGTCGGCATTGACCTGTTCCACGCGTTGGGCAAGGACTATGTCCTGATTGTAGACTACTTTTCAAACTACCCGGAAAGTGGTATGTTTACACGACAACACATCGCCTGCAGTCATCCGTGCCTGTAAGGACACCTTTGCTCGACACGGCATCCCACTCACTGGGATGTCGGACAATGGCACCTGCTTCGCAAGCCAGGAATGGTCCAACGTTGCCAGGAGGTACAACTTTGTGCATGTGACATCCAGTCCCCTGTACCCCCAATCCAACGGCAAAGCGGAGAAGGGCGTCCACATAGTCAAACAGCTCCTCTGCAAGGCTGCCGATGCTGGGTCCGATTTCTACCTCGCCCTGCTGGCCTATCGCTCGGCTCCACTGTCCACCGGCCTGTCGCCAGCCCAGCTGCTCATGGGTCGCACCCTGAGGACGATGGTGCCATTCATGTTCCAGACCTCGACCACGTTCCGGTCCTTCAACGAATGCAACTGTTTCGTGCACAGCACAAGGCAGCTCATGACGCCCGTGCAGCTGATCTCCCTGCTCTGGCTCCAGATGACAATGTCCGCATCCATCTTCCGGATGGTGGCTGGTCTGCAACCGCTGTGGTTCTTCGGCAGGTGGCTCCCCGCTCATTCCTGGTTCGTCTACCGGATGGCTCCATTCTGCGCCGCAATCGACGTGCCCTTCGTCTCGTTCTGCGCTCGCTACGTGATCCTCCACCATTGCCACGCCCTCCTGTTGACCCTGACCTGGACTATGTAGAGATTCCGGTCACACTGCATCCTCCTCACTCTGACGCAATCCAGCCCGCTCCTCAGCCGGCGGCTCCCGACCCACCCTTGAGGCGGTCAACCAGAATTCTTCACCCGCCTCAGAGACTTAATTTGTGAACTTTATGGACTCATGGACTTTCTGATTTGTTCTGTTCTTCCGTTTAATCGCTCAAGTGGTTTGTATATAGTGTTCATCTCGTTATTCTTGTGACACACTGTTTTTTTCTACACCAGGCACCTTCCCGTGTAAATAGCTTAGTTTTTATGGACATAGTTCTGTAAATATTTCACACACACGTAGTCATTCACCATATACTATTTATTGCCACGCAGGTACATTTTTTATAAAAGGGGGGATGTCATAATATACACCAGTATATCATGGTGCAGACACACACTGATGGACACACAGTGAGACCAATCAACACACACAACACCGCAGCCAATCACCAGTGAGAGCACACGCACTATAAAGACAGGGGGCATCAGAGTTCCCGCTCATTCAAGTTGCAGCTAGCTAGGAGGACAGAGCTCACAGCCTACAACACAGACATTCACCATGTGCTGAGTGCATCGACTGGTTAGGACAAGGCAGAGGTCTTTAGTTAAAGCTAGTATCGTATTAACCCACAGTCTGAGTATGTTTAAACAGTTAATGTTTCAATAAAATAGTGTTGCACTATTTCAAGTGTTGGTGACCTGTATGTGATCCAGAACACCCAACACATCACAGGCGTTGCTGGTTGTTCGAGGAGATGTCAAACAGCATGTGCTGCAGGAGGCTCCGCCTCAACAAGGGGATGGTGCAGAACCTGTGCCATGTCCTTGCAGACTTGGCACCACGTGGAGGATGAGGAAACCCACTCCCAGTGGCCATTAGGGTCACCACAGCCCTGAACCTTTACATTTCAGGTTCATTCCAGGGCTCGAGCGGGGACTTGTGCGGATTTCCCAACCTACAGCCCGCAAGCGTTTCCGTGAAGTCATGGATGCCCTGTTTGCCTGGGCAGGCAACTACATAAACTTTGACCTGGACCAAATCTATCAAGATGCCCAGGCAGCAGGATACTCCGCCATCATCGGGATGCCCGGGTCTAGGAGGTAATAGATGGTACGCATGTCGCATGTTGTGAGCACTGAGCAGCCCAGGAGTGCCCTTCATCAACAGGAATGGGTTCCACTCCCTGAATGTCCAACTCATGTACGACCACCACCTCAAGATCTTCCACATGTGTGCACACTTCCCACAGCGTGTGTACAACAGCGAGATCCTGCGGCAGTTGGAGATCCCCGGCCTCTTCGAGGGACACCCCAGGATGATGGTCGGTTATTGGTACAGCACAGGAACAGGCCCTTCGGCCCTTCAAGCCTGCGCCAACCATGCTGCCCATCTAACCTAAAACCTTCTACAGATCCGGGACCCGTATCCCTCTTTTCCCATCCTATTCATGTGTTTGTCAGGACGTCCCTTAAACGTCACTATCGTATCTGCTTCCACCACCTCCTCCTGCAGCGAGTTCCAGGCATCAACCACCCTCTGTGTAAAAAAACTTCCCTCGCATATCTCCTCTAAACTTTGCCCCTCGCTCCTTAAACCTATATCCCCTATTAATTGACTTCCACCCTGGGAAAAGGCTTCTGACTATCCACTCTGTCCATGCCCCTCATAAATTTGTAGACTTCTATCAGGCCACCCCTCAACTTCCAGTGAGTTCTCCCAGTGAGCCAGAGAAGACACAGCCAGAGTGAGACAGAACCAAGAGTGAGTTTGGGAATTTGAATCTAGGTGGGAATTGAATTAAATCAGTAAGGCAGCTCCTTTTACATTTCAGGAGTTTAAATTAATTAAAATAAGCTAGAATTGTGCAGTGTAGGTTAACAAGGGCTGCCCCACCCACTCACATAACTGGTTGGCAGTTAAGTGTCAGTCACTTAAATCTACCTTGATCCAAAAGCAGGTGGGGGAGGGGAGTCAATTCAGGACGATTTAAAAAGAGCAACTTGTAAACTCACTCCCAGTGAGTTCCCCCAGTGAGCCAGAGAAGACACAGCCAAAGTGAGACAGAACCAAGAGTGAGTTTGGGAATTTGAATCTAGGTGGGAATTCGAAGCTGGGTGGGGAGGAAGTGCTTTTTATCCCTGGTGACTGGTAAGTAGTGTTTCTGTTTTTCTGTTTCTTTTCATTGGTATATTATTTTTTTTTTCTTCGTTGTTTATTTATTTATTTAATTTTGGGGGGGGAAATTGTAATTGTTGAAGTTAACCGAAGGTTTAAGACATGGCAGGAGATCTCAGACCCGTGTCATGCTCCTCGTGTGTGATGTAGGAGCTCAGGGACACGTCCACTGTCCCTGGCTCCTTCACGTGCAAGAAGTGTGTCCGGTTGCAGCTCCTGTTAGACCGCTTGATGGCTCTGGAGCTGCGGATGGACTCACTTTGGAGCATCCGCGATGCTGAGGACGTTGTGGATAGCACGTTAACGTGTTGGTCACACCGCAGGTGAAAGGTACTGAGGGAGATAGAAAATGGGTGACCAAAAGACAGAGCAAGAGTAGGAAAGCAGTTCAGGTGTCCTCTGCGGTCATCTCCCTGCAAAACAGATAGACCGCTTTGGATACTGTTGAGGGAGATGGCTCACCAGGGGAAGGCAGCAGCAACCAGGTTCATGGCACCGTGGCTGGCTCTGCTGCACAGCTCGGCAGGAAGAAGAATGGCAGGGCTATAGTGATAGGGGACTCAATTGTAAGGGGACTAGACAGGCGGTTCTGCGGACGCAATTGAGACTCCAGGATGGTATGTTGCCTCCCTGGTGCAAGGGTCAAGGATGTCTCGGAGCGGCTGCAGGACATTCTGGGGGGGGGGGGGTGAACAGCCAGCTGTCATGGTGCACATAGGCACAAACGATATAGGTAAAAAACGGGACGAGGTCCTACAAGCTGAATTTAGGGAGTTAGGAGTTAAACTAAAAAGTAGGACCTCAAAGGTAGTAATCTCAGGATTTCTACCAGTGCCACGAGCTAGTCGGAGTAGGAATGTCAGGATAGAGAGGATGAATGCGTGGCTCGAGAGATGGTGCAAGAGGGAGGGATTCAAATTCCTGGGACACTGGAACCGGTTCTGGGAGAGGTGGGACCAGTACAAACCGGACAGTCTGCACCTGGGCAGGACTGGAACCAATGTCCTAGGGGGGGTGTTTGCTAGAGCTGTTGGGGAGGGTTTAAACTAATGTGGCAGGGGGATGGGAACCGATGCAGGAAGTTGGAAGGTAGTAAAACAGGGACAGAAACAAAAGGTAGTAAGGGGGAAAATGTAAGGCAGAGAAGCCATAGTCAAAAATCAAAAAGGGCGACAGTACAAGGTACAGTGACTGAGGGGAGCTCAGTGAATAGGACCAGGAATACTAAAAGGAATAAAACTGGAAGTGAAAACATTAATGGTAAGCGACGTGGCAGGTTGTTACATGAAGATATGGGTTCAACGACAAGGAAAATTAGGAGAAAGGTTAAGAGGAAATATAACTTGGGAGAGGTTACTGATTGAGGTGTTAAAATTCAGAACCGAGGTAAAAAAGCCAACATAAGTGTACTTTACCTGAATGCTCGTAGTATTCGGAATAAGGTAAATGAGTTGATGGCGCAAATCATCGTGAATGACTATGATTTAGTGGCCATTACTGAAACATGGTTAAAGGATGGTCACGACTGAGAGTTAAATATCCGAGGGTATCAAACTATTCGGAAGGACAGAGTGGGTGGTAAGGGAGGTGGTGTAGCTCTGTTATTTAAGGATGACATCCGGGCAACAGTAAGGGATGACATTGGTGCTATGGAGGATAAGGTTGAATCCATTTGGGTGGAAATCAGGAATAGTAAGGCGAAAAAGTCACTGGTAGGAGTAGTCTATAGGCCACCAAATAGTAACATTATGGTGGGGCAGGCAATAAACAAAGAAATAACTGATGCATGTAGAAATGGCACAGCAGTTATCATGGGGGATTTTAATCTACATGTCGATTGGTTTAACCAGGTCGGTCAAGGCAGCCTTGAGGAGGAGTTTATAGAATGTATCCGCGATAGTTTCCTAGAACAGTATGTAATGGAACCTACGATGAAACAAGCGGTCCTAGATCTGGTCCTGTGTAATGAGACAGGATTGATTAAGGATCTCATAGTTAGGGATCCTCTCGGAAGGAGCGATCACAATATGGTGGAATTTAAAATACAGATGGAGGGTGAGAAGGTAAAATCAAGCACTCATGTTTTGTGCTTAAACAAAGGAGATTACAATGGGATGAGAGAAGAACTAGCTAAGGTAGACTGGGAGCAAAGACTTTATGGTGAAACAGTTGAGGAACAGTGGAGAACCTTCCGAGTGGTTTTTCACAGTGCTCAGCAAAGGTTTATACCAACAAAAAGGAAGGACAGTAAAAAGAGGGAAAATCGACCGTGGATATCTGAGGAAATAAGGGAGAGTATCAAATTGAAGGAAAAAAACATACAAAGTAGCAAAGATCAGTGGGAGACTAGGGGACGGGGAAATCTTTAGGGGGCAACAGAAAGCTACTAAAAAAGCTATAAAGAAGAGTAAGATAGATTATGAGAGTAAACTTGCTCAGAATATAAAAACAGATAGTAAAAGTTTCTACAAATATATAAAACAAAAAAGAGTAGCTCAGGTAAATATTGGTCCTTTAGAGGATGAGAAGGGAGATTTAATAATGGGAGATGAGGAAATGGCTGAGGAACTGAACAGGTTTTTTGGGTCGGTCTTCACAGTGGAAGACACAAATAACATGCCAGTGACTGATGGAAATGAGGCTATGACAGGTAGCCTTGGTGATAACAATCCTTGAGAGGATTGTTATCACCAAGGAGGTAGTGATGGGCAAGCTAATGGGGCTAAAGGTAGACAAGTCTCCTGGACCTGATGGAATGCATCCCAGAGTGCTAAAAGAGATGGCTAGGGAAATTGCAAATGCACTAGTGATAATTTACCAAAATTCACTAGACTCTGGGGTGGTCCCGGCGGATTGGAAATTAGCAAACGTGACACCACTGTTTAAAAAAGGAGGTAGGCAGAAAGCGGGTAATTATAGGCCAGTGAGCCTAACTTCGGTTGTAGGGAAGATGCTGGAATCTATCATCAAGGAAGAAATAGCGAGGCATCTGGATGGAAATTGTCCCATTGGGCAGACGCAGCATGGGTTCATAAAGGGCAGGTCGCGCCGAACTAATTTAGTGGAATTTTTTGAGGACATGAACTGTGCGGTAGATAACGGGGAGCCAATGGATGTGGTATATCTGGATTTCCAGAAAGCCTTTGACAAGGTGCCACACAAAAGGTTGCTGCATAAGATAAAGATGCATGGCATTAAGGGGAAAGTAGTAGCATGGATAGAGGATTGGTTAATTAATAGAAAGCAAAGAGTGGGGATTAATGGGTGTTTCTCTGGTTGGCAATCAGTAGCTAGTGGTGTCCCTCAGGGATCAGTGTTGGGCGCACAACTGTTCACAATTTACAAAACAAAAGAACAAAGAAATGTACAGCACAGGAACAGGCCCTTCGGCCCTCCAAGCCCGTGCCGACCATGTTGCCTGACTAAACTACAATCTTCTACACTTCCTGGGTCCGTATCCCTCTATTCCCATCCTATTCATGTTTTTGTCAAGATGCCCCTTAAATGTCACTATCGTCCCTGCTTCCACTACCTCCTCCGGCAGCGAGTTCCAGGCACCCACTACCCTCTGTGTAAAATACTTGCCTCGTACATCTACTCTAAACCTTGCCCCTCTCACCTTAAACCTATGCCCCCTAGTAATTGACCCCTCTACCCCAGGGAAAAGCCTCTGACTATCCACTCTGTCTATGCCCCTCATAATTTTGTAGACCTCTATCAGGTCATCCCTCAACCTCCTTC
This sequence comes from Scyliorhinus torazame, assembly GCF_047496885.1. Lineage (NCBI taxonomy): Eukaryota > Metazoa > Chordata > Chondrichthyes > Carcharhiniformes > Scyliorhinidae > Scyliorhinus > Scyliorhinus torazame. Next base: position 115,932,794 of record NC_092712.1, on the reverse strand, counting down.
GTTCCCGTGAGAACAAACCGAGTTTATTCAACCGCTCCTCATAGCTAATGCCCTCCATACCAGGCAACATTCAGGTAAATCTCTTCTGCACCCTCTCTAAAGCCTCCACATCCTTCTGGTAGTGTGGCGACCAGAATTGAACACGATACTCCAAGTGTGGCCTAACTAAGGTTCTATACAGCTGCAACATGACTTGCCAATTCTTATACTCAATGCCCCAGCCAATGAAGGCAAGCGTGCCGTATGCCTTCTTGACTACCTTCTCCACCTGTGTTGCCCCTTTCAATGACCTGTGGACCTGTACTCCTAGATCTCTCTGACTTTCAATACTCTTGATGATTTGGAGTTGGGGACCAAGGGCAATGTGTCCAAGTTTGCGGACGACACTAAGATAAGTGGTAAAGCAAAAAGTGCAGAGGATACTGGAAGTCTGCAGAGGGATTTGGATAGGCTAAGTGAATGGGCTAGGGTCTGGCAGATGGAATATAATGTTGACAAATGTGAGGTTATCCATTTTGGTAGGAATAACAGCAAAAGGGATTATTATTTAAATGATAAAATATTAAAACATGCTGATGTGCAGAGAGACCTGGGTGTGCTAGTGCATGAGTCACAAAAAGTTGGTTTACAGGTGCAACAGGTGATTAAGAAGGCAAATGGAATGTTGTCCTTCATTGCTAGAGGGATGGAGTTTAAGACTAGGGAGGTTATACTGCAATTGTATAAGGTGTTAGTGAGGCCACACCTGGAGTATTGTGTTCAGTTTTGGTCTCCTTACTTGAGAAAGGACGTACTGGCACTGGAGGGTGTGCAGAGGAGATTCACTCGGTTAATCCCTGAGCTGAAGGGGTTGGATTACGAGGAGAGGTTGAGTAGACTGGGACTGTACTCGTTGGAATTTAGAAGGATGAGGGGGGATCTTATAGAATCATATAAGATTATGAAGAGAATAGATAGGATAGATGCGGGCAGGTTGGTTCCACTGGCGGGTGAAAGCAGAACTAGGGGGCATAGCCTCAAAATAAGGGGAAGTAGATTTAGGACTGTCTTTAGGAGGAACCTCTTCACCCAAAGGGTTGTGAATCTATGGAATTCCTTGCCCAGTGAAGCAGTAGAGGCTCCTTCATTAAATGTTTTCAAGATAAAGATAGATAGTTTTTTAAAGAATAAAGGGATTAAGGGTTATGGTGTTGGGGCCGGAAAGTGGAGCTGAGTCCACAAAAGATCAGCCATGATCTCATTGAATGGGGGAGCAGGCTCGAGGGGCCAGATGGCCTACTCCTGCTCCTAGTTCTTATGTTCCATCGTCCGAGTGATTAAAAAAAAACTTTTATCCGAGTTGGTCAGGATGGCCGAGCGATCTAACGTACTGTTCATGTTGCACTCTTCTCTGGAGGCGTTGGTTCGAATCCCATGCTTGACATTGACTATTTTTATTGTGGGGCTGGTTTAGCTCAATGGGCTAGACAGCTGGTTTGTGATGCAGAACAAGGCCAGCAGCGCGGGTTCAATTCCCGTACCAGCTTACCCGAACAGGAGCCGGAATGTGGCGACTGGGGGCTTTTCACAGTAACTTCATACTTGTGATAATAAAAGGTTATTATTATTATTCTCCAACCTCTCCTAATAGCTAATGCACTCCATAGCAGGCAACATTCTGGTAAACCTCATCTGTACTCTCTCCAAAGCCTCTGCATCCTTCTGGTAGTGTGGCTACCAGAATTCAACATCATATTCTAAGTATGGCCTAACTAAGGTTCTATACAGCTGCAGGATGACTCACCAAGTTTTATAGCTGATGAAGGCAAGCATGCTGTATGCCTACTTGACTACCTTCTCTACCCGTGTTGCCACTTTCAGTGACCTGTGGACCTCTACCTGTCAATACTCTTAAGGGTTCTGCCATTTACTGTATATTTCCCACCTGAATTAGACCTTCCAAAATGCATTACCTCACATTTGTCCAGATTAAATTCCATCTGCCATCTCTCCGCTCAAGTCTCCAATCAATCTGTAACCTGCTGTATCCTCTGACAGTCCTCATCGCTATCCGCAATTCCACCAACCTTTGTGTTGTCTGCAAACTTACGAATCAGGCCAGTTACATTTTCCTCCAAATCATTTATATATACGACAAACAGCAAATGTCCCAGCACTGATTCCTGCCCAGCACCACTAGTCACAGCCATCCATTCAGAAAAGCTCCCACTGCTAAGCTTTGTCTTCTATGACCTAGCCAGTTCTGTATCCATCTTGTCAGCTCACTTCTGATCCCGTATGACTTCACCTTCTGTATCAGTCTGCCATAAGGGACCTTGACAAAGGCCTTACTTAAGTCAATGTAGACAACATCCACTGCCCTACCTTCATCAATCATCTTCATCACTTCCTCGGAAAACTCAAGCAAGTTGCTGAGACACGACCTCCCCTTCACAAAACCATGCTGCTTCTCGTTAATATGTCTGCTTGCTTCCAAATGGGAGTAAATCCTTTCTTGAAGAATCCTCTCCAATAATTTCCCTACCACTGATGTAAGGCTCACCGACCTGTAATTTTGTGGATTATCCTTGCTACCCTTCTTAAATGAAGGAACAACATTAGCTATTCTCTAGTTCTCTGGGACCTCTCCTGTAGCCAATGACAATACAATGATTTCTGTCAAGGCCCCAGCAATGTCCACCCTTGCCTCTCTCAGTATTCTTAGGTAGATCACATCAGGCCCTGGGGACTTATCTACCTAAATGTTTCTCAAGATGCCCAACACCACCTCCTTTTTGATCTCAATGTGAGCCAGACTATCTACACACCCTTCCCCAGACTCATCATCCACCAAGTCATTCTCTTTAGTGAATAGTGATGCAAAGTACTCATTTAGTACCTCGCCCATTTCCTCTGGCCCCATGCATATATTTCCTCCCCAGTCCTTGAATGAGCCAATTCTTTCCCTGGCTACCCTCTTGCTCTTTATGTACATATAAAAAGCCTTGGGATTTTCCTTAATACTGTTTGCCAATGATTTTTCGTGACCCCTTTTAGCCTTCCTGACTCTTTGTTTAAGTTCCTTCCTACTTTCCTTATATTCCTCATGGACTTCGCCTGTTCCCAGCCTTCTAGCCCATACAAATGCTTCCTTTTTCCCTCGTTATCCAAGGTTCCCGTAACTTGCCATACTTATCCTTCTTCCTCATAGGAACATGCCGGTCCTGAATTCCTATCAACTAACATTTGAAAACCTCCCCCGTGCCAGATGTTGATTTACCGTCAAACATCCGCTCCCAATCTAGATTCTTCAGTTCCTGTCTAATATTGTTATAATTAGCCTTCCTTCACCAAATTTAGCACTTTCACCCGAGAACTACACTTATCTTTATCCAACAATACCTTAAAGCCTACTGAATTATGGTCACTGATCCCGAAATGCACCCCTATTGAAACTTCAACCACCTGGCCGGGCTCATTCCTCAATATCAGGTCCAGTCCGACCCTACCCTAGTTGAACTATCTACATGGTGGGCGGGATTCTCCCCTACCAGGCGGGGTGGGGGTCCTGGAGGGATGGCGTGGCGTGAGCCACTCCGGCGTCGGGCTGCCCCAAAGTTGGGGGAAAGGCGGAAAAGGCCTTTGGTGCCACGCCAGCCGGGGACGAAAGGACTTCGGCGGGCGGCGGAAGTCCGCGCGGGAGCGTCAGCGGCTGCTGACGTCATCCTCGCGTATGCGCAGGGGGGGTGTCTCTTCCGCGTCGGCCATGGTAAAGACTGTGGACGAGGCGGAGGGAAAAGAGTGCCCCCACGGATCGGTGGGCCCCGATCGCGGGCCAGGCCATCGTGGGGGCACCCCCGGGGCCAGATCGCCCCGTGCCCCCCCCCCCCCCAGGACCCCGGAGCCTGCCCGCGTCACCTAGTCCCGCCGGGAAGAGAGGTGGTTTAATCCTCGCCGACTGGACAGGCATTCCAGCAGCGGGACTTTGGCCCATCGCGGGCCGGAGAATCGCTGGGAGGGGCCCGCCAATCGGCGCAGCGCGCCGTGATTCCCACCCCCGCCGAATATCCGGTGCCGGAGAATTCGGCAACTGGCGGGGGCAGGATTCACGCCAGCCCCCGGCGATTCTCCGACCCGGTTGGAGGTCGGAGAATCCCGCCCATTGTTTCAAGAAGCCCTCCTGGATTCTCCTTACAAAACCTGCCCCATCCAAGCCCTAAGCACTAAGTGAGTACCAGTCAATATAGGGGAAGTTACAATCACCCACCACAACAACCCTGTTGCTTTTACACCTTTTCAAAATCTGCCTACATATCTGGTCCTCTATCTGGCTTTTGGGAGGCCTATAGTAAACCCAACACTGTGACTACACCCTTCCTATTCCTGAGCTCTACCCATATTGCCCTCCGAGGTGTCCTCCTGCAGTACAGATGTGATATTCTGTTAACCGTTTTACTGGATTTGTAACTTGTTTTCTCCTTTCTTTCTTACAGGGTGGAATTTCAAAGCAAATTTTACAAAGGAGCAGGCTATAAATTCATCCCCTTCTCATTTACGGACATTTGTAAAAGAAAAATCAACAATTAATAGATTGTTTGACAAATATTTCTTGTTATGTAGGAACATTGAAATATAACAAACTGCATGTTTAGTAGCATCAAATTTAAAATTGTTCATCGTGCGTAATTCATCAGATGCATTATCAAAAAAAGTGTAGATTATTCTTGATAGAAAATGCAATATAGTTAAATATCTTAAAATGGAAGTATTCAGAAAAATGTTTTATTGTGATTCTCACCAAGGTGTCTGTCTCCTGTACAACACTGTGAGCATAATTGCAAATGTCAGCCCTTGTGATTAGCTTAATGAATTGCTGAGTTACTTTTGAGAACTGTTCTCTGTCCTTAAGGATGCTGTGGTAGTCTGCATTCAGTATCTATCTTGTAGCAGCAATTTTGCATCAACAACTTGCATTTTTCTCATGAGCAAGAAACACTTCAAAGTGCTTTACGTAGAATTACAGATTTTTACAAGATGTGGAGATGCCGGTGTTGGACTGAGGTGGGCATGGTAAGAAGTCTTACAACACAAGGTTAAAGTCCAACAGGTTTGTTTGGAGTCACTAGCTTTCAGAGCGTAGCTCCTTCATCAGGACTCACCTGATGAAAGATTTTTACAACCCTCTCTACGGTGAGACTTTCCATTTGTTCAGTTATGTTTCCCTGTGCAGAAGGAGACCATTCAGCCCATCGAGTCTACACCGACCCTCTGAAAGAGCCCCACACTATCCCAGTATCCCCACCTAACCTTTTGGATACTAAGGGCAATTTAGCATGGCCAAACCACCTAACCTGCACATCTTTGGACTGTGGGAGGAATCCAGAGCACCCAGAGGAAACCCACGCAGACACGAGAAGGTGCGAACTCCACACAGTCACCCAGGCCGGAATTGAACCCAGGTCCCTGGCGCTGTGAGGCAGCGGTGCTAACCACTCTGCCACATATTCTGATATGGCATTTGAAGATGCATTTGCTGACATTGACCACATGTGTGAGGTCATTGAATTTCTTGCGGCACAGCAGAGCTTGGCACCTGGCATTGACCTCCCTGTTTATCTGCTCCCACTGCCTGCTGAATATATTTTTCAAGGGCCTCCTCCAGATTCTGAACATCTTTCCATTCCACCTCTATCACCAAGGCTTTTGGATTCTGTTCTCTCCCATGTTGTGCCACAATTAAATGTTCCACAGGTTCAGTCTGCTCAACTGCCAGCACTTGCACCAGCCACAATGCGCCTGCTCTTTAAGAGGGTGCAAGCTAGTAACTGGTGCTAGCCATTCATGATATTGACCCTTGCCTAGGCATCCAATCAATCAATTTTTCTGGCTGGATGCTGAAACCATTTCAAAGAGTAGGCAGCAAAACATTAGTATGTAATATTAGGGTGTCACTGGCTTGGCCAGCATTTATTACCTATCCCTAGTTGTCCTGGAGAATGTGGTGGTGAGCTGCCTTCTTGAAATTCTGCAGTCCATGTGGTGTCGAAACACCTATGGTGCTGTTAGGAAGGGCTTTCCAGGACTTTGACTCAGTGACTGTGAAGGAATGGCGATATATTTCCACGTCAGGACGGTGAGTGAATTGGAAGGAATCTTGCAGGTGGTGATATTCCCATGCCTCTGCTGTCCCTGTCCTCCTAGGTAGTAGAGGTCTTGGGTTTGGAAGGTGCTGTCAAAGGAGCCTTTATGAGTTGCTGCAGTACACCTTGTAGATGGTACAAACGGCTCCGACTGTGCGTCAGTGGCGGAGGGAGTGAGTGTTAAAAGTGTTGGATGGGGTGTCAATCAGCGGGCCACTTCATCTTGGATGCTGTTGAGCTTCTTGACTGTTGTTACCGCTGCACTGATCCAGGCCAGTGGAGAGTATTCCATTACACTTGTGCCTTGTAGCTGGCGAACAGGCTTTGGGGAGTCAGGAGGTCAGTTGCGCACTACTGAATTCCAAGCCTTGTAACCACAGACTTTTATGCTTGGTCCAGTTTAGTTTCTGGTCAATGGTAATCCACTAGGAAATTGCAAGTGGTGGGATTCAGTGATAGTAATACCATTGACTGTCAGGTGAAGCAAGTTGGATTCACTCTTGTTGGAGATGGTCACTGCCTGGCACTTATATGGCAGGTAATGTTCACGCCACACCTCAGTCCAAGCTTGAATATTGTCCAGATCTTGCTCCATATGGACACAGGCTGCTTTTGCATTTGGGCAGTTACAAATGATGCAATTATCTAAGAACATCCCCACTTCTGTCCTTGTGATGGAGGGGAGGTAGTTGATGAAACACCCGAGGACACACCCTGAAGAACTACTGCAGCAATGTCCCATTACTGGGATGATTTACTTACAATCGTCACAATCATCTTCCATTGTGTTCGGTATCATTCCAACCAATGGAGAGTTTTTCCCCGATTCCCATTGACGTTGGTTTTGCTAGAGCTCCTTCAAGCCACACTTGGTCAAATGTTGCCTAACCCTAACCTTTGATGTCTAAGGCAGTCACTCTCACCTCACCTCTTGAGTTCAGCTATGTCTATGTTTGGACCAAGGCTGTAATGAGGTCAGGAGATGAATGGAGCCCAAACAGTAGTTGTATTCTGTGTGAGTGCATCACAATCCCCTTGCCCAGTTTTGGAGGCTGTCCTGTTTATCCCAATTAGACAGTTTGTCTGCTCATGTATTTGTCAAAGTTCCATGGCACTTTATGAAGGAGAGTCCTGGTCACCATTCAGCTCTTGGTCAACACCAAAGCAAGTGTAATTGGCAATTCATTTGCTGTAAATGGGACTTTGTTTGGGCTTGGAACAACAATCTCCCCAGTCTTGAGTTTGCCAGTTTTTAATGTTGAGGTCGCTGATTCTAAGTTGCAATAGTAAAATGCTTAATCCTCCTGAACTGACATCAAGGGGCTGCTGTTTGTACTTGCTAATTAGCTCTGGAGGGACAAGTGAGAAGAAGAGAACCTGGCAGTGATATTCCATTCTAAGAGGTTGTAGGTGGTAGAAAATGTAATGACCAGATAGTAATCTGCTACATGAGCAATTCTAGAATATTTTAAAGTGCGATTATTAGTGGCATACATATAAAATAATGATATAAGCCAAAAAGGTCTCCAATGTTTTATGTCAACTCTTTAGACAATAAAATAACTATCCTGAAGCCCGCAGTGACTGTGTATTTATATTACAGGAACTATATTTGTATCTGTGTAAGCTGGTTTTATTGAGTTACACCTTTATTAAAATCCACTACAGTTTATGATCCTTGTTCATTTTTAATGAGAATACTTAGTATTTGTTGCTGTATTTAATCAGTATTTCGAAATGTGTCAAGAAAACACATATTTCAGGAGTCTTCTGCTCTCCAGCAAGCCACATGTTCGATCAAAGAGACGATCCTGCTCCTAGTCAGGGTATTAATTACAGAAGAATTAAAACTGGACAAGTATAGCCCTCTCATAGGGTTTATCTTCCTATTTTTGCACCTTTTTTTAACATTCAAAATAAAGTTCCTTCTGCACTATTTGAATGCAATTGTTAAATTGTTTGTCTTAAATGGCCAGCAACTGCAATAAAATAGAAGAGAGAAATATTTAGGTACATGCAGGTTCGAGACTTTGCCAGAAAGGAGATACCGAGCTTCCCAGTAGAGCCGGCTTCCACATTGCTGGAGGAGGTGCTGATGACGGGGACTGGAGAAGGGAGTAGTATCGACAGTTTACGGGGCTATTTTGGAAGAGGAGAAGGCGCTACTGGAAGGGATCAAGGCAAAGTGGGAGGAAGAGTTGGGAGAGGGTATGGAGGAGGGGTTCTGCTGTGAGGTGCTCCAGAGGGTGAACACCTCCACTTCCATGTGCAAGGTTGGGGCTGATACAGCTGAAGGTGGGTGTATAGAGCACACCTTACAAGGGCGAGGATGAGCCAGCTCTTTGAGGGGGGAGAAGATGTGTATGAACGTTGCGGGGGGGCCCCACAAACCACATTCATGTGTTTTGGTCCTGTCCAAAGCTGGAGGAATACTGGAAGGAGGCTTTTAGGGTAATCTCTAAAGTGGTGCACATGAAACTGGACCCGGGCCCTCGGGAGGCCATATTCGGGGTGTCGGACCAGCCGGGGTTGGAAACGGGTGCGGAGGCAGATGTTGTAGCCTTCGCCTCGTTGATCGCCCGAAGGCGGATGCTGTTAGGGTGGAGATCAACCTCTCCACCCTGTGCCCTGGCGTGGCGGGGGGACCTGCTGGAATTCTTGACGTTTGAGAAGGTCAAATTTGAACTGAGGGGAAGGATGGAGGGGTTTTACAATTCATGGGCATTATTCATCATGCACTTTCGAGAATTGGATTACATCGAACATTGGGGGGTGGGGCTGGGAGGGTTGGGGGAGGGGGATTGTATGTGTTAATGGTGTCTATGGGTGATTCCTAATTCCTTTTTGTCATTTGTTCATGTTAACATGCGGGCTAATGTTTGGAGGTTTGGTGGGACGACGGGATCGTTGTTATTGATTTGGGGATTGACATTGCATTCGTTACTGATTATTGTTTATTGTTGGGTGTAAATTTGGAAGAAAATGTGAAAAAGGAGAATAAAAATATATATTTTTAAATAACTAAAATAGAAGAGAGGGTGAACACGTTAAGCAGCGCCCAAAAAGAAAAGAAAGAAATCCCTAAAGAGTTCAAACTGACCATGTTAACAACTTTGCTACAACCTTCAAGAGAAAGAAGGAGGCTGTTCGGCCCATCTGAAAGAGCATCCTACCTAGGCCCAATTCCCCCACCCTATCCTCATAACTCCACCTAACAGTCCATCCTCGTTGTGGATTCGGAGGACGAATGGCGTGCGGTGATGCAGGTCAACCGCTGCTCCATCCAGTTCAAGCTGGACATTGGTGCTTCTGCCAACCTCCTCTCACAGGCAGACTTCAAACGCATCAAGAAGCCCCCCAAGGTCCTTCCTGCAGCCTGCCAGCTCCTGGACTATAACGGTAATGCCATCACGGCACTGGGGTCCTGCCATCTACTCGCCTCCAACCGGAGCAACCATGCACGGCTAAGGTTTGAAATTGTCAAGCCGGACAGGGCATCCCTACTGGGCGCGCATGCCTGCAAAAAGCTAAACCTGGTGTAGCGGGTTTATTCAACGACATTCTCCAACGTGGATCTTCAAGCTGGCATTGACGACATCCTCGCACAGTATCCAGATGTGTTTGACGGGATGGGCACTTTGCCATATCGGTACAAGATCCTTCTGCGACCTGATGCCAAGCCAGTGGTCCATGCACCACGCCGGGTCCCGGCTCCGCTGAAGGAGCGCCTGAAGGAACAGCTCAAGGAGCTGCAGCAGCAGGGGATCATTTCCAGGGTAACCGAACCGACTGACTGGGTCAGCTCGATGGTGGTGGTTAAAAAACCCTCTGGAGACCTGCGCATTGATCCCAAGGATCTCAACCAGAATATAATGCGTGAACACTACCCCATCCCGAAGTGGGAGGAACTCACCAGTGAGATGGCACATGCACGGTTTTTCACGAAGTTAGATGCGTCACATGGATTCTGGCAAATGCAGATGGATGAGTCCAACAGAAGGCTCTGCACCTTCAACACACCGTTTGGCAGGTACTGCTATAACCGTATGCCTTTCGGCATCGTCTCAGCATCGGAGATATTTCATCGCATCATGGAGCAGATTATGGAGGCAATCGAAGGGGTTTGTGTGTACGTGGATGACGTCATCATATGGTCCACGACCCCTGAGGAGCATGTTTCCCGTCTCCAGCAGGAATTCTGCCGTGTCCACGCCAATGGCCTGAAGCTGAACAGGGCCAAATGTTGCTTTGGCATGTCGACACTCAAGTTCCTAGGAGACCAGGGGCGGGATTCTACGACCCCCCCGCTGGGTCGGAGAATCGCCGGGGGGGGGGGGGGGCGGCATGAATCCCGCCCCCATGGGCTGCCGAATTCTCCGGCACCAAGGATTTGGCGGGGCGGGAATCGCGGCGCGCTGGTTGGCGGCCGCTGCCAGCGACCTACCCCGGCGATTCTCCGGCCCTCGATGGGTACCCCATCAGTACCCCTGCCGTAAATTAGAGTAGGTCCTTACCGGCGGGACCTGGCAGCGAGCGGCCTCCAGGGTACTCGGGGGGGGGGGGGGGTGCGGGGGGATCTGGACCCAGGAGGTGCCCCCATGGTGGCCTGTCCCGCGATCGGGGCGCACCGATCCGCGTGCGGGCCTGTGATGTGGGGGCACTCTATTCTTCCGTAGCAGTCCGCCATTGCCGGTGCAGAGACGAAGACCACTGCGCATGCACTGGGATGACGCCAGCACACGCTGGCGCTCCCGCGCATGCGCCAACTCGTGCCGGCCGGCAGAGGCCCTTCGGCACCGGTTGGCGTGGCGCCAAGCCCCTTCCCTGCCGGCTCTGGCGCGGCGCAAACCACTCCCACTCCGGCCTAATACCTGAAGGTGCGGAGGATTCCGCACGTTTGGGGCGGCCCAACGCCAGAGTGGTTCACGCCACTCCTTCCCGCTGGAGCTGCCCGCCCCGCCGATTACGGCAGAATCCTGCCCCAGATTTTTTAGCAGGGCATGTGCCCCGACACAGACAAGGTCAAGGCCATCGCAGCCATGAAGGTCTCGGAAGACAAGAAGGCGGTATTGCGCTTCCTGGGCATGGTCAATTTTCTGGGCAAGTTCATCCCAAACATAGCCTCACACACCACAGCTCTATGAAACCGAGTGAAGAAGTCCACTGCCTTCGGGTGGAAGGCAGCCCATCAGGCAGAGTGGTTGGAGCTGAAAGCCAAGCTCACCACTGCACCCATATTGGCATTTTTCGACCCAGACAGGGAAACGGAAATCTCAACAGATGCAAGCCAGAATGGCATTGGTGCGGTCCTGCTTCAATGCAATGACACCTCATCCTGGGCACCGGTTGCCTACGCATCAAGGGCAATGACGTCCATCGAACAAAGGTAAGCACAAATCGAGAAGGAATGCCTGGGCCTTCTCACTGGCATTCTCAAGTTTCACAACTATGTCTACGGCCTGCCGACATTCACAGTCGAGACGGATCACAGGCCCCTGGTCCACATTATCCACAAGGACCTGAACCACATGACGCCTCGGTTGCAGCGCATCCTCCTCAAACTCAGAAGGTACAACTTTGACCTGGTCTACACGCCTGGCCAGGAGCCCATCATTGCCGATACACTGTCCCGCTCCATCACCGTGCCTAGTGAACCACTGAACGTCATCTGGCAAATTGAATCACAGGTGCAGCTGTGTGCTAGCACCCTCCCGGCATCTGATGAGAAGGTGATTCGAATCCGTGAGGAGACAGCCAAGGACCCCCTCTTGCAGCGTGTTATGCAACACCTAGCGAATGGCTGGCAAAAAGGGCAGTGCCATCAATTTTTCAATGTAAAGGACGACCTGACGGTGGTTGATGGTATCCCCCTCAAACTGGACCGGATTGTAATTCCACACAGTCTCCAGAGCTTGGTACTCCGTCAAATCCATGAGGGCCACCTGGGTGTGGAAAAGTGCAGACGCAGAGCCAGGCAGGCTGTCTACTGGCCCGGGATCAGCCAGGACATCGCGAACATGGTCCTTAACTGTGCAACCTGTCAACCCTTTCAGCCAGCGCAGAGTAAGGAGATACTTCAGCAGCATGAAATCGAAACCTCTCCGTGGTTCAAGGTTGGCATCGACCTCTTTCATGCAAATGGTCGTGATTACGTGTTAATCATTGATTACTTTTCCAATTACCCTGAAGTCGTGAAGCTCTCAGACCTCACGTCTCGGACCGTCATCAAGGCCTGTCAGGAGACGTTCTCCAGGCATGGTATCCCACTCACTGTCATGAGTGACAATAGCCCGTGCTTCAGCAGCCATGAATGGTCTCTGTTTGCCCAGTCGTATCAGTTCAAACACGTCACTTCCAGTCCACACTATCCGCAGTCAAACGGAAAAGTTGAGAAAGGGGTGCACACAGTGAAGCAGCTCATCTGCAAGGCCGCAGACTCTGCGTCTGACATTCGCCTTGCGCTGCTGGCGTACAGGACGGCCCCACTGTCCACTGGCATGTCGCCGGCTCAATTCCTGATGAACAGGGACCTGCGAACGACACTTCCAGCCATACACGTGCCCAACCTGGATCACCTCCTGGTGCTGCAGAAGGTGCACAACTCAGCGACCGGCAAAAGCAGGGCTATGAGGCTCATGCCACCGATTTGCCCGTGTTATCCCCGTCCAAAACTGTTCTGGCCACGATTCCTGATGGAGGCTGGTCAGCTCCAGCTGTTATTGTTCGACAGGCTGCCCCCTGCTCGTATGTTGTGCGTTTGGCTGATGGTTCTGTTGTGCGACGAAACAGACGGGCACTGCGCAAAGTTGCCTGCCCGCAACCACATTCTTCTCCGTTTCCTTCTGTTGTTTTGCCACCTCCTGATACCTCAACTCATGAGGCCACCCGTCAGGCTTCAATCCCGCCCATCAAGGCGCTGTCCTCCCCACCACCACCTCTCCGGCGGTCGACCAGGATCAGATGCAAGCCACAGAGACTGGACTTATGAACATTTGTACTGTTTGCTATGTTCTGTGTTCTCGCATTAGACAGCTGTTTTCACATGTACATATGTTCACATCCACTGCATGTATATATGTTAATATTGGCCTATTGTAAATACGTTCACATATGTCATCCAAACATTAAAAAAGGGGGAGATGTCATGATATGCGGACACACACATAATGATATACAGACAAGCAGCTAATGCACACCAAGAACAGGACATGACCAATAAGCAGGCAGGACACTCGGGTGGGATCTGACTATAAAAGACACGAGGCACTCACGCTCCTCCTCTTTCCACTGATGAACATCTAGAGAGTCAGTCAAGGGAGTTGTTACAATCTCACACCTCCACCACATGGCTAAGAGTTAGTCTGGTTCAGTCAGACAGAGTAACCACACTTAAGTTAGCAGAGAGTCGAACTAACAGAGAACTGTGCTAACTGTGCTATTAGTTCAACAAACCTGAATAGAAGTAACTTCAAGGTCTGGAGTATCTTTTTGATCTATGCTGCATCCAGTTGCAGCCAGTGTTATACCAATGTACCTAACACGACACCCTCCACCACCAACGAACAGTGGCAGCCATGTGCACCATCTACAGGATGCACTTCAGTAACTCACCAAGGTTCCTTAGACAACACCATCCAAACCCACAACCACTACCACCTAGAAGGATAAGAGCAGCAGATACCTGGGAACCCCACCACCAAGGCTCCCCTCCAAGTCACTCACCACCCTGACTTGGAAATATATTGCTGTTCCTTCACTGTCGCTGGGTCAAAATCCTGGAACTCCCTCCCTAACAGCATAGTGGGTGTACCTACACCTGAAGGACTGCAGCGGTTCAAGAAGGCAACTCACCACCACCTTCTGAAGGGCAACAAAGGATGAGCAAAAAATGCTGGCCTAGCCAGCGATGCCCACATCCCGTAAATGAATGTTTAAAAATTCACCCCCCCCCAACATTCTAGCCTGAGGAGTACAGAGTTTTGGTATTACAGACACCTCCAGGATGCTCTATCACTTACCAGGTCAGAAGACCAAAACTGGGCACAATATTCTGAATAAAGCCTAATCAATGCCTCATTAAAAAATGTTATTGCTGGTTCAGCATCCTTGTCCATAAATCAGAAAACCAAACACATCCAAAAACTGAACAAATCCGAACAAATCGAACAGCGGCATGGTGGCACAGTGGTTAACACTGCTGCCTCACAGCGCCAAGAACCAGGTTCAATTCCGACCTTGGGTGACTGTCTGTGTGGAGTTTGCAGGTACTCCCCGTGTCTGCGTGGGTTTCCTCCAAGTGCTCCGGTTTCCTCCCACTGTCCAAAGATGTTCAGGTTAGGTGGATTGTGCGGCACAGTGGTTAGCACCGTTGCTTCACATCGCCAGGGTTCCAGGTTCGATTCCCGGCTTGGATCACTGTGCAGAGACTGCACGTTCTCCCCGTGTCTGCGTTGTTTCCTCCGAGTGCTCCGGTTTCCTCCCACAAGTCCCGAAAGATGTGCTGTTGGTGATTTGGACATTCTGAATTTTCCCTCTGTGTACCTGAACAAGCGCCGGAGTGTGGTGACTAGGGGATTTTCACAGTAAATTCATCGCAGTGTTAATGTAAGCCTACTTGTGACAATAATAAACATTATTGTTATTACATTGGCCCATAGTGTCCAGGGCTGTGCAGATTAGGTGGGGATACGAGGATAGGGCAGGGCAGTGGGCCTAGATAGGGTGCTCTTTCAGAGGGTTGGTGCAAACTGGATGGGCTGAATGGCCCCCTTCTGCACTGTAGGGATTCTGTAACTGCAGTTTTGTTAAAGCTCATCGACCTTTAGCGCAGGAAGTCTCTGACTCAAACCGACACAACCTGAGTCGACACAAACATCGCCAACCACACCCAACATTTAGCACTAGAAATCTCTGGCTCAAGCTGACACGTATCTTGTCAACTGCACACTACCTTTAGCACAGGAAGTCTAGTTGTTCGTCCATGCGAACCCTCTCCTTGAAGCAGAATCACAGATGATGCCATGGATGGGAACTTATTATAGGCATCCTGTATTTATTATTCAGTGGTACATCTTATTTTTCTAGCCATTTATTTACTTTAGACTAAAGCCAGCCTAGACTTCGGCCATTGTAATGTAAATAGCCCTAGGCCTATATGAGGCATCCAAAAATCAAAATGAGCTGAAATGCAATTGGCCTGAGATTTTTAAGAAAATAATACTTGACTTGTATAGCACTTTTTGTTTGTTATAAATACAAAGTTTAGAAGATTGTTATGTTTTGGGACTATGTCTTTAATTTAGGGTAGAATGGAGAAATTCAGAGGGTCTTGTGACTTGTTCTGAATTCTGCCTGACGACAACTTGGATGGCTTGATTGTTAAAAGTTAAAGAGGGCACTCAGATTATTTTACTGGGAAGAAGATGCAAGAAATTCACATCTGTAAACAGTGACCTGACCTGAGCAGCTATGGTGATGGTGGATAGACTGCAAGGCCTGAATTTTCGTAAAGACAGTGGGCGGGATTCTCCAATAATGGGGCTATGTCCCCACGCCCGCAAAAAAACACGCGCAAATCACTCTGGACGTACCTGGAGAAAGCCCAGGGTGATTCTCCGATTTGCAAGGGACGAGCAGGGCCCCGGCGTAGTCCTCGTAGCTCTGGCTACCGATACGGGGCCCTGCACTTCCGGTCGGGGGCCCGCGCCTGCGCACGGCAGCGGCCTGCATCGGCCACCCCGCGCGACATGGCCGACCCACACTGCGGACCGGCAACGAAAACATAGGGGGGCCCCCCCCAGATCGCGCGCGCATGCGGATCTGTGGCCCCGATCGGTAGCCTGGCCATCCTGGAGGCCCCCCTGTGAATGATCCCCCCAACCCTACCAGGGCGGCCACGGGCTGAGTCCGCAGCTGCCAAACCGAGTTCCCGATGGGTGGAACCATGAGAGAACCACACCGTCGGGAACTCGGCCAGCTGCATTCGGTGAATCGCCGCGGGGGCCTCTTTCAACGGCCCCCGACCGGGACCAGAGAATCGCGGGAGCAGCGTTGGACCCGATCTCCGATCCCGCCCAGAGAGTCTCTCCATCATTACAAAAATGGCAGCAGAGGTCCCAGATCTGGAAGTCTCTCACCTGAACATAGCACTGACCTTTTTCATGCAGGGGTGAGGAGGGAGGTGCGTAATGGGGGCAGGTTGTAATGTGCATATCCGAGGTTCACAGAGGTAGCCACAGATGTTAAAGCACAGTTGCTTCAGGCTGATATGATTCTCCCTGGTGGGATGTCCAAAACGTGACTTGTGCAGTTTAGACCTGGTAGGTCAAGGTCTAAAGCTTAAAGCTTAAAATCTTGTGTGATCCTTCCAGTCAGCAATTGGGAATTCAAATAAATTTTCTCAAAGTTTTCTGTCTCACCAGGGATTGTACGTAACATGTTTTAGATTTAATAATCCAAGCAACACATTTGGCATGAACCTTCAAAGATCGAAATCCATCTAACATCCAGATACATCCCCAGTTCAACAGCCTTCAGGTACATAACTTTGTTGGATACACACTTGGTTTGACTCTGCCCACAAGCATGACACTGCCTTTATAATTATCAATGTAATATATTGGGCTGGTTCACAGGCTTCCTTACCTATTTTAATACCAATGCTAATCCACCAAATATACCTTCTTCATATCATTCAACAATTGTTTTTATTTTATGAAAACCATGGGCTAGGTTGTTATATGTCTGATTCTCCATATTACTAACTGAACAGTATATGATCCTACAATAGAAGCGTGGACATTGTAGCAATCACATTCCAGTGTACTCTTGTATTGATTTTGTTATTTTTTGACGGAATATTCAAGAGGGTGTGGAAATAAATATAGTTAGTCATTTATGGGCAGAACAAATTGAGTGTTTAATTTAGATTTAACAATGGCAACAAAGATGGGGAAGTAACGTGTTATGCCTTTTACCCGTCCAAAGACTGATGATTCTTTCTTGAGGTTTAGAGCTAGCCTATGTTTCACTGATCTATGATGAGTCAGGTGCAAATGTGAATTATTTCTGCTCACGTTTCATGCGCGGGATTCTCCGCGAACCGGCGGGGTGGGCCACTCCGGTGCCAAGGAGTGGCGTGAACCACTCCGGCGTCAGGCCGTCCCGAAGGTGCGGAATCCTACGCATCTTCAGGGGCTCGGCCAGGTCCCACCGGTACGGACCTAGTTTGATTTACGCCAGTGGGACCCGCTGGAAACGGGCGGCCACTCGGCCCATTGCGGGCCGGAGAATCGCCGGGGGGCCTCTGCCAGCAGCCGCCAACCGGCGCGCCACAATTCCCGCCCCCGCCAAAACCCCGGCGCCGGAGAATTCGGTAGCCGGCGGTGGCAAGATTCACGCCGCCCCCCTGGCGATTCTCCAACCCGGCGGGGGGTCGGAGAATCCCGCCTCATATTCTTCTCACTTTTATCTGATTCTGTAATCTTCTGTCGACAGGTATATCCTCTCATAAACTTCATGCACAACTACTTTCACATTTGTCTGGCCTCCTGTAGTTTTCTTGGTTATAAACCTTCAAAAGCAAATATAACTCATTCCCTTCAAAGTATCGGTTACTCTTGGTGTGAAAAAGAATTTGTTGCGATCTGGCTTTATCTAATTTGATCCTGTGGTGTCTTGCTCTATTCTCATAAGTTAATAAGGACACTTTCCATGACCTTTCCAAACTTTATTTATTTCCATAAAATTATCGCTTCAGACATCTCCTTTCAAGAACAAAATGCTTAAGTTCCTCTCGTTTTTCCTCACAGTTTAGGAATGGAATTAGCCTTGAGGTTTTTCTCTGCACTTCTCACATGGAAGATTTACTTGCGCCTCAATGACCAGAACGAGACGTATACTCAAGGTTCTAAGATGTACTTCACTCCTTCAATTCACCTCCAATTTATACCTGTGTTCTCCCCCTTCAACTCCTTTCCTTTCATTTACCTGAGATTTCTTTAATTCCCTCCCTCCCCCACAATCTCCCCCCCACTCCCCACCCCCAAGTCATAAACGTATTCTACCTCCTCGATCTTCTCCTTCTCTGCAAGTCCTGATTCCAATCCCTACCCAATTCTCCTGCTTTGTTTCAGCATCAGACTCAAAGCTGTGGGGGAATTTCTGATTTATTGCCAGACCAGAGTTGGGACCCTGACTGATGCAGTACTGTCAGGTTCAAGCTGCAGTTTGAATTGGTCTGAAGAAAATAATCAATCATGGCAGTGCAGCAATTTCCTGTCCAGATCCCGTGAGGCAGCAGATCAGCTGTTGCAGCTTCCCATGGGGTATAAAATATAACCATTATAAAAACTGTGTATGGCTGGCTGTCACTGATAAAATTAAGTAGCTATGGGTTTAAGAAACTTTTATGAAAGCCATCTGTGTAGAAATGGCAAATTGCAGTCTACATGGTCTAATTTAACAGGAGCTTTCTCTTCATTTTTTTTCTATAGCACGACTGAACTCAATTGGTCTGTTTCCCCTTTGGCTCCATGAGATATTAGAGATATATAGACACGGGCTAGGAATTTATTTGTAAATGCTTCAGGAAACTCCTGGTCAAGGTGATAGCTCAAGCTCCGAAACATTAGGGTAAATTTCCTACTTTTGCCTTCAGGCCTGTAATGTCATATACTGGGACTTAGGTTTAAATAATGGGTGAAGCCAGTAACAGAGGAGCTCTTAACTTAAAATAGATATAAACTGATTGGGCCATGTAAAAACTGCATTATCCTTCAAGCCTGGCACTCCGATACACACATCCAACATACAATGTTGCAAGTTAGGGGTCCAAAGTGGAAACATTGCTGTAATATATTGACACATGTAGCTTCTGCAGACTGCCCCATGAAAGTATCATTCATGAATCAGACGTATTCCTTGCTGAGCTCCATGCAGCCTGTTCTAATGCCTTCTTGGATGCCTCGATTTTTCTCACATCACATTTGCGTCTTTTGAAATTACGCTATGTGGTAATACCAGGTATTGCGGTACCTGAGAATGGCTAGACGGCCATGACCAGCGAGGTAGTGCCTCCAGTGCCGCACGGCTTCCACGATGGCTTGGGCTTCCTTTTCGACTGAGGAGTGTCAAATTTCGGAGGTCGCGAGGGTTCGTGAAAAAAACGCTACTGGCCTGCCTGCCTGATTGAGAGTAGCGGCGAGGGTGACCTCTGCTCTCCACCTGAAATGGGACGGACTCGTCCACCGCGCACATCCTGGCTTTGGTGATATCCGCCTTGATGCAGCTGAAGGCCTGGCGGGCCTCAGTTGCCAGTGGGAAGATGGTGGCCTTGATTAGTGGGCGGGCTTTGTCTGCAAAGTTGGGGACCCACTGGGCGTAATATGAAAAGAACCCGAGGCACCTCTTCAGGGCCTTGGGGCAGTGGGGAAGGGGGAGTTGCAGGAGGGGGCGCATACAGTCGGGGTCGGGTCCTAGAACCCCGTTTTCCACGACGTAGCCAATGATGGCTAGTCTGGTTGTGCGGAAAATGCATTTCTCCTTGTTGTAAGTGAGGTTAAGGGTTCGGGCGGTTTGGAGAAATCTCTGGAGGTTGGCATCGTGGTCCTGCTGATCATGGCCGCAGATGGTGACGTTGTCCAAGTACGGAAATGTGGCCCGCAGCCTGTACTGGTCCACCATTCGGTCCATCGTTCTTTGGAAGACCGAGTCCACGTTCGTGACGCCAAAGG
Organism: Scyliorhinus torazame; assembly: GCF_047496885.1. Taxonomy (NCBI): domain Eukaryota; kingdom Metazoa; phylum Chordata; class Chondrichthyes; order Carcharhiniformes; family Scyliorhinidae; genus Scyliorhinus; species Scyliorhinus torazame. The sequence goes on along the minus strand of NC_092712.1, from coordinate 115,912,942 downwards.
GGACCCGGAGGAAGTGGAAGAGGCGGCCGTCTGCCTCAAAAGCCATGTAGTGGTGGTCCCCCGGGCGGATTGGGAGCTGATGGCACGCAGACTTCAGATCCACGGTGGAGAACATACGGTAGTGCGCGATCTGATTAACCATGTCTGCGATCCGGGGTAGGGGGTACGCATCAAGGTGTGTGTACCGGTTTATGGTTTGACTGTAATCTACAACCATCCGGTTCTTTTCCCCGGTCCTGACGACCACGACCTGGGCTCTCCAGGGGCTATTGGTGGCCTCGAAGATCCCCTCCCGCAAGAGTCGCTGCACCTCGGACCTGATAAAAGTCCTATCCTGGATGCTGTACCGCCTGCTTCTGGTGGCGACTGGAATCTCACAGTCTCCCGCTGGCAGGAAGTCCTCCCTGTCGCCCTGCATTCCATCCGGTCGCTGCTCTATACTACTACAAATCAGGCACCCCATGAACGTCTCTTTGTTTTTCCCAGGAAGTCCTCCTCCGGGACCTCGCTCCCAACCTGGATAGCGACATCCGGACCCATCCTGCTTCGGAAACATGTGAGGGCGCACAAGTTGGACCCGTTGGTCGAGAGGGTCCACCTGCTGCGCGCCAAACCCCAGTACGCCTATGTAGTGTTCCCGGATGGCCGCCAAGACACGGTCTCCCTTCGGGTCCTGGTGCCCGCAGGAGCCCCACGCGCCCCCGCACCGGTGCCCCCACTCCCACCCTCCCCGCAACACCTGACCGGAGTGTCAGTACTCCCGCCGCCCCTGCCTCGGCCCGAAACAGCACCGACGCCCCCTACAGGCGCCCCCCCCGTCCTGCCCACTTTTTGCCCCAACAGCGCCGCCTAGGGGTGACGAAGCTGCCTGGGAGGACGACACCACGTTCCCGGAATCGCAACCACCGGGACCCTCATCAGGATCACCACCGAAGCCCAAACGCTCTAGAAGGACGACCAGGCCACCCGATCGACTGATTGCTGCACCATGAACACTTTGCTATTACCCTCGACATCACAGCACCTCAATACCTGGTCCTACCATGCGAAAGGCGACATTAACGATGGCCATCACCCCGCCGGATTCTTTTTTAACAGGGGGTGAATGTGGTAATACCAGGTATTGCGGTACCTGAGAGGTGGATGACCATTGGGTAGACCCAGGAGTCTACCATTGGCTGATGTACATAGCTCCGCCCTGAGAGACGGAGTATAAGAACCAATGTCGTCCCAGCAGCCTTCACTTTCTGTATCGAAGCTTCTGGAGAATAGTTCTAGCAGATTAAAGCCTATTAGTTATGATTCACCTTGTCTTGAGAGTAATTGATTGCGCATCATTCTATATCTGTGCCCTCTTGTTCTTCATCCTTTTATGAGCGGGAACTAGTGTTTCCCTATCTACTCTGTTCAGGCCCCTCATGATTTTGAAAATCTCTATCCAATCTCCTCTTAGCCTTTTTTTGCCTCCAATGCGAACAGTCCCAACCTCAACAATCTATCCCCGATACTGAAATTTCTCATCTCTGCAATCATTCTTCTAAATCTCTTCTGCACTCTCTCCAATGCATTCATATCATTCCTATAGTGTGGTGCCCAGAAATGTACACAATGTACCACAATGCCGTAAAACACACCAACGGGGGTGACAGAAAATCCTTCCCTTGGTATTCAACCATTCAAGACTCAGAACCACTTTGTGAACATACAACATGGTGACAATTAACAGAAAAACCCAGAATCTTAGAGAAGCTGGAACAGAAATTCAAATGCTGGAAAATTAAAGGAGCAGCAATCTGACCTGACTAAAAGCACCTGAAGTGAAAAAGCAGAGGGAGGTCACATGAAAGAAGCTCCGTTGTAGAATTGGAAGCAGAAAAGGAGAAGAAAAAACTCCACTGTGCAGCTGAGGACTCCACAAGTTCTTGTTGAGGTCCAATGTGAATGTCCACAGAATGCAGAATTAAAGCGTTGAGCAGGGGTGAGCAACAAATTCAGTTCTAAACCAGGACTAATTTAGAAATTTTCAGGACTGTGAAAACACAGTCAGAGCAGCCCATTTCCGAAAGATCTATGGCCAGCCCAGTTCAGAATCACCACCGTACCATGTGACTGCCGAGCTCATTGTAAGGAAAAAAAAGAAGCAGCAAGTTTAAAAACCTCAGTTAAACCCAAGAAACGATTGTAATCAAACACCCCAAAATCTTCCTCTCTGGTAGGAAAGTCTCAAAATAGTTGATTGAGTAAATCACTGGACAAAACTGAACCCCAACTGACTGCTAACTCAATGGGAGGCGGCCAAAAGACAACAAGTGATGGAAGACTGAGAAAAATGGCTACTGCAGTGCCATAAAACCCCCCAAGACATTTAAGCTGTAGTCACCTAAACTTTAAAGTAACCATGGTCATCAAATCAAAATTACCAGACCAATTTGGACTGATCCAAGGGGATAGTCCAAATACAAAATGGGAACTTTGGTGGAGAAGATTCTTTTGTTACATGTTTTTATTGAAGTTTTTCATTTTATACACTGCTCAATAAACAAAGGTATGTGGAATAAACAAAGGTATGTGGAACACACACAATTTACAAGAGCTCAACATTGGAATTGACCCCCACTCATTATCCCCCCCCCCCCAGGACCCCTTTTTGTTGTTTTTTAAAATATATTTTAGTGGAATACATATTTTACACAACAGGTGATTGTCATCTATTTACATATTATTAGCTCTTCCCCCCTTTCCCCCTGTCGTTTGGCCCTACCCCCTCTCTCCTACCCGCCCCCTCCCCCCCCCATACTCTAGATGTTTATTTGGGGTCTTCTACTTTGTGGCCTTGCTCTTGGCCCCTGCTGTCTATTCCTGCTGTTCCCATCCCCTCCCTCCTCTCTCCCTGGATTCCCCCTTACCTGTTCCCTGGTGCCTGGTTGGCTCCTGTGTGGCACCCCCCCCCCCCCCTCTCCCTTCCCCTCGATCTATTGGCTGTTGGCTTCAAACATGTGCTGGAACAAGTTGGTGAATAGCCTCCACATTTTGTGGAAGCCTTCCTCTGACCCTCAGTTGGTGAATTTGCCCGCCAGTCTGCAGTTTTGGGGGGTGTTGCTGATCGCCAGCCGAGCAGGATTCTTCGGCGAGCGATTTTGGAAGCAAAAGCAAGGGGGTCAGCCCCCTCCCCTATAAATAGCTCTAGCTGGTACGATACCCCGAAGACTGCCACTTTCGTGCTTGGCTCCACCCTCACTCCCACAACCTTGGACATTGCTTCAAAGAAGGCTGTCCAGAACCCGACAAGTCTGGGGCATGCCCAAAACATAGCGTGGTTGGCCGGACCTCCCTGGCACCATTCACAATTGTCCTCCACTTCCGGGAAGAACTTGCTCATTCGGGTTCTTGTTAGGTGCGCTCTGTGCACCACTTTCAATTGCATGAGACATAGCCATGCGCAAGTGGAGATGGAGTTGGCCCTGTTCAGTGTCTGGCTCCAGAGTTCCACTCTATTTCTATCCCAATTTTCCGATGTTTCATCCAGTGGGGAGCATGCCTTTCTAGTCGTTGTCTGTAAAGGTCCCCACAGTTCCCCGCTCCCAGGTTGCCCACGTCCAATAGTTCCTCTAACACTGTGTGGCTAGGGGTCCGTGCGTATGTTGTCGTCTCCTTGCGGAAGAAGTTCTTTACCTGTAGGTGTCGCAGTTCGTTCCTGGCTAGTTGCCATTTTTTTGTCAGGTCGCTAGCCAGTCCTCTGTATAGAAGTTCCTGACAGTCAGCATGCCCCCATCCTATCGCTACCTCCTAAAGGTGGCGTCAAGCATGGCTGGCGCGAACCTATGTTTGCCGCAGGTGGGAGTCATAATGGACATTTCGGTTAAGCCGAAGTAGTGTCTCATTTGATTCCAGGTTCGGAGTGTGGCTACCACCATTGGGCTAGTTGAGTGTTTGCCTGATGGGGATGGGAGCGCTGCCATGGCGAGGGCCAGGAAGCTTGTCCCTGTACAGGAGCTCTCCATTCCTGGTTCTCGGGAGAAGATTCTTAAGATATGCGGTAGCTTCAGGATTAGACAAAAAGACAGAAACTGAACAAATGTATATGCAACTTTCTTCAGTAAGTCCGATAGCCAATGATATTACTACGAGGAAAGGAATAAACACATCCTCATATTTTTTTAGAAACTATTTTATTGCGACCATAAGACACAGGAGCAGAATTAGGCCACTCGGCCCATCGACAGAGTGGATAGTCAGAGGCTTTTCCCCAGGGTAGAGGGGTCAATTACTAGGGGGCATAGGTTTAAGGTGAGAGGGGCAAGGTTTAGAGTAGATGTACGAGGCAAGTTTTTTACGCAGAGGGTAGTGGGTGCCTGGAACTCGCTACCGGAGGAGGTAGTGGAAGCAGGGACGATAGGGACATTTAAGGGGCATCTTGACAAATATATGAATAGGATGGGAATAGAAGGATACGGACCCAGGAAGTGTAGAAGATTGTAGTTGAGTCGGGCAGTATGGTCGGCACGGGCTTGGAGGGCCGAAGGGCCTGTTCCTGTGCTGTACATTTCTTTGTTCTTTGACTCTGCTCCACTATTCAATTATGGCTGGTATTTTTCTCATCCCAATTCTCCTGCCTTCTCCCCATAACCCCTGATCCCCTTATTAATCAAGAACCTATCTATCTCTGTCTTAAAGACAGTGATTTGGCCTCCACATCGTTCTGCGGCAAAGTGTTCCACAGATTCATCACGAACATCTTTAACCTGTCCCTATTCCACTCCGAGGTCCCCACCTGCTTCAAGAAGACCACCATCATACCGGTACCAAAGAAGAACCAGGCAACGTGCCTCAATGACTACCGTCCAGTGGCCCTGACTTCAGTCGTAATGAAGTGCTTCGAGAGGTTGATCATGAAGCACATCACCTCCATACTCCCAGAACGCCTTGATCCACTGCAATTCGCATACCACTGCAACCGGTCCACAGCAGATGCCATTTCCCTGGCCCTACACTCATCCCTAGAGCATCTTGAAAACAAGGACTCCTACATCAGACTCCTATTTATTGACGACAGCTCTGCTCTCAACACCATAATCCCAGCCAAGCTCATATCAAAGCTCCAAAACCTAGGACTTGGCTCCCCACTCTGCAACTGGATCCTCGGTTTTCTGACCAACAGACCACAATCAGTAAGAATGAACAACAACACCTCCTCCACAATAATCCACAACACCGGAGCCCCGCAAGGCTGCGTACTTAGCCCCTACTCTACTCCCTGTACACACACGACTGCGTGGCAAAACTTGGTTCCAACTCCATCTACAGGTTTGCTGACGATACGACCATAGTGGGCTGGATCTCGAATAATGACGAGTCAGAATACAGGCGGGAGATAGAGAACCTAGTGGAGTGGTGTAGCGACAACAATCTCTCCCTCAATGCCAGCAAAACTAAAGAGCTGGTCATTGACTTCAGGAAGCAAAGTATTGTACACACCCCTGTCAGCATCAACGGGGCCGAGGTGGAGATGGTTAGCAGTTTCAAATTCCTAGGGGTGCACATCTCCAAAAATCTGTCCTGGTCCACCCACGTCGACGCTACCACCAAGAAAGCACAACAGAGCCTATACTTCCTCAGGAAACTAAAGAAATTTGGCATGTCCACATTAACCCTTACCAACTTTTACAGATGCACCATAGAAAGCATCCTATCGGGCTGCATCGCAGCCTGGTATGGCAACTGCTCGGCCCAGGACCACAAGAAACTTCAGAGAATCGTGAACACAGCCCAGTCCATCACACAAACCTGCCTCCCATCCATTGACTCCATCTACACCTCTTGCTGCCTGGGGAAAGCGGGCAGCACAATCAAAGATCCCTCCTGTCATAATATACACCAATATATCATGGTGCAGACACACACACACTGATGGGCATGCAGTGGGACCAATCAGCAGACACAACACCGCAGCCAATCACCAGTGAGAGCACACGCACTATAAAGACAGGGGACAGGAGAGTTCCCGCTCATTCAAGTAGCAGCCAGCTCGTAGCACAGAGCTCACAGCCTGCAACACAGACATTCACCATGTACTGAGTGCATCACCTGGTTAGGACTAGGCAAGGGTCAACAGTTAAAGCTGGTATTGCATTTACCAGTTCAAGTATGTTAATGTAGTTAACCTGATAATAAAATAGAGTTGCACCACTTCCAGTGTTGGTGACCTGTTTGTGATCCAGAACACCCAACACATCATGGTACAAGGAGTGGTTGCATACTAGCACTTCTGAGACCCACTTGCAACTAATCAGCATTCCGGCATCCTGAAGTATGGAGAACATCAACCCGCCGCCGCCGCTCCGCATCGCCGGCACCTCAGCATACGGTGACAACCAGCAACGATACCTATGCAAGATGTTCAAGATCTGGGTTCCACAGCAGCTCCAGTGCCACGGCGATCTCCGTGAAAACTGGCGGACATTCCGGCGTGCCAGAGCAGAAGAAATCTTTTAAAAATTCAAGTTCTCCAAGGGGCAAAACAGGAGCGACTTCCAGGCAGTCCTGGACAAATTTGGCAAATACTGTGAGGAAAACACACTCCAACCAGCAAGGAAAGGTAAGAGAAGCGCCAGTACTCACCTCAAAGCCGAAATCCCGGAGCAGAGAATGATTTTGGTTGGCGGCCATCTTTCTAAAGGGACTGCACTCGCGCAGTTGCGCGACGCCACGCATGCGCAATCACGAAAATGGCCATCAGTAAAGGAACCGCGATCTGCGCATGTGCAAACGCCTCCTACGTGCTACGTCACGCGCGTCATGACATCAGAGGCCCCGGACCATGCCCATTTAAAGGGGAAACGTCCCAAATCAAAGAAAAAATCTTTTAAAGCTGTAAAACAATCTTCCTTCACGTGGAATAACAGCACAATGCCTCAAATTGAACCAGGAAATGAAATAAACCTCCGAAGAACCCTGCAACAAGCAGTTACCTACCCCCAAACTGAGTCCGATTCCGACTTCCCGCAGACCAGTGGCACCGAGGACCCGAGGGAGCCTTTTCGAGTCGCTGTTATAACAAAGAACAGGCTGTCCGCGAATCAAAACCACCAGCCGCTGTCAGTGCACAGCATTGATCCAGACGACGAGTGGTGTGCCACCCTGACGGTCAACCGATCCCAGATACGATTTCGCCTGGACACTGGTGCTTCCGCTAATCTCCTAGCGTGGTCAGCCTTTCAGACCCTTGGGGTTAAACCAACCATTCTTCCGTCGACCTGCCAACTAGTGGACTACAATGGCAACGTCATTCCTGCTACCGGTTCATGCCAACTCGAAGTGACGCACAACTCGTGAAAAGCCATCCTTCGAGATCGTGGGCTCCTCGAAGGACTCTGTGCTAGGCGCACAGGTGCGCAAACTCCTAAACCTCGTTCAACGAGTGCACTCTCTCTCTCCAGAGGACACGTCTGCCTTCCAGGATGCGGACTTCAGGGCGCAACTCAATGCCATCATCGACCAGCACCGCAACGTTTTCGAAAGCATGGGCACGCTTCCATGCACTTACTAAATCCTGCTCAATCAAGACGCCACGCTTGTGGTTCATGCACCTCGCAGAGTCCCAGCACCCCTCAAGGACCACCTCAAGCAGCAGCTGCAGGACCTCCAGGACCAAGGAGTGCTCTCCAGAGTGACGGAACCAACCGACTGGGTCAGTTCCATGGTGTGCGTAAAGAAGCCCTCCGGCGAGCTCCGGATCTGCATTAACCCAAAGGATCTGAATCGCAACATAATGAGGGAGCATTACCCCATCCCCAAGCGCGAGGAGATTACATGTGAGATGGCTCGGGCAAACATCTTCACCAAACTTGACGCCTCAAAAGGATTCTGGCAAATTCAACTAGACAGGTCCAGCAGAAAGCTGTGTACCTTTAATACCCCGTTTGGCAGATACTGCTACAACAGGATGCCGTTTGGGATAATATCGGCATCAGAAGTATTCCACCGGATCATGGAGCAAATGATGGAGGGCGTTGAGGGTGTGCGCGTCCATGTTGACGACATCATCATTTGGTCCACCACCCCGCAGGAGCATATCAGTCGCCTCCAGCGCGTTTTCAAACGAATACGGGACCAAGGCCTTCGCCTCAACAGAGCCAAATGTTCCTTCGGCCAGACGGAACTCAAGTTCCTAGGGGACCACATCTCCCGGTTGGGTGTGCGGCCGGATGCGGACAAGGTGGCAGCCATCACGGCCATGCAGAAGCCAGCGGATAAGAAGGTGGTCCTCCGATTTTTGGGCATGGTCAACTTCCTGGGGAAGTTCATCCCCAACCTCAGCTCCCATACCACAGCTCTCCGGAACCTGATCAGAAAGACGACAGACTTCCAATGGCTTCCCTCCCATGAGCGCGAATGGGAGGATCTTAAGACCAAGCTTACCACGGCCCCGGTATTGGTATTTTTTGATCCCACGAAGGAAACAAAAATTTCAACAGATGCCAGCCAATCCGGCATTGGGGCGGTGCTCCTGCAACACGATGAGGCCTCATCATGGGCCCCCATTGCATATGCGTCACGTTGACCCCCACAGAACAGCGCTATGCGCAGATCGAAAAGGAGTGCCTGGGCCTGTTGACTGGGGTCGACAAATTTCATGATTACGTGTATGGCCTCCCCCAATTCACTGTTGAGACCGACCATCGCCCGCTGGTCAATATTATACAAAAAGACCTGAATGATATTACCCCTCGCCTCCAGCGCATTCTGCTTAAACTCCGGCGGTATGATTTCCAGCTCCTATACACCCCGGGCAAGGACCTGATCATAGCCGACGCTCTATCCAGGGCAGTCAACACCCCGTGTGACCGAGAGGGGTTCGTCTGCCAGGTTGACGCCCATGTGGCCTTCACGGCCTCCAATCTGCCGGCCACGGATGAACGCCTTATCCACATTTGCCGCGAGACTGCGGCTGACCCCCTACTACAGCGTGTCATGAGCCACATGACGGACGGGTGGCTCAAGGGCCAATGCCCGCAGTTCTACAATATCAGAGATGATCTGGCAGTAGTCGATGGTATCCTCCTGAAGCTGGACCACATCGTGATCCCGCCAGCTCATTTTGGAACAGCTACACGAGGGCCATATTGGCGTGGAGAAGTGCCGACGGAGGGCCCGAGAGGCTGTGTACTGGCCCGGCATCAATGAGGACATCGCCAACACAGTGCTCAACTGCCCCACCTGTCAGCGGTTCCAGCCGGCCCAACCACGTGAGACCCTACAGACCCATGAGTTGGTCACGTCCCCTTGGTCTAAGGCGTTGACCTGTTCCATGCGCTCGGCAGGGACTATGTTCTGATTGTAGACTATTTTACGAACTACCCGGAGGTCGTACGCCTGCACGACATCACATCATCAGTGGTCATCCGTGCCTGCAAGGAGACCTTTGCTCGTCACAGCATCCCACTCACTGTGATGTCGGATAATGGCCCCTGCTTCGCGAGCCAGAAATGGTCCAACGTTGCCAGCAGGTACAACTTTGTGCATGTGACAGCCAGTCCCCTGCACCCCCAATCCAAACGCCAAGCGGAAAAGGGCACCCACATCGTCAAACGGCTCCTCTGCAAGGCTGCCGATGCAGGATCCGACTTCTAACTCGCCTTGCTGGCCTATCGTTCGGCCCCACTCGCCACGGGCCTGTCGCCAGCCCAGCTGCTCATGGGTCGCACCCTCAGGACCACGGTGCCATCCATTCACGTCCCAGACCTCGACCACGTTCCAGTCCTTAGGCAGATGCAACAGTCTCGTGCACAACACAAGGCGGCGCATGACGCTCGGGCGACTGATCTCCCTGCTCTGGCATCCATCTTCCGGAGGGTGGCTGGTCTGCAACTGCTGTGGTTCTTCGGCAGGTGTCTCCCCGCTCGTTCCTGCTTCATCTGCCAGATGGTTCCATTCACCGCCGCAATCGGCATGCCCTTCATCTCGTTCCACGCTCGCTACGTGATCCTCCACCGGTGCCACGCCCTCCTGTTGTCCCCAACCTGGATTATGTGGAGATTCCGAATACTCTGCATCCACCTCACTCTGCCGTGGCCCAGCCTGTTCCTCAGCCGGTGGCTCCTGACCCACCCTTGAGGCGGTCAACCAGAAATTGTCGCCCACCTCAGAGACTTGACTTATGAATTTTACTATGTTGGACTCTTTGATCTGTTCTGTTATCCTGTTTCATCGTTCCAGTAGTTTGTATATAATGTTCATTTCGTTGTTGGTGTGACACCCTATTTCTCGGCACCAGGCACCTTCCCGTGTAAATAGATTAGCCTCATGTACATAGTCATGTAAATAACACGCACACACATAGTCAGGTACATTCACTACACGATATTTATTGTCACGCAGGCACATATTCTTCATATAAAAGGGGGGATGTCATAATATACACCAGTATATTATGGTGCAGACACACACACACACTGATGGACATGCAGTGGGACCAATCAGCATACACAACACCTCAGCCAATCACCAGTGAGAGCACACACACTATAAAGACAGGGGACAGGAAAGTTCCCACTCATTCTAGTAGCAGCCAGCTCGGAGCACAGAGCTCACAGCCTGCAACTCAGACATTCACCATGTGCTGAGTGCATCACCTGGTTAGGACTAGGCAAGGGTCAACAGTTAAAGCTGGTATTGCATTTACCCACAGTTCAAGTATGTTAATATAGTTAACCAAAATAGAGTTGCACCACTTCCAGTGTTGGTGACCTGTTTGTGATCCACAACACCCAACACATCACCTCTGTTGCTAACTTTTCGGTTGGTTCAATTGCTCTGTTTTAGTACCTTTGCTCTCGAGTCACCAGGTATCTTCATGATACCGCCACGAGGTTCAAGACCAAGTAATGATCAATAACTCAATACACCGATTAGTAAGATTCAAATCAAAGCACATTTATTATACACAGTAATCGCTACTCATGCACAAATTCTACGTCTAAGCTACTTCTACAACTAACAGGCCTATACTTAACTTCGGACTGGCCCACCAGGTCAGGGGAATAAATGGCCTTTCGTTCGGGTTCTGAGTCTGCGGGATTCGAAGTTGGTACGGATTGGTAGCTGGGGGCACCTATCTCGTAGCGAGCGTTGAATTAAGACTTACGGTCTTTTGGCGGTCACTGCACCGGTCACGGTCAAGGTTGGTTCGTGTTGCTGGGTGACCCGGGCAGGAAGAAGAGAGCGAGTTGAACTTGGGGGCTTAACTTTATAGTCCCCAGGGGCTTCCCGCCTTTCGGGGCAGACCCTGTACCTGGTTCTAGGTGATTGGACTTCGTTCCAATCGCTTGGTTCGATTTCTCCAATACAGGAGCGGTTCCCTGATCGATGGGCGGTCTTGAGGTGTTCGTTAACCTCTTTTGTGTTGGCTCCTGCTGGCGCCGGGGAGTCTGGCTTAGTTTTGTGTCCCAAATGTTGCTATTGTTCCCGGGAATTGCTCATTAATATGTAGATGGCTGCTACATTATTATGCTGATGGTCGCTGGTATCGATGCTGTCTGGGCTTTTGCAGAGTTAAATACGCAGCAAACCTGCACCTGCTGGTTTCTGCCTGTGTTGGCTGAATTTCCCATCAGCCTTTGCCATTCGTCATTTTAAATCGGGAGTTGGCAAATTTAGGTGGCTACACACCCTCCTTGTGATCCTAATGCAAAGCGTGAAGGATCACATAACTGCATTGTTTTCATTCCCTGACCCGGTGAGCGCTTCTTTCATGGCCTCTACACTGACCATAACTATGCAAAAAAATTGTGGACAATGGCTCTTTCAGAGGCTCAGAAGGTTTTGGGGTTGGAGACTGTCACACGCAGTACCTTACGGACAGAGACTAAAAGCAGACTGTTAGATTTGGCAAAAACATTGCAGTTAACATTACCTGACAAAATGTGAAAAGGTGAGGTAATTATGGTGGTGGCTAAGCATTTAAATTTGCCTGAGATACAGGTTGACTCCTTGGAAATGGCAAAAATTCAGTTGCAAATTAAACAAATGGAACATGAGAAAGAATTAAAGCAGCTTGAATACGAAAGTGAGAGAGAGGAAAAAGAAAAGGTGAGAGAAGAAAGGAGAAAAGAAAGAATATCCCTAGCAGAACAAAAAGAAAGAGAAAGGGAGATACAGATCAGGGAAAAAGATAAAGAGAGAGAGTTTGAACTTCAGAAAATGGCCATGAAACATGACAGTCAGTTAAAATTGTCAGACGTAAAGGGAAACGTACAGTTGGATGATAGTGATGAGGATAGTGAGAAAGAGCGTCAAAGTCGAAGGCTTGGTGGGAATCTATTTAAATATGTCCAAGCATTGCCAAGGTTTGACGAGAAGGAGGTGAAAGCCTTTTTTATTTCATTTGAGACGGAAGATAAACAAATGAAATGGCCACAGGACATGTGGGTATTACTGATTCAAACAAAGCTGGTAGGTAGAGCTAGTGAAGTGTTTGCATCACTATCTGGGACGTATGAGGAGGTGAAAAAATCCATCTTAGGTGCATATGAACTAGTGCCTGAAGCTTACAGACAAAGGTTTAGAAACTTAAGGAAAGAATTTGGTCAAACATACATGGAGTTTGAAAGGATCAAACAGAGTAATTTTGATAGGTGGATAAGGGCTTTAAAAATAGATCAAACGTATGAAGCTCTCAGAGAAATTATACTTTTGAAGGAGTTTAAAAATTCAATTCCTGATGTAGTGAGAACTCATGTGGAATAGCAGAGGGTTAAAACTGCGGGATTAGCAGCAGAAAAGGCAGATGATTATGAATTAGTTCATAAATCAAAGCTTGGTTTCTGACATCAGTTTCAGCCTGTGAAGGATAAAAACTGGGGATATGAGAAATACTCAAGTGGTAAAGGTAAAGGTGATCTGATGGGAGATAATAAGGGGAGTGTACCTCAGACTAAAAAAGAAATCCAGGAGGGTGGAAAAGAAATGAAAAGTTTCAAATGTTTTCACTGTAATAAATTAGGCCATGTTGACAGTGAGGACGAAAAGATCATTGCCAACGGCTCTGCAATTTCATCTCTTGCTTCCCATAGAATCCTTGGATATATCCCGTCAGGCCCGGGGGACTTGTCTATCATCAAGTTTTTCAAAATGCCCAACACATCTTCCTTCCTAACAAGTATTTCCTCGAGCTTACCAGTCTGTTTCACACTGTCCTCTCCAACAATATGGCCCCTCTCATTTGTAAATACAGAAGAAAAGTACTCGTTCAAGACCTCTCCTATCTCTTAAGACTCAATACACAATCTCCCGCTACTGTCCTTGATCGGACCTACCCTCGCTCTAGTCGTTCTCATATTTCTCACATATGTGTAAAAGGCCTTGGGGTTATCCTTGATCCTACCCGCCAAAGATTGTTCATGCCCTCTCTTAGCTCTCCTAATCCCTTTCTTCAGTTCCCTCCTGGCTATCTTGTATCCCTCCAACGCCCTGTCTGAACCTTGTTTCCTCAGCCTTACATAAGTCTCCTTTTTCCTCTTAACAAGACATTCAACCTCTCTTGTCAACCATGGTTCCCTCACTCGACCATCTCTTCCCTGCCTGACAGGGACATGCATATCAAGGACACGTAGTACCTGTTCCTTGAACAAGTTCCACATTTCACTTGTGTCCTTCCCTGACAGCCTATGTTCCCAACTTATGCACTTCAATTCTTGTCTGACAACATCGTATTTACCCTTCCCCCAATTGTAAACCTTGCCCTGTTGCACGCACCTATCCCTCTCCATTACGAAAGTGAAAGTCACAGAATTGTGGTCACTATCTCCAAAATGCTCCCCCACTAACAAATCTATCACTTGCCCTGGTTCATTACCCAGTACTAAATCCAATATTGCCCCTCTTCTGGTCGGACAATCTACATACTGTGTTAGAAAAGCTTCCTGGACACACTGCACAAACACCACCCCATCCAAACTATTTGATCTAAAGAGTTTCCACTCAATATTTGGGAAGTTAAAGTCGCCCATGACTACTACCCTATGACTTCTGCACCTTTCCAAAATCTGTTTCCCAATCTGTTCCTCCACATCTCTGCTACTATTGGGGGGCCTATAGAAAACTCCTAACAAGGTGACTGCTCCTTTCTTATTTCTGACTTCAACCCATACTACCTCAATAGGGTGATACTCCTCGAACTGCCTTTCTGCAGCTGTTATACTATCTCTAATTAACAATGCCCCCCCCCACCTCTTTTACCACCCTCCCAAATCTTATTGAAACATCGAAAACCAGGGACCTCCAACAACCATTTCTGCCCCTCTTCTATCCAAGTTTCCGTGATGGCCACCACATCGTAGTCCCAAGTACCAATCCATGCCTTAAGTTCACCCACCTTATTCCTGATGCTTCTTGCGTTGAAGTATACACACTTCAACCCATCTCCGTGCCTGCAAGAACTCTCCTTTGTCAGTGTTCCCTTCCCCACTGCCTCATTACACGCTTTGGCATCCTGAATATCGGCTACCTTAGTTGCTGGACTACAAATCCGGTTCCCATTCCCCTGCCAAATTAGTTTAAACCCTCCCGAAGAGTACTAGAAAAACTCCCTCCCAGGATATTGGTGCCCCTCTGGTTCAGATGCAACCCGTCCTGCTTGTACAGGTCCCACCTTCCCCAGAATGCGCTCCAATTATCCAAATACCTGAAGCCCTCCCTCCTACACCATTCCTGCAGCCACGTGTTCAGCTGCACTCTCTCCCTATTCCTAGCCTCGCTATCACGTGGCACCGGCAACAAACCAGAGATGACAACTCTGTCTGTCCTCGCTTTTAACTTCCAGCCTAACTCCCTAAACTCGTTTATTACCTACCTCCACACCCCTTTTCCTGCCTACGTCGTTGGTACCAATGTGCACCACGACTTCTGGCTGCTCACCCTCCCCCTTAAGGATCCTGAAGACACGATCCGAGACATCGTGGCCCTGGCACCCGGGAGGCAACATACCTTCCGGGAGTCTCGCTCGCGACCACAGAATCTCCTATCTATTCCCCTAACCATTGAATCTCCTACAACTATTGCTTTTCTATTCTCCCCCCTTCCCTTCTGAGCCCCAGAGCCAGACTCAGTGCCAGAGACCTGGCTGCTTAGGGCCTTCCCCCGGTAGGTCATCCCCCCCAACAACATCCAAAACGGTATACTTGTTTTGAAGGGGAACGGCCACGAGGGATCCCTGCACTGTCTGCCTGTTTGTTTTTTTTCCCCTGACTAACCCAGCTATTCTTGTCTTGTACGTTGGGTGTGGTTACCTCCCTGTAACTCATCTCTATCACCCCCTCTGCCTCCCGGATGATCCGAAGTTCATCCAGCTTCAGCTCCAGTTCCCTAACACGGTCTTTGAGGAGCTGGAGTTGGGTGCACTTCCCGCAGGTATAGTCAGCGGGGACACCGGTGGTATCCCTCACCACCCACATCCTACAGGAGGAGCATGCAACTGGCCTAGCCTCCATCCCCTCTTACCTTACAGAATATAGCTGCCCTGAGGACCAACTGGATCTCCGCCCTCTGACTCTGCTCCCAGTCAGCTGCACTCTCTGGAAACTCCTGGCTCTCTTCTCATTCTTTGCGGAAATGTAGGAAACAAAATGAAAGGAGCACCTTACTCCCTCCTCACCTAACTCCCTCAGTCACCAAACTCTCACTATAGCACTCAAATGCACCAAATTCAGCACTCAGTGCAAACCAATAGTACATAGAACATAGAACGATACAGCGCAGTACAGGCCCTTCGGCCCACGATGTTGCACCGACATGAGAAGTCAAAAAACAAAAGCCATCTAACCTACACTGTGCCATTAGCATCCATATGCTTATCCAATAAACTTTTAAATGCCCTCAATGTTGGCGAGTTCACTACTGTTGCAGGTAGGGCATTCCACGGCCTCACCACTCTTTGCGTAAAGAACCTACCTCTGACCTCTGTCCTATATCTATTACCCCTCAGTTTAAGGCTATGTCCCCTCGTGCTAGCCATTTCCATCCGCGGGAGAAGGCTCTCACTGTCCACCCTATCTAACCCCCTGATCATTTTGTATGCCTCTATTAAGTCTCCTCTTAACCTTCTTCTCTCTGACAAAAACAACCTCAAGTCCATCAGCCTTTCCTCATAAGATTTTCCCTCCATACCAGGCAACATCCTGGTAAATCTCCTCTGCACCCGCTCCAAAGCTTCCACGTCCTTCCTATAATGAGGTGACCAGAACTGTACGCAATACTCCAAATGCGGCCGTACCAGAGTTTTGTACAGCTGCAACATGACCTCATGACTCCGGAACTCAATCCCTCTACCAATAAAGGCCAACACTCCATAGGCCTTCTTCACAACCCTATCAACCTGGGTGGCAACTTTCAGGGATCTATGTACATGGACACCGAGATCCCTCTGCTCATCCACACTTCCAAGAACTTTACCATTAGCCAAATATTCCGCATTCCTGTTATTCCTTCCAAAGTGAATCACCTCACACTTCTCTACATTAAACTCCATTTGCCACCTCTCAGCCCAGCTCTGCAGCTTATTTATGTCCCTCTGTAACCTGCAACATCCTTCCGCACTGTCAACA
The DNA here is from genome assembly GCF_047496885.1 of Scyliorhinus torazame. NCBI lineage: Eukaryota > Metazoa > Chordata > Chondrichthyes > Carcharhiniformes > Scyliorhinidae > Scyliorhinus > Scyliorhinus torazame. The sequence goes on along the minus strand of NC_092712.1, from coordinate 115,896,344 downwards.
ACACCACCGACTTTAGTGTCGTCTGCAAATTTACTCACCCACCCTTCTGCGCCCTCCTCTAGGTCATTTATAAAAATGACAAACAGCAACGGCCCCAGAACATATCCTTGTGGTATGCCACTTGTAACTGAACTCCATTCTGAACATTTCCCATCAACCACCACCCTCTGTCTTCTTTCAGCTAGCCAATTTCTGATCCACATCTCTAAATCACCCTCAATCCCCAGCCTCCGTATTTTCTGCAATAGCCTACCGTGGGGAACCTTATCAAACGCTTTACTGAAATCCATATACACCACATCAACTGCTCTACCCTCGTCTACCTGTTCAGTCACCTTCTCAAACAACTCGATAAGGTTTGTGAGGCATGACCTACCCTTCACAAAGCCATGCTGACTATCCCTAATCATATTATTCCTATCTAGATGATTATAAATTTTGTCTCTTATAATCCCCTCCAAGACTTTACCCACAACAGACGTGAGGCTCACCGGTCTATAGTTGCCGGGGTTGTCTCTACTCCCCTTCTTGAACAAAGAGACCACATTTGCTATCCTCCAGTCCTCTGGCACTATTCCTGTAGCCAATGATGACATAAAAATCAAGGCCAAAGGCTCAGCAATCTCTTCCCTGGCTTCCCAGAGAATCCTAGGATAAATCCCATCAGGCCCCGGGGACTTATCTATTTTCAGCCTGTCCAGAATTGCCAACACCTCTTCCCTTCGTACCTCAATGCCATCTATTCTAATAGCCTGGGTCTCAGCATTCTCCTCCACAACATTCTCTTTTTCCTGAGTGAAATCTGACGAAAAATATTCATTTAGTATCTCGCCTATCTCTTCAGACTCCACACACAACTTCCCATCCCTGTCCTTGACTGGCCCTACTCTTACCCTAGTCATTCTTTTATTCCTGACATACCTATAGAAAGCTTTTGGGTTTTCCTTGATCCTACCTGCCAAATACTTCTCATGTCCCCTCCTTGCTCGTCTTAGCTCTCTCTTTAGATCCTTCCTCGCTACCTTGTAACTATCAAGCGCCCCAACTGAAACTTCACACCTCATCTTCACATAGGCCGCCTTCTTCCTCTTAACAAGCGATTCCAATTCTTTGGTAAACCACGGTTCCCTCGCTCGACGCCTTCCTCCCTGCCTGACCGGTACGTACTTATCAAGAACACGCAGTAGCTGTTCCTTGAACAAGCTCCACATATCCAGTGTGCCCAACACTTGCAGCCTACTTCTCCAACCTATCCCCCCCAAGTCATGTCTAATGGCATCATAATTGCCCTTCCCCCAGCTATAACTCTTGCCCTGCAGGGTATACTTATCCCTTTCCATCACTAACGTAAACGTCACCGAATTGTGGTCACTGTCCCCAAAGTGCTCTCCTACCTCCAAATCCAACACCTGGCCTGGTTCATTACCCAAAACCAAATCCAATGTGGCCTCTCCTCTTGTTGGCCTGTCAACATATTGTGTCAGGAAACCCTCCTGCACACATTGTACAAAAAACGACCCATCTAATGTACTCGAACTATATCTTTTCCAGTCAATATTTGGAAAGTTAAAGTCTCCCATAATAACTACCCTGTTACTTTCGCTCTTATCCAGAATCATCTTCGCCATCCTTTCCTCTACATCCCTAGAACTATTTGGAGGCCTGTTGAAAACTCCCAACAGGGTGACCTCTCCTTTCCTGTTTCTAACCTCAGCCCATACTACCTCGGAAGAAGAGTCCCCATCTAGCATCCTCTCCACCACCGTAATACTGTTTTTGACTAGCAGCGCCACACCTTCCCCTCTTTTGCCTCCTTCTCTGCGCTTACTAAAACACCTAAACCCCGGAACCTGCAACAACCATTCCTGTCCCTGCTCTATCCATGTCTCCGAAATGGCCACAACATCGAAGTCCCAGGTACCAACCCATGCTGCCAGTTCCCCTAACTTATTTCGTATACTCCTGGCATTGAATTAGACACACTTCAAACCACCTACCTGGACACTGGCCCCCTCCTGCGAAGTCAAATCTGTGCTCCTGACCTCTATACTCTCATTCTCCCTTACCCTAAAACTACAATCCAGGTTCCCATGCCCCTGCTGCATTAGTTTAAACCCCCCCCCCAAAGAGCACTAACAAATCTCCCCCTCAGGATATTTGTGCCCCTCAGGTTCAGATGTAGACCATCCTGTCTGTAGAGGTCCCACCTTCCCCAGAAAGAGCCCCAGTTATCCAGAAATCTGAATCCCTCCCGCCTGCACCATCCCTGTAGCCACGTGTTTAATTGCTCTCTCGCCCTATTCCTCATCTCATTATCACATGGCACGGGAAACAACCCAGAGATAACAACTCTGTTTGTTCTCGTTCTGAGCTTCCATCCTAGCTCCCTGAAAGCCTGCCTGACATCCTTGTCCCCTTTCCTACCTATGTCGTTAGTGCCAATGTGGACCACGACTTGGGGCTGCTCCCCCTCCCCTTAAGGACCCGGAAAACACGATCCGAGACATCACGTACCCTTGCACCTGGGAGGCAACATACCAAACGTGAGTCTCTCTCGCTCCCACAAAATCTCCTATCTGTGCCCCTGACTATCGAGTCCCCAATAACTAATGCTCTGCTCCTCTCCCCCCTTCCCTTCTGAGCAACAGGGACAGACTCCGTGCCAGAGCCCGTACCCCGTGGCTTACCCCTGGTAAGTCATCCCCCCCACAAGTATCCAAAGTGGTATACTTGTTAGTCAGGGGAACGACAGCAGGGGATCCCTGCACTGACTGCTTCTTCCCAGTCCATCTTACAGTTACCCATCTATCTCCAATCTTTGGTGTAACTAATTCCCTGAAGCTGCTATCTATGACCCCCTCTGCCTCCCGAATGATCCAAAGTTCATCCAACTCCAGCTCCAGTTCCCTAACTCGGTCTTGGAGGAGCTGGAGATGGCTGCACTTCCTGCAGGTAAAATCAGCAGGGACACTAATGGCATCCCTCACCTCAAACATCCTGCCGGAGGAACATTGCACTCCCTTCCCTGCCATCCCTCTAACCTCCAACCAAGATCTGGTTAATAAATAAATAAATAAATATATATATAATAATAATATAATATGGCACTTACCTCACACCAATGGATCTTATTATTAGGTTAGAGGAGGAGGGCGAGTGGGAGACACTACACGTGTAGTGTCTCGGGTTTCCTCTCCACCAGAATTTATTGGTTGAGGGGGGGCCTTCCCAGAAGTCTGCAGGTCGAACTTCCGGTTCCCGCCTTATATAAAAAAATAAAAAATAAAACAGAAAAGAAGAACAGACACGGGACCAGGAAAGGGGTTTTAAAGTAAATACTCACCTCCCAGAAGGCCCCTGCGCACCGCTCCCGCCGAAATTCAAAGGGCTGCTCCTGCAAAGGTAAGGGTTTTTAAAGTAAATACTCACCTCCCAGAAGGCCCCTGCGCACCGCTCCCGCCGAAATTCAAAGGGTACGTGAAACTTTAAAAGCAAGGTTTTGTGGACGTTGTCAGATTGAAAGGAAATTAAGTGAGGTGAATTATGTGATAAAAACACCAGATAGAAGGAAGAATCACCGAGTGTGTCATGTGATTATGCTTAAAAGGTACTTTGAAAGGGAAGGAGAGAGAAAGGAGGTGGTTTTAATGATTCTGACTCAAAGTGACGAACCAAATCCAGATGACTGAATTTGACATACCTCAAATTAAATTGGAAAATGAGGATGTTCTTAAAAATTGGGATAAATTATTGAGTTATCTTCCAGGGAAAAAACGAACTAACCTGAAAGAGTTATTGATATCACATGGGGAAGTTTGTGGTGATAAATTGGGAAGTACTAAAATGGCTATACATGATGTAGATGTGGGAAATGCTGTTCCAATCAAATAACATCCATATAGGCTGAATCCTTTAAAATCGGCACAGGTTAACAAAGAGATTGAGAGTATGTTTTAAAATGGGATAATTGAAGTGGGTTGCAGCCAATGGAGCTCACCCATAGTGATGGTACCTAAACCAGATGGCACCCAACGGTTGTGTGTGGACTATAGAAAGGTTAATGCAGTTACATAAACGGACTCTTATCCTATCCCACGTTTGGAGGATTGTATTGAGAAAGTGGGACAATCAATTTTTCTTTCTAAACTGGATTTACTTAAAGGTTGCTGGCAGGTACCTTTATCCAAAAGGGCGAAGGAGATTTCAACTTTTGTGACTCCAGATGGTATATACCAATTCAAAGTTATGCCATTTGGCATGAAAAACGCCCCAGCCACATTTCAACGATTACCTAACAAAGTTGTTTCAGGATTACCCAATTGTGCGGTATACATCGACGATCTGGTAATTTTCAGCCAGACATGGACAGAACATTTGAAACATCTGATGGAGTTATTCAATCGACTTCAGGAGGCGGGTTTGGTGATAAACCTAGCCAAAAGTGAATTTGGAAACGCCCGAATCACTTTCCTTGAGGTGTTTTCGATATCCTCAAGACAAAGGGAAATAATGCAATTTCTTGGCATGAGTGGATTTGATCGAACATTTGTGCAAAAGTTTTGTTGCGTGATTGCTCCACTGATGGACTTGCTCAAGAAGCGTAACAAATTCCAGTGGACAGCGGAATGTCAACAGGCATTTGACTGCCTGAAAGCTGTGATAACCAATGCTCCTGTGTTGGAGAATTGCAAGGAACTCTATGATCAGATTGAACTAAAGTATCTGACTTTAAAAAGAAATGCCGAGGCGTAGAGAAATGGACTGATCGTGCAGAGACCTTCTTGTTCAAAGAGACTGTCAATCATGAAGGATTTCAGTTGGAGGAAGAAGAACGGAAAAAAATGGACTATATTATTATACCTGTTTGCGCGGTTTTTTTTGTTAAAACGAAAAAGTATATTTACTGTGTGCTTTTCTTAAAGAATGTGAAAAATGAAACCATCTTGAAGTTGATGTTTTATTTTCTTTTCTTGGGGGGAGGTGTCATGAGAATGTCGCTTTAAGAAATTTTGGCTGCTCATGTTACTGCAGTGATGTCAGAGAGTGGGTGGAGCTGAGCTCTGGTTCTGATTTTTAGTTTCAGTTTGAGGAAAAGCTGGGGTGTGTCTGTGTTTTTCAGTGAGCTGCATCTCAAGTCTGCCATCCAAAGACTATCTATGGATCATTTGGTGAACACAAAATTGTAAAAGGTCTCAGTATTGAATGTAAACCTGATGTGCTTCTGTTTAGAGGTTTATTAAGTCTTTTGGATGTTAAAAGAACAGCATACAGATTACTTAGTGTTGTATTCTTTGGGGGGTGTATTTGAATTATTGGTTGCTAGGATATTCACTGTTTGTTTTAAAAAGGTTAACTTGAGTTCATAGAATAAACATGGTTTTGTTTTAAAAAATACTCATCCGTTTCTGCTGTACCATACCTGTAGAGTGAGCCGTGTGCTCCCCATACCACAATCTATTAAAAGTTGTGGGTCAGGTGAACTCCATGATACATTTTGGGATTCTCTAAACCCTGGCCCATAACAATCATCTGCAAACTTAGCAACAGTGCCTTCAGTTCCTTCTTCCTGATCATTAATGTATATTGTGAAAGGTTGTGGTCCCAGCACAGACCCCTGCGGCACACCACTAGTCACCGGCTGCCATCCTGAAAAAGACCCCTTTATCCCCACTCTCTGCCTTCTGCCAGTCAGCCAATCCTCTATCCATGCCAGGATCTTACCCTTAACACCATGGGCTTTTAACTTATTGAACAATCTCCTATGCGGCACATTGTCAAAGGCCTTCTGGAAATCTAAATAAATCACGTCCACTGGTTCCCCTTTGTCCAACATCCTTGTTACCTCCTCAAAGAACAGATTTGTCAGACATGACCTCTGCTTGACGAAGTCGTGCTGACTCAGTCCTATTTTACCATGCACTTCCAAGTACTCGCGATCTCATCTTTAATAACGGACTCTAAATTCTTACCAATGACCGAAGTCAGGCTAACCAGCCTATAATTTCCTGTCTTCTGCCTACCTCCCTTCTTAAACAGTAGTGTTACATTAGCCACTTTCCAGTCCTCTGGGACCCTTCCTGCCTCCAGTGATTCCTGAAAGATCACCACCAATGCCTCCACAATCTCCTTAGCTATCTCTTTTAGGACCCTGAGGTGTAGTCCATCTGGTCCAGGTGACTTATCCACCTTCAGACCCTTCAGTTTCCCCAGAACCTTCTCCTTAGTGATGGCCACTGCACTCACCTCTGCCCCCTGATTCTCCTGGAGCTCTGGAATCCCACTGGTGTCTTCCACCATGAAGACTGATGCAAAATAACTATTTAGTTTGTCTGCCATTTCTTTGCTTCCTATTATTACTTCTCCAGCCACGTTTTCCAGTGGTCCAATGTCTATTTTTGCCTCTCTCTTGCCTTTTATATATTGAAAGAAACTCTTCCTATTTTATTTTATATTACCAGCTAGCTTGCACTCATGTTTCATTCTCGCTAGGGGCTGGTTTAGCACAGTGGGCTAAACAGCTGGCTTGTAATGCAGACCAAGGCAGCAGCGTGGGTTCAATTCCTGTACCGGCCTCCCCAAACAGGCGCCGGAATGTGGTGACTAGGGGCTTTTCACAGTAACTTCATTGAAGCCTACTTGTGACAATAAGTGATTATTGTTATCAGGGGCTGGTTTAGCACAGTGGGCTAAACAGCTGGCTTGAAATGCAGAACAATGCCAGCAGCGTGAGTTCAATTCCCGTACCGGCCTCCCCAAACAGGTGCCGGAATGTGGTCATTAAGGGCTTTTCACAGTAACTTAATTGAAGCCCCTACTTGTGACAATTAGCGATTATTATTATTCTCTCCCCATACTGTTTTTTTAGTTGTCCTCTGCTCACTTTTAAAGGATTCCCAATCCTCTGGCTTCCCACTAATTCTTGCCACTTTGTATGCTTTTTCTTTTGCTTTTATGCTGTCCTTGACTTCCCTCGTCAACCATGGATGCCTTGTCCTGCCCTTAACATGTTTCCTCCTCCTTGGGATGAATTTCTGCTGTGCCTCCCAAATAACCCCCCAAAACTCCTGCCATTGCTGTTCCACTGTCTTCCCTACTGGGCTCCTTTTCCAATCAACTCTGGCCAGCTCCTTCCTCATGTCTTTGGAGTTACGCTCATTTAATTGTAATACCATTACATCTGACTCCAGCTTCTCCCTCTCAAACTGCAGGGTAAATTTATAATTTACATATAAAATTTTAACAATTTTACACATCAAATTTTCAACAAAAAGAAAAATACAATAATATAACCAACTCCCCCGAGCACAAAACCCCAGCCAACATGGCTTACACAAACAGTGCCATCTACCCCAACCACCCCTTCATTGGTCCTCCTGCCCTTAATCGTCTCTCTCATGCCTCCCCTTCGCCCCCCTACTGACAGCTTAATTCTTCTCAAAGAAGCCGATGAACGGCTGCCACCTTCGAGCAAACCCCTGCAATAACCCCGTCAAGGCGAACTTAATCTTTTCAAGTCTGAGAAACCCCGCCATGTCGCTAACCCACACCCCCGACTTCGGGGGCTCCGAGTCCTTCCACCCTAGTAAGGTACGTCTGCGGACCACCAGGGAGGCAAAGGCCAGGACGTTGGCCTCTCTCACTGCCTGGGCTCCCGGGTCTTCAGGCGCACCAAAGATAGGCACCTCTGGACTCGGCACCAGCCTCATTTGTAAAACCACTGACATGATATCAGCAGATCCCTGCCAGAAACCCTTCAGCCTCGAACACGCCCAAAACATATGGATATGGTTCACACCTATCCTCAACCTCCTCAAAGAACCTGCTCATCTGGGCCACAGTCACGTCTGCCCTGTGGATCATCTTAAACTGTATCAGGCTGAGCCTGGTGCATAACGAGGACGCATTAACTCTCCTCAGTCCTCAGATAAATTTGATGAAGTTCTAAAATCATTCAAAACATATTTTAATCTAAGAAGCAACTAAATTTTAGAGAGCGAATTCAACAAACATGTCCAACAACCTGGAGAGCTAGTTGACTCTTACAAATTAAGTACACAGATAGGCTGGTAGCTATGACTACAGTGACTTTAAAAAAATGTTAAATAAAACTCAATCCATGCTCTCTTAATAATATGCATCAATCTCATTCTTGTAAGAACATACATTTCTGGAAAGTTGGTACATTTAAAACAAAAATCAGTACTTGAAATATAACACCACAGTCAACTATTTACCTCATCTTATTTACCCAGAGTTTAAAAGAGTGGGAGGGGATCTCATTGAAACATACAAAATTCATACAAGGCTCGACAGGGTAGATGTAGTAAGGATTCTCCCCTGCCTTGGAAAAGGCTGCCAATAAATTGACATGTCTTTTGAGCTTTTCAGAAATGTTGCCACTCTATTCTGTTTGCATCCTTTATATTTCGCTTGGTGCAGTTTTTCCATTCCAACCACACAGTAGAACATACGATAAATGCTGATTCGCCACAAGCTTTGGTTACATCAACAATCTAAGTGCTGATAGTTGCTAACCCTCTGATTGATAAAACATCTTTGCTGATTACTCTGTGGTAGTCTAGCATAATTGTTGACCTCTTTGCAGAAATTGTGTGTGATCCGTTAATAAACACAACAGCTCTCTGCAACTGATTTTCTATGTGGCCATGAAATCTTTAGCTATTTTAGTAACGTTCAGATTAAATATTGTATATCCAGGAAATTTATTTCTGTCTAAAATAGTCAACTTCTCTTGGAAATACTTCCAGGAACGTGACCAGGTATTCAACTTCAACAATCAAACTGGCAGATCTCCTACCGCTCCAGCAAGCCCCGAAGGGTATATGTGTCATTTGAGCAATAACATTTGACAAGCGTAACATGCTTGAGAGGAAAAGGTAACTTTGAACCTAAGGTTCATAAAGCTTCCCACCATTGGGATTTTCCTTGTGTCAGTTCTGCGTCTGCTATAGACTCATTGATAGAGATTGATTGCAATAAATAATCAACACCTCCATTAGCATCGTATCATGCAACCACCAAGATTGTAAAAAGTGATCACGGTAGATTTTAGTATTTTCTCACTTGAATATCTCTATGTTTCTATGGTATAAATATGTAAAGAGAAGGAATCTAATCATACATCTTCTTTGTATGAAGGGTAATTTAAAGTTGATTACTGGATGTACAGTTCTAAAATTCTCTGTACTCGCCTCGTAGGAAATTAAAAGCTTTTTGAAGAACTAATGAGCTCCCTCTACAAAAGGTAATTAAATAACCTTTAATGTCACCTCTCTTAGGAATTGTAGACAGCTTGTTAACACCTTCATATGAAGGATGAGGCTCTGAAATTAATACACAATTATTGTTTTGTTGTATTTCTTGGTTTTCTGTCACCTAAAATGGTTTCTTCTCTGTGACCATGATCTGAGAATTGTCTTATAAATAGACTATGACAATTTCCTCTGCACAACATAATTGCGTGAGATGTCCATTCAGCCTGTTTGATTTCATTCTAGCATCCTAGTTATCCTTACTCACCATCTTCCCACTCTAGTATCTAATTGTTTCTTAAATAACTCCACTGTCTTGGTCCTAAATATTTTTCCTGACAAGTCATTCTAGGTGTTGATCACTTTCTATTACATAAGTTCATAAGACATAGGAGCAGAATTAGGCCATTTGGCCCATCGAGTCTGCTCTGCCATTCAATCATGGCTGATCTCATCCTGGCCTTAACTCCTGTCTGTTCTCCATAACCCTTCAACCCATTACCAATTAAAGTCTGTCTAACTCCTCCTTAAATCACTGTCCCAACATCCATCACACTCTGGGGTAGCGAATTCCACAGATTCGCAACTCTTTGGGAGAAGTCGTTTCTCCTCACCTCCGTTTTAAATTTGCTACCTCTTATCCTGACACGATGACACCTCATTTTAGAATGCCCCAAAAGAGGAAGCATCCGCTCCACGTGTACTTTATCCATACCTTTTATCATCTTATATACCTTAATTTGATCTCCCCTCATTACTCTAGAGAGTATAGGTCTAAACTGTTAAATCAATCTTCATTCGACAAACCCCTCATGTCTGGAATCAGCCTAGTTAACCCCCTCTGAACGGCCTCCAATGACACTACGGGTGGGATTCTCCGACCCCCCGCCGGGCCGGGGGGGGCGGTGTGAATCCCGCCCGACGCCAGTTCTCCGGTGCCAGTTTTTTGGCGGGGGCGGGAATCGCGCTGAGCCAGTTGGGGGCCGTTAGCAGCGACCCCCCCTTGCGATTCTCCGCTCCGCGATGGGCCGAGCAGCCGTCCGTTTTCGGGCAGTCCCACCAGCGTAAATTACACAAGGTTCTTACCGGCGGGACCTGGCTCTGCGGGCGGCCTGCGGAGTCCTCAGGGGGGCACGGGGGGATTTGGGCACGGGGGGATTTGGCCCCGGGGGGGGTGCCCCCACGGTGGCCTGGCCCACAAATGGGGCCCACCGATCTGCGGGTGGGCCTGTGCCATGGGGGCCAGAGCCGGCGCGGAGAAGAAGCCCCCTGTGTATGCACAGGAAACACGCCAGCGGTTCTGGGAACACGCTGGCGCTCCTGCGCATGCACCAACTCGCGCCGGCCGGCGGAGGCCCTTCGGGGCCGGTTGGCGCAGCACCAATCACTCCAGAACCGGCCTAGGCCCCGAAAGTGCGGAGGATTCCGCACCTTCTGGGTGCTCCGATGCCTGAGTGGTTCACGCCGCTCTTTGGCGCCGGTACAGCCCGCCCGCCGGATACCGGAGAATCCCGCCCTACATCTTTCCTCAAATAAGGCGACCAAAACTGTGCACATTTAAAGAGGCAATTCTTGACAGCAGTCTAAATTTGCTACCAAAAACTGTACTCATTGTGCTGTTGTTAATAACACAGCCAAAAGATTTGGTCCAGGTTGACTCTCTCTTTGCTGTCAGGTTTCTTAAGTTCCTGGAGAAGATACCTTCTCATTCTTCTTTGTAGTTGGTTAGCTTGATATCTGATAACAATCAACACAATTAGTAACTGTGCCCTGTTTACTTGTGCAAAAACACAATCAGCTGTAACTGAATAAAAATATAGGGCTGAATTCTCCGCCGTTGGGATGCTCCGTTTTGCAGGCATCCCGGAGGTTTCCCGACGGCATGGGGCTGCTGAACCAGAAATCTGGGGGCAGCGTGAATCCTTTCCCGCCGCTTCGACGCCGGCTGCCGAATTCTCCGGCGACGTTTTCAGGCGGGGATCGTGCCGCACCGGTCGGGGGCCGTTAGCAGCACCCCCCCCCCCCCCCCCGGCAATTCTCCGGGCCCCGATGGGCCGAGCGGCCACCCGTTTCCGGCCAATCCTGCCGGCGGGATTAGACAAGGTCCATACCGGCGGGACCTGGCTTTGAGGGTGGCTTGCAGAGTCCTCAGGGGGGCGCGGGCGGATCCGGCCCCGGGGGGGGGGGGGGCCCCCACAGTAGCCTGGCCCGCGATCGGGGCCCACCGATCTGCGGGCGGCCCTGTGCCGTGGGGGCACTCTTTCCCTCTGCAGCGGGCTCTGTAAGGCTCCGCGATGGCCGGCGCAGAGAAGAAACCCCCTGCGCATGCGCAGGAAACACGCCAGCGGTTCTGCGCATGCACCAGAACATGCTGTCACTCCTGTGCACTCGCCAACTCGCGCCGGCCAGCGAAGGCCCTCCGGCGTCGGTTGGCATGGCGCCAACCACTCCAGCGCCAGCCTAGCCCTCGGCAGTGCGGAGGATTCTGCACCTTCCGGGCGGCCCGACGCCGGCGTGGTTCCCGGCGCTCTTTGGCGCCGGTACGGCCTGCCCCGCCGATTGCGGGAGAATACCGCCCCTGGTGCGGCGGGACGGAGAAACCCGCCCATAATCTATGAATAATAAATGAAGCTGTCAAAACTACCCTGAAATATTATAGAAATATGTTTTAAAATTTTGAGCCCAGAGTGGTAGGTTGGAGGACAATATTTTCAAAAACAAATCAGCAAAATGGCACTATTAACTAACCCGTGGGGGAAATAACACCCTCTGCATTAGATGTTGGAAAATTATTAACATAGTTATAAACAATACATTTAGTAATTGGAAGCCAGTATCCAGTGGTGTACAACTGGATCTGTGCTGGGTCCCCTATTTATAGATGTCATTTATATAAACAACACAGATGACTATGTGGGGGGTAGATCAGTAAGTTTCCGGTGACACAATGATTGGCCGGGTGGTTAACAGTGAGGTTGAGTGTCTTGGGTTACAGGAAGATATAGACAGGATGGTCAAATGAGCAGAAAAGTGGCAGATGGAATTTAACCCTGAAAAGTGTGAGGTGATACACTTTGGAAGGAGAAATTTGACAAGGAAATATTCAATGACTGGCATGAACTGGGAAGTTCCGAGGAACAAAGGAACCTTGGCGTGTTTGTCCATTGATCTCTGAAGGTGAGAGGGCAGGTTAATAGAACATACAGTGCAGAAGGATGCCATTCGGCCCATCGAGTCTGTACCGACCCACTTAAGCCGTCACTTCCAACCTATCCCCGTAACCCAATAACCCCTCCTATCCTTTTTTGGGGGGATACAAAGGGCAATTTAGCATGGCCAATCCACCTAACCTGCACATCTTTGGACTGTGGGAGGAAACTGGAGCACCCGGAGGAAACTCACGCAGACACGGCGAGAACGTGCAGACTCTGCACAGACAGTGACCCAACGGGGAATCGAACCTGGAACCCTGGCGCTGTGAAGCCACAGTGCTAGCCACTTGTGCTACCGTGCTGGTGGTGAAAATAGGTGGTGAATAGGGTGGTGAAAAAAGCATATGGGACACTTGCCTTTATCAATTATTGCATAGATTACAAAAGCAGGGATGTCATGCTGGAGTTATGTAGAACATTGCTGAGACCACAGCTGGAGTAGTGTGTGCAATTCTGGTCGCCCCATTATAAGAAGGATGTGATTGCATTGGAGGGGGTGCAGAGGGGATTCACCAGGATGTTGCCTGGGATGGAACATTTAAGCTATGAAGAGAGGTTGTATAGGTTTGGATTGTTTCGCTGGAGCAGAGAGGACTGAGGGGCGACCTGATCGAGGTGTACAAAATTATAAGGGCATGGACAGGGTGGATAGGGAGCAGCTATTCCCCTTCCTCTGAAAAATTGTCCTGCACTAGAAACCATCCAAAATGCGATTTAAATTGCAAACTTCAGATGATTCCAATTGGGTTACATCAATAGTTACTCAGAAAAAGTTAGAAGACTTAAAGTCTCTTCTAACTTCTGGGTAACTATTGTAAAGAGCCAGACCGACACCCCACTGTAATGATATGTATAGTCTATGTATAGTAAAGGGTTAACAAGAGAGATTACATGTATATCTGCACTAGTTGGCATCACTGAGTGACCTTAGAAAAGGCTGCATCTCTAGGCATGCTGGGAGAAAGCTGATGGAGAGTTCGATGCAGAAGGATAGTGTAGAGGTGAGTTAGAGTGTAGTTTATATATACGAGAGATTATTAATTACTGTATCACAGATTCAGTACTATTATTTTGTTATCTGTTACTCAGTAAAGTGTGCAAACCTAATTAAGTTAAGTAGTGTAAAATAAATTAGTTTTTATTTAAACATATAGTTTTATGTTCTTTGTCAACACTATGTTTTTGGCTGTCCTGGAGAGCAAGACAGGAATATAACATGCTACCAGTAGTGCAAATATAACATGGTACCAGGGTTTACTGAAGTAATTTAGATAGAAATAGTTAGACTCAAAAATAAAATAAAACTAGCACGTGACTCAGACTTCGATGGCAAGACTGCTTCCAGACTTGCTACTTCAATGCACAGAGAAGTCCTGAACTAATGGAGGAAGTGCAAACTCAACGACAACTCAGGATTTCTGGTAAAATTGATGTAAACTGGAAAGTATTTAAGCAGCAATTTCAACTACTCCTCCTCCAACATAGATACTGCCAGTGATAAGCAAAAAACTGCTTTATTATTACTAATGGCTGGGCAACTGGCTATATAAGTGTATAACTCATTCCATTTTGAGAGTGAAGCTGAAAAAAGTAACTTTGAACTAGTCGTTAAAAAATTTGATCATTATTGTGAAAGAAATGAAAACCTGTGTAAAAGACTACAAAATAAACAAAACATTATGCCTGAAGATTCAATCAAAATGTGCATTGCGAGTAAACAATCTAAAAATAGAAGCTCCGCCTTGGACCAACCTGGGGCCATTGAAAGAGGTCCGCTCCGCCATTCTCCACCCCCGGCCGCCGAAGTCCAGACATCGTGGATCTAATATGGTCCAGCTGGTCGGGATACTTGCATGGCGGTTGCGGACTCAGTCCACGGACGCCCTGGCCAGGGGCAGGCCAATCGGAAGCCGGGGGGCCTTATAGGCAGCCAGGGAATGTTTGTACGGGCGTTGAGGGTCGGGCACGCGGTTGATCGAGGGGTTTCTTTTTTCGGTCCAGGTCCGCTGTCCGAGTCCACCATGGAGCACGGCTGCTAGCCCCCTGCCGGGCTAGGAATCTATGTCCCTTTCATGCCAGTCCTTCTGGTGCGAAACTCCACCGTTTTGGCACCATGTGGCGACCCTGCGCCGGGTCGGAGAATTGCTGGGGGGGGAGGGCGCGAAGCACGCGACACCGATACGCCGAATCTCTGGTGACCGGAGAATCAGCGGCAATGGCACCGGCGCGGTTGCCGCAGCACCGGTTGCGGGCCGCTCAACGCGATTCTCTGCTGCCGATTCTCCGCTGAGTTCGGCCAAGTTCCGCCGGCATCGTTCGTGTGTGGTCCTACCCGGCGGGACCTCGGCGTTCATGCTAGTCTGCTGTCCTGGTGTGGGGAGGGGCATTCCGACTCTTGGAGGGGCCTCCGCGGTGACCAGGCGTGCGATCGGGGCCTACCGATCGGCGAGCGGGCTTATCCCAGGGGGGGGGGCCTATGTTCCTCCGCGCCGGGCCCCTGTAGGGCTCCGCCATGTTGCCCGGTGGCCGGCGCGGAGAAGGCAACCCACGCGCATGCGCGCACTCGCACCGGTCGTGGCGTGCATCTGCGGACCCGTGCCGGCCGTGCTGGCACCCGTATCTGCAGCTGGAGCTGCGTGAAGCGCTCCAGTGCCGTGCTGGACCCCTGTGCAGCGCAGGACCACGGCTCCTAGGGGCCAGATGACGCCATCGTAAAACGCTCCAGCGTTTATGGCGGCGTCAACACTTGGCCCCAGGATCGGAGAATCCACCCATAGTTCCAATAATGGAGAATCCAGCCCATAGTTTTATGTTCTTCGGTAACACTATATCTTTGGCTATCTTAGAGAGCAAGGCAAGGAATATGACACCCACCACATGGGATTTCCCCCACACCCCCTGTTAATTTGAACCTTTTGTTGTTCAATAAAGTATAAAGGGGAATGTGTAAGGGGTGGGGAGCTTTAAGTCAATAAGAAAATATTTCTGGGGAAGAAGCTAAGACTTGGGTCGAGGTATTCTGACCCTGCAGTAGTGGGAACTGCCACAGACGATTCAGCAGCTCGACCAAAGATCCACTGATTTTGGCACGATCAGATGATCCTGGTAGAGAACAGAGCAGGAAAATTCTGTGTTTGGTTTCTGTCATAACCCCCATGAGGACCAGGGCAAACCATCATTGATCTCTCCATGGAACACGTGGAGTATGAGCTCCCCAGATAGGGATTGTTATGTACTAATATGAAAGCTGGCCCAAAGCAGGGCCTGGTGTGGTTAGTTCTCCCAGCAAGGACTGTACTAGAAGCGATATGCTGCTTTGAATAGAATTCAGTAATAGTTTAATAAATTAATGTTCATTTACCCCTGGCGTCCTCAAATTACTTAAGTCATTTAGACATTTGACTTGAACTGTCAGATCTGCCTAATCGGTAGTCAAGTGGTGGTGTAGCCAAGTCTGATCAGTAAGGTTGTTGGGTGGTCAGGGTACAGTCGGGTCAGATAGAGAGGGTAGTTGGGTAGTTAGGACAGGTTGGATTAGTCGTGACATGGGGCAGTCAGAGGTCGGGGGTCAAGAGGTGAATCAAATGGTCAGGGGGATAGTTGGGTTGAGAGCATCAGGGGCCAGGGGGTAGTAGGGTATGCATGTGGCTCTGCAAGTCTCCCATATAACTGTAACCCATATCAATCAGGAGAAGAATAATAACTGTAAGGTTTCTATCAATATGCAATTGGTATGTAACCATGTCCAGTGCATCATATCAGTGAATGCCTATTATCTTGGCAAGGAAGAGAGAGGAGGTAGGACATGGAGAGACGTGCTTGTGGGCTGCCGGTCCTGACACCCTGCGGGGCTGGGGTGACCCTCCATGGGATTGGGGGGTGTCCAGGTTCCTGGTTCTGCAGAGTGCCACCAGCTGGATGGGTGCAGTAGGGACGGGCGCCAAGGCCTGAGGCCCCCAAGGTGCTGGGCATTGACGGGGCCCGGAGCGCAGAGACGGGGAGGGGAAAATGTGGGGACAGAGTCTGCAGTGCCAACTGGGGCCACCATATAGCCCAGTAATCCTGGTTGATAGGGGGGGCTGGCGCTGCCCAACCTCTGTGGGTACTACTGGGCCGCCAATGCGACAATGGTGCGCAAGTGGGTGATGGAGGGGGAGGGGGCTGCATGGAAGAGGCTGGAGACGGCGTCCTGTGTGGGTACGAGTCTGGGGGCGCTGGCAACGGCGCCGCTGCCGCTCCCTCCAAGGAGGTATACCACGAGCCCGGTGGTGGTGGCGGCCCTCAAAATTTGGGGGCAGTGGAGGCGACATAGGGGGGGAGTTAGGGCCTAGGCGTGGATCCCATTACAGGGGAACCACCGGTTCGCCTCAGGAAGAACAGGTGGAGGGTTTTCTGGGTGGCACAGGGCAGGGATACGAAAGTTGGGGGACCTGTTTGTGGACGGGAAGTTCGCGAGCTTGGGTGAGCTGGAGGAGAAGTATGGGCTCCCCCCCGGGGAACACCTTGAGGTACTTACAGGTAAGGGCATTTGCCAGACGGCAGGTGGTGGAATTCCCACGGCTACTGCCACACACAGTACAGGACAGGGTGCTCTCGGGGGGGTGGGTGGGAGTGGGGAAGATCTCGGAAACTTACCAGGTGATGCAGGAGGAGGAGGAGGCCTCGGTGGTGGAGTTGAAAGGTAAGTGGGAGGAGGAGTTGGGAGAGGAGATCGAAGAGGGGACGTGGGCAGATGCCCTAGGGAGGGTGAGCTCTTCCTCTTCGTGCGCGAGGCTCAGCCTCATACAGTTTAAGGTGCTGCACAGGGCACACATGACCGGGACAAGGATGAGCAGGTTCTTTGGGGGTGAGGACAGGTGTGTTAGGTGCTCAGGGAGCCCAGCAAATCGCACCCATAGGTTCTGGGCATGCCCGGCGCTGGAGGAATTTTCGAAGGGCGTAGCGAGGACGGTGTCGAGGGTGGTAGGTTCCAGGGTCAAACCGGGCTGGGGGCTCGCAATATTTGGGGTGGCAGAGGAGCCGGGAGTGCAGGAGGCGAAAGAGGCTGGAATTCTGGCCTTTGCGTCCCTGGTAGCCCGGCGAAGGATTCTCCTTCAGTGGAAAGATACGAGGCCCCCAAGCGTGGAATCCTGGATCAGCGATATGGCAGGGTTCATTAAATTGGAGAGGGTGAAATTCGCCTTGAGAGGGTCGGTACAAGGGTTCTTTAGGCGGTGGCAACCGTTCGTAGACTTCCTGGCAGAACGATAGACATTGGTCAATGGCAGCAGCAGCTCGGGGGGGGGGGGGGGGGGGCGGGGTGGTTTACTTTATTTTTGTTTATGTTATTTACACTGGAAGGGTCTGAGGGGGTGTATACATCTGTTGTCTTAAGTCGGGGTGTTAATGTTAATTTATTATTTAGGCATGGGGGGGAGGGGTTTGGGGGGTTGCTTTTTTAGATTGTGTTTTGTACGTAACCCTGTTGGGTTCTTTTTTCTTTCTCATTTTGTTATTGATATTTTATGAAAACCTTTAATAAAAATTATTTTTTTTAAAAAAAGTAATCCTGGTTGGACACAGGGGTACACACCATGCTAACATGTCGGCCTTTCGCCCCTTGCAGACAATGGATACTGGAATTCAACCAGCAATGGTGGCCTTCCTCCTAGTCGCTGCAGCCCTGCGGGGATACACTGATGCTGTACGAACTGGAGCTGCTCGAGTAGAAAGAAGCTGCAGCAGTGGAGCCTGCCCCAGAGGAACAGGAGGCAGCCACTGGGGATGGAGATGCGGCCGCCCAACAGGAGGAGAGGGAGGAAGTGCAAAGAAGGCATTGCATGAGGCCTCACGAGTACCTGCAGCCTGTCATTCGAGGACCTGTTGGACAGGGCATGCCGTCGAAGACTCTAGCTGAGCAGGGAGACACTATGACATATCTGCTGGATCATGGCACACTTGGCACTACGGGGGAATGGGGGGAACACCCGCTCCCGGTGGCTGGCAAGATAATGAACGCCCTGAACTTTTACGCCACTGGTCCTTTCAGGTGCCGAGTGGGGGCTTGTCTGGGATCTCACAGACCTCGGTGCACAGGTCATTCTTGATGTCACGGATGCCCTATATGCCCAGTGGCACAATACATCCATTTCAATGTGGACCGAGCCTACCAGGATGCCTGGGCAGCGGGATTCACCGCCATCGCCGAGATGCACCAGGTCCAGGGGGTGATCAACAGGATGCATGTCGCCCTACGAGAACCTGCAGATGACAGACTAATCTTCACAAACCAAATGGGGTTCCACTCGATGAACGTGCAGCTGATGTGTGACCATGAGCTCTGCATCATGCATGTCTGCGCCCGATACCTGGACAGTGTTCACAATGCCTTCATCCTGACACACTCAATGGTTCCTGGCCTCTTGGAGACACTCCCCCGGCTGGGGAGGTTGGCTCCTGGGCGACAGGGATTATTCACTGTGGTTGTGGCTGATGATGCCTATCCGGAGACCACAGACCGACGTGGAGACCCGCCACAATGACACCCATGCAGCGACCAGGGACATGATCGAGCGGTGCTTCGGCATCCTGAAGATGCTGTTCAGGTGCCTGGACCGCTCTGGTGGGGCCCTCCAGTATACCACTGGGAGGGTCGATTGCATCGTGGTGGCCTGCTGCGTCCGCCACAACATCGCGCAGCAGAGGTGCGACATGCTGGAGGAGGAGGTTGAACATCAGTCCTCATCCAATGAGGAAGATGTGGGGGAGGGCCCAGACATGGGCCCGGGCAGGCATGTGTGCGCCAAGGCTGACACGCACGGGACTATCTGATCACTCCAGGATCACCGACTTGGGTGGGGTGGAGGGGGGCACTGACCAGGGGCACGGACACCGCATCACACCGCCACAGCCCCCCCGCCACCCCATCACCTGCAACCCCCTCCGATACATACCTCTCACACTACAAGGGTGCAGGCCCTGGGTTGGCAGTAACAGCGGGTATGGTCCATGGGTTGGAGGATGGCGACAACCCGCTCTGCGATGAGCTCTGGTACTCCGCATCGGTTGAAAATGTCTGACTCCTGTCCATGGTAGCGCTTTCCACCGTCCACCTGAGTGATCCCTGCATGCGAGCTGTCAATTCAATCACACTGTACCATTGGATCCCTTAGGTGGTGGAGGTGCTGATGCTGTAAACCTTCTGGGTTTGTGCTTCATCAGCCAGTGACTGCGCCACCTCCCTCTGTGTCTGTGCCATGTCGGTCGGTGCCTGGGCAATGCTGCCAATTCTCTCAGCCATGGCCCGCTGTGACTGGGCCATGCTCAGGAGCTCCACTGCAATGTCCAGGTGGCTCTGGCACATGGCTGCCTGTTAGAGAGCAGCCCTGACCTGGAGGCTGGCACCCACTTGCAAAGCATGCCCCAGGCCTTGCACATGCTGATCCACGTTCGAAACCCTCATTCCCAAGGCCTCCACCGTGAACGCCATCCATGGATTATTGGCCTGGGTGGCACACATGGCCAGTGCCATGTCCTGCTCCTGCAGGTGGTTGGACTCTTCCACCTGCTCCTGTTCGCCGACAACCCCTCATGTAGCCCCTGGCTCTGCGATTGCATCTCCACAATCGATGGGACGGTCCAATCCAGAAGCCTGAAACCCGTCTGGGTGGCAGCTAATCCCTGTGGTCGCCCCACCCTCCAACTGTCCAACCCCTCGGGAGTTCCTACCTCCACCTGCTGTACTGGAGCATGTGTGTGGTGCGCACCAGGAGCCCCTTCACAAACATGCCCAACTGAGGTGAGTGTCTCTGAGATGGTAGAGGATGTTAGGGACAGCTGTGACGGGAAATCAGTGTCATCCCCGGACTCGAGCTCCGGGATTCGGGATGATGGCTCCCGTCCATGTCGGTATTGTCCTCGTCGCTGGGTCTCTGGCTGTGGCTGGGGTCGGGGACAGGGGACACCAGAAGGGCCCGCCTCATCACCAGCAGCTCCTGCAAGACATAAGAGCAGACTCATGATTAGACTGCAGGCCAGGGGGTTGTGGGGTGGGTGTGTTGGGAAGGGGATGGTGGAGTGGTGGTGTGGGTGTGACGGTGGTGTGGGTGTGAGGGTGGTGTGGGGAGGTGGTGGTGACATATGTGGCATGGAGAACCACAACTCAGCGGGTCTCACTTGCCCGATGCCGACCTCCACGCCGGCGACTGCCCTTTCTTCGGGTCCAACAAACACGCCCAGGGCCCTCTGCTCTGCTGCGGTGAGGGTCCGCAAGTCCGGCGGTCCCCCTCCAGTCTTATCCCACTCCCGGCGGTTGTGGGCATCTGGGTGTGGAGGTGTGGTGGGGGCGGGGGTTAAGGGACCGGGGGATGGGGGTTGGTGCCAGGGGTACAGTGCTGCCTACTCACCCCGGCCACCCTGCGGAGGTTGTGCATCACCTCACACTTTTCAGGGTTAAATTCCGTTTGCCACTGTTCTGCCCGTCTGACCAGTCCATCTCCATATCGTCCACAAATTTAAGGGTTTCCTCCTCACTATTTACCACACCACCAGTTTTCCTGTCATCTGCGAACTTTATGATTATACTGCCTACTTTCACGTCTAAGTCAGTAATGTACACGGCAAACAGCACAAGACACAGCACTGATCCCTGAGCTACACCACTGGACACAGGCTTGCAGTCACAAAAACAACCTATGGCCATCAACCTCTTCCTCCTGCAACTAAGCCAATTTGGGATCCAATTTGCCAAATTGCCCTGGATCCCATGAGCTCTTAACTTCTTGATCAGTGGCCCATGTGGCACCTTGTCAAAAGCCTTACTGAAGTACATGTATACTACATCAATTGCACAATCTACACAACTTGTTACCTCCTCAAAAGATTCAATCAAACTTGTTTGTCACGACATCCCCAAACACAAGTGACGGACAATGACCATATCCAAAAATAGAAAATCTAACCATCACCCGTTTTTTTAAAAAAAAAAAGCAACCCCCCAAACCCCTCCCACCCGTGCCGAAATAATAAATTAACATTAACACTCCGACTTAAGACAACAGGTGTATACACCCCCTCAGACCCTTCCAGTGTAAATAACATAAACAAAAATAAAGTAAACCAACCCCCCGAGCTGCTGCTGCCATTGACCAATGTCTATCGTTCTGCCAGGAAGTCTACAAACGGTTGCCACCGCCTAAAGAACCCTTGTACCGACCCTCTCAAGGCGAATTTCACCCTCTCCAATTTAATGAACCCTGCCATATCGCTGATCCAGGATTCCACGCTTGGGGGCCTCGTATCTTTCCACTGAAGGAGAATCCTTCGCCGGGCTACCAGGGACGCAAAGGCCAGAATTCCAGCCTCTTTCGCCTCCTGCACTCCCGGCTCCTCTGCCACCCCAAATATTGCGAGCCCCCAGCCCGGTTTGACCCTGGATCCTACCACCATCGACACCGTCCTCGCTACCCCCTTCCAAAATTCCTCCAGCGCTGGGCATGCCCAGAACATATGGGTGTGATTTGCTGGGCTCCCTGAGCACCTAACACACCTGTCCTCACCCCCAAAGAACCTGCTCATCCTCGTCCCGGTCATGTGTGCCCTGTGCAGCACCTTAAACTGTATGAGGCTGAGCCTCGCGCACGAAAAGGAAGAGTTCACCCTCCCTAGGGCATCTGCCCACGTCCCCTCTTCGATCTCCTCTCCCAACTCCTCCTCCCACTTACCTTTCAACTCCACCACCGAGGCCTCCTCCTCCTCCTGCATCACCTGGTAAGTTTCCGAGATCTTCCCCACTCCCACCCACCCCCCCGAGAGCACCCTTTCCTGTACTGTGTGTGGCAGTAGCCGTGGGAATTCCACCACCTGCCGTCTGGCAAACGCCCTTACCTGTAAGTACCTGAAGGTGTTCCCCAGGGGGAGCCCATACTTCTCCTCCAGCTCACCCAAGCTCGCAAACTTCCCGTCCACAAACAGGTCCCCCAACTTTCGTATCCCTGACCTGTGCCACCCCGAAAACCCTCCACCTGTTCTTCCTGGGGCGAACCGGTGGTTCCCCCGTAATGGGGTCCACGCCGAGGCCCTAACTTCCCCCCTATGCCGCCCCCACTGCCCCCAAATTTTGAGGGCCGCCACCACCACCGGGCTCGTGGTATACCTCCTTGGAGGGAGCGGCAGCGGCGCCGTTGCCAGCGCCCCCAGATTCGTACCCACACAGGACGCCGTCTCCAGCCTCTTCCATGCAGCCCCCTCCCCCTCCATCACCCACTTGCGCACCATTGTCGCATTGGCGGCCCAGTAGTACCCACAGAGGTTGGGCAGCGCCAGCCCCCCCCTATCTCTACTCCGCTCCAAGAACACCCTTCTCACCCTCGGAGTCCCTCGCGCCCACACAAACCCCATTATACTCCTGTTAACCCGCCTGAAAAAAGCCTTCGGGATAAACACGGGGAGGCACTGGAACAGGAACAAAAACCTTGGGAGCACCGTCATTTTGATTGACTGCACCCTACCCGCCAGGGACAGAGGCAACGCGTCCCACCTCTTGAACTCCTCCTCCATTTGCTCCACCAGCCTTGTAAAGTTAAGCCTATGCAGGGCCCCCAAGCTCCTGGCCACCTGGACCCCCAAATATCTGAAGCTCCTCTCCACCCTTTTTAGTGGGAGCTCGCCAATCCCCCTCTCCTGGTCCCCTAGCTGAACTACGAACAGCTCGCTCTTCCCCATATTGAGCTTGTACCCCGAAAAGTCCCCGAATTCCCTAAGAATCCTCATTACCTCCGGCATTCCCCCCACCGGGTCCGCCACATACAGCAGCAGATCGTCCGCATAGAGCGACACCCTATACTCCTCCCCATCCCGCACCAACCCCCTCCAGTTCCTCGACTCTCTCAGTGCCATAGCCAGGGGTTCAATCGCCAGTGCGAAGAGCAGGGGGGACAGGGGACACCCCTGTCTCGTCCCTCGGTGCAACTGAAAGTACTTGGACCTCCTCCTGTTTGTGGTCACACTCGCCATCGGGACCTCATACAACAGCCTAACCAACCTGACAAACCCCTCCCCAAACCCGAACCTCTTCAGCACCTCCCACAGGTACCCCCACTCTACCCTATCGAAGGCTTTCTCAGCGTCCATCGCCACCACTATCTCCGCCTCCCCCTCCCTTGCCGGCATCACGATAATGTTCAAAAGCCTCCGCACATTCGCGTTCAACTGTCTCCCCTTCACAAACCCCGCCTGGTCATCATGGATGATCTGCGGCACACAATCCTCAATCCTCGTGGCTAAGATCTTCGCCAGCACCTTGGCATCTACATTTAGCAAGGAAATCGGTCTGTAAGACCCACATTGCAGGGGATCCTTGTCCCGCTTCAGGATCAAGGAGATCAGTGCCCGGGACATTGTCGGGGGTAAAGCCCCCCCCTCCCTTGCCTCATTGAAGGTCCTGACTAACAGCGGGCCCAACAGGTCCATATATTTTTTATAGAACTCGACCGGGAAACCGTCTGGCCCCGGTGCCTTCCCCGCCTGCATGCTTCCTATCCCTTTGATCAGCTCTTCCAGCCCAATCGGGGCCCCCAGTCCCGCCACCAGTCCCTCTTCCACCTTTGGAAACCTCAATTGGTCCAGGAAACGGCCCATCCCTCCCTCCTCCCGTGGGGGCTCGGATCGGTACAATTCCTCGTAGAAGTCCCTGAAGACCCCATTGATGCCAACCCCACTCCGCACCACGCTCCCTCCCCTGTCCTTAACTCCCCCGATCTCCCTAGCTGCGTCCCGCTTCCGAAGCTGATGCGCCAGCATCCGGCTTGCCTTTTCCCCATACTCGTAGACCGCCCCCTGGGCCTTCCTCCGCTGCACCTCCGCCTTCCTGGTGGTCACCAGGTCGAATACGACCTGGAGGCTGCGCCTCTTCCTCAACAATCCTTCCTCAGGTTCTTCCGCATACCTCCTGTCTACCCTCACCATCTCCCCCACCAGCCTCTCCCTCTCCCCCCCTGCTCCCTCCGCTCCTTGTGGGCCCTGATGGAGATCAGCTCTCCCCTCACCACCGCCTTCAGTGCCTCCCATACCATCCCCACTCGGACCTCCCCGTTGTCGTTGGTCTCCAAGTACCTCTCTATACTTCCTCGGACCCGCTCGCTCACCTCCTTGTCCGCCAACAGCCCCACCTCCAAGCGCCACAGCGGGCGCTGGTCCCTCTCCTCCCCCATCTCCAAGTCCACCCAATGCGGGGCGTGGTCCGAAATGGCTATTGCCGAATACTCGGTATCCTCTACTCTCGCTATCAGCGCCCTACTCAAAATGAAAAAGTCGATTCGAGAATAAGCCTTATGGACATGTGAGAAGAATGAAAATTCCCTAGCCCCCGGCCTTGCAAATCTCCAAGGGTCCACCCCTCCCATTTGGTCCATGAATCCCCTCAACACTCTAGCCGCCGCCGGCTTCCTACCCGTCCTAGACCTGGAGCGATCCAGTGCAGGATCCAACACCGTGTTAAAGTCTCCCCCCATTATCAGGCCCCCCACTTCCAAGTCTGGGATCCAACCCAACATACGCCGCGTAAAACCCGCATCGTCCCAGTTCGGAGCATACACATTGACCAGTACCACCCTCTCTCCCTGCAACTTACCACTTACCATTATGTACCTACCGCCATTATCTGCCACAATGCTCGACGCCTCGAATAACACCTTCTTTCCCACCAAGATCGCCACCCCTCGATTTTTGGCATCTAGCCCCGAGTGAAACATCTGACCTACCCACCCTTTCCTCAGTCTTACCTGGTCTGCCACCTTCAGGTGTGTCTCCTGGAGCATAACCACATCCGCCTTGAGCCCCTTCAGGTGCGCGAACACGCGGGCCCGCTTAACCGGCCCATTCAGTCCCCTTACATTCCAGGTTATCAGCCGGATCAGGGGGCTACCAGCCCCCCTCCCCGCCGACTAGCCATGACCTCTCCTCGGCCAGCCACACGCCCGCATCCCACACCCGGCCCATTCTCCACAGCGGCATGCAGCAGCAACTCGATTCCCCCCCCCCGCCCCCCCCCCCCCCCCGCCCCGGCTAGGACCCATCCTAGCTGGTTTACTCCCCCAATTGCACTTCCGCAAGTCAGCTGACACCTGCTGACCCCGGCTACTCCCGCCTCCCCTTCGACTCCTCCCATTGTGTGGCACACCCTCCTCTCCCGCTCCCCATTCACAGGCTCTCCCCTTCCGTTCTAAGCGCGGGAAACAATCCTCGCTTCCCCGCCCTGGTCCCATCCCCCCCAGTCTTCGGCGCGGGAAAAAAAATCCCGCGCTCTCCACCTAACAGGCCCCGCCACCAACCAATACAGTGCCCAACCCGCCCCATCCTCCCTCCCCAACCCGAAAGAGAAAAACACAGAGAAAAAGAAACCCAAAACAATGCAGAGGCCCCCCCCCCGAAACAAAAATAGGCATAACATATCCACCACAGTCCCCAATTGCCCATCCCGACCCTCAGTCTGTGTCCAGCTTCTCGGCCTGAACAAAGGCCCACGCCTCCTCCGGAGACTCAAAATAATGGTGCTGGTCCTTGTAGGTAACCCACAGTCGCGCCGGCTGCAACATGCCAAACTTCACCCCCTTCCTGTGCAGCACCGCCTTCGCTCGATTGTACCCGGCCCTCCTCTTCGCCACCTCCGCACTCCAGTCCTGATATATCCAAACCTCCGCATTCTCCCACCTGCTGCTCCTCTCCTTCTTGGCCCACCTGAGCACACGCTCCCGATCGACGAACCGATGGAACCGCACCAGCACCGCCCGCGGAGGCTCGTTAGCCTTGGGCCTCCCCGCCAACACTCTATGGTCCCCTTCCAGCTCCAGGGGCCCCTGGAAGGACCCCGCTCCCATCAGCGAATTTAACATGGTGACCACATAGGCCCCCACGTCTGGCCCCTCCAGCCCCTTCGGGAGGCCCAGAATCCGCAGATTCTTCCGCCTCGACCGATTCTCCATCTCCTCGAACCGCTCCTGCCATTTCTTGTGGAGCGCCTCGTGCGCCTCCACCTTTTCCGCCAGGACTAAGATCTCGTCCTCATTGTCAGAGATCTTTTGTTGTGCCTCTCGGATCGCCACCCCCTGGGCTGTCTTTGTCTCCAGCAGCTTATCAATAGAAGCCTTCATCGGTTCTAGCAGGTCCGTTTTAATCTCTCTGAGGCAGCGCTGGATACCCTCCTGTTGCTCCTCCGCCCACTGCCTCCACGCTGCCTGGTCTCTGCCCGCCGCCATTTTGTCCTTCTTCCCTCCCTTCTTCTGGTCCACCACCACCTTTTTTGTCACCCCGCTTCTAGTTAAAGCCATATACTGACGGGGAGCTATTATTAACTCCTTCCCACACCGGGAAAAGTGCCCTTGGGGGCCAGAAAAGAGCCCAAAAGTCCGTTTTTGCGGGAGCCGCCGAATGTGCGACTTAGCTCCGCATAGCCACAACCGGACGTCTCGAGAGGGAATCCTTTTGGCAGTATTCGCTTCACCAATCTACCCCAAAATGTCTGTGGAAACTCCTGAAAAAGGTCTAAGTGTCCATTCCAGACGGGAGCTGCCGAATGCGCGACCTACTCCTCCATGGCCGCCACCGGAAGCCTTGTCCCCACTTCTTCAGTGGCCTTGGTGAGATCTTTTCACAGTTGTTCCCTCTGCTGTTAGAATTCAACTTTGATAAAGGCCCTCAGGTCAGCTTGCAGCTTTAAGCTTGTGAGGTACCCTCAATAATGATGCTTAGAGATTAAACTGTAAAGAAGGCTTTATTAGGCTAATAACTATGCTACAGATTTGGACGAGAGCTGACTGCTATACAGACCATGAGGCAGGCCTTTATGTATGGCTCCCAGATGGGCGGAGCCAGAGGCGGAGTCCCCAGGGTTCCAAGCCTGGTCTTAAAGGGGACATCACCTTACATGATGATAAGGCAGTAACCGTTCATCACAGCTTGCCCTTCCCCCGCCTGCATGCTGGAAGAGGCTCTGTTAATCCTGCAGTTACAGCCAAATCTTTTACTGTTTCTGCCGGGCCCGGCAGCCAAAAGACACAAAATTCCTGGGCGACACTGTCAGGGGAATGCTGCAGTCTTCCTGCCACACCGGGAAATGTCAAACAAATGCCGTGGGGGCCCTGCAAAAGAGCCCAAAAGTCCATTCCAAGCGGGAGCTACCGAATATGCGACCTAGCTCTGCATAGTCGCACCCGGAAGTCCGCTCTAACCATCACCCTTGACACTCAATGGCATTACCATCACTGAGTCCTCTACTATCAACATCCTGGGAATTACCATTGACCAAAAACTGAACTGGACTAGTCATATTAATACTGTGGCTACAAGACCAGGTCAGTGGCTAGCAATCCTGCGGCGAGTAACTCGTGTCTTGATTCCCCAGAGCCTGTCTATCATCTATGAGGCACAGGTCAGCAGTGTAATGGAATACTCTCCACTACCTGGACATGTGCAGCTTCAACAACACTCAAGAAGTTCAACACCATCCAGGACAAAGCAGCCCACTTGATTGGCTCCCTTTCCACAAACATTCACTCCTTCCTCCACTGACGAACAGTGGCAGCTGTGTATTGTGGCAGGCTATATGAGGGGTATCGCGGTACCTAGGTGGGATGTACCTTATACTGTAGTATGAGTGGTAAACCTGCCTGCTGGTTCCGCCCAGCAGGCGGAGCATAAGAGTCCGTGTTTCACCCACAGCAGTCATTCCGTACCGGAGCTACTGGGGTAACTACTTGTTCATTAAAGCCTTCAATTGGACTACAATCTCGCTTCAGTAGTGATTGATCGTGCATCAATGTAATGAACAAAATTGAAGAATGGCTGCTCTCCGCATCAAGCCAGAGTGTTTACAAATCAACCCCCACGCGGTAAATGCAGCAGCAACTTTTAAACATTGGTTGGCATGTTTCAACGGGTACATCAGGATGGCCCCGACTACCCCCATGGAGGAACAGAAAATGCAAGTCCTCCACTTAAGGGTGAGCCCAGAAATCTACACACTTATCAAAGACGCGGATGGTTTCGAGGACGCAATGACTTTGTTAAAAGAGCACTACGTCCGCACTGTGAATCAGGTATACGCTCGGCATCTTTTAGCTACCAGACGGCAGATCCCAGGGGAATCACTGGACGATTTTTACCGTGCATTGTTAGTGTTAGGTAGAAACTATAACTGTCCACAAGTCTCAGCCAATGACCACATCAAACTCTTGTGGGGAATTTAGGGGTGCTTTTGTTGCGGGCATGCTGTCCTCTAAAATCCGCCAGCGACTGCTGGAAAACGACATGCTAGGACTTAAAGAGGCATGGAAACTTGCGCACTCCCTAGATGTAGCCTCTCGCAACGCCCAGGCCTACGTTCCTGACCACGCGGTACCCGCATGGACAGGATGGACCCCACCCGCGGGCAATTCCAAAGCACCCCTAAATTCCCCACAAGCTTGTGCAGTGCGGCAGCCAGGAAACCCCCAGGGGGGGGGGGGGGACCGATGCTATTTTTGCGGGCAAAACAAACACCCCCGGCAATGCTGCCCGGCCCGATCCGCAATCTGCAAGGGCTGCGGGAAGAAGGGGCACCTCGTTGCAGTATGCCAGGCCCGGTCGGCCGCCGCTGTCTCCACAGGCGAACCGGGCCCGCTGCCATTCCTCTCCTCACAGGCCATGTGCGATTCATGTGGGCAGCCATCTTGGATGACATCTCAGGACCTCGACTCGGCTAGCCATGTATCGCCTGATGAGATCTCCCAGCCAGCCATGTGCAATTCATGCGGCAGCCATCTTGGATGACGTCTCAGGACCCCAACACGGGTGGCCATGTATCGCCTGACGAGATCTCTCAGCTTCTGCCACAACTTGCCTCTGTGACACTTGACCAGTCTCGGCCCCAAATGCTTTCAACCACTACGACGTCGGTACTCATCAACGGGCACAGGACATCCTGCTTGATCGACTCTGGGAGCACGGAGAGCTTCATCCATCCCAATACGGTAAGACACTGCTCCCTCGCTGTACACCAATTAAACAAAAGATCTCCCTGGCCTCTGGGTGTCACTCTGTGGAGATCCGGGGGTACTGCATAGTCAACCTCACGGTCCAGGGCGTGGAGTTCAATAACTTCCGACTCTACGTCCTTCCCCATATCTGCGCTGCCACACTCCTGGGACTGGACTTCCAGTGTAACCTGCAAAGTTTAACGTTCAAATTCGGCAGCCCCATACCCACCCCTCACTGTCTGCGGCCTCGCGACCCTCAAGGTCGACCCACCTTCCCTGTTTGCAAACCTTATTCCCGATTGCAAACCCGTCGCCACCAGGAGCAGACGGTACAGTGCCCAGGACCGGACCTTCATTAGGTCGGAAGTCCAATGGTTACTAAAGGAAGGCATTATCGAGGCCAGCAACAGCCCCTGGAGAGCTCAAGTGGTGGTTGTAAAGACCGGGGAGAAACATAGGATGGTCATAGACTACAGTCAGACCATCAACAGGTATACGCAGCTCGACGCGTACCCTCTCCCCCGCATATCTGAAATGGTCAACCAGATAGCGCAATACAAGGTTTTCTCCACAGTAGACCTTAAATCAGCCTACCACGAGCTCCCCATTCACCTGGACAACCGCAAGTACACTGCATTCGAAGCAGATGGGTGGGTCTACCACTTTCTAAGGGTTCCCTTTAGTGTCACAAATGGGGTCTCGGTCTTCCAACGGGAGATGGACCGAATGGTTGACCGGTACGGCCTGCGGGCCATGTTCCCATACCTCAACAATGTCACCATCTGCGGCCACGACCAGCAGGACCACGACACCAACCTCCGCAAATTCCTCCATAACGCAAAAATCCTCAACTTAACCTATAACAAGGACAAATGCGTGTTTAGCACAGATCACCTAGCCATCCTCGGCTACGTAGTGCATGATGGAGTCATAGGCCCAGATCCCGAACGCATGCGCCCCCTCATGGAGTTTCCCCTCACCCACTGCCCCAAGGCCCTGAAACGTTGCCTGGACTTATTTTCTTATTACGCCCAGTGGGTCCCCAATTATGCGGACAAGGCCCGCCCACTAATCCAGTCCACGGGTTTTCCCTATCGGCAGAGGCCCGCCAGGCTTTCAGTCGCATCAAAGCAGACATCGCCAGGGCGACGATGCACGCAATCGATGAGCCCATCCCCTTCCAGGTCAAGAGCGACGCATCGGACGTAGCTCTGGCTGCCACCCTCAATCAGGCGGGCAGACCCGTGGCCTTCTTTTCATGCACCCTCCACGCCTCAGAAATCCGCCATTCCTCCGTCGAGAAGGAGGCCCAAGCCATCGTCGAAGCTGTGCGGCATTGGAGGCATTACCTGGCCGGCAGGACATTCACTCTCCTCACTGACCAACGGTCGGTAGCCTTCATGTTTTACAATGCACAGCGGGGCAAAATTAAGAATGATAAGATCTTATGGTGGAGGATCGAGCTCTCCACCTATAATTACGAGATCTTGTATCGTCCCGGGAAGCTCAACGAGCATCCTGATGCCCTGTCCCGCGGCACTTGTGCCAGTCTACAAGTAGACCGACTCCGGACCCTCCACGACAACCTCTGCCACCGGGGGGTTCACCCGGTTCTTCCACTTTGTTAAAACTCGCAATCTGCCCTACTCCATCGAGGAGGTCAGGGCCGTAACCAGAAACTGCCAAATCTGCGCGGAGTGCAAGCCGCACTTCTACAGGCCAGGCAAAGCGCACCTGGTGAAGGCTTCCCGCCCCTTTGAACGCCTCAGTGTGGATTTCAAAGGCCCCTTCCCTCCACCGACCGCAACATGTATTTCTTAAACGTGATTGATGAGTACTCCCGGTTCCCTTTCGCCATCCCCTGTCCCGACATGATGGCTGCCACCATCATTAAAGCCCTCCACAGCATCTGTACCCTGTTCTGTTTCCCCGCCTACATCCATAGCGATAGGGGGTCCTCCTTCATTTAAAAAAAAAAATAGTTTTTATTAAAGGTTTTCATAAAATATCAATAACAAAATGAAAAAGAAACCCAACAGGGTTAAGTACAAAACACAGTCCAGAAAAACAACCCTCCATACCCCCCTCCCCCCCTGTACATAAATAATAAATTAACATTAACACCCCAACTTAATACAACAAGTTTATACAACCCCTCACACCCTCCAGTGTAAATAACAAAAACAAAAAAAATAAAGTGACCCCCGCCCCGGGTTGCTGCTGCCATTGACCAATGTCTCCCGCTCTGCCAGGAAGTCTAAGAACGGTTGCAACCGCCTAAAGAACCCTTGTACCGACCCTCTCAAGGCGCATTTCACCCTCTCCAACTTAATAAACCCCGCCATATCGTTGATCCAGGATTCCACGCTTGGGGGCCTCGCATCCTTCCACTGAAGAAGAATCCTTCGCCGGGCTACCAGGGACGCAAAGGCCAAAATTCCAGCCTCTTTCGCCTCCTGCACTCCCGGCTCCTCTGCCACCCCAAATATTGCGTGACCCTGGATCCTACCACCCTCGACACCGTCCTTGCTACGCCCTTCCAAAATTCCTCCAGCGCTGGGCATGCCCAGAACATATGGGTGGGTTTGCTGGGCTCCCTGAGCACCCTCACCCCAAAAAAACCGACTCATCCTTGTCCCGGTCAGGTGTGCCCTGTGCAGCACCTTAAACGGTATGAGGCTGAGCCTCGCGCACGTTGAGGAAGAGTTCACCCTCCCCAGGGCGTCTGCCCACATCCCTTCTTCAATTTCCTCTCCCAACTCCTCCTCACACTTACCTTTTCCTCCACCACCGAGGCCTCCTCCTCCTCCTGCATCACCTGGTAAGCTTCCGAGATCTTCCCCAATCCCACCCACTCCCCCCCCGAGAGCACCCTGTCCTGTACTGTGTGTGGCCATAGCCGTGGGAATTCTGCCGCCTGCCGTCTGGCAAACGCCCTTACCTGTAAGTACCTGAAGGTGTTCCCCGGGGGGGGAGCCCGTACTTCTCCTCCAGCTCACCCAGGCTCACGAACTTCCCGTCCACAAACAGGTCCCCCAACTTTCGTATCCCTGACCTGTGCCACCCCGCAAACCCTCCACCTGTTCTTCCTGGGGCGAACCGGTGGTTCCCCCGTATTGGGGTCCACGCCGAGGCCCCCACTTCCCACCTATGCCGCCTCCACTGCCCCCAAATTTTGAGGGCAGCCATCACCACCGGGCTCGTGGTATACCTCCTTGGAGGGAGCGGCAGCGGCGCCTTTGCCAGCGCCCCCAGACTCGTACCCACACAAGATGCCGTCTCCAGCCTCTTCCATGCAGCCCCCTCCCCCTCCTTCACCCACTTGCGCACCATCGTCGCATTGGCGGCCCAGTAGTATCCACAGAGGTTGGGCAGCGCCAGTCCCCCCCTATCTCTACTCCGCTCCAGGAACACCCTTCTCACCCTCGGAGTCCCTCGCGCCCACACAAACCCCATTATACTCCTGTTAACCCGCCTGAAAAAAGCCTTCGGGATAAACACGGGGAGGCACTGGAACAGGAACAAAAACCTTGGGAGCACCGTCATTTTGATTAACTGCACACTACCCTGTTTAGCACAGGGCTAAATCGCTGGCTTTGAAAGCAGAGCCAGGCAGGCCAGCAGCACGGTTCGATTCCCGTAACAGCCTCCCCGAACAGGCGCCGGAATGTGGCGACTAGGGGCTTTTCACAGTAACTTCATTTGAAGCCTACTTGTGACAATAAGCAAATTTCATTTCATTACCCGCCAAGAACAGCGGCAACGTGTCCCACCTCTTGAACTCCTCCTTCATTTGCTCCACCAGCCTTGTAAAGTTAAGTCTATGCAGGGCCCCCCAGCTCCTGGCCACCTGTACTCCCAGATACCTGAAGCTCCTCTCCGCCTTTTTTAGTGGGAGCTCGCCAATCCCCTTCTCCTGGTCCCTTGGTTGAACTACGAACAGCTCGCTCTTCCCCATATTGAGCTTGTACCCTAAAAAGTCCCCGAATTCCCTAAGAATCCTCATTACCTCCGGCATTCCTCCCACCGGGTCCGCCACATACAGCAGCAGGTCATTCGCATAAAGTGACACCCTATGCTCCTCCCCACCACGCACCAACCCCCTCCAGTTCCTTGACTCCCTCGGTGCCATAGCCAGAGGTTAAATCGCCAGTGCGAAGAGCAGGGAGGACAGGGGACACCCCTGTCTCGTCCCTCGGTGCAACCGAAAGTACTCGGACCTCCTCCTGTTTGTGGCCACACCTGCCATCGGGACCTCATACAACAGCCTAACCCACCTGACAAACCCCTCCCCAAACCCGAACCTCTTCAGCACCTCCCATAAGTACCCCCATTCTACCCGATCGAAGACTTTCCCAGCGTCCATCGCCACCACTATCTCCGCCTCCCCCTCCCTCTCCGGCATCATGATAACGTTCAAAAGCCTCTGCACATTCGCGTTCAACTGCCTCCCCTTCACAAACCCCGTCTGGTCTTCATGGATGATCTGCGACACACAATTTTCAATCTTCGTGGCTAAGACCTTTGCCAGCACCTTGCATCTACATTTAGCAAGGAAATCGGTCTGTAAGACCCACACTGCAGGGGATCCTTGTCCCGCTTCAGGATCAAGGAGATCAGTGCTCGGGACATCGTCGGGGGAAAAGCCCCCCCCCTCCCTTGCCTCATTGAAGGTCCTAACTAACAGCAGGCCCAACAGGTCCATATATTTTTTATAGAATTCGACCGGGAAACCGTCCGGCCCCGGTGCCTTCCCCGCCTGCATGCTTCCTATCCCTTTGATCAGCTCCTCCAGCCCAATCGGGGCCCCCAATCCTGCCACCAGTCCCTCTTCCACCTTTGGAAACCTCAATTGGTCCAGGAAGCGGCCCATCCCACCCTCCTCCCGTGGGGGCTCGGATCGGTACAATTCCTCGTAGAAGTCCCTGAAGACCCCATTGATGCCAGCTCCACTCCACACCACACTCCCCCCCTGTCCTTAACTCCCCCGATCTCCTTAGCTGCGACCCGCTTCCGAAGCTGATGCGCCAGCATCTGGCTTGCCTTTTCTCCATACTCGTAAATCGCCCCCTGGGCCTTCCTCCACTGCACCTCCGCACCTGGTCACCAGGTCGAATTCGGCCTGGAGGCTACGCCTCTTCCTCAAAAATCCTTCCTCGGGCTCCTCCGCATACCTCCTGTCAACCCTCACCATCTCCCCCACCAGTCTCTCCCTCTCCCCCCGCTTCTTGTGGGCCGTAATGGAGATCAGCTCTCCCCTCACCACCACCTTCAGTGCCTCCCATACCATCCCCACTCGGACCTCCCCATTGTCGTTGGTCTCCAGGTACCTCTCTATACTTTGTCGGACCCGCTCGCTCACCTCCTCGTCCGCCAACAGCCCCACCTCCAAGCGCCACAGTGGGCGCTGGTCCCTCTCCTCCCCCATCTCCAAGTCCACCCAATGCGGGGCATGGTCCGAAATGGCTATTGCCGAATACTCAGTGTCCTCTACTATCAACGCCCTACTCAAGATGAAAAAGTCGATTCGGGAATAAGCCTTATGGACATGTGAGAAGAATGAAAGTTCCCTAGACCTTGGCCTTGCAAATCTCCAAGGGTCCACCCCTCCCATTTGGTCCATAAACCCCCTCAGCACCCTAGCCGCCGCCGGCTTCCTACCCGTCCTAGACCTAGAGCGATCCAGTGCAGGATCCAACACCGTGTTAAAGTCTCCCCCCATTATCAGGCCCCCCACTTCCAAGTCTGGGATCCAACCCAACATACGCCGCATAAAACCCGCATCGTCCCAGTTCGGAGCATACACATTGACCAGTACCACCCTCTCTCCCTGCAATTTACCACTCACCATTATGTACCTACAGCCATTATCTGCCACAATGCTCGACGCCTCGAATGACACCTTCTTTCCCACCAAGATCGCCATCCCTCGATTTTTGGCATCCAGTCCCGAAACACCTGACCTACCCACCCTTTCCTCAATCTTACCTGGTCTGCCACCTTCAGGTGTGTCTCCTGAAGCATAACCACTTCTGCCTTGAGCCCCTTCAGGTGCACGAACACGCGGGCCCGCTTAACCGGCCCATTCAGTCCCCTTACATTCCAGGTTATCAGCCGGATCAGGGGGCTACCCGCCGACTAGCCATGACCCCTCATTGGCCAGCCACGCGCCCGCACCCCACACCTGGCCCGTTCCCCACAGCGGCACACCGCCGTCTCGACCCCCCCCACTTGCTCCAGCTCCTCCTCCTTGACCATAGCAGCAGCAACTCGATTCCCCCCCACCTAACCGCCCCCCCTCCGCCACCCCCCCCCCCCCCCCACCCCCCCCCCCCCCCCCCGGGCTAGGACCCATCCTAGTTGATTTACTCCCCCCATTGCACTTCCGCAAGCCAGCTGACTCCCGCTGACCCGGCCACTCCCACCTCTCCTTCGACTCCACCCATTGTGTGGCACACCCTCCTCTCCCGTCCCCATCCATAGGCTCTCCCCCTCTCCCTTCTGTTCTAAGCGTGGGAAACAACCCTCGCTTCCCCGCCCCTCCAGTCATCAGCGCGGGAAAAAGCCCACGCTTTCCACCTACCAGGCCCCGCCACCTCTGACGCAGCTCCTTTTACAGGCCCGGTCCCCTCACCCCTGACTCGGGCCTCCCCCTCCCCCACGGGGCCCCATCTCACCTCCAAGAGCCTCCCCGACCAACCCACCCAAAACAGTGCCCAACCCGCCCCAGCCACCCTCACCGACCCAAAAGAGAAAAAACACAAAGAAAAAGAAACCCGGAGCAATACAAAGGCCCCCCCCTCGAAACGAAAATAACCATAGCATATCAACCGTAGTCCCCAATCGCCCGTCCAAACCCTCAATCTGTGTCCAACTTCTCGGCCTGAACAAAGGCCCACTCCTCCTCCGGAGACTCAAAATAATGGTGCCGGTCCTTGTAGGTAACCCACAGTCGCGCCGGCTGCAACATGCCAAACTTCACCCCTTCCTGTGCAGCACCGCCTTCGCTTGATTGTACCCGGCCCTCCTCTTCGCCACCCCCGCACTCCAGTCCTGATATATCCGAACCTCCGCGTTCTCCCACCTGCTGCTCCTCTCCTTCTTGGCCCACCTGAGCACACACTCCCGCACGATGAACCGATGAAACCTCACCAGCACCACCCGCAGAGGCTCGTTAGCCTTGTGCCTCCTCGCCAGTACTCTATGGGCCCCTTCCAGCTCCAGGGGCTCCTGGAAGGACCCCGCTCTCATCAATGAGTTCAACATGGTGACCACATAGGCCCCCACGTCCGGCCCCTCCAGCCCCTCAGGGAGGCCCAGAATCCACAGATTCTTCCGCCTCGACCGATTCTCCATCTCCTCGAACCGCTCCTGCCATTTCTTGTGGAGTGCCTCGTGCGCCTCCACCTTTACCGACTCCTCCCATTGTGTGGCACACCCTTCTCTCCCGTCCCCATCCATAGGCCCTCCCCCTCCCCCTTCTGTTCTAAGCGCAGGAAACAACCCTCGCTTCCCCGTCCCTGCCCCGCCCCTCCAGTCATCAGCGCGGGAAAAAGCCCACGCTTTCCACCTACCAGGCCCCGCCACCTCTGACGCAGCTCCTTTTACAGGCCCGGTCCCCTCACCCCTGACTCGGGCGTCCCCCTCCCCCGCGGGGATCATCGTCCTCATTGTCAGAGAACTTTTGTCGAGCCTCGCGGATTGCCACTCCCTGGGCCGTCTGTGTCTCCAGCAACTTATCAATAGACGCGTTCATCGGCTCTAGCAGGTCCGTTTTAATCTCTCTGAAGCAGCGCTGGATACCCTCCTGCTGCTCTTCTGCCCACTGCATCCACGCTGCCTGGTCTCCGCCCGCCGCCATTTTGTCCTTCTTCCCTCGCACCTTCTTCGGGTCCACCACCACCTTTTTTGTCACCCCGCTCCTAGTTGAAGCCATATACTGATGGGGAGCTGTTGTAGACTCCTTCCCACACCGGGAAAAGTCGAAAAAGTGCTGTTGGGGGCCCTGAAAAGAGCCCAAAAGTACGTTTTTACGTGAGCCGCTGAATGTGCGACTTAGCTCCGCATAGCTGCAACCGGAAGTCCGGGGTCCTCCTTCATGAGTGACGAGCTATGTCAATTCCTGCTCAGCAAGGGCATTGCCTCCAGCAGGACGACCAGTTACAACCTCCGGGGAAACGGGCAGGTAGAGAGGGAGAACGGGACCATCTGGAAGGCCATCCTACTGGCCCTACGGTCCAAGAATCTCCGAGTGTGCCGATGGCAGGAGGTCCTCCCCGATGCACTTCACTCCATCCGATCACTACTGTGCACTACTACCAACAAAATACCTCATGAACGTCTCCTTGCCTTCCCTAGGAAGTCCTCTCGGGGACCTCGCTCCTAACATGGCTGGCAGCCCCTGGACCCGTCCTACTCCACAAACACGTATGGGCCCACAAGTCGGACCCACTGGTCGAGAGGGTACATCTCCTCCATGCTAACCCCCAGTCCGCCTATGTGGCGCACCCCGACGGCCGACAAGACACGGTCTCCCTCCGGGATCTGGCCCCCGCTGGATCCCCCCCTCACCCCCCCCCCCCCCCCCCCCCCAACCACCAACCCCAACCATTTTTTCACAGGCGCACACCACCGCAGCCCCCTTCCCAGGAGGATCTGTCCTCCCACTGGCCCAATCCGGATGTGAAGACGCCACGCTCCCAGAGCCACGGATGCCCAAGCCGGTGCCAGCATCACCGCCGGGACTGCGACGATCGCAGAGGACGACCAGGGCCCCCGACAGGCTGATAGTTTCATTGTAAAATGAAGTTGTAAATAATTGTCTGTAAATATGTGTATTGCATGTAAAGGCACCGAAGGGTACCGCTATAACCTCTACCACTGTAAAAGCAAGGCCACCACCCCCGCCGGACTCTTTTTTAAACAGGGGGTGAATGTGGTAGGCTATATCAGGGGTATCGCGGTACCTAGGTGGGATGTACCTTATACTGTAGTATGAGTGGTAGAACCTGCCTGCTGGTTCCGCCCAGCAGGCGGAGCATAGAGTCTGTGTTTCACCCACAGCAGTCATTCTGTACCGGAGTTAATGCCTTCAATTGGACTACAATCTTGCTTCAGTTGTGATCGAATGTGCATCATGTCTACCATCTACAAGATGCACTGCAGGAACTCACCAAGGTTCCTTCGGCAGCACCTTCCAACCTCCGGCCACTACCATCAGACAAGGGCAGCAGATCCTTGTGAACACCACCATCTGGAGGTTCCCCCCTCAAGTTATTCACCATCCTGACTTGGAAATACATCACTGTTCCTTCACTGTCATTGGGTCAAAATCCTGGAACTTGCACCCTAAAGCATTGTGGGTACACCTACACCACATGGACTGCAGCGGTTCAAGATGGCAGCTCACCACCACCTTCTCAAGGGCAATTCAGATGGGCAATAAATGCTGACCTAACCAGCACTGCCCATATCCTGTATATTAACTTTTCTTTAAATTTTAGAGTACCCAATTATTTTTTCTCCAATTAAGGGGCAATTTAGCATGGCCAATCCACCTAATCTGCACAACTTTGGGTTGTGGGGGTGAAACCTGTGTTGTTATGTTACTTTGGCCATGATAAAGTGCCCTTAGTGTCCAAAATTGCCCTCAGTGTTGGGTGGGGTTACTGGGTTATGGGGATAGGATGCAGGTGTTGACCTTGGGTAGGGTGCTCTTTCCAAGAGCCGGTGCAGACTCGATGGGCCGAATGGCCTCCTTCTCACTGTAAATTCTGTGATAAGCCGCTACTTGATGTAGGCGTTGCTGAAGGATACTCCAGACCTTGAGGTAAGTTGAACGTATTTATTGAGCGATTAACAAAGCTCCTAAATTAATTCTACACTCTACTAATCTGACTCTAGTAACACAGTATACTCTACTAACTATATGAACGTGCTCTAGACCGCGTGCCATGGTGTGACGGTGCTGCTAACCACACACGTCTTGCTCTCTAGGATTCTGCCGGTGGAAGGGGCAGGGCCTATGTGCCTTGTCCTTTTTATAATGATCGTGTGGTGCCCTCTTGTGGTGATGCCACCGCTGGGTGTTCTGATTACCCATTGGTTGTGCCCTGTTCATGATGACCCAATGGTTACGTGTCTGCATATCATTACAAAGCCCACGCAGACATGGGGAGAATGTGCAAACTCCACACGGACGGTGACCCAGGTCCGGGATTCGAACATGCATCCTCAGCGCCACAGTCCCAGTGCTAACCACTGCACCACATGCCGCCCATATTAACTTTTTTAAACCTTTTTCTGTAACAAACCAACAAAACTCATCATTAGCTAGTCAGCAACTAATACCCTAAACTACAGAAAAGTTGAATTTATTAATGCTTTAATGTGACTGATATACATGTACATTACAACATGCTCTCCATAGAATTAAAGTCGTTATAGGAAACAGTCCACAGCCATCCCCAGCTTCCAATACATTCACATCTCCCCTCTTCATGGAGTTGTAACATCAAATGACCACTGAAAGGCATTTCCCTACATCTTCGGAGAATTTCCAACTAACTAGCAATAAGATCCACTGTGATGATTTTGCCTCCCAGCCGTGCCAGGTTAACTATCCCAGAGTTTTTAGATTGTCATAAGATGCATCTCTACAGCCTCCTACATTTTGCTTGGTAATTCACATAGAACTCATTGCCTTCTTCTCTCTGCAGAGCACATGAGTGAGGCTCCTCTCTCTCTCTCTCTTTTCTCTTCAAAATCTTAGTCCAGCTTCACTTGCCTGAGGTGTAAGAACATTGCGCCTCGCTTAGTAAATCTTAATCTTGGCCTTCCTGTCTCCATAGTAATTGGAAGTCACCCAGGCTGATTGTTGGACAGAATTCATGGACAACCACATGACCTCCTCACTACTCCATTTTACTTTGATGATACCGTGCCTAAATAAAACCATCTTATAAATACAACACATTCATAAAACAGGACATCAGCAGAGAGATAAACAGGAAGATAACATAAATAGCACCAACCAACAAATGGGATTGTTACGATCCCTGTTGATGTTAAAACTGGTCAAGTCAGATCCCAGAGTGAAACCTGAAACAGTGGGGGAAAGATACTGAACAAATTCACTCGAGTCTCCTGATGAAATTTTAACACAAAGAATAAAATATTTATTAAAACAAGAAAAATTAGTTACGTTACACCTGGAAAAATCATTGGAAATATCTCAACACAAACACAAGAAGGTGATTCAATTGCCCAATATTGCTTTACCCAGTAATATCTTTACAAACACACAAACCAGTGAAGAGTTATCACTGGCTTGACAAAGGCTCCTTGCTTGGGACATGTGAAAATGGTTTTCTTCCAGTGAATTCTTGGGCATTCACTTGATGCCTCCCACCTAACTCGTATCTCTCCTCCAGATACCCAAAAGTAATGCACTTTAAACTCACTATTGCTTCAACTGCAGAGCAAACAAATTAGTTCCCTAAATTCAGTCTCAAAGAGACTAAAATTCCAATCTTCACTATCTGACAGACACTGACTAAACTCTTCTTTGTCCATTTTGTGTGTCTGTGTCACTTGGCCACTTCTTGCTAAGCATCAGCCAGTTTTTAAAAATGTTGTGTCTTTTTCCCCAAAATCACGAAACTTCTAATCCCTTTTCAACCAATCTCTTTAACTTCAGGCATTGTACAACGTCATTAAAAACACCTATATGTGTGTAAACAAACCCAAAATGCTACTCTTTCAGCCACAGGTCCATCCAGACTTCTAGGCATCAAACCAACATTAAACAGAAACCTTTTTTACCTTACTTAACACACAAATGTACATATCAACTGAAAAGTAATCCATTATTCCTAACAAGAGGGATAAGAAAGAGAATGCATCGTGAAATACTTTTAAAATGTCATAGCCCTGAACCTTCCATAAGCTGCTTCACAGAATCACAGAAAAATACAGTGCAGAAAAGGCCATTCAGCCCATCGAGTCTGCACCGCCGCATGAAACCTGATCTGCCAATACTAATCACATTTTCCAGCACTTGGCCCATAGCCTCGAATGTTATGATGTGCCAAGTGCTCATCCAGGTACTTTTTAAAGAATGTGAGGCAACCTGCCACTACCACCCTCCCAGGCAATGGTTCCAGAACATCACCACCCTCTGGGTAAAAATGTTTTTCCTCAAATCCCCCCTGAACCTCCCACCTCTTACTTTGAACTTGTGTCCCCTCATAACCGATCCCTCAACTAAGGGGAACAGCCATTCCCTAGATACCCTGTCCAACCCCTCTTAATCTTGTACACCTCAAACAGGTGGCACCTCAGTCTTCGCTGCTCCAGCGAAAACAACCCAAGTCTATCTAACCTCTCTTTATAACTTAAATGTTCCATCTCAGGCAACATCCTGGTGAATCGCCTCTACACCCCCTCCGGTGCAATCACATCCTTCCTATAATGTGGCGACCAGAACTGCACACAGTGCTCCAGCTGTGGCCTCACCAAAGTTCCATATAATTCCAACATGGCTTCCTTGCTTTTGTAATCTTTGCCTCGATTGATAAAGGCAAGTGTACCATATGCCTTATTCACCACCCTATTAACCTGCCCTTCTGCCTTCGGAAATCTATTTACAAGCCGCCACGGTCTCTGTTCCTCAGGACTTTCCAGTGTGATGACATTCATTGAATATTTCCTTGTCAAATGGCTCCTTCCAAAGTGTAACACCTCACACTTTCCAGGATTAAATTCCATCTGCCATTTGGCGCCTTCTCGGGCTACAAACTCAACATGAGCAAAAGCGAGATCTTCCTGGTACACCCACAAGTAGGTGGGGCAGCACTAACGGACTGCCGCTTAAACAAGCCCGACACAAATTCCGCTACCTGGGGACCCAAATAGCCCATGACTGGAAAGGGATCCACAAATGGAACCTCACCAGTCTGACAGAGGAAGTAAAAAGGACCTGCAAGATGGAAACACACTCCCACTCTCCCTCGCGGGGAGAGTCCAGACGATCAAAATGAACATGCTGCCCGGGTACCTCTTCCTATTCAGATCCATCCCAATCTACATCCCCAAGGCCTTTTTCAAAGCACTAGACAAACTAATCAAGGCGTTCGTATGGCGGGGGGGGGGGGGGGGGGGGGGGGGGGGTGAGAATGCTAGGATCCCAAAGAAGGTCTTACAAAAAACAAAATCCAGGAGGGGGCTTGCCCTCCCAAACCTACAACTTTACCACTGGCCGGCGACGGCCGAGCGAATAGGGGATGGATCAAGGAGCAAGAAGCCGAATGGGTGCGCGCGGAAGAGGCCTCCTGCATGGGGACCTCCCTCCGGGCCCTCGCCACGGTGCGCTCCCATCCCCATCCCCACCCAAAAAACACTCCAGCAGCCCGGTGGTAATAGGCACCCTCCAGTCCTGGAACCAACTACGGCAACAATTTGGCCTAACCAGAATGTCGGGTAAAGCTCCCATCTGCAACAACCATAGGTTCACGCCAGCGCTGACTGACGCCACCTGGGGACAGGACAGAAGGACACTGACAGTCAGGGACCTATACACGGACGGCAGGATCGCAACACTGGGCGAACTGACAGAGAAATTCCAGCTAGCCAGGGGAACGAGCTAAGGTACCTGCAACTAAAAAACTTCCTACGAAAGGAAACAGGGACATACCCACAACCACCACGACAGACACAACTGGAAGAGTTACTAGACGCAAGCATACTAGATAAAGAAAACTGTAGTGACATGTATGACCGACTGGTAGAAGGGGCCGACACCGTACTGGACGCAACAAGAATGAAGTGGGAGGAGGACCTGGGGATCGAAATAGGGTGGGGACTCTGGAGCGAAGCACTGCATAGGGTCAACTCCATCTCCAAGTGCGCAAGGCTCAGCCTGATGCAACTAAAAGTGGTACATAGAGCCCACTTAACAAGAACCCGTATGAGTAGGTTCTTCCCGGAGGTGGAGGACAGATGTGAGCGGTGCCAAGGAGGCCCAGCTAACCACGCCCACATGTTCTGGTCCTGCCCCAGACTTGTGGAGTACTGGACAGCCTTCTTCGAGGCAATGTCCAAGGTGGTGGGGGTGAGGGTGGAGCCATGCCCGAAAGTGGCGGTCTTCGGGTTTTCAGACCAGCCAGATCTATTCCTG
The DNA here is from genome assembly GCF_047496885.1 of Scyliorhinus torazame. Taxonomy (NCBI): domain Eukaryota; kingdom Metazoa; phylum Chordata; class Chondrichthyes; order Carcharhiniformes; family Scyliorhinidae; genus Scyliorhinus; species Scyliorhinus torazame. Next base: position 115,852,696 of record NC_092712.1, on the reverse strand, counting down.
AGGAGGAGGGCGGACGCCCTTGCCTTTGCCCTCCTGATCGCCCGCTGTAGAATCCTGTTCGGCTGGCGATCAGCAGCATTACCCAAAGCTGCAGACTGGCTGTCCAACCTCTCGAATCTCTCCAAATGGAGAAAATCAAATTCGCCATCCGAGGGTCAGACGACGGCTTCCACAGAATGTGGGAGCCTTTCACCCAATTGTTCCGAGACCTGTTTGTGGCCAACAAACAAGCAGAAGAATAGCCAGGTAGCCAAGAAACAGGGGAGAGTAGCCAAAGCATGAGAGGGAGAGATAGGCCGGGGTGGGGGGGGGGGGGACAGACAGCTAAATCTAAGAGGAAGGAAAGGCGAACCAAGGGGGGGGCGGGCACAGGAGCGGGGAGAGGGGGTAGAGGGAAGAGACCGGGAATAATAGAGGAGAGCAAGGGAGGGGGAGGGGGGAGGCAGGGAAACGTTAACAAACTTAACGACCACAGGAACAGAGAAAACGGGGAAGGCGGGAGGGCCGCAGAAGCGGAAGTGCGCAGAAGCGGAACGAGACGACAATGGCAGCGAACTCCGTCTGGGAGAAGCAAGGGACGACAACACCACGAACAGATGCCTACTTATGTGTGTAAATAATTTTGGCAAATGTACAGAGCTGCTGCTGTTGAGCGGGTGCACAATACCGTCCGATGGTTTCTCAGGGAAAATTAAAACGTCAGCAGCAGCAGCGACCCATAGGGGAGTGGGGGTGAGTGCTCCATTGGGAGGGTGTGGGAAGACCGAGGCGCATGGGGTCACGTCTAGTCAATTGCTATTGTATATTCTCTTTTTGCACTATGTTAATGTTCACTCTATTTTGCTGTGTTAGGATTATTACTATTTATTATGAAAAACTTTGCAAAACTTGAATAAAAAAATATTTTTAAATTTTTTTTTGCCCATTTGACAATCCCGTCTATATCTTCTTGCAACCCCAGACTCTCAGCCTCACTGTTAAACCACCTGGCCTATCTGTGTGTCTTCCACAAACTTACTGATCCTACCCCCCACATATTCATCTATGTTATTTATATAAATGACAAATAGGGAACCCAGCACAGATCCCTGTGGTACGCCACTGCATATTGACTTCCAGTCACTAAAGCAGCCGTCTGTCACCACCCTCTGTTTCCTACAGCTCAGCCAGCTTTGAATCCACCTTATGAATTTGCCCTGTATCCCAGATGCATTTGCCTTCTTTATAAGTGTTATGGGCCAGGGTTTGGAGAACCCCAAAGTGTATCATGGAGTTCACCTGACCCACAATTTTTAATAGATTGTCGTATGGGGAGCACACGGCCCACTCTACAGGTGTGGTACAGCAGAAATGGAAAAGTATTTTTCAAAGCAAAACAATGTTTATTCTATGAACTCAAGTTAACCTTTTTAAAACAAACAGTGAACATCTTAGCAACCATTAATTCAAATACAACCCACCATCCTCTGGCACCTCTCCCATGGCCAGAAAAAAATTAAAAATTTGGATCAGGGCCCCTGAAATCTCCTCCCTCGCCTCCCACAGCAACCTGGGACACAATTCATCTGGACCTGGAGATTTGTTCACTCTTAAGCCTGCCAACATGTCCAATACCTTGTCCCTCCCTCTGACAACTTGCTTAATAACCTCACAGACCCTCTCCCCAAGTTCCATATCTGCCTCCTCATTCTCTTGGGTGAAGACAGATGTAAAATGTTCATTCAACACCCTACCAATATCCTCCAGCTCCACCCACAGATTCTCCCCTTGGTCCCTATTTTTCCCTAGTTATCCTCATCCCATTGATATACTTATAGAATATCTTGGATTTTTCCCTATTTTTACCAGCTAGAGATTTCTCATATCCCCCTTTCCTCTCCTAATTGATTTCTTAAGCTCCATCCTGTACTTTCTGTACTCCACTAATGCCTCGGTTGGTTTGCTCCCCTTGTACTTATTAGAAGCCGCTCTCTTCCTTCTCTTGGATCATTTACATGAAAGTGGTGAGGCAGACTCACTTTGAATCAAGAGGCCCAGACATCATCCTAAAATCATACAATGCATCATAGAATCCCGACAGTGCAGAAGGAGGCCATTCGGTCCATCAAGTCTGCACCGAACCTCTGAACGATCACCACCGAGGCCCAATCCCCCACCCTATCCCCGCAACCCCACCTAACCTTTGGACACTAAAGGGCAACTTAGCATAGCCAGTCCACCCAACCTGCACATCTTTGGAATGTGGGAGGAAACCGGAGCACCCGGAGAAAATCCACGCAGCCGTGGGGAGAATGTGCAACCTCCACACTGTTATGGGCCATGGTTTAGAGAACCCAGTGTATCATGGAGTTCACCTGACCCACGACTTTTAATAGATTGTGGTATGGGGAGCACACGGTCCACTCTGCAGGTGTGGTACAGCAGAAATCGAAAAGTATTTTTTTAAGCAAAACAATGTTTATTCTATGAACTCAAGTTAACCTTTTTAAAACATACAGTGAACATCTTAGCAACCATCAATTCAAATACAACCCACAATCCTCTGGTACCTCTCCCATGGCCAGAGAAAAATTAAAAATTTGGATCAGGGCCCCTGAAATCTCCTCCCTCGCCTCCCACAGTATTTCTTAAAGTGACATTCTCCTGACAACACAGAACGTCACCCGAGGTCGGAATTGAACCCGAGTCCCTGACTGTGAGACAGCAGTGCTAATCACTGTGCCACAGCGGCGTAAAATATGGGGACAAAGCACTGGATGAGCATTTTGCACCAGAAAGGATACAAAGAACAGTACAGCACAGGGACAGGCCTTTCGGCCCTCCAAGCCTGCGCCGACCATGATGCCCGTCTAAACTAAAATCTTCTACACTTCCGGGGTCCGTATCCCTCTATTCCCATCCTATTCATGTATTTGTCAAGATGCCCCTTAAACCAGGGCAGTGCACACCAACTAGCTGGGCTGTGAGTATCACTGACATGGCTAGCATTTATTTACACTCCCTGAATGCCACAAAGTGGGAATTAAATCACTTTCTTGACACACTGCAGTCCATAAGGTGTGTGTACATCAACGCTGCTATTTGGGAGGGAGCTCCAGGTTTTTGACCCAGCGATAGTGAATGAATTACAATATAGCTCCAAGTCAGGATAGTATGTGACTTGGAGGGGAACTTGCAGGTGGTGATTTTCCAATGCATCAGCTGCGCTTGTCCGTCTAGGCGATAGAGTTTGTGATCCTGGAAGGTGCTGTCAAAGGAACTTTGGAAAGTTGCTCCACTGCATCTTGTAGATGGTATACACTGCTGATGTTGTGTGCCAGTGGTGGCAGGAGTGAATATTTAAGATGGTGCATGGGGTACCAATCAAGTGGGCTACTTTGTCCTGGATGGTGTCGAGCTTCTTGATTGCTGTTGAAGTAATACACTCATCCAGGTAAGTGGACAGTATTATATCACACTCCTGACGTCTACCCTGTGGACAAGCTTTGGTGAGTCAGGAGATAAGTAACTTACTGCAAAATTTCCAGCCTCTGATCTTTTTTTGTAGCTGTCACATTTATGTGGCTGATCAAGTTAGGTTTCTGGTCAATGGTAACCCCAGAATGATTTTGCTGGAGGATTAAGCAATGGTAATGCCACTGAATGTCAAGGGAGGATGGTTGGATTCTATTTTGTTGGAGTTGGCCATTGCCTGGTATTTGAAGATGGTTAGGCCCAGAACACTGCCTTGAGCAACACCTGCAGTGATATCCTGGGACTGAATTGATTGCCTTCCAATAGCAACAACCATCTTCCTTTGTATTAGGTATGGTTCCAGCAAGTAGAGAGTTTTACCTTGATTCCCATTCATTTCAATTTTACTAAGGCTCCTTAAGGCCAAACATTCAAATGCTACCTTGATATCAAAGGCTCTCAACTCTCCTCTGGAAGTTTGTTCTTTTATTGTGTACAAAGACTGCAATGATGGCTAGAGCTAAATAATTCTGACAGAACCCCAATTGAGCATCAGTGAGCAGGTTAATGTGGAGTAAGTGCCACCTGATAGTGCTTTCAATGACACATTCCATCACTCTGCTGATTATTATTTTTTTTAAATTTTATTCTCCTCCTTTTTCACATTTTCTCCCACATTTACACCCATCAACAATAAACAATAATCAGCAAAATATGTCAATCCCCATAATAACAACGATCCCATCCGCCCACCAACCCCCAAACCTCAGCCCACATGTTTACATAAACAAATGACAAAAAGGAATCAGGGATTACCCATAGTCACCCTTAATCTACACAGCCCACCTCCCCCCCCCCCCCCCCCCCAACTAATGTTAGATGTTATCCAGTTCTTGAAAGTGCATAATAAATAGTGCCCATGACTTGTAGAACCCCTCCGAGCTTCCCCTCAGTTCGAACTTAACCTTCTCAAGGGTCAAGTCTTCCAACAGGTCCCCCCGCCACGCCAGGGCACTGGGTGGAGAGGCTGCTCTCCATCCCAGCAGGATCCGCCTTCGGGCGATCAACGAGGCGAAGGCTATGATATCTGCCTCCGCTCCCGTTTCCAACCCTGGCTGGTCCGACACCCCGAATATGGCCTCCTGGGGACCCTGGTCTAGTTTCACACGCACCACCTTGGAAATTACCCTAAACACCTCCTTCCAGTGCTCCCCTAGCTTTGGACAGGACCAAAACATATGAACGTGATTCGCGCCCCCCCCCCCCCGCAACGCTCACACACATTCTCTACTCCTTCAAAAAATCGGCTCATCCTCGCCCTCGTGAGGTGCGCTCTACATACCACCTTCAGCTGTATCAGCCCCAACCTCGCACATGAGGTGGAGGCATTCACTCTCCGGAGCACCTCACACCAGACCCCCTCCTCTATAACCTCTCCCAGCTCTTCCTCCCACTTTGCTTTGATCCCTTCCAGTGGTGCCTTATCCTCTTCCAAAATGGCTCCGTACACCGCTGACACTGCCCCCTTCTCCAGTCCCCTTGTCGTCAACACCTCCTCCAGCAATGTGGAGGCCGGTTCCTCTGGGAAGCTTTGTATCTCCTTCCTGGCAAAATCCCGAACCTGCATGTACCTAAACACTTCTCCCTGCTCTAGCCCATACTTCGCTTCCAGCTCCCTCAATCCTGCAAACCAACCCCGAAGAAACAAATCTTTTAGCGTCTTAATCCCCTTCTCTTCCCATTTCCGAAAACTTCCATCCCACCTCCCTGGCTCAAATCTGTGGTTCCCCCGAATCGGCATTTCCCTTGACCCTAACCCCAACCCGAAGTGTTGGCGAAACTGCCTCCAGATTTTCAATGAAGCTATTATTACCGGACTCCCTGAATATTTCCCCGGAGCTATCGGGAGCGGCGCTGTTGCAAGTGCTTTCAGCCCCGACCCCCTGCACAAACTCTCCTCCATTCTGACCCACTGAGAATCCACCCCTCTGACCCAGCTCCGCACTTTCTCCACATTCGCCGCCCAGTAGTAGTACAACAAGTTCGGGAGACCCAAACCCCCTGACTGCCTTCCCCTCTGTAGCAGCACGTTTCTCACTCTGGCCACCTTCCCTCCCCATATGAATGAGGTAATCCTTCCCTCAATCTCCCTGAAAAAAGACTTTGGCAGGAAAATCGGTAGGCATTGAAAAATAAACAGGAATCGCAGCAACACATTCATTTTAACCGCCTGTACCCGACCTGCCAGTGACAGAGGAAGGCCGTCCCACCTTGCCAGATCGGCTTTCACTCTCCCCACCAAACTAGTGATGTTGTACCTGCGAAGCCTCCCTCACTCCCGGGCAACCTGCACCCCCAGATACCTAAAATGAGTCCCTGCTCTACGGAATGGCAGCCCCCCCACCCCTGCCCCCACCCCCGGCCGAGACACCACAAAGTACTCACTCTTGTCCAGGTTCAACTTGTACCCCGAGAAAGACCCAAATACCCACAGTAGCTCCAATATTCCTCCTATCGACGCACTCGGCTCCGACACATACAGCAGCAAGTCGTCGGCATATAAGGACACCCTATGCTCTATCGCCCCCGCACTATTCCTTTCCATGCTCCCAAACTTCTCAATGCGATGGCCAATGGCTCAATCGCGAGTGCAAACAGCAGGGGGGACATAGGACATCCCTGTCTTGTCCCACGGTGGAGAGAGAAATATCTCGAACTGATATTATTTGTGAGGACACTCGCCTTCGGTTCCTTAAAAATAGCTTTACCCAGTTCACAAACCTTGGTCCAATCCCAAACTGCTCCAGCACTGCCATCAGGTACCCCCATTCTACCCGATCAAACGCCTTCTCGGCGTCCAATGCCACAACTACCTCTGTTTCCTTTCTTTCCGCCGGTGCCATAACAACGTTCAAAACCCTCCTAATGTTCGAAAACAGCTGCCTCCCTTTCACGATCCCCGTCTAATCCTCCCCTATCACCTTCGGAAGGCACTCCTCCAGCCTACCCGCCAGTACCTTCGCCAACACTTTTACGTCCACATTCAGAAGTGATATGGGCCGATACGACCCACACTCCGTCGGATCCTTCTCTTTTTTTAGTAACAGAGAAATAGATGCCTGCCCCAAGGTTTGCGGCAACACCCCCTTCCCTATCGCCTCCTCAAACATCCCCACCATCAGGGGTGCCAACCTATCCTTAAATTTTTTATAATATTCCACCGGAAACCCATCCGGCCCTGCCACCTTCCCCGACTGCATCCTCCCAATCGCATCCTTTATCTCCTGCTCCACTATTGCTCCTTCTAATGTAGCCCTGTCCCCCTCCCCTAGCCTCAGGTACTCCAACCCAGCGAGAAATTCCTGCATCTCACGGTCTCCTCTGAGTGGCTCTGACTTGTACAACCTCTCATAAAACTCCTCAAAAACCTTGTTAATCAGCACTGGAGCCACCACCAACTTCCCTGCCCTATCCTTCACCTGAAGAATTTCCCTTGCCGCTGCCTCCCTCCGGAGCTGACCTGGCCTTATCTCCATGTTCATAAACTGCACCCCTTGCTCGTCTCAGTTGGCGCACCGCCTTCCTGGTGGACAGTCGGTCGAAGCTCGCCTGTAGTTCCTTCCTCTTTTCCAGCTTCGCCGGGTCCCCATCCTCTGCATACCTCCTATCTACCTCCAACATCTCATCTATTACCCTCTGCAGCTCCAACCTCTCCTCCTTATCCACCCTAGCCTTAAACGAAATCACCTCACCTCTCACCACCGCCTTTAGAGCCTCCCAGACGACTGCCTTCGACACCTCACCCGTACAATTGAAGCCTACATATTCCTTAATTACCTTTTCAATTTTCTCACAGAATACTTGGTTCCCCAAAAACCCCACATCCAGTTTCCACCCCGGTCTCTGCGCTGCCCCCTTCTCTAGCACCATATCCACCCAATGTGGAGCGTGATCTGACACTGCAATTGCAGAGTATTCCGACGCCTTGACTCCAGCCAGCAAAGCCTTCCCCACCACAAAAAAGTCGATCCGCGAGTATACCTTATGGACCGCTGAGAAAAATGAATACTCCCATTCCCTTGGGTGCAGGAACCTCCAAGGGTCCACCCCTCCCATTTCCACCATTAGCCCAGCAGCGCTTTCGCCCCCCCTGGTGGAACCAGCGAGCGCGGCCGTGATCTGTCCAACCTTGGCTCCTGCACCAGGTTCCAGTCCCCCCCCCCACAATCAGCTCATGCGTGTCTAAGTCGGGAATAGCCCCAACCACCTTCCTCGCGAATCCCACATCATCCCAATTGGGACCGTATACACTTAACAGCGCCACTAATCTCCCCTCCAATGCCCTTGTCACAATCACATATCTACCCCCCTGATCTGCCATCACCTTCTCCATCTGGAAGCGTACCCTTTTGCTGACCAGCACCGCTACCCCTCGAGCCCTTCCATCAAATCCAGAGTGAAACACTTGGCTAACCCAGCCCTTTTTAAGTCCCACCTGGTCCTTCACCCTCAAGTGAGTCTCCTGCAGCATTGCTACATCGGCTTTCAAACTTTTAAGATGTGCAAGCACCCTTGACCTCGTGACCGGACCTCCTAACCCTCTCACGTTCCACGTGATTATCCTTACTGGGGGTCTCTCACCCCCCCACCTTTCTTATCCACCATCACCATACCACCGGGCCCTGCCCCATAAGTCTGACCCTCCCCTGTCCATTGTTAACATCGAACCCCTTCCCTCCCTCCCAAGAACCCCCCCTACAAAAACATCCCCCAACATCCCTCCCTCCATCCACCCTTGCTCGCCTCGTAGGCCCATTGAAGCCTGCTATCCAGGCTCCAACATCCGCAGTTCTCCTCTCGCCTCACCCCCGTTCACTAACTGACTCTAGTTAGCTAGCGCGTGTGGCTCCCTCCCCCGCCAATACCTCTCGCCCCCTTCCGCCCAGTCCCAGAGAAAGAAACACCAAAACAAACCCAACAATCCAACACCTACAATTCACTAACATAACATTTAACCGTCGCAACACAGAACGCCATTAACTTGAACTCTGTAACAATGCAAAGAGAAGTAAATTTCAAATTTCAATACAAATCAGTAAAAAGAAAGTTGTAACATTTGTACATTTGTACATTTTCCAGCCGCTCAAACACAGTCCACAGTCTTTCTTCCAGTTCCGCTCTTCACGTCTGTCCCAAGCCTTCTGCCCTCACGAACGCCTCAGCCGCCTCCGCCGTCTCAAAATAAAAGTCTTTGGCTTTATATGTTACTCTCAACTTCGCCGGGTACACCACACCAAATCGCACCCCCTTCTTGCACAAAGCCGCCTTCACTCGGCCAAACGCCGCTCGTCTTTTTGCCAACTCCACCGTCCAGTCCTGGTATCCGAACCGCAGTACCATCCCACAGCACCTCACGCTTCTGCTTCGCCCAGCTTAATACTTTCTCCTTCATGCAAAACTTATGGAAGCAGATAATTACTGCCCTTGGCAGCTCGTTCACTTTGGGCTTCGGCCTTAATGACCGATGAGCTCGGTCTAGCTCGTACAGGGTGGGGTTCTCACCCTCCCCCATCAGCTCCGCCAACATCTTAGCGAAGTATTGCGTTGGCCTTTGGCCCTCTGTCCCTTCGGGCAAGCCCACAATTCTCAAATTGTGCCGCCTTGAGCGGTTTTCCAAGTCTTCCAGCTTTGCTCGGAGCCCTCTGTTAACCTCCACCACCCTCCGCAGCTCGTCCACCATCGAGGTGACCTGGTCACTGTGTCGTGTCACGGCCTCTTCCACCTCCTTCATCTTCTCGCCCTGCTCTCTCACCTCGGCCAATGCCTTTGCCACCTCCACCCTGATCGGGCCGATTGCCTCCTCCAACAATAACCTCACCACGACCACCATCTCTTTCCTCAGGATCTCCATGTGCCTCAACAAACGTTTTTCCAGCTCCACCACCATCACCTCGGTCATCTTCTCCACCGTAAGTAGTGCGGCTCCGCCTTGCAGTTCGGCTTCCGCCATCCTGTCAACACTTTTGCTTTTGCTCGTCTTCTCCTTCGGCGGCGAACCCGCGTTTCCTCCTTTCTTTGACGCTGCTTTTCGCATCTTTTAGCGGCTTATTGTTTTTTATCTTCTTTCCTTTCTCCTCTCTCCCCCTTCACCCTCCTGCCCTTCATCAATCTGACATTCTTCTTTTTTGAGGAAAAAAAAATACTTTTACCAAACTTCCATAAATCTTCTTTCTTTCTCCTCTACGTTCACCTGGGACCAGGCTTCAACCTTCTTCTTCCTAGGTGGGAGCCATCCGACGTGGAGCACCCTCCCTACATGGCGCTCGGGCCTGCCGCCACAGCCTCTCCGTGGCTCCGCCCCCGCTGCTCTGACCTGCCGGGCCCGGCACCTCAGCCCCCGCCGCCCGACACCCGCGCGGGGTTCTTCGCCGGCTTTTAAACCGGCCCCGCTGGCTGCTCGTGGCGGCCCCAAAGGCCGACGATAGTCGGGGAGTGCGTGGGGTCTCGGGGATTTCCCCGAAATCGCCGCGAATCGCAGCCACCGGCGGGAGCTCTTTTTTTTGCAGCCGCCCTGCTCGCCCACCCCACCGGAAGTCTCCACTCTGCTGATTATTGAGAGTTGACTGATGAAGTGTAATTTACCAGATACATTTTATTTTTGCTTTTTTTGTGGGCAAGACCTATGTGGACAATTTTCTACATTGCCAGTTAGATGCAATACTGGAACAGCTTGACTAGCAGCCAGTTCTGGAGCACAAGTCTTCAGCACTACAGACAGAATATTATGCGTAGACCATAGATTTTACTGTGTCCAATGCATTCAGTAATTTCTTGATATTCATATTACATCATCAATAGCTACCTGGGGCCTCAGCAGAAGTCGTGATGAGATATTTAAATGGAATTCATAAGAAATTCTGCAAGTTATCTGATAGAAATCTACTTTTCATTTAGGTATTAAAAGTTTAAAGGAAGAAATTATTTAGTGACATTATACTATTAAAAATCATATATTACCCATGACAGCAGAAAAAGCTGAGAGCATGGGAAAGGATCAGATAAGAAAGTCAGTTTGAAAACTGACCATACACTACAAGGCAACATTGCAAAGTAAACTCATTGTTATCATTACTGGGCAAAAATCCCAGTTCTAGAAAACATGGTGGGAAGCAGGTGGTTTGATCACACCATATTATGGAAACATGCAGAAATTCTCTCATGCACCCACATTATCTCTTAAAACTTGATAGGCAGACATTTCGGTCGAATTAGATGAAGTATAATTATTTTAACCCAATCACAGTCAGAAAGGGGACAGAACCTTAAAAGATTATGATTTCCTTAAGAGACCGGGAGAGAACCTTTTTTCGGCTCTCCGTAATCATCTTTAACCTAACCTTTGAAATCTATTCTTTTTGCTTTAGCTTTGCAAACTGCCATTTTGTTTTGTTTCATTTTTGTATTGTGCATTTTGATCTGAAGAACTTACCACGAGCTGAATTGTATTTTGAATTCAACTCAACCATCTGTATTTGCGTTGGACAAACAAACTTTCTAAATTCTGTACTCGCATTTAATTGACTTGATCAGTAGACTTTAAAAATTGACACAAATAAAGCTATACTTTACTTCACCCTAGAAGCTCAGTCTCAAGTTCTGTTGATTAATATATAGTGCGGCGACACTTAAATATATGAACAAAGTACAGATCCATCATCATCCAAGCACAGATCCTTCACTGAGCAGAAAGAGCAGAAGGTTTGTTCATTACATTTCCAACTCTACATAAGAAAGCGCTCCCTCAAACAGGAGTAAATTCCCAGTGGAACCAGGATCTAGTCCACATTCTGGCCTGTTTAGGGGTTCACCAGGAATGCTTCCTGGCTTTATTATAGATTGGTATCTAATATGTAACATGTAATTTAAAGTGCTTAGACAGCTGGCAATGCCAATCATGTCTCTCAGCGTTATTTATACTTAACAGCTTGTGACTTGAGATTTGGATTAACAGATCCAATTACAGACTTAAGTTTAGCCTGCTATTTGAATGGCACCCAAGAAAGACGAGAAACTATCTGAACTAATTTCCAGAAATATATTTGAATTTCAGCTTCCTGCTTTGCAGCTTAAGATTATAATAGTAGAACTCTCGTAGGCTTTTGAAAATTAACCGTTACCCATGAAATTAATATCTTTGATTGCTTCTCCAAAATAATTAATCCAAACCTGTACAGTAATAAAAACTGCCAATGCACCTGTGGATGACTGTAGCAATCTTGATAACAAGTTTCTAATTTTGAAGGTTATTTGGAGTGAGTCAGTTATGGTGGAAGTGGCTGGTGTTCCTGTATGAATTATTGTGGATGGGTTGACACAGTTGTAATAGTTATCCACTTTCCTTACAAAAGATTCTGAATTCTATCTGAATAGCACAATTCAAGGATGAATTAAAATGCATCTTTTTCCCACAAGCCACAGAATATCACTACCCTTTGCCTTTGCTATTAAACCAATCCTTCCTATAATCTCTATTTGGACCCTGAGGGATTGCAACTTTATTGCCTTTCAGATGGAGGTTTACAAGACATAGTCAAAAATAATTTACTTGAGCTTTGACAACCCATCTACAATAATTCATCGGAACACCAGCCACTTCCAACATAACTGACTCACTCCAAATAACCTTCAAAATTAGAAACTGTTATCAAGATTGATACAGTCATCCATAGGTGCATGCATTGGCAGTATTTATTACTGTACAAGTTTGGAATAATTCAATTTTTTTAAAAAACGTATTTTATTACAAACTTGTATCAAAGCAGGTTACAGCAAGTAAACACCCCGGGAAACATACTTCCCAACAATCAACTATACAGTCTGTATGGGCAGCATGGTGGCGCAGTGGGTTAGCTCTGATGCCTCACGGCACTGAGGTCCCAGGTTCGATCCCGGCTCTGGGTCACTGTCCGTGTGGAGTTTGCACATTCTCCCTGTGTCTGCGTGGGTTTCGCCCCCACAAACCAAAGATGTGCAGGGTAGGTGGATTGGCCACGCTAAATTGCCCCTTAATTGGAAAAAATGAATTGGGTACTCTAAATTTTTTTTAAAAAACTATACAGTCTGTACAGATTTTTCTCCTTTTTCAACCCCCCCTCTCCGCATTACCCCGCCCCCCCCCCCCCTCCGCGAACAAACAGCCCCTCAAACACGGTCACAAACATTCCCCACCTTTTCTCAAACTCCCCCGCTGAGCCCCTTAACTCATACTTTATCTTCTCTAACCTCAGGAAGTCGTACAGATCACCCAACCAAGCCGTTACCCCCGGTGGTGATGCCTACCGTCACCCCAGCAAAATTTGCCGCCGTGCAATCAGAGAGGCGAAGGCCAAGACTTAGGCCTTCCTCCTCTCCATGAGCTCCGGCTTCTCTGAAACCCCAAATATCTCCACCAAAGGGTCTGGGTCCACCTCCTCCTCCACTACCCTGGCTAAGACCGCGAACACTCCCGCCCAGAATCTTCCCAATTTTTTGCAACGCCCGAACATGTGCGTGTGATTCGCTGGCCCCCGCCCACACCTCTCACACTCATCTGCTGCCCCCTGAAAGAACCCATTCATTCTCGCCCAACTCATATGCACCCTGTACATCACCTTAAACTGTATCAGGCTCATCCTTGCACAAGAGGAGGTCCCGTTTACCCTTCGCAGTGCCTCACTCCATACTTCCCAATTGATCTCCATTCCCAACCCCGCTTCCCATTTCTCGTTGATTTTCACCACCTGCTTGCCTCCCTGCTCCCCCAGCCACTTATATATATCCCCAATTTTTCACTCCCGTTCCACATCCGTAAGCAGCAGTCGCTCCAGCAGGGTGTATCCTGGCAACCTAGGGAACCCCTTCCAGACCTATCGTGCAAAATCCCTAACCTGCAGATACCTGAACTCACTACCCCTCGGCAGCTCTACCCTCTCCCGGAGCTCTTCCAGACTGGCGAACCCTTCCTCCAAATACAAATCTCTGACCGCGACCAGCCCTGCTTCCCTCCACCCCCTATATACATTATCCATCCCCCCCGGCACAAACCCATGATTCTCGCACAGCAGCGTTAGCACCGACATCCCTTCACCCTAAAATGCCTCCTCAGCTGATTCCATATCTTCACCGTGGACTGCATCACTGGGCTCCCTGAAACCTACTCAGAGCCATTGGCAATGCTGCCGTCACCCTTGTCCTCAAACTAGACTCCTTACAAGATTCCTCCTCCATCCTAACCCACTCTACCCCTTCTCTTTCCCACCACTGCCACACCTTGTCCACATTATTGCCCAATAATAATGAAGCAAGTTCGGCAACGCCAACCCCCCCTTGCTGCCTCTGCCTCTGCAGCAGGGTCCTCCCCACCCTCGGCACCTTCCCCGCCCATACAAAGTCTGAGATGATCGTGGCCACTTTCCGAAAAAAGGCCTTTGGTATTAAGATTGGGAGAGCCTGAAAGATAAAAAAAATCCTGGGCAGAATATTCATTTTCACCACTTGGACCCTCCCGGCCAACGTTAAGTGCTGTATATCCCACCTCCTAAGATCCTCCCTGGCCTCATCCACCAGCTTCGTTAAAGTTTGGAAGAATTATTTTGGAGAAGCAATCAAAGGGTCTGAGCTTAGAGGTCTGAGTTTTACTGGTGCACGTGGTAACCAGCCCTCTCTTTGTACTATTGTTGTCATACGATGGTTATCTGATCTGTCCTGGGACCTGTTAAAGATTGGATTGCATTGTGGGGTATCAATGTAATGTAATGACCCCTCAGCACTGGTGCCCTTGTAGTATTTTCTCCTCTGTTGTTCCTCTTTGAAGTGATGGGTATAATGTAACTGTTGTTAACAGGATCCTGTTTTGGTGCATATGGGTCTTGTATCCATGAAGGGAACATGTTGGAGATGTGTGAAATGCTGTTATTTGCTGTACCTGCTTTAAATTGATTCCTATCCAATTTTCCTCTTTTTCCATGTTTTGCTGTGTGATGTTTGTAAAAATATGAATAAAAATATATTCGAAACAAAAATGCCTTCTGACATTGATTGGTGAGCCACTCAGCTGCAAGGGCAATTAGGAAATGGACAACAATTGCTGTTTTCAGTGATGCCCACATCCCGTGAAAGAATAAAGAAAAATAATCCAATGGAAGGAATGGCCTCGGAAGGAGTTGGAGTTCTTGTGAATTGTGGCCTGGTGGCAGAGTGGTTAAGACTGTCGCCTCACAGCGCAGGGACCCGGGTTTGATTCTGATCTTGACCGACTGTCTGTCTGGCGTTTGCACATTGTCCCGTGTATGCAAGGGTTTCTTCCAGGTGCTGCGGTTTCCTCCCACAGGTTAGGTGGATTGGCCATGCTCAATTGCCCCAAAGGTTGGGTGGGGTTGTGGGGATAGGGTGGAGGATTGGGCGTAGATAAGGTGATCTTCCGAAGGGTCGGTGTGGAGCCGATGGGTCGAATGGCCTCCTTCCGCAATGTAGGGATTCTATGAAATCTTCCACTCTGGGTCAGAACCCCTATTTCGGGCAAAAAAATATACGCTTACTTTCCTCTGTTTTTTCTGGGCAACCTTCCAATGGAGGATCCTTCCAAACTGACTCAGCACAGGAAACATAGGATCATAGGATTTTCAGTGCAGAAGGAGGCCATTCGGCCCATCGAGTCTGCACCAGCCCTTACAAAGAGCACCCTACTCAAGCCCACGTAACGACCCTATCCCCGTAACCCAGTGACCCCCACTTAACCTTTTTGGACACTAAGGGCATATTTAGCATGGCCAATCCACCTAACCCGCTGTTGCTAATTTGTGTTCTCTTTATTTGGCTCTGAATATGGCGGTCAATATGGTCGCCTTCCTTAATTCTAATTACGTTTTGCTCTAGAGTCGGCAGGTATCTTTCGATACCGCCACAAGGTTCAAACCGAATACTGATACAAAGACTCGATACACCAGTTAGTTAGTTCACAGTCAAATGCTTATTTATTTACACACGCAGTTAAATATACTCGTGCACAAATACTACATACTAAACTATCACTACTGCCAAAGCCTATACTTAGCTTTGGGCGCCCACTCAGTCAGAGGAACAATGGCCGTTGTTCGGTTCTGAGGCTGCTGGGGTGGAACTGTTATGGGATAACAGCTAAGGTCGACTGTCTGGTAGCGTGCGTTGACCTTGGACTTACTCGTTCTGGTGCAGCTGTTGGGCAGGTCTCTCCTCGGTGAGAGCCGGAGCCAGGAGAGCGATTCTCTCTTGGGGGATCCTTCTTATACCCAAAAGGGGCTTCGCGCACTTTTGGGCGGGCCTTGAACTTGGCCCCAATTAATTGGGCCGTTTCTCGATCGTTCCTAATAATTTCCTCCAATAAAGGGGTGGGTGCCCTGATGGCTGGGCGTGTACTAGGTGGCCGTTGGCCTGCTTTGTTCTGGTCTCCTCTGGCGCCGGGGTGTCTGCCTTAGTATCAGTTACTCAAATGTTACTCTTTTGTTCCCGGGGATGGGCCATTAGTATGCTAATGGTTTGCAGTTTTGGTCTTGTCTGGGAGCTGCGGCTCCGATATGCAGACAAACTTTGAACCTGCTTGTTTTCTCAGTATTGTCCATTTTCCCTGCAATCTTTGCAAAGTGTCCATTTTGTAATCGGGAAGTGGCCATCCCAGATGGCTACACCGCACATCATTGTACTGTGGGAGGAACCCGGAGCACCCGGAGGAAACCCACGCAGACATGGGGAGAACGTGCAGACTCTACACAGACAGTGACCCAGCCGGTAATCGAACCTGGGACCCTGGATCTGTGAAGCAATTGTGCTAACCACTATGCTACTGATTGGCTGTTGCAGGGAAATTTGCATACGTCCATGTGCTGACTCTAACTTGAAGGTGTACCTGAGCAAGAGAGCCTTGCTGTTCAAGTGAAGACAAGCTTCCAGCAGAGGGCAGTAGAGCAGAGCTCCTGATTGGCTGTTGCGGGGAAATTTGCATACGTCCGTATGCTCACCCTAACTTGCAGGTGTACCTGAGCAAGAGACCCTAGCTGTTCAAGTGAAGACAAGCATCCAGCAGAGGGCAGTAGAGCAGAGCTGCTGATTGGCGGTTGCGGGGAAATTTGCATACGTCCGTGTGCTCACCCAAACCTGAAGGTGTACCTGAGCAAGAGACCCTAGTTGTTCAAGTGAAGACAAGCATCCAGCAGAGGGCAGTAGAGCGGAGCTGCTGATTGTCTGTCGCGGGGAAATTTGCATATTTCTGTGTGCTCACCCTAAATTGAAGGTGTACCTGAGCAAGAGACCTTAGCTGTTCAAGTGAAGTCAAGCATCCAGCAAAGGGCAGTAGAGTGGAGCTACTGATTGGCTGTTGTGGGGAAATATGCATACGTCCATGTGTTAACCCTAACCTGAAGGTGTACCTGAGCAAGAGAGCCTTGCTGTTCAAGTGAAAACAAGCATTCAGCAGAGGGAAGTAGAGTGTTGCTGCTGACTGACTGTTGCGGGGAAATTTGCATACGTCTGTGTGCTCATCCTAACTTGAAGGTGCACCTGAGCAAGATACCCTAGCTGTTCAAGTAAAGACTAGTATCCAGCAGAGGGCAGTAGAGTGGAGCGGCTGATTGGCTGTTGCGGGGAAATTTGGATACATCTGTGCGCTCACCCTAACTTGAAGGTGTATCTGAGCAAGAGACCCAAGCTGTTCAAGTGAAGACTGATGGAAATGAGGCTATGACAGGTGAGGACCTTGAGAGGATTGATATCACCAAGGAGGTAGTGATGGGCAAGCTAATGGGGCTAAAGGTAGACAAGTCTCCTGGCCGTGATGGAATGCATCCCAGAGTGCTAAAAGAGATGGCTAGGGAAATTGCAAATGCACTGGAGGGTGTGCAGAGGAGCTTCACGAGGTTAATCCCAGAGCTGAAGGGGTTGGATTACGAGGAGAGGTTGAGTAGACTGGGACTGTACTCGTTGGAATTTAGAAGGATGAGGGGGGATCTTATTGAAATATATAAGATTATGAAGGGAATAGATAGGATAGATGCGGGCAGGTTGTTTCCACTGGCGGGTGAAAGCAGAACTAGGGGGCATAGCCTCAAAATAAGGGGAAGTAGATTTAGGACTGAGTTTAGGAGGAACTTCTTCACCCAAAGGGTTGTGAATCTATGGAATTCCTTGCCCAGTGAAGCAGTAGAGGCTACTTCATTAAATGTTTTAAAGATAAAGATAGATAGTTTTTTGAAGAATAAAGGGATTAAGGGTTATGGTGTTCGGGCCGGAAAGTGGAGCTGAGTCCACAAAAGATCAGCCATGATCTCATTGAATGGCGGAGCAGGCTCGAGGGGCCAGATGGCCTACTCCTGCTCCTAGTTCTTATGTTCTAAGACAAGCATCCAGCAGAGGGCAGTAGAGCGGAGCTGCTGATTGGCTGTTGCGGGTTAATTTGCATACGTCCATGTGCTCACTCTAACTTGAAGGTGTACCTTAGCAAGAGACTCTAGCTGTTCAACTGAAAACAAGGATCCAGCAGAGGGCAGTAGAGCGGAGCTGCTGACTGGCTGTTGCGGGGAAATTTGCATGCGTCCGTGTGCTCACCCTAACTTGAAGGTGTACCTGAGCAAGAGATCCTAGTTGTTCAAGTGAAGACAAGCGTGCAGCAGAGGGCAGTAGAGCGGAGCTGCTGATTGGCTGTTGCGGGGAAATGTCCATACGTCTGTGTGCTCACCCTAACTTGAAGGAGTACCTGAGCAAGAGACCCTAGCTGTTCAAGTGAAGACAAGCATCCAGCAGAGGGCAGTAGAGCGGAGCTGCTGATTGGCTGTTGCGGCAAAATTTGCATACGTCCGTGTGCTCACCCTAACTTGAAGGTGTACCTGAGCAAGAGACCCTAGCTGTTCAAGTGAAGACAAGCATCCAGCAGAGGGCAGTAGAGCAGAGCTGCTGATTGGCTGTTGCGGGGAACTTTGCATACGTCCGTGTGCTCATCCTGACTTGAAGGTGGTTTGTGGAGGAGCTGTTGTCAAGTTGACGACTGAGACTTCCGGGTGCGGCGATGACCAGCTGAGTCGCACGTTTCGGCAGCTCCCGGTGGAACGGACTTTTGGGCTCTTAATAAGAGCCCCAACGGCAATTTTAACGGCTAAAAGTACTGTGCGGTGAACCAGAAGGGAATCCCCCCTGGATACAGATGGAAAAAGGAGAGGAAGGTGGCCGGATTGCAGTGGATCCTTTAGAGCAGCGGCAAGGAAGGCAAGCAAAAACCAAGATGGCGTCGGAAGGTGGCAGTTTAATATGGGGCCCTGAACAACACGAGTTTTTGAAACGCTGCGTGGAAGAACTCAAAAAGGAAATGAAGAAGGAGCTGTTGGCCCCGATATTACAGGCGATCGAAGGGCTAAAGGAGGAGCAAAAGACCCAGGAGCGGGACCTCTGGGTCGTGAAGGCAAAGGCTGCCGAGAATGAGGACGACATACAGGGCCTGGTGGTGACGACGGAGATGCACAAGGGACACCATAAACGGTGTGTGGAAAGGCTGGAGGTGCTGGAGAACAACGCGAGGAGGAACAACCTAAGGATTCTTGGCCTTCCTGAAGGTGCGGAGGGAGCGGACGTCGGGGCATATGTGAGCACGATGCTGCACTCGTTAATGGGAGCGGAGGCCCCGGCGGGTCCGCTGGAGGTGGAGGGAGCATACCGAGTGATGGCGCGAGGACCGAGAGCCGGAGAAATTCCTGGAGCCATAGTGGTGAGATTCCTCCGTTTTAAGGACAGAGAGATGGTCCTTAGATTGGCAAAGAAAACTCGGAGCAGTAAGTGGGAGAACGCGGTGATCCGCGTATACCAAGACTGGAGTGCGGAGGTGGCGAGAAGGAGGGCGAGCTTTAATCGGGCCAAAGCCGTTGCTTCACAAAAAGAAGATAAAATTCGGAATGCTGCAACCGGCAAGACTGTGGGTCACATATCAAGGGAGGTACCACTACTTTGAGACGGCGGATGAGGCGTGGACTTTTATCGTGGAAGAAAAATTTGAATGAGCGGGTTATTAAAAAAAGAATGTTTGAAACAAAGTGGTGGGGCAAGTATGGGGGGCGAAGAAGGGGGGAAAGAGGAGTTTTATGTTATTAATCCTGCGATGTGGTAACTTTTCTCTCTTCCACAGGAGGTGGTGGGGGGAGGAAAGGAGGTGGAAGAGATGGGGCGTTGGCCATTGGGGGCGGGGCCAAGGGGGAAGCGCAGGCTCGGTTCCCGCGCTATGATAATCATGGCGGGAATAGGGAAGCAGGAAGGAGGGGGCATCGCACGGTGCGAGCCGAGGTCACGGGGGGAAGCCGAGGTCGGCCAGAGTTTGCTGACTTCTGGGAGCAACATGGGGGGTGTAACTACGCTAGTGGGGGATCTAGCGGGGGGGGTGGGAGGGGGGAATTATTGGGCTGCTGCTGCTGGGGAGAGGGGGGAGCTGGTATGGGGTGGGATGGGCGGGGGGGCACCGCCTGGGGGGGACACAGCTGCGTGGGAACCGGGTGAGGAGCTGGAAAAAGGGGATGGCTAATCGACAAGGGGGGGGGGGTAAAAAGCCCCCCAACCCGGCTGATCACGTGGAACGTGAGAGGGCTGAACGGGCCGATAAAGAGGGCACGGGTACTCGCACACCTTAAGAAACTTAAGGCAGACGTGGTTATGTTACAGGAAACGCATTTGAAACTGATAGACCAGGTGAGACTACGCAAAGGTTGGGTGGGGCAGGTGTTCCATTTGGGGCTAGATGCGAATAACAGGGGGGTGGCTATATTAGTGGGGAAGCGGGTAATGTTTGAGGCAAAGACTATAGTGGCGGATAGCGGGGGCAGATACGTGATGGTGAGTGGCAAACTACAGGGGGAGACGGTGGTTTTGGTAAACGTATATGCCCCGAACTGGGATGATGCCAATTTTATGAGGCGTATGCTAGGACACATCCCGGACCTAGAGGTGGGGAAGTTGGTAATGGGGGGAGATTTCAATACGGTGTTGGAACCAGGGCTGGACAGGTCGAGGTCCAGGACTGGAAGGAGGCCGGCAGCAGCCAAGGTGCTTAAAGATTTTATGGAGCAGATGGGAGGAGTAGACCCGTGGAGATTTAGCAGACCTAGGAGTAAGGAGTTTTCGTTTTTCTCCTATGTCCACAAAGTCTATTCGCGAATAGACTTTTTTGTTTTGGGAAGGGCGTTGATCCCGAAGGTGAGGGGAACGGAGTATACGGCTATAGTCATTTCAGATCACGCTCCACATTGGGTGGACTTAGAGATAGGGGAGGAAACAGAAGGGCGCCCACCCTGGAGAATGGACATGGGACTTATGGCAGATGAGGGGGTGTGTCTAAGGGTGAGGGGGTGCATTGAAAAGTACTTGGAACTCAATGACAATGGGGAGGTCCAGGTGGGAGTGGTCTGGGAGGCGCTGAAGGCAGTGGTTAGAGGGGAGCTGATATCAATAAGGGCACATAAAGGAAAGCAGGAGAGTAGGGAACGGGAGCGGTTGCTGCAAGAACTTCTGAGGGTGGACAGGCAATATGCGGAGGCACCGGAGGAGGGACTGTACAGGGAAAGGCAAAGGCTACACGTAGAATTTGACTTGCTGACAACGGGTACTGCAGAGGCACAGTGGAGGAAGGCACAGGGTGTACAGTACGAATATGGGGAGAAGGCGAGCAGGTTGCTGGCCCACCAATTGAGGAAAAGGGGAGCAGCGAGGGAAATAGGGGGAGTGAGGGATGAGGAAGGAGAGATGGAGCGGGGAGCGGAGAGAGTGAATGGAGTGTTCAAGGCATTTTATAAAAAATTATACGAAGCTCAACCCCCGGATGGGAGGGAGAGAATGGTGGGCTTTCTGGACCGGCTGGAATTTCCCAAGGTGGAGGAGCAGGAAAGGGTGGGACTGGGAGCACAGATTGAAATAGAGGAAGTAGTGAAAGGAATTCGGAGCATGCAGGCGGGGAAGGCTCCGGGACCGGATGGATTCCCAGTTGAATTTTACAGGAAATATGTGGACTTGCTCGCCCCGCTACTGATGAGGACCTTTAATGAGGCAAAGGAAAGGGGACAGCTGCCCCCGACTATGTCTGAGGCAACGATATCGCTTCTCCTAAAGAAGGAAAAGGACCCGCTGCAATGCGGGTCCTATAGACCTATTTCCCTCCTAAATGTAGACGCTAAGATTCTGGCCAAGGTAATGGCAATGAGGATAGAGGATTGTGTCCCGAGGGTGGCCCATGAGGACCAAACTGGGTTTGTGAAGGGGAGACAGCTGAATACGAATATACGGAGGCTGCTAGGGGTAATGATGATGCCCCCACCAGAGGGGGAAGCGGAGATAGTGGTGGCGATGGATGCCGAGAAAGCATTTGATAGAGTGGAGTGGGATTATTTGTGGGAGGTGCTGAGGAGATTTGGTTTTGCAGATGAGTATGTTGGATGGGTGCAGCTGTTGTATAGGGGCCCAGTGGCGAGTGTGGTCACGAATGGACGGGGATCTGCATACTTTCGGCTCCATAGAGGGACAAGGCAGGGGTGCCCTCTGTCCCCATTACTGTTTGCACTGGCGATTGAGCCCCTGGCAATAGCATTGAGGGGTGCCAAGAAGTGGAGGGGAGTACTTAGAGGAGGAGAAGAACACCGGGTATCTCTGTATGCGGATGACTTGTTGTTATATGTAGCAGACCCGGCGGAGGGGATGCCAGAGATAATGCGGACACTTCGGGAGTTTGGAGAATTCTCAGGATATAAACTGAACATGGGGAAAAGTGAGTTGTTTGTGGTGCATCCAGGGGAGCAGAGCAGAGAAATAGAGGACTTTCCGCTGAGGAAGGTAACGAGGGACTTTCGTTACTTGGGGATCCAGATAGCCAAGAATTGGGGTACATTGCATAGGTTAAATTTAACGCGATTGGTGGAACAAATGGAGGAGGACTTCAAGAGATGGGACATGGTATCCCTGTCACTGGCAGGGAGGGTGCAGGCAGTTAAAATGGTAGTCCTCCCGAGATTCCTCTTTGTGTTTCAGTGCCTCCCGGTGGTGATCACGAAGGCTTTTTTCAAAAGGATCGAAAAGAGTATCATGGGTTTTGTGTGGGCCGGGAAGACCCCGAGAGTGAGGAAGGGATTCTTACAGCGTAGTAGGGATAGGGGGGGGCTGGCACTACCGAGCCTAAGTGAGTACTACTGGGCCGCCAATATCTCAATGGTGAGTAAGTGGATGGGGGAAGAGGAGGGAGCGGCATGGAAGAGATTGGAGAGGGCGTCCTGTAGGGGGACTAGCCTACAAGCTATGGTGACGGCCCCATTGCCGTTCTCACCGAAGAAATACACCACAAGCCCGGTGGTGGTGGCGACTTTGAAAATTTGGGGACAGTGGAGACGGCATAGGGGAAAGACGGGAGCCTTGGTGGGGTCCCCGATAAGAAACAACCATAGGTTTGCCCCGGGGAGAATGGATGGGGGATTTGGAATATGGCAAAGAGCAGGAGTAACGCAACTGAAAGATCTGTTTGTGGATGGGAAGTTCGCAAGTCTGGGAGCGCTGACCGAGAAATATGGGTTGCCCCAAGGGAATGCATTCCGGTATATGCAACTGAGGGCTTTTGCGAGGCAGCAGGTGAGGGAATTCCCACAGCTCCCGACGCATGAGGTGCAGGACAGAGTAATCTCAAAGACATGGGTGGGCGACGGTAAGGTGTCAGATATATATAGGGAAATGAGGAGCGAGGGGGAGATTATGGTAGATGAGCTGAAAGGGAAATGGGAAGAAGAGCTGGGGGAGGAGATTGAGGAGGGGCTGTGGGCGGATGCCCTAAGTAGGGTAAACTCATCGTCCTCGTGTGCCAGGCTAAGCCTGATTCAATTTAAGGTGTTACACAGGGCGCATATGACTGGAGCACGGCTCAGTAAATTTTTTGGGGTAGAGGATAGGTGTGCGAGATGCTCGAGAAGCCCAGCGAATCACACCCACATGTTCTGGTCATGTCCGGCACTACAGGGGTTCTGGGTGGGGGTGACAAAGGTGCTTTCGAAAGTAGTGGGGATCCAGGTCGAACCAAGCTGGGGGTTGGCTATATTTGGGGTTGCACAAGAGCCGGGAGTGCAGCAGGCGAGAGAGGCCGATGTTTTGGCCTTTGCGTCCCTAGTAGCCCGGCGCAGGATACTGTTGATGTGGAAGGAAGCCAAGCCCCCGGGGGTGGAGACCTGGATAAATGACATGGCAGGGTTTATAAAGCTGGAACGGATTACGTTCGTCCTAAAGGGATCGGCTCAAGGGTTCACCAGGCGGTGGTAACCGTTCATCGAATACCTCACAGAAAGATAGAGGGAATGGAAAAGAAGAAGGCAGCAGCAGCAGCCCAGGGGGGAGGGGGGGGGAGGAACCAGAAGGAGTCTCAGGGTTATTAATATATATGTATAATATGTATAGGTCGTTGCTATAAATAATTGTATATTGGATTGTTAAACCATATTTTTGGAGAGTGTTTATCTGAGACAAGGCAGTTGCCATTTAGTTTTAGTTTTCGTTTTTGTTATATATTATTTATTCTTTGTTTATAAAACAGGTCATTGTTATTTATACTGTTATATTATTGTGTAAAGGATACACAATGTACTGTGATGGTTGACCAAAAATTTTCAATAAAATATTCTTAAAAAAAAAAAAAGTTGACGACTTGCCATGGGGTACAGGTCTCTGGCACAGAGTCTGTCCCTGTTGCTCAGAAGGGAAGGAGGGAGAGGAGTAGAGCATTAGTCATTGGAGACTCCATAGTTAGGGGGATAGATAGGAGATTCTGTGGGGACAACAGAGACTCGCGGTTGGTGTGTTGCCTCCCAGGTGCCAGGGTGCGTGATGTCTCGGATCGTGTTTTCGGGATCCTTAAGGGGGAGGGGGAGCAGCCCCAAGTCGTGGTCCACAGAGGTATCAACGATATAGGTAGGGATAGGGATGTAAGGCAGGAATTCAGGGAGCTAGGCCAAACAGAGTTATTATCTCTGGGTTGTTACCCATGCCACGTGATAGCGAGACGAGGAATAGGGAGAGAGAGGAGTTGAACACGTGGCTACAGGGATGGTGCAGGAGGGAGGGTTTCAGATTTCTGGATAATTGGGGCTCATTCTGGGATCGGTGGGACCTCTACAAACGGGATGGTCTACACATGGACGAGAGGGGTACCAATATCCTGGGGGGGGGGAAATTTGCTAATGCACTTCAGGAGGGTTTAAACTAGTTCAACAGGGGCTTGGGAACCTGAATTGTGGCTCCAGGAGACAGGCGGTTGAGAGTAGTGAGGTCATGAGTAAGGTTTCAAAGTTGCAGGAGTGTACCAGCAGGCAGGAAGGTGGTTTAAAGTGTGTCTTCTTCAATGCCAGGAGCATCCGGAATAAGGTGGGTGAACTTGCGGCATGGGTTGCTACCTGGGACTTCGATGTTGTGGCCATTTCGGAGACATGGATAGAGCAGGGACAGGAATGGTTGTTGCAGGTGCCGGGATTTAGATATTTCACTAAGCTCAGGGAAGGTGATAAAAGAGGGTGAGGGGTGGCATTGTTAGTCAAGGACAGTATTACAGTGGCAGAAAGGACGTTTGATGAGGACTCGTCTACTGAGGTAGTATGGGCTGAGGTTAGAAACAGGAAAGGAGAGGTCACCCTGTTATGGGTTTTCTATAGTCCTCCGAAAAGTTCCAGAGATGTAGAGGAAAGGATTCCAAAGATGATTCTGGATAGGAGCTAAAGCAACAGGGTAGTTGTTATGGGGGCCTTTAACTTTCCAAATATTGACTGGAAACGCTATAGTTCGAGTACTTTAGATGGGTCTGTTTTTGTCCAATGTGTGCAGAAGGGTTTCCTAACACAGTATGTAGATAGGCCAATGAGAGGCAAGGCCATCTTGGATTTGGTACTGGGTAATGAACCAGGACACGTGTTAGATTTGGAGGTAGGTGAGCACTTTGGTGATAGTGACCACAATTCGATTACGTTTACTTTAGTGATGGAAAGGGATAGGTATATACCGCAGGGCAAGAGTTATATCTGGGGGAAAGGCAATTATGATGTGATGAGGCAAGATTTAGGATGCATCGGATGGAGAGGAAAATGTGGAGCTTGCTCAAGGAACAGCTACTGCGTGTCCTTGATAAGTATGTACCTGTCAGGCAGGGAGGAAGTGGTCGAGCAAGGGAACCGTGGTTTACTAAAGCATTCAAAACACTTGTCAAGAGGAAGAAGGAGGCTTATGTAAAGATGAGACATGAAGGTTCAGCTGGGGCGCTCGAGAGTTACAAGTTAGCTAGGAAGGACCTAAAGAGAGAGCTAAGAGCCAGGAGGGGACTTGAGACGTCTTTGGCAGGTAGGATCAAGGATAACCCTAAAGCTTTCTATAGATATGTCAGGAATAAACGAATGACTAGGGTAAGAGTAGGACCAGTCAAGGACAGTAGTGGGAAGTTGTGCTTGGAGTCCGAGGAGATAGGAGAGGTGCTAAATGAATATTTTTAGTCAGTATTCGCACAGGAAAAAGACAATGTTGTCGAAGAGAATACTGAGATTCAGGCTACTAGACTAGAAGGGCTTGAGGTTCATAAGGAGGAGGTGTTAGCAATTCTGGAAAGTGTGAAAATAGATAAGTCCCCAGGGCCAGATGGGATTTATCCTAGGATTCTCTGGGAAGCTGGGGAGGAGATTGCTGAGCCTTTGGCTTTGATCTTTAAGTCATCTTTGTCTATAGGAATACTGCCAGAAGATTGGAGGATAGCAAATGTTGTCCCCTTGTTCAAGAAGGGGAGTAGAGACAACCCCGGTAACTATAGACCAGCAAGCCTTACTTCTGTTGTGGGCAAAATCTTGGAAAGGTTTATAAGATATAGGATGTACAATCATCTGGAAAGCAATAATTTGATTAGAGATAGTCAACACGGTTTTGTGAAGGGTAGGTCGTGCCTCACAAACCTTATTGAGTTCTTTGAGAAGGTGACCAAACAGGTGGATGAGCGTAAAGCAGTTGATGTGGTGTATATGGATTTCAGTAAAGCGTTTGATAAGGTTCCCCACGGTAGGCTACTGCAGAAAATAGTCCAGAATAAGAATAATCCTATTCTCCAGTGTAGCTGTATTCATCATTTCCATTACATACCAATGTGATCAAATTTGATTAATTTATTAATTATAATAATTATTTTGAAATGCCTGTTGCAATGTTAAGTGTCCATTCTATTGTTTAAAACTGAAATGACAATATGAATGAGTTATTCTTTGTGCTTTTACCTATCCTATCGCATTAATGATGTATTTTATCTTCTGGTGATATATCTCACTTAATTTTTAGATTCATCAAAGGGCCGACTGTAGAAGCCAGGTATTTCGAATACAACTAGTATAGGTAAAAGATAGCTGTTTAAGCATAAATATTAAGCCCCAGTTTTAAATACCCATTTATACAGCATAATTCACTTTTACTGAGGTCCGTTGTTCTGGCAAATGCATATTTTCAAAGTCAGTGTGACATTAAAACAGTACAGTTGCAAGACAATTTGACACTGCTTGTGCTAATTGTCAAGGACAAGGACTGAATACCATAGCAACATGAAGGCACCATTGTTCACAATGCAGATAACAGCTAAGTCAGAAAAGCTAATGTTGCACATTGAAGATGGACGGCATGCCATCAAATCAAATGTGTTTGAGTCTAACCCAAACCAATTAGGATTATATTGGGGTGTGATTAGATGACTTAAGACAGACATGTAAGTGTATAACTGAAAAGTTTCCGCCCGCCATTTTAGTGTCTTTCTGTAGTGTCTTTGTGTTGTGTTGTCTTTCTGTTAGTTTCGTCAGTTTTGTCCTTAATAGTCTTTCTGTTAGTTTAGGGTTTTGTCTTTTGGGGGTTCTGTCAGTCTGTCAGTCTGTTAGTCTGTGTCAGTGATGTAGTGTGCTTTTGACTTTGAGTTTGAGTTTAGCTGAAGATTAGCTCTCTCTCTCTTTTCATGTTTTATTGCCAGACTTTGACCTTTTAAAAGTTACTTTCGAGCTGTCTGCCTAAGCAAAAAAGATAATGTCTGTAATTCTCTGAAAGCTTCGAATTGTCTACGAATTGCCTTTTAAATGACTTTCAAATTGTAATCAAACAACTACAAATAAAACAATTCCTTTTGGCACCTGAGAGGTTTTAACTGAAGTTTCTGCTGAGTCCCAGTATTCGCAAAGTGCTACTGGTAACCGAATAGCAGAAATGATATAAATTCCTTCAACTTTACACAGTCGAATAATACTAGGAATCCAACAACTTGGCATAGTCCAGAAATATTACAAATCTTACAACTTGTCGTATTGCGCCAGGACTTTGATTCATCAACTAAGCTTCCCCCAAACTTGGCGTAGTTCAGCAGGTTAAGATCCCTTCAAATTAAAGATTCTCAACAATTGGCGAGCCAGCCAGGAGTTAACATTCTTTCAAATACAAGATTCTAACATTGGCGAGCTGGGCTGAGAGGTGGCAAATGGAGTTTAATGCAGGAAAGTGTGAGGTGATTCATTTTGGAAGGAATAACAGGAAGACAGAGTACTGGGCTAATGATAAGATTCTTAGCAGTGTGGATGAGCAGAGAGATCTCGGTGTCCATGTACATAGATCCCTGAAAGTTGCCACCCAGATTGAGAGGGTTGTTAAGAAGGCATACGGTGTGTTACCTTTTATTGGTAGAGGCATTGAGTTTCGGAGCCATGAGGTCATGTTGCAGATGTACAAAACTCTGGTGTGGCCACATTTGGAGTATTGCGTGTCATTCTGGTCGCCGCATTATAGGAAGGATGTGGAAGCATTGGAAAGGGTGCAGAGGAGATTTACCAGAATGTTGCCTGGTATGGAGGGAAGATCTTATGAGGAAAGGCTGAGGGACTTGATGCTGTTTTCGTTAAAGAGAAGAAGGTGACTTAATTGAGGCATACAAGATGATCAGAGGATTTGAGAGGGTGGACAGTGAGAGCCTTTTTCCTCGGATGGTGATGTCTAGCGCGAGGGGACATAGCTTTAAATTGAGGGGAGATAGATATAAGACAGATGTCAGAGGTAGGTTCTTTACTCAGAGAGTAGTAAGGGCGTGGAATGCCCTGCCTGCAACAGTAGTGGACTCGCCAACACTAAGGGCATTCAAATGGTCATTGGATAGACATATGGACGATAAGGGAATTGTGTAGATGGGCTTTAGAGTGGTTTCACAGGCCGGCGCAACATCGAGGGCCGAAGGGCCTGTACTGCGCTGTAATGTTCTCTGTTCATCTCACTGTACATAACAATGCGCTTATTATTATGTCATTCTGTCATGTTTGTATAGCTTTATCCTCTCCCCACCCAGCACCCCAAACCCACCCTCTGATTGATCCATTATGCAATTAGAGGCACTAGATCTTAAGGGCCATAGTTCCACAATTATCCTGTCTTTCTCTGTTCCTATGTTTGCAAAAATAATTGATCTGTAGTGTGCCAGTTTGTGTTTAGAAAATATGTTGCATTATCTGTAAAAAAAAATTATAAAACTCGAATAAAAATATATATTTTTTTAAATGTTGCCATTATTCCTCAATAGCCTCTGTCAATTGATGTTAGCAGCATCTTAATGAAGTATTTTCTGTGGCAAAGGTGACGCAGCTGTACCAGGATGCAGGGAGCTGGAAGGAAATGAGTTGGTCAGAATCCACTACAGACAGAAGTGAATAATAAAGCTTAACAACTCCCACTGGGATGTTGAACAGTTGATACACCAGCTATACTGCTACCTCATCTTTTGTAATTAGAGGTAATTAGCAAACATTTGTTTGTCATCCGTGATCAGATTGAGTTCTTGACAATATGCAATATTAATGATAAAGATGCCCGCAATAAAACTATTCTCTTACTGTGAGTGTCCAAACTATTGGGGGTTGTATAGAATAGAATCTCTGGAGAAGGAGGCCATTCGGCCCATCGAGTCTGCACCAGCCCTTGCTCCGATACAGCAAGCCACAGGTCCTGGCAATCCAGCCCATAAAGCCCAGGTAACTCATTTCTATTTGTTTTCACCACTGTTCTCTAGGTATTGTACTTGCTGATGATGTATTCTACATACTTTTTAATGTGTTGCAAGCTCAGCTCATTGTAAGAAATATTCCCTACCCGCAGTGTTCAAATCATAACATGCTGGAAGTGCCACAGGACCAGGTAGCTCATAACTAGATACCAAAAGGGTTTCTGGCTGCCCTGTAACATTGCTACTGGACCACTCACAGTTCAAACGGTAACCATACTAACATATTGCTTCATTCACCTTGCAGTGCACTTTAAACTTGGTGCACATCCACAGAGAGAGTGTAGAGCACTTTGTACATCTGACTAAATTCATAGGAATGTTCACACTTGCTTCAAAAATCAGCAGATCTATTTCCAGCAGTTACACTGAAATTACCTTCACCAATGCTCTCAGAGGCTTTGTACAGTTTGTGGAAGGGCACATAATTTGCATAGAGTGTCAGATGCCTGCGCTACAAAATGCACATCTTCAGTAATCCCCATCCTCACAGCTGAAAACTCTATCACCACGAGCCCGCTACTGGGGAGTAAAGAGTTACCTTTCCTTCGCCCTCAACAGTCCGGAGAATCCCACCACCGGCGAACAGCCGGAGAATCAGGGCTGAAATTCATAATGGATCAAAGGTCATGATGCCATTTATAAACGCCAAACCAAACATGATGAGCCACTGAGCATGCAAAAAGCAGGCAGCAGTGCATCAGAGTATGGACGGGGTGTTATCTAGTTGGGTCGGGGACGGTGGTGATGTCTGGTGGGGGTAGGAAGAATTTGCATTGTGTGGGGGGGGGGGGGGCGCGGGGGGGGCCCTTCGATGGACTTTGGGAGCAACTCCCTAAAAGAGTTACCCCATTGACCCACTGCAACGTCCACTGCACCAGGGCCAAGCTAGGACTCCCAGGTCTCGTTGCACATTCCCCTCTCCTAATTTATGGCTATTCAGATAATTGTCTACTTTCTTGTTTTTGCTACCAAAGTGGATAACCTCGCATTTATCCAAATCTGCCATCATTTGCCACTCACTCAACTTAGCCAAATCACGGGCAGCACGGTGGCGCAGTGGTTAGCACTGCTGCCTACGACGCTGAGGACCCGGGTTCAATTCCGGCCCCAGGTCACTGTCTGAGTGTAGTTTGCACAATTTCCCCATTTCTGCGAGGGTTTCACCTCCACGAACAAAAGATATGCACACTAAGTGGATTGGCCACACTAAATTGTCCCTTAATTGGAAAAAAATATTTGGGTACCCTAAATGCTTTTAAAAACTTATCCAAATCACACTGAAGGACCTCTGCATCCTCCTCACAGCTCATGCTTCCATCTAACTTGGTGTCATCTGTAAATTTGGAGATATTACATTTTGTTCCCTCATCTAAATCATTAATATATATTGTGAATAGCTGGGGTCCTAGCACTGATCCCTGCAGTACCCCACTAGTCACTGCCTGCCAATTTGAAAAAGCTGTGTTAATTCCTACTCTTTGTTTCCTTCGTCAACTCTACTAGTTACATCCTCAAAGAATTCCAGTAGATTTGTCAAGCATAATTTCCACTTCATAAATCCATGCTGACTCTGTCTAATCCTAAGTGCTCTGCTCTACAATCTTTGATAATGGATTCTGAAATTTTCCCCACTACCGACATCAGCCTTAGTGGTCTATAATTCCCTGTTTTCTCTCTCCCTCCTTTTTTAAATAGTGAAGTTACATCAGCTACCCTCCAATCTGCAGGAATTGTTCCAGAGTCTATAGAATCTTGGAAGATGACCACCAATGAATCCACTATTTCTAGAGCCACTTTCTTAAGTACTCTGGGATGTAGATTATCAGCCTGGGGATTTATCAGCCTTCAATCCCATCAATTTTCCCACCACCATTTCTCTACTAGTATTGATCTCCTTCAGTTCGCCCCTCTCACTACACCCTGCATTCTCCAACGTTTCTGATATCTGATTTGTGTCCTCATTTGTGAAGATACAACCAAAGTATGTATTTAGTTGCTCAGCCATTTCTTGGTCCCTTATTATACATTCCCCTGTTTCTGATTGTAAGGCACCTACATTTGTCTTCACCAATTTTTTTCTCTTCACTTACCTACAGAAACTTTTTTATGTCCCCTGCAAACTTTTACTTATTTACTTTTTAATCAATCCCTTGGTCTTTCTTTGCTGATTTCTAAACTGCTCCCAATCCTCAGACCTGTTGATTTTCTTAGCCAATTTGTATGCTTCTTCCTTGGATCGAATACTATCTCTAATTTCTCTTTGTAAGCCATGGATTGGCCACCTTTCCCATTTTACTTTTGTGCCAGACAGGAATAAACAATTGTTGCAGTTCCCTAATGCGCTCCTTGAATGTTTGTCATTGCCGATCCACTGTCATCCCTTTAAGTATCATTCCCCAATCGATCAAAGCCAACTCACGCCTCATATCATCATAGTGTCTTTTATTAAGATTCAAGACTTCACTCTCCATCTTGATGAAAAATTCTATCATATTATGTTCGCTCATCCCCAGGGGATCTTGCACAACTAGATTGCCAATGATTCTGTTCTCATTACACAGTACCCATTCTAGGATAGCCTGTTCTCTAGTTGGTTCCTCAAAGTATTGGTCCAAAAAACCATCCTGCGTACACTCCATGAATTCCTCTTCTGCAGTATTGAGGTTAATTTGATTTGCCCAATCTATATGCAGATTAAATCACCCATAAGTATCACATGCGTCTCTAACTCCCTATTTAATGCCATTCCCAACATCACCACATTCCCAACATCAGAGCTAGTATCCTTCCTCGTTATTGCGTTAATTTCCTCTTTAACCAGCACTGCCTTTTTCTTTTGTCTGTCCTTCCTAAATACTGAAAACCCCTGTGAATGTGGATGTAAAAGATACCATGGGCACTCTTTGAAGAAGAGCAGGAAAGTTAACCGTGTCTTGGCCAATATATATTTCTCAATCAATGCCATAAAACCAGATTATCTGGACCTTATCATAATGTTGTTTATGGGAGCTTGCTGTGCACAAATTCACTGTCACTGTTCTTACTACAGTAGACACTTGGGAACACCGCCACCTGTAGGTTCCCCTCCAAGTCTTTCATCATCCAGACTTGGAAATATAAAGTGCCGTTCCTTCACTGTTGCTCGGTCAAAATCCTCCCTCCCTAATAGCACTGTGGGTGTACCTACACCTCATGGACTACAGCGGTTCAAGAAGACAGCTCACCATTGCTTTCTCAAGGGAAACTAGGGATGGGCAATAAATACTCGCCTAGCCAGCGATGCCCATATCCCATGAAAGAATGAAAAGAAACAAAACAGACTTCAAAAAGTGCTTAATTCAATAAGTGCTTGTCTAGTGGTTGTGAAAGGTACTATATAAGTAGCTGGTTCCAATGTCATCCATGTTCTAATAATGTGAACAGTCAGGATTGGAAACTGAGCTGATATTCATTCCTTCATTGTCCTAAGGGTGTTGAGTCTAATTACAGGGCCCTTCTGACTGAGATCAGGTAACTCAGTATAGACCAGCAGTTGAACCTGCTACATATAACGCAATATTATTTTTCTTTTTTTTTTTAAATATATTTTATTGAAAAAAATTTTTTTTCCCTGAGCAACATTTTTCCCGCTTACAAAACAAACGAAACAATAACAATAACAAAACAGAAATTTTAAAAACTTTTTAACAATAATAATAATAATAATATACAAGTAACAAAACCTCATACTCTATTGACCTATACTCAACTAAGCCTCCTCCCCCCCCCCCCCCCCTCTCCCCTGGGTTGCTGCTGCTGGTCATCTGTCTTCCCTCTAACGTTCCCCTCGGTAGTCGAGAAATGGCTGCCACCGCCTGGTGAACCCTTGAGCCGATCCTCTCAGGGCAAACTTTATCTGCTCCAGTTTAATAAACCCCACCATAGCGTTTACCCAGGCCTCCAGTCCGGGGGGTTTCGCCTCCTTCCACATGAGTAGGATCCTACGCCGGGCTACTAGGGACGCAAAGGCCACAACATCGGCCTCTTTCGCCTCCTGCACTCCCGGCTCTTCCGCAACTCCAAATAGAGCTAACCCCCAGCCTGGTTTGACCCGGGCCTTCACCACCTGCGAAATCACTCCCGTCACTCCCTTCCAATACCCTTCCAGTGCCAGGCACGCCCAAAAAATATGTGCGTGGTTTGCCGGGCTCCCGCCACACCTCCCACGTTTGTCCTCCACTCCAAAGAACCTGCTCAATCTTGCCCCCGTTATGTGTGCCCTACGTAGCACCTTAAATTGAATCAGGCTAAGCCTGGCACATGAGGAAGAGGAATTTACCCTGCTTAGGGCATCAGCCCACATACCCTCCTCTATCTCCTCCCCTAGTTCTTCTTCCCACTTTCCTTTTAGTTCGCCCACCGACTCCTCCCCCTCTTCCCTCATCTCTCTATAAATCTCTGACACCTTGCCCTC
The DNA here is from genome assembly GCF_047496885.1 of Scyliorhinus torazame. Taxonomy (NCBI): domain Eukaryota; kingdom Metazoa; phylum Chordata; class Chondrichthyes; order Carcharhiniformes; family Scyliorhinidae; genus Scyliorhinus; species Scyliorhinus torazame. Next base: position 115,818,692 of record NC_092712.1, on the reverse strand, counting down.
TCCGACCCACACCCCTGAAAGCACCCTGTCCTGTATCCCCTGTGTCGGGAGCCGCGGAAATTCCCTCACCTGTTGTCTAGTAAACGCCCTCACCTGCATATATCTCAAGAAATTCCCCCGGGGTAACTTATACTTTTCCTCCAGTGCTCCCAAGCTCGCAAAAGTCCCATCTATGAATAAATCTCCCACCTTCCTAATTCCCAACTGGTACCAGCTCTGAAATCCTCCATCCATTCTTCCTGGGGCGAATCTATGGTTGTTCCTGATAGGGGACCCCACCAGGGCTCCCCGCACCCCTGTCTGTCGCCTCCACTGTCCCCATATGTTCAGTGTTGCCGCCACCACCGGGTTCGTGGTGTACGTTTTCGGTGAGAACGGTAGCGGCGCCGTCACCAGCACCTCTAGACTCGTCCCTTTACAGGACCTTCTCTCCAGCCTTTTTCCACGCCGCTCCCTCACCCTCCATCATCCATCTACGTATCATTGCCACATTGGCGGCCCAATAATAATCTCCCAAGTTCGGTAGTGCCAGTCCTCCTCTGTCCCTACTGCGCTGAAGGAACCCCCTCCTTACTCTCAGAACTTTCCCTGCCCACACAAAGCTCATAATGCTCCTATCTATTTTATTAAAAAAGGTCCTGGTGATTAAAATAGGGAGACATTGAAATACAAATAAGAACCTCGGGAGGACCATCATCTTAATTGCCTGCACCCTGCCCGCCAACGATAAAGGCTGCATGTCCCACCTCTTAAAGTCCTCCTCCATTTGTTCTACCAGCCGTGTCAGATTAAGTCTGTGCAAGGTTCCCCAGCTCCTAGCGATCTGAATCCCCAAGTATCGGAAGTTTCTTTCCCCTTTCCTTAGCGGTAAGCCTTCTATCTCTCTACTCTGGTCCCCTGGATGTATCACATATAATTCACTCTTCCCCATGTTTAACCTATACCCCGAAAATTCCCCGAACCTCCTCAAGATTCGCATAACCTCTATCATCCCCCCCGCTGGGTCCGACACGTATAACAATAGGTCATCCGCGTATAATGAGACTCGGTGTTCTTCTCCCCCTCTAGTCACCCCTCTCCATTTCCTGGAGTCTCTCAACGCCATGGCCAGAGGTTCAATTGCCAACGCAAACAACAATGGAGACAGCGGGCATCCCTGTCTTGTTCCCCTATATAATCGGAAATACTCCGATCTATGTCGACCTGTAACTACGCTTGCCGTTGGTGCCCCATAAAGTAGTCTAACCCAGCGAATAAACCCGTTCCCAAACCCAAACCTCCTTAACACTTCCCATAAATACTCCCACTCCACCCTATCAAATGCCTTCTCTGCGTCCATTGCCGCCACTATCTCTGCCTCCCCCTCCACTGGGGGCATCATTATCACCCCTAATAGCCGTCGCACGTTAACATTCAATTGTCTCCCTTTTACGAACCCTGTCTGGTCTTCGTGCACCACCCCTGGGACACAGTCCTCTATCCTCGATGCCAGCACCTTTGCTAGCAATTTGGCGTCCACGTTCAATAGTGAAATAGGTCTATAGGACCCACACTGCATCGGATCTTTGTCCCTCTTCAAAATTAGCGATATCGTCGCCTCCGACATTGTCGGGGGTAGTGTCCCCCCTTCCCTGGCCTCATTGAACGTCCTCGCCAACAACGGGGCCAACAAGTCCACATATTTTCTGTAGAATTCCACCGGGAGCCCGTCCGGCCCCGGGGCCTTCCCTGCTTGCATGCTTCCCAGTCCCTTAATAACCTCGTCCACCTCAATCGGCGACCCCAGGCCTGCCACCGCCTGCTCCTCCACTTTCGGGAACCTCAATTGGTCCAGGAACTGCCGCATCCCCTCCTCTCCCTCTGGGGGCTGAGACCTATACAGTTCTTCATAAAAGGTCTTAAACACCTCATTTATCTTTCCTGCCCATCGCACAGTGTCTCCCCTTTCATCCCTAATTTTTCCTATCTCCCTCGCTGCTGCCCTCTTTCGCAGTTGGTGCGCCAACAGGTGACTAGCCTTTTCCCCATATTCATACCTCCTCCCCTGTGTCTTCCTCCACAGTACCTCCGCCTTTCTGGTGGTCAGAAGGTCAAACTCGGTCTGGAGTCGTCTCCTCTCCCTGTACAGCTCCTCCCGGATCCGGGGTCTCTGCAAATTCCCTGTCCACCCTTAAAATCTCCCCCAGTAATCTATCCCTTTATTGGCCTCTGTTTTCCTTTTGTGGGCCCCAATAGAAATCAGCTCTCCTCTGACCACCGCTTTTAGTGCTTCCCAGACCACTCCCACAGGGACCTCGCCGTCGTCATTGACCTCCAGGTATCTCTCGATACACCCCCTCACTCTTGCACACACTCCCTCATCCGCCATCAGTCCCACATCTAATCGCCAGAGTGTTCTCTGCTCCCTGTCCTCTCCTACTTCCAGGTCCACCCAATGTGGGGCATGATCCGAAACCGCTATGGCTGAGTATTCAGCTTCTTCCACCCTAGAGATCAACGACCTTCCTAAAACAAAAAAATCTATCCGGGAGTACACTTTATGGACGTGGGAGAAGAAGGAATACTCCCTAGCCCTGGGTCTAAGAAATCGCCATGGATCCACTCCCCCCATTTGGTCCATAAACCCCTTAAGTACCTTGGCCGCTGCCGGCCTTCTTCCAGTCCTTGAGCTGGATCTATCTAGCCCCGGGTCCAGCACCGTATTGAAGTCCCCTCCTAAAATCAAATTTCCTGCCTCCAGGTCCGGAATACGCCCCAGCATCCGTCTCATGAACCCCGCATCGTCCCAATTTGGGGCATACACATTAGCCAACACGACCTCCATTCCCTCCAGCCTACCACTCACCATTACATATCTACCTCCACTATCTGCTATGATGGTCTTTGCTTCAAATGCTACCTGTTTCCCCACCAAAATGGCCACCCCTCTGTTCTTTGCGTCCAGTCCTGAGTGGAACACCTGTCCCACCCATCCTTTCCTTAGCCTAACTCGGTCCGCCACCTTTAGGTGCGTCTCTTGGAGCATAACCACGTCTGCCCTTAGTCCTTTCAAATGCGCTAGTGCTCGGGCCCTTTTTATCGGTCCATTCAGGCCTCTCACGTTCCACGTGATCAGCCTCACTGGGGGGCTACCTGCCCCCCTCCCGTGTCGACTAGCCATTACCTTCTCTAGGCCAGTCCCATATCCCGCCTCCGCGCTCCCGCTCGCTCCCCCAGCGTCGCATTCCGCCCCAGACCTCCCTCTCTTTAGCCATTTCCTTTTGGATTTCCGCAGCAGCAACCCAGTTGTCCCCTTCCCCCCCCCCCCCCCCCCCCCCCCCCCGCTAGATCCCTATCTAGCTTGATTGCTCCCCCCATATCACTTCCGTTAGTCAGCTGACTTCAACTGACCCCGGCTACTCCTGCTCGCTCCTCGACCCCCCCCCCCCCCGGTGTGAGGGAACTCCCATCTGCCTTGCGCCTGTTTTCCGCCTTATTCTTTCTGGCGCGGGAACATCCCTTTACCTGACCCGCCTCTTATGGCGCAACTCCCTTTCCCCTCCCCCTCTCCTTCCCCCTTCTCCGACTATGTCCCGCCTCTCCCCCCTCCGGCGCCGACATTTCCCCAGTGTCCCCCCCTTCCCTGTTTACTTCTCGATTAACTTTCACCATCCCATTAACAAAAACAATAATAACAACAATAACAGTTCCCTGCAGCATCAGTCCCTCAGTTCCGGTCCAGTTTCTCTTCATTGATGAAGGACCATGCTTCCTCCGCCGTGTCGAAATAATAGTGTCTCTCCTGATGCGTGACCCATAGTCTTGCCGGCTGCAGCATCCCAAACTTCACCTTCCTTTTGTGCAAAACCTCTTTGGCTCGGTTGAAGCTCGCCCTCCTTCTCGCCACCTCCGCACTCCAGTCCTGGTAGATCCTTACCACAGCATTCTCCCATCTGCTACTCCGCACCTTTTTAGCCCATCTCAGGACCTCTTCTCTGTCCTTAAGGCAGTAGAATCGCCCTCGGTGGTTCTCCCGCTTTTGGTCTTCTCGCCGGGATCCGATTTGCCCACTCCACCTCCATGGGGCCCGCAGGGGCCTCAGCACCCATCAGTGAGCTCAGCATCTTACTCGCGTACGCTCCACAGTCCACTCCTTCCACACACTCCGGGAGACCTAGTATCCTAAGGTTCTTCCTTCGCGCTCCATTTTCAACGGCCTCAATCCTGTCAGCACACTTTTTATGAAGTGCCTCGTGCGTCTGAGTCTTGACCGCCATGCCCAGGACCTCGTCCTCAATACCTGACACCCTCTGCTCCACCACACAAAGTTCAGTCTCCTGGGTCTTTAAAGTCTCCTTAAGCCCCTCAATTGCCTGTAACAACGGGGTCATTACCTCCTTCTTCAGCAGGTCCACGCACCGTCTCACAACGTCGTCCTGCTCAGGCCCCCATGTCACCTGCGATCCCTCCGCCGCCATTTTGTTCTCCACTCCCTCTGACCTTGTGGTTGAAGATTCTTCGGGCTGCAGCCGCCGCCGCCGATTTTTCCCTCCGTCGTTCGGGGGGGACTCTCTTCCCTCGCGCCTCGCACCGGTTTTTTCGGCCGGCAAAGTCCCCGTTGGGGCTCTTAAAAGAGCCCGAAGTTCCGTCGGAGCTGGAGCCGCCGAAACGTGCGGCTAGCTCATCCCTGCCGCAACCGGAAGTCGCAATATTATTTTTCTATAGTCAGTAGGGAGCCTGACATTCCATTGTTTCTGTACTGCCAATATTTCTATCACTTAATTTCAACAATATTGCATACTTCAATTTTAAAAATACGATCAATGAACAACAAAGATAGTGGAAGGGCAATGATTTTCAAAAAGAAGTGAGCCCTTTCCTCAGTGAAATTGATAGATAACTGAATCATCAAATTATTTCACACTGCTAACTGCTCTGTCTCTCCACATCCACCCACACACATTTTCTATGCTATTACTCCCACCTATAGGGATTAGCAGGTGAGTGAGGTGACCTATTGCCTTGCAGATCTCCCACACCTACTTGTAACTCCGGCTACGGGATCCAAGCATCAAGCAAACGAGGTGGCCAAAAGCACTCAGCTGATACCACCCAATCCCCAGAATGAGCATAATGCTCAGCTCCAGCAGTCTCCATTGTGCTAGCTTCAGATAAGCAGAGCTGTCAATTTTTAAAATCCCTACTGAGGCAAGTCAATTCTTTTTAAAATGTTTTGCAAATAGGGTGGCACGGTGGCTCAGTGGTTAGCACTGCTGCCTCAGAACACGGAGAAGCCGGGTTCGATCCCGGGTTCGATCCCGGCCCCGGGTCACTGTCCGTGTGGAGTTTGCACATTCTCCCCGTGTCTGCATGGGTCTCACACCTGCAACCCAAAGATGTACAGGGTAGGTGGATTGGCCACAGTAAATTGCCCCTTAATTGGGAAAAAAAGAATTGGGTACTCTAAATTAACATTTTTAAAAATGTTTCGCAAATACTCGGAGGGTGGATAATTAAGGGTCTGTTGTATTGCTGTACTTCATAGAATCCCTCTCGTGCAGAAGGAGGCCATTCAGCCCATCGAGTCTGCACCGATCCTTCGAAGTACACTCTACCCAACCCACTCCCCCGTAAGCCCGTAACCTAACCGGCACATCCATGGAACTCAGGGCCAATTTTATCATGGCCAATCCACCTACACCACACACCTTTGGAATGTGGGAGGAAACCGGAGCACCCGCAGGAAACCCACGCAGATGCAGGGAGAACGTGCAAACTCCACACAGGCACTGTGGGGCAGCAGTACTAACCACTGTGCCACACCATGTATTGCAGAAACATGTTGCATGCAGATCGCTTTATTTCATAATGTTAGCAGGAGCATATGAAATTTTCTGGTTGATTCCTGTCCCTTCTGTATTGCAGATCTTTGTCCACCAAAATGATACTGATACATCAAAAACATGCTATAATTTCACGATATTAGAGATACAGCTGCTGGAGATGATTTCACCACCTCATGATCATTACTCTTGGTTCCCACTCTGCTGAAATCTCAACTGATTCAACAAATTGAACTATATCCCCATCTAGTGAAGACTTGCAGCAATGCAGAAGAGCTTTTTGTTCCAGTCAGTCAGTCATCAGGCCACACAGCGAACAATTATTTACTTCAGCAAAAATACAAATAATTAGAAGATTGTGTCTTTGTGCGTTACTGCGATAATAGATAAATTGAATGTCTGGTTTGTTATGAGTTACAAATTTGCAATATGTCATCATTCATCATGCCCACAAAATCAAACTTGCATTGCCACTAAACCAGCTATCATTTCCCACAGCAAATGCAGCTTTACATTTTAAGGTTTTGATTAATTATTGCCTGTCACCATTGCAAAGTTTTGTCATACAGATTCATAATTTCCTCTGCAACCACCATTCTACAATGACATTCTCTGACCAAAAGAGGAGGGTTATTGCTCTGTATAAACTGGATTTTTGGACAATTACTGAATGTATCTTTTATTTTAACTAATGGAAAATATTTGGTGCAAAATTGTTCAAAGTGTGGGAGGATTCTTGAATTCTCTCCAACATGGACTTAGATGCTGGGACAATTGGATCATTCAACCTGAAAATGATCGATTTTTGGCAGGAAGGATTATTGAGGGACATGAAGCTAAGGCAGATAAAGGAAGATGAGGTGCAGATCATGCATGATCTAACTGAATGGTGGAAATGGTTGTGGAGCTGACTGACCTACTGCAGTTCTTTCTGCTACTGACTGGTCAAATTGTCTGCTACTGACTGGTCAAATTGATTATAAACTGAGGATCAAACAGTCCAGGTTTCAATATTTTGGGACTTCATGAAGGATGAGGGGAGATTTAATTGAGGTATACAAGAAGCTAAAAGGTATGAATAAAGTAGACATGGAGCTGATGCTTCCTCTAGTGAGGTATTCTAAATCGAGAGGTCATAATCTTAGAATAAGAAGTAGCAAATTTAAAACAGATTTGAGGAAAAACTACTTCTCCCAAAGGGTTGTGAATCTGTGGAATTCGCTATTCCAGAGTGCAGTGGATGCAGGGACAGTGAGTAAATTTAAGTTACTGTGAAAAGCCATTTTCATTTTCATTTTTCATTTCATTTTTCAAATTTAAGGAGGAGTTAGACATATTTTTAATTGGTAATGGGTTGAACAGAACGGTGGAGTTGAGGTCAGGATAGGTTCACATTGAGGGTGTTAGGCTGGGGAGGTTAAATTGCCCACTCCCGCTCCTAGGTCATGTGTTCTCAGGAGGAAATGCCCTGACTGATTTCGCAATCCAGCTCTTGGTCTGTAGCATCGTAGGTAGTGTCATGTGAGAGTACCTTTAAGAAATGGGTGTTTAAGAAATGGGTGTTTATAAAAATATCTGTAGTGGATGTACCTTTAACAAATGGGTGTTTATCAGTGATGTCAGAGTGTGGGTGGAGCTGGGCTGTCTGTCTGCTCTACTTTTGCTTTAGGCTGTTTGCTACAGGGTGCGTTTGGTTTTGTTTTAGACTTGGAGCTGCCTCCAGCAAGACAAGGTGTGATTCTAATTTCTTTCTGTATGAAAGGAATGTCTTCAGGTCACTTTCTAATTTAATAGTGATAACTGCTCTCAGTAGAGAATTTAAACCTGATCTTGGTGTTAAAAAGGGTCTTTTGTCTTATGGATGTTAAAAGGAAAGTTTAAGGATTACTTAGAGTGTTGTATTCTGTGAGGGTTGTATTTGAATGATTGGTTGCTAAGATGTCCACTGTATGGTTTAAAAAGGTTAACTGAGTTCATAGAATAAACATTGTTTTGCTTTAAAAAATACTTTTAGACTTTATGCTGCAGCACACCTGTAGAGTGGGCCATGTGCTCCCCATAACCACAATCTATTAAAAGTTGTGGGTCAGGTGAACTTCATGATACACTTTGGGGTTCTTTAAACCCTGGTCCATAACAAATTGGGGGCTCGAGGGGGATAAAAGTCTATCTATTGGATTGGCTGAGTGAACTTAAAGACAGTGAGCGGGTGGGCATATTGTGGTTGCTTTTCAGGTGTGGTATTTCAGTTTAAGTAGGGAGTGTGTTGTGGACAATGGCTCTTTCAGAGGCTCTGAAATTTTTGGGGGTGGAGATGGTCACACGCAGTACCTTACGGACAGAGACTAAAAACAGACTTTTAGAGTTGGCAAAAACATTGCAGTTAATATTACCTGACATAATGCGAAAAGATAAGGTAATTATGGCAGTGGCTAAGCATTTAAAATTGCCTGAGATACAGTTTGACTCATTGGAAATGGCAGAAATTCAGTTACAAATTAAACAAATGGAACATGAGAAAGAATTAAAGCTGCATGAATACGAAAGAGAGAGAGAGGAAAAAGAAAGAGAGAGAGAAAGAGATAGAGAGGAAAATGAAAACGAGAGAGAAGAAAGAAAAACAGAAAGAATAGCCCTAGCAAAACAAAAAGAAAGAGAGAGTTTGAACTTCGGAAAATGGCTATGAAACATGCCAGTCAGTTAAAATTGGCGGACATACAGTTGGAGGATAGTGATGAGGATAGTGAGAAAGAGTGTCATAGTCGAAGGCTTGGTGGGGATCTATTTAAATATGTCCACGCAGTGCCAAGGTTTGATAAGAAGGAGGTAGAAGCCTTTTTCATTTCATTTGAGAAGGACATGTGGGCATTACTGATTCAAATAAAGCTGGTGGTTAGGGCTAGTGAAGTGTTTGCATCACTATCGGAGGAGGTGTCTGGGACGTATGAGGAGGTGAAAAAAATCTATCTTAGGTGCATGTGAACTAGTGCCTGAAGCCTACAGACAAAGGTTTAGAAATTTAAGGAAAGAATTTGGTCAAACATACATGGAGTTTGAAAGGATCAAACAGATTAATTTTGATAGGTGGATAAGGACTTTGAAAATAGACCAAACGTATGAAGCTCTCAAAGAAATTATACTTTTGGAGGAATTTAAAAATTCAATTCCTGATGTAGTGAGAACTCATGTGGAAGAGCAGAGGGTTAAAACTGCGAGATTAGCAGCAGATGATTATGAATTAGTTCATAAATCAAAGTTTGGTTTATGACATCATTTCAGCCTGTGAGGGATAGAAACTGGGGACATGAGAAATACTCAAGTGGTAACGCTAAAGGTAATCTGATGGGAGATAATAAGGAGAGTGTACCTCAGATTAAAAAGGAAATCCAGGAGGGTGGAAGAGACATGAAAATTTTAAACTGTTTTCACTGTCATAAACTAGGCCATGTAAAGTCACAGTGTTGGTGGTGGAAGAAAAGCACTGGGAAGGCTGATATGGTAAAGCAGGATATGACAGTGGGGTTTATTAAAGTGGTAAAGGAAATCCCAAGTGAAGCGAAGGAGGTGCAAAAGATTGTACAGCCTGATCAAGAGGTGATTGCTAAGAAGGTGCCAGATCTCTTTGAAGAATTTACTTGTGTGGGTAAAGTTTACTCATGTGTATCAGGAGGAACAGGTAAATAAGTCACAATTTTAAGAGATACAGGTGCCAGTCAATCTTTAATGGTAAGAGATGAGGAGTTATGTAGTTTGGGAGGAATATTGCCAGAAAAGGTGGTAATATGTGGAATTCAGGGTGAGAATAGTGTACCATTATATAAGGTAAGGTTGGAAAGTCCAGTGAAGAGTGGTGAAGTGGTAGTAGGAGTAATAGAGAAACTATCTTGTCCAGGAATACAGTTTATCTTGGATAATGATATAGCTGGATCGCAGGTGGGTGTGATGCCAGCTGTGATTGATAAGCCACTGGAAAATCAGACAACTGAAGTGTTGAAGGACGAATATCCTGGGATTTTTCTGAATTGTGGAGTAACAAGGTCACAAAGTCACAGGTTAAGGAGAAATCAGAGAGTGAAGATGAAGATGAAGTGCCATTATCAGAAACGATTTTTGATCAGATGGTTGAAAAAGAACAGGTGGAGGATGAGGCGGATATTTTTAGTTCAGGAAAATTGGCGGAGTTACAACAGAAAGATGTAGAAATAAAATGGATGTATAAAAGCATATATGGAAGAGGAATCTGAGTGTATACCAGAGTGTTATTACCGTAAAAGTGATGTCTTGATGAGAAAATGGAGACCTTTACATATGCAGGCGGATGAAAAGTGGGCAGAAGTTCATCAAGTGGTATTGTCGATAGGGTATAGAAAGGAGGTGTTGCGAGTAGCACATGAGATACCAGTGGGAGGTCATTTGGGAGTAAGGAAAACTCAAGCTAAAATACAAAAACATTTTTATTGGCCTGGATTACATAAAGATGTAGTTAAATTTTGTTGATCATGTCACACATGTCAAGTGATAGGGAAACCTCAAGCAGTGATAAAACCAGCGCCCTTAATACCCATTCCAGCATTTGAGGAACCTTTTACAAGGGTCTTAATTAATTGCGTAGGACCGCTTCCTGAAACGAAAAGTGGGAATCAATATCTTTTGACGATAATGGATGTGTCTACTAGGTTTCCAGAGGCCATTCCAGTACGCAATATTACAGCTAACAAGATTGTGGGGGAGTTACTTAAATTCTTTACTAGATATGGACTACCCACAGAAATACAATCGGATCAAGGATCAAATTGTACCTCAAGGTTATTCAAATAAGTTATGGATAGCTTAGGAATAAAACAATTTAAATCAACTGCGTACCATCCAGAATCGCAGGGAGCGTTAGAAAGGTGGCATCAGACATTAAAGACAATATTGAGGGCTTATTGTCAAGATTATCCAGAGGATTGGGATAAAGGAATTCCGTTCGTATTGTTTGCAATTAGGGATGCACCTAATGAGTCAACCAAATTCAGTCCTTTTGAACTCATCTTTGGTCATGAGGTAAGAGGACCGCTTAAATTGATTAAGAAAAAATTGGTGAGTGAGAAATCAGAACTTACATTATTGAATTACGTGTCAAATTTTAGGGAACGATTAAATAGAGCAGATGAATTGGCTGGACAGCATTTAAATGTTGCACAACATGTGATGAAACGGGTAGTGGGCATGAAATCCAAAGTTCGTAGTTTTGCCTGTGGAGATGAAGTTTTAGTATTGTTACAAGTGGTAGATGAACCTTTAAAAGCAAGGTTTTGTGGACCTTATCGGATTGAAAGGAAATTAAGTGAGTGAATTATGTGGTAAGAACGCCTGACAGAAGGAAAACTCACACGTGTCATGTGAATATGCTTAAAGGGTTCTTTGAAAGGGAAGGAGAGAAAAAGGAGGAGGTTTTAATGATTCTAACTCAAAGTGACGAACCAAATTCAGATGACTGTGAATTTGACATACATCAAATTAAATTGGAAAACGAGGATGTTCTTAAAAATTGGGATAAATTGTTGATTTATCTTCTGTGGTATTATCAGGTATTGTGGTACCTAAGAGGCTGATGACCATTGGTTAAACCTAGGAGTTTACCATTGGCTGTTGATACGTAGCTCCGCCCTGACAGGCGGAGTATAAGAACCGGTGCCGTCCCAGCAGCCTTCACTTTCTGGACCGAAGCTGCTGGGGAACAGGTTCTAGTCGATTAAAGCCTTCAGTTATGAAATCATTTCGTCTTGAGTGTAATTGATCGTGCATCAATTTAATCGACTAGACTTAAGCTGGGAGGATGGATATCCGAATCAAACCGGAGTGCCTACAACTCAGCCCCCACGCGGAGAACTCGGCTGCAATATTTAAACACTGGCTGGCGTGCTTTAAAGGCTACCTCGAGACGGCCGGAGGCATCCCCTCAGAAGGACAGAAAATGTATCTCCTGCGCTCAAGGGTCAGCCCCGGGATCTACACCCTTATTGAGGAGGCGGAGGACTATGATGCCGTGATCGATCTGTTAAAAGGACATTATATCCGCCCTGTAAATCAGGTCTACACACGTCACCTGCTTGCAACTAGACGGCAAAGCCCCGGGGAATCATTGGAGGGTTTCTACCGGGCGCTACTGCTGCTGGGCCGAAACTGTGGCTGCCCGCAAGTTTCGGGGAGCGAGCACAAGGAACTTTTAATCAGGGATGCCTTCATAGCAGGTATGAGCTCCTCAGTGATCCGCCAAAGACTCCTAGAAAAGGACACCCTGGGACTTAGAGAGGCACGGGCCCTGGGACGTAGCCTCCCAAAACGCGCAGTCCTATGCGCCCGACCGCGCCGCGGCCCCCTGGGCTGCGTGGCACCCTGCAACGGCAGCCCCACAGACCTTCCCCCTGACCCCGCAGGCCTGCGTGGCGAGACGGCCCGCAAACGCCGCCGGGCCCCGCTGTTTCTACTGCGGGCAGGCGAATCATCCCCGCCCGCGCTGCCCGGCCCGCACCGCCACCTGCAAAGGGCCACTTTGTGGGGGTCTGCCAGGCCCGACCCATGGCCGCGGTCTCCAGCGACTCCGGACCACCGCGGCAACCCCCCCCCTTCAGGCCCCGACCAGCCGGTGCTCACCGCCACCCCCCTATCCTAGGGCCACGTGCGACCCACGGGAGCGACCATCTTGCCCCCCGGACACCACGCTGGACGGGTGGGCGCCGCCATTTTGTCCATCCCCGCTGCCATCTTGTCCATCCCCGGCCACCATGTGTGACCCATAGGAGACGCCATCTTGGATGGGGCCCCAGGCCCCCAGCACGGCCGACTACACGCTGTCCGATCAGAACTCGCAACTGCTTCACCTGGCCTCAGTGACACTGGACCAAAGTCGACCTCTGACACTCGCAACAGCAACAACGACGGTCATCATCAACGGCCACGAGACGTCTTGCCCGATTGACTCTGGGAGCACGGACAGCTTTGTTCACGCTGACACGGTAAGCATCTGTTCACTTGTTACCCACCCTGTAAACCAAAGGATCTCCCTGGCCTCCGGGTCCCACTCGGTGGAGATAAAGGGGTTCTACCTAGCGAATCTCACTGTCCAAGGCAGGAGATTCAACAATTTCCACCTTTATGTCCTGCCGCACCTCTGCGCGGCTACCCTCCTGGGGTTGGACTTCCAATGTAACTTGCAAAGCCTGACCTTTAAATTCGGCGGCCCTATACCCCCCCTTACTGTCTGCGGCCTCGCGACCCTTAAGGTCAACCCGCCTTCCCTGTTTGCGAACCTCACCCCGGATTGCAAACCCGTCACCACCAGGAGCAGGCGGTACAGTGCCCAGGACCGGACCTTCATCATGTCAGAGGTCCAAAGGCTGCTGAGGGAAGGGGTATCGAAGCGAGCAACAGTCCCTGGAGAGCTCAAGTAGTGTTGGTAAAGACCGGGGAGAAACATAGGATGGTCACTGACTACAGTCAGACCATCAACAGGTTTACGCAGCTGGACGGGTACCCTCTCCTCCTAATAGCCGACCTGGTAAACAGGATCGCGCAATACAAGGTCTTCTTCACGGGGGATCTCAAGTCCGTCTACCACCAGCTACCCCTCCGTAATAGTGACCGCAAGTACACTGCCTTCGAAGCAGATGGGCGGCTCTATCAATTTTTAAGAGTTCCCTTTGGTGTCACTAATGGGGTCTCAGTCTTCCAGCGAGAGATGGACCGAATGGTTGACCGGTACGGCTTACATGCAACGTTCCCGTATCTGAATAACGTCACCATCTGCGGCCATGACCAGCAGCACCACGACACCAACCTCCGCAAATTTCTCCAGACCGCGAAAATCCTTAACTTAACGTACAATAAGGATAAATGCGTATTTAGCACCGACCGTCTAGCCATTCTAGGCTACGTAGTGCGAAATGGAGTTATAGGCCCCGACCCTGAGCGCATGCGCCCCCTTATAGAGTTCCCCCTCCCTCACTGCCCCAAGGCCCTGAAGCGCTGCCTCGGGTTTTTCAGTTATTACGCCCAGTGGGTCCCTAACTACGCAGACAAAGCCCGACCCCTAATCCAGTCCACAACCTTCCCCCTGTCGACGGAGGCCCGCCAGGCCTTCAGCCGCATCAAAGCAGACATTGCAAAGGCCACGATGCGCGCCATCGACGAGTCCCTCCCCTTCCAGGTCGAGAGTGATGCATCCGACGTAGCTCTGGCGGCCACTCTCAACCAAGCGGGCAGGCCCATGGCTTTCTTCTCCCGTACCCTCAATGCTTCCGAAATTCGCCACTCCTCGGTCGAAAAAGAGGCACAAGCCATAGTTGAAGCTGTGAGACATTGGAGGCATTACCTGGCCGGCAGGAGATTCACTCTCCTCACGGACCAACGGTCGGTTGCTTTCATGTTCGATAATGCACAGCGGGGCAAGATTTAAAACGACAAGATCTTGCAGTGGAGGATAGAACTCTCCACCTTCAACAATGAGATCTTGTACCGTCCGGGGAAGCTAAACGAGCCTCCTGATGCCCTGTCCCGTGGCACCTGTGCCACTGCACAAGTGGACCGCCTCCGAGCCCTCCACGAGGAACTCTGCCACCTGGGGGTCACTTGTTTCTTCCACTTCATCAAGACCCGCAACCTGCCCTACTCCATCGAGGAGGTCAGGACAGTCACCAGGGACGGCCAAATCTGCGCGGAGTGCAAACCGCACTTCTACCGGCCAGAGAGGGCGCACCTGATAAAGGCTTCCCGTCCCTTTGAACGCCTCAGCATGGATTTCAAAGGCCCCCATCCCTCCACCGACCGCAACACATATTTCCTGAACGTGATTGATGAGTACTCCCGGTTCCCATTCGCCATCCCCTGCCAAGACATGACTGCAACCACAGTCATAAAGGCCCTCCAGGGTATCTTTACACTGTTCGGTTTCCCCGCATATATACACAGTGATAGGGGGTCCTCCTTTATGAGCGACAAACTGCGTCAATTCCTGCTCAGCAGGGGCATTGCCTCAAGCAGGACGACCATTTACAACCCCCGGGGAAACGGACAGGTGGAGAGGGAGAACAGAACGGTCTGGAAGACTGTTCTACTGGCCCTACGGTCCAGGAATCTCCCAGTCTCCCGCTGGCAAGAAGTCCTCCCGGTGGCCATCCACGCCATCCGTTTGCTGCTCTGCACAACTACCAATCAGACACCTCATGAATGTCTCCTTGTTTACCCCAGGAAGTCCTCCTCCGGGACCTCGCTCCCAACATGGCTAGCGACACCCGGACCCATCCTGCTTCGGAAGCACGTGCGGGCGCACAGGTCGGACCCGTTGGTCGAGAGAGTCCACCTGCTGCACGCTAACCCCCAGTACGCCTACGTGGTGTTCCCTGCCGGCCAGCAAGATACGGTCTCCCTACGGGACCTGGCACCCGCCGGAACCCCACGCGCACCCAAACCATTACCCCCCCCCCCCCCCACCACCACCACACACCCCCCCCCCCCCCCCACAGCACCTCACTGGAGGATCAGTACTCCCGCCGCTCCTGCCTAGGCCCGCCCACCCACCGACGCCCCCTACAGGCGCCCTCCCGTGTCAACCATTTGCCCCAACAGCGCCACCGAGGTGTGACAAAGCTGCCAGGGAGGCCGAAACCACGCTCCCGGAGTCGCAACAACCTGGACCCCCACCAGAATCACCACTGAAGCCCAGACGACCCAGAAGGACGACCAGGCCACCCGATCGACTGATTGCTTCGCTGTGACTTTAACCGTGAACGAACACTTTGTAAATATTCTCGACAGCCCTGTAAGGAGGTATCACGGTACCTCCATATCTGATCATACCATGTTAAAGGCGAATGTTACCACTGGCCACCACCCCCGCCTGACTCTTTTTTAACAGGGAGTGAATGTGGTATTATCAGGTATTGTGGTACCTAAGAGGCTGATGACCATTGGTTAAACCTAGGAGTTTACCATTGGCTGTTGATATGTAGCTCTGCCCTGACAGGCGGAGTATAAGAACCGGTGCCGTCCCAGCAGCCTTCACTTTCTGGACCGAAGCTGCTGGGGAACAAGTTCTAGTCGATTAAAGCCTTCAGTTATGAAATCACTTTGTCTTGAGTGTAATTGATCGTGCATCATCTTCCAGAGGAAAAACGGACTGACCTGAAAGAGTTATTGATATCACATGGGCATATTTGTGGAGATAAATTGGGAAGCACTAAAATGGCTACACATGATGTAGATGTTGTTCCAATCAAACAACATCCATATAGACTTAACCCTTTAAAATTGGCACAGGTTAACAAGGAGATTGAGAGTATGCTTAAAAATGGCATAATTGAAGTGGGTTACAGCCAATGGAGCTCACCCATAGTGATGGTACAAAACCGGACGGTACCCAACAGTTGTGTGTGGACTATAGAAAGGTTAATGCAGTTACAAGAACGGACTCTTATCCTATCCCACGTTTGGAGGATTGCATTGAGAAAGTGGGACAATCAGCTTTTATTTCCAAATTGAATTTACTTAAAAAGTTATTGGCAGGTACTTTTATCCGAAAGGGCAAAGGAGATTTCAGCTTTTGTGACTCCAGATGGTATATACCAATTCAAAGTTATGCCATTTGGCATGAAAAACGCCCCAGCCACATTTCAACGATTACCTAACAAAGTCGATTCAGGACTATCCAAATCTGCGGTATACATCGACAATCTGGTAATTTTCAGCCAGACATGGAAAGAACATTTAAAGCAACTGATGGACTTGCTGAAGAAACGTCAAAAATTTCAGTGAACAGCAGAGTTTCAATAGGCATTTGACTGCCTGAAAGCTGTGATAACCAATGCTCCTGTGTTGGAGAATTACAAGGGACTCTGTGATCAGATTGAACTAAAGTATCTGACTTTAAAGAGAAATGCTGAGGTGTAGAGAAATGGATGGACATGCAAAGACCTTCTTGTTCAAAGAGACTGTCAATCGAGAAGGATTCCAGTTGGAGGAAGAAGAACAAAGATGGACTATGTTATTATTAAATGTTTACGTGTTTTGTTTTGTTAAAAAAAACGTATCTTCAGTCTCCATATTTCTTAAAGGAAAGTGAAAAGTTGAAAAATGAAACCATGTTGAAGTTGATGGTTTATTTTTTTTTCTTGGGGGGAGGTGCCATGTGAGAGTACCTTTACTAATAGGTGTTTAAGAAATGGGTGTTTATAAAAATATCGGTAGTGGATGTACCTTCAACAATTGGGTGTTTATCAGTGGTGTCAGGCTGTGGGTGAAGCTGGGCTGTCTGTCTGCTTTACTTTTGCTTTAGTCTGTTTGCTACAAGGTGTGTTTGGTTTTGTTTTAGACTTGGAGCTGCCTCCAGCAAGATAAGGTGTGATTCTGATTTATTTCTGTAAGAAAGGAATGTCTTCAGATCACTTGCTAATTTAACCGTGATAACTGCTCTCGGTAGAGAATTTAAACCTGATCTCAGTGTTAAAAAGGGTCTTTTGTCTTCTGGATATTAAAAGGAAAGTTTAAGGATTACCTAGAGTGTTGTATTCTGTGGGGGTTGTATTTGAATTGATGGTTGCTAAGATGTTCACTATGTTTTAAAAAGGTTAACTGAGTTCATAGAATAAACATTGTTTTGCTTTAAAAAATACTTTAGATTTTATGCTGCAGCACACTTGTAGAGTGGGCCGTGTGCTCCCCATAACCACAATCTATTAAAAGTTGAGGGTCAGGTGAACTCCATGATACACTTTGGGGTTCTCTAAACCCTGGTCCATAACAGTAGCAGATGAAGAACATATCAGCCATGATAGAATAGCAGAGCAGACCGAATGGGCCGAATGGCCTAATTCTGCCCTTTTATCTTATGAACTTATGAGGCGAGGTGTCCCCGGCAACTCCCGGGAGAGAGAGACTGGCGACCCCAAAAAACGAGACCCCCCCCCCCGCCCCATGCCGGGTGATGGATGGAAGACGTCCCTCAATAGGTAACTGAAGGAGATGAGAGAAGATATTAAGGCCGGAATAAAGGCAGCAGCCAAGATGACAGTGGCGGAGGCACTGGCCCCCATGCAGGTGGCCCTCGACAGCATGGGAAGGAGACTGGAGGCCCAGGGTACAAGAGAGGAGCTGGAGAAATCCTCAATTGACCAGAGTGACTGATTCATCATCCTGGAGGCCAAAATTAAGATGTTGGTGGTGACCCAGGGGAACCTGAAAGGAGGGTGGAGGACCAAGAAAATCAGTGAAAGGTCACATAACATCAGAATAGTGGCCCTGCCAGAAAGAATTGAGGACAGGGACCGACTACGTGGCCCAAATGCTGGGACATACCAGGACCGAGAAAGGATCATTCACTGGGCCAGATAAACAGCTGGGAGGGACACAAAATCAAAGTCTATCAGGACATTGGGGCGGACCTGGCAAAGCGCAAGGCTAAATTTAACAAGGCAAAATCGGCCCTGTACAAAATCATTATTAAATTTGGGATGCTGTACCCAGTCAGGCTCTGGGTAACACACCAAGGTAAGGAACATTATTTCACTGCCCCCGCAGAAGCAGACAAGTTAGTCCAAAAGAATGGTCAGACAGCAAGAGAGGCAGCGATAAAGAAGGCACAGAGCCGGTTGTGGTGATGCCTTGCTAGCCGCACGTTTCAGCGGCTCCAGCTCCGACGGACCTTCGGGCTCTTTTAAGAGCCCCAACGGGAAATTTTTTGACGACGCAACCCGGTGTGGGGTGTGGGAGAAGGGAGTCCCCCCCCAACGAAGGAGGAAAAAACCGGCGGCGGCGGCTGCAGCGCGAGGAATCGTCGACCAAAGGGTCAGAAAGGGAGAAGCACAAGATGGCGGCGGAGAAAGCGCAGGCGACATGGGGGCCTGAGCAGGATGAATTATTGAGACGGTGCGTGGAGCTGCTGAAGAGGGAGGTGCTGACCCCGATGCTACAGGCAATTGAGGGGCTCAAGGAGACACAAAAGACCCAGGAGACAGAGCTCCGCGTGGTGGAGCAGAAGGTGACAGATAATGAAGACGAGATCCTGGGCCTGGCGGTTAAGACACAGACGCACGAGGCACTTCATAAAAAGTGTACTGAAAGGATCGAGGCCCTAGAAAACGGAGCGCGAAGGAAGAACCTTCGGATAGTGGGTCTCCCTGAGGGTGTGGAAGGAGTGGACTGTGGAGCGTACGCAAGTACGATGCTGAGCTCACTGATGGGTGCTGAGGCCCCTACGATCCCTTGGAGGTGGAGTGGGCACATCGGATCCCGGCGAGAAGACCAAAAGCGGGAGAACCACCCAGGGCGATAATCGTGCGATTTCACCGCCTTAAGGATAGAGAAGAGGTCCTGAGATGGGCTAAAAAGGTGCGGAGTAGCAGATGGGAGAATGCAGTGGTACGGGTGTACCAGGATTGGAGTGCGGAGGTGGCGAGAAGGAGGGCGAGCTTTAACCGAGCCAAAGAGGTGTTGCATAAAAGGAAGGTGAAGTTCGGGATGCTGCAGCCGGCAAGACTATGGGTCACGTATCAGGAGAGACACCATTATTTCGAGACGGCGGAGGAAGCATGGACCTTTATCAAAGAGGAGAAATTGGATCGGAACTGAGGGACTGATGCTGCAGGAAATGTTATTGTTAATGTTATGGTTGAAGTTAATTGAGAAGTAAATTGGGAAGGGGGGAGACATTGGGAAATGTGGGCGCCGGTGAGGGGGAAAGACGGAACATAGTTGGAGAATGGGGAAGGGGAGGGGGAGGGGAAAGGGAGCTGCGCCATAAGAGGCGGGTCAGGTAAAGGGATGTTCCCTCGCCAGAAAGAATATGGCAGGAAGACAGGCGCAAGGCGGATGGGGGTTCCCCACACGGGGGGGTCGAGGAGCGAGCAGGAGTAGCCGGGGTCAGTTGAAGTCAGCTGACTTACGGAAGTAATATGGGGGGAGCAATCACGCTAGAAAGAGATCTAGCGGGGGGGGGGGGGGGGGGGACAACTGGGTTGCTGCTGCGGAAATCCAAAAGGAAATGGCTAAAGAGTGGGTGGACGGGGATGGTATGCGACGCTGGGGGAGCGAGTGGGAGCGCGGAGGCGGGATATGGGACTGGCCTAGAGAAGGTAATGGCTAGTCGACACGGGAGGGGGGCAGGTAGCCCCCTAGTGAGGCTGATCACGTGGAACGTGAGAGGCCTGAACGGACCGATAAAAAGGGCCCGAGTGCTCGCGCATTTGAAAGGACTAAGGGCAGACGTGGTTATGCTCCAAGAGACGCACCTAAAGGTGGCGGACCAAGTTAGGTTAAGGAAAGGATGGGTGGGACAGGTGTTCCACTCAGGACTAGACGCAAAGAACAGAGGGGTGGCCATTTTGGTGGGGAAACGGGTAGCATTTGAAGCAAAGAACATCGTAGCAGATAGCGGAGGTAGATATGTAATGGTGAGTGGCAGGCTGGAGGGAATGGAGGTCGTGTTGGTTAATGTGTATGCCCCAAACTGGGACGATGCGGGATTTATGAGACGGATGCTGGGGTGTATACCGGACCTGGAGGTAGGAAACTTGATTTTAGGAGGGGACTTTAATACTGTGCTGGACCCGTGGCGACATAGATCCAGCTCAAGGACCGGAAGAAGGCCGGCAGCGGCCAAGGTACTTAAGGGGTTTAAGGACCAAATGGGGGGAGTGGATCCATGGCGATTTCTTAGACCTAGGGCTAGGGAGTTCTCCTTCTTCTCCCATGTCCATAAAGTGTACTCCCGGATAGATTTTTTTGTTTTGGGAAGGTCGTTGATCTCTAGGGTGGAAGAAGCTGAGTACTCAGCCATAGCGGTTTCGGACCATGCCCCACATTGGGTGGACCTGGAATTAGGAGAGGAAAGGGAGCAGAGAGCACTCTGGCGATTAGATGTGGGATTGATGGCGGATGAGGGAGTGTGTGCAAGAGTGCGGGGGTGTATTGAGAGATACCTGGAGGTCAATGACAACGGCGAGGTCCCTGTGGGAGTGGTATGGGAAGCACTAAAAGCGGTGGCCAGAGGAGAGCTGATCTTCATTGGGGCCCACAAAAGGAAAACAGAGGCCAAGGAAAGGGAAAGATTACTGGGGGAGATTTTAAGGGTGGATAGGGAATTTGCAGAGACCCCGGAGGAGGGACTGTACAGGGAGAGGAGACGACTCCAGACCGAGTTTGACCTTCTGACCACCAGAAAGGCGGAGGTACTGTGGAGGAAGGCACAGGGGAGGAGGTATGAATATGGGGAAAAGGCTAGTCGCCTGTTGGCTCATCAATTGCGAAAGAGGACAGCAGCGAGGGAGATAGGAGGAATTAGAGACGAAAAGGGAGACACGGTGCGAAGAGCAGGAAAGATAAATGAGGTGTTCAAGACCTTCTATGAGGGACTGTATAGGTCTCAACCCCCAGAGGGAGAGGAGGGGATGCGGCAGTTCCTGGACCAATTGAGGTTCCCGAAAGTGGAGGAGCAGGAGGTGGTAGGCCTGGGGGCACCGATTGGGGTGGACGAGGTTATTAAGGGACTGGGAAGCATGCAAGCAGGGAAGGCTCCGGGACCAGACGGGTTCCCGGTGGAATATTACAGAAAATATGTGGACTTGTTGGCCCCGTTGATGGTGAGGACGTTCAATGAGGCCAGGGAAGGAGGGACTTTACCCCCGACGATGTCGGAGGCGACTATATCGCTAATTTTGAAGAGGGATAAAGATCCGTTGCAGTGCGGGTCCTATAGACCTATTTCATGATTGAACATGGACGCCAAATTGTTGGCAAAGGTACTGGCATCGAGGATAGAGGACAGTGTCCCGGGGGTGGTGCACGAAGACCAGACAGGGTTCGTAAAAGGGAGACAACTGAATGTTAACGTGCGACGACTATTAGGGGTGATAATGATGCCCCCAGTGGAGGGGGAGGCAGAGATAGTGGCGGCAATGGATGCAGAGAAGGCATTTGATAGGGTGGAGTGGGAGTATTTATGGGAAGTGTTAAGGAGGTTTGGGTTCGGGAACGGGTTTATTAGCTGGGTTAAACCTCTTTATGGGTCTCCAACGGCAAGTGTAGTTACGGGTCGACAAAGATCGGAGTATTTCCGACTATATAGGGGAACAAGACAGGGATGCCCGCTGTCTCCATTGTTGTTCGCGTTGGCAATTGAACCTCTGGCCATGGCGTTGAGAGACTCCAGGAAATGGAGAGGGGTGATTAGAGGGGGAGAAGAACACCGAGTCTCGTTATACGCAGATGACCTATTGTTATACGTGTCGGACCCAGCGGGGGGGATGATAGAGGTTATGCGAATGTTGAGGGAGTTCGGGGATTTCTCGGGGTATAGGCTAAACATGGGGAAGAGTGAATTATTTGTGATACATCCAGGGGACCAGAGTCGAGAGATAGAAGGCCTGCCTCTAAGGAAAGTGGAAAGAAACTTCCGATACCTGGGGATTCAGATCGCTAGGAGCTGGGGAACCTTGCACAGACTTAATCTGACACGGCTGGTAGAACAAATGGAGGAGGACTTCAAGAGGTGGGACATGCAGCCTCTGTCGCTGGCGGGCAGGGTGCAAGCAATTAAGATGATGGTCCTCCCGAGGTTCTTATTTGTATTTCAATGTCTCCCTATACTAATCACTAAGACCTTTTTTAATAAAATAGACAGGAGCATCACGAGCTTCGTGTGGGCAGGGAAAGTTCCGAGAGTAAGGAGGGGGTTCCTTCAGCGTAGTAGGGACAGAGGAGGATTGGCACTACCGAACTTGGGCGATTACTATTGGGCCGCCAATGTGGCAATGATACGTAAATGGATGATGGAGGGTGAGGGAGCGGCGTGGAAAAGACTGGAGAGAAAGTCCTGTAAAGGGACGAGTTTAGAGGCGCTGGTGACGGCGCCGCTACCGTTCTCGCCAAAAAGGTTTACCACGAACCCGGTGGTGGCGGCAACATTGAATATCTGGGGACAATGGAGGTGACAGAGAGGGGTGCGGCGTGCCCTGGTGGGGTCCCCAATTAGGAACAACCATAGGTTCGCCCCAGGAAGAATGGATGGAGGATTTCAGAGCTGGCACCAGTTGGGGATAAGGAGGGTGGGAGATTTATTTATAGATGGGACTTTTGCGAGCTTGGGAGCATTGGAGGAAAAGTATAAGTTGCCCCGGGGAAATTTCTTGAGATATATGCAGGTGAGGGCGTTTACTAGACAACAGGTGAGGGAATTTCCGCGGCTCCCGACACAGGGGATTCAGGACAGAGTGCTTTCAGGGGTGTGGGTCGGAGAGGGCAAGGTGTCAGAGATATACTGAGAGATGAGGGAAGAGGGGGAGGAGTCGGTGGGCGAACTAAAAGGAAAGTGGGAAGAAGAACTAGGGGAGGAGATAGAGGAGGGTATGTGGGCTGATGCCCTAAGCAGGATAAATTCCTCTTCCTCATGCGCCAGGCTTAGCCTGATTCAATTTAAGGTGCTACATAGAGCACACATAACGGGAGCAAGATTGAGCAGGTTCTTTGGAGTGGAGGACAAATGTGGGAGGTGTGGCGGGAGCCCGGCAAACCACGCACATATTTTTTGGGCGTGCCCGGCACTGGAAGGGTATTGGAAGGGAGTGACGGGAGTGATTTCGAAGGTGGTGAAGGCCCGGGTCAAACCAGGCTGGGGGTTAGCTCTATTTGGAGTTGCGGATGAGCCGGGAGTGCAGGAGGCGAAAGAGGCCGACGTTGTGGCCTTTGCGTCCCTAGTAGCCCGGCGCAGGATCCTACTCATGTGGAAGGAGGCGAAACCCCCCGGACTGGAGGCCTGGGTAAATGATATGGCGGGGTTCATTAAATTGGAGCAGATAAAGTTTGCCCTGAGAGGATCGGCTCAAGGGTTCACCAGGCGGTGGCAGCCATTTCTCGACTACCTAGGGGAACGTTAGAGGGAAGACAGATGACCAGCAGCAGCAACCCAGGGGGGAGGGGGGGGGGGGGGGGGGGGGGAGGGGGGAGGGGGGGGGGTTAGTTTAGTTTATGTCAAAAGATTATGGGGTTTAGTTATTTGTGTATTGTTAAAAATTTCTTTACTGTTACGTTTGCTTTGTAAGAGGGAAACAATTGTTGTTTGGAAAAAATTTTCAATAAAATATATATTTTTTAAAAAAAGATAAAGAAGGCACAGAGGAGGCAAAGAACAAATGGACAATTTGGCGCGGGACTACATCACCTCGTTAGTCCCGAAGTCCCGAAAGACGTGTTGTTAGGTAATTTGGACATTCTGAATTCTCCCTCAGTGTACCCGAACAGGCACCGGAATGTGGTGACTGGCGGCTTTTCACAGTAACTTCATTGCAGTGTTAATGTAAGCCTACTTGTGACAATAAAGATGATTATTATTATGAACAGGGGAACCAGTTCGTAGAAAGAAGGGGATGAGTACAACAGAGCACAGGAGAAGGCGAGGAGGAGATAGAGGAGTTACTAACAGAGTGGGTTTAGGAAGGGGTCAGACCGACCCCATGAGGGGGCCACCACACTAGCGGGAAAGCTAGCGGCAGGAGGCATGAGTGAGGGGGTGCCATGGCACATCTCTCACCAGAAAAAGAACATCTGGCAAGGGGTGGGGGGGGACAACACCAAGGGGGGGAGCAGAAGGGTAAAGAGAAGGGAGTAGGAGAGGGTGAGGCCATGGGAGGGAGTGGGGACAGCAAGGGGGTGAAACAAATCCGCAGGGGCAACAAAACAACAGAGGGGGAACATCTCTAGACTGGATTCAGCAGGTCACTCTCAGCAATGTGGAACAAGATGGTGCTACAAGTAGCCACTTTGGAGGGTCCCTGATCAAACGGAAACCCCGAAGTGCAGGGCTACCCACGTGGCATACACACAGCTGGCGGATATGTTGGGTGGCCCCTGGACAAAGGGAAATCCCAGAACGCAAGGGCCCGGCCTCATGGTGAGTACGGTGACAGCGGCCATTTTGGATGGCCCCCTAACGAAGGGAAACCCGGAGTGCAGGGGCGCATCCGCAAGGTAAGTATGGTTGATCCTGCAGAAGATGGGGTACAAAAAACCCCCAGCAGAATGGTCACCTGGAACGTCAGGCGATTTAACGGCCCAGTGAAAAGATCCAGAGTCTTCGTCCACCTGGAAAATATGAAAGCTGACATAGTCTTCCTCCAAGAGACGCACCTGATGGAGAAGGACTTACTAGGGGTAAGAAAGAAGTGGGTGGGACAGACGTACCATTAATGTTACGGGACGAGAGCTTGGGTGGTAGCCATACTGATAAGTAAGAGGATGTTGTTCACTGCAACAAAAATGGTTACGGACCAAGGGGGTCGCTACGTTATGGTCAGCGTTGTCCTCGACAGGGCACTGGTAGTTCTAGTCAACATGTATGTGCCCAACTGGGGCGACACGGGATTTGTAAAGAAGACCATGGCAGAAATTCCCCGCCCGGAAGGTGCGGAATCCTCCGCCTCGGAAGGGGCTAGCACCGCGGTGGGTGACGCCGGGAACGGGGTCACAGGCGCACGCACCATTATTAACGCCATGCGGCGTCGCTCCATAGAAGACGCCACCGCCAGAGAGACGCCCGTCGCGCAGCGCCGAGGTTCCAGGAGCGGGACATCGAGGCGCTCCTGGACGCAGTGGAGCAGCGGAGGGAGGCCCTGTACCCCGGACACAGGCCGCAGGGTCGCACCACATGTCAGCTGCCGCCTGTGGAGGGAGGTGGCAGAGGCCGTCAGCGCCGTGGCGGGACAGGCAGCCAGTGCCACAAGAAGTTCAATAACCTAGTCAGGGCAGCCAGGGTGTGTACCCCCCCCCCATTCCCCCCATTCCCCCCCCCCCCCACCCCCAGGATGGGCAACACAGCCCTAGCTGAAACCGACATGCCTGCACCCACCCATGCAGGCTGCATTGGCTGGATGGGCTGTGAACCTATGCCAACATACACACAACCGCTGGTCTGTAAGTTTTTGTCCGCCCGACACACCGTTGCCCTTTATCTCTGTCACCGTTTCCCACCCTCCCCGCCCCAGGAGAAGCACGCCCTGTGGTGAATGTATTGCTGTAACAATTCACCATGTGCATATCTGTATTACGCTGTTGCCCATGTGGGCTCCACCTATGGACCATTGTAAGGTATTACCTATGATGTAGCATGTTGGGGCCTGTGTGGGCTCTGCCCCTGGGTCCACCCCTTGAGGGGAGGTATAAAGAGCAGTCGCCCTGTAGGCGGCTCCCACTAACAGATCAGTCGCAGGCAGGCACTGTTCTAGCTGATTAAAGCCACAGTTTACTTCTACTCCTGGTTTCGTGGAATTGACCCCCTGTTAAAAAAGAGTCCGGCGGGGGTGGTGGCCAGTGGTAACAGTCGCCTTTATCATGGTATGATCACATATGGAGGTACCGTGATACCTCCTTACAGGGCTGTCGAGAATATTTACAAAGTGTTCGTTCACGGTTAAAGTCACAGCGAAGCAATCAGTTGATTGGGTGGCCTGGTCGTCCTTCTGGATCGTCTGGGCTTCAGTGGTGATTCTGGTGGGGGTCCAGGTTGTTGCGACTCCGGGAGCGTGGTTTCGGCCTCCCTGGCAGCTTTGTCGCCCTTAGGTGGCGCTGTTGGGGCAAATGGTTGACATGGGGGGGCGCCTGTAGGGGGCATCAGTGGGGGGGGCGGGCCTAGGCAGGAGCAGCGGGAGTATTGACCCTCCAGTGAGGTGCTGTGGGGTGGGGGGGGGAGGGGGTAATGATTCGGGTGCGCGTGGGGTTCCGGCGGGCGCCAGATCCCGTAGGGATACCGTATCTTGCCGGCCGTCAGGGAACACCACGTAGGCGTACTGGGGGTTAGCGTGCAGCAGGTGGACTCTCTCGACCAACGGGTCCGACCTGTGCACCCGCACGTGCTTCCGAAGTAGGATGGGTCCGGGTGTCGCTAGCCAGGTTGGGAGCGAGGTCCCGGAGGAGGACTTCCTGGGGAAAACAAGGAGACATTCATGAGGTGTCTGATTGGTAGTTGTACAGAGCAGCGAACGGATGGCGTGGATGGCCACCGGGAGGACTTCTTACCAGCGGGAGTCCCGGAGTCCACTGCCTGCCCCCCTCCTCACCCATCCCCCCCTTCCCCCCATCCCTCTTTCCCCCCATCCTCCCTTCCCCATCCCTCTTCCCCATCATTCCCATCTCCCCTTCCCCCCATCCCTCATTCCCCCCCCCCCCCACCCATCTGTGTGTCTAACCATGCACGCTGTATTGTGTATTGCAGGACCAAACGTCGACCCACCCATCCCTGCGGATGCCGACCATCCCCAGGACGTGCCAGGGCGCCCACAAGACATGGAACGACCCGGGCCGTTAGGCATACGACACCCCCACCCAGTGCCAGGGCATCACAAGACAGGGACCGACCTGGGCCATTAGGCATACGACACCCCCACCCAGTGCCCATGAGCCAGGGATAGACCTGGACTATCAAGCGTCCGCCGCCCCCATCTAGTGCCAGTGCGGCGACGCCGTAGGGCCTCATCCAGCGACATGGAGGGCAGCCACATCAACAGGCCTCCGTCCCAGTCGACCCAGGACACTGACACACAGGACACAACCACCCAGGACACTGACACACAGAACACAACCACCCAGGACACTGACACACAGGACACACCCACCCAGGACACCCACACACAGGACACACCCACCCAGGACACCCACACACAGGACACAACCACCCAGGACACCCAATGACAGGGGACGGACGGACAGGAAACACCACCCCAGGGGACCCCGGACTTCGGGTCCGATGAGGACCTCGGCATTACGCCACTGCGTGCCACCCAGGCCGAATCTGCATGGGTGGCGTCCGCGGTGGAGGCAATGGGTGTGACGGTGTCAGACATGGGTCGCAGTATGCAAGGCCTGGGGCTTTTCGTGCAGGCGGCGTCCGTGGCCCGGGGCATGGCTGCCCTCTCACAGGCAGCCATGAGCCAGAGCCAGCTGCAGCTCGCAGCGGCACTCAACGCCGTGGCCCAGTCTCAGCGGGCCATCGCTGAGGGCATCGGCGCCATTGCCCAGGTGCTGGCCAGCGTCGCCCAGACACAGACAGGGATGGCCAACTCCCTGAGCTCCATGCCTGCAAACTTGCAGACCCTT
This sequence comes from Scyliorhinus torazame, assembly GCF_047496885.1. NCBI lineage: Eukaryota > Metazoa > Chordata > Chondrichthyes > Carcharhiniformes > Scyliorhinidae > Scyliorhinus > Scyliorhinus torazame. The sequence goes on along the minus strand of NC_092712.1, from coordinate 115,790,754 downwards.
GTTGATACCAGGGCGGGCCTCCAGGACTGGCAGCACCAGGTGTCGGGGGGGGTATCGGGTGCTGGATCCGTTCACATCTCCGACCCATGGAGAGGCCCGGGGCCATCGGGCACCCCAAGGGAGGAGGAGGTGCTGGGGCCCGTTCCGGGTCCCCCTGTTGGGGTGGTCCCGGAACACAGCGACACCTCGGACTCCCCACGTTCCGTCCCAGGTGCATTTGGTGTGTAATGGGCAGAACAGGCTGGCAGCTCGCCATCCCGCTCGCCCGAGGTGCAGCCTGGCCCATCCAGGCCGGGCCACCCAAGAAACGGCTGCCAAAGGGGACCATAGTCACAGGGCAGGAATCACAGCAGTCCACCTCCAGTTCTGTTGTATCATCTGGGAAACCACCTCGACGTAGTCATAGTAAGGCCAAAAAATTAGACACTGAGTAAGTTGGCATGGGTGCAGGGCACAGATTAGTCATAGGGGATAGGGCACGTGTATGAACTCTTTGTCATTAAAATCACTTTCACACCTACAGAAACTGCCTCTGTGCTCTGTCCGATGCATGTGAGGGTGGGGTGTGAGGTGAGTGCCAGTGTGTGTGTGATGGGTGATAGGACGTCGAGCTCAGGTGAGTGTGCCACCCCCCCCCCCCCCCCGGGTTTCGCTCGCCATCCCAGGCAGACGACGGGACCGTGCGCTGCAGTGTCCAGGCCGCATGCAGGGACCTCCCAGGTGAAGGGTGTTACTGTGGCCATGAGTCAGAGATTGTCTAACGATGTAGAGCCCAGAGCTCATCACAGAGCGGGTTGTCATCATGCTCCATGGCATGCAATAGACCCGCTTCCACTGGCGAGCATGTGAGCCCTGCCTGTTGTGCCGCAGGTGGATGTGCAATGGAGGGGTGTTGTGCATGCGGGTGTTGGGTGGGGTGAGGGTGGTGGGTGGTGGGTGGGGTGAGGGTGGTTGGTGTTGGGCGGGGTGAGGGTGGTGGGTGGTGGGCGGTGTGAGGGTGGTGGGCTGGTGCCGTACTGTGCTGTCCGTGTCCATACTCGCCGATTCCCACCCCAGCTAGTGTGTGAACCGTGCGGCTATCAACCCGCCCTGTGCCCGCTCACCGGCACTCCCATCCCCCGCACCCCCAATCCCCTTCCCGGCACTCCCATCCTCAGCACCAGCGATCCCCTCCCTGGCACTCCCATCCCCGGCACCCACGATCCCCTCCCGGCACTCCCATCCCCGGCACCCCCAACCCAGGCACTCCAGATCCCCTCCCCGGCATACCCACCCCCGGCACACCCAACCCCGACACCCCCATCCCCGGCACCCCCGATCCACTCCCCGGCATTCCCATCCCCGGCACCCCCGATTCCATCCCCAGCACTCCCGGCACCCCCGATCCCCAGCAGCCCCGATCACCGGCACCCCCGATTCCCTCCCCGGCACTCCTCAACCCAGCACACCCAATCCCCTCCCCGGCACCCCTGATCCCCTCCCCGGCATTCCCCTCCCCAGCACCCCCGATCCCCTCCCCGACACTCCCCTCCCCGGCACCCCCAATCCCCTCCCCGGCACCCCCGGTTCCCTCCCCGGCATTCCCCTCCCAGCACCCCCGATCCTCTCCCCGACACTCCCATCCCCGGCACCCCTGATCCTCTCACCGGCACTCCCATCCCCGGCAGCCCCGATCCCCTCCCCAGCATTCCCATCCCCGGCACCCACCATCCCCTCCCCGGCACTCCCAGCCCCGGCACCTCCTATCCCCTCCCCGGCCTCCCATGCCCGGCACCGCCGATTCCCGCCCCAGCACTCCCATCCCCAGCACCCCCGATCGCCTCCCCGGCACTACCATCCCCGGCACACCCGATCCCAACCCCGGCAACCCCACCACGGCACTTCCATCCCCGGCACACCCGATCCACTCCCTGGCACTCCCATCCCCGGCACCCCCATCCGCGGCACCCCCGATCCTCTCCCCGACACTCCCATCCCCAGCACTCCCAGCCCCGGCACCCCCGATCCCCTCCCCGACACTCCCATCCACGGCACTCCCATCCCCGGCACCCCCGATCCTCTCCCCGACACTCCCATCCCCGGCACTCCCATCCCCGGCAACCCCGATCCCCTCCCCGGCATTCCCCTCCCCAGCACCCCCAATCCCCTCCCCGACACTCCCATCCCCGGCACCCCCGATCCTCTCACCGGCACTCCCATCCCCGGCAGCCCCGATCCCCTCCCCGGCACCCCCAATCCCCTCCCCGGCACCCCCGATCCCCTCCCCGGCATTCCCCTCCCAGCACCCCCGATCCTCTCCCCGACACTCCCATCCCCGGCACCCCTGATCCTCTCACCGGCACTCCCAACCCCAGCAGCCCCGATCCCCTCCCCAGCATTCCCATCCCCGGCACCCACGATCCCCTCCCCGGCACTCCCAGCCCCGGCACCTCCTATCCCCTCCCCGGCCTCCCATGCCCGGCACCGCCGATTCCCGCCCCAGCACTCCCATCCCCAGCACCCCCGATCGCCTCCCCGGCACTACCATCCCCGCACCCCCGATCCCAACCCCGGCAACCCCACCACGGCACTTCCATCCCCGGCACACCCGATCCACTCCCTGGCACTCCCATCCCCCGCACCCCCATCCGCGGCACCCCCGATCCTCTCCCCGACACTCCCATCCCCGGCACTCCCATCCCCGGCACCCCCGATCCCCTCCCCGACACTCCCATCCCCGGCACTCCCATCCCCGGCACCCCCGATCCTCTCCCCGACACTCCCATCCCCGGCACTCCCATCCCCGGCAACCCCGCTCCCCTCCCGACACTCCCATCCCTGACACTCCCATCCCCGGCACTCCCATCCCCGGCACCCGCGATCCCCTCGCCGGCTCTCCCATCCCCGGCACCCCTGATCCCCTCCCCGGCACTCCCTTCCCCAGCACCCCCGATCCCCTCCCCGGCACCCCCACCCCCAGCACCGACCCCAATCACCGGCACACATCCCCGGCCCTGGGGAGCATCCTCCACCGGCACCCGCAACACCCACCCCCCGCTACGGACGTGCCGTTTCCTCTCTGGCGGCCGCCCCACGCTGACCCTTACCTCCTTGCTTGCCGGCATCAGCCAGCACGACTGGTTGACGCCGTTTAAGACCTACTTTGATTTACACAGGCGTGACCTGTGGTCACGTCGGCGGGACTTCGGCCCATCCGGGCCGGAGATTTGCAGCAGCCCCAGGGGCCATCGTGTTGTGCCAATTCTAGCCATTCTGTGAGGCGCGCGGCACGATTCCCGTCGGTGGACTTTCTTGCAGGCCGAAGAATACAGCAGCCGGCGTCGGGGCGGCGGGGTGGGATTCACGCCGTCTCCCCGGGGATTCTCCGACTCGGCAGGGAGTTGGAGAATCCCGCCCACTATGTTTTAACCAAGTTGCCTCTTTCTGATCTAAACTCCACCGGTTACAAGCCTTGCCTGTCCAGTCTTTCCTCACAAGACAACCTACAGTTTCCAGGATCGGGATTCTCCCTTCTGGGGACCAAGTCCCCACACCGGCAGGAAAACCGGCACCAACGACTCAGACGTCAACGGCCCCCCAAAGTGAGGAATTCTCACCTTTCTAGGGGGCTAGGTGGACACCGGAGGGGTTGGCACCACTCCAGCCGGCCCGAAGGGGTGGCGCGAGTTCGCGCATGCGCGGATCAGCCGGTGTTATCTCGCGCACACGTGGACCGCTCAGTGTATTTCCACGCATGCGCAGGGGTTCTCGCCTCCGCGCCGGCCCCTGGGCAATATGGCGGAACCCTACAGGGGCCCGGCACTGTGGAAAGATGGCCCCCCACAGAACAAGTCCGCCCACAGATCGGTGGGCCCCGGTCGTGGGCCATGCCACCGTGGGGACCCCCCCCCGGGGTCGGATCCCCCGCGCCTCCCCGAGGACCGCCCCGCATACTCACCTGCCTGGTCCCGCCATGCGTGAAGTGAGTAATTCACTCCAGCGGGACTGGCCAGAAATGGACGGCCACTCGGCCCATCGGGGCAACGGCCCCCGACGGGCGTGGTGGATTTGCGTCTCCCCCCTGGGGATTCTCCGACGTGGCGGGGGGGTCGGGGAATCCCGGCCCAGGTCTCTGAACTGCTTCCCACATTTTTGCATACATTTTAAATAAGGAGACCAATGCCATATACAGTACTCCAAATGTGGTCCCACCAAAGCCCTGAAGAACTGAAGCATAACCTCAATACTTCTGAATTCAATTCCTTTTGCAATAAATAATGACATCCCATTAGCTTTTCTGTTACTAACCTGTTAAGATTCATGTGCTACGACACCCAGGTTCCTCTGCATCTCAGAGATCTGCAATCTCTCACCATTTTGGTAATAAGCTTTTTTTTTATTCTTCCTACCAAAATGGACAATTTTGCATTATCCCATTTCCCAAATATTTGCCCACTTACCTAACCTATCTATATCCTTTTGTCGCCTCCTTCTGTCCTCTCCACAACTTACTTTCCTACTTATCTTTGTGTCATTAGCAAATTTAACAAACATACCTTTGGTCCCTTCATCCAAATCATTTATATGAATTGTTGAGGCCCCAACACTAATCCCTGTGGTACACCAATCATTGCATCTTGCCAACTAGAAAGTAACCTATTTATGCCTACTCTCTGTTTGCTAGCCAATCTTCTATCTGTGCCAATATGTTACCCCCTATACCATGAGGTTTTACTTTCTGCAATAACCTATTCTGTGGCACCTTGTCAAATGCCTTCTGAAAATCTAAGTGCAGCATATCCAGTGATTCCACTTTATCCACAGCATGTTATTTCTTCATAGGACTCTAGTAAATTGATTAAACATGATTTCCCTCTCACAAAACCCAGCTGACTCTGCCTGGTTACCCTGAATTTTTTTAGTGCCCTGTTATAATGTCTTTAATAATAGCTCCCATCATTTTCCCGTGACTTGTGTTAAGCTAATTGGCCTATAGGTTCCTGCTTTCTGTCTCCCTCCCTTTTTGAATCCAGAAGTTATATTCCCTATTTTCCAAACTAATTGAACTTTCCCCAAATCTAATGAATGTTGGAAAATGAAAACCAACGCATCAACTGTCTCACTAGCCATTTCTTTTAAAACCATTTTTAAATAAATTAAAAGTGCCTAATTCTTTTCTTTCCAATTAAGGGGTAATTTAGCGTGGCCAATCCACCTACCCTGAACATCTTTGAGTTGTGGGGGTGAGACCCACGCAAACACGGGGAGCATGTACAAACTCCACACAGACAGTGACCTGGGGCCGGGATTGAACCCGGGTCCTCGGCAACGTGAGGCAGCAGTGCTAACCAATGCACCACCTTGTCGCCTTTCATTTAAGGCCTTGAGATTAAATCCATCAGGGCCCAAGGACTTGTCAATCCGCAGATCCAACAATTTGCTAAGTGCCACTTCCTTGGTGATTGTAATTTTCTTGAGTTCCTCCCTTCCATTTCTTGTTTTGCAGCCATTTCTGGTTTGTCACTTGTATCCTCTATAGTGAAGACCGATGCAAAATACCTGTCTAATTCATCTGCCTTCTCCTTATTTCCCAATATTAATTCCCCAGACTCACGTTCCAGAGGACCAATACACATTTTTTTAACTCTTTTCTTTAGATATCTGTAGAAAATCTTCCAATCTCTCTTTATATTTCCAGCTAGCTTTCTCATATACTCTAATTTTTCCTTCTTTATTAATCTTTTAGTCATTCTTTGCTGTTTTTATATTCTATCCAATCTGCTGACCTTCCATCCATCTTTGCATAATTATAAGGAACAAAGAAAAGTACAGCACAGGAACAAGTCCGTTGGCCCTCCAAGCCTGCGACGACCATGCTGCCCGTCTAAACTAAAATCTTCTACACTTCCGGGATCCGTATCCCTCTATTCCCATCCTATTCGTGTATTTGTCAAGATGCCCCTTAAATGTCACTATCGTCCCTACTTCCTCCACCTCCTCCGGCAGCGAGTTCCAGGCACCCACTACCCTCTGTGTAAAAAACTTACCTCGTACATCTCCTCTAAACCTCGCCCCTCGCACCTTGAACCTATGCCCCCTAATAATTGACCCCTCTACCTTGGGGAAAAGTCTCTGACTATCCACTCTGTCTATGCCCCTCATAATTTTGTAGACCTCTTCAGGTCGCCCCTCAACCTCCTTTGTTCCTTAGAGGACTGTGTCCCGGGGGTGATAGGGAAAGACCAGCCGGGATTTGTTAATGGCAGGCAACTCAAGGACAATGTTCGAAGGCTTCTAAATGTTATTATGATGCCCTCAGAAGGAGAGGAGGTGGAGGTGGTGGTAGCGATGGATGCGGAGAAAGCTTTTGATCGGGTGGAGTGGAATTACCTGTGGGTGGCGCTGGGAAGGTTTGGGTTTGGTGAGGGCTTTATTGACTGGGTGCGGTTGCTCTATCCGGCACCAGTAGCGAGTGTGCGTATGAACCGGCTGAGGTTGGGGTATTTTAAACTACACCAAGGGACGAGGCAAGGGTGCCCCCTCTCGCTGGTACTGTTTGCTCTGGCCATACAGCCATTGGCCATGGCGTTAAGAGCCTCTGGGAACTGGAAGTGGGGGGTGGAGCACCTGGTCTCACTCTACGCAGATGACCTGCTCTTGTATATTTCGGACCCATTGAAGGGGATGGGGGAAGTAATGCGAATCTTGGGGGAATTTGGCAATTTTTCGGGGTATAAATTGAACATGAGGAAAAGTGATCCAGGCAAGAGGACAGGAGAAGAGACTGGGAGAGCTGATGCTTAGAATGGTAGGGAAGAGCTTTCGATATCTGGGAATCCAGGTGGCCCGGGAATAATAGGCACTGCACAAGTTAAACCTATCCCGGTTGGTAGAACAAATGGAAGGGGACTTTAAGAGATGGGACATGCTCCCACTATCACTGGCGGGGAGGGTGCAGACCGTGAAAATGACGGTCCTCCCCAGGTTTCTGTTTGTCTTTTAGTGCCTCCCCATCTTCATCCCTAAGGCCTTCTCAAACGGGTGAATAAGATTATTTTGGGCTTTGTGTGGGCGAGTAAAACCCCGGGAGTGAAGAAAGTGTTGCTGGAGCGCAGTTGGGGGGAGGGTGGGTTGGCGCTGCCGAACTTCTGCAACTACTACTGGGAGGCTAATATAGCCATGATTAGGAAGTGGGTAGTGGGGTCGGGGTCGGCATGGGAGCGGATGGAGGCGGCGTCATGTAAAGACACCAGTTTGGGAGCACTGGTAACGGCACCTCTGCCGTTCTCGCCGGCCCGATACTCCACCAGTCCGGTGGTAGTGGCGGCTCTGAGGATCTGGGGGCAATGGAGGAGATATAAGAGAGTGGAAGGAGCATCGATTTGGACCCCGGTTTATAATAACCACAGGTTTGTACCGGGTAGGCTAGATGGTGGGTTCCGGAGTTGGCAGAGGGCAGGAATTAGAAGGATGGGGTATCTATTTATAGATGGGAGCTTTCCCAAATTGAAAGCTTTGGAGGATAAATTTAAATTGCCAGCAGGGAATGGTTTTAGGTATTTATAGGTGCAAGACTTCCTGAGAAAACAGGTGCCGGCCTTTCCGCTGTTGCCGCTACGGGGAATACAGGTTAGAGTAGTTTCCAGTACCTGGGTGGGAGAGGGGAAGGTATCGGATATTTGCCAGGAGCTTTCAGAGGCGGAGGAAACCCCGGTGGAGGAGCTTCAGGGCAAGTGGGAGGACGAGTTAGGTGGAGAGATAGAAATGGGTCTATGGGCGGATGCCCTAAGCAGGGTTAATACGGGAAGCCCAGCAAATCATGTCCACATGTTTTGGGTAAGCCTGAAGCTTAGAGGGTTTTGGCAGGATTTTGCTACGGCAATGTCCACAGTACTAAAAACATCGGTGGTGCCGAGTCCAGAGGTAGCGATCTTTGGAGTGTCGGAAGATCTGGGAGTTCAGGGGGCGAAAGAGGCTGACATCTTGGCCTTTGCCTCCCTGGTAGCCCGGTGACGGATCTTGTTAATGTGGAGGGACTCGAAGCCCCCGAGTGTAGAGACCTGGGTTAGTGACATGGCTGGATTTCTCAGTCTCGAGAAAATAAAGTTTGTCTGAAGAGGTTCAATGTTAGGGTTCACCCGGAGGTGGCAGCCGTTCGTCGACTTTCTTGGAGAAAATTAAAATGTCAGCAGGTGCAGTATTCCAAGGGGGCGGTGGGGGGGGGGGGGGGGCGGGGGGTTGGTGTATGGTTGAGGTGTATGAGGATTGGGCTGGGGGGGGGGGGCGGGGGGTTGGTGTATGGTTGAGGTGTATGAGGATTGGGCTGGGGAGGGAAATGTTTATTTTACCATGTTCATGTCATTGTTTATGTTGCTGTTATAAAAATTTTCAAATACCTCAATAAAATATATATATTTTTTTTAAATCTCCTTTCCAGTGAGAATAAACCGAGTTCATTCAACCACTCCTCATAGCTAATATCATCCATGCCAGGCAACATCCTGGTAAATCTCTTTTGCACCCTCTCTAAAGCCTCCACATCCTTCTGGTAGTGTGGCGACCAGAATTGAACACTATACTCCAAATGTGGCCTAACTAAGGTTCTATACAGCTGCAACATGACTTGCCAATTTTAATACTCAATGCCCCGGCCAATGAAGGCAAGCATGCCGTATGCCTTCTTGACTACCTTCTCCACCTGTGTTGCCCCTTTCAGTGACCTGTGGACCTGTACTCCTAGATCTCTCTGACTTTCAATACTCTTGAGGGTTCTACCATTCACTGTATATTCCTGACCTGTGTTAGACCTAGTTTTAAAGGATCGTCCTTTAAATAGTTTTTTTTCTTTATGCTTGAGAATATCTTTTTTTAAGGATGGTGTTAAATAAGTTAAGAGCCCATGGTGTTCAGGATAAGATCCTGGCATGGATAGAGGATTGGCTGACTGGCAGAAGGCAGAGAGTGGGGATATAGGGGTCTTTTTCAGGATGGCAGCCGGTGACTAGTTGTGTACCTCAGGGGTAGGTGCTGGGATCACAACTTTTCACAATATACATTAATGATCAGGAGGAAGGAACTGGAAGCATGGTTGCTAAGTTTGCAGATCTTACAAAGATTTGTAGAGGGGCAGGTAGTATTGAGGAAGCAGGCAGGCTTCAGAAGGACTTGGACAGGCTAGGGGAGTGGGCAAAGAAGTGGCAGATGGATGACAATGTGGAAAAGTTTGAGTTTATGCACTTTGGAAGGAGAAATGGAGGCATAGACTATTTTCTAAATGGGAAGGTGTTTTGGAAATCAGAAGCACAAAGGGACTTGGGAGTCCTTGTTCACGATTCTCTTAAGGTTAACGTGCAGGTTCAGTCGGCAGTTCGGAAGGCAAATGCAATGTTAGCATTCATGTCGAGAGTGCTAGAATACAAGGCCAGGGATGTACTTCTGAGGCTGTATAAGGCTCTGGCCAGACCCCATTTGGAGTTGTGAGCAGTTTTGGGCCCCGTATCAAAGGAAGGATGTGCTGGTCTTGGAAAGGGTCCAGAGGAGATTCACAAGAATGATCCCTGGAATGAAGAGCTTGTCGTAAGAGGAACAGTTGAGGACTCTGGGTCTGTACTTGTTGGAGTTTAGAAGGATGAGGGCGGGATCTTATTGAATTTACAGGATACTGCATGGCCTGGATAGAGTGGACGTGGAGAAAATGTTTCCACTTGTAGAAAAAACTAGAACCAGAGGACACAATCTCAGACTGAAGGGATGATCCTTTGAAACAAAGATGAGGAGGAATTTCTTCAGCCAGAGGGTGGCGAATCTGTGGAACTCTGCTGTGGAGGCCAAATCACTGAGTGTCTTTAAAACAGCAATAGATAGGTCTTTGATCAATAAGGGGATCAGGGGTAATGGGGAGAAGGCAGGAGAATGGGGATCAGAAAAATATCAAACATGATTGAATGGCGGAGCAGACTCGATGGGCTGAGTGGCCTAATTTTGCTCCCATGTCTTATGGTCTTATGGATCCGTCCCTTGGAATTTTTCTTTTTCATTGGAATGTACAGATTCTGTATATCCACTTAAATGTCCACCACTGCAACTCGATTCACCTATCCCTTAACCCATATTAGGTTGGAGAGAGTGAGCTAATTAGAGGGAGAGAACTAATTGGTGATGATTTAACCTGAGGGTCACCACACCTCAGGCAAGGGACAAGGTTGAGAAAGCAGGGCCTTCATGGTAACATCAGCCAATAAGGGAATTGAACCCACGCTGTTGTTGTCGCTCTCCATCATGAACCAACCGTCTAGCCAACTGAGCTAAACGGCCTCCCTCCATAAATACAACTAAGGGATTGGAGAGCGGCCTTTCATACCTGGGAGTTGAGTTGATGTAGTCAGGAACGCCATAAATATAGCCCAGGGATCAGAAAGAGGCGTTTCCTACCCGGGAATGGAGCAGAGGCAGTCTAGAACATCATAAATACAGCCCATAGATCGGAGAGAGGCCTTTTCTACCCGGGAATTGTCATGATATGCGTACACACACATAATGATATACAGACAAGCAGCTAATGGACACAGAGAACAGGAAATGATCAATAAGCAGGCAGGACGCTCAGGGGTGGGATATGACTATAAAAGACACGAGGTACTCACACTCCGCCTCTTTCCACTGATGAACATCTAGAGAGTCAGTCAAGGGAGTTGTTACAATCTCACACCTCCACCACGTGGCTCAGAGCTAGTCTGGTTCAGACTTACTGAGTAACCACACTTAAGTTAGCAGAGAGTCGAACTCACAGAGAACTGTGCTAACTGTGCTATTAGTTCAATAAACCTGATTGAACTAACTTCAAGGTCTGGAGTATCTTTTTGATCTGTGCTGCATCCAGTTGCAGCTAGTGTTATACCAGTGTACCTAACACGACATGATACCAGGAGACTACTAATTTAAGGTGGTTTACCTCAGTCCGTTCCGTGACGACCAGCGAATGTATCCCGGCACCATGGAGAAGATTCAGGCTCGTCACCAGTTTATGACCTCCGGCAATCTCAGTGCCAACTGGCGGACATTCACGCAAAAGTTTCTGCTGTACATTGTAGCCTCAGACCTCGAGGGTGCGTCTGATGCAAGAAAGATCGTGCTTCTCCTCTCAACAGCGGGTGATCAAGCCATCAAACTCTTCAACTCGTTTAACTTCACCGAACGCCAGACAAGACAAAGTTTCAGACCATCCTGGACAAGTTCGATAGTCACTGTGAAGTGGACACCAATGAAATCTTCGAGCGCTACATATTCAAACAACGTCTTCAAGGTAAAGATGAATCTTTCAATGCCTTCTTAACTAGCCTCCGCCTGCTAGCGCTGTCCTGCAACTTTGGTGATATTGCTGACCACATGATCAGAGACCAAATCATGTTTGGAGTTCACTCTGGTCCTCTAAGAGAGCAGTTCTTAAAAATCAAACGTATAACCCTGCCAGTCGCGATTGAAACATGTACAGTGCAAGAGCACGCAAAAATTCGGTATTCCCAATACAAATCGGCTGCAAATGAGAAACTTGCCTCCTACGAGGCAGTGAGTGTGCAGGCCATCTCCCGGATGCAGCGCCTCAGCATTGAAGACAGCGGCCATCTCGCGCGCTTTTCCCGGAGCCCCACGCATGCGCGATGCGAACGGGATAACGAAGTGGCCGACACCCACACTGCGCAGGTGCAGATGTCTGCCGACCGCACTGCGCATGTGCAACGACGTACACCACGTCACGCCGCCGACGTCATGATGTGCCCGAACTGTGGCAACGCCCACTTAAAGGGACACTGCCCTGCAAGAGGCAGGCGATGTTTAAACTGTGGGAAGCCTGGACACTATGCAGCCTTGTGCAGGTCTGCACCACCAGTCAGAGGCCAGCGCTCCCAATTCCGATGACGGCGCGTCCAGAATGTGCAACGACGATTACAGGATTCTGATCCTGGCAGTACAACGGATCCAGAGGACGAGTGCCTGGAGTCCGCCTACTGGGTGGACATCATTACCACACGTGAACACGCCACACCTTACTCATCTCGTATTCAGTCCATCCTCGCTGTGGATTCGGAGGACGAATGGGGTGCGGGGATGCAGGTCAACCGCTGCTCCATCCAGTTCAAGCTGGACACAGGTGCTTCTGCCAACCTCCTCTCATAGGCAGACTTCAGATGCATCAAGAAGCCCCCCAAGGTCCTTCCAGTGAGATGGCACATGCACGGTTTTTCACAAAGTTAGATGCGCACATGAATTCTGGCAAATCCAGCTGGATGAGTCCAGCAGAAGGCTCTGCACCTTCAACACACCATTTGGCAGGTACTGCTATAACCGTATGCCGTTCGGCATCGGAGATATTCCATCGCATCATGGAGCAGATGATGGAGGGCATCGAAGGGGTTCGTGTGTACGTGGAGGACGTCATCATATGGTCCACGGCCCCTGAGGAGCATGTTTCCCGTCTCCAGCAGGTATTCCGCCGTGTCCACACCAATGGCTTGAAGCTGAACAAGGCTAAATGTTGCTTTGGCATGTTGACACTCAAGTCCCTTGGAGACCAGATCTCTCAGCAGGGTGTATGCCCCGACACAGACAAGATCAAGGCCATCGCAGCCATGAAGGTCCCGGAAGACAAGAAGACGGTATTGCGTTTCCTGGGCATGGTCAGTTTTCTCCGCAAGTTCATCCCAAACATGGCCTCACACACCACGGCCCTACGAAACTTAGTGAAGAAGTCCACTGCCTTCGGGTGGAAGGCGGCAGAGTGGTTGGAGCTGAAAACCAAGCTCACCACTGCACCTGTATTGGCATTTTTCGACCCAGACAAGGAAACAAAAATCTCGACAGATGCGAGCCAGGATGGCATCGGTGCGGTCCTGCTGCAACGCGATGACACTCCATCCTGGGCACCGGTTGCCTAAGCATCAAGGGCAATGACGCCCACCGAACAAAGGTATGCACAAATCGAGAAGGAATGCCTGGGCCTCTCACTGGCATTCACATGTTTCACGACTATGTCAACGGCCTGCCGACATTCACAATTGAGACAGATCACAGGCCCCTGGTCCACATTATCCACAAGGACCTTAATGACATGACACTTCGGTTGCAACGCATCCTCCTCAAACTCAGAAAGTACGACTTTGATCTAGTCTACATGCCTGGCAAGGAGCTCATCATTGCCGATACACTGTCCCGCTCCATCACCGTGCCTCGTGAACCACTGAACGTCATCCGGCAAATTGAGTCACATGTTGAGCCACAGGTGCAGCTGTGTGCTAGCACCCTTCCGGCATCTGATGAGAAGGTGATTCGTATCCGTGAGGAGACAGCCCTCTTGCAGCGTGTTATGCAACACCTAGCCAATGGCTGGTAAAAAAGGGCAGTGCCCTCTATTTTTCAATAGAAAGGACGACCTGACGGTGGTTGATGGTATCCCCCTCAAACTGGACCGGATTGTAATTCCACACAGTCTCCAGAGCTTGGTACTCCGTCAAATCCATGAGGGCCACCTGGGTGTGGAAAAGTGCAGTCGCAGAGTCAGGCAGGCTGTCTACCGGCCCAGGATCAGCCAGGACATCGCGAACATGGTCCTTAACTGTGCGACCTGCCAAAGCAGAGAAAGGAGATACTTCAGCAGCATGAAATCGAAACCTCTCCGTGGTCCAAGGTTGGCATCGACCTCTTTCATGCAAATGTCATGATTACGTGTTAATCATTGATTACTTTTCCAATTATCCTGAAGTCGTGAAGTTCTCAGACCTTACATCTCGGACCGTCATCAAGGCCTGTAAGGAGACGTTCTCCAGGCATGGTATCCCACTCACTGTCATGAGTGACAATGGCCCGTGCTTTAGCAGCCATGAATGGTCTCTGTTTGCCCAGACGTATCAGTTCAAACACGTCACTTCCAGCCCACACTATCCGCAGTCAAACGGAAAAGTTGAGAAAGGGATGCACATAGTGAAGCAGCTCATCTGCAAGGCTGCGGACTCTGCGTCTGACATTCACCTTGCGCTGCTTGCGTACAGGGTGACTCCACTGTCCACTGGCATGTCGCCGGCTCAACTCCTGATGAACAGGGACCTGTGATCGACACTTCCAGCCATACACGTGCCCAACCTGGATCACCTCCCGGTGCTGCAGAAGGTGCAGCAACTCCGAGACCGGCAAAAGCAGGGCTATGATGCTCATGCCACCAATTTGCCCGTGTTATCCCCTTCAGACACTGTTTGGGTCAAGATCCCTGATGTAGGCTGGTCAGCTCCAGCTGTCGTTGTTCGACAGGCTGCCCCCCACTCGTATGTTTTGCGTCTGGCTGATGGTTCGGTTGTGCGACGAAACAGACGGGCACTGCGCAAAGTTGCCTGCCCGCAACCACATTCTTCTCCGTTTCCTTCTGTTGTTTTGCCACCTCCTGATACCTCGACTCACGAGGCCACCAGTCAGGCTTCAATCCCGCCCATCAAGACGCTGTCGTCCCCACCACCACCTCTCCGGCGGTCGACCAGGATCAGACACAAGCCCCAGAGACTGGACTTATCAACATTTGTATTGTTTGCTATGTTCTGTGTTCTCGCATTAGACAGCTGTTTTCACATGTACATATGTTCACATGCACTGCATGTATATATGTTAATATTGGCCTATTTTTGTAAATACGCTCACATATGTCATCCAAACATAAAATAATGGGAGATGTCATGATATGCGGACACACACATAATGATATACAGACAAGCAGCTAATGGACAAAGAGAACAGGACATGACCAATAAGCAGGCAGGGCACTCAGGGGTGGGATCTGACTATAAGAGACACGAGACACTCACACTCTGCCTCTTTCCACTGATGAACATCTGTCGAGTCAGTCAAGGGTGTTGTTACAATCTCACACCCCCACCACATGGCTAAGAGCTAATCTGGTTCAGTCAGATAGAGTAACCACACTTAAGTTGTAGCGCACAAAGACTCCATGAGATGAATAGAGTGAAGTCGATGAGGCTTTATTAAGCGTGTCTGTTCCCCAGCAGCTCGATAGTAAACTGGCCTGCGGGGGAAGACTCCGGCTTCTTATACTCCGCCTCCAGGGTGGAGCTTGAGGTCAACGGCCAACCAGGACCCGGGATCTGTCAGCCAATGACATTAGGGCTTCCAGTCCCACATGACCCCCAATACATACTACCACATTCACCCCTTGTCAAAAATGAACCCGGCGGGGTGATGCTTCGTATGGTGGTAAGGGTTTACAGGGCTGGTCCTGGGAGGATAAAACATTCACATGGCAATACAGTATTGGACAATTTCGTCCTGTTGCAACTATTTACAGAGGGTATAGGAAGAAAAGCAAAATGTTCTTGTGAACAGTCCATATTTGTGTTACATCGACGCCACAGGTCGGTCGGGCGGTCTGGTCGTCCGTGTCAATCGCCTCGGCCCCGGCGGTGGTGGTGGTGCTTGTACCAGTGTTGTCGCCTCCAGGAGCCGTACGGTTTCAGCTGTCGGTGCAAAAGGGAGGGGGACCGATCCTCCTGGGAAGGTGGCGGTCGCGGGGTGCGGCGGTGGCAGGAAGGGGGGGGTTGGGTTGATGGTGTCGGGGGGGGGGGTGCGTGTTGCCGGCGGGTGCCAAATCCCGCAGGGAGACCGTGTCCTGTCGGCCGTCGGGGTACTCCACGTAGGCGTACTGGGGGTTTGCGTGGAGGAGGTGAAAAACGGGTCCGCCTTATGTGCCCGCACATGCTTTCGGAGCAGGATGTGTCCTGGGGCCGCCAGCCAGGTCGGCAGCGACGTTCCAGAGGAGGACCTCCTAGGGAAGACAAGGAGACACTCGTGGGGCGTTTGATTAGTGCTCGTACATAATAACGACCGGATGGAATGGAGAGCATCCGGGAGGACCTCCTGCCACCGTGAAACTGGGAGATCCCTGGACCGTAGGGCCAGTAGGATGGCCTTCCAGACCGTGCCGTTCTCCCTTTCTACTTGCCCGTTCCCCCGGGGGTTGTAGCTGGTCGTCCTGCTTGAGGCTATGCCCTTGCTGAGCAGGAACTAGCGCAGCTCGTCACTCATGAAAGAGGACCCCCTGTCGCTGTGGACGTATGCGGGGTAACCGAACAGTGTGAAGATGCTGTTCAGGGCTTTAATGACTGTGGCCGCGGTCATGTCAGAGCAGGGAATGGCAAAAGGGAAGCGGGAGTATTCGTCCACTACATTAAGAAAATATGCGTTGTGGTCGGTGGAGGGGAGGGGCCCTTTGAAATCGAGACTGAGGCGTTCAAAGGGGCGGGAAGCCTTAATCAGGTGCGCTCCATCTGGCCTGAAAAAATGCGGCTTGCATTCTGCGCAGATGTGGCAGTCCCTTGTGACTGTACGGACCTCCTCTAAAGAGTATGGGAGATTGCGGGACTTAATGAAGTGGTAAAACCGAGTGACCCCCGGGTGGCAGAGGTCCTCGTGGAGGGTTTGGAGGCGGTTAATTTGTGCATTGGCAAATGTGCCGCGGGATAGGACATCGGACGGCTCGTTCAGCTTTCCGGGACGGTACAAGATCTCATAGTTGAAGGTGGAGAGCTCGATCCTCCATCTTAAGATCTTGTCATTTTTAATTTTGCCCCGCTGTGCATTATCGAACATGAAAGCTACCGACCGTTGGTCAGTGCGGAGAGTGAATCTCCTGCCGGCCAGGTAATGCCTCCAATGTCGCACAGCTTCCACTATGGCTTGGGCTTCCTTTTCCACTGAGGAGTGGCAGATTTCTGAGGCGTGGAGGGTTCGGGAGAAAAAGGCCACGGGTCTGCCCGCTTGGTTAAGGGTGGCCGCTAGAGCTACGTCGGAGGCGTCGCTCTCGACCTGGAAGGCGGGGGACTCGTCGATGGCGCGCATCGTGGCCTTTGCGATATCCGCTTTGATGCGGCTGAAGGCCTGGCAAGCCTCTGTCGACAGAGGGAAGGTCGTGGTCTGTATTAGGGGGCGGGCCTTGTCTGCGTACTGGGGGACCCACTGGGCGTAGTACGAAAAGAACCCCAAGCAGCGTTTCAAGGCTTTTGGGCAGTGCGGGAGGGGAAATTCCATGAGTGCGCATATACGTTCGGGGTCGGGGCCTATTATCCCATTGCGTACTATGTAGCCCAGAATGGCTAGCCGGTCGGTGCTAAAAACGCACTTGTCCTCGTTGTACGTGAGGTCCAAGGCTTTGGCGGTCTGGAGGAATTTCTGGAGGTTGGCGTCGTGGTCCTGCTGATCATGGCCGCAGATGGTTACATTGTCGAGATACGGGAACGTGGCCCGCAACCCATGTTGATCAACCATTCGGTCCATCTCCCGTTGGAAGACCGAGACCCCGTTTGTGACGCCAAAAGGGACCCGTAGGAAATGGTATAATCGCCCGTCTGCCTCGAAGGCTGTGTACTTGTGGTCACTTGGGCGGATGGGGAGCTGATGGTAGGCGGACTTGAGGTCCACGGTGGAGAAGACTTTATATTGGGCAATCCGATTGACCATGTCGGATATGCGGGGGAGAGGGTACGCGTCTAGTTGTGTGTACCTGTTGATGGTCTGGCTGTAGTCAATGACCATCCTTTGTTTCTCCCCTGTCTTCACTACTACCACCTGCGCTCTCCAGTGACTATTGCTGGCCTGGATTATGCCCTCCTTTAGTAGCCGCTGGACTTCGGACCGAATGAAGGTCCGGTCCTGGGCGCTGTACCGTCTGCTCCTAGTGGCGACGGGTTTGCAATCCGGGGTGAGGTTCGCAAACAAGGACGGGGGTTGCACTTTGAGGGTTGCGAGGCCGCAGATAGTGAGTGGGAGTATGGGGCCGCCGAATTTGAACGTAAGGCTCTGTAGATTACATTGGAAATCTAATCCCAGCAAGGTGGGGGCACAGAGTTGGGGAAGGACGTTAAGTTTGTAGTTTTTGAACTCCCTCCTCTGCACCGTAAGGGTAACTATGCAGAATCCCTGGATCTGTACGGAGTGGGATCCTGCAGCTAGGCAAATCTTTTGTGCGCTGGGATAGGTGGTCAAGGAACAGCGTCTTACCATGTCGGGGTGTATAAAGCTTTCCGTGCTCCCGGAGTCGACTAGGCATGGCGTCTCGTGGCCGTTTATTAGGACCGTTGTCGTCGTCGTCTGGAGTGTCCGGGGCCGAGCCTGATCGAGCGTAATCGAAGCGAGCCGTGGTTGTAGTAGTGGAGTGGGGTCCGTTGTTGCCGTCCAAGATGGCGTCGGGGATGAACAAAATGGCCGCCCCCATACATCGCACGTGGCTGGGGGGGTCACAAGATGGCGACGGGGGTGGACAAAATGGCCGCCCCCATGCGTCGTACAGGTCTGGGGCGGTCCAAGATGGCGGCGCCCCTCCTCCCCTCGTGGTGGTCGGGACCCAAAATGGCGGCGTCTGCGGGTCGCACATCGGCGCCCCTCTCCCCTCGTGGTGGTCGGGACCCAAAATGGCGGCGTCTGCGGGTCGCACATCGGCGCCCCTCTCCCCTCGTGGTGGTCGGGACCCAAAATGGCGGCGTCAGCGGGTCGCACATGGTGTGCTGGGGGGGCTGGGGAGCGCTAGGACTGCGAGCGCTAGGACCGCGCGGAGCTCCCTCACCGCGGGCGCTAGGACCGCGAGCGCTAGGACCGCGCGGAGCTCCCTCACCGGGGACAGCGGTGGTCGGGGCCCAAGTCGGCGGCGCCGGCGGGTCAGGCGTGGGGCCGCGAGCGCTGGGACCGCGCGGAGCTCCCTCACCGGGGACAGCGGTGGTCGGGGTCCAAGTAGGTGGCGCCGGCGGGTCAGGCTTGGGGCGCGGGACGGGGGTTAGGGTGGCGTTAGGGACGCGAAAAACTCCCTCCTCTCCGTGGAGTGTGTTGGCCGGGACCCAAAGCGGTAGCGCCGGCGGCGGGTCATACATGGGCTGCGGGGAGGGGGGTTGGGAGCGTAGGCGGCGTGCAGGGCTCCCAGTTCTCCCGGGACCGCGGTGGTCGGGACCCAGAGCGGCTGCGCCTGCGGGTCGTACATGGTGTGCTGGAGGGGTTGGGGCGCATAGACTGCTTGCAGGGCTCCCTGTGCTCCCGGGACGGCGGCGACCTCGCGGGACCGGCACACAACCGCATAATGGCCCTTTTTCCCGCAGCTTTTGCAGATGGCTGCGCGGGCCGGACAGCGCTGTCGGGGGTGTTTCGCCTGGCCGCAGAAATAACAGCGGGCGCCCCCGGTGCGACTCGGCGTTTGGACCGCGCAAGCCTGTGGGGTGTCCGGGGGGGGGGGGGGTAGGGGGTTTGCCGCGACGGGTACGTACGGGGCCCAATGGCCTGCCGCGCGGTCGGGGCCGTAGGCGCGGGTATTACGCGCGGCCACGTCTCGGGAGGCTGCTAGGGCCCGTGCCTCTGAGAGTCCGAGCGACTCTTTTTCTAGAAGTCTTTGGCGGATTTGGGAGGATTGCATACCTGCCACAAAAGCATCGCGCATTAACATGTCCGTGTGTTCGTTTGCGTTCACCGACGGGCAGCTGCAGGCTCGTCCCAAAATCAGCAGCGCGGCGTAGAATTAGTCCATCGATTCTCCGGGAGCTTGCCGTCTCGTCGCGAGCTGGTAGCGAGCGTAGATTTGGTTAACTGGGCGAATGTAGAGACTTCTGAGTGCTGCGAACGCCATCTGGAAATCGTCGGTGTCTTCAACGAGGGTGGAAATCTCCGTGCTCACCCTCGAGTGCAGGACCTGCAGTTTTTGTTCGTCTGAGACTCGGCCGGTGGTCGTTCTGATGTAGGCCTCGAAGCAAGTCTGCCAGTGTTTGAAGGCTGCTGCCGTGTTCACTGCGTGGGGGCTGATCCTCAGGCATTCTGGAATGATCCTGAGCTCCATAGTCCTTTTTAGGCACGCTTAATAAATTGTAGCGCACAAAGACTCCATGAGACGAATAGAGTGAAGTCGATGAGGCTTTATTAAGCGTGTCTGTTCCCCCAGCAGCTCGATAGTAAACTGGCCTGCGGGGGAAGACTCTGGCTTCTTATACTCCGCCTCCAGGGCGGAGCTTGAGGTCAACGGCCAACCAGGACCCGGGATCTGTCAGCCAATGACATTAGGGCTTCCAGTCCCATATGACCCCCAATACATACTACCACATAAGTTAGCAGAGAGTCGAACTCACAGAGAACTGTGCTAACTGTGCTATTAGTTCAATAAACCTGATTGAACTAACTCTATGCTGCATCCAGTTGCAGCCAGTGTTATACCAGTGTACCTAACACAACAGGAATGGAGCCAAGGCAGCCCAGAGATCGGAGAGCGGTCTTTCCTACCTGGGAGTGGAGCAGATCTATCAGGAATGTCATAAATACAGTCCAGGGATCGGAGAACGGCCTTTCCTACCTGGGAATGGAGCAGATCTATCAGGAACATCATAAATACAGCCCAGAGATCGGAGAGCGATCTTTCCTACCTGGGAGTAGAGCAGATCTATCAGAAATGTCATAACTACAGTCCAGGGATCGGAGAACGGCCTTTCCTACCTGGGAATGGAGCAGATCTATCAGGAACATCATAAATACAGCCCAGAGATCGGAGAGCGATCTTTCCTACCTGGGAATGGAGCAGATCTATCAGGAACATCATAAATACAGTCCAGGGATCGGAGAGCGGCCTTTCCTACCTGGGAATGGAGCAGATCTATCAGGAACATCATAAGTACAGCCCAGAGATTAGAGAGCGGTCTTTCCTACCTGGGAGTGGAGCAGATCTATCAGGAATATCATAAATACAGTCCAGGGATCGGAGGGCGGCCTTTCCTACCTGGGAATGGAGCAGATCTATCAGGAACATCATAAATACAGCCTAGGGATTGGAGAGCAGCCTTTCCTACTTGGGAGTGGAGCAGAGGCAGTCAGGAATGTCATAAATACTGCTCTGCTCCCAGGTAGAAAGGCCGTGCTCCAAACCCCAAGCTGTATTTATGACACTCCTGACTTCCTGTGCTCTGCTCTCAAGTAGGAAAAGGATCATGTGGGAGGCACTACTTAGGAAACACCAATGATGGGAACTCTGCACTGCATTATGCCAAAGGTGTAATTTGGAATATAAAGCTAGTATCAGTAATGTAGCCATGAAACTACCAGATCGTCTTAGAAATCCACATGGTTCAATAGTGCTCTTTAAGGAAGGAAATCTGCTGCCCTTACCTGGTTTGAGGTATATGTGACTCCAGACTCTTAAGTGCCTTCTGAAATAGCTTAGCAAGTCACTCAATTTACCAAACCAGTACAAAGAAGCAGAAGACAGACCCACCAGAGACCGCAGCATAGTAAGGAGGGTGTGGTACTGAGAGTCCTCAACACTGACCCTGGACCTCACAAAGTCTCATGGCATCAGGTTAAACACGGGCAAGGAAACCTCCTGCTAATGATTGTTAAGGAATGGGTTGAGAGACATTCCGATTCGATGTCTCATTGATGTTAAGTATCTAATAATTGGGACTGATATGTAAAGAGGCTGCAGTGGCCTTTGGGGTCTGTGTGTGGTGATAGAGTTTTGTACAGGGTGTGTTCAAGGAAAATAAAGGTGTTTGGGAAAAGGAGCAGAACTCTTGACTCTTTACTCAACAGCAGCCAAAGGCGAACAATGGGAGCAGAGGATGGTTGCTGTGCAAATGTAAAGGGTTAAAAGGTACAACTTTTCCAGAAAAAAAATTCTGCATCAACCAAGGAGTGAGTGAGAAGAAAATAAATATATATATATGTGGCTGAACCTAGGATTAAGATGGCTGGGAATGACTATCCACTCTTATTTTCTGAAAGGGGATCGTACGACCAATGGAGAAGTGCAGTTCTTATGTGGACTAAGGTAACTGCCTTGGGAAAGAGGAAACAAGGTATGGCATTGGCTCTTTCTCTACCTTATGAGAGTAAAATCCGAAGCAAAGTGTTTTCTGAACTGGAATTGGAACAATTAGACTCAGAAGAAGGTCTGGAGACTCTATTACGTTTTATGGATAACATTTATCAAAAGGATGACTTGTTAAGTGCGTATGAAGCTTGGTCAGAATTTGATAGATTCCAGAAAACAGAGGATGTCTCTATTGAAGACTATATAATGGAATTTAGCAGACTATACAGAAGGCTGCACAAACACCGCCTGGAATTTCTACAGTCTGTGTTGGCATTTAAGTTACTGGACTATGCTAGAGTGACCAATATAGAACATAGAACATACAGTGCAGAAGGAGGCCATTCGGCCCATCGAGTCTGTGCCGGCCCACTTTAAGCCCTCACTTCCACCCTACCCCCATACTCATTACCCCTGCTAACCTTTTTGGGCACTAAGGGCAATTTAGCATGTCCAATCCATCTAAGCTGCACGTCTTTGGGCTGTGGCAGGAAACCGGAGCACCCGGAGGAAACCCACGCAGACACGGGAAGAATGTGCAGACTCCACACAGACAGCGGGGAATCGAACCTCGTACCCCTGGCAGCTGTGAAGCCACGGTGCTAACCACTGTGCTATCGTGCTGCCCTATATGGATAGGCTCCTGGTTTTGATAGGAGTTAAATTTGTGGATAATGAAACCTTATTCGATCAGATGATAGAGACCTTGAAGAAGTTTCTGGGGAAACATTCAATTCCTATGGCTCTTATGGCACAAGTGGGTCAGTCAGCAATAAAGCAGACTATGGAAGATACACTCCTGACAGATGGCGAGTTTGTACGGCTACGAACCGGTTACGAGAGTATGGAAGAAGATCGGTACCCAGAAATTATGAGGACAGATATCCATTTAAAACCTATAATAGGAGGGACATGGAGAATGGAAATAGGAAAATGAAACCCAGAAATGCCTGGGGTATGATAAATCGATGTTTTCCATGTGACTCTGTGGTGATCCACTGTATTAGGAGATGTAAGGTAGGACCTGCACTATAGGTTCGCCGGTAGCTCCTGCTGGCTGGCTCTGCCCAGGGAGAACTGTATAAATATGCATGACCTCCTGTGCCCTGCCATTTCGCCAGCTGCAGCAGGAGGCCACGCATCTGACTGTAATAAAGCCACAGTTGTACCCAACTTTAGTCTTTGTGCAATTGATCGTGCATCACTCTCAATACCATTACGCTTTCAACTGTCCAACACGTTATAATAGTGTTTGAAGCTACACGTGACATGGAAGAGTCGGAAGAGGAAAAGGATAGTGACCAGAAAGAAGGCACTGTCCTATTAAGAAACAGTTTTACTCCGGTAATGAGGGTGTTGGTTGCAGAATCCTTCAATTGTGCTGTATTGGACAGTGACTGCCCATTTACTGTGTGTGGAATTGATTGGTTAAAATGTTACCTGGACTGAACTTCTGGTGGCGGCCATGGAGGAGTAGGTCGCACATTTGATAGCTGTAGCCACCTAAAATGGCTGATTCCCGATTAGAATGGTCAAACCCCGATCTAAAATGGCGAACGAGAGGCTGATGGGAAAATCAGCCAACAGGACTCAAACGGACAGCTGCAGGCAAAACAGTGTATTCGGCTCTGGGGAAGACAGCCCAGACCGATACCTGCAGCCATTAACATCACAACAACCCAGCCATCTGCATAGTAAGCAGCCATCCCTGGGAACAATTGCTACACATTAGCAACATAAAGCCGATCCAGACCTTTCGGCGCCAGCAGTGGCTGTGACAAAGGAAGGTAGACGACCACCCCCGATCAAGGAATCGCCCCATTATTGGAGCATATCGAACCAAGTGATTGGGACCAAGTCCAATCACATTGAACCAGGTACGAGGTCCGCCCCGAGAGGCAGAAAGCCCCTAGGGACTATAAAAATAGGGGCCAAGTTCAGATCGACCCTTCTTCTCCTGCTCGCAACGTTCGAGACCCTTCGACAAAGACAACTGTAAGTGTTACTCCAGCGATCGCTACCTGATAGGCGCTCCTGACTATCGACTCGTACCAGCCTTTTGAATCCCGCAGGCCAGAACCAATTCGATAGACCATTCATTTCCCTGACCTGGTGGGCCATTTCCAAAGTTACGTATTGGCCTTAAGTGGTAGGTAGTAGTCTAGAAGTAGGATTATTGTATAAGTATTTATTGCTGTATATAATAAATGATCGTTGATTTAACTTTTACTAAGTGGTGTGCTGCATTATTAATCATTACTTGAGCTTGAACCACGTGGCGGTATCAGAAAGATACCTGGTGACTCGTGAGCAAAGGTGACAGAATTAGAGCTAATAAAACGAAGGCTAATAAGAGTAACATTTTGGCGACTTCCTGATGGGACCCGATCTAGAAGTGGAAAACCACTCCGGGAGAACCCAAGAAATTTTGAATTAGAATCCAATTGGAAGCAAAAAAACCACAAGTGTTCAAGCAGTTCTGATTAATAAGTCATAATTCGGAAGTGTATGTATGCATGCGTAACTAACAGGGCTATAAGGTAAAACTGATAGATTTTTGTTGCGTCAAAACTGTCGGAAGTCTGTATTTTCGGAAATTAGCGCAAGCCATACCCGCATCTACGACACCACCTTAGCCCCCTGTTCCAAATTTAACCGAAGCAAGCGAATAGGAAAGATGGCCATGCAGGCAATGCAACGCCACATGAACCCCGAGGAATTTGCGGTCACAGCGACCAGCAGCAGTAGAGTGGGACAATGTCCCATTTGGGAAGAGGAAATCCGGAAATACCTCAAGGGCAAAGGATGGCCCATGTGGAATGATTTCTGCGATAATGAAGACTCAGGTCCCGGAAGTATAGGGCATACTTGGTGGGAGAACATGAGTGAGATCCATAAAAAGAACTTAGCAAAAGCTCGCAAGCCGATGGCAATTGTGCCCTCTCTGGCACAATTGCGAGGCACAGAGGAGGTCGTCCAGACGCTCCACAAAGAAGTAGAGGGCATACATCGTATGAGTAGAGTCGATGTATGCGAGGTTGAGAAAGAGAATCTGGAATTAAGGAGGAAATTAGCAGCAAAGGACGAAGAGGTGGCTGACGCCAAACGGGGTCCCCAGTCTTGTCTGGCGCATTTGAATAGTTTCCAGTCCCAGTATGAAAAGGCTTATCAGGACACGTAGCGTGCAGTCCTGGTAAGGAAAGAAACTGAGAAGCATTTCTGAGAATGCCCCTAAAAAGCCACCGAGAGCCCAACAGACAGGCACTCTGATTAAGAAAAAGGCAGAGCCCATCCATAGTGTTAGCGCCCGTTCGGATCAGACGGACTTGACCGGAACAGACCAACAGTGTACAGGCTCCCCCAGTTGGGTCTGCGATACCCTTTGGGATAGGTCAGGATGACCCGTAGTCGCAGCAAAAATTAGGGGACAGCCTATCGAGTTTCTTTGGGACACAGGAGGGTCCCGCACCACCATAAATTCCTCCACCCTTTTTCAGGACACGTGGCCCACTACAGCCATTATCACCCTCAGCGGCTTCACAGGCCACTCATAGCAGGGACACATCAGCCCCTGTACCCATTCAAATAGGAAACATTACCACAAAACACCCCGTAGTTTTAGTAAACCTGCCCCACACAGCAGACCACATTCTGGGAATCGACTTTATGAATTCCCACCACCTATCCTTCGATCCAGTCAACCAGTGTGTCTGGAAGATGGTGAAATCCGCTAGTGCCCCCGCAACGCTCAACATAGGGGACTATATGAACAAAATTAGCGCAGTAGGCGAGTTTTGGTTCAACCCCACCACGCTTAGCACGGACAGGCAGGTTAGGGCAGTCCTGCAAAAGAACAGGGCAGCATTAGCGACCCACAAGACTGTGGACGGATGACTGGCTCTGTACAAGTAACAGGAGCGGACCCTAGACCCCAAAAACAGTACGGACTCCCCCTAGAAGCAGAGGGAGAAATCCTAAAAGTTATAGAGAGCTTATTAGAGCAGGGCGTACTAAGATCGGTAGCCTCTACTAATAATGCCCCGATTTGGCCAGTAAGAAAGCCCGACGGATCATGGCGCCTGACCATTGATTATCGGGAACTCAATAAAGTCACCCCCGTAGCAGCCCCCACCGTTGCAACAAGTCCCGAGACCATGCTCAAACAGGGACTCAATTCCCGATATTTCTCGGTTTTGGACGTCAGTAATGGATTCTGGTCCATTCCATTGGCAAAGGCGTGCCAGTATAAATTTGCCTTCATTTTTAGAGCGCAGCAGTACACATGGACATGCCTGCCACAAGGCTTCCACAACTCCCCCTCCATTTTCCACCGACAGCTGGCAAATGGACTAGCGAAATTTTCTCGCCCCGAATGTCTGGTCCAGTATGTAGATGATCTACTACTGCAGACAGACACCAAGGAAGAGCACATTGAGCTTCTGTCCGAACTCCTGGAATTGTTACATTCCATTGGCTGTAAAGTCAACCCCAAAAAGGCCCAGATATTGGAAGAAAAAGTGGCATATTTGGGTACAATTATCACACACGGCAAACGCGAGATTGAGCATAAAAGAATTGACTCGATCGCTAAATTGCCCCTTCCCCAGATCGTTTCAGCCCTCCGGTTGTTTTTAGGACTGGTTGGCTACTGTCGAAACCACATTGACGGTTTCGCCAGCAAGGCAGCGCCCCTCTCAGACCTCCTAAAGAAAGGAGCTCCCTGGGAGTGGCTTCCGCAGCATACGGATGCTGTGGAATCATTACAACAGACGCCATTAGCCGCCCCCGCACTACAAGTTCCAGAAGGGTTTCCCCTTACGCAATAGAGGTAGCGACCACAGACCGCACCCTTTCAGCCGTGCTCCTGCAGGAACGGCACGACCAGTTAAGACCCGTAGCTTATGCTTCCCGACTTTTAGGTGCTGTGGAGCAGGGATTTTCAGCCTGTGAGAGGCACCTGCTCGCAGTTTTCTGGGCAGCCCAGTACTTTTCCTATATTACCGGACTGAATCCCATCACCATTCTGACCGAGCACACCCCCACCCAACTTTTACTGGACGGACGACATAAGGACGGTACCGTCAGCCAAATACGCACAGCTAGGTGGACCCTTCTCTTGCAAGGACGGGACATCACAGTAAAACGGACAAAGACTCACACATACTTAGCGGACAATTTGCAGTACCGCGGAATCCCCCATGAATGTGAAATCATCTCTCCACACCATAATACAGGCCCCTTTATAGCAAAAACACCCCCCAGAAAGATAGGAAATTCATCTCAGAGCCCCCCTCACCCGGACACGTGTGATCCCATTAAGATTTATGTGGATGGATCTTCCACAGTCTTAGATGGGCAACGCATAACAGGTTGCGGGATTTATGTTGAGGACGTGCAGGGACGCGCCCTCGAGCAGAAAGCATTAAAACTCCCCGGGCACTTAGGCGCGCAGGCAGCAGAGCTTGCGGCCATCGCGTACATTGTAGAGCACCCAGATTCCTTCCCCAGCCCAGCAGACATATACTCAGACAGCCTCTATGTCTGTAACAGCCTTACAGAATTTCTGCCCCTGTGGGAAACAAGAGGATTTGTTTCCGTGGATGGGAAACCCCTCCCCTCAGCCCCATTACTCCGCCATATTTTACAAAAAGCCCAGAACAGGACTTTTGGCATCATAAAAGTCCGCAGCCACTATCGTTCCTCCCCCCCTGGAAATGTAAAAGCCGACGCACTGGCTAAGGCAGGATCCAGGCATGGGTACTTTTGGAAACCCCCCGAAAGCACGCCAGTGAGTGCGCCAGTGAGTGCAGTTCAGGTCACGCAGACTAGGATCGAGGATCTAGTAGAGGGCCAGAAGCAGGATAGCGCTCTCACTGAGATTGTGAAAGGGAAGTTTCCAGCCTCCTACGAGAGGTTCAGAAATACACTAACCACACATGACGGTGTGGTGTTAAAGGACACCCTTTATGTAGTTCCTGAGCAGGATAGGAACCAATAAATTTGTTTATTCCATGATGGTCATGGACACCAGGGAATCGATCCCACTACAGCCCACCTCAAACAGCTTTGTTGGTGGCTAAATCTCAAGGAAGATGTAAGCCATTACATTTAGAATTGCCTTATCTGTGCGCAGAACAACCCCGATAGATATGCCAAAAAGGCCCAACTCAGCCACACCCGACCCGTTAACGCCCCTGGACTAACCTCCAGATTGATTTTATAGGTCCATTGCCCCCTTGCAGGAATGGCTATAAATATGTTCTGGTGGTCATAGACACTTTTACAAAGTGGGTGGAAGCATTTCCAGCCCGCACCAACACCGCGGAAACAACAGCCAAGATCCTAACCCACCACATCTTTACAAGATGGGGACTCCCCCGCAGTATTGAATCGGACCAAGGTTCTCACTTTACGGGACGGGTCATGCAGAACGTCCTCACGATATTTTGCATCACCCAAAAATTCCACATTGCGTACCACCCACAGTCGAGTGGTATAGTGGAGCGCATGAATTGGATCCTAAAAACCACCCTCAGAAAAATGGTCCAGCAGAACAACACCACTTGGGACTCAGTCCTCCCTTTTGCGCTGATGTTTTTGCGTAACACTGTTTCCAGCTCCACAGGTTACACCCCAGACACTCTCATGACCGGACGCCCCATGAAAGGGACAGAATACTTGTTAGGTTTAGACCTGACCAGCCCTGAAGTAACGGCCCTCACCCACGAGAAAACCGTGGAGCAATTAGTTGCTAATGTCAAAACGGCTCAGTTAGCAGCCGCAGTTAAATTGGGCACCAAAAAGAAACAGAGCAAGGCCTGGTTCGATAAGGCAGTGCATGCAACGCAGTATGATATAGGACAGCAAGTGATGTTGTCTGTATATTACCCCAGCACATTCCTGTCTCCAAAATACTCGGGTCCGTACTCCATTATGGATAAAGTAAGCCCATTGGTATACAAAATAAAATACCCAAATGGTAAGACTGCGTGGTTTCATATAAACCAATTAAAGGCTTATGGAACACAGTCAAACCACGCCCACCACGTCATACTTGACGCAGCAGACCACATCCCGTCCACAGCCAACGTAACCTGACCAACCCCCACCACGTCCAGCCCAGCCACGGACTCGACCTCGACTCCACCCCCAAAATATACACTCCGCCCCGGAACGCCCACAGACTGCAGCAGCAGAGACAGCGACTGTGACTCAGACGATGGGCACAGCACGCCTCCCTACTATCCCCATGCAACCGGACCCACATCCAGCGACTCCGACTACGATCCCAGTGATCCCTTCCTGATTACTTTTCTAAATAAATCCCACCACCGAACCACACGGACGACCCCGACTTTGTCCCCACACAACTCGACACAACTCATTGGCACCGCGACAACTCCTACAGACTCGTCCGCAACGACGAGAGCAACCCCAACTCACACCAAGCAGCCCTTTCAGCCCTAATTCACTCCAGAGTTTGGCACCCGGGAGAAGGGGACGACTTCGAGTCTGACTCCCAAGCCGCCAACCCCTTTGCGACCCTGTTCGCAACCGAGAACTGAGGTGTCCACATGATGTTTAAAGGAAACGCTTGGGAGAAGTGTTGTCCTTCCTGATGGAACCTGCAGGATGTTTTATGTTGTTCGTACGTTTGTTTTGTATTGTTCGTCCGACAGGAGAATTATTTTCCAGACGCTTGTTCAGCGGAACTAGCTTATCCGCAGATACCTGGTCAACAGACCACACGCTTGTTCAGAGGAACTAGCTTTTCAGCTGATACCTGTTTGGGTACCAGACGCCCGATCATAACTGCTCTTCTGATTCAAGAATAGAATCACTGTAGTAACCCCACCATGATGACTACATTTTTGCCCGTTCTTGTCGGTTGCTCAGGCAGTCGAGAAACGGTGTGAGACCCGCCCTGCCTGGGGACCCCCCGTTGGTCAAACACGCTCGGGTAGGGGAGATACGGCATTGGTAGCCGTCCTACCCGGGGACTCCAACCAAATCTTACCCGTCGCGGCCCATACGCACCTCATTTGACATTCTTTCATTTCAAAAAGTTTTTATTTGTTTAGGCGACCTTTAGGTTGCTGCCATCTGCTATTTACATCCTGCAACATTTGAGTGGTAAATCAGCACTGGTCTGTCATTGGGAAGTGTGCCGTGTCCTAAAATTTGGTTTTTGAAAAAAGAAATAAGGGAGTCACACATAGTGACCAATTATAAGAGTATAATTGGCCCCAAAGGACAGACACACTAACACACCGGATATTAAACCAAGGTAGTTACAGATACTATGCTTGTTTTTACAGAACTCCAGAGGCTCCAGGACCGGAGAAAACAAAGAACAAAAGAAAGGAAAGGAAAGAGGACAGCAAGGACAGCCATGAGGATTCCCTTCATCGTGCTCAACATTCTTTTTGTGGACATTTGGTTGCGCGGGAACGCGGACCCCATTACTTTAAACCTCCCTGCCGTTAATGGTTCACTGCCCCGCAGTACCCAGAGCCCAGTCACCAGCGACACTGCATCTTCCTGGTGTGCCAGATTCATAACCTGGTACTCCCTGTCCTACGTGATCCCCTATATTCGGTTATGACCAGACACCCGACCCCCGCAATCTATAACAAAATAATAAAGAGCATTCCCTTGCGTTATTACTGTAAATAAAGAGATGTACAAAACTTTTCATGAACAAAAAAAAATGTATGATCCTGAGCTTGACTGCCAAGCCAGGAAAGAGTATATTAAATGTTGTGATTGTTGTTGTATGTTTTAGGAAGATAGGATAATGCAATGTTTAGTGAGTATAGTGTATTTAGGTTAAATTAGAGGTTCCAAGTTTGTTATTTTGTAAATGCATGTCCCTGCCTGACATAGCGCCCTTAGAATTGTTCGGTAAAATTTTTTGTGCATAGCTAGGGTCAGAGCAGAGGCCATGTAGGAGGTGCCCCCCCCCCGGTCAGGTAATGGAAAGAACAAACTTTATGTGATCCTTCGCGCTTCGCGTTAGGATCACAAGGAGGGAATGTAGCCACCAAAAATGGCCGATTAGAATGGTCAAATCCCGATCTAAAATGGTGAACAAAAGAGGCTGATGGGAAAATCAGCCAACAGGACTCAAACGGACAGCTGCAGGCAAAACAGTGTATTCGGCTCTGGGGAAGTCAGCCCAGACCGATACCTGGAGCCATTAACATCACAACAACCCAGCCATCTGCATAGTAAGCAGCCATCCCCGGGAACAATTGCTACACATTAGCAACATAAAGCCGATCCAGACCTTTCGGCGCCAGCAGTGGCTGTGACAAAGGAAGGTAGACGACCACCCCCCGATCAAGGAATCGCCCCATTATTGGAGCATATCGAACCAAGTGATTGGGACCAAGTCCAATCACTTGGAACCAGGTACGAGGTCCGCCCCGAGAGGCAGGAAGCCCCTAGGGACTATAAAAATAGGGGTCAAGTTCAGATCGACCCTTCTTCTCCTGCTCGCAACCTTCGAGACCCTTCGACAAAGACAACTGTAAGTGTTACTCCAGCGATCGCTACCTGATAGGCGCTCCTGACTATCGACTCGTACCAGCCTTTTGAATCCCGCAGGCCAGAACCAATTCGATAGACCATTCGTTTCCCTGACCTGGTGGGCCATTTCCAAAGTTAAGTATTGGCCTTAAGTGGTAGGTAGTAGTCTAGAAGTAGGATTATTGTATAAGTATTTATTGCTGTATATAATAAATGATCGTTGATTTACCTTTTACTAAGCGGTGTGCTGCATTATTAATCATTACTTGAGCTTGAACCACGTGACGGTATCAGAAAGATACCTGGCGACTCGTGAGCAAAGGTGACAGAATTAGAGCTAATAAAACTAAGGCTAATAAGAGCAACATAGCTCCCGCCTGTGAAGGACCTTTGGACCTTTTTCCCCCATTTTTCCCCGAATTTTATTGGATAAATCGGTGAAGAGTCAGACAGTGAGGAGAAATCCATCTACAGTGTATGGAGAATTGGACCAGAAATGGCCATGTGAGAAGACAAAGTTCTACAAGGAAGACGCAAGCAGAGCTGGCAAGGCAGGAAAGCATGGCAGAGCAGCAGGGCCGCAGGGAGACAGCACAGTGGTCGACGGAGCAGCTGGTGACATTTCTTTGAAGATTGCTTCACCAATCTTAAGAAGGACACGCTGGACCCGATCAAGGCTTCGATTGATCAGCTGGTGCAGAATCAGGAAACCCATGGACGTGGGATCCAGAAGGTGGAGAAAAAGGTGTCTGAGCATGAGGAATACCTAACTGTGCTGGAGACCAAGGTGGAGATGATGAATGACCGCCAGAAAAGAATGCAGGAGAAGCTGGAGGACCTGGAGAACAGGTCCAGGAGGCAGAATCTGAAAATTGGCGGCCTCCCTGAAGGCAGTGAGGGATCGGATGCGAGGGCCTATGTGACGAACATGTTGGAGAAGTTGATGGGGCTGAGGCATTCCCTCAGCCCCTGGAAGTGGATAGAGTGCACAGAGCCCTCGCAAAGAAGCCCCGAGCGAACGAGGTGCCGAAGGCGATGGTGGTACGTTTGCACCGATTCCTGAACAAGGAACACGTTATGCGGTGGACCCAGAAAGAACGGAGCAGCAAATAGGAGAATTGTGAGCTGCGCATTTATCAAGGCTTGGGCGTGGATTTGGTGTTCTACAAGGAAGACGCGAGCAGAGCTGGCAACGCTCTGGGTTTAATCGGGCAAAAAGGCCCTCTTTAAGAAGGGGGTGAAGTTCGGGATGTTGTACCCAGCTCATCTGTGGGTCACACATGAGGAACGGGATTTTTACTTTGAAACACCAGTCGATGTATGGACTTTCATCAAGGAAAAAAGACTAGAAGTGAATTAAAGACACTGAATCCTTGGAGAGTATTGTCGTGGCAATTTGTTGAAAATCACTTTTGTGTTGGTTTGAATAAGTAGTGTTATATGCAGTGAGGGGCTGTTTCGACGGCTAAAGTTAACTTTGTCTTACTGGGGGGACTTCCAGTGGCGGCTATGAGGGAGTAGGTCGCACATTTGGTGGCTCCCATTTCAGTCGGACTTTTGGACCTTTTCCCCCAACTTTTTTGCGCTTTTGAGCGCGGAACTGGAAAGCAATAGTATAGAATCATAGAATCATAGAAGTTTACAGCATGGAAACAGGCCCTTCGGCCCAACCAGTCCATGCCGCCCAGTTTTTTACCATTAAGCTAGTCCCAGTTGCCCGCACTTGGCCCATAACCCTCTATACCCATCTTACCCATGTAACCATCTAAATGCTTTTTGAAAGACACAATTGTACCCGCTTCTACTACTACCTCTGGCAGCCCATTCCAGACACTCACTACCCTCTGAGTGAAGAAATTGCCCCTCTGGGCCCTTCTGAATCTCTCCCCTCTCACCTTAAACCTATGCCCTCTAGTTTTAGACTCCCCTACCTTTGGGAAAAGATGTTGACTATCTACCTTATCTATGCCCCTCATTATTTTATAGACCTCTATAAGATCACCCCTAAGCCTCCTACGCTCCAGGGAAAAAAGTCCCAGTCTATCCAGCCTCTCCTTATAACTCAAACCATCAAGTCCCGGCAACATCCTAGTAAATTTTTTCTGCACTCTTTCTAGTTTAATAATATCCTTTCTATAATAGGGTGACCAGAACTGCACACAGTATTCCAAGTGTGGCCGTACCAATGTCTTGTACAACTTCAACAAGACGTCCCAACTCCTATATTCAATGTTCTGACCAATGAAACCAAGCATGCCGAATGCCTTCTTCACCACCCTGTCCACCTGCGACTCCACCTTCAAGGAGCTATGAACCTGTACTCCTAGATCTCTTTGTTCTATAACTCTCCCCAACGCCATACCATTAACTGAGTAGGTCCTGGCCTGATTCGATCTGCCAAAATGCATCACCTCACATTTATCTAAATTAAACTCCATCTGCCATTCGTCGGCCCACTGGCCTAATTGATCAAGATCCCGTTGCAATCCTAGATAACCTTCTTCACTATCCACTGTGCCACCAATCTTGGTGTCATCTGCAAACTTACTAACCATGCCTCCTAAATTCTCATCCAAATCATTAATATAAATCACAAATAACAGTGGACCCAGCACCGATCCCTGAGGCACACCACTGGTCACAGGCCTCCAGTTTGAAAAACAACCCTCTACAACCACCCTCTGCCTTCTGTCGTCCAGCCAATTTTGAATCCAATTGGCAACCTCACCCTGGATCCCGTGAGCTTTAACCTTCTGCAACAACCTACCATGCGGTACCTTGTCAAAGGCTTTGCTAAAGTCCATGTAGACAACGTCTACTGCACTACCCTCATCTACCTTCTTGGTCACTCCCTCAAAAAACTCAATCAAATTTGTGAGACATGATTTTCCACGCACAAAGCCATGCTGACTGCCCCGAATCAGTCCTTGCCTCTCTAAATGCTTGTAGATCCTGTCTCTCAGAATACCTTCTAGCAACTTACCTACTACAGACGTTAGGCTCACCGGTCTGTAGTTCCCAGGCTTTTCCCTGCTGCCCTTCTTAAACAAGGGCACAACATTCGCCACTCTCCAATCTTCAGGCACCTCACCTGTGGCTGCCGATGATTCAAATATCTCGGTTAGGGGACCCGCAATTTCCTCCCTAGCCTCCCACAACATCCTGGGATACATTTCATCAGGTCCCGGGGATTTATCTACCTTGATGCGCTTTAAGACTTCCAGCACCTCCTCCTCTGTAATATGCATACTTCTCAAGACATCACTATTTATTTCCCTTAGTTTCCTAACATCCATGCCTTTCTCCACCGTGAATACCGATGAGAAATATTCATTCAGGATCTCACCCAACTCTTGTGGCTCTGCACATAGATGCCCTTGTTGATCCTTAAGAGGCCCTACTCTGTCCCTAGTTACTCTTTTCCCCTTTATGTATCTGTAGAATCTCTTTGGATTCTCCCTTGCATTATTTGCCAAAGCAATTTCATGTCCCCTTTTTGCCCTCCTGATTTCCCTCTGAACTCTATTTCGACAATCTCTATACTCTTCAAGGGATCTACTTGATCCCAGTTGCTTATGTACGTCATATGCCTCCTTCTTCTTTTTGACCAGAGTCTCAATATCTCGAGTCATCCAGGGTTCCCTACTTCTACCAGCCTTGCCCTTCACTCTAAAGGGAATGTGCTTACCCTGCACCCTGGTTAACACATTTTTAAAAGCCTCCCATTTACCAGCCGTCCCTTTGTCTGCCAATAGTCTCCCCCAATCTACCTCTGCAAGTTCCTGTCTGATACCATCAAAATTGGCCTTGCCCCAATTAAGAATTTTAACTCTTGGGCCAGACCTATCATTCTCCATAGCTATCTTAAAACTAATGGAATTATGGTCACTTGTCCCAAAGTGATCCCTCACTAGCACTTCTATCACTTGCCCTTCCTTATTTCCCAAGACGAGGTCAAGTTTTGCCCCCTCTCTAGTCGGTCCATCCACATACTGAATGAGAAATTCCTCCTGAATACACTCAACAAATTTCCCTCCATCCAAGCCCCTAATGCTATGGCTGTCCCAGTCAATGTTGGGAAAGTTAAAGTCCCCTACTACTACCACCCTATTATTCTTGCAGCTATCTGTAATCTCCTTACATATTTGCTCCTCAATTTCCCGCTGACTATTTGGGGGCCTGTAGTACAGTCCTACCAAGGTGATCTCTCCCTTCTTATTTTTCAGTTCCACCCATATAGACTCAGTGGGCGAACCCTCGGATATATCCCCTCTAAGTACTGCCGTGATGTTCTCCCTAATCAAAAACGCCACTCCCCCTCCTCTCTTACCTCCTGTTCTATCCTTTCTATAGCATCTGTACCCCGGAACATTGAGCTGCCAGTCCTGCCCCTCCCTTAGCCATGTTTCAGTCATAGCTATAATATCCCAGTCCCATGTGCCCGTCCATGCCCTGAGTTCATCCGCTTTGCCCGTCAGGCCCCTTGCATTGAAATAAATGCAGTTTAATGTAGACCTTCCTTGCTCTCTGCCCTGCTTTCTCTGGTCATGCTTTACACACTCTCCCTTCCTGCCTTTTGTTTCTGTCCCCACTGACTTCCTACATCGGTTCCCATCCCCCTGGCACATTAGTTTAAACCCTCCCCAACTGCACTAGCAAACACCCCCCCGAGAACATTGGTTCCGGTCCCACCCAGATGCAGACCGTCCGATTTGTACAGGTCCCACCTCCCCCAGAATCGGTCCCAATGTCCCAGGAATTTGAAATCCTCCCTCTTGCACCATCTCTCAAGCCACGTATTCATCCTAGCTATCCTGTCATTCCTACTCTGACTATCACGTGGCACTGGTAGCAATCCTGAGATTACTACCTTTGAGGTCCTACTTTTTAGTTTAACTCCTAACTCCCTAAATTCAGCTTGTAGGACCTCATCCCGTTTTTTACCTATATCGTTGGTGCCTATATGTACCACGACAGCTGGCTGTTCACCCTCCCCCTCCAGAATGCCCTGCAGCCGCTCCGAGACATCCTTGACCCTTGCACCAGGGAGGCAACATACCAACCTGGATTCTCGTTTGCGTCCGCAGAAACGCCTGTCTATTCCCCTTACAATTGAATCCCCTATCACTATAGCTCTGCCACTCTTTTTCCCGCCCTTCTGTGCAGCAGAGCCAGCCACGGTGCCATGAACCTGGCTGCTGCCACCTTCCCCTGGTGAGCCATCTCCCCCAACAGTTTCCAAAATGGTAAATCTGTTTTGGAGGGAGATGACCGCAGGGGATCCCTGCACTGCCTTCCTACTCTTCCTCTGTCTGTTGGTCACCCTTTCCCTATCTGCCTCAGTAATTTTAATCTGCGGTGTGACCAACTCACTGAATGTGCTTTCCACAACTTCCTCAGCATCGCTCAGTACTCAGGCACTGAACCCATACAGAGTTGTATGGACTTAAGAAGCCAGAGGGACCGTAAACAGCAGAAGAAGTGGTCAAACAAGGGTACGGTGGAGGCTGTGAGAGAGACCAATATGGCAGGTGTCCAGAGCAAGGCGCCGACAGCCCAGTCTACAAAGGAGCAGCTGCTACAAGCCATGCAGGAGGACTTTCTAGCCCTGAAGCGTGATAATTTGGAGCCGCTCCAGAAGTCGATGGACCGATTGGAAAAAAGGCTGGATGATCAGGCTGAGAAGCTCCAGAAGCTGGAGAAGACGGTGGAGGAACAGGCAGACTTTCAAACGGTGGCGGACATGGAGATTCGGAGGCTGAGGGATCAGCAAAAAATGCTCCTGGAAAGGCTGGAGCACCTGGACAACAGATCTCGCCAGCAGAATGTAAGAATTGTTGGCCTCCCGTAGGGAGCTGAGGGGCTGGATGCCGCCGCGTATGTGGAGAGTATGTTTCAGAAGCTGCTGGGGATCGAGGTGTACCCCTGCCCGCCGGTGGTGGACAGGGCATACAGAGTGCAGGTGAGGCAGCCGCGACGAGGGGGTCCCGCAAGAGCAATGGTGGTCCTGTTCCACAGGTACCTGGACAAGGAGCGGGTTCTGCAATGGGCCAAGAGCACATGAAGTTGTACCTGGGACAATAGCACCCTGCATGTTTACCAAGACCTGAGCACTGAGATGGCCAGGAGGAGGGGAGGCTACAGGCAGGTGAAGGAGATTTTGTTCAAGAACAAGGTGAAATTCGGGCTGCTTTTTCCGGCGCGACTGTGAGTTACGTATGAGAGCCAGCACCACTATTTCGAGGAACTCGAGGAGGCGATGGACTTTGTTAAGAAGCAAGGGCTGGCTCTGAGCTGAGGACTCTTGGACTCATGGTAGACCTTTTAAGTGTATTTTGTTTCTCTCTCGCTTTGAGAGATGCCTGCAAGCTTGGATCCGTTCTTTTCGTTTTTTCGACCTTTTTAGGTTGATGTATTTTGGTTACGATGTGTTTTCTTGTTCTTTTTCGTGGTTTCCCTAAATGTTTCCTTTTTGGGGTCTCTTGTTTCGTTGGAGGTTTGGTAGGGGAAAATGAAAAAGATAATAGTTAAAAAGGTGTGGTTATGATGGAGGTTTCAGGGGAATTGTTTGCAATCTTTTTCTGTGTGTGGAGGGGAAGGGCTGAGAGTGCCTGGTACTTCTTATCTCT
This sequence comes from Scyliorhinus torazame, assembly GCF_047496885.1. Classification (NCBI taxonomy): domain Eukaryota; kingdom Metazoa; phylum Chordata; class Chondrichthyes; order Carcharhiniformes; family Scyliorhinidae; genus Scyliorhinus; species Scyliorhinus torazame. The sequence continues at coordinate 115,752,738 of NC_092712.1, read as the reverse complement.
ATCTGTTTGGTCTAAATTGCACTATAGAATGTGTGTTTAAGCAGGGCTGGTTTGGGGAAGTGGTATGGATGGGCCGGGGGGAGGGGAGCCAGGGAACAATGGGCGAGAGACGCGCTGGCGCCGAAGGGGGGAGCCACCAGGCTAGCTGGGTGGGCTAGTCAACGGAAGCCAGGTGGGGGGGATTCATATAGTTAGACTAGAGCAGGGGTTAGGTGGTAGGATGGTGTTACTAGGGGGGGAGGGGGGGTGGGGGGAAGTTGATCTGCTGACGAGGATGGAAGCTGGACATGGCAACAGTGAGGAGGTCATGGGTGGAGCCGGCCAGGAGGCGGACCAGAGGAAGTGCGACACATGGCTGGGGGGCTGGCCAAGGAAACGGGGTGGCTGATCGGCAAAGGGGGGGGGGGGGCGATGTGCCCCCCAACCAGGCTGATCACCTGGAACGTTAGAGGGCTAAACGGGCCAGTGAAGATGGCGCGTGTGTTCGCGCATTTGCGGGTTCTGAAGGCGGACGTAGTCATGTTGCAGGAGACGCACCTGAAAGTGGCATTCCAAGTTAGGTTGAGGAAGGGCTGGGTTAGTCAGGTCTTTAATTCGGGGCTCGACACTAAGACTAGGGGGGTTGCGATCCTGATTAATAAAAGGGTTCAATTTGAGGCAGAGGGTACAGTTGCGGATGGGGGCGGCAAATTTGTTATGGTTAGGGGTCAGGTCAAAGGGGTGAGAGTAGTCTTGGTCAGTGTGTATGCCCCTAATTGGGACAATGTGGATTTTATCAGGAGGTTGCTAGGGAAGATCCCCGACTTGGACTCACGCAAATTGATCATTGGTGGGGACTTTAGCACAGTCCTGGACCCGAGCCTGGATCGGTCGTCTTCAAAAACGGGCAGGTTGCCAGCGATGGCAAAGGAACTGAGAGGGTTCATGCAGCAAATGGGGGGAGCTGATCCGTGGAGATTTAGCCGGCCGTCGGCGAGTGAGTTTTCGTACGACTCCCACGTCCATAAGGTGTATTCCCAAATTGATTTCTTTGTCATGAGTAGGGACTTGCTCGCCGGGATGGTGGGGGCAGAATATTCGGCAATTACCATATCGGACCATGCTCCGCACTGGGTAGACCTACGGATTTGTAAGGATAGCTTCTATCGCCCACAGTGGAGGTTGGAAGTTGGATTGCTTGCGGACGAGGCGGTGTGTGAGAGACTCAGGAAATGCATGCAGAATTACCTGCAGGTAAATGATAAAATGATATCGGAGAAGTCTCAGCAGCAATGCTCTGGGAGGCTCTGAGGGCAGTGGTGAGAGGGGAGCTGATCTCAATCCGGGCCCATTGGGACAGGACAGATAGAGCAGAAATGGACCGACTGGTTCAGGAAATTTTGCGGACGGACAGGAGCTACGCGGAGTCCCCGAGTCCAGAGTTACTCAGCAAACGACAGAGGGTGCAGGCCGAGTTCGGGGTGCTGACTACAGGCAAGGCTGTAGAGCAGCTTAGAAAGGCAAAAGGCGTGATATATGAGCATGGAGAGAAGGCCAGCAGAATGCTCGCGCAACAACTAAGGAAGAGAGATGCGGCTAGGGAGATAGGAAGGATCGCAGATGGGGAGGGAAATCTGGTGGAGGACCCGGCAGGTCTGAACAAGGTGTTTAGGGACTTTTATAGTAAGCTATACACTTCGGAACCCCCCAGGGGACTGGAGGGGATGAGACGATTCCTGGACGGACTGACCTTCCCAAGACTGGATAAGGGGTTGGTAGACGGACTGGGGGCCCTGGTTGGGATCGAAGAGGTACTGGGGGGCCTGAAGGTCATGCAGTCGGGTAAAGCTCCGGGGCCGGATGGGTATCCGGTGGAGTTTTACAAAATGTTTGCCGAGATAGTGGGGCCAGTGCTGGTCAGGGTTTTTAACGAGGCAAGAGACAGAGGGGTCCTACCCACAACGATGTCGCAGGCCACTATTTCGCTTATTCTGAAACGGGATAAAGACCTGTGGGTCTTATAGGCCGATCTCTTTGATCAACGCAGACGCTAAGTTACTGGCCAAGATCTTGGCGACTAGAATTGAGGACTGTGTACCGGACAAAATTGTGGAGGATCAAACTGGGTTCGTAAAGGGTAGGCAACTGGCGGCCAATCTAAGAAGGCTGCTTAATGTGATCATGATGCCCCCGGAGAGCGGGGAGGCAGAGATAGTGATAGCTATGGATGCGGAAAAGGCTTTGACCGGGTCGAGTGGGACTATCTGTGGGAGGTTCTGGGAAGGTTTGGGTTCGAGGAGGGGTTCATTGACTGGGTTAGGCTGTTATACTAGGCCTCAGAGGCTAGTATAAGGACGACCAGGACAACATCAGATTACTTCAGATTACACCGCAGGACAAGACAGGGTTGCCCTCTCTCCCCACTGCTATTCGCACTGGCCAGAGAGCCGCTGGCAATTGCTCTGAAAACATCAAAGGACTGGAAAGGGCTTGTCCGGGGTGGGAATGGAACATAAAGTGTCGCTATACGCGGATGACCTATTGTTATATGTAGCGGACCCAATGGCGGGGATGGACGTCTTCATGGAAATCCCGAGGGAATTAGGCCGGTTTTCAGGATATAAATTGAACATGGCTAAGAGCGAGTAGTTCGTAATTCAGGCGAGGGGGCAGGAGAGTAGGCTGAAGGGGTTGCTGTTCAGGCTGGTAAGATAAAGCTTTAGATACTTGGGGATACAGGTGGCACGGGACTGGGGCAGGTTGCATGAGCTCAACCTGTTCCGATTGGTGGAACGAGTGAGGGAGGAGGTTCGGAGTTGGGATGCGCTCCCGCTGTCACTAGCAGGGAGGGTGCAGACTGTCAAGATGATGATTCATCGAGATTCTTGTTCATATTTCAGTGTCTCCCCATTTTCATTCCGAGGTCCTTCTTTAAGAGGTTGAATAAAATTATCCTGGGATTTGTCTGGGCGGGGAAGTCCCTGTGGGTGAGGAAGGTGATGCTTGAAAGGAGCAGAGGGGAGGGGGGGCTGGCGTTGCCGAACTTTAGCAACTACGACTGGGCGGCCAACATAGCGATGATAAGGAAATGGATGGTGGGCACGGGGTCGGTCTGGGAGCGGATGGAGGCTGCTTCGTGCAGGGGCACCAGTTTGGCAGCCCTGGTTACGGCGCCTCTGCTGCTCCCACCGGCGCGGTACTCCACCAGCCCTATAGTGGTGGCGGCTTTACGGATCTGGGGCCAGTGGAGGAGGCATATAGGGGAAGTGAGAGCATCGGTGTGGACCCCAATCTGCGGCAATCACCGATTTGCCCCGGGGAACATGGACAGTGGGTATCGACTGTGGCGGAGGGCGGGGATTGCAAGGGTGGATGATCTGTATCTGGAAGGGAGCTTTCCGAGCTTGAGGGCGTTGGAGGAGAGGTTCGGGCTGGCGGGAGGGAATGACTTTAGATACTTACAGGCGTGGGGTTTTGTGCGCAGACTGGTGCCGTCCTTCCCACGCCGCCCGCCAAAGGGGAGGCAGGACAGGGTAGTATCGAGGGGAGAGGTAGGTGAGGGTAGAGTCTCAGATATTTACAAAGAACGAATGGGAGCAGATGATACACAGACTGACGACCTGAAGCTTAAGTGGGAAGATGGAGGACGGTATTTGGGCAGGAGCTCTGGGCAGAGTAAACACGACCGCAACGTGTGCCAGGCTCAGTTTGATCCAGTTTAAGGTCTTCTTCCCGAGGGCCTTTTTTAAGCGGGTGAATAAGGTTATTTTGGGCTTGGTGTGGGCAGGTAAAACCCCGCGAGTGAAGAAAGTGTTGCTGGAGCGTAGTCGGGGGGAGGGTGGGTTGGCGCTGCCAAATGTTTGCAATTACTACTGGGCGGCTAATATAGCCATGATTAGGAAGTGGGTAGTGGGGGAGGGGTCGGTGTGGGAGCGGATGGAGACGGCGTCATGTAAAGACACAAGTTTGGGAGAACTGATAACGGCACCTCTTCCGTTCTCGCCTACCCGATACTCCACAAGTCCAGTGGTGGTGGCAGCTCTGAGAATCTGGGGGCAGTGGAGGAGATATAAGAGAGTGGCGGGAGCATCGGTTTGGACCCCAATTTATAATAATCATCGGTTTGTACCGGGTAGGCTGGATGATGGGTTCCGGAGATGGCAAAGGGCAGGAATTAGGAGGATAGGGGATCTATTTATAGATGGGAGCTTCCCCAGCTTGACAGCTTTGGAGGATAAATTTGAATTTCCAGCAGGGAATGGGTTTAGTTATCTGCAGGCGCGAAACTTCTTGAGAAGGCAGGTTCCAGCCTTCCCGCTGCTGCCGCCATGGGGATTACAGGACAGAGTGGTCTCCAGTACCTGGGTGGGAGAGGGGAATGTATCAGATATTTACCAGGAACTTTTGGAGTTGGAGAAAACTCCGGTGGAGGAGCTTAAGGGCAAATGGGAAGATGAGCTAGGAGGAGAAATAGAGGCGGGTCTGTGGGTGGATGCCCTAAGCAGAGTTAATACATCCTCATCATGTGCCAGGCTTAGCCTGATACAATTCAAGGTAGTCCACTGGGCACACATGACGGTTGCCCGGATGGGCAAGTTTTGTGGGGTAGAGGACAGGTGTGCGTGGTGCGCGGGAAGCCCAGCAAATCATGTCCACGTGTTTTGGGCATGCCCGAAGCTTAGAGGGTTTTGGCAGGATTTTGCTAAGGCAATGTCCCCGGTACTCAAAACACGGATGGTGCCGAGTCCGGAGGTGGCGACCTTTGGAGTGTCGGAAAAACCGGGAGTTCAGGGGGCGAAAGAGGCTGACGTCTTGGCCTTTGCCTCCCTGATAGCCCGGAAACGGATCTTATTAATGTGGAGGGACTCGAAGCCCCCGAGTGTAGAGACCTGGGTTAGTGACATGGCTGGGTTTCTCAGTCTCAAGAAAATAAAGTTTGCCTTAAATTTTACAAATGAGAGGGGCGATATTGTTGGAGAGGACAGTGTGAAACAGATTGGTAAGCTCAAGGAAATACTTGTTAGGAAGGAAGATGTGTTGGGCATTTTGAAAAACTTGAGGATAGATAAGTCTCCCGGGCCTGACGGGATATATCCAAGGATTCTATGGGAAGCAAGAGATGAAATTGCAGAGCCGTTGGCAATTATCTTTTCGTCCTCACTGTCAACAGGGGTGGTACCAGGGGATAGGAGAGTGGCGAATGTCGTGCCCCTGTTCAAAAAAGGAACTAGGGATAACCCTGGGAATTACAGGCCAGTTAGTCTTACTTCGGTGGGAGGCAAAGTAATGGAAAGGGTACTGAAGGATAGGATTTCTGAGCATCTGGAAAGACACTGCTTGATTAGGGATAGTCAGCACGGATTTGTGAGGGGTAGGTCTTGCCTTACAAATCTTATTGAATTCTTTGAGGAGGTGACCAAGCATGTGGATGAAGGTAAAGCAGTGGATGTAGTGTACATGGATTTTAGTAAGGCATTTGATAAAGTTCCCCATGGTAGGCTTCTGCACAAAGTAAGGAGGCATGGGATAGTGGGAAATTTGGCCAGTTGGATAACGAACTGGCTAACCGATAGAAGTCAGAGAGTGGTGGTGGATGGCAAATATTCAGCCTGGATCCCAGTTACCAGTGGTGTACCGCAGGGATCAGTTCTGGGTCCTCTGCTGTTTGTGATTTTCATTAATGACTTGGATGAGGGAGTTGAAGGGTGGGTCAGTAAATTTGCAGACGATACGAAGATTGGTGGAGTTGTGGATAGTAAGGAGGGCTGTTGTCGGCTGCAAAGAGTCATAGATAGGATGCAGAGCTGGGCTGAGAAGTGGCAGATGGAGTTTAACCCTGAAAAGTGTGAGGTTGTCCATTTTAGAAGGACAAATATGAATGCGGAATACAGGGTTAATGGTAGAGTTCTTGGCAATGTGGAGGAGCAGAGAGATCTTGGGGTCTATGTTCATACATCTTTGAAAGTTGCCACTCAAGTGGATAGAGCTGTGAAGAAGGCCTATGGTGTGCTCGCGTTCATTAACAGAGGGAAGTCGCCTCATTTTAGGAAGGATGTGGAAGCTCTGGAAAAGGTGCAAAGAAGATTTACCAGGATGTTGCCTGGAATGGAGAGTAGGTCTTACGAGGAAAGGTTGAGGGTGCTAGGCCTTTTCTCATTAGAGCGGAGAAGGATGAGGGGCGACTTGATAGAGGTTTATAAGATGATCAGGGGAATAGATAGAGTAGACAGTCAGAGACTTTTTCCCCGGGTGGAACACACCATTACAAGGGGACATAAATTTAAGGTGAAAGGTGGAAGATATAGGAGGGATATCAGAGGTAGGTTCTTTACCCAGAGAGTAGTGGGGGCATGGAATGCACTGCCTGTGGAAGTAGTTGAGTCGGAAACATTAGGGACCTTCAAGCAGCTATTGGATAGATACATGGATTACGGGAAAATGATATAGTGTAGATTTATTTGTTCTTAAGGGCAGCACGGTAGCATTGTGGATAGCACAATTGCTTCACAGCTCCATGGTCCCAGGTTCGATTCCGGCTTGGGTCATTGTCTGTGCGGAGTCTGCACGTCCTCCCCGTGTCTGCGTGGGTTTCCTCCGGGTGCTCCGGTTTCCTCCCACAGTCCAAAGATGTGCGGGTTAGGTGGATTGGCCATGATAAATTGCCCTTAATGTCCAAATTGCCCTTGGTGTTGGGTGGAGGTGTTGAGTTTGGGTAGGGTGCTCTTTCCAAGAGCTGGTGCAGACTCAAAGGGCCGAATGGCCTCCTTTTGCACTGTAAATTCAATGATAATCTATGATTAATCTAGGACAAAGGTTCGGCACAACATCGTGGGCCGAAGGGCCTATTCTGTGCTGTACTTTCTATGTTCTATGTTCTATTAAGAGAGTAAATGGTTGGGTTCACCCGGAGGTGGCAGCCATTCGGCGACTTTCTCAGGGAAAATTAAAATGTCAGCAGAAGCAGAATTCCAAGTGGGGGAGGGGCGGATTGTTGTTTTGCGGTTGGGGTGTGTGAAGATTGTGATGGGGGTGGAAATGTTTATTGTACCATGTTTATGTCCCTGTTATTGTTATTATTATAAAAACTTGCAAATACGCTAATAAAAATATATATTTTTTAAATGTTACCTGGACTCTTCGAATGCTGAAAATCGTAACAAGGTTAAGGAATTTGAAAGTTCCACAAGTTTCCGGTTTGGGGATGATAACACTCTGAACTCGAGTGAATCATTTCATGAGCACAGATGTTGTAACAAGTGAGATACCTTTGCTTCTGAGCAGACCGTCGATGAAGAAAGCACACATGAAACTGGATATGGAACAGGATAAGGCTGTTAAGGTTTTTTGAAAGATGGTAGACGTACAATTGTTGACTTCCTTATTTCTATGTGAACCACAAGCTGTTTCTTATATTGACCGAATGACCACACAACCAGTATATTAGTCCAAAAGACAGTTTATTAACAAATACACTTGTTTTATTGCAATGATTCATGCGGCTACACACTAAACTAAACCTAATAACTAAGATGACCTTTACTTAACTTCGGGGTGACCGGCTCTGTGCGGGAGATAAGGCCTTTATCTGTGTCCACGTGTGTCGGTTGGAAGTCGCCAGGTTTGTCTCGGCTGGGCTCGTCCTTCAGGTAACGATCGCGGGTCCTTGAACTTGGCTGGTTGATATGCTGCAATTGGTCGCACACAGGCCGGTCCAAAAGAGGCCGATCCCTAGTGCGCAGGGTTTCTTATCCTTCTTCTCTTTCGTGCCCTTTTGGGCAGTCCTATCTCCTGCACCAATGGATCGATAGGGTTTTGATCACCCTAATTTATCCTGGCCAATTAGGGGGCGGATACCTCGATGGCTGGGCTGGTCCTAGCTATCATTGTCCTAGGCACGTAGGCCTTTCCAAATAAGGGGAAGTGGCGCCGGTTGGTCTGCTACTGTTGTAATAATAATAATAATAATCGCTTATTGTCACAAGAAGGCGTCAATGAAGTTACTGTGAAAAGCCCCAGTCGCCACATTCCGGCGCCTGTTCGGGGAGGCCGGTACGGGAATTGAACCCGCGCTGCTGGCCTTGTTTTGCATTACAAGCCAGCTGTTTAGCCCACTGTGCTAAACCATCCATTGTAGCTCCTTGATTCAAACTCTACTGTCCTGGGGGAAATGGTGATTGACTTTTAATGGGTGCAAGTTTCAGTCAGGACTGGCTTCTTTGCACAATACACAGAGGCTTGTCTGTGTCCAAGTTGACAACAATTCCCATTGGTCCTTTGCAGGTGGCCATTTTAGATGGCTACACAATTTACACAGTCGGGACACTATTGTATTCCATTACTGACAAGTAATATTTCAGGTGCAGTTGTTAAGGATGTGTTATTGGCAGCTGGAAATGGGACTTTAGCTGATAAAAAGCTTGTTGTATTAAAACTGCATAGGCAATTTGCGCATCCGTCTCCTCGGAGGCTGAAAAATTTATCAAAGGGTATGGGTTAGAATGGAGGAGAGTTTGGGTACGGGGTCGGGACTGAAGGCGCTAGCGACAGCGCCGCTCCCGACGACCCTGGGGAGATACTCAGGGAGTCCGGTAGTAATAGCTTCGTTGAGAATTTGGAGGCAGTTTCGACAGCACTTCGGGTTGGGGGCAGGGTCAAGGGAAATGCCAATTCGGGGGAACCATAGATTTGGCCCAGGGAAGTGGGTGGAAATTTTTGGAGATGGGAGGGGGAAGGAATTAGGACACTAAAAGATTTGTTTCTAGGGCAGCACAGTGGCGCAGTGGGTTAGCAATGCACCGATGTCTCAGGTTCAATCCCAGCTCTGGGTCACTGTCCGTGTGGAGTTTGCACATTCTCCCCGTGTTTGCGTGGGTTTTTGCCCCTACAGCCCAAAATGTGCAGGCTAGGTGGATTGGCCACACTAAATTGCCCCTCATTTGAAAAAAATGAATTGGGTACTCTAAATTTATTTGAAAAAAGATTTGTTTCTTGGGGGTCGTTTTGGGGGATTGAAGGAGCTGGGAGCGAAGTATGGGCTGGCGCATAGAACATAGAACATTACAGCGCAATACAGGCCCTTCGGCCTTCGATGTTGCGGCGACCTGTGAAACCACTCTAAAGCCCATCTACACTATTCCCTTATCGTCCATATGTCTATCCAATGACCATTTGAATACCCTTAGTGTTGGCGAGTCCACTACTGTTGCAGGCAGGGCATTCCACACCCTTACTACTCTCTGAGTAAAGAACCTACCTCTGACATCTGTCTTATATCTATCACCCCTCAATTTAAAGTTATGTCCCCTCGTGCTAGACATCACCATCCGAGGCAAAAGGCTCTCACTGTCCACCCTATCCAATCCTCTGATCATCTTGTATGCCTCAATTAAGTCACCTCTTAACCTTCTTCTCTCTAACGAAAACAGCCTCAAGTCCCTCAGCCTTTCCTTATAAGATCTTCCCTCCATACCAGGCAACATTCTGGTAAATCTCCTCTGTACCCTTTCCAATGCTTCCACATCCTTCCTATAATGCGGCGACCAGAATTGCACGCAATACTCCAAATGCGGCCGCACCAGAGTTTTGTACAGCTGCAACATGACCTCATGGCTCAGAAACTCAATCCCTCTACCAATAAAAGCTAACACACCGTACGCCTTCTTAACAACCCTCTCAACCTGAGTGCCAACTTTCAGGGATCTATATACATGGACACCGAGATCTCTCTACTCATCCACACTACCAAGAATCTTACCATTAGCCCAGTACTCTGTCTTCCTGTTATTTCTTCCAAAATGAATCACCTCACACTTTTCTGCATTAAACTTCATTTGCCACCTCTCAGCCCAGCGCTGCAGCTTATCTATGTCCCTCTGTAACTTGTAACATCCTTCCGCACTGTCCACAACTCCACCGACTTTAGTGTCACCTGCAAATTTACTCACCCATCCTTCTATGCCCTCCTCCAGGTCATTTATAAAAATGACAAACAGCAGGGGTAAATATTTAGATACATGTAGGTTCGAGACTTTGCCAGAAAGGAGATACAGAGCTTCCCAGTAGAGCCTGATTCCACATTGCTGGAGAAGGTGCTGACAACAGAGGGACTGGAAAAGGGGGTAGCATCGGCGGTTACGGGGCTATTTTGGAGGAGGAGAAGGCGGCGCTAGAAGGGATCAAGGCAAAGTGGGAGGAAGAGTTGGGAGAGGGTATGGAGGAGGGGTTCTGGTGTTTGGTGCTCCAGAGGATGAACGCCTCCACCTCTTCTGCAAGGTTGGGGCTGATACAGCTGAAGGTAGTGTATAGAGCGCACCTTACAAGGGCGAGGATGAGCCGGCTCTTTGAGGGGGTAGAAGATGGGTGTGAACGTTTGGGGGGGGGGGGTTGGGCCGCAAACCACGTTCATATGTTTTGGTCCTGTCCAAAGCTGGAGGATTACCTGAAGGAGGTGTTAAGGGTCATCTCTAAAGGGCTGCACGTGAAACTGGACCCGGGCCCTTGGGAGGTCATATTCGGGGTTGGAAACGGGCGTGGAGCAGATGTTGTAGCCTTCGTCTCGTTGATTGCCCGAAGGTGGATCCTGTTAGGGTGGAGATCAACCTCTCCACCCTGTGCTCTGGCGTGGCGGGGGGACCTGCTGGAATTCTTGACACTTGAAAAGGTCAAATTTGAACTGAGGGGAAGGATAGAGGGGTTCTACAGTTCATGGGCGCTATTCATTATGCACTTTCGCGAACTGGATCACATCGAACATTAGTGGGTGCTGGGAGGCTTGGGGGGAGAGGGACTGTATGTGTTAATGGTGACTGTGGGTGATTCCTGATTCCTTTTTGTTATTTGTTTATGTTAACATGCAGGCTAATGTTTGGGATTTGGTGGGAGGATGGGATCGTTGTTATTGATATGGAGATTGACATTACATTCGTTACTGATTATTGTTTATTGTTGGGTGTAAATTTGGGAGAAAATGTGAAAAAGGAGAATAAAAAATATTTTTTTAAAAGAGGATGCAGGGGTTAGGGATGAAGACTATACTAAGCTGATAGAACAGGTTAGTGATCGCTGTGAGGTTTGTAGGAAGTACAGAAGGACACCATCACAACCTATAGTAACGCTACCTTTGGCCAGGGATTTAACGACATTGTGGCCATGGACCTTAAGATCTGGAATAAAGCTAACAATATATTTATTTTGCATTTTGTAGATTGAGCAACCAGGTTTAGTCAGTCAACCATTGTACCAAGTAAAGAAAAGAGAGTAATCCTGGATCAGATCATGGAAAACTGGATAGGGACAGGAATGGGCCCACCGGCAAAATTCCTTACAGACAACAGGGGAGAATTTGCTAATGATAGGTTTACAGATATGTGTGAAAACATGAATCTCGCAGCTATTAATCGGCTGTGGAAAGCCCATTTAGTAATGATGTGTGTGAAATAAACCATGCTGTAATAGTTGACATGCTCTGGAAAATTCTGGCAGATAGACCAAATTACAAGTTAAATTCAGCCTCAGCACGGGCGGTACATGCAAAGAATGTGTTGCAGATGGTTGGGGACTATAGTCCCCATCAATTAGTGTTTGGTAGAAATCCTAAAACTTTGTCCATTTTGGATGACCAGCCTCCAGCTTGGGAGGGGACTACAATTAGCTCTGCCTTTGCTGAACATTTAAATGCATTACATAGCAGTAGAAAAGCTTTTTTGCAAGCAGAAGTCTCTGAAAGAATTTGCAGCGCTTTAAGACATAATGTACGGCCATCAAATACCGTTTTTCAGCAAGGACACATAATATACTGTAAGAGAGACAATTTAAATGAATGGAAAGGCCCAGGGAAGATCATTGGCATTGATGGCAAAACAATTGTTTTGCAACATGGCAATCAGACTGTTAGGGTACATTCATCAAGGATAATGGGTACAGAATACAAATTTTCAAATTTTGACAGAGCAGACAGGCATGATGAGGAACCAGAGTCATCTGGTACGCACGTGTTACAGATCTATTAGGAGCAGTTAACTAATAGACGGGTGCGGGATTCTCCGAGCCACTGTACCGAAATCGCGATCGGCGCGGGAGCGGAGAATGGGCGTCGACGCTGAAATCCGGTGCGATGCCGCTCCTGCGATTCTCCAGTCCCCAGAGAATTGCCACCAATCTACGCAGCGCGGGTTGGGGGCCATTGACAGAGGCCCTCGCGGTGATTCTCCAAGTTTCTGGCCAAGTTTCCGACGGCGTGGTTCTCTCATGGTCCCACCCGTCCGGAACACTGGTGGGGGGCGGGGGAACCCTTCACAGGGGGTGAGCCTCAAAGACGGCCAGGCTAACGATCGGGGGCCACTGTTTCACAGGCGGGCGTGATCTCGGGGGTCCTATCTTCTTGGTGCTGGTCCATAGTGTGAGTCAGCCATGTTGCGCGGGGTGGCCGACACAGGCCACCGCTGTGCGCATGCGCGGACCCCCGAAATGAAGTGCAGGGCCCCCCATATCAGCAGTCGGAGCTGCGAGGACTACTCCAGTCCCCTGCCAGCTCTCTCCAGGTAGCAGCATCATTCGGGACTTTTTCAGGAAAGTCCAGAGTGATTCGCCTGCATTTCCACACTGGAGTGGGGATATAGCCCCATTATTGGAGAATCCGGCCCAGGGTTTCTGTAGAGGAACACAATACTTCTGATGAATTAGAACAGGCCATTTTTCCGAAAGGACAACTGCCAAATGTTGGTACAAAAATGACAAACTTGCCTGAAGGGTCTAGTCAATGGAAGGATGCAACTGTTATTTGTAGAGCAGGGAAGGCCACTGGAAAGTATAAACATTGGTTGAATGTACAGCATACAGGGGAGGGTGCCAAGACAATGGATTGGGAACACAAAGTTCAAAAATGGAAGGCACAGAAACGCAGTGCCAGTTCAAATAGTACATTGGATAGTGAAAAGGTCAAGAACTATTGAAAGGACATCCCACAGCAGAGGGAAAGATGAAGCAGTAGCAGTACAGAACAAGATACCAGGCGGGATAGAGGACGTAGTTTGTCAAGGTTTTGGAACATGGGTAAGACTACGAATGCTACTAGGAGTAGATGCCCACATGCTTGTGAGATTTTGGTGGCCTTCAATAAATTAGATGAAAAAGTTATCAAAGACTCCAAACAGCAAGAACTGCATAGTTGCAGTGAATTTGGGGTATACACAGAAGTACCGGATAGGGGACAAAGAGCTCTATACCACAGATGGATTTGCATGTAAAAGATTCTTCCGGATGGAACTTATAAGGCCAGGCTTGTGGCAAGGGGATTTGAAGAAAACTTAGAAGATCAGGATTTAAGGGTAGATTCACCTTCGGCAGGAAAGGTTATTTTAAAGATCTTCTTGGCTCTATTAGCCACAAAGGCATGGGAATGCAAATCTATAGATATAAAAGCTGCCTTTTTGCAAGGGCATCAGCTTCCGAGAGACATTTTTATCCGTCCTCCTAAAGAGGCAGCTAACACAGAAGGGGTACTCTGGAAGTTGAACAAATGTGTATATGGATTAAATGATGCGTCTAGAATCCGGGGCGTCATTCTCCGACCCCCCGCCGGGTCGGAGAATGGCCGTTGGCCGCCGTGAATCCCGCTCCCGCCCCGGTACCGGAGATTGGGCGGGGGCGGGAATCAGGCCGCGCCGGTTGGCGAGACCCCCCGCTCAATTCTCCGGCCCGGAGGCCGAAGTCCCGCCCAGAAATTGCCTGTCCCGCCGGCGTAAATCAAAGCTGGTATTTACCGGCGGGACCAGGCGGCGTGGGCGGGCTCCGGGGTCCTGGGGGGGGGGGTGCGGGGCGATCTGACCCCGGGGGGTGACCCCACGGTGGCCTGGCCCGTGATCGGGGCCCACCGATCCGCGGGCGGGCCTGTGCCGTGGGGGCACTCTTTCCCTTCCGCCTCCGCCACGGCCTCCACCATGGCGGAGGCGGAAGAGACTCTCCCCACTGCGCATGCGCGGGAAACTGTCGGCGGCCGCTGACGCTCCCGCGCATGCGCCGCATTTCCGCGCCAGCTGGCGGGGCACCAAACGCCATTTCCGCCAGCTGGCGGGGCAACAAACGCCATTTCCGCCAGCTGGCGGGGCGGAAATCCCTCTGGCGCCGGCCTAACCCCTCAATGTTGGGGCTCGGCCCCCAAAGATGCGGGGCATTCCGCACCTTTGGGCAGGCGCAATGCCCGTCTGATTGGCGCCGTTTTTTGCGCCAGTCGGCGGACATCGCGCCGTTGGGGGAGAATTTTGCCCCTGGTATTTTTCAGTAAGGTCAGTTTTGTTAAAGTTGGGCTGTTGCCAGTTGAAAGCAGATCCGGCAATGTTTTACTGGCACTACAATGGAAATCTTTCTGGCATCTTTATGATGCATGTCGATGATTTTTGTGAGGTGGGACTAGTGATTTTGAAGCTATTGTAATCTCTGGGTTGAGGAAAGAATTCAGGGTTGGAAGTCAGGCTTCCGGTACATTTAAATATATTGGACTGGAAATCGGACAGACTAAGTTAGGGCAACTTTCCGTCAGCAATCGTATTTGGAGAGCATCAGCCCAATAGCAATTAGTCATGGCGGGTTTCACAAAAAGACACAGTGGTTTCAAAGGTGGAAAAAGAGCAACTGCAAAGTTTAATTTGGCAACTGAATTGGTTAGGTAGATCCGACTAGACCGGATGTCAGTTTTGATGTCTTAGAGTTGAGCAGAAAAATTAATGATCCTAAAGGGGAAGACACAATGAGAGCAAATATAGCATTGGCCAAACTAAAGATGCAGGAGTGTGTTTTGAGGTTCCCAGTTTGAGGTGCTCTTAGGCACTTGAAACTCAGAGCTTATAGAGATGCGTCCTATGCAAATATATGTGATGCGGTTTCAAGCGCAGGAGGTTTTATAATTTTCCTTTTGGGGAACAATGGTAAATGTTGCCCTCTTGTGTGTGAAACAAAGAAAATAAGGAGAGTGGTCACCCTAACTTGAAGGTGTACCTAAGCTAGAGACCCTTTCGTGCAGGGCGCAGAGGTTGCTGAGTGAGTGCTTGCTGAGAAGGGGAGTGAATAACAGATAAGCTGTTTCGGGGAAGAGTGGGAGAAGGTGCCTTTTCCCTACTGTTTTGTTCTCTCTCTTTCTTCAGGCCTAATTTTGGGAGCCGTTCGGAGGAGGAGGAGCAGTCTCTGTGAGTATAAAAACCTAACGGTAACTTGCTGTTTTCCAGTTTTTTTTCCAAAAGTGACATCAGAGGGAAGCTGTGATCTGATTGGTTGATAGCAAATCTGCCCCAAATTTTAAAAAAAACACAGCTAAACTCGTAAACTTAAATTAAACTAATTAATTAATTAGAGGTGGCTGGTCAGGTGATGTGCTTGAGCTGCTTGATGTGGGAGCTGGCAGATCCCATTGCGAGCTGCAGCGATCACATCCGCAGTAAGTGTTGGCTGCTCGAAGAGCTCCGGCTCAGAGTTGATGAGCTGAAGTCTGAGCTTCAAACACTGAGGCACATCCGGGAGGGGGAGACTTACCTGGACACTGTGTTTCAGGAGGTAGTCACACCTGTCAGAGTAAGTAGTTTAAATCCTGCCAGTGGCCAGGGACAGCAGGGTATGACTGCAAGTCAGGCAGGTAAAGGGAACCAGCTGTCAGGAACTCAGGAGCCTCAGCCCTTGACCCTGTCCAACAGGTATGAGGCACTTGCTCCCTGTGTGGATGGCGAACAGGGCTGCAGGAAGGATGAGTCAGCTGACCAAGGCACCATGGTTCAGCAGGCCATTCAAGGGGAGGGAGTAAATAGGCAAGTTGTATTTGTAGGGGATTCTATTATCAGGGGGATAGATAGTATCCTTTGTGAGCAGGATAAAGAGTCCCGCATGGTATGTTGCCTGCCCGGTGCGAGGGTGCGGGACATCTCTGACCGGCTTGAAAGGATACTGGAGAGGGAGGGGGAGGATCCAGTTGTTGTGGTCCATGTCGGTACCAACAACATAGGCAAGTCTAGGAAAGAGGACCTGTTTAGAGATTATAAAGAGCTAGGATTCAAATTTTAAAAACAGGTCCTCAAGGGTCATAATCTCGATTACTGCGTGAGCCACGTGCAAATTGGCATAGGGAGGCAAGAATAAGGGAAGTTAACACATGGCTGAAAGAGTGGTGTGGGAAAGAGGGGTTTCTTTTCATGGGACACTGGCATCAGTTTTGGGACAGGGGGGACCTATACCGTTGGGATGGTCTCCACCTGAACCGAGCTGGGACCAGTGTTCTGGTGAAAAGAGTAAATAGGGTGGTCAATAGGACTTTAAACTAGAGATTGGGGGGAAAGGGAAAGTCAGGGAACCAAGAGGTGAAGTAATCAGTGGGAAGCGTAGCTGCTTAGAAATACAAAAAAGCACAAAAAGACAGAACTCAGGAGAGGTTATGATAGTCCCCATCCCACAAAATATGACACAGTGTATGGAAAGGCTCAGTAAACCAAGGTCCACCACACTAAGAAAACAAAAAGGGACAGTCAATAGAAAATTAAAGGTGCTATATTTAAATGCGAGCAGTGTACGGAACAAGGTAGATGAGCTTGTGGCCCAGATTGTGACTGGCAGGTATGATGTGGTAGGCATCACAGAGACATGGTTGCAGGGGGTTCAGGACTGGCATTTAAACATCCAGGGATTCACAACCTATCGAAAAGACAGAGAGGTGGACAGAGGGGGCGGAGTTGCCTTGTTAATTAGGAATGAAATTAAATCGACTTCCGGGTGCGGCGATGACCAGCTAAGTCGCACGTTTCGGTAGCTCCCGGTGGAACGGACTTTTGGGCTCTTAATAAGAGCCCCAACGGCAATTTTAACGGCTAGAAGCACTGTGCGGTAAACCAGAAGGGAATCCCCCCTGGAAACGGATGGAAAAAGGAGAGGGAAGTGGCCAGATTGCAGTGGATCCTTTGGAGCAGCGGCAAGGAAGGCAAGCAAGAACCAAGATGGCGACGGAAGGTGGCAGTTTAACATGGGACCCTGAACAACAAGAGTTTTTGAAATGTTGCGTGGAAGAACTTAAAAAGGAAATGAAGAAGGAGCTGTTGGCCCCGATATTACAGGCGATTGAAGGGCTAAAGGATGAGCAAAAGACCCAGGAGCGGGAGCTTTGGGTCGTGAAGGCAAAGGCTGCCGAGAACGAGGACGATATACAGGGCCTGGTGGTGAAGACGGAGATGCACGAGGCACACCATAAACGATGTGTGGAAAGACTGGAGGTGCTGGAGAATAACGCGAGGAGGAATAATTTAAGGATTCTTGGTCTTCCTGAAGGTGCAGAAGGAGCAGACGTCGGGGCATATGTGAGCACGATGCTGCACTCGTTAATGGGAGCGGAGGCCCCGGCGGGTCCGCTGGAGGTGGAGGGAGCATACCGAGTGATGGCGCGAGGACCGAGAGCAGGAGAAATTCCTAGAGCCATAGTGGTGAGATTCCTCCGTTTTAAGGACAAAGAGATGGTCCTTAGATGGGCAAAGAAAACTCGGAGCAGTAGGTGGGAGAACGCGGTGATCCGCGTATATCAAGACTGGAGTGCGGAGGTGGCGAGAAGGAGGGCGAGCATTAATCGGGCCAAGGCGGTGCTTCACAAAAAGAAGATAAAATTTGGAATGCTGCAACCGGCAAGACTGTGGGTCACATATCAAGGGAGGCACCATTACTTTGAGACGGCGGATGAGGCGTGGACTTTTATTGTGGAAGAAAAACTGGAATAAGCGGGTTATTAAAAAAGAACGTTTGAAACAAAGTGGTGGGGCGAGTATGGGGGGCGAAGAGGGGGGAAAAAGGGGGGGAAGGATGAGTTTTATGTTATTAATCCTGCGATGTGGTAACTTTTCTCTCTTCCACAGGTGGTGGTGGAGGGAGGTAGGGAGGTGGAGGAGATGGGGCGTTGGCCATGGGGGGCGGGGCCAAAAGGGAAGCGCGGGCTTTGTTCCCGCGCTATGATAATCATGGCGGGAATAGGGAAGCAGGAAGGAGGGGGCGTCGCACGGTGCGAGCCGAGGTCACGGGGGGAAGCTGAGGTCGGCCAGAGTTTGCTGACTTCTGGGAGCAACATGGGGGGTGTAACTACGCTAGTGGGGGATCTAGCGGGGGGGGTGGGAGGGAGGAGTTACTGGGTTGCTGCTGCTGGGGAGAGGGGGGACCCGGAATGGGGTGGGGTGGGTGGGAGGGCACCGCCTGGGGGGGGACACAGCTGCGTGGGAACCGGGTGAGGAGCTGGAAAAAGGGGATGGCTAATCGACAAGGGGGGGGGGTAAAAAGCCCCCCAACCCGGTTGATCACGTGGAATGTCAGAGGGCTGAACGGGCCGATAAAGAGGGCACGAGTACTCGCACACCTTAAGAAACTTAAGGCAGACGTGGTTATGTTACAAGAGACGCACTTGAAACTTATAGACCAGGTTAGACTACGCAAAGGATGGGTGGGGCAGGTGTTTCATTCGGGGCTAGATGCGAAAAACAGGGTGGTGGCTATACTAGTGGGGAAGCGGGTTATGTTTGAGGCAAAGACCATAGTGGCGGATAGCGGGGGCAGATACGTGATGGTGAGTGGCAAATTACAGGGGGAGGCGGTGGTCTTGGTAAACGTATATGCCCCAAACTGGGATGATGCCAATTATATGAGGCGCATGCTAGGACGCATCCCGGACCTAGAGGTGGGAAAGTTGGTAATGGGGGGAGATTTTAATACGGTGCTGGAGCCAGGGCTGGACAGGTCGAGATCCAGGGCTGGAAGGAGGCCGGCTGCAGCCAAGGTGCATAAAGATTTTATGGAGCAGATGGGAGGAGTAGACCCGTGGAGATTTAGCAGACCTAGGAATAAGGAGTTTTCGTTTTTCTCCTATGTCCACAAAGTTTATTCACGAATAGACTTTTTTGTTTTGGGAAGGGCGTTGATCCCGAAGGTGAGGGGGACGGAGTATACGGCTATAGCCATTTCGGATCACGCTCCACATTGGGTAGACTTGGAGATAGGGGAGGAAACAGAAGGGCGTCCACCCTGGAGAATGGACATGGGACGAATGGCAGATGAAGGGGTGTGTCTAAGGGTGAGGGGGTACATTGAAAAATACTTGGAACTCAATGATAACGGGGAGGTCCAGGTGGGAGTGGTCTGGGAGGCGCTGAAGGCAGTGGTTAGAGGGGAGCTGATATCAATAAGGGCACATAAAGGAAAGCAGGAGAGTAGGGAACGGGAGCGGTTGCTGCAAGAACTTCTGAGGGTGGACAGGCAATATGCGGAGGCACCGGAGGAGGGACTGTACAGGGAAAGGCAAAGGTTACACGTAGAATTTGACTTGCTGACAACGGGTACTGCAAAAGCACAGTGGAGGAAGGCACAGGGTGTACAGTATGAGTATGGGGAGAAGGCGAGCAGGTTGCTGGCCCATCAATTGAGGAAAAGGGGAGCAGCGAGGGAAATAGGGGGAGTGAGGGATGAGGAAGGAGCGATAGAGCGGGGAGCGGAGAGAGTGAATGGAGTGTTCAAGGCATTCTATAAAAGATTATACGAAGCTCGGCCCCCGGATGGGAAGGAGAGAATGATGTGCTTCCTGGACCGGCTGGAATTTCCTAAGGTGGAGGAGCAGGAGAGGGTGGGACTGGGAGCACAGATCGAGATAGAGGAAGTAGTGAAAGGAATTAGGAGTATGCAGGCGGGGAAGGCTCCGGGACCGGATGGATTTCCAGTCGAATTTTATAGGAAATATGTGGACTTGCTTGCCCCGATACTGATGAGAACCTTTAATGAGGCGAAGGAAAGGGGACAGCTGCCCCCGACTATGTCGGAGGCAACGATATCGCTTCTCCTAAAGAAGGAAAAAGACCCGATGCAATGCGGGTCCTATAGACCTATTTCCCTCCTAAATGTAGACGCTAAGATTCTGGCCAAGGTAATGGCAATGAGGATAGAGGATTGTGTCCCGGGGGTTGTCCATGAGGACCAAACTGGGTTTGTGAAGGGGAGACAGCTGAATACGAATATACGGAGGCTGCTAGGGGTAATGATGATGCCCCCACCAGAGGGGGAAGCGGAGATAGTGGTGGCGATGGATGCCGAGAAAGCATTTGATAGAGTGGAGTGGGATTATCTGTGGGAGGTGTTGAGGAGATTTGGCTTTAGAGATGAGTATATTAGATGGGTACAGCTGCTGTATAGGGCCCCGATGGCGAGCGTGGTCACGAATGGACGGGGGTCTGCGTATTTTCGGCTCCATAGAGAGACGAGGCAGGGATGTCCTCTGTCCCCATTATTGTTTGCACTGGCGATTGAGCCCCTGGCAATAGCATTGAGGGGTTCCAGGAAGTGGAGGGGAGTACTCAGGGGAGGAGAAGAACACCGGGTATCTCTGTATGCGGATGATTTGTTGTTATATGTGGCGGACCCGGCGGAGGGGATGCCAGAGATAATGCGGATACTTGGGGAGTTTGAGGAATTTTCAGGATATAAGCTGAACATGGGGAAAAGTGAGCTGTTTGTGGTGCATCCAGGGGAGCAGAGCAGAGAAATAGAGGACTTACCGCTGAGGAAGGTAACAAGGGACTTTCGCTACTTGGGGATCCAGATAGCCAAGAATTGGGGTACATTGCATAGGTTAAACTTAACGCGGTTGGTGGAACAGATGGAGGAGGACTTCAAGAGATGGGACATGGTATCCCTGTCACTGGCAGGGAGGGTACAAGCGGTTAAAATGGTGGTCCTCCCGAGATTCCTCTTTGTGTTTCAGTGCCTCCCGGTGGTGATCACGAAGGCTTTTTTCAAAAGGATTGAGAAGAGTATCATGAGTTTTGTGTGGGCTGGGAAGACCCCGAGAGTGAGGAAGGGATTTTTGCAGCGTAGTAGGGATAGGGGGGGGCTGGCGCTACCGAGCCTGAGTGAGTACTACTGGGCCGCCAACATCTCAATGGTATGTAAATGGATGGGAGAAGAGGAGGGAGCGGCGTGGAAGAGATTGGAGAAGGCGTCCTGTAGGGGGACTTGCCTACAAACCATGATGACGGCGCCGTTGCCGTTCTCACCGAAGAAATACACCACAAGCCCGGTGGTGGTGGCTACTCTGAAAATTTGGGGGCAATGGAGACGGCATAGGGGAAAGACGGGAGCCTCGGTGTGGTCCCCGATAAGAAATAATCATAGGTTTGCTCCGGGGAGAATGGATGGGGGATTTGGAACATGGCAAAGAGCAGGAGTAACACAATTGAGAGATCTGTTTGTAGATGGGACGTTTGCAAGTCTGGGAGCGCTGACCGAAAAATATGGGTTGCCCCAAGGGAACGCATTCCGGTATATGCAACTGAGGGCTTTTACGAGGCAACGGGTGAGGGAATTCCCGCAGCTCCCGACGCAGGAGGTGCAGGACAGAGTGATCTCAAAGACATGGGTGGGGGACGGTAAGGTGTCAGACATATATAGGGAGATGAGAGACGAGGGGGAGATTATGGTAGACGAGCTGAAAGGGAAATGGGAAGAAGAGCTGGGGGAGGAGATTGAGGAGGGGCTGTGGGCTGATGCCCTCAGTAGGGTAAACTCATCGTCCTCGTGTGCCAGGCTGAGCCTGATACAATTTAAGGTGTTACACAGGGCGCATATGACTGAAACACGGCTTAGCAAATTTTTTGGAGTAGAGGATAGGTGTGCGAGATGCTCGAAAAGCCCAGCGAATCACACCCACATATTCTGGTCATGTCCGGCACTACAGGGGTTTTGGGTGGGGGTGACAAAGGTGCTTTCGAAGGTAGTGGGGGTCCAGGTCGAACCAAGCTGGGGGTTGGCTATATTTGGGGTTGCAGAAGAGCCGGGAGTGCAGGAGGCGAGAGAGGCTGATGTTTTGGCCTTTGCGTCCCTAGTAGCCCGGCGCAGGATACTGTTAATGTGGAAGGAAGCCAAGCCCCCAGGTGTGGAGACCTGGATAAATGACATGGCAGGGTTTATAAAGCTGGAACGGATTAAGTTCGTCCTAAGGGGATCGGCTCAAGGGTTCACCAGGCGGTGGCAACCGTTCGTCGAATGCCTCACAGAAAGATAGAGGGAATGGAAAAGAAGAAGACAGCAGCAGCAGCCCAGGGGGTGGGGGGGGCGGGGGGGGGGGGGGGGGGGGGAGGAACCAGAGGGATTCTCAGGGATGTTAATATATAAGTATAATATGTATAGATTGTTGTTATAGATAATTGTATATTGGACTGTTAAAACATATTTTTGGAGAATATTTATCTGGGACAAGGCAGTTGCCATTTAGTTTTGTTTTTGTTTATATATTATTTATTTATTGTTTATAAAACTGGCCATTGTTATTTATATTGTTATATTACTGTGTAAAGGATACACAATGTACTGTGATGGTTGGCCAAAAATTTTCAATAAAATATTTTTTTTTAAAAAAGGAATGAAATTAAATCAATAGCACTAAACGGCATAGGGTCAGATGATGTGGAGTCTGTGTGGGTAGAGTTGAGGAACCACAAAGGAAAAAACATAATGGGAGTTATGTACAGGCCTCCTAACAGTGGTCAGGACCAGGGGCACAAAATGCACCACGAAATAGAAAGTGCATGTCAGAAAGGCAAGGTCACAGTGATCATGGGGGACTTCAATATGCAGGTGGACTGGGTAAATAATGCTGCCAGTGGACCCAAGGAAAGGGAATACATTGAATGTTTACAGGAGGGCTTTTTGAAACAGATTGTGATGGAGCCCACGAGGGAACAGGCCATTCTGGACTTAGTGTTATGTAATGAGCCAGACTTGATTAAAGATCTTAAAGTAAGGGAACACTTAGGAGGCAGTGATCATAATATGGTAGAATTCAATCTCCAATTTGAAAGAAAGAAGGTAGAATCAGATGTAAAGGTGTTAAATAAAGGTAACGACAGAGGCATGTCGGAGGAACTGATGAAAATCGACTGGGAGCAGAGCCTAGTGGGAAAGACAGTAGAACAGCAATGGCTTGGGGTTTGATGTGTGATGGTTGTTGTATATAGGGGGTCAATCACGCACAAGAAATGTTACATGGGCTGGGGGAGAGAGACAAGGCCGTGACAGGAGCTGCGCCAGAGGGGGCGGGGCGGGCTTTGGAAAGGCGGGAAGGGGAACGAAGGAATGCATATGGATTGGGAGACTCCCACGCGGGGAGGTCAATGGGACGGCGGGGGAAACCGGGGTCAGCAGGCGTCAGCTGACTTACGGGAGTGACATGGGGGGAGCAAAAAAGCTAGACAGGGGTCTAGCGGGGGGAGGGGAGGGGGGGAAGGGGGGGGGAAAAGGTTGCTGCTGCACTGGCCGAAAGGGAATGGGACACAGAAGAGGTGGTCGGGACGGGGGTCCCCCCTCTGGGGGACTGGAGGGTGAGGGAGGCGTGGACACGGGACTGGCCCAGAAAAGGAGATGGCTAGTCAGTGGGGCGTGGGGGGGGGGGGGGGGCGAAAGCCGGGCTGATAACGTGGAATGTGAGGGGCCTGAATGGGCCGGTGAAGAGGGCTCGAGTGTTCGCGCACTTAAGGCGGACGTGGCCATGCTCCAAGAGACACACCTGAAGGTGGCGGACCAGGTCAGGCTAAGAAAGGGATGGGTAGGACAGGTATTCCACTCGGGACTGGACGCGAAGAATAGAGGGGTGGCAATATTGGTGGGAAAGCAGGTGTCATTTGAGGCCAAGACTATTGTAGCGGACAATGGAGGGCGATATGTAATGGTGAGCGGTAGGCCGCAAGGGACGTGGGTGGTGTTGGTAAACGTATACGCCCCGAACTGGGATGATGCAGGATTCATGAAGCGCATGTTGAGGCGCATTCCGGACCTGGAGATAGGAGGCCTGATAATGGGAGGGGACTTCAATACAGTGTTGGATCCAGCACTGGACCGCTCCAAATCAAGGACTGGAAAGAGGCCGGCGGCGGCCAAGGTACTTAAGGGCTTTATGGATCAGATTGGGGGAGTGGACCCATGGCGGTTTGCAAGGCCGCAGGCCAGGGAATTTTCTTTCTTATCCCATGTACACAAAGCCTACTCCCGGATGGATTTCTTTGTTTTGGGTAGGGCGCTCATCCCGAGGGTGGAGGGGACGGAGTATTCAGCTATAGCCGTTTCGGACCATGCCCCGCACTGTGTGGAACTGGAGCTGGGAGAGGAGAGGGACCAACGCCCGTTGTGGCGGCTGGATGTGGGACTGCTGGCAGACGAGGTGGTGTGTGGGAAGGTGAGGGGGTGTATCGAAAGGTACTTGGAGGCCAACGACAACGGGGAGGTGTGGGTGGGAGTGGTATGGGAGGCGTTGAAGGCGGTGATCAGGGGAGAGCTAATTTCCATTAGGGCTCATAGGGAGAACGTGATGTGGAGATGCCGGCGTTGGACTGGGATGAGCACAGTACGAAGTCTTACAACACCAGGTTAAAGTCCAACAGGTTTGTTTCGATGTCACTAGCTTTCGGAGCGCTGCTCCTTCCTCAGGTGAATGAAGAGGTCTGTTCCAGAAACACATATATAGACAAATTCAAAGATGCCAAACAATGCTAGGAATGCGACCATTAGCAGGTGATTAAATCCTTACAGATCCAGAGATGGGGTAACCCCAGGTTAAAGAGGTGTGAATTGTATCAAGCCAGGACAGTTGGTCGGATTTCGCAGGCCAGATGGTGGGGGATGAATGTAATGCGACATGAATCCCAGGTCCCGGTTGAGGCCGCACTCATGTGTGCGGAACTTGGCTATAAGTTTCTGCTCGGCGATTCTGCGTTGTCGCGGGTCCTGAAGGCCGCCTTGGAGAACGCTTACCCGGAGATCAGAGGCTGAATGCCCTTGACTGCTGAAATGTTCCCCGACTGGAAGGGAACATTCCTGCCTGGTGATTGTTGCGCGATGTCCATCCATTCGTTGTCGCAGCGTCTGCATGGTCTCGCCAATGTACCACGCTTCGGGACATCCTTTCCTGCAGCGTATGAGGTAGACAACGTTGGCCGAGTCGCACGAGTATGTACCGCGTACCTGGTGGGTGGTGTTCTCACGTGTAATAGTGGTATCCATGTCGATGATCTGGCACGTCTTGCAGAGATTGCCATGACAGGGTTGTGTGGTGTCGTGGTCACTGTTCTGAAGACTGGGTAGTTTGCTGCAAACAATGGTTCGTTTGAGGTTGCGCGGTTGTTTGAAGGCAAGTAGTGGGGGTGTGGGGATGACCTTGGCAAGATGTTCATCGTCATCAATGACGTGTTGAAGGCTGTGAAGAAGATGACGTAGTTTCTCCGCTCCAGGGAAGTACTGGACGACGAAGGGTATTCTGTCGGTTGTGTCCCATGTTTGTCTTCTGAGGATGTCGGTCCGGTTTTTCGCTGTGGCGCGTTGGAACTGTCGATCGATGAGTAGAGTGCCATATCCCATTCGTACGAGGGCATCTTTCAACGTCTGTAGATGTCTGTTACACTCCTCCTCGTCTGAGCAGATCCTGTGTATACGGAGCGCTTGTCCATAGGAAGAAGACAGAGGGTATGGAAAGGGAGAGGTTAGTGGGGGAGATTTTGAGAGTGGACAGGAGATTCGCAGAGGCCCCGGAGGAAAGATTACTTGGGGAAAGACGACGGCTCCAGACGGAGTTTGACCTGTTGACCACAGGGAAGGAGGAGGCACAGTGGAGGAAAGCGCAGGGGGCGACCTACGAGTATGGGGAAAAGGCTAGTCGGATGCTGGCACACTAGCTCCGTAAGAGGATGGCAGCGAGGGAAATAGGGGGAGTCAAAGATGGAAGGGGAGCCACGGTTCGGAGTGCGACGAAAATAAACGAGGTATTCAAGGCCTTTTATGAAGAGCTGTACAGATCCCAGCCCCCAGCGGGGGTAGAGGGGATGAGACGATTCCTAGATCAGCTGAGATTCCAGAGGGTGGAGGAGCAAGAGGTGGCTGGTTTGGGGGCACCAATTGGGTTGGAGGAGCTGAGCAAGGGTTTGGGGAGCATGCAGGCGGGGAAGGCCCCGGGACCGGACGGATTCCCGGTGGAGTTCTACAGGAGGTACGCAGACCTGTTGGCCCCGCTACTGGTGAGGACCTTTAATGAGGCAAGAGAGGAGGGGACCCTGCCCCCGACAATGTCGGAAGCGACAATTTATTTGATCCTAAAGCGGGACAAGAACCCACTGCAATGTGGATCATACAGGCCGATCTCGCTCCTCAATGTGGATGCAAAGTTGCTGGCAAAAGTGCTGGCCACGAGGATCGAGGACTGTGTCCCGGGGGTAATCCACGAGGACCA
Organism: Scyliorhinus torazame; assembly: GCF_047496885.1. NCBI lineage: Eukaryota > Metazoa > Chordata > Chondrichthyes > Carcharhiniformes > Scyliorhinidae > Scyliorhinus > Scyliorhinus torazame. Next base: position 115,726,502 of record NC_092712.1, on the reverse strand, counting down.
GACGGGATTTGTAAAGGGCAGGCAACTAAACACCAATGTGCGGCGGCTCTTAAACGTGATAATGATGCCATCGGAGGAGGGAGAGGCGGAGATAGTGGCAGCTATGGACGCGAAGAAGGCCTTTGACCAAGTAGAGTGGGAGTACCTCTGGGAGGTGCTGCGTAGGTTTAGGTTCGGGATAGGGTTTATCAATTGGGTTAAGCTCCTTTCCAGAGCCCCGATGGCGAGTGTAGTGACGAACCGGCGGAGGTCGGAGTACTTTAGACTGTACCGAGGGACGAGGCAGGGTCGCCCCCTGCCCCCCCTGTTGTTCGCATTGGCGATCGAACCATTGGCCATGTCATTGAGGGAGTCTAATAAATGGAGGGGGGTGGTCCGAGGGGGAGAAGAGCATCGGGTGTCGCTATATGCAGATGACCTGTTGCTGTATGTGGCGGATCCAATGGAGGGGATGGTGGAGGTCATGCAGACTCTAAGGCAGTTTGGGGAGTTTTCGGGCTATAAGCTCAATGTAGGGAAGAGTGAGCTCTTTGTATTACAGGCGGGGGACCAAGAAAGAGGAATAGGGGACCTACCGCTGAGGAGGGCGGAGGGGAGCTTTCGGTATCTGGGGATCCAGATAGCCAGGAGTTGGGGGACCCTACATAAACTGAATCTGACGAGGTTGGTGGAGCAAATGGAGGAGGATTTCAAAAGATGGGACATGTTACCGCTCTCGTTGGCGGGTAGAGTGCAGTTGGTCAAAATGGTGGTCCTTCCAAGGTTTCTGTTTGTGTTTCAGTGCCTTCCCATCATGATCACTAAGGCCTTTTTTAAGAGAGTAGGCAGGAATATTATGGGGTTTGTGTGAGCGAATAAGACCCCGAGAGTAAGGAGAGGGTTCCTGGAACGCAGTAGGGACCGAGGAGGGCTGGCGTTGCCAAACCCTGGGGAGCTACTACTGGGCAGCAAATGTGGCGATGATCCGCAAGTGGGTTATGGAGGGAGAGGGGGCGGCATGGAAGAGGATGGAGATGGCGTCCTGTAAAGGAACGAGCCTGGGGGTTTTGGTGACGGCACTGCTGCCGCTCTCGCCGACAAAGTATACCACGAGCCCGGTGGTGGCGGCAACGCTAAGGATCTGGGGCCAGTGGAGACGGCACCGGGGTGCAATGGGAGCATCGGTGTGGTCCCCGATCAGGGGTAACCACCGGTTTGTCCCGGGGAAGATGGACGGGGGGTTCCAGAGCTGGCATCGGGCGGGGATTGGAAGAATGGGGGACCTGTTCATCGACAGGACATTTGCGAGCCTAGGGGCACTGGAGGAGAAGTTCGAGTTACCCCCGGGAAATGCCTTTAGATATATGCAGGTGAGGGCTTTTGTGAGGCGACAGGTCAGGGAATTCCCGTTGCTCCCGGCACAAGAAGTTCAAGATAGGGTGATCTCGGGTGTATGGGTTGGGGAGGGCAAGGTGTCGGAAATACACCAGGAGTTGAAAGAAGAGGGGGAAGCGCTGGTAGAAGAGTTGAAGGGTAAATGGGAGGAGGAGCTGGGGGAGGAGATCAAGGAAGGTCTGTGGGCTGATGCCCTAGGTAGGGTGAATTCCTCCTCCTCGTGTGCCAGGCTCAGCCTGATACAATTTAAGGTGGTCCACAGAGCGCACTTGACAGGGGCGAGGTTGAGTAGGTTCTTTGGGGTAGAGGACAGATGTGGAAGGTGCTCAGGGAGCCCGGCGAACCATGTCCATATGTTTTGGTCATGCCCAGCACTGGAGGGGTTCTGGAGAGGAGTGGCGGGAGCATTATCTCAGGTGGTGAAAGTCCGGGTCAAGCCAAGCTGGGGGCTAGTATTGTTTGGAGTAGTAGACGAACCGGGAGTGCAGGAGGCGAAAGAGGCCGGCATTCTGGCCTTTGCGTCCCTAGTAGCCCGGCGAAGGATCTTGCTAATGTGGAAGGAGGCGAAGCCCCCCAGCCTGGAGGCCTGGATAAATGATATGGCTAGGTTCATAAAGTTGGAGAGGATTAAGTTCGCCTTGAGAGGGTCTGCGCAGGATTTCTACAGGCGATGGCAACCGCTCCGAGACTATCTCGCGGATCGTTAGAGGAAGGGCGGTCAGCAGCAGCAGCAACCTTCGGGGGGGGAGGTGGAGGGGACATCCTGGGAGGGGGGGGGAAGGGGGGAGGGAAGGGGGGACTGCCTGGGAGGGTGGATGAGCAAGAGATAACATGAAGGGTTGGGGAAACTGGCACGTACGGGTGAGGGCCAGTGTACAAAGCTGTGTAAATATATCATTTTGCCATGTATATATCGTGCTCTGCGCGATTTCTCTTTTTTTTTTGTTACGAGAGGGATTTATTGTTTGTAAGGGAGAAAAATTGTCTTAAAAAACTTTAATAAATATATTTTTTTTTTTAAAAGAACAGCAATGGCAGGAGTTTCTGGGAGTAATTGAGCTCACAGTACAGAGGTTCATCCCAAAGAAAATAAAGGTTATCAGAGGGGGGATTAGGCAGCCATGGCTGACAAAGGAAGTTAGGGAGTGCATCAAAGCAAAAGAGAAAGCCTATAATGTGGCAAAGAGTAGTGGGAAGTCAGAAGATTGGGAAGGCTACAAAAACAAACAGAAGATAACAAAGAGAGAAATAAGGAAAGAGAGGATCAAATATGAAGGTAGGCTAGCCAGTAACATTAGGAATGGTATCAAAAGTTTCTTTAAATACATTAAAAACAAACGGGAGGCAAAAGTAGACATTGGGCCGCTCCAAAATGCTGGTAATCTAGTGATGGGAGACAAGGAAATAGCTGAGGAACTAAATAAGTACTTTGCATCAGACTTCACAGTAGAAGACATGAGTAATATCCCAACAATTCAGGAGAGTCAGGGGGCAGAGTTGAATATGGTAGCCATCACAAAGGAGAAAGTGCGAGAGAAACTAAGAGGTCTAAAAATTGATAAATCTCCGGGCCCAGGTGGGCTACATCCTAGAGTTCTAAAGGAGATAGCTGAAGAAATAGTGGCGGCGTTAGTTATGATCTTTCAAAAGTCACTGGAGTCAGGGAAAGTCCCAGAGGTTTGGAAAATCGCTGTTGTAACCCCCCCTGTTCAAGAAGGGAACAAGGAAAAAGATGGAAAATTATAGGCCAATTGGCCTAACCTCGGTTGTTGGCAAGATTCTAGAATCCATTGTTAAGGATGAGATTTCTAAATTCTTGGAAGTGCAGGGTCGAATTAGGACAAGTCAGCATGGATTTAGTAAGGGGAGGTCGTGCCTGACAAACCTGTTAGAGTTCTTTGAAGGGATAACAAATAGGTTAGTCCAAGGAGAGCCAATGGATGTTATCTATCTTGACTTCCAAAAGGCCTTTGATAAGGTGCCTCACGGGAGACTGCTGAGTAAAATAAGGGCCCATGGTATTCGAGGCAAGGTACTAACAAGGATTGACGATTGGCTGTCAGGCAGACAGCAGAGAGTTGGGATAAAAGGTTCTTTTTCGGAATGGCAATCGGTGACGAGTGGTGTCCCGCCGGGTTCAGTGTTGGGGCCACAGCTGTTCTCTTTATATATTAACGATCTAGATGACGGGACTGGGGGCATTCTGGCTAAGTTTGCCGATGATACAAAGATAGGTGGAGAGGCAGGTAGTATGGAGGAGGTGGGGAGGCTGCAGAAAGATTTAGACAGTGTAGGAGAGTGGTCCAAGAAATGGCTGATGAAATTCAACGTGGGCAAGTGCGAGGTCTTGCACTTTGGAAAAAAGAATAGAGGCATGGACTATTTTCTAAACGGTGACAAAATTCATAATGCTGACGTCCAAAGGGACTTGGGAGTCCGAGTCCAGGATTCTCTAAAGGTAAACTTGCAGATTGAGTTCGTAATTAAGAAAGCAAATGCAATGTTGTCATTTATCTCAAGAGGCTTGGAATATAAAAGCAGGGATGTACTTCTGAAGCTTTATAAAGCATTAGTTAGGCCCCATTTAGAATACTGTGAGCAATTTTGGGCCCCACACCTCAGGAAGGACATACTGGCACTGGAGCGGGTCCAGCGGAGATTCACACGGATGATCCCAGGAATGGTCGGCCTAACATACGATGAACGTCTGAGGATCCTGGGATTATATTCATCAGAGTTTAGGAGGTTGAGGGGAGATCTAATAGAAATTTACAAGATAATGAATGGTTTAGATAGGGTGGACATAGGGAAGTTGTTTCCATTAGCAGGGGAGACTAGGACCCGGGGGCACAGCCTTAGAATAAAAGGGAGTCACTTTAGAACAGAGGTGAGGAGAATTATCTTCAGCCAGAGAGTGGTGGGTCTGTGGAATTCATTGCCACATAGGGTGGTGGAGGCCGGGACGTTGAGTGTCTTTAAGACAGAAGTTGATAAATTCTTGATTTCTCGAGGAATTAAGGGCTATGGAGAGAGAGCGGGTAATGGAGTTGAAATCAGCCATGATTGAATGGTGGAGTGGACTCGATGGGCCGAATGGCCTTACTTCCGCTCCTATGTCTTATGGTCTTATGGTCTTAAAAGCACTTTGGCAGCTGAGACGTCAAGCCTTGTAGAGGCAGTGGATGTGGCCTTTAAGATAGCTCAGATATTGACAGACATTTTGGGATTAGGGGATTTGGATAACATACCCATTGAGTGTCACATTGACAATGAATCCCTGTCGGAAAATGTGCACTTTACAAAATGTGTGAATAAGAAAAGGTTAAGGATAGACATCGCAAGTTTGAAGCAGATGTTGGACAGAGGGGAGATAGCAAAAATTAAATGGGGCAACAGTAACTATCAATTGTCCGATTGTTTCACGAAAAGAGGGGCTAGTTCACAGAAACGTTTGGATATTGTTAATGAAAGATGCCTGTTTCTGAGACTGTTTGGTTTTTTGTTCCTTCCAAAAATGAAAAAAAAGAGGGGGGGGGAATTGTGTGTGTTTTTGAGTTTCTTGTAATTTTGTTTTCACCAAATGATTTTTTTTTCTCCAAGGAAGGGGAGACTGTTAAGGAATGGGTTAAGAGACATTCCAATTAGATGTTTCATTGATGTTAAGTATCCAATAATTGACACTGATATGTAAAGAGGCTGCAGTGGCCTTTGGAGCATGTGTGTGGTCATAGAGTTTTGTATCGGGTGTGATCAAGGAAAATAAACATGTTTGGGAAAAGGAGCAGAACTCTTGACTCTTTATTCAACAGCAGCCAAAGGCGAACAATGATTATCATCTACTGCCCTCTCATCTGATGAATCAGTGCTCCTGCATGTTGAAACTACTTGGGAGAAATACTGAGGGCAGCAAAGGAACACAACATACTCTGGGAGGGGGACTTCAATGCCCATCACTAACAGTTGCTTGACAGCACCACTACTGACCAAGATTGTGTAGTTTTGAAGGAAATAGCTACAAGGCTGGGCTTTTGAAAGGTTGTGAGAGGACCAACATGAGGGGAAAATCGCTTTCATCTTGTTCTTAACAATTGTTGTAAACATATCTCTCTATGACAGTGTTGGTAGGAATCAACACTACAGAATCCTTGTGGAGAAGGAATTATGTTCTCACACTGTACGCAATCTCCACTATCATTGTGCTGAATGGGATAGATTCAGAATAGATCTAGCAGCTCCAAACGGGACATGATGAGGAACTATATTCAACCACAATCTGCAACCTCATGGCCCAGCATATCCCTCATTCAATCATTACCATCAAGTTAGGGCATCTAACCTGGTTCAGTCTAGATGCAGAAGTGTATAACAGGAACAGGGAGACCAGGTATATCTAAAAATGGAAGTGCTCTGGTATAACTGCAACAAAGGACCACAAGGAATTCCGGTGACAGCCATGAGCTGAGCAGTCGCACATGTTCCTAACTTTTGGTTGGTTCAATTTGCTCTGTTTTATAACCTTTGCTCTAGAGTCGCCAGGTATCTTTATGATACCGCCACAAGGTTCAAGTTCAAGTACTGATCAATAACTCAACACACCAATTAGTAAGATTCAAATCAAAACACATCTATTATACACAGTAAATCACTATTCATGCATAAACTCTACTTTCTAGACTATTCTCGATCACTAAAAGGCCTATACTTAGCTTCGGACTGGCCCACCAGGTCTGGGGAACAAATGGCCTTTTGTTCGGGTTCTGAAACTGCAGGATTCAAAAGCTGGTATGGACTGGTAGCTAGGAGCACCTATCTCGTAGCGTGCGTTGACTGGAGGCTTACTTGGTTGGTGCGGCAGACTGGGCAGTTCACTCTCAAGGGTTGTTTCGCTGCTGAGTGACCCTGCCAAGAAGACTGATTTGAACTTGGGGGCTCTACATTATAGTCCCCAGGGGCTTCCCGCCCTTCGGGGCGGACCCCGTACCTGGTTCCAAGTGATTGGACTGCGTTCCAATCACGTGGATCGATTTCTCCAATACTGGAGTTGTTCCCTGATCGCTGGGCGGTCCCTGAGTGTCTGTTGGCCTTCCTTTGTCTTGGCTCCTGCTGGCGCTGAGGAGTCTGGCTTGGCCTTATTCACCTGAAGTATATCAATTGTGCCTGGGAATCGCTCATTACTATGCAGATAGCTGCTGGTTTCAGTGCTGTCTGGTTTTTGTAAGTTCCAATACACAGGATTTCTGCACTTGCTCGTTTTTGCCTGTGTTGGCTGAATTTCCCCTTAGTCTTTGCGGTTCTCCATTTTAAGTCGGGAAGTGGCCAACCCAGGTGGCTACACCCCCTCCTTGCGATCCCTAATGCGAAGCGCGAAGGATCACATAACTGCGTTGTCTTCATTCCCTGACCCAGCGAGTACTCTTCCATGGCCACTACACTGACCATAACTATGCAGTAAAAATTTTAACTAACAATTTCTAAGTGGTGCTATGTCAGACAGGGACATGTATTACAACACAAAAAAAAAACGCTACCTCTAACTGTCCTCAATAAACTACACTCACTAAAACATTCAGTCATATTAACTTCCTAAACAATACAAGATAATAGCAGCATTCACAGTTTTCCTCTGGCTTGGCAGTCAAGCACAGGGGTGTACAATATTTCCATTTCATTATTTATAAAAGATGCAACACAAATGGTCTTTATTGTAGATCAAAGGGTTCGGGGGCCTGGTGAAAACCGAAAATAGGGGATCTCATTCTGTATACCAGGGTGCTAGCGCGGTAGGCTCTCCTTCGCCATTTCCTCATGCGGATAGTCTGCACGATGCTGCAGAGTATCGCCAATGCTAATAGGGATTCGACTACATAGGAGAGGGAGTACCATGTTATGAGCTTATCACACCATGATGGTGTGGTGTTGCCTGTTACTGGGCTCTGGGTGCTATGGGGAAGTGAATCATTAACGGCCGGGGGGGTTGGGGTCAGGGGGTTCGCGTTCACGCGCAACCGAGTACACATTATAATGGTGGTGATCAACACGGAGGATGTCCTCATTGTTCTTCTTCTTTCTCTTATCTTCTTTTCTTTCCTTGGGGCTTCTGGAGTTCTGTGGGATCAAGCATAGTTTCTGTTACTATCTCAGTTAATATCTCGTCTGTTAGTATGTCTGTCCTTTAGGGCCAATTCCCCTTTACAACTTGTCACCATGTGTGACTCCCTCATTTTTTTTTAAACCGAATATTCAGGACAAGACACACTTAAAAATACTGAAACAGTGCAAACCGTCTCGCAGGCTGTGCGATTTACCATCCAAATGTTTGAGGATGTAAATAGCATAGGGATGGCAACCTAAGGGTTTCCCAAAAACAAAACAAAACTTTTTGAACCAAAAGTGCCGAAATGAGGTGCGTATGGGCCGCGACGGGTAAGAATTGGATGGAATCCCCGGGTAGGACGGTGATCAATGCCGTATGTGCTCTACTCGAGCATAGCTGACCAGAAGGGGGGTCCTCAGGCAGGGTGGAGACCAATGCCGTTTCTCCACTGCCTGAGCAACCGGCAAGAACGGGCAAGAAATGTAGTCATCGTGGGGGTTGCCGTATTGGTTCCACCTTCGAACCAGAAGAGCAGTTATGAACGGGGGCTGGCAAGCTCTCAGCGGTTTCTGCCGATAAGCGTGCTGGCAAGTTTTCATAGGTTTCCGCCGACAAATGAGGCGTGGGGCCGTGGAAAAAATTTCCGATCTTACATACAACACATCACAATAACAGTAACAAAGAACATTAAACAACATGCTGCAGGTTCCATCAGAAAGGACACCGTTTCTCCCAAGCGGTTCCTTTTTAAAACATCATCTGGACACCTCAGTTATCAGTTGCGAACAGAGTCGCAAAGGGGTTCTCGCTTTGGGAGTCAGACTCAAAGTCGTCATCTTCTCCCGGATGCCATGCTCTCGAATGTATAAGGGCCGATAGGGCTGCATGGTGCAATTTGGGGTCCATCTCGTCGTTCCGGATGAGCCTGTATGAATTATCGCGGTGCCAAAAGGTGGTGTCTAATTCTGTGGGGACGGAATCGGGGTCGTAATCGTAGGGTGGTGGTCTTTGGTGGGGTTTGTTGAGGAATGTGATCAGGAAGGGATCACTCGAATCGTGTTGCGATTCGCTGGGAGTGGGGCCTGTTGCATGGGGGTAGTAGGGAGGCGTGCTGTGGCTATTGTCTGTGTCACAGTCGCTGTCGCTGCTGCTGCTGTCTGTGGGTGTTCCGGGGCGGAGTCTAGAGTTCAGGGGTAGAGTCGAGGGTGAGTCCGTGGATGGGGTGGGCGTGTTGGGGAGGGTAGGGATACGTTGGCTGTGGGCGCGGCGTGGTCTGCTGCGTCGAGCATGACGTGATGTGCGTGGTTGGACTGTGGGCCATATGCCTTAAGCTGGTTAATATGGAACCACGCAGTCTTTCCGTTGGGGTACTTAATTTTATACACGGAGGGGCTTACTTTGTCCGCAATGGAGTACGGACCTGAATACTTCGGTGACAGGAATGTGCTGGGGTTGTAAATGGAGAGCCTGACCTGCTCTCCTACCTCAAACTCAGTCGCATGCACTGTCTTGTCGAAACAGGCCTTGCTCTGTTTCTTTCTAGTGCCTAATCTTACTGCGGCTGCTGGCTGAGCCGTTTTCACATTTTCAACTAACTGTTTGACTGCGTTCTCGTGTGTGAGGGCCGTCACTCCGGGGCTGGTCAAGTCCAATCCTAATAAAAATTCTGTGCCTTTCATGGGGCGTCCGGTCATGAGAGTGTGTGGGGTGTAACCTGTGGAAGTTGAAATAGTATTTCTCAAAAACATCAGCTCAAAAGGGAGGACTGAATCCCAAGTGGTGTTGTTTTGTTGGACCATTTTTCTGAGGGTGGCTTTTAGGGTTCAATTCATGAGCTCCATGATACCACTTGACTGGGGGTGGTATGCGATGTGGAATTTTTGGGTAATGCCAAATATCGTGAGGACGTTCTTCATGACACGTCCTGTAAAATGGGAACCTTGGTCGGATTCAATGCTGCGGGGGAGTCACCATCTCGTAAAGGTGTGGTGGGTTAAGATCTTTGCGGTGGTCTTTGCCGTGTTCGTTCTGGATGGGAATGCCTCTACCCATTTCGTAAATGTGTCTATCACCACGAGTACATATTTATAACCATTCCTGCAAGGGGGCAATGGTCCTATAAAATCGATCTGGAGGTTAGTCCAGGGGCCATTAACGGGGGATGGGGGGGTGACTAAGCTGAGCCTTCTTTGCGTATCTGTCCGGATTGTTCTGGGCACAGATAAGGCAATTCTCAATGTAGTGCGTTACGTCTTCTTTTAAACTTGGCCACCAACAGAGCTACCTGAGGTGGGCTGTAGTGGGATCAATTCCCTGATGTCCATGACTGTCATGGAATAAACAAATAAGTTGATTCCTGTCCTGTTCAGGAACCACATAAAGGGTGTCTTTTAACACCCTCATGTGTGGTCAGTGCATTTTTAAACCTATCGTAGGGTGCTGTAAATTGTCCTTTTAAAATCTCCCTGAGATTGCTATCCTGCTTCTGGGCCTGCATTAAATCCTCGATATTAGTCTGCGAGACCTGAACTGCATTCACTGGTGCGCTTTCGGGGGATGTCCAAAAATATCCATGCCTGGAACCTGCTTTTGCCAGTGTGTCGGCCTTTACATTTCATGGGGGGGAGGAACGGTGGTGACTGCGAACTTTAACAATACCAAAGGTCCTGTCCTGTGCTTTCTCTAAAATGTGGCGGAGCAATGGGGCTGAAGGGTGGGGTTTTCCGTCTGCGGAAACAAATCCTCTTGCTTTCCAGAGGGGTAGGAATTCTGTAAGGCTGTTGCAGACATAGAGGCTGTCCGAGTATATGTCTGCTGGGCTGGGGAAGGAATCTGGATGATCTATAATATACGCAATGGCTGCTAGTTCTGTCGCCTGCGCGCCTAAGTGTCCTGGTAGTTTTAAGGAGATTTCTTCTAGGGCGCGTCCTTGCGCGTCCTCGACATATATGCCGCATCCTGTAATGCGCTTCCCATCTAATACAGTGGAAGAACCGTCCACATAAATCCTTAAAGGTGCGCACGTTTCTTTTTGCTGGGGGCTCTGGGGTGAAGTACCTATCTTTCTGGGGGGGGTTTTCGCAATAAAGGGGCCTGTGTTGCGGTGCGGTGAGATGATTTCACATTCATAGGGGGTGCCTGGGTACTGAAGGTTGTCGGCTAGGAAATTGTGGGTCTTGGTCCTTTTTACAGTGATGTCCCGTCCCTGCAAAAGAAGGGTCCATCTTGCTGCTCTAATCTGGCTGGCTGTACCGTCCTTAAGTCGTTCGTCTAGTAAAAGTTGGGTGGGGGTGTGTTCCGTGAGGATTGTGATGGGGTTTAGTCCGGTTATGTAGGAAAAATACTGAACTGCCCAGAAAACTGCGAGCAGGTGCCATTCACAAGCCGAAAATCCCTGCTCCACAGGATCTAAAAGTCTGGAGGCGTAAGCCACGGGTCTTAACTGTTTGTGCCGTTCCTGGAGGAGCATGGCCGAAAGGGTGCAGTCGGTGCTAGCTATCTCTATAGCGTAGGGGGAAAGCGGGTCTGGAACCTGTAGTGCGGGGGCTCTTTTCAAAGCATCCACAGCATCCGTATGCTGCGGAAGTCATTCCCAAGGGGCTACTTTCTTTAGGAGTTCCGAGAGGGGTGCTACCTTGCTGGCGAAACCGTCAATGTGGTTTCGGCAGTAGCCAACCAGTCCTAAAAACGACCAGAGGGCTGAAACATTCTGGGGAAGGGGCAATTTGGCAATCAAGTCAATTCTTTTGTGCTCGATCTCGTGTTTACCGTGCGTGATAATCGTACCCAAATATATCACCTTATTTTCCAAAATCTGGGCCTTTTTTGGGTTTACTTTGCAACCAATCTGCTGTAGGAGTTCGGCCAGAAGCTCGATGTGCTCTGCCTTGGTGTCTGTCTGCAGTAATAGGTCGTCCACATACTGGACCAGACATTCGGGGTGAGAAAATTTTGATAATCCATTTTCCAGCTGTCGGTGGAAATTGGAGGGGGAGTTGTGGAATCCTTGTGGAAGGCATGTCCACGTGTACTGCTGACTTTTAAAAGTGAATGCAAATTTGTATTGGCACGCTTTTGCCAATGGAATGGACCAGAATCCGTTACTGATGTCCAAAACCATAAAATATTGTGAGTTGAGTCCCTGTTTGAGCATGGTCTCGGGACTTGTGGCTACCGTGGGGGCTGCTGCAGGGGTGACTTTGTTGAGTTCCCGGTAATCGATGGTCAGTCACCATGATCCATCGGGCTTTCTCACTGGCCAAATTGGGCATTATTAGTAGAGGCTACTGATCTAAGTACGCCCTGCTCTAATAAGCTGTTGATCACTTTTGAGATTTCTTCCTCTGCCTCTTGGGGAAATCCGTATTGCATTTGGGGTCTAGGGTCAGGTCCTGTGATTTGAACGGAACCAGTCATCTGGCCACAGTCGTGTTTGTGGGTCGCGAATGCTGTCCTGTGCTTCTGCAAAACTGCCCTAACCTGCTTGTCTGTGCTAATCATGGTCGGGTCAAACCAAAATTCGCCGACTGTGCTAATCTTGTTTGCGTATTCACCTATTGTGAGCGTTGCGGGGGCTCTTGCGGATTTTGCCATTCTCCAAACACATTGGTTTACCGGATCAAATGAAAGGTGGTGGGAGTTCATAGAGTCAATTCCCAAAATGTGTTCTGCTGTGTGGGGTAGATCGACTAAAACTATGGGGTGCTTTGTCGTTATATTGTCAATCTGAATGGGTACAGGGGCTGTGATGTGTCCCTGCTGTGAGTGGCCTGTGAAGCCGCTGAGGGTGATGGTGGCTGTAGTGGGCCACGTGTCTTTCTGGAATATGGTGGAGGAATTGATTGTGGTGCGGATCCTCCTGTGTCCCAGAGAAATTCGATGGGCTGTCCCCGTATCTTTGCTGCAACTACTGGTCGGCCGGACCTATCCCAAAGGGTGTCGCAGACCCAACTGGGGGAGCCTGTACACCGTCAGTCCGTTCCGTTCAGGTCCGTCTGGTCTGAACGGGTGCTCACACTATGTATGGGCTCTGTCCTATTCTTATTCAGAGTGCCTGCCTGCTGGGCTCTCTGTGGCTTTCGTGGGGCATTGCATTCTCGTGCAAAGTGTCCTAACTGTCCACAGTTGTAACACTCCTGTGGCTTTTGTGGGGGGCTGTTCCTGCTGTTCACCCATGCAGGGTTCTGGTGCGTTTTCACCGCTTGGATGTCTGCTTCTGCCTGCTGTTCCTCGGGTTTCCTAACTGCGGGTTTGTTTTGGACAGATTGCTCCCAGGTGCGAGACAATCTCTTTAAAACCCATTTCTCATTATGCGCTTCTTCTGAGGGGTCATAGTTGATACAGGCTTTTTGTCCTGCCTCTGTGGCATGGGAGATAAGGGTGCGGGTCCATTTGGCCATACCTTCTTGGGACAAATGGGCGCGGTCTAAATTGCCGAAAACAGCTGTGAAATGGATCCACAGGCGTCCAGCAAACGCTGTGGGGTGTTCTGTGTTTTTCTGCCTGCACTTATTCTGGCCTTCTGCGGGGTCACCTCTGTTGTAGCCGATCGTGTCTAGGATCGCTGTGTGCATTTCTGCAAGGGTGCCTCCTCCTACATTCTGTGGGTCAGGAAGGGCTGCTACAACTGAAGGTTCTAAGCTCAAAACTGTGAGCTTCACTTGCTCACGCTCGTCCAGGCCTTGCATGGTCGCCTGCTACTTTACTCTGGCAAAGAAGTGGTGGGGGTCTGAGGTGGGGAGGAACGGTGTGATCTTGTCGCACGCGTCCCGTAATTGGGTCGCGGTTAAGGGGGTCGTGTACAGGAATTCCGTGTCTCCTTCCCATGTGACTGTGTGGTGGGTGGTTATTGGGTTCATTGGTGCCTGAACTATCTGCTCTGTGGGGGGTTGGGGCGCTTTTCTCTTCTGGGGCTTTCCTTGCGCACATGTTCCCTGAACATATCTATGCGCAGTCTCATTTAATTCTTCCCAATCCGGGCCGTCTTCTGGATCTAACTGGGATCCAAAGGTGCTGTGGAATCCATTCTGAACTGAAAGCAAAGACTGCAGTTCTGCAATCTGCTTCCTGCACTTCGCGTGATCTAATGAGCTCTGTCTGTGCTCCGTGGTGGCAGCATGGAGTGCTCGTAATGCTGCTTTCAGGTCGCTACACTGCCTTTGCAATGCCTCTACCTATTTTTCTGTTTCCTCTCTTACCAGGACTGCACGTTGCGTGTCCTGATAGGCCTTTTCGTACTGTGTCTGGAAGCTGCTTAGGTGCGCCAGACAAGACTGGTGTGCTCACTTGGCATCATCCACCTCTCCGTCCTTTGCTGCTAACTTCCTTCTCAACTCTATGTTCTCTTTTTCAACCTCACTTACATCGACCTTGCTCATTCGATGTACTCCTTCTATCTCTTTACGGAGCGTCCGAACGACCTCCTCTGTGCCTCGCAATTGTGCCAAACAGGACACGATTGCCATCGGCTTGTGAGCTTTTCCCAAGCTTTTCTTATGAATCTCTGACAGGTTCTCCCACCAAGTATGTCCTATACTCCCGGGTCCTGTTTCCTCATTGTCACAGAATTCACTCCAAAGGGGCCATCCCTTCCCTTTGAGATATTTCCTGACCTCCTCTTCCCAAACGGGACACTGTCCTAATCTACTGCTGGTCACTGCGACCACGAATTCTTCAGGGCTCATGAGGCGTTGCATTGCCTACATTGCCATCTTTCTTCTCTAAATACTCTCTTAAAATTTGGAACAAGGGGTACTAAGGCGATACTGTAATTACAGGTACGGCTTTCGCTATTTTCCGGACTACAAACTCCCGACAGTTTTTCGCAACAAAAATCTATCAGTTTTACCTTATAGCCCTGTTAGTTACGCATGCATTAACACACTTCCGAATTATGAGGATTGATCAGAACTGCTTGAACACTTGTGGTTTTACTGTTCCCAATTGGATTTCTAATTCAAATTTTGGGTTCTCCTGGAGTGGTTAAGCCACTTCTAAATCGGGTCCCGTCAGGATGTCGCCAGTAATATGTTGCGAACTTTTGGTTGGTTCAATTTGCTCTGTTTTATAACCTTTGCTCTAGAGTCGCCAGGTATCTTTATGATACCGCCACGAGGTTCAAGTTCAAGTACTGATCAATAACTCAACACACCAATTAGTAAGATTCAAATCAAAGCACATTTATTATACACAGTAAATCACTACTCATGCATAAACTCTACTTTCTAGACTATTCTTGATCACTAAAAGACCTATACTTAGCTTCGGACTGGCCCACCAGGTCAGGGGACCAAATGGCCTTTTGTTCGGGTTCTGAAACTGCAGGATTCAAAAGCTGGTATGGACTGGTAGCTAGGAGCGCCTATCTCGTAGCGTGCGTTGACTGGAGGCTTACTTGGTTGGTGCGGCAGCTTGGGCAGTTCACTCTCAAGGGTTGATTCGCTGCTGAGTGACCCTGCCAAGAAGACCGATTTGAACTTGGGGGCTCTACTTTATAGTCCCCAGGGGCTTCCCACCCTTCGGGGTGGACCCCGTACCTGGTTCCAAGTGATTGGACTGCGTTCCAATCACTTGGATCGATTTCTCCAATACTGGAGTTGTTCCCTGATCGCTAGGCGGTCCCTGAGTGTCCGTTAGCCTTCCTTTGTCTTGGCTCCTGCTGGCGCCGAGGAGTCTGGCTTGGCCTTATTCACCTGAAGTGTATCAATTGTGCCTGAGAATCGCTCATTACTATGCAGATGGCTGCTGGTTTCAGTGCTGTCTGGTTTTTGCAAGTTCCAATACACAGGATTTCTGCACTTGCTCGTTTTTGCCTGTGTTGGCTGAATTTCCCTTTAGTCTTTGCGGTTCTCCATTTTAAGTCGGGAAGTGGCCAACCCAGGTGGCTACACACAAAAGGTGACTCTCCCTTGGGAACTTTTTACCAGGCCCTTTTGCCCCATCAACCGGAGGCAAAAACGCAACAAAACCCCCCCCAACTAACAACCAACCAACCAAAATGCTGTCAAACTAGCCATGGAGCCAAAAAAATAGTAAATGTCGAGAAAGGAAGACCCCAACCTCATAACAAGGAAACACGCGGGGCAAAGCTGAGCGGAGCATGGCAGACTGAGTAGGGTCACCAACACAACAGGCCGATCCGTCGATGAAGCAGTTGATGGAGCTTCTCTCAATAGAACTCCAGAAAACTTCCGGTTGCGGCGATGCGGAGCAAAGCCGCACATTTCGGCGGCTCCCGCTAGAACGGACTTTTGGGCTCTCCGGAGGAGCCCCAACGGAAATGTTTTGACCGATTTCCGTGTGGGAAGGTGAGAGCAAGGTCCCCCTTCCGTTGTGTATGGAGGGGACCAGAAGTGGAATGGGGGGAAAAGTGGCTTTGGAGCAGAGGCAGAGGTAGATCTGGATCTGGGGGGGGGGGGGGGGGGGAATCCGGCTGATCACGTGGAATGTGAGGGGCCTAAATGGGCCCGTTAAGAGGGCCCGAGTGTTCGTGCACTTAAAGGGACTGAAGGCAGACGTGGTCAAGCTTCAGGAGACACATCTGAAGGTGGCAGATCAGGTCAGGTTAAGAAAGGGATGGGTAGGACAGGTATTCCATTCGGGGTTGGATGCGAAGAATAGAGGGGTGGCAATACTGGTGGGGAAGCGGGTGTTGTTTGAGGCCAAGAACATAGTAGTGGACAATGGAGGTCGATACGTGATGGTGAGCGGTAGGTTGCAGGGGACGTGGGTGGTATTGGTAAATGTATACGCCCCGAACTGGGACGATGCTGGATTCAAGAAGCGTATGTTGGGGCGTATTCCGGACCTGGAGGTAGGAAGCTTGATAATGGGAGGGGATTTCAACACGGTGTTGGACCCAGCACTGGATCGCTCCAGATCTAGGACCGGAAAGAGGCCGGCTGCGGCCAAGGTGCTTCGGGGGTTTATGGACCAGATGGGGGGAGTGGATCCGTGGAGATTTGCCAGGCCTTTGGCCAGAGAATTTTCTTTTTTCTCCCACGTACACAAAGCCTACTTCCGGATAGATTTTTTTATTCTGGGCAGGGCATTGATCCCGAAAATGGAGGGAACGGAGTATTCGGCCATAGCCATTTCAGACCACGCCCCACACTGGGTGGAACTGGAGTTGGGAGAGGAGAGGGACCAACGCCCGCTGTGTCGGATGGATGTGGGACTGCTGGCAGACGAGGAAGTGTGTGGGAGGGTGCGGGGGTGCATTGAAAGGTATTTGGAGGCCAACGAAAATGGGGAGGTGCAGGTGGGAGGCGCTGAAGGCGGTGGTCAGGGGAGAGTTAATCTCCATCAGGGCTCATAGGGAGAAGAGAGGGGGCAGGGAAAGGGAGAGGTTAGTGGGGGAGATTTTAAGAGTGGACAGGAGATATGCAGAGGCCCCTGAAGAGGGACTACTCAGGGAGAGTCGAAGTCTCCAGACGGAGTTTGACCTGTTGACCACAGGGAAGGCAGAGGCACAGTGGAGGAAGGCACAGGGGGCGATGTATGAGTATGGGGAGAAGGCGAGCCGGATGCTGGCACATCAGCTCCGTAAGAGGATGGCAGCGAGGGAGATAGGTGGAGTCAAGGATGGAAGGGGAACTACGGTGCAGAGTGCGGTGAAAGTAAATGAGGCATTCAAGGCCTTCTATGAGGAGCTGTACAGATCCCAGCCCCCAGCGGGAGAAGAGAGGATGCGACGATTCTTGGACCAACTGAGGTTCCCGAGGGTGGAGGAGCAGGAGGTGGCTGGTTTGGGGGCGCCAATTGGGTTGGAGGAGCTGATTAAAGGACTGGGGAGCATGCAGGCAGGGAAGGCCCCGGGACAGGATGGGTTCCCGGTTTAGTTCTATAGGAAGTACGTAGACCTGTTAGCCCCGTTGCTGGTGAGGACTTTCAATGAGGCATGGGAGGGGGAGGACCCTTCCCCCGACAATGTCGGAGGCGATGATCTGATCCTGAAGCGGGATAAGGACCCACTGCAATGTGGGTCGTACAGGCCGATCTCACTCCTCAATGTGGATGCTAAGTTGCTGGCAAAAGTGCTGGCTACGAGGATCGAGGACTGTGTCCCGGGGGTGATTCACGAGGACCAGACGGGATTTGTAAAGGGCAGGCAGCTCAACACCAATGTGCGGAGGCTCCTAAACGTGA
Organism: Scyliorhinus torazame; assembly: GCF_047496885.1. NCBI lineage: Eukaryota > Metazoa > Chordata > Chondrichthyes > Carcharhiniformes > Scyliorhinidae > Scyliorhinus > Scyliorhinus torazame. The sequence goes on along the minus strand of NC_092712.1, from coordinate 115,708,888 downwards.
TTATGATGCCATCGGTGGAGGGAGAGGCGGAGATAGTGGCAGCTATGGACGCGGAGAAGGCCTTTGACCACGTAGAGTGGGAGTATCTCTGGGAAGTGTTGCAGAGGTTTGGGTTCGGGGGAGGGTTTATTAGCTGGGTAAGGCTCCTATATAGAGCCCCGGTGGCGAGTGTGGTACGAATCGGCGGAGGTCGGAGTATTTTCGGCTGTATCGAGGGACGAGGCAGGGGTGCCCCCGTCCCCCCTGTTGTTTGCATTAGCAATTGAACCTTTGGCCATGGCATTAAGGGAGTCCAGGAAATGGAGGGGGGTGGTCCGAGGGTGGGAGGAGCATCGAGTGTCGCTATATGCAGACAACCTGTTGCTGTATGTGGCGGATCCAGTGGAGGGGATGGTGGAGGTCATGCAGATTCTAAGGGAGTTTGGGGACTTTTCGGGCTATAAGCTCAATGTAGGGAAAAGTGAGCTCTTCGTGGTGCATCCAGGGGACTAGGGAAGAGGGATAAACGAGCTACCGTTGAGGAGGGCGGAAAGGAGCTTTCGGTACTTGGGGATCCAGGTAGCTAGGAGCTGGGGGGCCCTGCACAAACGTAATTTGACGCGGCTGGTGGAGCAGATGGAGGAGGACTTCAAACGATGGGACATGTTGCCACTCTCGCTGGCGGGCAGAGTACAGTCGATTAAAATGGTGGTCCTCCCGAGGTTTCTTTTTGTATTCCAGTGCCTTCCAATTGTGATCACCAAGGCCTTTTTTAAGAGGGTAGGCAGGAGCATTATGGGTTTTGTGTGGGCGAATAAGACCCCGAGGGTAAGGAGGGGTTTCTGGAGCGTAGTAGAGATAGAGGAGGGCTGGCGTTGCCGAACCTGGGTGGCTACTACTGGGCAGCCAATGTGGCGACGATCCGGAAGTGGGTGATGGAGGGAGAGGGGGCGGCATGGAAGAGGTTGGAGATGGCGTCCTGCAAAGGAACGAGCCTGGGGGCGCTGGTGACGGCACCGCTGCCGCTCTCGCCGACAAGGTACACCACGAGTCCGGTGGTGGCGGCAACGCTAAAGATCTGGGGCCAGTGGAGACGACACAGGGGTGCGATGGGAGCCTCGGTGTGGTTCCCGATCAGGGGTAACCATCGGTTTGTCCCAGGAAGGATGGACGGGGGGTTTCAGAGCTGGCATCGGGCAGGGATTAGAAGAATGGGGGACCTGGTCATTGATGGGATGTTTGCGAGCCTAGGGGCGCTGGAGGAGAGGTTTGGGCTACCCCCGGGAAACGCGTTCAGGTACATGCAAGTGAGGGCGTTTGTAAGGCGACAGGTGAGGGAATTTCCGTTGCTCCCGGCACAGGGGATTCAAGACAGGGTGATTTCAGGTGTATGGATCGGAGAGGGCAAGGTGTCGGCGATATACCAGGAGATGAAAGAAGAGGGGGAGGCTTTGGTAGAGGAGCTGAAGGGTAAATGGGAGGAGGAGCTGGGGGAGGAGGTTGAAGAGGGTTTGTGGGCTGATGACCTGAGTAGGGTTAATTCTTCTTCCTCATGTGCCAGGCTTAGCCTGATACAGTTCAAAGTTAGTCACAGAGCGCATATGACGGGGGCGAGGCTGAGTAGGTTCTTTGGGGTGGAGGACAGATGTGGGAGGTGCTCAGGAAGCCTGGAGAACCATGCCCATATGTTTTGGATGGGTTCTGGAGGGGTGTTACGAGAACTATATCTAAGGTGGTGAAAGTCCAGGTCAAGCCAAGTTGGGGGCTAGCACTATTTGGAGTGGCGGATGAGCCGGGAGTGCAGGAGGCGAAAGAGGCCGGCATTCTGGCCTTTGCGTCCCTGGTAGCCCGGCGAAGGATCTTGTTAGTGTGGAAAGATGCGAAGCCCCCCAGTGTGGAAGCCTGGATAAATGACATGGCAGGGTTTATCAGGTTGGAGAGGATAAAGTTTGCCTTGAGAGGGTCTGTGCAGGGGTTCTCCAGGCGGTGGCAACTGTTCCTAGACTATCTCACGGAGAGTTAGATGAAGTTCGGTCAGCAGCAGCAACCCAGGGGGGGGGATCTCTTTCGGAGCGGGGGGGGGAGAAGGGTGGACGGGGAAGGGGGGTTTTCCTGGGGGCACTTGAGCAAGAAAATACATAAATGTTCAGGAAAGTTGATATTTGCGTGAGGAATCCATTGTACAAAGTTCTGTATTATGTCGATTTGACATGTTTATGTCTTGCTATGCGACTTTTCTTTCTTTTTGTTACGGGGGGGGTGGTTTGTATGGGTGAAAATTTTGTTGAAAAATTCTTAATAAACATATTTTTTAAAAAATAAAATAGAACTCCAGAAACACAGGGGCTCAATTAAAGAGGACCTTATGTCGGCCATGAGGTCGGCTACAGAAACCGCACTGGCTGCCATAAAGGAGGCGACAGAAAAAATGGAGAAGAGACTGGAGATGCAGGAAGCGATGGTGCACGACCTGCAGAAAGCAGCTACTGACCAGGGCAATCAGATTGGCTTGCTTGAAACTAAGGTAGCAAGGTTGGTAACAACCCAGAAAGTGCAGAAGAGGAAAGTTGTGTTTCGGAGAATATGTCCCATCATCAAAACTGAGAATTGTCGGGCTACCAGAAGGCGCAGAGGGAAGGAATCCAACACAATACGTCACTAGGATGCTCTAGAAACTGGTCAGCAAGGAAGGCCCAAACCCACAGAAGTAGACTGGATCCATAGGTCGCTCCGGCAAAAGCCCAGCCAAGAGATCCACCATGGGCGATAATCACGAATCTGCACAAGTTTCAAGATAGGTGGCATAGTGGCACAGTGGGTAGCACTGCTGCTTCACAGCACCAGGGACCCGGGTTCAATTCCAGCCTTGGGTGACCGTGTGTAGTTTGTACTTTCGCCCTGTATCTGCGTGAGTTTCCTTCGGGTGCTCCGGTTTTCTCCTACAGGCCAAAGATGTACAGGTTAGGTGAATTGGCCATGCTAAACTGCCCCTTAGTGTCCAAAAGGTTAGGTGGGGTTACTGGGTTATGGTGGGATAGGTAGGGTGCCCTTTCCAAGGGTCGGTGCAGACTCAGGTTGAATGGCCTCCTTCTGCACTGTAGAGATTCTATAAAGAGCGGGTGCTTAACTGGGCAAGGAGCACGCAGTCGTGTAGGTGGGAAGGACAAATAATCTGCATCTACCAGGATATTGGAGCCAACCTGTGCAAGTGCCAGGTGGAGTTTAACGGGGCCAAAGTGGCTTTAATTAAAAGTAAGGTGCCGGAAACTAAGGGAATTCGGCATGTCCACATTGACTCTTACCAATTTTTACTGATGCACCAAAGAAAGCATCCTATCAGGCTGCATCACAGAGACTGAAACAACAGAGAGTCATGAATGCAGCCCAGTCCATCACACAAACCTGCCTCCCATCCATTAACTCTATCTGCACTTCTGCTGCCCTGGGGAAAGCGAGCAGCATGATCAAAGACCGCCACCCCCCCCCCCCCCCCCCCCACACACACACACACACACACACACACACACACACACACACAGGTTATTCTGGTTTCCAACTTCTTCCATCGGCTAGGAGATACAAAAGTCTGAGAACATGTACTAACAGGTTCAAAAACAGCTTGTTCCCCGCTATTACCAGACTCCTGAATGACCCTCTTGTGGACTGAGCTGATCTATTCACATATCTTCTCTACTGAGTAGTACCACACTCCATATGCTCACCTGATGCCTATGTATTTACATTGTGTATTTATGTATGTCCTATGTTTTTTCATGTATGGAATAATATCTGGACTGTACGCAGAACAATACGTTTCACTGTACCTCGGTACACGTGACAATAAATCAAAACCAATCCAATTACCTTCCCCATCTTGATGCCAACAAGCCCAATCTAGCCTCCACATCATGCATTCTCCAAGATCACATCCACCCAGTGCGGAGCATGGTCCGATATCACGATCGCTGAATACTCTGCCTTCTTTACCCCAGCCAGCAGCGCCTTCGCTACCACAAAAACTTCGAACTTGAGTACACCTTATGCATCGGTGAAAAGAACGAATACTCCCTGTCTCACGGGTGCAGAAACGTCCATGGATCCTCCCCACCCATCTCCTTCATAAACCCAACTAACAACTTTGCAACCCCCCTCCCCCCGCACCGAAAAGACCACTGAGCATGGATGGGACCTGTCCGTCCTCTGGTCCAGCACCATATTCCAATCCGTGATGTATACGTCGCATGATGTTAAGATGTGGAGGTGCATTGTCCCTATAAAAGGTGCCCTTGAATACTAGAAGTAGCCCTTTTGGCAAACAAAGTTAATTTCAAAGTAAGGAGACTGCTTGAATATTTGCAGGGATTGTCTTTAGCAGAAGAGAACTCCCCTGCCACCTAGATGCTGATAGGAATTTGGAGAAGTCAAGGCCTGGCATTGCAGAGACAGCACAAAGAAAGAAGGCCAAGGATTGATAGATATTGATCCTTAGAACCTACCTGAAAACCAGCTTCACATGTAGCTCAGTGAGAAGAAAGTGCTCACAGCCAATAAACAGAGCAATGGACTGAATAATAATGATGCATCAAGAGAAATTAAGTATAATGCACATTCTCAGATTGCACAATCTAAAGTCAGCCCAATACCACAGCAGTGACCAAAAATATCAGGGACAATTTGATATTTTGTGCAATAATCTAAAAAAATGGCGACTGCAATTTGCCACAGGTTTTACATTTCTCCTAACTTTTCTTCTCATTGACTGCACATTAATTTAAAACTAATCCACTGTGTCCAAGCCCAGGTCTTTAGGAGATGTTAAGGACATCCGTAAAAATTTTAACGGAGGCAGAAGAAAAGACACTTAAATTGATACAATTAAAAATTGAATCAATGGGAATCAGAGGGAAAACTGTCCATTGGTTACAGTCATATCGAGCACAAAGAACAACAGCTGTGAGTGTTGGAGGTCAACCATTTCAGTCCCAGGACATCAAACAAGAACAAAGAACAAAGAAAAGTACAGCACAGGAACAGGCCCTTCAGCCTTCCAAGCCCGTGCCGACCATGCTGCCCGACTAAACTACAATCTTCTACACTTCCTGGGTCCGTATCCCTCTATTTCCATCCTATTCATGTATTTGTCAAGATGCCCCTTAAATGTCACTATTGTCCCTGCTTCCATCACCTCCTCCGGCAGCGAGTTCCAGGCACCCACTACCTGGAACTCGTAGTGTAAAAAACTTGCCTCGTACATCTACTCTAAACCTTGCCCCTCGCACCTTAACCTATGCCCCCGAGTAATTGACCCCTATACCCTGGGGAAAAACCTCTGACTATCCACTCTGTCTATGCCCCTCATCATTTTGTAGACCTCTATCAGGTCACCCCTCAACCTCCGTCGTTCCAGTGAAAACAAAGCAAGTTTATTCAACCGCTCCTCATAGCTAATGCCCTCCATACCAGGCAACATTCTGGTAAATCTCTTCTGCACCCTCTCTAAAGCCTCCACATCCTTCTGGTAATGTGGCGACCAGAATTGAACACTATACCCAAGTGTGGCCTAACTAAGGTTCTATACAGCTGCAACATGACTTGCCAATTCTTATACTCAATGCCCAGGCCAATAAAGGCAAGCATGCCGTATGCCTTCTTGACTACCTTCTCCACATTTCAGTGACCTGTGGACCTGTACACCTAGATCTCTCTGACTTTCAATACTCTTGAAGGTTCGACCATTCACTGTATATTCCCTACCTGAATTAGACCTTCCAAAATGCATTACCTCACATTTGTCCGGATTAAACTCCATCTGCCATCTCTCCGCAAAGTCTCCAAACAATCTAAATCCTGCTGTATCCTCTGACAGTCCTCATCGCTATCCGCAATTCCACCAACCTTTGTGTCATCTGCAAACTTACTAATCAGACCAGTTACATTTTCCTCCAAATCATTTATAGATACTACAAACAGCAAAGGTCCCAGCACTGATCCCTGCGGAACACCACTGGTCACAGCCCTCCAATTAGAAAAGCATCCTTCCATTGCTACTCTCTGCCTTCGATGACCTAGCCAGTTCTGTATCCACCTTGCCAGCTCACCCCTGATCCTGTGTGACTTCACCTTTTGTACTAGTCTACCATGAGGGACCTTGTCAAAGGCCTTACTGAAGTCCATATAGACAACATCCACTGCCCTACCTGCACCAATCATCTTTGTGACCTCTTCAAAAAACTCTATCAAGTTAGTGAGACACGACCTCCCCTTCACAAAACCATGCTACCTCTCACTAATACGTCCATTTGCTTCCAAATGGGAGTAGATCCTGTCTCGAAGAATTCTCTCCAGTAATTTCCCGACCACTGACGTAAGGCTCACCGACCTGTAGTTCTCTGGATTATCCTTGCTACCCTTGTTAAACAGAGGAACACCATTGGCTATTCTCCAGTCCTCCGGGACATCACCTGAAGACAGTGAGGATCAAAAGATTTCTGTCAAGGCCTCAGCAATTTCCTCTCTAGCCTCCTTCAGTATTCTGGGGTAGATCCCATCAGGCCCTGGGGACTTATCTACCTTAATATTTTTCAAGACGCCCAACACCTCGTCTTTTTGGATCTCAATGTGCCCCAGGCTATCTACACACCCTTCTCCAGACTCAACATCCACCAATTCCTTCTCTTTGGTGAATACTGATGCAAAGTATTCATTTAGTACCTCGCCCATTTCCTCTGGCTCCACACATAGATTCCCTTGCCTATCCTTCAGTGGGCCAACCCTTTCCCTGGCTACCCTCTTGCTTTTTATGTACGTGTAAAAAACCTTGGTATTTTCCTTAACCCTATTTGCCAATGATTTTTCGTGACCCCTTCTAGCCCTCCTGACTCCTTGCTTAAGTTCCTTCCTACTTTCCTTATATTCCACATAGGCTTCGTCTGTTCCCAGCCTTTTAGCCCTGACAAGTGCCTCCTTTTTCTTTTTAACGAGGCCTACAATATCTCTCGTTATCCAAGGTTCCCAAAAATTGCCGTATTTATCCTTCTTCCTCACAGGAACATGCCGTCCTGAATTCCTTTCAACTGACACTTGAAAGCCTCCCACATGTCAGATGTTGATTTGCCCTCAAACATCCGCCCCCAATCTAGGTTCTTCAGTTCCCACCTAATATTGTAATAATTAGCCTTCCCCAATTTAGCACATTCACCCTAGATCCACTCTTATCCTTGTCCACCAGCACTTTAAAACTTACTGAATTGTGGTCACTGTTCCCGAAATGCTCCCCTACTGAAACTTCTACCACCTGGCCGGGCTCATTCCCCAATACCAGGTCCAGTACAGCCCCTTCCCTAGTTGGACTGTCAACATATTGTTTTAAGAAGCCCTCCTGGATGCTCCTTACAAACTCTGCCCCGTCTAAGCCCCTGGCACTAAGTGAGTCCCAGTCAATATTGCGGAAGCTGAAGTCTCCCATCACAACAACCCTGTTGTTTTCACTCTTTTCCAAAATCTGTCTACCTATCTGCTCCTCTATCTCCCACTAGCTGTTGGGAGGTCTGTAGTAAACCCCCAAAATTGTGACTGCACCCTTCTTATTCCTGATCTCTACCCATATAGCCTCACTGCCCTCTGAGGTGTCCTCCCGCAGTACAGCTGTGGTATTCTCCCTAACCAGTAGCGCAACTCCGCCACCCCTTTTACATCCCCCTCTATCCCGCCTGAAACATCTAAATCCTGGAACGTTTAGCTGCCAATCCTGCCCTTCCCTCAACCAGGTCTCTGTAATGGCAACATCATAGTTCAAAGTACTAATCCAAGTTTTAAGTTCATCTGCCTTACCCGTAATACTTCTTGCATTAAAACATATGCTCTTCAGGCCACCAGACCCGCTGTGTTCAGCAACTTCTCCCTGTCTGCTCTGCCTCAGAGCCATACTGGCCCTATTCCCTAGTTCTCCCTCAATGCTCTCACCTTCTGACCTATTGCTCCCGTGCCCACCCCCCTGCCATACTAGTTTAAACCCTCCCGTGTGACACTAGCAAACCTCGTGGCCAGGATATTTATGCCTCTCCAGTTTAGATGCAACCCGTCCTTCTTATATAGGTCACACCTGCCCCGGAAGAGCTCCCAGTGGTCCAGATAACGGAAACCCTCCCTCCTACACCAGCTGTTTAGCCACCTGTTTAGCTGCTCTATCTTCCTATTTCTAGCCTCACTGGCACGTGGCACAGGGAGTAATCCTGAGATTACAACCCTAGAGGTCCTGTCTTTTAACTTTCTGCCTAGCTCCCTGAACTCCTGCTGCAGGACCTCATGCCTCTTCCTGCCTATGTCGTTAGTACCAATATGTACAACGACCTCTGCCTGTTTGCCCTCCCCCTGCAGGAGTTCCTCAGGGTAGTGTCCTAGGCCTAACCATCTCCAGCTGCTTCATGGATGACTAGCCCTCTATCATAATGTCAGAAGTAGGGATGTTCACTGATCCACATCCTGTGAAAGAACAAAAAGACCTATGTGGTTCAATGTAAAATTTTATTAGGCTACACTACTATAAAATGCTTGGGGCTATTTTACTATGTTACAGGTAAATGCAATTTGTTGCTATTGTTGGTTGAAGGTACAATGGCAGAGCAGACTGAAAGGAAAGCATCACTAAGTCACCAAAAGAAAGGGAGAGTTTGATCATTGGCATTTTACTAGGAGTCTCTCTTGGTCTGTACAGGGAATGGGAGAACGTGAGGCTAAGCGGAGCAGCACCTGATACTGCAAGAGAGAGATAGGAGGGCAAGAGGGGCTCCTTATCCCGGAGTATTGTACTGTACACACCTCCTCCACTTGGATCTATCATGCCACATCTGAGACCTATGTACCTCTGACATCCTGCAATATGCCAGTGTGACATTCAGAGTGGTCCACATCTTCAGCAGAAGCGGGTGCCAGGAGCCCACATATAGTGCTCCATGAAAATTACATTCAATCAGCATTTTAGCGCAAACCCCGAAGGTGGCTGGCTTCGCATCTCTCAAATATTTATGGTAATCCATGATTAGGGCCAAAATAGCGCACCAGTTCAAAATTTTCAAAACTTATGTCTCATATGACAGTACCAATTTAGTATCCGTTTTCAGCCATTGACCAAAATGACCTCTGCCTCTGTGACCCACCCTGAGGTCATTTCTTCCAATGTCTATTTCTTTGCCTTGGTCAATATATTTTTGAATATTTTTGATGCATCATATGACATTTCTCTACATTAAAGGTGTTATATAAATGTTGTTGATGTAAGATGCAATGTATTATTTTTCTGCCATGCAGAACTGTGTCCGTTTACAAAGTTTAATCATTGTTAAATTAACGACTCATGCCAGAATTTAATATTTGGTGAGGGAATTGTGCACAGTGGGAGCAGAGTCTAATTCTTCTTCAGCTAGTACCCAGGATGAAATGTCTGCCTTTCCCTTCTGTGTGCTAATTTTTCAAAGTCACAGGACGCAGACATTTGTTTATCTGTGCAAATAAGATATTTTTAGTTACATTACAAGTGACTGTTCTTTGTAAACTGACAGGATTTTGCATGTGAGCCAATAAACCGCAAGTAGATTGCCTCAAATAAATTTGCCTTTAAGTGCAACAAGCGCACCACAGAAAGTCTAACATGATAGTCAGAAATAAAGCACATGCACTTGTCAATTATCACTTTTCACAATCTCAGAATGTTCCAAAGTGCTTTACAACCAATGAAGTACTTTTGAGGTTTGCCCACTGTTGTAACGTAGGAAATGACATGGCCGAAAAACACAACAGCCAATTTGTGCACAGCATTCTCCTATATACAGCAATGTGATCATGATCATCTAAACTGTTTTAGTGATGTTGGCTGAGGGATAAACATTGGTCAGGGTATCGGAGATAATTTGCCTCCTCTGTTTGGAAATAGTGCAGATGGTGTAACTTCTCAACCGAAATACAGTACTGAAGCCTCAATATAGATTTTTGAACTTAAGTTTCTGGAGTAGATTTGAAACCATAACCCTCTGACCAACTGAACTGCAGTTGACACTGTAAGGTGGCATGGTAGCACAGTGGTTAGCATCGTTGCTTCACAGCGCCAGGATCGCAGGTCCGATTCCCGGCTTGGGTCACTGGCTGTGCAGAGTCTGCACATTCTCCCCGTGTCTGCGTGGGATTCCTCCAGGTGCTCCAGTTTCCTCCCGAAAGATGTACTGTTAGGTAATTTAGACATTCTGAATTCCCCCTCCGTGTACCCGGACAGGCGCCGTAATGTGGCAACGAGGGCCTTTTCACGGTAACCTCATTGCAGTGTTAATGTAAGCCTACTTGTGACAATAAAGATTATTATTAAATGGTTACATATACAAATTTCCATGACAGTGCCCATTGGGATGATGTGGTATGTTAAGTGTTATACTCAGGGTGCTGTTCTGTTAAAATGGATTTGCAACCCTGTAAAACTACAAATTCTAATTGCAAAGTAAGCAAATGCTTAGGTTAACCAGAGTTTAATGTTTTTTCTCATTAGGATACATGTACTGTATAGATTAGAATGTATTGGTCAGTTGCAGGCTGCAGGAGCATGTTGCTCTTTAAAATGTGTAGCAAACTGCACCGGGGAACGAGCCAGGGATGCCCCCTCTCCCCACTGTTGTTCGCGCTAGCTATAGAGCCGCTGGCAATTGCTCTGAGAGCCTCAAGGGGCTGGTCCAGGGGCAGGGGGGGGGGGGGGGGGGGGGCACAGAGTCTTAGTAGGTGGAAGCATTAGGTAGCTAGGCATCCAAGTGGCACAGGAATGGGACCGGCTGCATAAATTAAATCTGGCCCGACAAGTAGACAAAATGAAGGGCGATTTCCGGAGATGGGACTTGCTTCCTTTGTCACTAGCTGGGAGGGATCAGACGGTGAAGATGACAGTCCTCCCGAGATTCCTGTTTGTATTTCAGTGTCTCCCCATTTATATTCCGCGGTCCTTTTTTAAACGGGTCAATAAAGTGATCACTGGCTTTGTTTGGGCGGGCAAGACCCCGCGAGTAAGAAAGGTAATGCTTGCGCGGAGTTGGGGAGAGGGCGGGCTGGCGCTGCTGGATTTTGGTAACTATTACTGGGCAGCGAATATAGCCATGATCAGGAAGTGGGTGGTGGGGGGAAGGTCGACATGAGAGCGTACGGAGGCGGCTTCATGCAAGGGCACCAGTCTGGGTGCATTGGTAACTGCGCCTCTGCCATTCACGCCGGCACGGTAGTCCACCAGCCCCGTGGTGGTGACGGCCCTGAGAGTCTAGGGGCAATGGAGGAGACATGTGGGAGCAGATGGAGCATCAGTTTGGTCCCCAATCTGTAATAATCACTGGTTTGCCCCGGGAAGTATGGATGGGGGTTCCGGATATGGCAGAGAGCAGGGATTGTGTGGAAAGCACAATTGCTTCACAGCTCCAGGGTCCCAGGTTCGATTCCGGCTTGGGTCACTGCCTGTGCGGAATCTGCACATCCTCCCCGTGTGTGCATGGGTTTCCTCCGGGTGCTCCGGTTTCCTCCCACAGTCCAAAGATGTGTAGGTTAGGTGGATTGGCCATGATAAATTGCCCTTAGTGTTGGGTGGAGTTACTGGGTTATGGGGATAGGGTGGAGGTGTTGACCTTGGGTGGGGTGCTCTTTCCAAGAGCCGGTGCAGACTCGATGGGCTGAATGGCCTCCTTCTGCACTGTAAATTCTATGATAATTCTATGATTGAGAGGATGGTGGATATGTTTATAGAGGGGTGCTTTCTGAGTATGAGGGCGCTGGAGGAGAAGTTTGGGTTGGCGAGGGGAAATGAATTCAGATACCTGCAGGTGCGAGACTTCCTACGTAGACAGGTGTCAACCTTCCCGCTCCTACCACCAAGGGGGATTCAGGACAGGGTAGTTTCCAGAGGGTGGGTGGGAGTGGGGAGCGTTACTGACATTTACAAGGAACTTATGGGGTCAGAGGAGACGCAGACCGAGGAGCTGAAGCGCAAGTGAGAGGAGGAGTTGGGAGGAGAGATAGAGGATGGCCTATGGGCGGACACGTTGAATAGAGTCAACGCGTCCACAACATGTGCCAGACTCAGCCTGATACAATTCAAGGTCGTTCATCGGGCTCACATGACAGCAGCCTGGATGAGCAGATTCTTTGGGGTGGAAGACAGGTGCAAAGTGTGCGGGAGGACCAGCGAACCATGTCCACATGTTCTGGACATGTCCGAAGCTTAGGGGATTTTGGCAGGGGTTTGCAGATGTCATGTCCACAGTGTTAAAACAAGGGTGGCACCGAGTCCAGAGGTGGCAATTTTCGGGGTGTCGGAAAATCCGGGAATCCAGGAGAAAGAGGCAGACGTTCTGGCCTTTACTTCCCTGGCAGACCGGAGATGGATACTATTAGCTTGGAGGGACTCAAAGCCCCCGAAGTCGGCGACCTGTCTATCGGACATGGCTAGCTTTCTCTGTTTGGAGAAAATCAAGTTCGCCATGAGAGAGTCAAAGTTAGGGTTCGCCCGGAGGTGGCAACCGTTCGTCGACTTCTTTGCAGAAAATTAATCGTCAGCAGAAGGGTTGGGGGTTAGTTTGGCTTGGAGTGGGGGGTTGATGGGGGCGAGACGGGAGGGAGACGGCTTTTGCACTATGTTTATAGATTCATGTACATTGTTTGTTTTGTTGTTGTTGTGGTACCAAAAATACCTCAATAAAATATTTTTTTTTTTAAAGTGTAGCAAAATTTACTACCTCTAGAGTGACATCTGCATATATCATTTTAATATATTACTTACAGATAGATTATATCAAAACTGATGCTTTCTTATCGTGGAAATCAACAGTTAGAGCCAAATATCATTATGTTTTTTTCAAAGCTTTGACAAAAGGTCATCGGGACTCAAAATATTAGCTCTTTTCTCTCCCCACAGATGCTGCCAGACCTGCTGTGATTTTCCAGCATTTTCTCTTTTGGTTTCAGATTCCAGCATCCGCAGTAATTTGCTTTCATCATTATGGTTTTGTCATTTATAGCACCATCAATCAACCGGAAAAGTCAGCTAAAAGGGGTGTTTGCAAATGTCCCCAAAACCTTGCACACTTGTTCTCACTGAGCCTGTCGTGTTGCCGAGCGATCTCACTTGTGTGATTTCCGGTGCACTGCACGATTCATTTCAATAAATCTTTTTAAGAATATTAATTCAACTAAATTGCAACTGCCATTTGTTGTGGGCCAGGGTTTAAAGAACCCCAAAGTGTATCATGGAGTTCACCTGATCCACAACTTTTAATAGATTGTGGTATGGGGAGCACATGGCCCACTCTACAGGTGTGGTACAGCAGAAATGGAAAAGTATTTTTTAAAGCAAAACACTGTTTATTCTATGAACTCAAGTTAACCTTTTTAAAACATACAGTGAACATCTTAGCAACCATTAATTCAAATACAACCCCCAAAGAATACAACACTAAGTAATCCTTAAGCTGTCATTTTAACATCCATAAGACTTAAAAAAGAACTTTTAACAGAAGCACATCAGGTTAAAGTCACTACAGAGAGCAGTTATTAGTTTTAAATCACCAAAGGATAGATTTACATTCTTTAGATTACAGAGAGAAAGGCTAATACCCCTTCTGGCTGTACCTGCAGCTATCCAGCTCTGAAAAACGAAACTAAAACACACCCTGTAGCAAACAAAAGTAAAACAAAAGTAAAAAGCTGACAGACAGCCCAGCTCCACCCACACTCTGACATCATTGATAAACACCCATTTCTTAAAGGTGCTCTCACAGGCCACTTTGAAGAAATAAAATCTCAATGGAGCTTTTAACCAACATGTTTTTTTCAAAGCAGTGATTGTTGTTTTGTAGGCAAATACAACAACCAGTTTACACAAATTAGGTCACACAAACAGCCATGTGATGAAATGACCATATTTTATTGGTGGCAGTTGAAGGATACGTTATCGCTAGGCAGCTCCTCACAATTACTTCATGGGAGCCCCCATCTGAACATAGAGACAGGGCCTCATTTACTTTCTCGTCCAAAAAGTGGCACTTCCAACCACATGTCACTCCCTCCAATTTCTGTAATCAACTATCAGTTTTAGGTTATGTGCTCAAGCTCTGGAGTGGGCTTTAAATCAACAATCTTCGGATTTAGCCAATAGCGTCATTAGTGATCAAGGTGGCATTGCCCAACAAACCGTCTATCTCTTCTTTTATGACCTAAATTTTCCCCTTCGAAATTTCATTTCTATCACCTGAAATTATTAACAGAATTTCTTTACAACCTATCAACAGCCCCTTTGACGCTTAATAACTGTCCAATTTATCCAAATCTCCAATCTCGAACAGGATTGTCCAAAGTCCGGTGCCAATGCCACGAAGGACTGGGAGTCCTGATGAAAACTAGAATGACCCCACTTCTGAGTATGTTTCCAATCTGCTGATTTGCTCCATTGGCCGTGTATGGACCTGGGGGGTTTGGAAAGGGGTCGATTTTAGTGCCGTTGCCTTGCTGGCCAATGACTCCAACCCCTTCCCACAAGATCTGCCAGGATTAGTAAGAATTGTACGTAAACTAATCGAAGCATAAGTCTTAAACATTAAGTGTCTAGCCCTCACGGGTTTGCGACTGTACAGTTCACAGAGATTTGGACACGGCTGTTCTATAACCTGGTGTTAAGCCCTTTATCAATAACCTGCCCCTCCCTTTAACCCGATACCTTCCACTTTGTCAGACGCAAGCGTCCCGTATAGCAGACCACTCGCTCTCCAGTCTATCCCCTTTACCCAACCTGAGCCAGTCACTTCTCCCGCCCCGCCCTGTCCACCAGCTCCTCCCCGCCGACTCCCTTTCTCTCGGTGTGTGTGAAGATGGCGCCGATCGAGGCCAACAAGTCGCGGAGACGGGCCACACACTTGCCGGCGCACAGCAAGTGTGTGAGCGGTGGAGAGGGTGAGCGGCGGCAGGCGGCCGGAGAGGAGGAGGATGAAGAGGAGAATAACCTGTGGTAAGGGCGGTTGCTGCTGGCGGGGCCCCGGCTTATCCTGGCGCGGCCTCTCGGAGCCGCGCTCTGTCCGCTCCCGGCCCAGTCCGGCTGTACTGACCGTCTCCTCTCTTAACAGGTCGTCCATCCTGAGTGAGGTGTCCACCCGCTCCCGTTCCAAGCTGCCGTCCGGTAAAGCTGTGCTGGTGACCGGTGAGTCAAGAAATGTCTCCCCTCCGGGGAGCGGCCGCCATCGTTTATTATTATTCTGCTTCTCTCAGCCCTTTGTCGGCGGTGTCTTCTCCCTGGAGGGGGGAGCCGAGCCGACCCTCCCCTGGAATGGCGGCCGTTGTCCTTCCCAACAACAAAAGCCTGGCGCCCTGTCCGGCGTTGTCCGTTCCTCCGGGGCTGACCTCACCTCACCCGCCGTTTGTCCGAGGCCGCCCGCCCGCCGTGTAAAGGGAGCCCGTTCATCCCGCCGCCTCCGGGCCTGGCGTTGCCATGGGAAACCAGGCAGATGGGCCAAGTGCTGGACCTCGGCTCCAGGCATCTTCCACTTGTTTTTCTGCATTCAGCAGCTCGGGGGTTTTACTCTCTTCACCCGATTGACGAAGAAGGGCCTCGGACAATAAAGCATAAGGTTTAATTTTATTTTGGGTACGTGTTACGAGTCTTATGATTTTGAAGTCAATGAGTTGTTGTTTGAACTGGATTCCTGGGATCGAAATATTTGTTGTTTTCGACCTACTTGTAACTGGTCTTTTGTATCCAGCATTCCAATGAAACTGAAATGCTGTTACACAAAATGGAACACAGACCAAAGATAATTTTAAATTCTTTTGTGAAACAGTAACTCATTAAGATTAGAAAGGGCAGAACTAAAAATCATAGAACAGTACACCAAAGGAGAAGGCAATTTGATTGATTGAACCTGCACCTCTGATTGTCGACCATTGAGCCATTGGAAACATTTACTGTTTTAAACCCCTTCATGATTTAAGCCATCTTTACCAAATCTCTTTTTGGCCCTCTGAGAACAACCAGCTCTTCCACACAATTGTAGTTCCTTCTACAGATCCATTCTACAGATGTTGCTCATTGTTACCTTGCCATTGAGGAGAAATGGGGCCTTGCCATTGAGGAGAAATCATAGAATTTACAGCGCAGACGGAGGCCATTCGGCCTATCGAATCTGCACCGGCCCTTACAAAGAGCACCCTACTCAAGCCCACGTATTTACCCTATCCCCGTAACCCAGGAACCCCCACTTAACCTTTTTTGGACACTAAGGGCAATTTTCCATGGCCAATCCACCTAACCCGCACATCTTTGAACTGTGGGGGGAAACCGGAGCACCCGGAGAAAACCTACGCAGACACTGGGAGAACGTGCAGACTCCGCACAGACAGTGACCCCGCCGGGAATCGAACCTGGGACCCGAGAGCTGTGAAGTAATTGTGCTAACCGCTATGCTACCGTGCTGCCCACGGCCCAATGGGACCTTGTTGCACAATGAAAGATCACTAGAGTTTTAGCTGCTCTGTGAGATTACCTACAATTGGAAATTTCAACTACCCTAATTTAACTGGGCTAAATTCAATGTAAAAATACAGAAGGGACAGAATTCTTGAAATATAATTTGGAAGCTTTTAATTAACTAGTACTTTGCAAGCCTAATGAAAGAAACAGTAGTGCTGGACTTAATTTTAAGGTATGAATATAGGCAAGTGAAATGGGCATCAGTGTGAGAGCAGTTTATTAGTGGAGATTATAATTCAGTTATATTTAGAGTTATAGTAAAGGATTAAAATGTTCTCTTTGTTTGTCTTTGAAATTGGGAAAAGTTCACGTTTAGGAAGATGAGGTGATTTGCAAAAGTAAACTGGAAGCAGCTATGTGAAGCCAAATCATTGAAGGCATTGGGACATTCCAGGATGAGTTAGAGTTCAGAACAAATATCCTCACAAAGAAAATGGATGTGACTAAAAATCTGGCTATCATTTTCCAATCCTCTCTGGGTACAGATGTGGCAGAGAGGATTGCCAGGATTTTACAGCTTTTCATAAAGGGAGGAAGGAATAGCCAAGTGATTACAGGTTAGTCAGCCTAAAGTAGGTTGGAAAACCATTGGAAGAAAATTCAGAGATGATATAAATCGTCAGTAGAGAGGCATGGATTAATCAAGGACAGTCCGCAGAAATTTGTTAAAAGTTGTGGCTGGCTGACTTGACTTTGAGATAACAAGGAGGGTTGATGAGTATAGTGTGTTGAATTTGGATGTTTGCCAGGCTTTTGACCTCATGGCAGACTGATCAGTGATGAAAGCCCATGGGGTGGCAAGTAGGATCCAAAATTAACTCATTGATGCAGAAGTAGGCCATTTATAGAACATTACAGCGCAGTACAGGCCCTTCGGCCCTCGATGTTGCGCTGACCTGTGAAACCACTCTAAAGCCCATCTACACTATTCCCTTATCGTCCATATGTCTATCCAATGACCATTTGAATGCCCTTAGTGTTGACGAGTCCACTACTGTTGCAGACAGGGCATTCCACACCCTTACTACTCTCTGAGTAAAGAACCTACCTCTGACATCTGTCCTATATCTATCTCCCCTCAATTTAAAGCTATGTCCCCTCGAGCTAGACATCACGATCCAAGGAAAATGGCTCTCACTGTCCACCCTATCCAATCCTCTGATCATCTTGTCTCTCTCTGCTCATCCACACTGCCAAGAATCTTACCATTAGCCCAGTACTCTGTCTTCCTGTTATTCCTTCCAAAATGAATCCTCTCTCACTTTTCTGCATTAAACTCCCATTTGCCACCTCTCAGCCCAGCGCTGCAGCTTATCTATGTCCCTCTAACTTGTAACATCCTTCCGCACTGTCCACAACTCCACCGGCTTTAGTGTAATCTGCAAATTTACTCACCCATCCTTCTAGCCCTCCTCCAGGACATTTATAAAAAGGACAAACAGCAGTGGCCCCAAAACAGGTCCTTGTGGTATACCACCAGTAACTAGACTCCAGTCTGAACATTTCCCATCAACCACCACCACTTCTTCCAGCTAGCCAGTTTCTGATCCAAACTGCTAAATCACCCTGAATCCCATGCCTCTGTATTTTCTGCAGTAGCCTACCATGGGGAACCTTATCAAACGCTTTACTAAAATCCATATACGCCACATCAACTGCTTTACCCTCATCCACCTGTTTGGTCACCTTCTCAAAGAACTCAATAAGGTTTGTGAGGCACGACCTACCCTTCACAAAGCCGTGTTGACTACCTCTAATCAAATTATTCCTTTCCAGATGATTATACATCCTATCTCTTAGAAACCTTTCCAAGATTTTGCCCACAACAGAAGTAAGGCTCACTGGTCTATAGTTACCAGGGTTGTCTCTACTGCCCTTCTTGAACAAGGGGACAACATTTGCTATCCTCCAGTCTTCTGGCACTATTCCTGTAGACAAAGATGACTTAAAGATCAAAGCCAAAGGCTCAGCAATCTCCTCCCTAGCTTCCCAGAGAATCCTAGGATAAATCCCATCCGGCCCAGGGGATTTATCTATTTTCACACTTTCCAGAATTGCTAACACCTCCTCCTTATGAACCTCAAGCCCTTCTAGTCTAGTAGCCTGAATCTCAGTATTCTCCTCGACCACATTGTCTTTTTCCTGTGTGAGTACTGATGAAAAATATTCATTTAGCACCTCTCCTAGCTCCTCGGACTCCAAGCACAACTTCCCACCACTGTCCTTGACTGGCCCTACTCTTACCCGAGTCATTCGTTTATTCCTGACATATCTATAGAAAGCTTTAGGGTTATCCTTGATCCTACCTGCCAAAGACTTCTCATGTCCCCTCCTGGCTCTCTCTTTAGGTCCTTCCTAGCTAACTTGTAACTCTCTAGCGCCCTAACTGAACCTTCATGTCTCATCTTTACATAAGCCTCCTTCTTCCTCTTGACAAGTGTTTCGACTGCTTTAGTAAACCACGGTTCCCTTGCTCGACCACTTCCTCCCTGCCTGACAGGTACATACTTATCAAGGACACGCAGTAGCTGTTCCTTCAACAAGCTCCACATTTCCATTGTGCCCATCTCCTGCAGTTTTCCTCTCCATCCGATGCATCTTAAGTCGTGCCTCATCGCATCATAATTGCCTTTCCCCCAGATATAACTCTTGCCCTGCGGTATATCCCTTTCCATCACTAAAGTAAACTTAATCGAATTGTGGTCACTATCACCAAAGTGCTCACCTACCTCCAAATCTAACACCTGTCCTGGTTCATTACCCAGTACCAAATCCAATATGGCCTCGCCGTTCGTTGGCCGATCTACATAGTGTGTCAGGCAACCCTCCTGCACACATTGGACAAAAACGGTCCCATCTAAAGTACTCGAACTATAGCGTTTGCAGTCAATATTTGGAAAGTTAAAGTCCCCCATGACAACTACCCTGTTGCTTTCGCTCCTATCCAGAATCATCTTTGCAATCCTTTCCTCTACATCTCTGGAACTTTTCAGAGACCTATAGAAAACCCCTAACAGGGTGACCTCTCCTTTCCTGTTTCTAACCTCAGCCCATACTACCTCAGTAGACGAGTCCTCATCAAACGTCCTTTCTGCCACCGTAATACTGCCCTTGACTAACAATGCCACCCCTCCCCCTCTTTTACCACCTTTCCTGAGCTTACTGAAATATCTAAACCCCTGCACCTGCAACAACCATTCCTGTCCCTGCTCTATCCATGTCTCCGAAATGGCCACAACATTGAAATCCCAGGTACCAACCCATGCCGCAAGTTCACCTACCTTATTCCGGATGCTCCTGGCATTGAAGAAGACACACTTTAAACCACCTTCCTGCCGGTACACTCCTGTACACTCCTGCAACTTTGAAACCTTACTCATGACCTCACTACACTCAACCTCCTGTATACTGGAGCTACAATTCAGGTTCCCAAGCCCCTGCTGAAAATGTAGCCAGTCTGATTACTAGGCAGATTACACCAAGGTTGGTGGAGTGGCAGATAAGTGTTGAGGATTTTCAGAAGATACAGCAGGACATAGGTTGGAGACTTAGGCAGAGAAATGGCAAATGGAGTTTAATCTGGACAAATGTGAGGTAATGCAATTTGGTAGGTCTAGCATTGAGGGGAATTATACCGTAAATGGCAAAACTCTTAGGAATATAGAGTCAGAGAGGTCTGGGCATGCATGTCCACAGATCTTTGAAGGTAGCAACACAAGTGGACAAGGTAGTCAAGAAAGCATATGGAATGCTTGCCTTCATTGGGCGGAGCATCTAGTATTTAAAAACTGGCAAGTCATGCTACAGTTGTATAGAACCGTGGTAATATTGCACACTTGGAATATTGCGCACAATTCTGGTCGCCACACTAGCAGAAGGATGTGGAGGCATTGGAGAGGGTGCAGAGGAGGTTTGCTAGGATGTTGCCTGGTCTGGAGGGTGTTAGCTATGTGGAGAGGCTGAATAGAGTCGGACTGTTTTCATTCGAAAGACTGAGGTTGAGGGATGACCTGATAGAGGTCTATATGATTGAGGGCCATGGATAGTGGATGGGCAGACATTCTTTCCAAGGGTGGACGGATCAGTCACCAGGGGGCATAGGTTAAGGTCCGTGGGGCAAAGTTTAGAGGATATGTGCGAGGCAGGCTTTTTACGCAGAGGGTGATGAGTGATTGGAACGCGTTGCCAGGGGAGGTTGCGGAAGCAGATACATTAACGGCGTTCAAAAGACATCTTGACAAACACATGGATAGGATGGGTGAGGAGGGATACGGCACAAGGAAGTGCCGAGGGTTTTGGCAAAGGTTGGTATCATGACCGGTACAGCTTGGAGGGCTGCAGGGCATGTTCCTGTGCTGTATTGTTCTTTGTTCTTAGCAGGACACGTGGATACATTAGTCAGAAAGTAGTGTGGGACACTTTCTTTTTTATTGGTCCAGAGCATAAGAGTGAGGAGGTTATGCTAGAACTGTATAAAATCCTGGTTAGGCTGCAACTACACTATTTACAATGCTGGTCACTTCATTGCAGGAACAATGTGATCAGCTTAAGAGTACAGAAAAGATTTCTGGGGATTTTGCCAGGATTAGAGAATTTTAGCAATGAGGAGAGATTGGACAGACCGGTGTATTTTCGTTAGAACAGAGGAGGCTATGGGGAGTTTTAATAGAGCTCTTTTTCAGCTGGCTTGAACAAGATGGGCCAAATGGCCTCCTCTGTAACGTTACACACATTGTTTAAATTGAATGAAGTGGCCTGATACATTGACCTGTACCGAATAATTTGAGTGAAATATACAGGACCCAAAGTATAGTGGCAGGAATTAACTACAGAAACTGAGACCTTTCTGAAGTTCATGTTACCTTTGTCCTGAGTCTGAAAATTAGCCATACTTTAAAATACTGTATAAAACATTTAGCATTAACTATTCCATGTTCAGCCAGGAAGATTTTGACAATTTGATATAATTTGCTTGTTACACCTGGACTTCCTTTCTTTTTAGGGGTGGGGCAGGAGATACAGTGTCACTTCATTAGTAATGCTGGTTATTGCTGAAAAGGGTTCAAATCCCACCATGGCAGCTGGTGGAATTTAAATTCAATTAATAAATCTGGAATGGTAAATCTAGCCACAATAATGGTGACTACGATTTAAAGTTGTAAAGACCCGCCTGGCTGCCCTTTATGTCTACTAATGTCCTTTAGGGAAGGAAATCTGTCGTCATGTGACTCCAGACCCACAGTAATGGGTCTTAACTGCCCTCTGAAATGACTAAGCAAGCCACTCAGTTCAAGGCCAATTGGGGATGGGGATCAAATACTAGTCTTTCCAGCGATGCCCACGTCCCATGAAAGAATCATGTTTAAAAAGTTCATACAACTTGGTGAACGGCAATTATATGTGTATCGTGATTGGTATTTTTTGTGAAGTACCTTATCTCGCATAAAATCTGCTTGTGTCTCATTGTGATGCTTTCTTTTATTTTTAAAGGAAGCCTTTTTATTTTTGCATTGTGTAGGTGTCAATGTTGAGAGGTGGTTGAATGATGAGTTGACCACATTGACACTATGGTCTCTCTTGTATTGTCAATAGCTCGATTGTGGGGCCCACTACTTACATTAGGGAGCTCTGTTTGGCATGTTCACATGCCAACAGTTAATCCTGTGTTCAGGTTTGGGCGATCAGTTCATTCTTTCACATCCAAAACCTGATTTGACTGCCTTTGCTTAGTAATGTCACAATACCGTGTATGCAAAGTAAATTAACCAATTTTTGAGCCATAAAATGTTCATTTGGGGAATGAGTTTAGGCTTTAAGATAATTTTCTCTTTCTAACTGGCTTGGTCCAAGATCCAAAGCATGATTCCTAGACCACCAGCTTCTGGTGGTTCCATAGCATGGTCTAGAGATGAAATAATTCTACCTTTTCTTGTATATTATCTCCAGCGTTGTTATGGAAAGGAAACTGCTTTCAGTGATACTAAAAATAGTGTGGAAAATATTTAGTCAGAATTTCTGACCATCTAGTTTCCCTTCCTCATGTTGGGGGATGATTGTTTTTTGTTAATATTTTTATTCAGAAAACTTTCAATTATTATTTTTCTATAAATTCAGGGTACCTATTATTTTTTTTCTAATTAAGGGGCAATTTGGCGTGGCCAATCCACCTAGCCTGCACATCTTTGGTTTGTGGAGTTGAGACCCATGCAAACAAGGGGAGAATGTGCAAACTCCACAAGGACAGTGACCCGGGGCTGAGATCGAACCAGGGTCCTCAGCAACAAATTTGCACAATTTTTGTCAAAATAGCCCCACAACACACGCCCACCTATCCCGTATTCACCCAACCCCCTCCCAGTTGCTGACGACAACCAGCTCCTTAAAGAAGGTGATGAACGGCAGCCATCCTCCTCCGATCCCTTTACGGCATGCTTTATTTTTTCCAAATGCAGGAATTCCGGCAAATCACCCAACCATGCCAAAGCCTTAGGCGATGCTGATGCCGATGCCCTCCATCTGAGCAAGACCAGCCTCTGGGCTATTAGAGAGGCGAAGGCAAAGACATCAGCTGTCTTCCCCTCCTGCAGCCCTGGCAAGACCGACACGCCAAAGATTGCCACCATCGGGCACGGCTCCACTCTAACTCCCAACATCTCCGACATTGTTTTAAAGGAGGAAGCCCAGAACTTAATCAACTTAGGGCAAGACCAAAACATATATGCGAGTGTTTCGCTGGCCCCCTCTAGCAACATTCACGTTGTCCCCTGCACCTGGAAAGAAGCCACTCATGTGCTCTGGTAAACTGAACCAAGCTCAGCTTTGCACATAAGGAGGTAAAATTGACCCTGTGCAGAACCTCACTCCAAACTCCCACCAACCACTAAAGCCAAACCTAATTCCCCTGCACTTCCTCCAGCGAAGCCTTCTCCATTGCCATCATCTGCCCATGCATATCTGATATCCTCCCTTCCCCAATCTCGTCAAAAGACAATAGCGGGACCAGAAGATCCTGTCAATGGCACAGTGGTTGCTTGGAAAATCCCACCTATTGTCTTTAGTCCCAGTCCAGATTCTGTTCCCTAATTACTATTTGCATCATCTCCCTGACAACTGTCGGACTAAATCAGTGTTCGAAATCGTGACATTATGTTTGACCCCTGAGATGAGCTTTCAATCTTAACTTTGTGCCCATCACCGAGGCCACCTACTTACCTTGGTAGCAACACCCAACTTGGTCCCCCTTACCTCGTCTGCTGCTGAAACATTCATACATATGTGTTTTTGTCACCTCTAGACTTGACTACTCCAAAACACCCCTGGCTGACCTGCCCTCCATAAACTTAAGGGTATCCAAAATGATGCTGTCCATTTCCTTGCTTGCACCAAATCCTGTCCAGTAAGCACATGTGCTGCTGGTCAAATACCCTCCTCTCTGTAATCTTCTCCAGCTCCACAACCCCCTTGATATATCTGCACTCTTCTAATTCTGGCCTCTTGAGTATCCCCAGTATTAATTGGTTTGACATTGCTGGCCATACCTTCAGCTGCCTAACTAATGTCCTTCAAAACATATTTTCTGTATAGCACCCAAGGATAGTTTCTGATGTTGAATGTACCTAAATAGCAAACCAGACTGAATGTCCATGTACTTGGCTTTCATAACCCAGAAAAGTGATCATTAACTACAATTAAAGTAACTCGGTGAAGAATACTTGTTTTAAAGAGCACAACATAAACATCTGTTCAACTAAATTGTATTAACATGTTGTACTTTGCATGTATCTGAATGTTTTGTAGCTGTGAAGTAACACTTGATGTACTGCTGCTTAGGTGATATTGCCAGATATTAGCTTCAGTCTGATCAGATCATTTTCTTAGTCAACAGCTGTTGCAAATGAATTCAACCAATGAGAAGTTTGTGTTTAATCTATAAAACCCAAACCAATTCAAAGGAGGTCTAAGACTAGGAATAGACTGAAGATTAAATATGTTAGATTCTGGAAAAATGGTGCTAGCAGATGAAAGATTAGACTAGCAGAATCGGAAAGATCCACAAGCATGCTGTCCATCGCTAATGTTAGCGTGATGATGTATCATTGGGACCCTCATTTTAAATGAAACACTTTAATGAAAAATCAAATTCTTAATTTTATTCCACTCAGTGAAAGTTCAAAATAATTAATTCATCACAAAATGGCAGTCAACAGTACAGCTTGCAGACTTCCACAGATGACTTCTGACCCATTTAGCCAAATTCACTCCTGGTCTCACTGATCAAAGCAATATTTAAAAATTCTTTCATGAGATGTGGTGTCCCTGCAAGACCAGCATTTGTTGCCTATCCTTCATTGCCTTTGAACTGAGTGTCTTGCTCAGTCATTTCAGAGGGCAATTAAGAGTCGACCACATTAATGTGGGTTTGGAGTCACATGTAGGTAAAGATGGCAAATTTCCTTTTGTGAACTAGATGGATTTTTGCAACAATCAATGACAGTCTCATGGCACCGTTACAAAGATTAGCTTTATATTCCACATTTATTAATTAAATTTAATCCCACCAGCTGCCAGAATGGGATTTGAACCCATGCCCTCAGAACATTGTCCTATAGAACATAGAACAATACAGTGCAGTACAGGCCCTTCGGCCCACGATGTTGCACCGAAACAAAAGCCATCTAACCTACACTATGCCATTATCATCCGTATGTTTATCTAATAAACTTTTAAATGCCCTCAATGTTGGCGAGTTCACTACTGTAGCAGGTAGGGCATTCCACGGCCTCACTACTCTTTGCGTAAAGAACCTACCTCTGACCTCTGTCCTATATGTATTACCCCTCAGTTTAAAGCTATGTCCCCTCGTGCCAGCCATATCCATCCGCGGGAGAAGGCTCTCACTGTCCACCCTATCTAACCCCCTGATCATTTTGTATGCCTCTATTAAGTCTTCTCTTAACCTTCTTCTCTCCAACGAAAACAACCTCAAGTCCATCAGCCTTTCCTCATAAGATTTTCCCTCCATACCAGGCAACATCCTGGTAAATCTCCTCTACACCCGCTCCAAAGCCTCCACGTCCTTCCTATAATGCGGTGACCAGAACTGTACGCAATACTCCAAATGCGGCCGTACCAGAGTTCTGTACAGCTGCAACATGACCTCCCGACTCCGGAACTCAATCCCTCTACCAATAAAGGCCAACACTCCATAGGCCTTCTTCACAACCCTATCAACCTGGGTGGCAACTTTCAGGGATCTATGTACATGGACACCTAGATCCCTCTGCTCATCCACACTTTCAAGAACTTTACCATTAGCCAAATATTCCGCATTCCTGTTATTCCTTCCAAAGTGAATCACCTCACACTTCTCTACATTAAACTCCATTTGCCACCTCTCAGCCCAGCTCTGCAGCTTATCTATATCCCTCTAACCTGCTACATCCTTCCACACTATCGACAACACCACCGACTTTAGTATCGTCTGCAAATTTACTCACCCACCCTTCTGCACCTTCCTCTAGGTCATTGATAAAAATGACAAACAGCAACGGCCCCAGAACAGATCCTTGTGGTACTCCACTTGTGACTGTACTCCATTCTGAACATTTCCCATCAACCACCACCCTCTGTCTTCTTTCAGCTAGCCAATTTCTGATCCACATCTCTAAATCACCCTCAATCCCCAGCCTCCGTATTTTTTGCAATAGCCTACCGTGGGGAACCTTATCAAACGCTTTGCTGAAATCCATATACACCACATCAACTGCTCTACCCTCGTCTACCTGTTCAGTCACCTTCTCAAAGAACTCAATAAGGTTTGTGAGGCATGACCTACCCTTCACAAAGCCATGCTGACTATCCCTGATCATATTATTCCTATCTAGATGGTTATAAATCTTGTCTCTTATAATCCCCTCCAAGACTTTACCCACTACAGACGTGAGGCTCACCGGTCTATAGTTGCCGGGGTTGTCTCTGCTCCCCTTTTTGAACAAAGGGACCACATTTGCTGTCCTCCAGTCCTCTGGCACTTTTCCTGTAACCAATGATGACACAAAAATCAAAGCCAAAGGTCCAGCAATCTCTTCCCTGGCCTCCCGGAGAATCCTAGGATAAATCTCATCAGGTCCCGGGGACTTATCTATTTTCAGCCTGTCCAGAATTGCCAACACCTCTTCCCTACGTACCTCAATGCCATCTATTCTATTAGCCTGGGGCTCAGCATTCTCCTCCACAACATTATCTTTTTCCTGAGTGAATACTGACGAAAAATATTCATTTAGTATCTCGCCTATCTCTTCAGACTCCACACACAATTTCCCATCCCTGTCCTTGACTGGTCCTACTCTTTCCCTAGTCATTCGCTTATTCCTGACATACCTATAGAAAGCTTTTGGGTTTTCCTTGATCCTTCCTGCCAAATACTTCTCATGTCCCCTCCTTGCTCGTCTTAGCTCTCTCTTTAGATCCTTCCTCGCTACCTTGTAACTATCCATCGCCCCAACCGAAACTTCACACTTCATCTTCACATAGGCCTCCTTCTTCCTCTTAACAAGAGATTCCACTTCCTTGGTAAACCACGGTTCCCTCGCTCGACGCTTTCCTCCCTGTCTGACCGGTACATACTTATCAAGAACACGCAGTAGCTGATCCTTGAACAAGCCCCACTTATCCAGTGTGCCCAACACTTGCAGCCTACTTCTCCACCTTATCCCCCCCAAGTCACGTCTAATGGCATCATAATTGCCCTTCCCCCAGCTATAACTCTTGCCCTGCGGTGTATACTTATCCCTTTCCATCATTAACGTAAACGTCACCGAATTGTGGTCACTGTCCCCAAAGTGCTCTCCTACCTCCAAATCCAACACCTGGCCTGGTTCATTACTCAAAACCAAATCCAACGTGGCCTCGCCTCTTGTTGGCCTGTCAACATATTGTTTCAGGAAACCCTCCTGCACACACTGTACAAAAAACGACCCATCTATTATACATATCTATTGTATATCTTTTCCAGTCAATATTTGGAAAGTTAAAGTCTCCCATAATAACTACCCTGTTACTTTCGCTCATATCCAGAATCATCTTCGCCATCCTTTCCTCTACATCCCTAGAACTATTAGGACGCCTATAAAAAAAACTCCCAACAGGGTGACCTCTCCTTTCCTGTTTCTAACTTCAGCCCATACTACCTCGGAAGAAGAGTCCCCATCTAGCATCCTCTCCGCCACCGTAATACTGCTCTTGACTAGCAGCGCCACACCTCTCCCTCTTTTGCCTCCTTCTCTGAGCTTACTAAAACACCTAAACCCCGGAACCTGCAACATCCATTCCTGTCCCTGCTCTATCCATGTCTCCGAAATGGCCACAACATCGAAGTCCCAGGTACCAACCCATGCTGCCAGTTCCCCTACCTTGTTTCGTATACTCCTGGCATCGAAGTAGACACACTTCAAACCACCTACCTGAACACTGGCCCCCTCCTGCGACGTCAAATCTGTTCTCCTGACCTCTATACTCATTCTCCCTTACCCTAAAACTACAATCCAGGTTCCCATGCCCCTGCTGCATTAGTTTAAACCCCCCCAAAGAGCACTAACAAATCTCCCCCCCCCCCCCCCCCCCCCCCCCCAGGATATTTGTGCCCCTCAGGTTCAGATGTAGACCATCCTGTCTGTAGAGGTCCCACCTTCCCCAGAAAGAGCCCCAGTTATCCAAAAATCTGAATCCCTCCCGCCTGCACCATCCCTGTAGCCACGTGTTTAAATGCTCTCTCTCCCTATTCCTCATCTCACTATCACGTGGCACGGGCAACAACCCAGAGATAACAACTCTGTTTGTTCTAGTTCTGAGCTTCCATCCTAGCTCCCTGAAAGCCTGCCTGACATCCTTGTCCCCTTTCCTACCTATGTCGTTAGTGCCAATGTGGACCACGACTTGGGGCTGCTCCCCCTCCCATATAGGCTATTGTTTAATTCTTGAGTCACATCAAAGGGAGCACTACAGATGAGATATAATACGTTAAAACAATATCCAAATGGTATTCAACTTTGACAGATTATTTAGGAAAATGGCATTGCGAAATATCTGTCCTTTGATTAATATAACTTATGGCAGAACCTAGAAATAGGTTTTAATGCTGCCTAAAACATGCAAAGATTTTTTGGCAAAAAAAAACACGTTGGGATCTGGACGCTCTGGCATTAGCTGAGTCCAAGTGGAATGAAAAAGAACAGCTGGTGTTACTTGGATCAAAATATCTTGTGGCAGCTAAATTTTTCTTGTATGATCTTTATATCTTTTATTGTATCATACAGGATTAAACATTTGTGCATATATGAATGCTGTTCACACCTAGGCTGCCTAATGCATGAGAAACATTTTCTTCTTTTTGGCAGCAGCACTATATGCCAACTTCCTCTTTCTAGCTTCCTGAATTGCAGGATTTTCTTTTCTTGGACAATTGCAAAGAACCATTTTGCCTGGTCCATCCCACTTTGATCTCCGTCCAATATACCCATCCTCCATCTCCCATTCCTTCAAGTAGCTGATATAGTTGGATGTTGATCCCACTTATTTTGAATCTTTTAATGGTATTCCCAACAATGTATTTTTAAATCCAGTATTTAATTTCCTTCATACTCTAAAATTAGAATTCTCAACTTGTCCTGATATTTGAATGGTTTATCATTGTGGATGTGATTTTTGCCTCTAACCTTGAGCACAACAATATTATTGAAATGATTAGTGACCGGAGCTATACCAAGAAGTTGATGGTGTCTGACCACTACGTCATACAACAGCAAGATATGTCTTGATCAAAACTGTTGCTTCATTGACTTTTACTTTTAATTAGATAGACAGTAAGCTGAGAGTTCATTCCAATAAAAATGTAGGGCGGGATCTACTGGCAATGTTGCACCCAAAAAGAGTCCTGGCCAGGAGATCCCACTTCCATGACCTACCCGGCACACCATGCCTGCGGGATCAAATGCAATTTTGCGAGAGGTCGCAATGTGAATCCTGCCCATTGTGGGTGGGATCATTTTCTGACAAATCCGCATATTACAGCGAGACAGCTAGTCTTACTCAAATATGCATTCCTGCGATCTACCCAAGGCGTGGATCTAACCCCCTTGCCTTGGAGACCTCTGACAAACGTCACTCAATGCTGGTCTCAACAAACAGGGACCAGACAGAATGGCACTCGTGGAGGTCTCCCAGGGTGTTAGAGGTCCCCAGGTGCGCACCCTCTGGGCATGGTGATACCCTCGGGTGGAGAAATTCCGAGAGGTCAGCGAGCCAGCCTGCAGCTTTTGGTGGTGCTGCCAATTGCCAGCCGAGCAGGATTCTCCGGCGTGCGATTAGGGAAGCGAAAGCAAGGGCGTTAGCCCCCTTCCTTTAGGAGGCCCCCTTTAGGAGGAACTTCTTCACCCAAAGGGTTGTGAATCTATGGAATTCCTTGCCCAGTGAAGCAGTAGAGGCTCCTTCATTAAATGTTTTTAAGATAAAGATAGATAGTTTTTTGAAGAATAAAGGGATTAAGGGTTATGGTGTTCGGGCCAGAAAGTGGAGCTGAGTCCACAAAAGATCAGCCATGATCTCATTGAATGGCGGAGCAGGCTTGAGGGGCCAGATGGCCTGCTCCTACTCC
The DNA here is from genome assembly GCF_047496885.1 of Scyliorhinus torazame. Taxonomy (NCBI): domain Eukaryota; kingdom Metazoa; phylum Chordata; class Chondrichthyes; order Carcharhiniformes; family Scyliorhinidae; genus Scyliorhinus; species Scyliorhinus torazame. The sequence continues at coordinate 115,678,730 of NC_092712.1, read as the reverse complement.
TAGTTCTTATGTTCTTCCCCTTGTGTACCTCTGGCTGCTCCGATTCCCTGAAGATTGCCACTATTGGGCAAGGCTTACCCACATGCCCACAACCTTGGACATTGTCTCGGAGAAGGCTGTCCAGAACCCAGCAAGCTTGGGGCAAGCCCAAAACATGTGGGTGTGGTTCGCCAGGATCCTCTGGCACCGCTCACATTTGTCCTCCACCTCCGGAAAGAACCTCATTTGGGTTCAGGTCTAGTGCCCTCTGTGCACCACTTAGCAGCATTAGGCTTAGCCTTGCGCAGGAGGAGGTGGAGTGTGCCCTTCTCAGTACTTCGCTCCAGAGTCCCCACCCTACCTCTATCTCCAGTACGTCCTCCCTTTTGTGTCTGGTCTCGTCCAGTGGTGTTCGAGCTCTGTCCAGTAGCTGTCTGTATATTTTCCCACATAGCCCCCCCCCCCCCCCCCTTCTTGCTGCTTGTGTCTATCAGGTCTTCTAGTAGTGTGTTTTCTGTGGCCTTGGGGTACCCTACTGTATTTGCGGAGGAAGTGTTTTATTTGGAGGTGTCTCAATTCCTGTCCTTTTGCTAGTTTCCACTTTCTCGTCAGTTCATCCAGTGTCACCAGTCTGCGCCCTACGTAGAAGTCCCCGGCCGTCAGTGTGCCCCCTTCCCGCCTCCATCTTTTGAAGGTGGTATCTAGCATGGCTGGGGGAAATCTGTGATTGCCGCAGATGGCGACCATGGGGGACATTTTGGTTATCCCGAAGTGCTGTCTCAACTGGGTCCACGTTCTCGGCGTGGCCGCTACCACTGGGCTCGTTGTGTATCTTGCTGAGGAGGATGGGAGTGCTGCTGTAGCCAGGGCCCGGAGGGTCATTCCTTTACAGGATGCCTTCTCCATTTGTACCCAATCTGTGTTAGGTTCTTGTACCCATCCCCTCATTCTTTCTGCCACTGCTGCCCAATGGTAGTATTGTAGGTTCGGTAAAGCCAAGCCTCCTTTGACTTTTCCTCTTTGCAATGTCGGTTTGGGAATTCTCGGGTTCTTACACCCCCACACAAACGCCATGAATCAAAGGCTAGGAACCCTACGGCGAGTAACTCCCCTGACCACCCAAAGCCTTTCCACGATCTACAAGGCACAAGTCAAGAGTGTAATGGAATACTCTCCACTTGCCTGGATGAGTGCAGCTCCAACAGCACGCGAGAAACTCGACACCACCCAGGACAAAGCAGCTTGCTTGACCCCTTGCCCTTCCGCAAACATTCAAACCCTCCACCACCGATGAACAGTGGCAGCCATGTCTACCATCTGCAAGATGCACTGCAGTAACTTGCAACGATTCCTTAGACAGAGGCCGCATGGTAAGTGCTGCTGCCTCACGTCACTGAAGACCCGGGTTCAATCCCGGCCCCAGGTCACTGTCCATATGGCATTTTCACATTCTCCCAGTGTCTGCGTGGGTCTCATCCCCACAACTCAAAAAGTATGTTGTAGGGTAGGTGAATTGGCCACTCTAAATTGCCCCTTAATTGGAAAAAAAAGAAGAATTGGATACTCTAAATTTATTTTAAGAAAGGCTCCTTCGGCAGCACCTTCCAAACCCAAGACTACTGCCATCTAAAAGGACGAGCAGCAGATACCTGGGAACCTCGCCATCTGGAGGTTCCGCTTCAAGTCACTCACCACTCTGACTTGGAAATATTTCTTCGTTCCTTCGCTGTCACTTGGGCAACATCCTAAAGCTCCCTCCCTAACAGCACAGTAGGTGTACCTACACCTCTGGGACTGCAGAGGTTCAAGAAGGCATCTCACCACCACTTTCTGAACGGTAACTAGGGATGGGCAATAAATGCTGGCCTAACCAGCGAAACCCACATCCCTTAAATGAGTTTTTAAATAAAATTCAGGTTCTGAAATACAATTTAACTTTGATTTTCTGACCGCAGGTAGATGAGCTGCTGGATGCAGTTTTCCAACCAGGTGGGGACAGAACCGACTATTTTTAGGGCACCCTTTCTAGTCCTTTACCCATACGGGGTGAGCAGAGTGGATCATAAAGAAGGCTGCTCGTTCTTGAAGGAAGCTGCCGAAACACACTCCTGTTCTTTTCCGAGAGCAAGTTGATTGAATCAAACACCACCACCTACATGCTGGTCCGAAGCTCCAGGGACTTCCAGATCTCAGTCCTGTTCCCATCAACTCTCGCTGATCGCCATGGGGCTTGTCTGTGTGGGGGGGTGCTGGTTTCCTCTAGGTCGAAACTTGGTGTGGGACATTTTTTAACATAGGTATGCGTTGCACTTCAGACCTGCACAACCCTTGATTAAAGGGTAGGTCCAGTTCCAGTGGCAAGAGCACCCTGACGACTGGGGGGCACGGTAGCACAGTGGTTAGCACTGTTACTTCACATTGCCAGGGTCCCAGGTTCGATTCCCAGCTTGGGTCACTGTCTGTGCGCAGTCTGCACGTTCTCCATGAGTCTGCGTGGGTTTCTTCTGGGTGCACCGGTTTCCTCCCACAGGCCCCAAAAGACGTGCTTGTTAGGTAATTTGGACATTCTGAATTCTCCCTCAGTGTACATGAACAGGCACTGGAATGTGGCAACTCGGGGCTTTTCACAGTAACTTCATTGCACTATTAATGTAAGCCTACTTCACAACAATAAAGATTATTATTATTATTACTGCTGCAGTCTTCATCTGCTATCATGGCCAATAATACCATACGAGTATTTTCCACCTGATCCACCATTTGAGGACTTATTTTGGATTGCACTTTGTCTGGTTCCTCCCCTCCGACCTTTCCATCATGGTGACCCTGCCAGGAGCTTAAGACTCCCAATGATATTGCTGTCAGGATCAATGGAACGTTCAAACCTCTCCACCAAGGCAAGGTGTCAATCCAAGGAAAGGAGGAGAGGAGAGACAGACTATTGTGGTGTTCAATTATCAGTTTCCTGTAAAATAAGTGTAAGTTTATAGAATTGGTGAACAGTTTTTCTGATGCTTCACTCTTCTTGATTAATTTATGGATGCGAGATCGGGAAACAAAGGGACAGGGATGGGAACCTGGTCGGAGATTCAGCAGGGGCTAATGAGGCGTTTAAGGAGTTTTACAGCAGGCTGTATGAGTTGGAACCCCAGCTGGGCCTGAGGGGATGAGGCAATTCTTAAGGGGGCTGAGGTTCCCGAAGTTGGACGAAGGGCTGGGGGCCCCGATCGGGTTGGAAGAAATAGCAAAAGGGCTGAAGGCCATGCAGTCGGGTAAAGCCTCGGGACCGGATGGGTCCTCAGTGGAGTTTTATAAAAGGTTCTCTGGGATACTGCGGTTGCTGATGATTAGGACATTTAATGAGGCAAGTGAGCGAGGGGTGCTTCCCCCAACGATGTCACAGGCCACTATCTCATTGATCCAGAAGTGGGATAAGGAACCGGAGCTGTGCTGGTCCTACAGACCGATCTCCCTACTAATGTAGACGCCAAACTGTTGGCCAAAATCTTGTCCTCTAGGATTGAAGACTGCATACCGGATGTGATTGGGGAGGACCAGACGGGATTCGTTAAGGGTAGGCAGTTGGCGGCCAATGTAAGAAGGTTGCTGAATGTGATTATGATGCCCCCAGAGAGTAGGGACGTAGAGGTAGTGGTCGCAATGGATGCAGAGAAGGCATTTTATCGGGTGGAATGGGCTTATCTGTGGGAGGTACTGGGGCGGTTTAGATTTGGACGGGGCTTCATCGACTGGGTTAGACTGCTGTATCAGGCTCCCGTGGTGAGCGTACAGACGAACAGGTTGACATCGGGATATTTCCGGCTGCACTGGGGGACAAGGCAGGGATGTCCCCTCTCCCCACTGCTGTTTGCGTTGGCCATAGAACCGCTGGCAATTGCGTTGGGAGCTTGAAGGAGCTGGTCCAAGGAGGGGTGGAACACAGAGTCTCGCTATACACCGACCACCTGCTCCTATATGTTTCGGACCCACTAGAAGGGATGGAAGAAATGGAGGATTCTGGGGGAATTTGGCCGGTTTTCGGATTATAAATTGAACATGGGGAAAAGTGCGATGTTCGCGATCCAGGCAAGGGTGCAGGAGAGGCAATTGGGGGAGCTGCCGTTTAGAGTGGTAGGGGGAAGCTTTCGGTACATAGGCAGCCAGGTGGCGCGGGAATGGGAACGGCTACACAAGTTAAATCTGGCCCGACTAGTAGACCAAATGAAGGGAGATTTCCGAAGGTGGGACATGCCCCGTTACAACTGGCTGAGAGGGTACAGATAGTGAAAATGACGGTCCTCCCGAGATTCCTGTTTGTGTTTGTGTCTTCCCATCTTTATTCCACGGTCCTCCTTTAAACGGGTCAATAAGGTGATCTCTGCCTTTGTATGGGCGGGTAAGACCCCGCGAGTAAGAAAGGGGATGCTGGAGCAAAGCCCAGGGGAGGGCGGGCTGGCGCTGCCGAACTTTAGTAATTATTGGGCGGCGAATATAGCCATGATTAGGAAGTGGGGGGGGGGGGGGGGGGGGGGTTGTGGTTGGTGTGGGAGCGAGTAAGGACACTAGTTTGGGGGCATTGGTAACGGCGCCTCTGCAGTTCCCACCGGCACGGTACTCCACCCGCCCCGTGGTGGGTGGCGGGCCCTGAGGAGTCTTGGGGGCAATGAGGAAACATTGTTTGAGCAAAGGGGGCATCGGACTGGTCTCCAATCTGCAATAATCAACGGTTTGCCCCGGGAGGCTGATGAAGGGTTCCGGAGATGGCAGCGAGCAGGGATTGAGAAGATGAGGGATCTGTTTATAGAAGGGAGCTTCCCAGCCTGAGGGAGTTGGAAGAGAAATTTGAATTGACGGGAGGGAATGAGTTTAGGTACCTGCAGCCACAGTACTTCCTATGAAGGCAGGTCTCAACCTTCCCGCTCCTACCACCAAGGGGGATACAGGGTAGTTTCCAGAATGTGGGTGGGAGAAGGGAGGGTTTCTGACATTTACACACAACTCATGGGGTCAGAGGAAATGCAGACGGAGGAGCTGAATCACAAATGGGAACAGGAGTTAGGAGGAGAGATAGAGGATGGTCTTCTGGGCGGACGCGTTGAGTAGAGTCAACGCGTCCACAACATGTGCCAGGCTCAGCCTGATACAGTTTTAAGGTCGTGCACCAGGCTCCCATTGACAGTGGCCCGGATGGGCAGGCCTTTGGGGGTAGAAGATAGGGGTGCACAAGGTGTGCGGGAGGACCAGCGAACTATCTCCTGGGCATGCCCGAAGCTTAGGGGATTCTGGCAGGGGTTTGCAGATGTCATGTCCAAGGTGTTTAAAAACAAGGGTGGTGCCGAGTCCAGAGGTGGCAACTTTCGGGAGTGTCGGAAGATCCAGGAGCAGAAAGAGGCAGACGTTCTGGCCTTTGCTTCCCTGATAGCCAGAGATGGATATTATTAGCTTGGGAGGGACTCAAAGCCCCCGAAGTCGGAGACCCTGGCTAACTGACGAGGCTAGCTTTTTCTGTCTGCAGGAAAATCAAGTTCGCCCTGAGAGGGTCAATGTTAGGGTTCGTCCAGTAGGTGGGCAGCCGTCCGTCGACTTCTTTGGGGAAAATTAATCAGCAGAAGGGGGGCGGGGTTAGTTTAGTTTAGAGTAGGGTGTTGGAAAAGGTGGGGACCTGTGAGGGAGGGGAACTGCTTATGCACTATTTTTATATTTGTATGTACACTGTTTCTTCTGTTATTGTCAAAAACCATAAATACTCAATAAAATGTTTATTAAAATTTTTTTTTATGGATGCAAGGGGGGGTGAAAGGTTATTAGAGGTAGGCAGGAATGTGGGAATCAGATCCGCCGCAATTTTATTGAATGGGGAAACCAGCTTGAGGGACTGAGTGGCCTACTCTTAATTAATATGTATGGAAATTTTTTTGTGCATTTTAGTAATTTCCTATGAAATTGGTTCCTTCTGTGTGTATGTTATTGATTTTTTTTTTTTTTTTTTTGGCAATATCTATCAATCCAGTAATATTTCAGATTCTATTCGACGATTATCAAATTGGATACAATCAAATTTGGAAGGAGCTCCAAGCATAACGTGAAGTGTTAATGTGTTTTGTGTGGTTCATTCAAGTTTCTGTGCGTGGCTATCTGTTTTATGGCTATTTTCCTGGAATAATGTGAATGATCTCAAAAAGTGTTGATCTGTTTTGAAGTTGGCTGTATCAGGAGCCCCGGGGCTAGTTAGCACAGTGGGCTAAACAGTTGGCTTGTAAAGCAGAACAAGGCCAGCAGCATGGGTTCATTTCCCGTACCAGCCTCCCCGAACAGGCGCCGGAATGTGGCGACTAGGGGGTTTTCACAGTAACTTCATTTGAAGCCTACTTGTGACAATAAGCCATTTTCATTTCATTTAATTTCAATGATGATGAGACTCCAAATCACAATTGATCAAAACGTACCAACATTTGAAGCTTCTGTAAGAATTCTGAAATCTGACATCTGGGGGATTCATGCGCAGCCGCAATTGATTAGGTTTTCTTTCGGTTGGATCCGGTGACAATAGTAGTTTTTTTGTGTGTGTGTGTGTGTTATGCGCGTCTGGAAGAGCACAACATCTTTCCATGTTCCTTTTTTCAGTGTAATTCTGGGGTGAGGGGCAGGTGACTAATAGTTCCATTGAGGCTTGCTTGACAGGTTTGGTGGCATATACTTGTTTTGAAAACTGTCCCACAAGAAATATGTGTTATTTATATTAGCATAACAAATTGACAATATAAAAGAAGCAGTGCCATTATTGATGAAGTCACAGAGACCCAATGTTTTTCACAGGTAACCCCAGTGATAAATCTGTCTAAACCTGAGGTGGCCATATTTACTGGCTGCTTGCAGCTGAATACTTTAGCTCACTCGTACAAACCAGTGAAGCAGGCTTGCTGGCTTGTATGGACCTTTCATCACTGGAAAAGATGTAGTGACACACTTGTGCACCGCTGATTTAAAATAATGCTAGCTGTTCTAGAAACCACTGATATTGTATGCAATATAATTTCTAATGCACTTGGAGCCTGTAGCTGCTGTTGCAGAGTTGCTTCATGAGGTTTTGCAAGATAAATATGCCACAAAGAGGCTAATTCTGGGTTATGAAGTTAACTTATTTAAGTGATTTTAAGTTTGTCATGGTAATTTGAACTTTTAAAAATTTATTTTAAAAAGTAGAATCAACATAATGTTTTCACAACAGGGAAGAGAGAATTGTTAGTGCACTTGTGGTGAGAAAATAACCTTTTTCTGACGTAGCGAAACAAGATATGAAAGTCACAACGTTGCAGGTCCTTTGGTTAGTTTTTACTGCGATTTGCTTTCTACAGATGTTCAAATAATATGCTTATATTATATCCACCCCTTCCTGTCTTTCCAGGAGAAGATGGATCTGGTAAAACCACTTTAATAGCAAAATTACAAGGTGTAGAGGACTACAAGAAAGGTAGAGGAATGGAGTTTTTGTACCTCGATGTCCATGATGAAGACATTGATGGTGAGTACCATGCCATGGTTGGGAAATTTTTTTTTTCATTAGTAATGCAACAAGTATTCGGTGCGCTCTCTCTTGGTTTCTCGTTTTTCATGCAGAAAAAGGGTGAGTGTGTGTGTCCAGGAAATATTCACTGGATATTTAGAGTTTTGTGCAGTCAACCACATCTTCATCCTCCACCAATCTTCATTGCTCAGCTCAGTGGCACTGGCATTCCTTGGTGCCACTCTTAACTATTCAGTATCAGCCAGAGCATATTGTGGTTTCTCTATCAGCCCAGATTTTTACATCTGGAATCCCCAACAGGTCTATCCTCCACTCCTCCCTGTTCCTCATCAACTCGCTGTCCTTGGTGACCTGACCATTTACCCACTCCCTACCAGGTTTCCTGGTTGCTGAAGGGACGATAATGCAGCATGATGTGACTTCATTTCCCTGGGTGCAACCTCTTGGCATCACCACCATTATTGGAGAAGTTTCAGGCTATGCTTATGATGTAGAGTAAATGTTTGTCGTTCACTACCACTTCGTGTGTGGTGTATGTGTCACCTGTATGACATTCTGTCATTGGGGTGTTTCCAAACAAGCATCCAACATTATTTTTAGTCAGATATTTATGTATCTTTGTGACATCCAGTCTGCTGTCTCAGATTCTTCTAGGAATAGTCATCTCCACATGCATTGACCATTTGCCAAAGCTGAATAATTTACTTGGTGTTGGCACAGGTGGGTAGGCACAGAGCATATCTTGTAACTTGACATGTTGAACATTCTTCATTGGTCTTCCTATTCTAGGCATGTCAGATGGACATAAGCATGGAAAATGTGCATACTTAAAAGTTAAACGCATTTTGTGCAATTATTACAAAGGCCCAAGCAAATCTCTGCAAGCACAAACCAAAAACAATCTGAAAATTGTTATTATACTGCAGAATTTATTTACTTCAAGTAATCTAAAGCTCTCCCATTAATTTCCTAGCAGCCCTGAATATTGCATGACTTTGTTCCGAGAACTTTAAATGAAGGTGCAGGCTAGTGGTGTATGTTAATCGGTTGTTTCATTTTCCTTTATGTGTGATCTTGTATTAACAGATCACACTCGATGTAATGTTTGGATCTTGGATGGTGACACTTACCATAAAGGTCTCCTGAAATTTGCAGTTACGTCTGATAACATAAAAGACACTTTACTTATGCTGGTGGTGGACATGTCCCGGCCTTGGATGGTAATGGACTCATTACAGAAGTGGGCCAATGTTGTTCAAGAACACATTGACAAATTAAAAATACCACCAGAAGAAATGAAAGAAATGGAACAGAGTTGTAAGTACAATGATGAATGGACATTTAATATTATGGTGTGTGATAAATCAGTTACTGCAGATGTTTAGATGCTCAGAAAGTTTTTACATTATATTTGATACACTACGTTAACTTAAGCTGCTATTACCTATAATAATGTGAAAGCATGGACAATTTCTACAAAATTGTATTTGTCCTTTCCCCACCATGTTCCAATGGAAACTCAGGAGTGTGAATACTACCTTATAATCCCAACTTGTTTAAATGACCTTAACCTAGCAGATGCTAACATGGTGAATTTTACCTGTTGTCTTCAGTATTGATGCAAGATGTCTTCATTGGGGCAGCATGGTGACACAGTAGTTAACACTGCTGTCTCACCGTGCCATGATCCCGGGTTTGATTCTGGCCTTGGGTGACTGTGTGGAGTTCGCATGTTCTACCCATGTCTGATTGGGTTTCCTCCAGATGTTCCGGTTTCCTCCCGCAATCAATATGTGCAGGTTAGGTGGTTTGACCATGATCAATGTGCGGGATTACTGGGATAGGACGGGGGAGTGCGTTTAGGTAGAGTGCCCTTTCGGAGTTTTGGTGCAGACCCGATGAGCCAAGTGGCTGCCTCCTGCACAGTAGGGATTCTATGGATTCCTGAAGAATTGACCTTTGTGACAACCTTAAGTTCAGCAAGAAAATGCCATTTTATCCCACAGCAATGCTGTATTTTACTTTGGGCCAGGAAGTGCTCGTCTTGAACTCCTGGAATTGAGGTCTACCCTGTTTATAGTACCTCCTCTACAAACACTCAACGCTACCTCAGTATCTCAATACCTTCAATTTCTGTGCATCGTTTTTTCAGTAGTGGGATCCTTTCAAAATCATTAATGTAGACAACAGATCAGTATGGAACTACTCTGGCCTCCTCCAAGCTCTAATAATTAAAAATAAAATAACAGTTCCGGGTGCGGCGATGACCAGCTGAGTCGCACGTTTCGGCAGCTCCCGGTGGAACGGACTTTTGGGCTCTTGATAGGAGCCCCAACGGCAATTTTAACGGCTAAAAACACCGTGCGGTAAACCAGAAGGGTGTTCCCCCTGGACATGGATGGAAAAAGGAGAGGAGAGTGGCCGGATTGCAGCGGATCCTTTGGAACAACAGCAAGGAAGGCAAGCAGAAACCAAGATGGCGTCGGAAGGTGGCAGTTTCATATGGGGCCCTGAACAACAAGAGTTCTTGAAATGCTGCGTGGAGGAGATTAAAAAGGAAATGAAGAAAGAGTTGTTGGCCCCGATATTACAGGCGATCGAAGGGCTGAAAGAGGAACAAAAGACCCAGGAGCAGGAGCTTCGGGTCGTGAAGGCGAAAGCAGCTGAGAATGAGAACGATATACAGGGCCTGGTGGTGAAGTCGGAGATACAGGAGGCACACCAGAAACGATGTGTGGAGAGGTTGGAGGCACTGGAAAACAACGCAAGGAGGAACAACTTGAGGATTCTTGGCCTTCCTGAAGGTGTGGAGGGGGCGGACGTCGGGGCATATGTGAGCACGATGCTGCACTCGTTAATGGGAGCGGAGGCCCCGACGGGTCCGTTGGAGGTGGAGGGAGCACACCGAGTTATGGTGCGAGGATCGAGAGCAGGAGAAACTCCCAGAGCCATAGTGGTGAGATTCCTCCGTTTTAAGGATAGAGAAATGGTCCTTAGATGGGCGAAGAAAACTCGGTGCAGTAAATGGGAGAACGCGGTGATCCGCGTTTATCAAGATTGGAGTGCAGAGGTGGCGAGAAGGAGGGCGAGCTTTAATCGGGCCAAGGCGGTACTTCACAAAAGGAAGATAAAATTTGGAATGCTGCAACCGGCAAGACTGTGGGTCACATATCAAGGGAGGCACCACTACTTTGAGACGGCGGATGAAGCGTGGACTTTTATTGTAGAAGAAAAATTGGAATGAGTGGATTATGAAAAAGAACGTTTGGACAAAGTGGTGGGGCGAATGGGGGGGGGCGAAGAGGGGTTTTATGTTCTAATCCTGTGGTATGGTAACTTTTCTTTCTCCCACAGGTGGTGATGGGGGGAGGTGGGGAGGGAGAGGAGATGGGGCGTTGGCCATGGGAGGCGGGGCCGAGGGAGAGGCGCGGGCTTGGTTCCCGCGCCATGATAATTATGGCGGGAATAGAGAAGCAGGAAGGAGGGGGCGTCGCACGGTGCGAGCCGTGGTCACGGGGGGAAGCCGAGGTCAGCCAGAGTTTGCTGACTTCTGGGAGCAACATGGGGGGAGTAATTACGCTAGCGGGGGGGGGTGGGAGGGGGGAATTACTGGGTTGCTGCTGCTGGGGAAAGGGGGGAGTGGGTACGGGAGAGGATGGGCGGGGGGGCACCGCCTGGGGGAGATACAGCTGCGTGGGAACTGGGTGAGAAGCTGGAAAAAGATGATGGCTAACCGGCAAGGGGGAGGGGGGTGGGAAGCCCCCCAACTCGGCTGATCACGTGGAACGTGAGAGGGCTTAACGGGCCGATAAAGAGGGCACGAGTACTCGCACACCTTAAGAAACTTAAAGCAGATGTGGTTATGTTACAGGAAACGCACCTGAAACTGATAGACCAGGTCAGGCTGCGCAAAGGATGGGTGGGGCAGGTGTTCCATTCGGGGCTGGATGCGAAAAACAGGGGGGTGGCTATATTAGTGGGGAAGCGGGTAATGTTCGAGGCAAAGACTATAGTGGCGGATAACGGGGGCAGATACGTGATGGTGAGTGGCAAATTACAGGGAGAGATGGTGGTTTTGGTAAACGTGTATGCCCCGAACTGGGACGATGCCAACTTTATGAGGCGAATGCTAGGACGCATCCCGGACCTAGAGACGGGAAAGCTGATAATGGGGGGAGACTTTAACACTGTGTTGGAACCAAGGCTGGATAGGTCGAAGTCCAGGACTGGTAGGAGGCTGGCAGCAGCCAAGGTGCTTAAGGATTTTATGGAGCAGATGGGAGGGGTGGACCCGTGGAGATTCAGTAGACCTAGGAGTAAGGAGTTCTCGTTTTTCTCCTATGTCCATAAAGTCTATTCGCGCACAGACTTTTTTGTGTTGGGTAGGGCATTGATCCCGAGGGTGAGGGGAACGGAATATACGGCTATAGCCATTTCGGATCATGCCCCACACTGGGTAGACTTGGAGATAGGGGAGGAAACAGGAGGGCGCCCACCCTGGAGAATGGACATGGGACTAATGACGGATGAGGGGGTGTGCCTAAGGGTGAGGTGATGTATTGAAAAGTACTTGGAACTCAATGACAATGGGGAGGTTCAGGTGGGAGTGGTCTGGGAGGCGTTGAAGGCGGTGGTTAGGGGGGAGCTGATATCAATAAGGACACATAAAGGGAAGCAGGAGAGTAAGGAACGGGAGCGGTTGCTGCAAGAACTTTTGAGGGTGGACAGACAATATGCGGAAGCACCGGAGGAGGGACTGTACAGGGAAAGGCAAAGTCTGCATGTGGAATTTGACTTGCTGACTACAGGCACTGCAGAGGCTCAATGGAGGAAGGCGCAGGGTGTACAGTATGAATATGGAGAGAAGGCGAGTAGATTGCTGGCACACCAATTGAGGAAAAGGGGAGCAGCGAGGGAAATAGGGGGAGTGAGGGACGAGGAAGGAGAGACGGAGCGGGGAGCGGAGAGAGTGAATGAAGTGTTCAAGACATTTTATAAAAAATTGTATGAAGCTCAACCCCCGGATGGGAGGGAGAGAATGATGGATTTTTTGGATCGGCTGGAAATTCCCAAGGTGGAAGAGCAGGAAAGGGTGGGACTGGGAGCACAGATCACGGTAGAAGAAGTGGTGAAAGGAATTAGGAACATGCAGACGGGAAAGGCCCCGGGACCGGATGGATTCCCAGTTGAATTTTACAGAAAATATTTGGACTTGCTCGCCCCGCTACTGACGAGGACCTTTAACGAGGCAAAGGAAAGGGGACAACTGCCCCCTACTATGTCTGAAGCAACGATATCGCTTCTCTTAAAGAAGGAAAAGGATCCGCTACAATGCGGGTCCTACAGACCAATTTCCCTCCTAAATGTGGATGCCAAGGTCCTGGCCAAGGTAATGGCAATGAGAATAGAGGAATGTGTCCCGGGGGTGGTTCATGAGGACCAAACTGGGTTTGTGAAGGGGAGACAGCTGAACACGAATATACGGAGGCTGTTAGGGGTAATGATGATGGCACCACCAGAGGGTGAAACGGAGATAGTAGTGGCGATGGATGCCGAGAAAGCATTTGATAGTGGAATGGGATTATCTGTGGGAGGTGTTGAGGAGATTTGGTTTTGGAGAGGGGTATGTTAGATGGGTGCAGCTGTTGTATAGGGCCCCAGTGGCGAGTGTGGTCACGAATGGACGGGGATCGGCATATTTTCGGCTCCATAGAGGGACAAGGCAGGGATGTCCTCTGTCCCCATTACTGTTTGCACTGGCGATTGAGCCCCTGGCAATAGCGCTGAGAGGTTCCAAGAGATGGAGGGGAATACTTAGGGGAGGAGAAGAACACCGGGTATCTTTATGCGGATGATCTGCTACTATATGTGGCGGATCCGGCGGAGGGGATGCCAGAAATAATGCGGATACTTGGGGAGTTTGGGGATTTTTCAGGGTATAAATTGAACATGGGGAAGAGTGAGCTGTTTGTGGTACATCCAGGGGAGCAGAGTAGAGAAATAGAAGACCTACCGTTGAGGAAGGTAACAAGAGACTTTCGTTACCTGGGGATCCAGATAGCTAAGAATTGGGGCACATTGCACAGGCTAAATTTAACGCGGTTGGTGGAACAGATGGAGGAAGATTTCAAGAGATGGGATATGGTAGCACTGTCAATGGCAGGGAGGGTGCAGGCGGTTAAGATGGTGGTCCTCCCGAGATTCCTCTTTGTGTTTCAGTGCCTCCCGGTGGTGATCACGAAGGCTTTTTTTAAAAGGATAGAAAAGAGCATCATGGGTTTTGTTTGGGCCGGGAAGACTCCGAGAGTGAGGAAGGGATTCTTACAGCGTAGTAGGGATAGGGGGGGGCTGGCACTACCGAGCCTAAGTGAGTATTATTGGGCCGCTAATATTTCAATGGTGAGTAAGTGGATGGGAGAGGAGGAAGGAGCGGCGTGGAAGAGATTAGAGAGGGCGTCCTGTAGGGGGACCAGCCTGCAGGCTATGGTGACAGCCCCATTGCCGTTCTCACCAAGGAACTATACCACGAGTCCGGTGGTGGTAGCTACACTGAAGATTTGGGGACAGTGGAGACGACATAGGGGAAAGACCGGAGCATTGGGGGGGTCCCCGATAAGAAACAACCATAGGTTTGCCCCGGGGGGAATGGATGGGGGATATGGAATGTGGCAAAGAGCAGGAATAACGCAACTGAAAGATCTATTTGTGGACGGGAAGTTCGCGAGTCTGGGAGCGCTGACCGAGAAACATGGGTTGCCCCAAGGGAATGCATTCAGGTACATGCAATTGAGGGCTTTTGCGAGGCAACAGGTGAGGGAATTCCCGCAGCTCCCGACACAAGAGGTGCAGGACAGAGTCATCTCAAAGAAATGGGTGGGGGATGGTAAGGTGTCGGATATATATAGGGAAATGAGGGACGAAGGGGAGACTATGGTGGACGAACTAAAAGGGAAATGGGAAGAAGAGCTAGGGGAGGAGATCGAGGAGGGGCTGTGGGCAGATGCCCTAAACAGGGTAAACTCGTCGTCCTCGTGCGCCAGGCTAAGCCTGATTCAGTTTAAGGTATTACACAGGGCACATATGACTGGAACACGGCTCAGTAAATATTTTGGGGTGGAGGATAGGTGTGCGAGGTGCTCGAAGCCCAGCGAATCATACCCATATGTTTTGGTCATGCCCGGCACTACAGGGGTTTTGGATGGGGGTGACAAAGGTGCTTTCGAAAGTAGTAGGAGTCCGGGTCGAACCAAGCTGGGGGCTGGCTATATTTGGGGTTGCACAAGAGCCGGGAGTGCAGGAGGCGAGAGAGGCCGATGTTTTGGCCTTTGCGTCCCTAGTAGCCCGGCGCAGGATATTGCTAATGTGGAAAGAAGCCAAGCCCCCGGGGGTGGAGACCTGGATAAATGACATGGCGGGGTTCATAAAGCTAGAGCGGATTAAGTTCGTCCTAAGGGGGTCGGCTCAAGGGTTCACCAGGCGGTGGCAACCGTTCGTCGAATATCTTGCGGAAAGATAGATGGGGAAAAAAGAAGGCAGCAGTAGCAGCCCAGGACTTTGGGGGGGGGGGGGGAGGGATGGGGGTGGGTGGGTGGGTGGGTGGGGGGGGGGGGTGGCCTGAGACAAGGCAGTTGCCAATTAGGGCTAGTTTTTATTTGTTATTTAATATTTATTTATTTGTTGTTGTTTTTTTTTTGTTTAAATAAAAAAGGTCATTATTATCTGTATTGTTATAATGTTGTGTAAAGGATGCACAATGTACTGTGTTGGTTGACCAAAAATTTTCAATAAAATATTTATTTTTTTAAAAAAAATAACAATACATATTGTTTTTTTTTTTTTTTTTTTTTTTTTTTTTTTTTTTTTTTTTTTTTTTTTATAAATGTTTTATTGAAAATTTTTTCCCAAACAACAATTTTTCCCCTCTTACAAAGCAAACGCAACAATAACAATACAGAAATTTTAAACAATACACAAGTAACAAAACCCCTTTATCTTTGACCTAAACTAACCCCCCCCCCCCTCCCCCTGGGTTGCTGCTGCTGGTCATCTGTCTTCCCTCTAACGTTCCCCTAGGTAGTCGAGAAATGGCTGCCACCGCCTGGTGAACCCTTGAGCCGATCCTCTCAGGGCAAACTTTATCTGCTCCAGTTTAATGAACCCCGCCATATCATTTACCCAGGCCTCCAGTCCGGGGGGTTTCGCCTCCTTCCACATGAGTAGGATCCTGCGCCGGGCTACTAGGGACGCAAAGGCCACAACGTCGGCCTCTTTCGCCTCCTGCACTCCCGGCTCTTCCGCAACTCCAAATAGAGCTAACCCCCAGCCTGGTTTGACCCGGGCCTTCACCACCCGCGAAATCACTCCCGTCACTCCCTTCCAATACCCTTCCAGTGCCGGGCATGCCCAAAACATATGTGCGTGGTTTGCCGGGCTCCCGCCACACCTCCCACATTTGTCCTCCACTCCAAAGAACCTGCTCAATCTTGCTCCCGTTATGTGTGCTCTATGTAGCACCTTAAATTGAATCAGGCTAAGCCTGGCGCATGAGGAAGAGGAATTTACCCTGCTTAGGGCATCAGCCCACATACCCTCCTCTATCTCCTCCCCTAGTTCTTCTTCCCACTTTCCTTTTAGTTCGCCCACCGACTCCTCCCCCTCTTCCCTCATCTCTCGGTAAATCTCTGACACCTTGCCCTCTCCGACCCACACCCCTGAAAGCACCCTGTCCTGTATCCCCTGTGTCGGGAGCAATGGAAATTCCCTCACCTGTTGTCTAGTAAATGCCCTCACCTGCATATATCTCAAGAAATTTCCCCGGGGCAACTTATACTTTTCCTCCAATGCTCCCAAGCTCGCAAAAGTCCCATCTATAAATAAATCTCCCACCCTCCTAATTCCCAACTGGAACCAGCTCTGAAATCCTCCATCCATTCTTCCTGGGGCGAACCTATGGTTGTTCCTGATTGGGGACCCCACCAGGGCTCCCCGCACCCCTCTCTGTCGCCTCCACTGTCCCCAGATATTCAATGTTGCCGCCACCACCGGGTTCGTGGTAAACTTTTTAGGTGAGATCGGTAGCGGCGCCGTCACCAGCGCCTCTAAACTCGTCCCTTTACAGGACTTTCTCTCCAGTCTTTCCCACGCCGCTCCCTCACCCTCCATCATCCATTTACGTATCATTGCCACATTGGCGGCCCAATAGTAATCGCCCAAGTTCGGTAGTGCCAATCCTCCTCTGTCCCTACTACGCTGAAGGAACCCCCTCCTTACTCTCGGAACTTTCCCTGCCCACACGAAGCTCGTGATGCTCCTGTCTATTTTATTAAAAAAGGTCTTAGTGATTAGTATAGGGAGACATTGAAATACAAATAAGAACCTCGGGAGGACCATCATCTTAATTGCTT
Organism: Scyliorhinus torazame; assembly: GCF_047496885.1. Classification (NCBI taxonomy): domain Eukaryota; kingdom Metazoa; phylum Chordata; class Chondrichthyes; order Carcharhiniformes; family Scyliorhinidae; genus Scyliorhinus; species Scyliorhinus torazame. Next base: position 115,661,822 of record NC_092712.1, on the reverse strand, counting down.
GCACCCTGCCCGCCAGCGATAGAGGCTGCATGTCCCACCTCTTGAAGTCCTCCTCCATTTGTTCTACCAACCGTGTCAGATTAAGTCTGTGCAAGGTTCCCCAGCTCCTAGCGATCTGAATCCCCAGGTATCGGAAGTTTCTTTCCACTTTCCTTAGAGGCAAGCCTTCTATCTCTCTACTCTGGTCCCCTGGATGTATCACAAATAATTCACTCTTTCCCATGTTTAGCCTATACCCCGAGAAATCCCCGAACCCCCTCAAAATTCGCATAACCTCTATCATTCCCCCCGCTGGGTCCGACACGTATAACAATAGGTCATCCGCATATAACGAGACTCGGTGTTCAACAATACATATTGTTATCACACAGTTTTAATAATCAGTCTTGGAATGGACATTGAGCAATTTGAGTTTGAAAGTATTCGATTGTTGAAATGCTGAGTTAACATACAAAACTTAGATACATAATTTGGAATCCTTTTTTTCTGACTAGAAATTTAATGTGCATATTGGATATGGTAACTTGCAGAATTCATGTCCAAATGCAGCAAGATCGGGACAATATCCAGGCTGGGGCCGACAAGTGGCAAGTAACATGTCACACAAATGCCTGGCAATGACCATTTCCTAAAAGAGAGAATCTAACCATCGCTCCTTCACATTCAATGGCATTACCATCACTGAATCCCCCGCAATCAACATCCTGGGGGTTACCATTGGATCAGAAACTGAACTGGACTAACCACAGTGATACTGTGGCGACCAGTTGAAAGCTAGGAGTCCTATGGCAAGTAACTCGCCTCCTGACATGCCCCTTCCTCTTCCCCCAAAGCCTGTCCACCATCTACAAGGCACAAGTCAGGAGTGTAATGGAATACTCTCCACTTGCCTGGATGAGTGCAGCTTGTACAACGCTCAAGAAGCTCGACACCATCCAGGACAATGCAGCCCGCTTGATTGCTCCTCCTTCCACAAGCATTGAAACCCTCCACCACTGACGAACAATGGCAGCTGTGTCTACCATCTACAAGATGCCCTGCAGTAACTCACCACGGTTCCATTGACAACACCTTCCAAATCCACGACCACTAAAATCTAGAAGGACAAGAGCAACAGATAGCTGGGAACCCCACCACCTGGAGGTTCCCCTCCAAGTCACCCACCATCCTGACTTGGACATATTGCTGCTCTTTCACTGTTGCTGGGGCAACATCCTGAAACTCCCTGTCTAACAGCACAGTGGGTGTACCAAGGTCTGCAGCGGTTCAAGAAAGCAACTCCCCACCACGTTCTGAAGGGAAACTAAGGATGGGCAATAAATGCTGGTCTAACCAGAGACGCCCACATCCTGTAAATGAATTTTTAAATAACTAACTGGAATAAAAGCAGGAACTATGTTCGGATGATTATAGATAAGCATGTGGCAATACCCTTCAACCAACAGCATTAAATATACTTCCTGAATGCGGCACACAGCATTTTCTTCCCCATTTTCTAAAGAAATCTTTGTAATTTTTTATTAGTGTCACAAGTAGACTTACGTTAACACTGCGATGAAGTTACTGTGAAAACCCCCTAGTTGCCATACCACGGCGCCTGTTCAGGTACACAGAGGGAGAATTCAGAATGTCCAATTCGCCCAACAGGCACTTCTTTCGAGACTTTGGGAGGAAACCGGAGCGCCCGGAGAAAACTTACAAAGACCCGGGGAGAAAGTACAGACTCCACACAGACAGTTACCCAAACCGGGCATCGAATCCGGGTCCCTGCCGCTGTAAAGCAACAGTGCTAACCACTGTGCTACCATAGCACCCATGTAATCTAGCAGCTCTTCCTTGAGGAAAGAACATTGTGTTGTAACAGTGGTTGTTGGGGTAACTATCTTGGTTTGCATTTGCACGGTCACTTTAGATTCTTTCATGAGAGAAATTGGAGAGGATGGAAGTGGAGGAGAACTTTCAAGAATGAAACCTGAATAGTTTGGTGTTTTCCAGCTCAAGTTGCTATATTACTCATTTGCATTGGAATGTTTCTTGGGTGTTTGACTGAAGAACTTGAGCTGGATTAGGAGGTAACCTTGCTGCTGGTGATGAGCACGGTGATTGTCTGCATGTTACAGGATCCCTCAAACCCCAGTGAATAGACTTAACAGACCTGTCTCTGTTTTTGTTTGCACAACACAAGGCATAATGCCCAAAACGCTAGTATACTGCACAATTTAACGTGCTCATTCACTGTGACCCTGGTTTTTCTATATAAAATGAAGGACATCAAGAACATCAGAAAACTTGTGTTGTATAGTGCCTTTTGTGAACTCAGGATATCCTAAAGTGCTGTACACCCAATGAAATGGTTTTGGAATGTAGTTATTGTGGTAGTTAACATACATGCTGCTAGCTCCCAAAACTAATAACATGGCAATGAGCAGATAATCTGTTTTTGTGATGTTGATTAATGGAGAAATATTGGGCAGATAACAAAAATCATTACCATGACCGTCTGAGTGCTATGAGATCTTTTACATCCCTCCAAGGGAGCAGTCAGGGACTCTATTTGCATCTCAATCAAAAGACAACTCTGATAGTGCATCGGTCGAGATTTTTGTGCTCATATCTCTAGCTTTTAACTCTGTCAGAAAACCTTCATGAACTTCATATTCATTTTGCTGCATCTTTAGTACTTTATACCACATATCTGTTTGAATCTTTCAAAAATACATTTTTCTAGACTGATGCTATTCCTGCAAACAGATTTAACTCTGCTAAAGCCAAGAAACAAAAAGCGTTCCTTTCACACAAGCTCCAAAGCATTCCCGGGAGTTTGAACTTTTCCACCAACTCCTCCAGCCCATCAAACCTACCATCCACAAACAAATTTCTAAACCCCTCGACCCTCTCCCAGATCTTATAAGATGAGTTCATTCCCGTTGGTATAAATCTATGGTTCCTACAGATCGGCGCCATTAACGACATAGATTCCAGTTTAAAGTGTTGTCTAAATTAGTTCCATATTCGGAAAGAAGCTGTTACAACTGGGCTCGTAGCATAATTGGCCAGCGAGAACGGAAGAGGAGCAGTCACAAGTGCCCTCAAACTCTAACCTGTACAGGAAGTCTCCATCATTCACCCCAAAGTGACCCTGAGTCCATTTCTGGGCTCAAGTTCCTAATATCTCCCTATCATGACACCGGCAACCCCCCCCCCCCCCCTTGCAAAAAAGTCATTGCAGGAGTAGAGCCGGTGTACATGTAAAAATAAGTAAAACTCCTTCTCCCTCGGGTATCTGAATCTCACCACCTCCCATCTGCTTCATAAACACTAGCAGCTCCTTCACCACCCCTGATGCCGTAAGGGATTTGGGGCATGACCTTTTTAGTCTGGAATTAAGCACACCGTTAAAGTGGTCAACCCCTCCCCCGCATGATCGACTGATTAGTCGAGGTCAGGGATGTCTACCAACACCCTCTTGGTATCTTCCGTATCCTCCCGGTTTGGCGCGTATACATCACCAAGACCACCAGAGCACCCGCCAACACCCCACTCACTATCACATATCCCTGCTTCCATTAACTCGCATCCCCCACCTGGGAAAAAATGCAAGTTATACATTCAATAAATCCATAAACAGCACCCCCCTACCCGAATCAAGTTTAATATTGAACATTATACAAATTCCTCCTTCCAAAGTGCATAACCTCCCACTTTTCCACATTGTATTTCATCTGTCACTTCATTGCCCACTGTCCTACCTGTCCAAATCCTTCTACAGCACCCAAGCTTCCTCAATACTACCTGTCCCTCTACAAATCTTTGTATCATCTGTAAACTTGGCAACACTGCCTTCAGTTCCTTCTTCCAGATCATTAATGTATATTGTGAAAAGTTGTGGTGCCAGCACAGACCCCTGAGGCACACCACTAGTCACCGACTGCTATCCTGAAAAAGACCCCTTTATCCCCACTCTCGCCTTCTGCCAGTCAGCCAATCCTTTATCCATGCCAGGATCTTACCCTGAACACCACGGGCTCTTAACCTATTTAACAATCTTCTATGCGGCAACTTGTCAAAGGCCTTCTGGAAATCTAAATAAATCATGTCCACTGGTTCTCCTTTGTCTAACTTCCTTGTTACCTCAAAGAACTCTTAACTGATTTGGCAGACAAGACCTCCTTTGACAAAGCCGTGCTGACTCAGTCCTATTTTATCATGCACTTCCAAGTATACCGCAATCTCATCTTTAAAAATATACTCAAAATCTTACCAATGACCGAAGTCAGGCTAACCGGCCTCTCATTTCCCGTCTTCTGCCTCCCTCCCTTCTTAAACAGTGGTGTCGCATGAGCCACTTTCCAGTCATCTGGGACCCTTCCTGCCTCCAATGATTCCTGAAAGATCACCACCAATGCCTCCACAATCTCCTCAGCTATCTCTTTTAGAACCCTGGTGTGTACTCCATCTTGTCCAGGTGACTTATCCACCTTCAGACCTTTCAGTTTCCCCAGAACCTTCTCTTTGTGATGGTCACTGCACTCACCTCTGCCCCCTGATTCTCCTGGAGCTCTGGCATCCCACTGGTGCCTTCTACCGTGAAGACTGATGCAAAGTAACTATTCAGCTCCTCTGCCATTTCTTTGTTTCCTATTATTACTTCTCCAGCCACGTTTTCCAGTGGTCCAATGTCTATTTTTGCCTCTCCCTTACCTTTTATATATTGGAAAAAAAATAAAGATGAACTTTGATACCAGCCATGCTAAAGTAGCTTGCTGGTTCACATCTGAAAAATGGATATTTGGACAAATTAAATATAAAGTTGCAAGCACTCATGATCTTACCTCTGCAAGATTTAACATCTTCAGAGAGGAATTTGGAAGGTAAAGAAAAATAGGAGTTTAAAAAGTAGCTGATTCTGATTTCTCTCCCAGTGCTTCAAATAGTAAAGAGAAAATTGCATGTTATCTGATGGCTGTCTAAACCATTTTTAATTTCATTTTTTAAGCTCTGCTCTTTGCAATAAAGCAGCTTAATCTTGCGAACAATGCCACAAGATGTCAAAAAAATCATTGCTACAGTGACAACAATAGTTGGCCATTGGGTCTCGGCAGCATTTAAGTTAACTTGGAAGTTAAGAAGAAGGAACTGGATACAATTGGCCACAATAAATCGTAATTGTTATTCAGTCACATGGCTAGGAAGTACACTTATGTTTGTGAAAGCTGTGTTAAGTAACAGATGTCAAAAAGCAAGGCAATTTTGCATGACTAAGTGGATATAGTCTTTGTTGCATTTGCTGATGGTGACAAATAGAGTAAAGTTTTCTTCAAGATTTGCACTTGCCAAACAAACACATGATTACACAGTTCAACAAGACAAGGAACTCATTGTAACATTTTTGATTTATAAACCCACTGCAGTCCATAGTGCTGTTGGGAAAGCAGTTTCAGAATTCTGACCCAGTAACAGTGGAGAAACAGCAATTTAGTTTTACGCCAGGGTGGTGTGTGCCTTGGATTGGAATTTGCAGGTGATGGTGTTCCCATGCATCTGTTGCCCTTGTCCTTCTGGGTAGTAGAGACTGTGGGTTTGGAAGATTACGTTGAAGAAGCCTTGGTGTGTTGTTACCTTTTGTAGATGCCCACTGCTGCCACCATGCATCAGTGATGGGGGAAGTGAATGTTTAAGTTGGTGGATGGAGTGTTTTGGATGTTGTCGAGCTGCTTGAGTGTTGTTGAAACTGCCCTCAGCCAGGCAAGTGGAGAATATTCCATCACATTCCTGACTTAAAAACAGAAAATGCTGGATAAACTCAGCCGGTCTGACAGCATCTATGGAGAGAAACAGAGTTAATGTTTTGGGTCTAAATGACCCTTCTACTGAACTGAAGAAAGGTAGAAATGGAACAAACTATATAGTTGGAATGGGGGCAGAGGAGATGGGGCAGAATAGAATAACAGAGATAGGTGGGGGCAAACTAATTTCTAGTGGACATAAGACAAAGTGGAGTGTTAATGGTGCCATTAAGGGATGGAGAGTACTAATAGCGGCAAAGGTAAGGTAGTGTGTCAATGGGAGCAACTTCACAGCAAGTGACAAGTGGCTGAATGGGGGAGGAGTGGGGCTGTGCTGGGGCAGGCCAGGGAGCTGAAAAATAAATAAACTATTAAGTTGTTGAACTCTGAGCCCAGAGTCTGTAATGTGCCTAATCAGAAGATGAACATGTAGGCACCTGAGCAAGATGCAGAGTTGAAATAGCAAGCAACAGGAAGGTTGGGGTCATGCTTGCGAAGATGTTCCGCAAAGTGCTCAGCCAATGTTTAGTTGCCCTAATATAGAGAGGACCGTACTGAGAGAAGTGAATATAGTAGACTAAGTTGAAGGACGTGCGAGTGATATGCTGCTTCACCTTTAAAGAAGTGTTTGGGCCCTTGGACAGTGAGGTGGGAAGAGGTAAAGAGACAGGAGTTGCACCTTCTGTGATTGCAGGGAAGGGGAAGAAACGTTTGGGGCAATGGAGGAGTGGACAAGGGCAATACTCAGGGTGGTGAGTGACTTGGAGGGGAACCTCCAAGTGGTGGGGTTCGCAAGTATCTGCTGCTCTTGTCCTTGGTGCTGTCATGGGTTTGGAAGGTGCTGCCTGTGAAATCTTGGTGAGTTACTGCAGTGCATCTTGTCGATGATACACACGCTGCCACTGATCATTGGTGGTGGAGGGTTTGAATGTTTGTAGAAGGGGGAGCAATCAAGCGGGCTGCTTCGTCCTGAATGGTGATGACTTCTTGAGTGTTGTTGGAGCTGAACTCATCTAAGCAAGTGAATGAGAAACTGCATGAGCTATACTGCATATGTTAAAATGCCAATTTTGAAAATGTGCTCATGAAGCCACTGAATGCAGTTTTTTTTACACTTTTTTTTCTACATATAGTGGTGAAAGAGTTTCAAGAATATGAAGAGCCAGATAAGGAAATACCAGTTTCACCACAACGAAGAAACACTGTATCACAAGAAACAGATGAAGAAAGTGTGGTCTTGCCTCTCGGTTCAAATACACTTACACATAATCTTGGGATTCCAGTCCTGATAGTTTGCACCAAGGTCTGTGTATGAAAAATCTTTAAATTTGCTACATAAAATAGTTTTGCTTGAATATTTTGACCCCTTTTTTAACTGGTAATGATGAGAAATATTTGCAATTAAGAATGACTCTTGGTCTCTGAAATGTACCCAGATACATCGCTGCAAAAGTTTGGAATAATCATAGAGCTTTTATAGCACAGAAAAAGGCCCTTTGGCCCATCATTTCTGAACGGCCATCAAGCACTTATTGACTTTGATCCAATTTTCCAGCACTTGGCCTGTAGACTTGTATGTTATGGCATTTCAAGTGCTTATCTAAATATTTCTTGAACGTTGTGAGGGCTCTACCACCCTTTCAGGCAATAAGTTCCAGATTCCAACCACCCTTTGGGTGAAAAAGTTTTTCCTCACATCCCCTCTGAACCTCTTCTCCTAGGCTTAAATCTATGCCCCTTGGTTATTGACCATGCCACAGAGTGAAAAGTTCCTTCCTATCCACCCTATCTACGCCCCTCAATTTTATGCACCTCAATCAGTTACCTCTTCAGCCTTATCTGCTCCAAGGAAAAAAACTCCAGCCTATCCAGTCTCTCTTGATAGCTGAAATGCTCCAACCCAGGCAACATCCTGGTGAATCACCTGGTGAATCACCTCTGTACCTTCTTTAGTACAATCACTTCCAATAATGCAGTAACCAAAACTACTCCAGCTGTGGCCTAACTGGCGTTTTATACAGACCCAGCATAACCTTACAGCTCTTGTATTCTGTGCCTCGGCTAATAAAACCAAGTATGCCATGTGCCTTAACTATCTTATCTACCTGTCCTGCTGTCTTTGGGGATCTATGGACATGCCCACCAATGTCCCTCTGATCCTCTGTGCTTCTTGGTGTCCTACCATTCATTGTATATTCCCTTGCCCTATTAGTCCTCCCAAAATGCAAATTCACTTAAAAATGTATTCTAATGTGTGTTTTCCCCATGTATTTGGCAATATCTCAATTTAAACTCTCCTGGACAAATCTTTAATTTAGCAGATGATTTCTCTGCATAATAAACATAGAGTTTAGATGATGCCTGTGCTACTTTTTAAAGTGCTGTGGAGCCCTAAAAGAAGTATGTTCAACATTCCATTGAATTCAATACTCCAAATGTTGACTTTTAAAAATAAATTTAGTGTACCCAATAATTTTTTTTTCCAATTAAGGGACAATTTAGTGTGACCAATCCACCTACCCTGCACATCATTTTGGATTGGGGTGAGACCCACGCAGACACGGGGCGAATGTGCAAACTCCACAAGGGCAGTGACCCGGGGCCGGGATCGAACCTGGGACCTCGTCGTCGTGAGGCAGCAGTGCTAACCACTGCACTACCGTGCTGCCCTCACACCAAATGTTGACTGCTAATAAAACTAGTATGTCTGATTACGACGAGTCCCAATGACTGGCCATGAGTAAGATGCTATTTTATTGGCAATCAGTACACTTGACAACCAATGCTCCTTTGTTGTGTGGGTCGCCATCTGAAAGTTTACAGCACCAAAAGGAATCCTTGCCATAACCATTCAAAACTAATCCGATTGAGTGTTAAAAGTCTGCGATGCCTCAGTTCACCTGATACCTATGGCTTTAACCAGATAAGTTTTTTATATTTTCATTTTTAACTTTTAAGTGCTTGATGAGTGGGTGAGCACACCACATTTTCTTGGTTTATTTCTTTCTAAGTAACTTAAAAATAAGAGAGCTTGTACAATTATTCTGTATGTGTTATCTACAGTGTGATGCAATTAGCCTACTGGAAAAGGAACATGACTACAGAGATGAACACTTTGACTTCATTCAATCACACATCCGTAGGTTCTGCCTACAGTGTATCCTTTTTACTCTTCTCTTGATACTGTAAATGATACAGACATAGCCACACTTTCCAACGGCAAATATGTCCAGTGTTGCGAGTGAAAAGCTCTGACATTGTGTTGCTCGTTTCATTCAGAAGAATTGTGTATCATGAAAAATTTTGAAAAATTCCTTCCCATTAATAAAAAATTTAGCTGATTAAAGAAATTATTTCTGGAGCAAAAAACGCACATTATGCAGACGGTGATATACAATAAAGGGAAAGTGTATGTTAAAAATGATGGAACTGCAAAACTCTATTTAATCATTCTTTTTTAAAATTAATTATAAATTTAGAGTACAAATTCATTTTTTCCAATTAAAGGCGATTTGGCATGGCCAATCCACCTACCCTGCACATCTTTGGGTTGTGGGGGCGAAATCCACGCAAGCACGGGGAGAATGTGGGACCTCGGTGCCGTGAGGCAGCAGTGCTAACCACTGTGCCACCGTGCTGCCCTCCATTTAATCATTCTACATAAAAATACTGAATTAAAACTTTGGCTGCTTCACATTTCTAACCTATTTGTCACTTATAAAGATTCTGTCAATGTAACGAAGCAACTCTATTTTAGCAATTACAAATGAGGGAAGGGAAGTGAGATTGATGCTGTTGTTGGGCCACTGGCTTGTGATGTTGATGCTCTGTTGGATTAGATGGAGAATTATGTGATTCTATCTCGACCACTATGAAGGAAAGCCCAAGTTACAATGGTTCGTGACTTCGAGTTTTATGATATTCCAAGATTTTGCACTTTGTGTACGTAGCTATCGTGGGAAAGGGGAAGGCTGTTGAAGTAAACTAGGTGACTTGCTGCAGTGACTGTTACTGACCACTTGTTAGTCTAACTTTAATTATTGCCCATATCTGCTGACTACAGGCAATAGGCTGGCTAACATATGGGGTTATGGGAGGTGCTGAACACTTTTTTTGAAACATCGCCCCAAGCTTATGATGATAGGAAGAAGGAAGCAGCCATAGGCTGAGCTCTACCCTGTGGAATTCCTGCAGTAACACAGCTGCAATAATTAAGGCACAAGAACCATGATTACCTTCCTTTGTGTCAGGTATGATTCCAACTACTGGAAGGCTTTCTACATGGCCCTGCTCTGATCTCCATGTTGCGCTAGACCAGGAACGTTCATTGTACTTGATAGATATTTGTGTAACTTTGTATGATAAACTGCTTTGCTATATGCTAATCACTTTGTTAAATCATCGTCGCATACTCAGGCTATGGATATCTTATGACATCTTCCTTAATGCAGACATTTTAGATGGTGCAGCACTTATTTATACTTCAATAAAGGAAAATAAAAATATTGATTTAATGTATAAATACCTTGTCCATAAATTATATGGGTTTCCTTTCCATTCGCCAGTACTAGTTGTGGAAAAAGATGCAGTATTTATGTAAGTTTAAAGTTTTGAGTTCAAATTGTAGCAGATGTTCTTATTAAAAATTGAGTGTGTTGAAATGAAAACTTGTTTGGAACTGAAACTTATTTTTACTTCCCAGATTTTAAAAAAATATTTAACCACTTATGGTAATTTAAATGAGCTATCCTGTTTAAATCTGCCCTAAATGAGGTAAATATAAATTTTTTAAAATAAATTTAGAGTGCCCAATTCATTTTTTCCAGTAAGGGACAATTTAGCGTGGCCAATCCACCTACCCTGCACATCTTTGGTTGTGGGGGTGAAACCCACACAAACACGGGGAGAATGTGCAAACTCCACACGGACAGTGACCCAGAGCCGGGATCGAACCTGGGACCTCGGTTCCGTGAGGCAGCAGTACTAACAACTGCGTCAGCGTGCTGCCCACAAAAAAAAACCAACATTTAAATGCATGTCATTCAGCATCTTTTGTAAAATACGCTGTAAAATAAGTTGCATCTCCAGTAATGAATACTGTGCATTCATGCTGAATGCCAGGAAACCTACGCAGACTTGCAAATCAAGAAGTACAAGAGTGCAGAGGTAACTCCTCAATACTATAATAATCTTTATTGTCATAAGTAACACTGCAATGAAGTTACCGTGTAAAGTCCCTAGTCGCCACAATCCAGCACCTGTTCGGGTACACAGGGAGAATTCAGAATATGCAATTTACCGAACAGCATGTCTTTCGGGACTTGTGGAAGGAAACCGGAGCACCCGCAGACACCGGTGCAGACTCCACACAGACAGTGGCCGAAGCCAGGAATCGAACCTGGGACCCTGGAGTTGTGAAGCAACAGTGCTACCCACTGTGCTACCGTGCCATCCACTAACTCGAGAACAAGAGCTTTTCTTAACAAAAAAACCCCCATGGTATATTTTTATATTTCCGTCGCTCTCCCTTGTTTGTTTCATGTCACCCTCCAGTCCTTGACCTGATGGATGTACAGCTCCATTTGAATGTTATGAGAAGAGCTTGGTTTTCCATGTCTAGACTTTGCAGACAGTACATTTTCTTTGAGGCAACCAAGAGAACCTGAAATATCTCTACACCTTGATGCCATCCAATTGTGATCTTGTTGGTTAGCATTAGGTTTCCTGGCATTACTAGCTTTTATTGCAAACACAAATTCTATTTTCCCAGTTTATCATTGTCTCTCAAGTTTTGGGGCCACATTGATTTACTTCAGCTATACAATTAATGTCAAAATAGTTGATTTGATCCAATTTTTGTAGAAGTAAAAAAAATCAAGCTTTACAGTCAATGCTGTTTGTTAGTCTTTATTAATGGATGTGCTGTAAACATTTTCTGCTGCCTGTGTTTTGGATTCTTGGTGTTTTAATGCTTTGCTTTTTTTGAAAACAAATATATTCTCTTATAGTCCTGCAGGATGGGACAATGAAAAGAAAATAGGAATTTTGCATGAAAATTTCCAGTCTTTAAAAGCTGATGACAGATTTGAAGATGGCATTCTGAAGCCTCCAGTAAGAAAGGTGATTTATTTTTCTCAGATAATATTATTTGTACCAAACATGCTGACCAACATTTGAGATTCTAACTTAACATTTGGTATCTGACTAAGCTATAATAACAGTTCCAATAACCTGGAGAAGTAGAAGACTCCTTCCGGTTCATTCTTACAATTTTGAGCCAATACATCAATAGTATTGTTATTCAAGTTAAATTGCATATCTGACTGATACTGGTTCACAATTTTCCATGATCAATTACATCCCAGATTTTTAGTAATTTAAAGCTCCATTTTCACTTTCAGAAGATTGCACTGAAGCAATTCTTTACCAAATGCTTTGTCCATCCATAAAAGTGATGGCTTTTTACCACAGGCTATTGCATTTCCAAATGATCATGTCCATCTTTATATACAAAAGCTGAAGAGAGGGGAAGTATAATAAGATTGAAATATTATTCGTATATTAAATTACTGTATTTTCCACTGCCAAGATATTTTGTAATGTTTTCCAATCTAAATATCGAGATGAATTTTGTTGTCGGCTGGAAATTTTGGCAATCTGTTTTTCTTGCAGTTTGTACATGAAAAGGAAATTTTATCAGAAGATGATCAAGTCTTTCTTATGAAGCAACAGGTAAAACATTTCATTTCTAAGATATTTTTAGATATTTATGTATCTATTACTACAGTTTCTTTACCTTTATTTAAATAACTTCACGCGCTCATTGCGATGAATTTTTGTGCTGGAAATACAACATTTTCTATTTCCGGCATATTGGTGTCCACATCAGGTTTCATCTAGCAAGATTGGATTGAAAGAATAAATCTCCCTCTCAGTATTGCCTCAACCATAAACTCTGGAGCGTTTAACAAATACACAGATTAAAGATTAACATGAATTGCAAAGTATGTCTCGCTCTACAATGATCTCATTAACACAGCCTTGTTTAAGCGCTCAAGATGACTGGTCAAATAAAATCAAGGCAGATTTTTTTTAAGCAAAAGGAACTAACTAAAGGGTTGATGGTATCAATGCTCAAGTCCATTTCAGCCTAGAAAGTTTCCTCTCTGCTGTTTGGAAAGGTTCAGCATGACACGTGTCCCTCAGTTGGGAAGTACAAATTTAGTAGTATACCGTTGTAGCATTGGCTGCTCTTCAGGGTTTATGGTTGAGGCACTACTGAGACACCTTGGAGGGAGATTTATTCTTTCAATCCAATCTTGCTACATGAAAGCAGATGTGGATACCAATATGGCTCAGTAATTTGTTTATTTCAAAGTTGCATAACTGCTTTTCATTGATAGCCAGAAGTACAATATCAAAATCTGGAGACTAAACCAAATCGAGGAGTGTATATTCCTTCACTGTCAGCACCCTGGGAGCATCTTCACCAGGTGGACTGCAATGGTTCAAGAAGGCAGATCATCACCTTCTTAAGTAGGGTTGGGCAATAAATGCTGGCATTGCCAGTGATGCCTATGTCCCATAAATTAATTTTTTAATGAAGAACAGAAAGATATGTTAAAAAGGGTGAGATGAGGTAAAATGGAAGGAGCTTGTGTGGAGCAAATTACCTTATCTGTATGTGGAATGGGTAAAATTAACTTTCAAGATGTTTAATTACAGAATGAATATAAATTTTATGATTCATTAAGTTGTTCCTCCTTTGCTATATAATTAATTTTTCTGCTTCCATCCATTTTTTGAGAAACTTTCAATGAAGGAAAGTGTCCTTTAAAAAATATTTCTGACATTGTTTTGGCAATTGGAGAAACATGGGATGGGATTCTCCGCCAGCGGGATGCTCTGTTTTGCCGGCGCCCAGGGGTTTCCCAACGGCGTGGGGCTGCCGCACAATGGGAAACCCCGTTGACCGCCCTGCGTAGCGGAGAATCCCGCCGGCGTGGTGAGGCAGAAATGTGGCGGAGCGGAGCATCCTGCCTATGATTTGTGAATTCCTACTGTAATAATTGTGTATATTGTTTTACCTGCAGTCTTTTCTAGCAAAACAGCCACCTCTCTCAACAGGAAGACCACTGGTAAGTATATGTCTTTCCATTAGAAGCATTGTTGTTTATCATCAAACACTAATATATTTCCTCTCCCCACCCTACATCCACCAATTATCACTAGATTACAGTTTACTTGCATGCAATATAAGAAAATAATGAAGAACAATGTTCCCTTTCCAAATAGAGGTTAGCTAAATGTTCTTTTTTGAAGATGGGTCCCTATGAGATGTAAAGATCAAAGCTTTGTACATTTGTTGGATTTTCTTTTTTGCACGCTCACTGCAAATGCAGTTCAAAATTATAAACAAAATCGGGTCTATTCTAATTTTGATTACTGAATTTGGTTGTTAAAGACTAGGAAAATATGTTTTTTTAATTGCATAATTTCATGTAATGTTTGGTACAGCTTCTTAGTGTTGAGGTGCTCGGATAAATGGAAGGGTTTGGTGGCCCCAACCCCTCCGGATCACCAGCTGTTTCCTGGTAAGGCTGGCACTGCTGACTGCCTCAGCCACCACCTCCAAGGCACTTTTCAGGAGGGCAGGCTTCAGTCTACGGCCCAGCCTGGGGAAGAGGGTGTCCATCCTTTCCTCACTGGCATGGAGCTGTGGGTCCACCTCAAACTCCCGAATTCTGGAAGCGTGTCTTCTGTGAGCCATCTCTGCGGTGAAGTGGATGTGTGGTAAGTGGAGCACTTATAAACAGCTCCAGCTGACAGGCTCTTTAGCACTAACTCCAGCTTCAGTGGTTACAGCTCCTTCTGGATCGGGAATTGCTCTGAATTCATACCGGCAGTGTTGGGCCATTTCCATATCCTCACTCGCCACTGAATAACGCCCCCAACGGAAATGCGAATCGCATGCTATTCAGCCCCGGCGGCAACACTCTGGTTGAAATGTCGGGTTTGAATTAAAGCAAGGTTTGTCCAGTTGTTAAAAGTCAACATGACTAGGGATCTGCTTATGATTCTGTGAATTACTTCAGTTAACGATTGAACTGCGCAAATCAATAAAGTCCCTAGTCCCTATCCTTTATGGAGGTAATTTATGTCAGCCTGGAAAACAGTAACTGATAGTGCCCCTGAATTAGGGAGTAGAAAATTACACACTATTACTGGTCCTTAATGCTGAACATGTGTGGGTATAAATGTTAGTTGATGACTGAACTGAGCTCAACATTAATGTCCTCCTTTGGTTAAGAAACAGCAACATACCACATCAACATGCCAAAAGCAAATGGCTGCTAGATTGAGACACCAGAATGCAACTACTTCTTCTGTAACTTGACATTGCCGAACAATCGAGATATTCAGAAGAAAGGAGGAACTTTTAAAAGACTGCATGTCCAGAAATCGTGTCAAATTTCATAGGAATACATTTTTTTTAAATGTTTTATTGAAAAGATTTTCGATCAATTTTTTCCCCTTACAGATCAAACATAACAGTAAAGAAAGTTTAACAATAAACAAATGGCTAATCAACATGGTAATCTAATCGTTTAACATAAACTAAAACTTCCACCCCCCCTCCCCCTGGGTTGCTGCTGCTGGTCATCTGTCTTCCCTCTAACGTTCCCCTAGGTAGTCGAGGAATGGCTGCCACCGCCTGGTGAACCCTTGAGCCGATCCTCTCAGGGCAAACTTTATCCGCTCCAGTTTTATGAACCCCGCCATATCGTTTACCCAGGCCTCCAGTCCGGGGGGTTTCGCCTCCTTCCACATGAGTAGGATCCTGCGCCGGGCTACTAGGGACGCAAAGGCCACAACGTCGGCCTCTTTCGCCTCCTGCACTCGTGGCTCATCCGCAACTCCAAATAGAGCTAGCCCCCAGCCTGGTTGGACCCGGGCCTTCACCACCTTGGAAATCACTCCCGTCACTCCCTTCCAATACCCCTCCAGTGCCGGGCACGCCCAAAACATATGTGCGTGGTTTGCCGGGCTTCCGCCGCACCTCCCACACTTGTCCTCCACTCCAAAGAACCTGCTCAGTCTTTCTCCCGTTATGTGTGCTCTATGTAGCACCTTGAATTGAATCAGGCTAAGCCTGGCGCACGAGGAAGAGGAATTTACCCTGCTTAGGGCATCAGCCCACATACCCTCCTCTATCTCCTCCCCTAGCTCTTCTTCCCACTTTCCTTTTAATGCTCCCAAGCTCGCAAACGTCCCATCTATAAATAAATCTCCCACCCTCCTAATTCCCAACTGGTGCCAGCTCTGAAATCCTCCATCCATTCTTCCTGGGGCAAACCTATGGTTGTTCCTGATTGGGGACCCCACCAGGGCTCCCCGCACACCTCTCTGTCGCCTCCATTGTCCCCAGATATTCAATGTTGCCGCCACCACTGGGTTCGTGGTAAACTTTTTTGGTGAGAGCGGTAGCGGCGCCATCACCAGCGCCTCTAAGCTCGTCCCTTTACAGGACTTTCTCTCCAGTCTTTTCCACGCCGCTCCCTCTCCCTCCATCATCCATTTACGAATCATCGCCACATTGGCGGCCCAATAGTAGTCGCCCAAATTCGGTAGCGCCAATCCTCTGTCCCTGCTACGTTGTAGGAACCCCCTCCTTACCCTCAGGACTTTCCCTGCCCACACAAAGCTCGTGATGCTCCTGTCTATTTTTTTAAAAAAGGTCTTCGTGATTAGTATAGGGAGACATTGAAATACAAATAAGAACCTCGGGAGGACCATCATCTTAATTGCCTGCACTCTGCCCGCCAGCGACAGAGGCCGCATGTCCCACCTCTTGAAGTCCTCCTCCATTTGTTCTACCAATCGTGTCAGATTTCATAGGAATACATAAGCCACCATTTTTTCATTTCTGCAGTTTGTTGTAGATCCTGATTACTCACTTATTTTTGTTCAGGATTCCTCAACAAGAGTTGCTGGAGGTTCACCAAGAACACCAAGCCGATCTGGAAGTGCCAATGTTGTTAATGTAACTCCTATTCAAGCAGGAAACAAAAAGATTGATCCCAATATAAAAGGTACTTGAGCGATTTTAAACCTTTTTAATAGTTCCCATCCTTTGCATCACTCAGAATGTATAACTGCTTGTTTTTAAATATAATACCTGCAAATCCATCCAATCATTAACAGAAGTGTGATTTTTCTGGGGTCTAAATGAGTTGTATAAATTATGTAAGTAGACAGAACACTGGTAGATGAAATTAAGTTTGGGCAAATGTAAAGAATAACAAATAAAACATTTTATGCTGAAATAGCTAAGGATAAAATTGAGATGTAGGGCCTCTATGTTCAACTCTCAATACCTCTAACCAGTGCACACCAATCAGAGGAAAATCTAATTATATTTGTATGTTTATTGGACGGAATTCTCCGTAACCTGATCCCAAAATCGGGATTGGCAATTGGGCAGAGAATGGCTTCGACACCGGATTCGGGGCAGGCGGCAGTTTGACAGCGGTTCGCGATGCTCCACCCCCTCCAAAACGGCGTCATCCGTACGTGCGCAGCCGGCTCATCTGAGATGCTCTGCCCCAATGGGCTGAGTTCCCCACGGTGTGGGCCACGTGTTGTCCCAGCGGTTGGGAACCTGGCGTGCCAGCTGCGGACAGTGTTCAGCACCGCCACACTCGTCCGGGATCCGTGCCGCTGACTTCTGCTAGGGCCGGGGAGAGTGGTGGGGGGTGAGCTGTGGGGTCAGGCTGGGCAGATTAGGGCTCCAGCACAGCCGGCGCCATGTTTTCCAACGTGACCGGTGCAGCTTATCAGCCCTGCGCATGCGCAGCCCGAGACCGCCGATTCCCAGGCCATTTTCCATGCGATCCGCGGGTGTTCAGCGCGGCGCCTATGCTAGCCCCTCACCGGAATCGGTGAAGAGTTCGTGCTGATTTTCGCGTTGTGAATCACCCGCGGATTCTCCGTTGATGCCAGCACTTAACCTCAGGAACAGAGAACTCCGCCCTTTGAATTTCACGTCATTTCACATCCTTTAGCTCTTGGACATTTAAGAACTTTAGAAGTACACCTCTTTGGAAATGGGTAATGGGTAACATTGGAAAAACCATGTTTATTTATGTTTTGTTACCGTTTATTTGTCCTGTTGCATTAAGAAAATAGCAGTGAGCCACCTGGAACCTCCCCACCTCCATGCTGCATTCTACCACTTTGATTGGAAATTCTCCCACCTGATTTCCCAGAAATTCCACATTGACAGATCGCCCCTTAGTTCCCAATGCCTCCCCACTTGGTTCAATAACCAGTATCAGTGTAATGTTTTGCAACTCGCCAAGTGTCCTTCCAAACCAGTGACCTCTACCACATAGATGATTAAGGGCAGCACACACCACCTGCAAGTTTCTCTCCAAGTCATATGCCATTCTGACTTGGAATTATATCGCTGTTCCTTTACTGTCACTGGGACAAAAGCCTAGG
The DNA here is from genome assembly GCF_047496885.1 of Scyliorhinus torazame. Classification (NCBI taxonomy): domain Eukaryota; kingdom Metazoa; phylum Chordata; class Chondrichthyes; order Carcharhiniformes; family Scyliorhinidae; genus Scyliorhinus; species Scyliorhinus torazame. Next base: position 115,643,532 of record NC_092712.1, on the reverse strand, counting down.
ACTTCCTCCCTAACAACACTGTGGGTCTACCTACATCACTTGGACTGCGGTGCTTCAAGAAGATAGCTCACTTGAGAGCAGTTATTGATGAGCAGTAAATGCTTGCCTTGCCAGCAATGGCACATCCCAGGAACAAATAGAAATAAAATGCAACAGGACTTTCTACCCCCTAGCAATATTTTCTCTTAATTCACACATCCCAGCCCCATTTCCACATTTTTTCATAAAATTTACAGTGCAGAAGGAGGCCATTCGGCCCATCGAGTCTGCACCGGCCCTTGGAAAGAGCACCCTACCCAAGGTCCACACCTCCACCCTATCCCCATAACCCAGTAACCCCACCCAACACTAAGGGCAATTTTGGGCACTAAGGGCAATTTATCATGGCCAATCCACCTAACCTGCACATCTTTGGACTGTGGGAGGAAACCGGAGCACCCGGAGGAAACCCACGCACAACGGGGAGGATGTGCAGACTCCGCACAGACAGTGACCCAAGCCGGAATCGAACCTGGTACCCTGGAGCTGTGAAGCAATTGTGCTATCCACAATGCTACCGTGCTGCCCTGCCTCTTGAGGGTTTGTCCCTCTCAACCCTAATCTGCACCTCCTACAATTCACAAATTGTATAAAAAGGAGATTCAAATTAATTAATTCTAAAAACAATGTTTGAGGCGTACAGGAAAAGTACAGCACCTGCAGAAAGGCAAGTATGTGTCAGCCAATTAGAAGTAGCACATGAAATAGAATTTATGAAGTGTAAGTGGAAGACAAGCTGACAGAATTTAGCAAAAGAATTAGAATAGGACAGAAGCAGCAAGATTATATAGCAAAAGCTGTATTTTTATTTGTGGGCAAACTTTCTTTTAAACTTGAGTAATTATAATTTTGAATGTACTGCCTGATGGAATGTGGATACAGATTAAATAGTGGGTTTCAAAAAAGGAATTGGATAAATACTTGAAGAAAAATACTTTTAAGGAGAAACAGTTGCAGACAACTGGGAACAAGTAACTGGATTTCTCGTTGAAAGTGCCAGCACAGGCTTGATAGGCTGAATGGACTCCTGTGCATCCTGATGCCGATGTTATGTAGTTACATTGTGTACCTTGTGTTGCCATATTATGTATTTTCTTTTATTTCCTTTTCTTTTCATTTACTTAATGATCTGTTGAGCTGCTCGCAGAAAAATACTTTTCACTGTACCTTGGTACACGTGACAATAAACAAAATCCAAATCCTGTGCTGTACTAGTCATGATTCTATAACGGGAGATCAACTGCAGATAAATTAGTTAATGAAATTTCAGCTTTATACTGACTTCTAACTTCAGTTTATCATTATCTCTAAAACCCACATTCAAATGAGCAATCAGCTTGACATTTAAGTGGGCTAATTTGTGCAACTCTGAATAACTATATATATTTTTTTTAAGTGCCCAATTATTTGTTCTCCTATTAAATGGCAATTTAGCATGGCCAATCCACCTACCCTACACATCTTTTTGGATTGTGGGGGTGATACCCATGCAGATACTGGGAGAATGTGCAAACAGTGACCTGGGGTCGGGATCCAACCTGGGTCCTCAGTGCTGTGAGGCAGCAGTGCTAACCACTACGCCATCATGCCGCCCTGGCTCTGAATAAATATAAAGTTATGATTGTTAGGTTATCGGTTTTTGGAATAAACTTTCTCTTTGCAATTTTATTCTATTCAAAAAAAATTATGCCTTTGTATTTTGCACTTTCAGGCGCTGCAAGTGAAGGTGTTTTGGCAAACTTCTTCAACAGTCTTCTCAGCAAAAAGACTGGCTCTCCTGGAGGAGCTGCTAGTAACTTACAAGGCTCTGCAAAGAAAGGAGGTAAGCAATCGATTTTCTCTTTAAAAGGGAGATTAACGATTGGGCTTTGCATATTGTGCAATTGCAATTCCAAAGTATTTTGAAACATATTTTAACTCATGATTAAAAATGCCTTGAATTGCATTATTTTAAAGTATTTTAACAAATGTAAAGAGATTATAATTCAAAGAGAGTTGTAAATTGGTTAAATGCAATAAAAGCTTTTTCACATGTTGATATTGTGGAATCTTCACATTAAAAGAATTAGCGAGTTTAGGTAATAGATATTTTGAAAAATATGCTCCCATTTGAGTTTCCCTCATTGCTCAGTCACAGATGAGACATAACTGATTGGAGTGGAGAGTTCTAACCCCCTTAAAAAAAAAAAACTAGATGGGTTTGGATTGATGAGTTGTTTAAAACCTGCCCTGAACTCACCCATTTCCAGTTTTAATTGCAATGGGAGAGAGCCAGGAGGTTGGTTGCTCTTTAAACATTTTAATGAAGCTGTGTGCTTCAGATCTTTCTTCATTTTAAACTTTGGCTGGCCAAATTTCAACATGGCAGCTAAAGCGAGAAAGTTTACTAGGTGTAACAAGTGAGTGCCTTTCCAGTACTACTAATCTGGTCTTATTTCATTGTCCCCTGCATCCCCAAGCCTTGTGTCACATTTAGCTGTCCTTTCTGATCATCTCCTCGCTCTCTCTCTTCCTCCCGAACCCCCCACTCTTGAACGTTACAATCCCACCCGGGATGCAGGCCCTATTTCCCCCCCGACATTGTTACACCAAATAATTTTATATATGTATGTATGTTCAGCAATAGATATTTCCTGATTTTCCTTTGGATCATTAATCTGTACCCAATCAATTTAATGGTTAAAATAAATTCAAACATGATGAAATCCTGCTAAGTTATTCAGTGACTTCCTGTGCTGCCTAAATTTATCTCCTTCTGAATAAACTCTCCAAACCATATTAATGATCTCACACTCAACTATACCATCTGAGTCTCTTCTTCCATGATGCAATCTCTTATCAGTTCCTTGCAACCCTCATTGTCCACAACCCAACTTCCTACTGTTTCAACCCTTGAGAGTGTTATTTCGACCATACCTTCCAAATTTTCAACTACTCCAGCCTCTGTTTAAGGGTTGCAAACCAAAGTGTATCAGACACCCAAACCGACTATTGCCAGGCATTGAGTGGTATTTTCCACTTTGGCACATAGATTTGATTTACATTTAGATTTGGCATAAGTCTCTGTGAAACCCCTCCTGATATAATGAACCCAATCACTTTTCTCATTATAAATGTCCTTCGTGCAGATTCTAAAGGGTTGGGAACGGGAAAGCCATCACAAAATGTTTGCCTTTGGTATGCAAGTTGATAATCCAAGTTTTTAAGGGTGGCCAAAGTGGAAAATGGATGTTGCTGTAGTTCTTGACAATGCAGATGTCTCACAATTTTACAAAATAACAGTTCTGTCCATTAGGGTACTTGTTATTATAAGATATTTCTGAGAATAATTTCTTTCAGAACATCTGCAGAAGTACATGTTGAGCCACTTGACTGGTAATTTTTTTTTCGGATCGGTAGGAAAATGCTGACAGAAAACTTAAGCACTTTCTAAATCACAGTTAATCAAATATATTCAAATTGCAGTATTTTTTTTTTTTTCAAACAAGATCAACAGTTGAGTTTAAAGAATTGTGGTTATGGGTCCTCCTTTTAAAAACAGAAAACCCATGCTGTTTAATGATGCATGTAATTAATTCAATTTACTGAATATGCTTTATGCCCTGAGTGAGAGATCCAACTAGAAAACATTGCCAGAAAGTCTTGTGGTTTTATTACTTTACCAGAGTTACAAAGCCAGAGCTCAGAGTGTGGGCAGGGGCAAACTCCTAATCCAGCTCCTTGTCAGCTCCAAAAATCAATTGAAATTGAATCCAATTCATGGTCCCCGCAAGAGAGATCCAGGCATTACACCTGACCTCACGCTCACCTTAGCCAAAAGGCCAAGAAGCGATTGTGATTTTAACTTTTGATAGAAAAATGAAACCTTTTATATTCCTCCATTTTCCCCACAATTAGCATTAGTTATGATATAAACTATTCCTCTAAGCTAGATGCAAGTTATTGCAGTAAGACTGCGCATTAACTTTTTACATACTTTAGGGGTGACACGGTGGTGCAGTGGTTAGCACTGGTGCCGAGGACCCAGAGTCAATCCCTGCCCCGGATCACTGTCCGTGTAGAGTTTGCACATTCTGCCTGTGACTGCATGGGTCTCACCCCCACAATCCAAAGATGTGCAGGGTAGATGGATTGGCCACACTAAATTGCCCCTTCATTGGATTTTTTTTTTTTTACATTGAAATTATCCCAAGTAAAAATTCAACAGAAGCTTAGGCCATGTCTACTTTGAACATTGAAATAAAAGAAAGACTTGGATTTACAATAGTGCCTTTTGTGACCTCCGGTTGTCCCAAAGTACTTTACAATCATTGAATTACATTAGAAGTATAGACCGTGTTGTAATGTAGAAAACACAGCAGCCAGTTTGTAAACAACAAGCTCCCACAAACAATGTGATGAAGACCAGGCCACCTTTTTTTGGTGATGTTGATTGAGCGATACATTTTGGCTAGGGCACCAGAGATGATTCCCCACTGTTCTTCAAAAAGGTGCCATGGGTATTTTACGTCAGTCACCGTAAGAGGCCCCCAGGACTTTAGTTTAACATCTTATTTTTTATGTCATTGCAGCACTCCCTCAGCACTTCTCTAGTGTGTCATCTTAGATTATGTACTCAAATAACTGGAGCTGGATCTGAACCCAAAGCCTTCTGACTTGAGCAAGTGCCCTAGTCAACTTGAGTTTTCCAGTGGTTATTACGGCTATAGGTCTTCTAAACCACAGTTACTCAGTTTGTGCACCATAACTATATCGTAATGCAATCTCTTGGGATGCAAAAATCTGAATCCTGACAAGCAACCAATACTGGAATCAATGTTATTGATGCAGCGATACCAGGCCTATTCACACAACACATGATCAAAATTTGAAAATCCAAACATGCCATGGAACAGCTCATCTTCAAAACTTTTTTTTTTTAAATTAGAGTACCCAATTCCTTTTCTTCTTTTTTCCAATTAAAGGGCAATTTAGCATGGCCAATCCACCTAACCTGCGCATCTTTGGGTTGTGGGGGTGAGACCCACACAGACGCGGGGAGAATGTGCAAACTCCACACGGACGGTGACCCAGGGCCGGGATCGATCCCGGGTCCTCTATGCTGTGAGACAACCGTGCTAACCACTATGTCCGCCGTGCCACACTTCTTCAAAACCTTTGACTAAGTCATGAGGGCAATGTGAGAAAATTATGGGAAGTAATATCCCACTTTTTGCACTAACATTGTTGGTAAGATTTGCATGGTTGGGTAAATTCAAAAATCGTTTCCTTTCATTTTGCAAATTTAGTAAATAGAAATGCTATGAGTTCACTCCACGTGGGCGGCACGGTAGCACAGTGGTTAGTACTGTTGCTTCACAGCGCCAGGGTCCTAGGTTCGATTCCCGGCTTGGGTCACTGTCTGTGTGCACCCAGTGTCTACGTGGGTTTCCTCCGGGCATGCCAGTTTCCTCCCACAAGTCCCGAAAAATGTGCTGTTAGGTAAATTGGACATTCTGAATTCTCCCTCCGTGTACCCGAACAGGCACGGGAATGTGGCAACTAGGGGCTTTTCACAGTAACTTCACTGCAGCGTTAATTTTTTTTTAGATGTATTTTATTACAAACATGTATCAAAACAGGTTACAGTAAATAAACACCCTGGGAAACATACTTCCCAACAATCAAATATACAGCCTGTACAGATTTTTCCTCTTTTTCACCCGCCCCTCCCCTGCGACGAACAGCCCCTCAAACAAGGTCACAAACATCCCCCACCTTTTCTCAAACTCCCTTGCTGAGCCCCTTAACTCATACTTTATCTTCTCTAATCGCAGGAAGTCGTACAGGTCACCCAACCAAGCCGCTACCCCCGGTGGCATGCCGACCGCCACTCCAGCAAAATTAGCTGCCGTGCAATCAGAGAGGCGAAGGCCACGACATCGGCCTTCCTCCTCTACATGAGCTCTGGCTTCTCTGAAACCCCAAATATCACCACCAAAGGGTCTGGGTCCAGCTCCTCCTCCACTATCCTGGGTAAGACCGCGAACACTCCCGTCCAGAATCTTCCCAATTTTTCGCAACCCCAAAACACGTGTGTCTGATTCGCTAGCCACCACCCACACCTCGCACTCATCTGCTACCCCCTGAAAGAACCCACTCATTCTCGCCCAAGTCATATGCACCCGGTGCATCACCTTAAACTGTATCAGGCTCATCCTTGCACAAGAGGAGGTCCCCTTTACCTTTCGCAGTGACTCACTCCATACTCCCCAATCGATCTCTCCTGCCAACTCCGCTTCCCATTTCCCCTTGATCTTCACCACCCGCTCGCCTCCCTGCTCCCCCAGCCACTTGTCTATATCCCCAATTCTTCCCTCTCCTTCCACATCCGGAAACAGCAGTCGCTCCAGCAGGGTGTATACCGGCAACTGAGGGAACCCTCTCCAGACCTTTTGCGCAAAGTCCCTAACCTGCAGATACCTGAACTCGCTTCCCTCGGCAGTTCTACCCTCTCCCTTAGCTCCTCCAGACTGGCGAGCCCTTCCTCCACATACAGATCCCTCACCTTGACCAGCCCCACTTCCCTCTACCTCCTGTATACACTATCCATCCCCCCCCCCCCCCGGCTCAAACCCATGATTCTCGCACACCGGTGTTAACACCAACATCCCTTCCACCCTAAAATGCCTCCTCAACTGATTCTATATCTTCACCGTGGACTGCACCACCGGGCTCCCTGAATACTTACTCTGAGCCATTGGCAACACTGTCTTCACCATAGCCCTCAAACTAGACCCCTTACAAGATTCCTCCTCCATCCTAACCCACTCTACCCCTTCTCCTTCTCACCACCGCCACACCTTGTCCACATTTGCCGCCCAATAATAATGAAGCAGGTTTGGCAATGCCAACACCCCCCTGCTGCCTCTGCATCGAGCAGGGTCGTCCCCGCCCTCGGCACCTTCCCCACCTAACAAAGTCAGAACTGATTGTGTCCACTTTCCGAAAAAAAAGGCCTTTGGTATAAGGATCGGAAGAGCTTGAAAGATCAACAAGAACTTTGTCAGATATTCATTTTTGCCACTTGGACCCTCCCCGCAAATTTTAAGTGCAATGTATCCCACCTCTTAAGATCCTCCCTAGCCTCCTCCACCAGCTTTGTTAAGTTCCACTTATGGAGCCCCATCCGTTCCCTTGCTACCTGAATCCCCAAATACCTAAACCTATCGCTCGCTACCGTAAATGTCATCTCCCCCTAAATTAGCCCGCTGTGCCAGCTCATTCACCGGGAATACCTCGCTTTTCTCTACTTTCAGCTTGTACCCCAAGAACCCTCCAAACCTCCCAGCAGGCCCATAATCGTTCCCATACTCTCCAACGGATCAGAAGTTTACAGCAAGAGGTCACCGGCATAGAGCGACACCTGATGCTCCCTCTGTCCCCTCTGCCGACCCCCTGAGAGCCATTGCCAATGGCTCTATGGCCAGCGCAATCAATCGCAGCGATAGCGGGCACCCCTGCCTCGTACCCCTGTGTAAGTCAAAGCTTCGTGAGCTCATATCATTCGTCCTCGCCCTCTCCCTTGGTGCCACATACAGCAACCGTACCCATCATTCGGCATCACCCTCGCCCTTGGTGTCACATACTGTAACCGTACCCATGCCACAAATCTCGGCCCAAACCTTCCCAAATCCTCAAACAAGTACCGCCATTCAACCCGATCAAATGCCTTCTCCGTGTCCATGGACACCACCACCTCCGGTACCAGAGTCCCCGACAGATTCATCACCACATTCAACAGCCGTCTTATATTTCTCGCGAGCTGCCTGCCCTTCACGAAGCCTGTTTGATCTTCTGCCACCACTCCTGGGGCACTCCTCCATCCTTCCGGCCAACAACTTAGCCAATACTTTCACTTCCGTGATCAATAGTATTTTGGGTCTATACGACCCACATTCTACCGGGTCCTTCCCCTTTTTCAGGATTAGTGTGATTACTGCCTGCATCATCGTCTCCGGCAACTCCCACTTCTCCAGTGCTTCATTAAACACCCCCAACAGATGTGGCCGTTGCAAATTCTGTACAAAATTCCGCCGGATACCCATCCGGCCCAGGGGTCTTCCCCGACTTCATACCCCTGATGCTATCCAGCACCTCCCTCAGCCCCAGGGGATCCTCCAACTGCCTCTGCTTCCTCCACCTGGGGAAATTCCAGCTCGTTCAGAAATCACCCCATGTCCCTCTTTCCTCCTGGGTCTGCCTTACAGTCCCTGGTAATACTCCCTAAATGCCTCATTCATCTTCCCTGGCTCTGATACCACATCCCCAGCACCAGTCCACATCTTCATTATTTCCCTGGACGCAGCCTGCCTCCACAGTTGGTGCGTCAGCATGCAGCTCACCTTCTCCCCATACTCCTAGTGCACCCCCTTGCCCTCGCAGTGGTCTGAGATCACTCCTTCAGTCTCCCAAATCGTGTGACCCCTGCACTTCCAAACACTACCTGTTCCCAAGAACTCTTCAGGGGTGTCACAGTCTCTTTGATGGCCTTTGTGCGATCCTCCTGCATTTGTTTCCTCTGCTGCTGGAATTCAGCTTTAATAAAGGCCAGCAAGTCAAGTTGAAGCCTTCCAGCTTGCATCAGCCGTTCCCCCGCCTGCATGTCTAAAGTGGCTGTTGCTGTTTCTGCAGCATAAGTCTGTTCCAACTTTTCAGCCAAATCTCTCTCTGTTTTCTGCTGGGTCTGGTAACCAGCAGACATACCACTCCCGGGGAAGGTACTTCTCCAACATTCACCTACGTCTTTTCATCAAAATTCGACCCTGTATTGGGTAAAAAGAGCTCTTTTCTGTGACCTTAAGCAGGAGCTGCCCTTTTTATGTGACCACTCACTCATGGTCAACCCTGGAAGTCTCCCATTGCAGTGTTAATTGTGACATTAATAAAGACTCATTATTATTATCTTTGCAGGCTATTCTGCCTTCATGATAATGTAGGATTGACTGTTAAAATGAATGCTATTTCTCAATAAATTGATCCCTGTGCACCAAATAGACTAGCTGTGCAAAATCCCTAATAATTCATCTTCAATTTTATTTGAATTTGGAATAAAGATCGAAAAATCTATTCTACAACCAGAAACACAGATTAATTGAATATACTGCGTCCACATTGCCATTGTAGTGACATTACAATAAACAGGAGAGCATAGCAGTATAACTAAGGATCTCCATTTACACGGTTCAACCATTTTAGCTATCATAATTTGCCTATCGTGTAGATAACAGCCTTGTGGACTGTTGTGACTCTTTTTCCGTGGTTAAAAATAACCGAGTTAATACTTTTTTTTAAATTTAGAGTACCCAATTATTATTTTCTTAATTAAGGGGCAATTTAGTGTGGCCAATCCACCTATCCTGCACATCTTTTGGGGTTGTGGGTTGAGACCCATGCAGACACTGGGAGAATGTGAAAATTCCACACAGACAGTGACCCGGGATCGAATAAACAAATGTTGCGTTTCCATTGCAAACTTTTATTGACATGACTTTTAGGATAAATCGAGTAGAGAAAATGTTTTCTGAATGCCAATTCATGATTGCTTCCCCAAAGTAGCCCATACGTTTCCACAGTCAACTATTATATATGAAGGGCGGCGCAGTGGGTCCCAGGTTCGATCCCGGCTCTGGGTCACCGTCCGTGTGGAGTTTGCACATTCTCCCCGTGTTTGCGTGAGTTTCGCCCCCCGCAACCCAAAAAGATGTGCCGGGTAGGTGGATTGGCCACACTAAATTGCTCCTTTGGAGAAAAAAAAATTGGGTACTCTAAATTTATACAAAAAACTATTAATATGTGAAAGGAAAAGACCTGTATTTATGTCGCACCTTTCACAATCTCAGGAAGTCCCAACATGCTTTACAAGCCAATGAATAATGTTTATGAAGTGTAGCCTCTGTTGTAAAAAGTAGGAGAAAATGGCGCCCGATTGGTTTGCACAAAGTGAGGTTTCCACAAACATAGAGATGCATGACCAAAAAATTTGTTTTGGTAATATTGCTTGAGGGATAAACAATGTCCAGAACATAGGGAGATAGTCACTGCTCCTCTTAGGATAGTGTCAAGGGATACTTTCCATTCACTCAGGAAAGCAGGCATGGCCATGGTCTAAAGCCTCGTCTCAAAGAAGGTACCTCCAAAAGCCAACGGTCCTAATTCACATTAACCACTTTACTAACGTGTCTCCATATGCTGCATAAAAGAATGCAAAACTGTTCTTAAGAATAATAGTTGGCCCATAATTTATTGCATGGCCATATTATTTGTTGTAAATAGACACCGTATTATACCATACTGAATTAAATTGTTCAGTATTGGAGTATAACCAACACCTCAGTTTAATGGTTAAACTTGCACCTTTTAGAATTTGGCAATGTATATCTGCTACACATTTGTTCTAACTTTCTTCTTGATCTGTGTGTGGTGCCAGTTGCTGCAGGTTGTTTACCACGTTAAGGTCAGTGTTTTTGCTTGAGCTTTGAACTTTGGGATTGTGAAGGTTGCACGCATTAATTTTTGTTCCCACTGTGGCTGAGCATGCCCATACTTTCTGGTTTATTTCTGTTTTTTCAGGTTTTAATGACAATTTCTTGCTTTGAACCACTGCATAAAGGAAATATGTTTTAAACAATTGAGTAGATTGGCCTTGTCTATGTCAATCATATCAACATTGGTGAAAGATGTAGGAATAACCAATTACATTGGAGTTCTGGTTATCGTGATGCATACATTTTTAAAAAGCAGCTATATGGCGTTCAACTTAAGATGCATGTTAAAATTTGATTAGTGAAACAAATAGACCTGAAATCTTTGAAAAATCCACTGAAAACCATTAAAATTTTAATTATACGTAACTGAATTGAAAAAGGAAAATGCTGGAAAAACTCGGGTCTTGCAGCATCTGTGGAAAGAGAAAGTGATTCTTTTAGAGAAGAGTCATAAGGACTCAACATTAACTGTTTTTCTCGCCACAGATGCTGCCAGAGCTGCTGAACCTTTTCCAGCATTTTCTGTTTGTATTTCAGATTTCCAGCATCCAGGGTATTTTGTTTTATTCAACTGAGTTGAATAAGTATATCTACTGTATATCATAGGAACCAAGTGCACATTTAACTGTATACACAGTGTCAGTATTGCTCATTAGTGCTGTGCTAAAACTAATACCTGAATCCACTGGTCAATTAATTATGTTCCTGGATCAAAAAAAACAATTGTGTTCCTGGGTCAGACCATCAGAGACTTTTTTATCAATAAAATCCAGAATTATATTCCTCCAAATCAACAGTATAAATTTCAGAATTATACTTAATTCAAGTAAAAGCCTCCTACAACTAAAGTGAAATTTATGTAACTCACCTAGTCACTGTGATCAACATTGTTACCTAGTTACCTCTATCTAAAATTCTAAAGCATAAACATTAACTGTGGGGAAACATTTCTGAGGGTCTGAAATTCCTGTTCATCAAGGTAATATGAACATCAACTGGCCAGAAGTTGGGATAAGACCCAGATTATTGGGGTGTCTGTCCACTTTTATGAAAATTCCACCAAAAGTGAAGACAGGTGCACCTTGCTATATAGTCCCTGACCTCTCCCTGTGCAACATACTCTGAAGCAGATCATCCATCAGAAATCCAATTCCCTCTGTTTAGCCTACCCCAGCACTATATGTATACCTGGATGGCAAAGAACAAAGAAAAGTACAGCACCGGAACAGGCCCTTCCGCCCTCCAAGCTTGCGCCCACCATGCAGCCTGTCTAAACTAACATCTACACTTCCGGGGTCCGTATCCCTCTATTCCCATTCTATTCATGTATTTGTCAAGGTGTCCCTTAAATGTCACTCTCGTCCCTGCTTCCACCACCACCTCTGGCAACGAGTTCCAGGCACCCACTACCCTCTGTGTATATTTTTTAAAAACTTGCCTCGTACATCTCCTCTAAACCTTGCCCCTCGCACCTTAAACCTATGCCCCCTAGTAATTGACCCCTCTACCCTGGGAAAAAGCCTCTGACTATCCACTCTGTCTATGCCCCTCATAATTTTGTAGACCTCCATCAGGTCGCCCCTCAACCTCATCCGTTTCAGTGAGAACAAACCGTGTTTATTCAACTTCTCCTCATAGCTACTGCCCTCCATGCCAGGCAACATCCTGGTAAATCTCTTCTGCAACCTCTCTAAAGCTTCCTTCTGGTAGTGTGGCGACCAGAATTGAACACTATACTCCCAAGTGTGGGCTAACTAAGGTTCTATACAGTTGAACATGCCAATTTTTATACTCAATGCCCTGGCCAATGAAGGCAAGCATGCTGTATGCCTTCTTGACTACCTTCTCCACCTGTGTTGCCCCTTTCAATGACCTGTGGACCTGTACTCCTAGATCTCTTTGACTTTCAATACTCTTGAGGGTTCTACCATTCACTGTATATTCCCTACCTGTATTAGACCTTCCAAAATGCATTACCTCACATTTGTCTGGATTAAACTCCATCTGCCACCTCTCCGCCCAAGTCTCCAGACAATCTAAATCCTGCTGTATCCTCCGGCAGTCCTCATCGCTATCCGCAATTCCACCAACCTGTGTGTCGTCTGCAAACTTACTAATCAGACCAGTTACATTTTCCTCCAAATCATTTATATATACTACGAACAGCAAAGGTCCCAGCACTGATACCTGTGGAACACCACTAGTCACAGCCCTCCAATCAGAAAAGCACCCTTCCATTGCTACTCTCTACCTTCTATGACCTAGCCAGTTCTGTATCCATCTTGCCAGCTCACCTCTGATCCTGTGTGACGTCACCTTCTGGAACCAGTCTGCCATGAGAGACCTTGTCAAAGGCAACAGTGTACAAACTTCTCAGGATCAGGGGCAGGATTCTCTCAGCCCAGGGCCAGGACGGAGAATCCCCACGACCAGGCCACGACGCCGGCACGCGATTCTCCGCAGAGCGGAGAAACTGCACCATTGGCACGGCGCCTGTCGCGCGCGGGCTGCTCTACGCGGTCGGCCTGCCGATTCTTGGGCTAGGCTGGGCCGAGCAGCCGTCGTGGAAACGCTGAGTCCCACCGGCACCGTTCTAACCTCTCAGCCGGCGGGACCTCAGTGTGAAGGATCGGGTGGCGGCCTGTGGGGGGGGGGGGGGGGGGGGGTGCACCGACCCCGGGGTGGGCCTCCTTTCCTGCGTGCCAGCCCCTGTAGTCTTGCGCCATGTTGCGTCGGGGCCGTTGCGTTGAAGGAGGCCACTGCGCATGCGTGGATCCCGCGGCGCCCAGTTCGCGCCGGGATCGGCAGCTGGAGCGGCGCGAACCGCCTTACTGGCCCCCTGTAGGGATTCTCTCACCCCGCGACGGCGTTTACGCCAGCGTGGACACTCTGCCGCGGGGTGAGTGAATCCCGCCCCAGGTCTTGAAGTGAGAGGAATTAAGCCACTGCTTCTGCACAGCAGTCAATCATAATTGCTTACCACTAGGAAAGCTGCTGCTGATGATTTAAATTTTTCTGTTTTGGGCCTCCCTTTTCCAAACTGGCTGACTTTACAGCTGCAACATGACTTGCCAATTTTTATACTCTGCCCCGGCCAATGAAATCAAGTATGCTGTATGCCTTCTTGACTACCTTCTCCACCTGTGTTGACACTTTCAGTGACCTGTGAACCTGTACACCTGGATCTCGCTGACTGTCAATACTCTTGAGGGTTCTACCATTCACTGTATATTCCCTACCTGTATTAGACCTTCTAAAATGCATTATCTCACATTTGTCCGGATTAAACTCCATCTGTCATCTCTCCGCCCAAGTCTCCAAACAATCTAAATCCTGTTGTATCCTCTGACAGTCCTCATCGCTATCTGTAATTCCACCAACCTTTGTGTCGGCCGCAAACCTACTAATCAGACCAGTTACATTTTCCTCCAAATCATTTATATATATATATATATACTACAAACAGCAAAGGTCCCAGCACGGATCCCTGTGGAACACCACTAGTCACAGCCCTTCAATCAGAAAAGCACCCTTCCATTCCCAGTCCCATAGGGGCTGGTTTAGCTCACTGGGCTAAATCGCTGGCTTTTAAAGCAGACCAAGGCAGGCCAGCAGCACTGTTCAATTCCCGTAGCAGCCTCCCTGAACTGGCGCCGGAATGTGGCGACTAGGGTTTTTTCACAGTAACTTCATTGAAGCCTACTCGTGACAATAAGCTTTTTTCATTGCTACTCTCTGCCTTCTATGACCATGCCAGTTCTGTATCCATCTTACCAGCTCACCTCTGATCCCGTGTGACTTCACCTTTTATACCAGTCTGCCATGAGGGACCTTGTCAAGTGCCTTACTGAAGTCCATACAGACAACATCCACTGCCCTACCTGCATCAATCATCTTTGTGACCTCCTCGAAAAACTCTTATCAAGTTAGTGAGACACAACCTCCCCTTCACAAAACCGTGCTGCCTTGCTAATACGTCCACCTGCTTCCAAATGGGAGTAGATCCTGTCTCGAAGAATTCTCTCCAGTAATTTCCCTACCACTGATGTAAGGCTCACTGGCCTGTAGTTCCCTGGATTATCCTTGCTACCCTTCTTCAACAAAGGAACAACATTGGCTATTCTCCAGTCCTCCGGGACATCACCTGAAGACAGTGAGGATCCAAAGATTTCTGTCAAAATATCTTGACAGAAAGGATGGCAGATTTCCTTCCCAAAGAGCATTAATGAACCTATAGGTTTTTAAATAATTGATGTTCGCTGTCATGGTCACTAGCTTTATATTCTTGATTTATTAATTAATTTTAAATTTCACCAGCTACCGTGGTGAGATTTGAACCAGTGATCTCTGAGCGTTTGCCTGCTGCAGTATATTACATTATACATACTTCCGCCACCGTTCACAGAATGTTGATGTCAATTTTCTATATGGTATTAGGCTTTTATATTGCAGCAGCACTCCTCCAGGTAAATGGTATTACGTCACACTTCTGATTTTAGCCCTGAAGATGGTGGAAAGTGTTTGTGGCGTCAGGAAGTTAAGACACTTTTTTTTTACAGAATTCCCAGTCTTCGACCCCTATTCTTGTATCTATAGTGTTGATAGTCAAGTGCACCTCTGGTTAACTGCAACACCCATGGTATTGAACCACCTAGCTCAGCCTCAGATAATTGTCAGGAATGGAAATGGTGGCCAGGGAAAAGGGTTTGTAGCTGGGACCAAAGACAACAGCGTCTGTCTTCTCAATATTTAGTTGGAAGAAATTTCTGCACATTTGACATTTGATGTTGGGTCGAGCCCAGATGACCGTGTGTCAAAGCTGAACCTTTGTCAAAACAGTGTGGGAGTTGGAAGAGAAATCGCTACAGGTGGCTCTCTGGCTACAACTCGGTAAGAGTGGAGCCAAGCACTGAACAATAGAGGAGAGGTGTTGAAGGAGATTGGAGTAATTGACAGTGGCAACTGCTAAAGCAAGCAGGACACCTGGGACCTAAAGCAGGTTGGTGAAAAGAGCCTGAAAGAATTACAGGGCCAAGTGCTGGAGGAAATCATTGGGGTCACTGGGCTGCCTTCCAAGCACGTGGTCCCCTCTTTGTTTCATGTAATTTCCTCCACAGAGTTGCCACTAGGAAGCATCTTGTATTTCTCTGGCAGCCTGTTGACATGGCACTGGGTCAAATGCACTATTTAATGGTGCCTATTTGATGCTTTAATTGTTATAACTGGCTGTTGGTCTCCTTTGGGACCTGTCCTGCATCAGTAAAATGCCCTGACAAAAAGATCACGTTAGAGAACCGATCCAACACAGTTTCTTGCAGTTTTGCGGTCACACGGGCATATACTTCCCGCCACGTCCACTAGTTCCCCATCATCCATTCTATTAGTTACATTCCAAGAGCACTGTCAGTTCCCTTGCAGCTCTTCAAATAATGAAGAAATTCATGCTCACATGCAACGACGTTTGGGCTTGGGTTGGTAAATGGCAAATAATATTCATGCTACACATGTCAGGCAATTTACTGGCCCCGGGTCACTGTCTATGTGGAGTTTGCACATTCTCCCCGTGTCTGCGTGGGTCTCACCCCCACAACTCAAAGATGTTGGGAGACTCAGAGGATGGGAATAGAGGGATACGGACCCAGGAAGTGTAGAAGATTGTAGTTTAGTCGGGCAGCATGGTCGGCACGGGCTTGGAGGGCCGAAGGGCCTGTTCCTGTGCTGTACATTTCTTTGTTCTTTATGTGCCGGGTAGCTGGATTGACCACGCTAAATTTCCCTTTAGTTGGAAAAACTAAGAAAAATAGAATCCTGAGGGGTTACCATTGACATGAAACTAAACTGGACCAGCCATATAAATACTATTTCTATAAGAGCAGATCAGAGACTGGGTATTCTGCAACTGATAACTCACCTCCTGACTCTATGAAAACTTTTTCCATAATTTGTAGGGAACTGTACCAAATTTGGCAGAAGGAGTTTACCATGGATAAGTATGAGCTTATCCATTTTGGTTGGAAAAATGGAACGGCAATGTATTATCTTATTATGGTCAACTTATGTTGGAGTTGTATAGAACTATGGGAGGCCGCAGCTGGAGTCCTGTGTGCCATTCTGGTTGCCACATTATAAGAAAGATGTGATTGCACTGGAGGGGGTGCAGAGGTGATTCACCACAATGTTGCCTGGGATGGAACATTTAGGTCATGAACAGAGACTGAATAGGCTTGGGTTGTTACTGAAGCAGAGAAGTCTGAGGGGCGACTTGATCGTGGTGTACTCGATTGGGGGGCATGGAAGTGGTGGATAGGGAGCAGCTGTTTCCCTTAGTTGAAGGGTCAGTTACGAGGGTAGACAAGTTCAAGATGAAGGGCAGGAGGTTTAGGGGAATTTGAGAACTGGGCACTGTTCATGTTACTATAGGCAGCTTTCAGTAAATGTGGCATACGGTGAGCTCGACTGACCATCTTAAATTGGTTCTCAGCTAATTCTTAGGACAGAATTATTTAGCAATGTTGTCCAATCACACCTAATTCTTAACACTCTTTTGAATTTTGCAAGCACGAGCTGGTTGGGTACAAGGCTACCTAATCAGTCACAAACAGCAGAAGGGACATGTTGCTTGATACGATCCACCATCATTGGGACGAATGGCTGACAGACCTAGCTCAAATTGCTCAAATTTTTTGATATATATTACCCTGGAAAGACAAGGTGAGGTAGACTGGGCACTTTTCGGGGCTGAAATTGACTGCCATATGCCCATTCTTGTGTTCTTGCGCTGTGTACCATGCAATGATCTGATCAGAGTAGTCATTATGACACAGGATGTCTTTGATGCGCCCTATTTCAACATCAAGGCTGCATGGCGAGCAAATGGCTTGGACCCTATTTACAAAGTTGCTTATCAGGGAAATCCTATAGCATATGGAACTGAGAATCCCAACACGTGTATTTACCGGTGAAGGTTGGCTTGTGGTAGACAGTGGTAGAGAACCCCAGGCAGATTTTTCAACTAGTACGTCAAGGAAAGGGAGTTCATTTGACTGCTCCATTTCAAAGGTGAATCTGAGCCAGGTTGGAGCCCATAAGACATGCAAATTATTACATGCTGCTGCGGATTTAAATATAGCAAACATATTGGAAATATGCAAGGTGGAGGAGGTTTGGTGTCATTCCATCGAAGACCCATTTCTCATGGAAGATGTTTGCAAGAGCTGAGCACGGGTTCCCGTGGCAACACCATCTATTTGGGCATACATAGCTTAAGATCAGTCAGACACGCAATGTGGCTCACTTACTCTTGCTTCAAATATTCATGCTTGCTGCCGAGAAGTTTTGCAAAGTCATTCACAGGGACCAGCCCTTTACGGGCAAAGAATGAGTCCTGACATTGTGCCTTTTTAAAATTAAATCTGAACTCAACCGTATGGATTGCTGAGTTCATAAGCTCAAATACTTTGGTTTCCATTCACAAGACCAGAGATTTTAATTTCAGCGTGTTCTTCAGATTTAAGTACGTTTCCAATTAAAACTGTCGCTACATAATGAACTCAAACTACTGAAATAGATGCAAAAATGAGGGCTAATAAATTTCCTCTTTTTCCATCATACAACCCTATTACAATTTGTAATTGGATTCCTAGAGGTTTACAGCATAAAAACAGGCCCTTTGGTCCAGCTTGTCCATGCCGCCCAGTTTTACCACTGAAGCTAGTCCCAATTGCCCGCATTTCCCCTATCCCTCTATACTTGGCTTTCCTATATAACTGTCTAAATGCTTTTTAAAAGACAAAATTGTACCTGCCTCTGCTACTGCCTCTGGCAGCTCGTTCCAGACACTCACCACACTGTGAAAGAATTGCCCCTCTGGACCCTTTTGTATCTCTCCCTTCTCATCTTAGACCTATGCCCTCTAGTTTTAGACTCCCCTACCTTTTGGGAAAAGATGTTGACTCTCTACCTCCCTGAACTCCCACATCATACATGAGGAGCATGACACGGGTCTGCGATCTCCTGCCATGTCTAAACTCTTAAGCTAACTTACAACAACTACAATGCCAAGAGAAAATTGAAAGGAAAAACTACTTACCAGTCACCAGCCAGTTACTTACCTGCTGGTCGAGGAGACTGAGTCTGACTTGCTACCCTCTAGTAAGTGTGAGAAGAAAAAAACGCAAAACAAAACTCTTACCTTACAAAATGTAGCTCAGAATCTATTCCGGTGAGTAGCTCAGAATCTACTCCAGTGAGCCTCGGAATGAAAGGGTTAAGGGCACGAGTCACCTGATTTATGGAGAAGCACTTAACCTTCTCAGACTGCACTCTGGATTTCTCCTGTTCAGCTCTGCTCCCGATATGAAGGGCTTACCTGCTACTCATCAATCACCTCTCTCCCTTGTCACCTGCAGCAGGGCAAGGCCATTTACTGGAAATTTGAGTGGAACATTCAAGGGATAAAAAGCACCTTCTCCGCACCCAGCTTCGAATTCCCAGCCAGATTCCAATTCCCAGCTCCCAAACTCACTCTTCGATGTGTCTCACTCTGGCTGTGTACGCTGGCTCACTGGGACTGAGTAATAATCTTTTATTGTCACAAATAGGCTTACAATAACACTGCAGTGAAGCTGCTGTGAAAAGCCCCTAGTCCCGATATTCTGGCGCCTGTTTGGGTACACGGAGGGAGAATTCAGAATGTCCAAATTACCTAATTTAACTCCTATCTCCCTAAATTCAACTCTTAGGACTCTCTCAATAAATTGGACATTTTCACTCGGTGCAAATCAGAATCAAACGGTAGTTTGAGATTAGACTTCTAATGCCTGTTATTCATTTGTTTAAATTTGAGTATAATCCCAAATGGTTTTGTCCAGAAGATTGGAATCCAATAAGTCATCAACTACCGTTTTTAATCAAATTCTCATTTATTTCAGAAAATCGGGTTTCAATTTGTCGTGAAAATGTGCAGACATGTCACCTTTTTACTACTTTGGTTTCCCTAGGAATAAAATTGATTTCTTATGATTTAAAACGTGGTATTGGATTGGATTGGATTTGTTTATTGTCACTTGTACCGAGGTACCGTGAAAAGTATTTTTCTGCAAGCAGCTCAACAGATCATTAAGTACATGGGAAGAAAAGTGAATAAAAGAAAATACATAATAGGGCAACACAAGGTACTGTGAGAGTACCTTTAAGAAATGGGTGTTTAAGAAATGTACCTTTAAGAAATGGGTGTTAATCAGTGATGTCAGAGTGTGGGTGGAGCTGGGCTGTCTGTCAGCTTTTTTACTTTCGTTTTACGCTGTTTGCTGCAGGGTGTTTTATAGTTTTGTTTTCCATGTTGGAGCTGAAGCCAGACAGAGCAGGTGTTCTGTTCTCTCTGCCATGAAGAGACTATCTCTTGATCATTTGGTGAATTCAGAATTATAAATGTTCTCAGTAGTGAATGTAAACCTAATGTGCTTCTGTTAAAAGTTGTTTTAAGTCTTATAGATGTTAAAAGGAAAGCTTAAAGGATTACTTAGTGTTGTATTCTTTGGGGGTTGTATTTGAATTGATGGTTGCTAAGATGTTCACTATGTTTTAAAAGGTTAACTTGAGTTCATAGAATAAGCATTGTTTTGCTTTAAAAAAATACTTTTCCATTTCTGCTGTACCACACCTGTAGAGTGGGTCGTGTGCTCCCCATACCACAATCTATTAAAGGTTGATGATCAGGTGAACTCCATGATACACTTTGGGGTTCTCTAAACCCTGGCCCATTACAATACAATGTAACTACATAAGCACCGGCATCGGATGAAGCATACAGGGTGTAGTGTTAATGAGGTCAGTCCATAAGAGGGTCATTTAGGAGTCTGGTAACAGCAGGGAAAAAGCTGTTTTTGAGTCGGTTCGTGCGTATTCTTAGACTTCTGTATCTCCTGCCCGATGGAAGAAGTCGGACGAGTGAATAAGCCGGGTGGGAAGGGTCTTTGATTATGCTGCCCGCTTTCCCCGGGCAGCGGGAGGTGTAGATGGACTCAATGGATGGGAGGCAGGTTCTTGTGATGGACTGGGCGGTGTTCACGACTCTCTGAAGTTTCTTGCGGTCCTGGGCCGAGCAGTTGCCATACCAGGCTGTAATGAAGCCAGATAGGATGCTTTCTATGGTGCATCTGTAAAAGTTAGTACGGGTGAATGTAGACATGCCAATTTCCTTAGTTTCCTGAGGAAATATCGGCGCTGTTGTGCTTTCTTGGTGGTAGCGTCGACGTGGGTGGACCAGGACAGATTTTTGGAGCTGTGCACCCCTTGGAATTTGAAACTGCTCACCATCTCCACCTCTGCCCCGTTGATGCTGACGGGTGTGTACTGTACTTTGCTTCCTGAAGTCCATGACCAGCTCTTTAGATTTCCTGGCATTGAGGGAGAGATTGTTGTCGCTGCACCAGTCCACTAGGTTCTCTATCTCCCTCCTGTATTCTGACTCGTCGTTAATGCCCTTCCACTTTAAATTTTACAAAGCCCGAAGTGTAATTCAGCCTACCACGTGTAATGAACTAGGTTCCTTAGACAACTATATTATCGATTTAGTGTGTTTATTCAGATAATCTGTCAGCCCCAAACAAAATCTAATGAATCCAGACTTGGTGAGACTCTCAAATTGCTTTAGATCATAACACGTGTAGGCCATTTGACCCCTCAAGCCTGTTGCCACTCAATAGGATCATGGCTGATCCCATATTCCTCACATCCATCTTCCTGCCCTTTCTGTGTAACCCGTCCCTTACTGATCAAGAATCTAGCTAACTTAGCCTTAAATATACACAATGACTGCCCTTACAGCTCTGAGAAGAAATTCCTCCTCATAGAACATAGAAAAATGCAGCACAGAACAGGCCCTTCGGCCCACGATGTTGTGCCGAACCTTTGTCCTAGATTAATTATAGATTATCATAGAATTTACAGTGCAGAAGGAGGCCATTCGGCCCATCGAGTCTGCACCGGCTCTTGGAAAGAGCACCTTACCCAAGGTCAACACCTACACCCTATCCCCATAACCCAACCCACCACGAAGGGCAGTTTTGGACAATTAAGGGCAATTTATCATGGCCAATCCACCTAACCTGCACATCTTTGCACTGTGGGAGGAAACCGGAGCACCCGGAGGAAACCCACGCGCACACTGGGAGGATGTGCAGACTCCGCACAGACAGTGACCCAAGCCGGAATCTAACCTGGGACCCTGGAGCTGGGAAGCAATTGTGCTATCCACAATGCTACCGTGCTGCTCTTAAGAACAAACTAATCTACACTATAGCATTCTACCGTAATCCATGTACCTATCCAATTGCTGCTTGAAGGTCCCTAGTTTCCGACTCCACTACTTCCACAGGCAGTGCATTCCATGCCCCCACTACTCTCTGGGTAAAGAACCTATCTCTGACATCCCCCCCATATATCTTCCACCATTCACCTTAAATTTATGTCCCCTTGTAATGGTTTGTTCCACCCGGGGAAAAAGTCGCTTACTGTCTATCTATTCCCCTGATCATCTTATAAACCTCTATCAAGTTGCCCCTCATCCTTCTCCGTTCTATTGAGAAAAGGCCTAGCACCCTCAACCTTTCTCGTAAGACCTAATCTCCATTCCAGGCAACATTCTGGTAAATCTCCTTTGCACCTTTTCCAAAGCTTCCACATCCTTCCTAAAATGAGGCGACCAGAACTGTACACAGTACTCCAAATGTGGCCTTACCAAAGTTTTGTACAGCTGCATCATCACCTCACGGCTCTTAAATTCAATCCCTCTGTTAATGAACGCTAGCACACAATAGGCCTTCTTCACAGCTCTATCCACTTGAGTGGCAACTTTCAAAGATGTATGAACATAGACCCCAAGATCTCTCTGCTCCTCCACATTGCCAAGAACTCTACCGTTAACCCTGTATTCCGCATTCATATTTGTCCTTCCAAAATGGACAACCTCACACTTTTCAAGGTTAAACTCCATCTGCCACTTCTCAGCCCAGCTCTGCATCCTATCTATGTCTCTTTGCAGCCGACAACAGCCTTCCTCACTATCCACAACTCCACCAATCTTCGTATCATCTGCAAATTTACTGACCCACCCTTCAACTCCCTCATCCAAGTCATTAATGAAAATCACAAACCGCAGTGGACCCAGAACTGATCCCTGCGGTACGCCACTGGGAACTGTGATCCAGGCTGAATATTTGCCATCCACCACCACTCTCTGACTTCTATCGGTTAGCCAGTTCGTTATCCAACTGGCCAAATTTCCCACTATCCCATGCCTCCTTACTTTCTGCATAAGCCTACCATGGGGAACCTTATCAAATGCCTTACTAAAATCCATGTACACTACATCCACTGCTTTACCTTCATCCACATGCTTGGTCACCTCCCCAAAGAATTCAATAAGACTTGTAAGGCAAGACCTACCCCTTACAAATCCGTGCTGACTATCCCTAATCAAGCAGTGTCTTTCCAGAAATCCTATCCTTCAGTACCCTTTCCATTACTTTGCCTGCCACTGAAGTAAGACTAACTGGCCTGTAATTCCCAGGGTTATCCCTAGTCCCTTTTTTGAACAGGGGCACGACATTCGCCACTCTCCAATCCCCTAGTACCACCCCTGTTGACAGTGAGGACGAAAATATCATTGCCAACGGCTCTGCAATTTCATCTCTTGCTTCCCATAGAATCCTTGGATATATCCCGTCAGGCCCGAGGGACTTGTCTATCCTCAAGTTTTTCAAAATGCCCAACACATCTTCCTTCCTAACAAGTATTTCCTCGAGCTTACCAGTCTGTTTCGCACTGTCCTCTCCAACAATATGGCCCCTCTCATTTGTAAGTACTGAAGAAAAGTACTCGTTCAAGACCTCTCCTATCTCTTCAGACTCAATACACAATCTCCCGCTACTGTCCTTGATCGGACCTACCCTCGCTCTAGTCATTCTCATTTATCACGTGTGTAAAAGGCCTTGGGGTTTTCCTTGATCCGACCTGCCAAAGATTGTTCATGCCCTCTCTTAGCTCTCCTAATCCCTTTCTTCAGTTCCCTCCTGGCTATCTTGTATCCCTCCAGCGCCCTGTCTGAACCTTGTTTCCTCAGCCTTACACAAGTCTCCTTCCTCTTAACAAGACATTCAACCTCTCTTGTCAACCATGGTTCCCTCACTCAACCATCTCTTCCCTGCCTGACAGGGACATACATATCAAGGACACGTAGTACCTGTTCCTTGAACAAGTTCCACATTTCACTTGTGTCCTTCCCTGACAGCCTATGTTCCCAACTTATGCACTTCAATTCTTGTCTGACAACATCGTATTTACCCTCCACCCCCCCAATTGTAAACCTTGCCCTGTTGCACGCACCTATCCCTCTCCATTACTAAAGTGAAAGTCACAGAATTGTGGTCACTATCTCCAAAATGCTCCCCCGCTAACAAATCTATCACTTGCCCTGGTTCATTACCAAGTATCAAATCCAATATGGCCTCCCCTCTGGTCGGACAATCTACATACTGTGTTAGAAAAGCTTCCTGGAAACACTGCACAAACACCACCCTATCCAAACTATTTGATCTAAAGTGTTTCCACTCATGTTTGGGAAGTTGAAGTCACCCATGACTACTACCCTGGGACTTCTGCACCTTTCCAAAATCTGCTTCCCAATCTGTTCCTCCACATCTCTGCTACTATTGGGGGGCCTATAGAAAACTCCCAACAAGGTGACTGCTCCTTTCCTATTTCTGACTTCAACCCATACTACCTCAGTAGGCAGATACTCTTCGAACTGCCTTTCTGCAGCTGTTATACTATCTCTAATTAACAATGCCACACCCCCACCTCTTTTACCACCCTCCCTAATCTTATTGAAACATCTATAAACCGGGACCTCCAACAACCATTTCTGCCCCTCTTCTATCCAAGTTTCCGTGATGGCCACCACATCGTAGTCCCAAGTACCGATCCATGCCTTAAGTTCACCCACCTTATTCCTGGTGCTTCTTGCATTGAAGTATACACACTTCAACCCATCTCTGTGCCTGCAAGTACTCTCCTTTGTCAGTGTTCCCTTCCCCACTGCCTCACTACACGCTTTGGCGTCCTGAATATCGGCTACCTTAGTTGCTGGACTACAAATCCGATTCCCATTCCCCTGCCAAATTAATTTAAACCCTCCCGAAGAGTGCTAGAAAATCTCCCTCCCAGGATATTGGTGCCCCTCTGGTTCAGATGCAACCCGTCCTGCTTGTACAGATCCCACCTTCCCCAGAATGCGCTCCAATTATCCAAATACCTGAAGCCCTCCCTCCTACACCATTCCTGCAGCCACTGTTCAACTGCACTCTCTCCCTATTCCTAGCCTCGCTATCACGTGGTACTGGCAACAAACCAGAGATGACCACTGTCTGTCCTGGCTTTTAACTTCCAGCCTAACTCCCTAAACTCGTTTATTACCTCCACACCCCTTTTCCTACCTACGTCATTGATACCAATGTGCACCACGACTTCTGGCTGCTCCCCCTCAAGGATCCTGAAGACACGATCCAAGACATCCCTGGCACCAGGGAGGCAACATACCTTCCGGGAGGCAACATACCTTCCGGGAGTCTCGCTCGCGACCACAGAATCTCCTATCTATTCCCCTAACCATTGAATCTCCTACTACTATTGCTTTTCTATTCTTCCCCCCACCTTCCCTTCTGAGCCCCAGAGCCAGACTCTGTGCCAGAGACCTGCCGGCTAGGGCCTTCCCCCGGTAGGTCATCCCTCCCCCCCAGGGTCTTTTGAGGTAGACTGGGCACTTCAGCTCCAAATGTGGCATTCTTAGGTCCACTCGTAAGTATGCACAATGCACCTGTACTCTGCAGGAAAAAGGAACATGTAAAAGTTTCTATAGGTATGTAAAGAGAAAAGGATTGCTTAAACAACAAATGTAGGCATCTCAAAGTCAGAAATGGGGAAATTCATGATGGTGGGAAACCAAGAAATAGCTGAGGAACTAAATTCATACTTTGTTTCTGTCTTCACAAAGGAAGACATGAATAATGTACCAGAAGTTCTGAATAACACAAGTTTTGTTAAGCTGAAGGAAATTATTATCAGTAGAGAAATGATTTGGGGGAAATTAATGGAATTGAAGGCAGATAAATCTCCAGAGCCTGATCATCTTTACCCCAGAGTACTTAAGGAAGTGGCCCGAGAAATAGGGGATCCATTGGTGGTATTTTCCAAAATTCTTTGGACTCGGGAATGGTTCCTATAGATTGGAGGCTAGCTAATATAACCCTGCTATTCAAAAAGGGAGGTAGAGAGAAAACCGGGAACTATAGACCAGTGAGCCTAATGTCGGTAGTTGGGAAGTTGCTGAAGTCCATTATCAAGGATTTCATAGCACCGCATTTGGAAAGCAGTGGTGTCATCAGGCAACGACAGCATGGATTTACGAAGGGAAAATCATGTTTGACAAATCTACAAGAATTCTTTGAAGATGTAACTAGTAGAGTTGACCCAGCTCCTTGATGTGGTTTATTTAGACTTTCAGAAAGCTTTCGACAAGGTCTCACATAGCAGATTATTATGTAAAGTTAAAGTGCATGGGATTACGGATAGTGTTTTGTGATGGATAGAAAGCTGGTTAGCAAACAGTAAGCAAAAAGCTAAAATAAATTGATCTTTTTCTGATTGGCAGGCAGTGAGTAATGGGGGGTACTGTAGGGATTTGTGCTAGGACCCCAACTGTTCACATTATATATTAGTTATTTGGACAAGGAAATTACATTTATTATCTCCAAATTTGCAGATAATTCAAAGTTGGATGGGAGGGTGAGCTGTGAGGAGGATGCAGAGATGCTTCAGAAGGATTTGGACGGGATGACTGAGTGGACACATGCATGGCAGATGCAGTATATTATGGATAAATGTGAGGTTATCCGCTTCGGTAAATAGGAAGGCAGATTATTTGAATGGGTGTAAATTGAGAGAGGTCGAGACCTTGGTGTCCTCGTGCATCAGTTGGTGAAAGTAAGTGCAGGTACCGCAGGCAGTAAAGAAGGCAAATATTATGATGGCCTTCATAGTGAGAGGATTTGAGTATAGGAATAGGGATGTTTTACTGCAATTGTATAGGGCATTGGTGAGGCCACACCTTGAGTAGTGTGCGCAGTTTTGGTGTCCTTGGCTGAGGAAGGATGTTCTTGCTATGGAGGGAGTGCAGCTAAGGTTTACCAGGCTGATTCCTGGGATGGTGGGACTGTCATATGAGGGGAGACTAACTCAGTTAGGATTATACTCATTACAGTTTAGAAGAGTGAAAGGCAATCTCATAGAAACCTGTAAAATTCTAACAGGGTAGATTCAGAAAGAATGTTCCTGATGGTGGGGTGTCCAGAACTGGGGTCATAGTTTGAGGATAAGGGATAAATCATTTAGGACTGATGTGAGGAGAAATTTCTTCACCCAGAGAGTGATGGATCTGTGGAATTCACTACCACTAAAAGTAGTTGAGGCCAAAACATTGTGTAATTTCAAGGAGTTAGGTATGGCTCTTGTGGCTAAAGGGATTTGGGGGGTAAGGTTGAATCGGGGTATTGAACTTTATGATCAACCCTGATCATAAGACTTGAAGGGCCAAATGGCATCCTCCTGCTTCTATTTCCCGTGTATTGTATGTCCAGGCGTTTCGTTTTTTTTTTTAATTAAACAAAAGTATGGGGACAATAGTTCCCTGAAGCATTCTGCATGGGAATACCTCGACCAGTCAGAGTCAACATACAAACTAATTTGAACCCTTTTCTCATGCAGTATAAATTGTTGCTGCCGTTGAAATTTATGATTCTTGTATCTGTCCTGGTCAGTGCAAGACTAATAACTTCGACAGCATGTCTATTTTTTTGCAGCAATACCCAAGTTCCGAACAACTATTTGTAAATCTGAAGTTGTTGAGATATGTTATGTTGCTCTTTTTAGCCTTAGTTTATTAGCTCTGATTACGTCACCTTTGCTCACGAGTTTACATAGATTACATAGAACATACAGTGCAGAAGGAGGCCATTCGGCCCATCGAGTCTGCACCGACCCACATTAATCCCTCACTTCCACCCTATCCCCGCAACCCAATAACCCCTCCCAACCTTTATGGACACTACGGGTAATTTAGCATGGCCAATCCACCTAACCTGCACGTCTTTGGACTGTGGGAGGAAACCGGAGCACCCGGAGGAAACCCACGCGGACACGGGGAGAACGTGCAAACTCCGCACAGACAGTGACCCAGCGGGGAATCGAACCTGGGACCCTGGCGCTGTGAAGCCACAGTGATAATCACTTGTGCTACCGTGCTGCCCGAGTTGCCAGGTATCTTTCTGATACCGCCAAGTGGTTCAAGTTCAAGTTATGATTAATAAGTCAGCACACCGCTTAGTAAGATTGAAATCAACGGTCATTTATTATATACAACAAGCAATATTAATACCCTAATACTACTATCTATATAATAAACCTATCACTACTGGCCAATACTTAACTTAGGAAGAGCCCACCAGGTCAGGGAAACGAATGGCTTATCCAATCGGATCTGGCCCGCGGGATTCAAAAGGCTGATACAGGTCGATGGCTAGGAGTCTTTATCAGATAGCGTTCGCTAGTTTCAAACTTACAGTTGCCGGTTGCTGTTTTTGCGAAGGTCTCGAGCAGGCGAAGAAGGGAGAGAGAGAGAGAGAGATCTGAACTTGGCCCCTCACTTTATAGGGCCCAGGGGCTTCCCGCCTCTCGGGGCGGCCCTTGACCCTGAGTCCCAAGTGATTGGACTTGTTCCCAATCACTGGGTTCGATGCGTCCAATTGCGAGGCGATTCCCCGATCGGGGGGTGGTCGTTCACCTGCCTTTGTTTCGGCCACTGCAGGCGCCGACAGGTCTGGCCCGGTATTCAATTGCTAATATGTTGCAATTGTTCCCGGGGATAGCCGATTAAACTGCAAATGTCTGGGTTGATGGGCTGTTAATAGCCCTGAGTATCGATCTGGGCCGACTTCCCCAGAGCCGAATATGATATTCTGCCTGCAGCTGTCCGTTTGCGTCTTGTTACCTGCTTTTCCCATCAGCCTTTCCGGTTAGCCATTTTAAATCGGGTTTTGGCCAAATTAATCGGGAAGCAGCCATTTTACGTGGCTACAGTTATTGGGTAGCATAGTGGCGCAGTGGGTTAGCACTGTGGCCTCACGGCGCGAGGTCCCAGGTTCGATCCCACCTCTGGGTCACTGTCCGTGTGGAGTTTGCACATTCTTCCTGTGTTTGTGTGGGTTTAACCCCCACAACCCAAAAATGTGCAGGGTAGGTGGATTGACCACGCTAAATTACCCCTTAATTGGAAAAAATGGTTGGGTACTCTTTTTTTTTAATAGTAATTTTTTTAAGAGATATGTTATTGACCCTATGCTGCTACTTTTAGAAATTGAACTTTAATCCAATTTTGAACAATGCATTGATGTGATCTTTATATGATAGATTTTAAAACATTTCTACCTTTGGTAAGTTTTTTTCCAATTGTTCCAGCTGCAAATTGTGGTTCCTTTGGCTCCCACGCAGTTTTTTCTCACTAATAGGTTTGATTATCTTTGTTTGCATTATTTGAAATGAATCAATCTTTAAAAAGTAACCAGCAAATTTTGAAAATAATTTCATAAACTCAGAAGGAATGAATTACAAATAGCTGCAAACATTAGTTCTGCTGGGTTTCTACACTGAGGCACATGACGGAACAAACCTCTGAAGGAAAACTTCAAAATGGTAATGCACATTGTTTGTGGTGCATTAATCAAGATCCTTGGGGGCAGCACGGTGGTGCAGTGGTTAGCACTGCTGTCTCATGATGCCGAGGTCCCAGGTTCGATCCCGGCTCTGGGTCACTATCCATGTGGAGTTTGCACATTCTCCCCGTGTTTGCGTGGATTTTGCCCCCCACAACCCAAAGATGTGCAGGGGAGGTGGATTGGCCACTCTTTATTTATTTTTTTTAAAAATTTAATTAATAATAATTGGGTACTCAATTTTTTTTTTTAAATCAAGTTCCTTGAACTCCATTAACTGATGGAAGTATATCCGGAATTGTGAGCCATGATTTCTCAGGTTATTTTTGGATTGGATTTTGTTTATTGTCATGTATGACGAGGTATAGTGAAAAGTATTTTTCTGAGAGCAGCTCAACAAATCATTAAGTAAAAGAAAATACATAATAGGGCAACACAAGGTATACAATGTAACTACATAACACAGGCATCGGGTGAAGCATACAGGGTGTAGTGTTAATCAGGTCAGTCCATAAGAGGGTCGTTTAGGAGTCTTGTAACAGTGGGGAAGAAACTGTTTTTGAGTCTGTTTGTGGATGTTCTCAGACTTTTGTATCTCCTGCCTGATGGAAGAAGTTGGAAGAGTGAGTAAGTCGGGTGGGAGGTGTCTTTGATTATGCTGCCCGCTTTCTTCGGGCAGCGGGAGGTGTAGATGGAGTCGATGGATGGGAGGCAGGTTTGTGTGATGGACTGGGCTGTGTTCACGAATCTCTGAAGTTTCATGAAGGAACATTTGCAATGGTTCCTAGGGTGATGGCAGCAAGCATCTTCATGTTTCCAGATGCAAAATGATCTCTCGGTTGATTTGTTGCCACTGACACATTATGGGATTGTGGGCAGGATTCTCCCATCTGGGGACAAAGTCCCCACGTCCGCCAAAAAACGGGCGGGAATCACTCCAGACTTTTTCCTAGAAAGCCTGGGGTGATTCACCGTCTTCAAGGGGGCTAGCAGGGCCCCGGTGTGCGTCCCGCAGCTCTGGCTGCCGGCGGGGCCTTGCAGTTACGCCCGCGCAGCTGCGCACGTCGGTGAGTCTGCGCATACGTGCAGTGGCCATCTTCGCGCCGGCACCTGCGCAACATGGCAGAGCCCTACAGGGGCCCGACGCGGAGGGACATGCCCCCCCCCCGGAATGAGCATGTCCGCCGATCGCGGGCCTGGCCACTGTGGAGGCCACCCCCCCCCCTGGAGTTGGATCTCTTCCCAAACCCCTCCCCCCCCCAACCACCAGGACGGCCCCTGCAGCCAGAACGCTGAGGTCCTGCTGGGTGTGACCACATGAACCACGCCGGTGGGCACTCGGCCCGTCGAGCGAGGAGAATTGCCACGATGGCCGCTTTCAACGGCCCCCGATCGGTGCCGCATCGATCGCGCATACGTGACTGGTGCCGATTCTCCAGTCGCCGGAGAATCGCGTGCCTGCGTGGGAGCCTATTTTGGGCAATTCTCCGCCCCCGGCAGTAATTCCCCGCCCCGATTTTTGGCGCAGTGGGTCGGCGAATCCTGCCCTATGTCTTTTGAAGAGGATGCATGCTTCCAGGACCTAAGCACAAGTTCAGTGGATGAGGCCACGTGTTACTTTGGTGCAGAAACGAGGTTCTAGTTTTGAGTAATGTTGTTCGCTCTGTTCTTCCACTATAGTGTGCGCACTTTGTTTTCACTACAGTATTTATTTATTTTCTAAGTTCCCACTCTCGGTTGCAGCAGATCAAAATTGCTGCAAAGGAGCAATGTCTGTGCAATTAAGGGAGGGCAAAAGTAACAGACAAAGTAAAATTACATGCTTTTACCAAGGAAAAGTGCTCTTTAAACTAAACTGCATTATATGAGAATGTTGAAATGGAGAAGTTTCATAACTGGCTCCTTTCAATACCAAAATGTGAACCTGAAAACAATTAGTAGCTCTCATTAACCAATATAATCTCAACTCTGACAAGTTTTAAATAAACAACATGTAAAGAAGTCAAAACATCCTTAAACATTGGTGCCCGGTTATCATAATTGAAATGACTAATATGCTGTTAAAATGCAGATAGATTGATATCTAATTTACTTACCTGCCGATTCAAATTAAGCATCCATCTTCCTCCTTCCCCATTTGTAGGTCATAAACCAGTCTTAACAGAAGTACAAGCAGAACTGGACAGAATTGCACGTAAACCAGAAGCTGTGTCTCCAACCCATACATCCATAGCAGAAGACAAAGCATCCTGAAGAAAAGCTACCAACGTGATGCTTAATACAATACCCTGTTGTTGGCTTTGCCTCTCCCTTTTCCTTCAGGATGTGTACTGAGGATCAAAGGCTGTTTTTGAAGTATACTGGACTACTACGTTTTGAGTCTTCAATGAGTTGTTCAATGTATGTAAGGAAACTGTATTGAGAGGAATATACAACGCTGCAAAAGTGATTCTGGTAATGTGTTTTCTGAGAGGAAAAATAATGAGATGAGCTTAATTATTGGGACTTGCATCTTTGTTCAAATAATGCTAATTTGCAGCCAGTGTTGATGTGTTATCTGTATTTCCCAGGTGTTCATTTGGGGAATGTCATATACTGATGGTAAATATGGTGCCTGAAACAAAAGTATCTAAACATGTATTGCTGGCCAGAGGCATAGCAGGAATCCAGGCGGCAAACTTTCAGAAACTTGCATCTTGAAAAAAAATGACTCAAAGATGAATTCTTGGTGGCCAAATTAAAAACTGTGCAGAACTGAAGTACTCTTACAACAGACTTTAAAATGCTGAACAAGATGGCACAATGCCTAACTTTGTACAGAAACATGTTACTTGTAAATTGTGATGTTAAAAAATGAAGGGGCCAGAAAAAATGAAGGGGGCAGAGGTCACTCGACAAGAACAGTACATTACTTCAACTTGAACACCTCATCCTATTCTAGTTGTTAGTGTAGTACTTTACTCAACCCTGCCTGGTTTCTGTATTGTGCTGTTTCTAATTACAGAAAGATGTAAGGATTGCAATCCTTCAATAAAGTTGTATTTATTCTCTGCAACAGATCTAAAACATGTTGAAGTTTATTCAGAAAATGTACTGGGAAATCAACAGTTGTTCACTAACAATGTTCATGAATGCATTGTTAGAATGCACTGGCTTTAGATATCCTTTAGAGGGCCTCCTTCTCTTGCTGCCTTCACCTCTGGAAATGAATACTTGGATGGCCTCCAAACAGACAATTCAGGGTGTTTTTCATGCAGAATGTAATAATTTTTTATGTTTAAGAATGGAAATTTTCTCCTATTAAAATATTTTTAACTTTTGAAGTCCCAAATAGCAGAGCTAAATATTGAATAACTGTTTCCAATACTGAAGACAGAAGAACTGCGAATTATGTACCCACTACTTCAAATAAATGCTTGCCTAATCCAAATCGGTGTGTATCCACTGTGCAACATAACTGTGAACTTACTTGCCTTGATAATATATCATGTATTTGGTGGATGAACTGCTTGTGTGTGGAAACGAGCCCCATATAGATAAACTTCATCCTAATTTTAATGCTGTTTTCTAGTAGAGTAGAATCGTAGAAAAGTTACAGCACAGAAGGAGGCCACTCAGCCTATCTTGTTCATGTCAGCCCGAGGACACCCGGGTGCCCTTTCTCATCCCACCTTCCTACACCCGGTCCATAGCCCTGTAACTTAGAGCACTTAAGATGAAGGTCCAGGTACTTTTTTTAGTGTGTCTGCCTCCACCACCAACTCGGGCAGTGAATTGCAGACACCCACTACCCTCTGTGTAAAAATGTTCTTCCTCATGTCCCCTCTACACCTTCCGCCACTTACCTTGAATCTATGTCCCCTGGTTCTAGAATTCTCCACCAAGGGAAATAATTTTATCCTGTCCACTGTCATTTCCCTTCATAATTTTGTGCACCTCAATCAAGTCACCCCTCAGCCTTCTTTGTTCAAAGGAAAATAAACCCAATCTCTCCTCGTAGTTACTGTGTCACATTGAATGATACCTCACAAAAGGACACCATTTGGCATATTCTGGCTCTGCTGGATCGCCAACTTTCCTCTCTTCATAGCCCTTTTAAAAATATCTCCCCAGTATTTATCCAATTGAATCTGCTTCCACCACCCTTTTAGGCAATGTATTCCAGATCGAAATAACATGTGCATCCATCTGAAAAATAAAATTGTTGTTTCAGATTTCTTTGTTTATCACCCTAAATCCTTATTTTGGTTGTTCTCTTCTGCTATTGAAACAGTTTCTCTTAATTCACTTCAAAACCATTCGCTTTTTCAAAATATTTTTTATTCTCCTTTGTCACATTTTCTCCCAAATTTACACACAATAAACCAGAATTAGTGACGAATGTAATGTAAATCCCCATATCAATAACAACGATCCCATCCTCCCACCAACCCCAGACATTGGCCTGCATGTTACTATAAACAAATGACAAAAAGGAATCAGGAATCACCCATAGTCACCATTAACACATAGAGTCTCTCTCTCTCTCTCTCTCCTTTCCCCCCCCCCCCCCCCCCGCTAGTGTTCGATGTGATCCAATTCTCGAAAGTGCACAATGAATAACTCCCAGAAATTGTAGAACCCCTCCATCCTTCCCTTCAGTTCAAACTTAACTTTCTCAAGAGTTAAGAATTCCAGCAGGTCCCCCCGCCACACCAGGGTGGCGAGGTTGATTTCCACCCTAACAGGATCCGACTTCAAGCAATCAACGAGGTGAAGGCTAAAACATCGGCCTCCGTGCCTGTTTCCAACCCCGGCTGATCCAACACCCCGAACATGACTTCCCAAGGGCCCGGGTCCAGTTTCACGTGCACCACTTTAGAGATTACTGTAAACAACTCCCAGTAATCCTCCAGCTTTGGACACGACCAAAACATGAATGTGGTTTGCGGGGGCCCCCCGCAATGTTCACACATCTTCTATCCCCTCAAAGAGCTGGCTCATCCTCGCCCTTGTGTGCTCTATACACCACCTTCAGCTGTATCAGCCCCCCAACCTCGTACATGAGGTAGAGGCATTCCCCCTCCGGAGCATCTCACACCAGAACCCCTCCCCCGTACCCTCTCCCAACATTTCCTCCCATTTTGCTTTGATCCCTTCTAGCAGTGCCTTCTCCTCCAAAATAGCCCCGTAAACCGTCGAGACAACCCTCTCCTCCAGTCCCCCCTCTCGTCAGCACCTCCTCCAGCAATGTGGAAGCCGGCTCTACTGGGAAGCTCTATCTCCTTTCTGGCAAAGTCTCGAACCTGCATGTATCTAAATATTTTGCCCTGCTCCAGCTCATACTTCGCTCCCAGCTCCTTGAGTCCCGCAAAACAACCCCAAGAATCAAATATTTTAGTGTCCTAATTCCTTTCTCCGACAATTTCCATCCCACTTCTCTGGCTCAAATCTATGATTCCTCCGAATCAGCATTTCCCTTGACCCTGCCCCCAACCCGAAGTGCTGTTGAAACTGCCTCCAAATTCTCAACAAATCTATTACTACCAGACTCCCTCAGTATCTCCCCAGGGCCGTCGGGAGCGGTGCTGTCGCTGGCGCCTTTAATCCAACTCAACCCTACCTAAACTCTCCATTCTGACCCATTTGGAGCCAACCCCTCTGACCCAGCTCCGTACCTTCTCCACATTCGCCGCCCAGTAATAATACATCAGGTTTGGAAGACCAACCCCCCTGCCTGCCTTCCCCTCTGTAGCAGCACATTTCTAATTCTGGCCACCTCTCCCCATATGAACGAGGTAATCATCCCTTCAATCTCTCAATCGGCAGGCATTGAAAAATAAACCGGAATCTCGGCAGCACATTCATTTTAACTGCCTGTACCTGACCCGCCAGTGACCGAGGGAGACCATCCCACCTTGCCAGATCAGCTTTTCCCCTCACCACCAAACTAGAAATGTACCTACGGAGACCCCCCCCCCACCAATCTCAAGCAACCTGCATCCCCAGGTATCTAAAGTGAGTCCCTGCCTTACGGAATGGCATGGCAGCCCCCACCCACCCCTGGCCGAGACACCACAAAATATTCACTCTTGTCTGGATTTGATTTGTACCCCGAGAAAGACCGAAGCAGCTCCAGTATTCCCCCTATTGACACACTTGGTTCCGACACATATAATAAGTCATCAACACATAAGGACACCCTATGCTCTATCCCCCTCCTCTCCAAGCACCCCCCCCCCCCCCCCCCGCACTATCCCTTTCCATACCCCCAAACTTCTTAATGCGATGGTCAATGGCTCAATCGCAAGTGCAAACAGCAGAGGGGATATAGAACATCCCTGCCTAGTAACATGGAAAGTATTCTGAGCTGATATTTGTGTGGACACTGGCCCTCGGCTCTTTATATAATAGCTTTACCCAGTCCACAAATCTGGGTCCAATTCCAAACCGCTATGGAACTGCCATCAAGTACCCCCATTCTACCCGGTCAAACGTTTTCACAGCGTCCAATGCCACAAACACCTCTGTTTCCTTCCCCTCCGTTGGTACCATAACCATGTTCAATACGCTCCTAATGTTCAAAAAGAGCTGCCTCTCACAAACCCCATCTGATCTTCACCTATCGGAAGGCACTCCTCTAGCCTACCTGCCAATACCTTTGGCAATATATTTGCGTCCACGTTTAAAAGTGAAATGGGCCTGTGACCCACACTACGTCGGATCCTTATCTTTCTCAAGTAACAGGGAAATCGATGCCTATCCCAAAGTTTGTGGTAACATCCCTTTCCCTACCGCCTCCTCATCCCCACCATCAGCGGTACCAGCTTATTTTTAAATTTTTTATAATATTCCACCGGAAACCCATCCGGCCCTGCCACCTTCCCCGACTGCATCCTCCCAATCGCATCTTTTATCTCCTGCTCCACTATCGCCCCCCTCTAATGTAGCCCTGTCCCCCTCCCCTAACCTCGGGTACTCCAACCCCTCTAGAAATTCCTGCATCTCTCGGCCTCCTGCAGGTGGTTCTGACCTGTACAACCTCTCATAGAATTCCTTAAAGACTTTGTTAATCAGATCTGGAGCTACCACCAACTTCCTTGCCCTGTCCAGCACCTGCCACAGCCTGCCTACAGAGCTGACCTGCCAACATACGGCTCGCCTTGTCTCCGTGCTCGTAAAACTGCCCCTCTTGCTCGCCTCAATCGTCTTCCTGGTAGATAGCCGGTCAAAGCTCGCCTGGAGTTCCTCTTTTCCAACTGCGCTGGGTCCCTATCTTCTGCATCTCATCTATTACCCTCTGACGTTCTAACCTCTCCTGTTTGTCTAGCCTAGCCTTGAACGAGATCACCTCATCCCTCGCCACCGCCTTTAAAGCTTCCCAGACAACCGCCTTCAACACCTCATCCGTGCAGTTAAAACCTACATATTCCTCGATTACTTTTGCAATTTTGTGACAGGACCCTCGGTCCCCCAACAGTCCCACATCTAACTTCCACCATGGTCTCTGTACCATCCCCTTCTCCAGTACCAGACCAATGCGGAGCATGATCTGATACTGCAATTGCCAAGTACTCCGACTCTTTAACCCCAGCCACAGCGCCTTACCCACCATGAAAAAGTCAATCCGTGAGTACACCTTATGGACTGCTGAGAAAAACAAGTACTTCACTCCCTCGGGTGCAGAAACTTCCAAGGGTTCACCCCTCCCATTTCCAGCATTAGCCCAGCCAGCGCCTTTGCCCCCTCCATAGCGGGACCAGCCAGCACGGCTGTGACCTGTCCAATTTTGGCTCCTGCACCAATTTCCAGTCTCTCTTCCGCCGCCCCCCCCCCCCCCAATCAGTTTGTGTGTGTGTCCAAGACGGGAATGGGCCGACACACCTTCGCGAATCCCACATCGTCCCAATTGGGACCATATACACTTACCAGCGTCACTAGCCTCTTCTCCCCTGTCACATCTGGAACCGTACCCTTTTGCTGACCATTACCACTACCCCTCGAGCTCTTCTGTCAAATCCAGAATGAAACACCTGACTAACCCAGCCCTTTTTTAAGTCTCATTTGGTCCTTCACCCTCAGGTGAGTCTCCTGCAGCATTACTACATCGGCCTTCAAACTTTAAGAAGCGCAAGCACCCTTGACCTCTTGACTGGGCCTCCCAACCCCCTCATGTTCCACGTGACTATCCTAACTGGGATAGTCACCCCTTCTCTCACCCCCCTCCCTTCTGATCCACCATCATCATACCAGCGGGCCCTGCCCCATGAGCCTGACCTGTCCCTTTCCATTATTAACATTGAAACCCCTCCCAGAATCCCCCCCTGCCCTTCCCCTCGAAAAAATTCTCACCCAGTATCGACCCCCCCCCCCCCCCCTTGCTCACCTCATAGGCCCATCGAAACCTGCTAACCAGGCTCCAGTCTCACCTCACGTCCGTTCGCTAGCCGACTTTAGTTAGCTAGCGCGGTGGTTCACCCCCACCAAAAGGCATACTGTCCCCTCCCACCCAGTCCCAAAAGAAAAACAATCTAACCCATGCAGTTCAATGAAATAACATAACCGTTGCAACGGGAAAAAAGGAGCAAAAATGCCAATCAAACCAAACAATAGCTTGATCCCTATAACAATGTGAAGTCAAGTAAGTTACAATACAGGTCAGTGAAAAGAAAGTTATAACATTTATACATTTTCCAGCTCCCCAATCACAGTCCACGATCCCTCTTCCAGCTCCACTCCTCACTTCTGTCCCAAGTCTTCTTCCTTCATGAACGCCTCAGCCGCCTCCACTATTTCAAAATAAAAATCTTTGGCGTTGTACGTCACCCCCAGTTTGGCCGGGTCTACCATACCAAATTGCAGTCATTGCTGTACAGTGCCGCCTTCACTCGGCTGAACGCCACTCATCTCTTTGCTAACTCCACCTTCAAGTCCTGGTAAATCCGAACTCCAGCACCATCCCACTGCACCTCCCGCTTCTGCTTCGCCCAGTTTAACACCTTCTCCTTCAAGTGGTATTTATGGAAGCAGATAATTGCTGCTCTCAGCGGCTCATTTACTTTGGGTTTCGGCCTTAACGACCGATGAGCTCGGTCCAGTTCATACCGGGAGGGGTCTTCACTATTCCCCCAATCAACTCCGCCAGCCTCTTAACAAAGTACTCCGTTGGCCTTGAGCCCTCTGCCCCTTCAGGCAAGCCCACAATTCTCAGATTTTGCCGCCTCGAGTGGTTCTCCAAGTCCTTGAGCTTTGCTCAGAGTCCTCTGTTGATCTCCAGCACCCTCCGCAGTTCGTCCCCCATCGAGGTGAGCTGGTCGCTGTGCTGCGACATGGCCTCCTCCACTTCCTTCATCTTTTCACCCTGTTCTCACACCTCGGCCGATGTCTTTGCCACTTCCACCCTCAACGGGGCGATTGCCTCCTCCACCAATGATCTCAGTGCGACTGCCATCTACTTCCTCAACGCCTCCATGTGCCTCGCAAACTGCTTCTCCAGCTCCACAGCCATCACCTCGGTCATCCTTTCCACTAAGTAGTGCGGCCCCATCTCGCGGTCCGGCATTCGCCATCTTGTCAGCGTTTTTACTGGTCCTCTCCTTTGGGGGCAAACCCACGTTTCCTCCCTTCTTCACAGCTGTTTTTGGCATACCTTAACCACTTAGCATTTTTCTCCTTTCTTCAATCTCGAGATAAATAAATAATTTTTTTAAATAAAAAATTATGTTAAAAATAACACAGCAATGAAGTTACAGTGAAAAGCCCCATGCCTCTTCCAGCATGCAGGCGGGAGAAGGGCAAGCTTAAAGCTGCAATCTGACGACTCTATCAAAGGTGAATTCTAGCAGCAGAGGGAACAACTGTGAAAGGATCTACCAGGGCCATTGAAGAAGCAGGGACGAGGCTTCCGGTGGCGGCCATGGAGGAGTAGGTCGCGCATTCGGCAGCTCCTGTCTGGAACTGACTCTCAGACCTTTTTCAGGAGTTTCCATAGACTTTTTAAACGGACCAGAAGTGTAACGGCCAAAGGAGCGGCACTGGAGCAACGGGAGAAGCGAGGGAAAGAAAACAAAATGGCGGCGGCCAGGGATAAAGGGGGCTGCAGGAGTTCATCAAGCGCTGCTTCAAGGAGCAGCGCGAGGAGATGCGCAAGGAGATGTTGGCACCTATGCTTTCGGCAATTGAAGGACTCGGGATCACCCAGAAGGTCCACGAAGCTAAGATCCAGGAGGTACAGAAAAGAGTCAGTCAGAACGAGGACGAGCTCGTGGGCCTGGCAGTGAGAGTGGAGCAGAATGAGGCGCTACAAAAGAGGTGGGCGGGAAGACTCGAAGACCTGGAGAACAGGCCGAGGAGAAAGAATCTGCGAATCCTGGGTCTCCCTGAGGGAGTGGAGGGGGCTGATGCCGGGGCATACGCGAGCACGATGCTCGAGGCGATGATGGGCACGAAGGCCCCTTCGAGGCTGCTGGAGTTGGACGCGGCACATCGGGTGCTGGCGAAGAAGCCCCAGGCAAATGCGCCGCCAAGGGCGATGGTGGTGAGATTCCACCGGTTCACGGACAGAGAGTGGGTCCTGAGATGGGCCAAGAAGGAGCGGAGCAGTAAGTGGGACAATGCAGAGATCCGAATATACCCGGACTGGAGCACGGAGGTTGCAAAGCGGAGAGCGGTTTTCAACCGGGCCAAAGCGGCGTTGTACCGGAAAGAAGTGAAGTTCGGAATGCTGCAGCCAGCACGACTGTGGGTCACATACAAGGGCCAACATTATTACTTCGAAACGCCTGAAGAGGCGTGGACCTTTGTACAAGCCGAAAAGTTGGACTCTAACTGAGGGTTTGTGAGGGTAGGGGGGATGTTTGAGGTTTGATGTGTGATGGTTGTTGTATATAGGGGGTCAATCACGCGCAGGAAATGTTACATGGGCTGGGGGAGAGAGACAAGGCCGCGACAGGAGCTGCGCCAGAGGGGGCGGAGCGGGCTTTGGAAAGCGCGGGGTGGTTTCCCACGCGCGGGAAGAAAGGCGGGAAGGGGAACGAAGGAATGCATATGGATTGGGAGACTCCCACGCGGGGAGGCCAATGGGACAGCGGGGGAAGCCGGGGTCAGCAGGCGTCAGCTGACTTACGGGAGTGACATGGGGGGAGAAAAAAAGCTAGACAGGGGTCTAGCGGGGGGAGGGGAGGGGGGTAAGGGGGGGGGAAGGGTTGCTGCTGCACTGGCCGAAAGGGAATGGGACACAGAAGAGGTGGTTGGGACAGGGATCCCCCCTCTGGGGGACTGGAGGGTGAGGGAGGCGTGGACACGGGACTGGCCCAGAAAAGGAGATGGTTAGTCGGCGGGGCGTGGGGGGGGGGGGGGGGGGGGTGAGAGCCCCTCCAATCCAGCTGATAACGTGGAATGTGAGGGGCCTGAATGGGCCGGTGAAGAGGGCTCGCGTGTTCGCGCACTTAAAGGGACTGAAGGCGGACGAGGCCATGCTCCAAGAGACACACCTGAAGGTGGCGGACCAGGTCAGGCTAAGAAAGGGATGGGTAGGACAGGTATTCCACTCGGGACTGGACGCGAAGAATAGAGGGGTGGCAATATTGGTGGGAAAGCGGGTGTCATTTGAGGCCAAGACTATTATAGCGGACAATGGAGGGCGATATGTAATGGTGAGCAGTAGGCTGCAAGGGACGTGGGTGGTGTTGGTAAACGTATACGCCCCGAACTGGGATGATGCAGGATTCATGAAGCGCATGTTGGGGCGCATTCCAGACCTGGAGATAGGAGGCCTGATAATGGGAGGGGACTTCAATACAGTGTTGGATCCAGCACTGGACCGCTCCAAATCAAGGACTGGAAAGAGGCCGGCGGCGGCCAAGGTACTTAGGGGCTTCATGGATCAGATTGGGGGAGTGGACCCATGGCGGTTTGCAAGGCCGCAGGCCAGGGAATTTTCTTTCTTCTCCCATGTACACAAAGCCTACTCCCGGATAGATTTCTTTGTTCTGGGTAGGGCGCTCATCCCGAGGGTGGAGGGGACGGAGTATTCGGCTATAGCTGTTTCGGACCATGCCCCACAATGGGTGGAACTGGAGCTGGGAGAGGAGAGGGACCAACGCTCGTTGTGGCGGCTGGATGTGGGACTGCTGGCGGACGAGGTGGTGTGTGGGAAGGTGAGGGGGTGTATCAAAAGGTACTTGGAGGCCAACGACAACGGGGAGGTGCGGGTGGGGGTGGTATGGGAGGCGTTGAAGGCGGTGATCAGGGGAGAGCTCACTTCCATTAGGGCTCATAGGGAGAAGACAGAGGGTATGGAAAGGGAGAGGTTAGTGGGGGAGATTTTGAGAGTGGACAGGAGATACGCAGAGGCCCTGGAGGAAAGATTACTTGGGGAAAGATGACGGCTCCAGACAGAGTTTGACCTGTTGACCACAGGGAAGGCGGAGGCACAGTGGAGGAAAGCGCAGGGGGCGACCTACGAGTATGGGGAAAAGGCTAGTCGGATGCTGGCACACCAGCTCCGTAAGAGGATGGCAGCGAGGGAAATAGGGGGAGTCAAAGATGGAAGGGGAGCCACGGT
Source organism: Scyliorhinus torazame (assembly GCF_047496885.1). Lineage (NCBI taxonomy): Eukaryota > Metazoa > Chordata > Chondrichthyes > Carcharhiniformes > Scyliorhinidae > Scyliorhinus > Scyliorhinus torazame. Next base: position 115,601,599 of record NC_092712.1, on the reverse strand, counting down.
TCGGAGTGCGACGAAAATAAACGAGGTATTCAAGGCCTTTTATGAAGAGCTGTACAGATCCTAGCCCCCAGCGGGGGAAGAGGGGATGAGACGATTCCTAGATCAGCTGAGATTCCAGAGGGTGGAGGAGCAAGAGGTGGCTGGTTTGGGGGCACCAATTGGGTTGGAGGAGCTGAGCAAGGGTTTGGGGAGCATGCAGGCGGGGAAGGCCCCGGGACCGGACGGATTCCCGGTGGAGTTCTACAGGAAGTACGCAGACCTGTTGGCCCCGCTACTGGTGAGGACCTTTAATGAGGCAAGAGAGGAGGGGACCCTGCCCCCGACAATGTCGGAAGCGACAATTTCTTTGATCCTAAAGCGGGACAAGGACCCACTGGAATGTGGATCGTACAGGCCGATCTCGTTCCTCAATGTGGATGCAAAGTTGCTGGCAAAAGTGCTGGCCACGAGGATCGAGGACTGTGTCCCGGGGGTTATCCACGAGGACCAGACGGGATTTGTAAAGGGCAGGCAACTAAACACCAATGTGCGGAGGCTCTTAAATGTGATAATGATGCCATCGGAGGAGGGAGAGGTGGAGATAGTGGCAGCTATGGACGCAGAGAAGGCCTTTGACAGAGTAGAGTGGGAGTACCTCTGGGAGGTGCTGCGCAGGTTTGGGTTCGGGGTAGGGTTTATCAATTGGGTTAAGCTCCTTTCCAGCGCCCCGATGGCAAGTGTAGTGACGAACCGGCGGAGGGCAGAGTACTTTCGACTGTACCGAGGGACGAGGCAGGGGTACCCCCTGTCCCCCCTGTTGTTCGCATTGGCGATCGGACCATTGGCCATGTCATTGAGGGAGTCTAATAAATGGAAGGGGGTGGTCCGAGGGGGAGAAGAGCATCGGGTGTGGCTATATGCGGATGACCTGTTGCTGTACGTGTCGGATCCAATGGAGGGGATGGTGGAGGTCATGCAGACTCTAAGGGAGTTTGGGGAGTTTTCGGGCTATAAGCTCAATGTAGGGAAGAGTGAGCTCTTTGTATTACAGGTGGGGGACCAAGAAAGAGGGATAGGGGACCTACCGCTGAGGAGGGAGGAGGGGAGCTTTCGGTATCTGGGGATCCAGATAGCCAGGAGTTGGGGGACCGTACAGAAACTGAATCTGATGAGGTTCGTGGAGCAAATGGAGGAGGATTTCAAAAGATTGGACATGTTACCGCTCTCGGTGGCGGGTAGAGTGCAGTCGGTCAAAATGGTGGTCCTTCCGAGGTTTCTGTTTGTGTTTCAGTGCCTTCCCATCGTGATCACTAAGGCCTTTTTTAAGAGAGTAGGCAGTATTATGGGGTTTGTGTGGGCAAATAAGACTCCGAGAGTAAGGAGAGGGTTCCTGGAACGCAGTAGGGACCGAGGAGGGTTGGCGCTGCCAAACCTGGGGAGCTACTACTGGGCAGCAAATGTGCCGATGATCCGCAAGTGGGTTATGGAGGGAGAGGGGGCGGCATGGAAGAGGATGGAGATGGCGTCCTGTAAAGGAACGAGCCTGGGGGCGTTGATGACGGCACCGCTGCCGCTCTCGCCGACAAAGTATACCACGAGCCCGGTGGTGGCCGCAATGCTAAGGGTCTGGGGCCAGTGGAGACGGCACTGGGGTGCAATGGGAGCATCGGTGTGGTCCCCGATCAGGGGTAACCACCGGTTTGTCCCGGGGAAGATGGACGGGGGGTTCCAGAGCTGGCATCGGGCGGGGATTGGAAGAATGGGGGACCTGTTCATCGACGGGACGTTTGCGAGCCTAGGGGCACTAGAGGAGAAGTTCGAGTTACCCCGGGAAATGCCTTTAGATATATGCAGGTGAGGGCTTTTGTGAGGCGACAGGTGAGGGAATTCCCGTTGCTCCCGGAACAAGAAGTTCAAGATAGGGTGATCTCGGGTGTACGGGTCGGGGAGGGCAAGGTGTCGGAAATACACCAGGAGTTGAAAGAAGAGGGGGAAGCGGAAGAGTTGAAGGGTAAATGGGAGGAGGAGCTGGGGGAGGAGATCGAGGAAGGTCTGTGGGCTGATGCCCTAGGTAGGGTTAATTCCTCCTCCTCGTGTGCCAGGCTCAGCCTGATACAATTTAAGGTGGTCCACAGAGCGCACTTGATGGGGGCGAGGTTGAGTAGGTTCTTTGGGGTAGAGGACAGATGTGGAAGGTGCTCAGGGAGCCCGGTTAACCATGTCCATATGTTTTGGTCATGCCCAGCACTGGAGGGGTTCTGGAGAGGAGTGGCGGGAGCAATATCTCAGGTGGTGAAAGTCCGGGTCAAGCCAAGCTGGGGGCTAGCAATATTTGGAGTAGTGGACGAACCGGGAGTGCAGGAGGCGAAAGAGGCCGGCATTCTGGCCTTTGCGTCCCTAGTAGCCCAGCGAAGGATCTTGCTAATGTGGAAGGAGGCGAAGCCCCCCAGCCTGGAGGCCTGGATAAATGATATGGCTGGGTTCATAAAGTTGGAGAGGATTAAGTTCGCCTTGAGAGGGTCTGCGCAGGGGTTCTACAGGCGGTGGCAACCGTTCCTCGACTATCTCGCGGAGCGTTAGAGGAAGGTCGGTCAGCAGCAGCAGCTGGGGGGGGGGGACACGTCCTGGGAGGCGGGGGGGAGAGGGGGGACTGCCTGGGAGGGTGGATGAGCAAGAGATAACATGAAGGGTTGGGGAAACTGGCGCATACGGGTGAGGGCCAGTGTACAAAGCTGTGTAAATATATAATTTTGCCATGTATATATCTTGCTCTGCGCGATTTCTCGTTTTTTTTTTGTTACCGGGGGGGTGTTATTGTTTGTCAGGGAGAAAAATTGTGTTAAAAAACTTTAATAAATATTTTTTTTTTAAAAAAAGATAAAAGGCTTCAACACGGTACTGGATCCAGCATTGGACCGCTCCAGGTCCAGGACGGGTAAGAGGCCGGCGGCGGCCAAGGTGCTGAGGGGGTTTATGGACCAGATGGGAGGAGTGGACCCATGGAGGTTTGTCAGGCCGGGGGCCAGGGAATTTTCTTTTTTTCCCCACATCCATAAAGCCCACTCCCGGATAGACTCCTTCGTTATGAGCAGGGGACTAATTCCGAGGGTGGAGGACACGGAGTATTCGGCCATCGCCATCTCAGACCATGCCCCGCACTGGGTGGAGCTCGAGCTAGGGGAGGAGAGGGACCAGCGCCCGCTGTGGCGCCTGGATGTGGGCTTGCTGGCGGATGAGGAGGTGAGCGGGCGGATCCGGGGGTGCATTGAAAGCTACCTAGAGGCTAACTACAATGGGGAGGAGAAGGTGAGGCTGGTCTGGGAGGCGCTGAAGGCGGCGATTCGGGGGGGGGCTAATCGCCACTAGGGCCCACAAGGAGAAGGAGAGGTGAGAGAGGGAGAGATTGGTGGGGAAGATTTTAAGGGTGGATAGGAGGTTTGCAGAGGTCCCCGAGGAGGGACTACTCAAGGAGCGACGAAGCCTCCAGGCCGAGTTCGACCTGTTGACCACCAAGAAGCGCAAGGGGCGGTGTATGAGTACGGGGAGAAGGCTAGCCGGATGCTGGCACACCAGCTTCGGAAGCGGGAGGCAGCGAGGGAGATCGAGGGAGTTAGGGATAAAGGGGGGAACACGGTGCGGAGTGCGGTGGGAATAAATGGGGTATTTAGAGACTTTTATGAGGGGCTGTATAGGTCTGAGCCCCCGACGGAGGAGGGGGGGATGCGTCGATTTTTGGATCGACTGAGGTTCCCGAGGGTGGAGGAGGAGCAGGTGGCTGGGTAGGGCTGGAGGAGCTGACTAAGGGGCTGGGGAGTATGCAGGCGGGGAAGGAACCGGGGCCAGATGGGTTCCCGGTGGAATTTTACCGGAAGTACATGGACCTGCTGGGCCCTCTATTAGTGAGGACTTTCAATGAGGTGAGGGGGGGAGGGGGGGGCCTACCCCCGACGATGTCCAGGGCACTGATCTCGCTGATCTTGAAGCGGGACAAGGACCCATTACAGTGTGGGTCATATAGGCCAATCTCTCTCCTCAACGTGGACGCAAAGCTGTTAGCGAAGGTGTTGGCTACCAGAATTGAGGACTGTGTCCTGGGCGAGATTCACGAGGACCAGACGGGTTTTATTAAGGGAAGGCAGCTGAATACCAATGTGCGGAGGCTCCTTAACGTAATCATGATGCCTACGGTGGAGAGGGAGGCGGAGATAGTGGCGGCGATGAACGCGGAGAAGGCCTTTGATAGGGTGGAGTGGGGTTACCTCTGGGAAGTGTTGAGGAGGTTTAGGTTCGGGGAGGGGTTCATTAGTTGGGTTAGGCTACTTTACGAAGCCCCGGTGGTGAGTGTGGCCACGAATCGGAGGAGGTCGGAATACTTTCGGCTGTACCGGGGGACGAGGCAGGGGTGCCCAATATCCCCCTTGCTATTTGCGATGGCAATTGAGCCTTTTGCTATGGCTCTAAGGGAGTCCAGGAACTGGAGGGGGCTGGTCCGGGGGGGGGGGGGGAACACCAGGTTTCGTTGTATGCCGATGACCCGTTACTGTATGTGGCGGACCCAGTGGGGGGGATGCCGGAGGTGATGCGGATCCTCAGGGAGTTTGGGGATTTTTCTGAGTATAAGCTCAACGTGGGGAAGAGTGAGCTCTTCGTGGTACACCCAGGGGACCAGGGAAGGGGGATAAACGAGCTTCCACTGAAGAGGGCGGAAAGGAGTTTTCTGTACCTGGGGATCCATGTGGCCAGGAGCTGGGGGGCCCTACACAAGCCAACTTGACGAGGCTGGTGGAGCAGATGGAGGAGGAATTTAAAAGGTGGGATATGCTGCCACTCTCCTTGGCGGGTCGGGTACAGTCGGTGAAGATGACAGTGCTCCCGAGGTTCCTTTTTATATTCCAATGCCACCCCATCCTGATCCCGAAGGCCTTTTTTAACCGGGTCAGTAGGAGCATCATGGGATTCGTGTGGGCGAAAAAGACCCCGAGGGTGAGAAGGGTGTTTCTGGAGCGGAATAGGGACAGAGGAGGGTTAGCGTTACCTAATCTGTGTGGGCATTACTGGGCTGCCAATGTGGCGATGATATGCAAGTGGGTAATGGAGGGGGAGGGGGCAGCGTGGAAGAGGCTGGAAATGGCGTCCTGTGTGGGCACGAGTCTTGGAGCGCTGGTGACAGCACCGCTGCCGCTCCCGCCGACTAGGTACACCACGAGTCCAGTGGTGGCGGCGACTTTGAAAATTTGGGAGCAGTGGAGGCACCACAGGGGTGAGGTAGAGGCTTCGGTTTGGTCCTCGATCCGGGAGAACCATCGGTTCGTCCCAGGGAGAATGGAGGGAGGGTTCCTGAGCTGGCACAGGGCAGGAATTAGAAGGATGGGGGACCTGTTTTTAGATGGGACGTTTGCGAGCCTTGGGGCGCTGGAGGAAAAATTCAGGCTTCCCCCCGGAAATGCCTTCAGGTACATGCAGATAAGGACGTTTGTAAGACGGCAGGTGAGGGAGTTTCCGTTGCTTCCAGCACTCAGGATCCAGGATAGGGTGCTCTCGGGGGGGGGGGGGGGGGGTTGGAGAGGGCAGGGTTTTGGCGATCTACCAGGAGATGCAGGAGGAGGAGGAGGAGACCTAGGTGGAGGAGCTAAAGGGTAAATGGGAGGAGGAGCTTGGGGAGGAGATAGACGAGGGTACGTGGGCGGATGCCCTGGGTAGGGTTAATTCTTCCTCCTCTTGCGCCAGGCTTAGCCTGATACAATTTAAGGTTCTTCACAGAGCGCATATGACAGGGGTGAGGCTGAGCAGGTTCTTTGGGGTGGAAGACAGGTGTGGGAGGTGCTCGGGGAGCCCAGCAAATCATACCCATATGTTCTGGGCGTGCCCGGTTCTGGACGGGTATTGCGAGGACGGTGTCTAAGGTTGTGAACACCCGGGTTAAGCTGAGCTGGGGGTTAGCACTAAATGGGGTATCGGACGAGCCGGGAGTACAGGAGGTGAACGAGGCTGGTATTCTGGCCTTTGCGTCCCTGGTAGCCCGGCGGAGGATTCTGCTACAGTGGAAGGATGAGAGGCCCCCGAGCGTGGAAGCCTGGATCAGCGACATGGCAGGATTCGTTAAATTGGAGTGGGTAAAATTTGCCTTGCGAAGGTCTGTGCAAGGGTTCTTCAGGTGGTGGCAACCGTTCCTAGACTTTCTAGCGGGGCGTTAGGAGGAGGTCAGCAGCAGCAACCCAGAAGGGGGAGGAGGAGGGGGGGTGTACTTTGTGTTTTCTACTGTGTTTATTATTGCTTAATGGGGGGTTTGTATATTGGAGGAATTTGTGATGTAGTTGTAAGATGTTTATTTATGTGTTCTTTGTTTTTCTTTTTTCTGTAAGGGGTTGTTGAAAATACGTAAAAATTTGAATAAAAATATTTCTAAAAAAAAAGCTTTCACTCATCACCAGCTCTGATGACCCCACCCCTGCACTGTTGCTAAATTTTCAGATTGCTTAGCTGACAATCAGTACTGGACCAACAGAAATGTCCTCTGCTTAAATATTCAGAAGACAGAAGCCATTATTTTTTATTGATCTCTATTCCATTAACTAACTTCCAAATCCATCACTCTACCTAACAACAGTCTAAGATTGTAAGTCTGCGGATTTCCAGTGGTGTTATGTCGGGGGAAGATGTGCATGAGGTGGTTCCTGCTAGGATACTGCACTTTCAGCCAGTTTTCACTTAGTTTTAGAGGGTATTTCTGTTTAAAACCCCACATATTTAATAGGATAAGATACCTGTATAGGTGAAACGCCCAGAAAACCAATGGGGAAAAAGGCAGAAAGTAAAAGCTCATCGACTGAGTTGGAGGCCTTTCGGGTCCGTCGGTGGAAAAAATGGTGGAGGCAGCCTCTGGGACTCCGGCCACTGCACTAACACCCAAGATGCTCACTAGCACCATGGTGGCAGAATTTGACAAATACTAGCAGGTTGTGTCAGAGGACCTCCACAAATCGAAGGAAGAGGCCTTGGCTCCCATTTGTTTGGCGTTGGAGAGGACAAATGAAATGGTAAAGGCGCATGGAGACACCTGGTTAGCACAGTTGCTTCACAGATCCAGGGTCCCAGGTTCGATTCCTGGCCTGGATCACTGTCTGTGTGGAGATTGCACGTTCTCCCCGTGCCTGTGTGGGTTTCCTCCGGGTGCTCCGGTTTCCTCCCACAGTCCAAAGATGTGCAGGTTAGGTGGATTGGCAATGCTAAATTGTCCTTGGTGTCCAAAAAAGGTTTTGTGCGGTTACTGGGTAACGGGGATGGGCTCGGCTTAAATGGGGTGCTCTTTCCAAGGGCCGGTGCAGACTAGATGGGCCAAATGGCCTCTTTCTGCGCTGTAAATTCTATGATAGAAGGCATGGAGGTGGCCCTGAATTGTGGGGCTGCCAGAGGAGATGGAAGGCCCAACTCCCACAGAGTATTTTGCGGAGATGTTTGGGAATATGGTGGGGGGGGGATAGACTCATGTCCCCTCCCGAGCTGGACCAAGCCCACGGGACATTTTGACAGAGCCTTATCCTGGTGAACCACCACAAGCAGTAATCGTGAAGTTTGACAACTTCCAGAAAAAAAAGCAGGGGCGAAATTCTCCCCAAACGGCGCGATGTCCGCCCGACTGGCGCCCAAAACGGCGCCAATCAGACGGGCATCGCGCCGCCCCAAAGGTGCGGAATGCTCCGCATCTTTGGTGGCCGAGCCCCAACATTGAGGGGCTAGGCCGGCGCCGGAGGGATTTCCGCCCCGCCAGCTGGCGAAAACGGCCTTTGTTGCCCCGCCAGCTGGCACGGAAATGACATGTCGGGGCGGCGCATGCGCGGGAGCGTCAGCGGCCGCTGACAGTTTCCCGCGCATGCGCAGTGGAGGAAGTCTCTTCCGCCTCCGCCATGGTGGAGACCGTGGCGGAGGGGGAAGGGAAAGAGTGCCCCAACGGCACAGGCCCACCCGCGGATCGGTGGACCCCGATCGCGGGCCAGGCCACCGTGGGGGCACCCCCCGGGGTCAGATCGCCCCGCACCCCCCCCCCAGGACCCCGGAGCCCGCCCACGCCACCTTGTCCCGCCGGTAAATAGGTACTCTAATTTACGCCGGCGGGACAGGCAATTTATCAGCGGGACTTCAGCCCATCCGGGCCGGAGAATCGAGCGGGGGGCCCTGCCAACCGGCGCGGCCCGATTCCCCCCCCCGCCCAATCTCCGGTGCCAGAGACTTCGGCAACCGGCAGGGGCGTGATTCACGGTAGCCCCCGGCGATTCTCCAACCCGGCGGGGGGTCGGAGAATGACGCCCCAGGTCCGGAGGTGGGTAAGGGAGCACCGTGATTATGAATGGGAAGGCCACAGCATCAGGTTTCACTAGGATGAGGGAGTGGAGCTGACAAAGAAGCGGGCGGCGTTCAACAAGGCCAAAGCTGCCCTGTATAAAAGCAGAGTCCAGTTTGGGGTGGTGTACGCGACGCGGCTACGAGTGACCTTTGAAGGAAAATCCTTTTTTTGATGTGTCGGGGAGGCAGATTTCTTTCGAAAGAAGCATCAGCTGAGTGACTGAGGTTTTTTGGGATATTGGGGTTGGGCATGTTGACATATGGAATTACTGGGGTCCCTTGCTCATGTTTGCATTTTTCTGTTCTTGTTGGAGTTGAATTTGTTCACCTTAAGAGGTTAAATGCCGATGTGGTGTCTCTACAAGAGACTCATTTGCGGTCGGAAACCAGACAAGGTTGTGGAAGGGGTGGGTGGGACAAGTTTTTCATTCGGGCTTTGATGGTAGGGCCTCGTATGCATGAACTTTAATCAAGAAAAGGATTCAGTTTTTTGATGCTAAGATCTTTTTTTTTTTAATTTAGAATACCCACCAATCCCTGTCCATCAATTAATTTTTCCAATTAAGGGGCAATTTCGCATGTCCAATCCACCTACCCTGCACATCTTTGGGTTGTGGTGGTGAAACCCTCGCAGACATGGGGAGAATGTGCAAACTCCACACGGACAGTTACCCAGGGCCGGGATTCGAACCCGGGTCCTCAGTGCCGCAGTCCCAGTGCTATCCACTACGCCACATGCCGCCCTTTGATGTTAAGATCTTGGCCGACCCCAGTGGTAGGCATGTTATTGTCTGTGGATCTTTGGCAGGCACCTCGGTGATCCTGGTTATGTCTATGCTCCAAACTGGGATGATATGGATTTTATTAATAAGCTGCTGGCCTCCATCCCTGATTTGGATTCGCATCAGCTTATTTTGGGTGTGGGGTGGGGCGGGGGGGGGGTGGGTGACTTAATCTGTGCTCTGGACCCCAGATGGAACCCTCCAGGTCAAATCTCTGACTCCCTGAGGGATGGCCAGGACATTGTTGGTTTTCATGGAACAGATTGAGGGGGGTGTGGGGGGAGTGCGTTATTTTGCATCCGGCTGATAAAAGTTTTTTGCTTTTTCTCCCATATGCATCAGCTACACTTGTGGTATACACCCTTTGTGGTGGATGGGTTTCTCCTCCCTTTGGTGGAGGAGGCAGGTTCCTTGACGATTGTAATTTCAGACCATGCCCACATTTTGTTGATTTGGCACAAGAGTCAAGTCCCTCCCAGCGTCCGCCATGGAGATTGGGTATGCTAAACCTGTGTCCTCATGGGTTTCCTTCGGGTGCTCTGGTTTCCCCCCACAAGTCCCGAAAGACGTGCTGCTAGGTAATTTTGACGTTCTGAATTCTCCCTCTGCGTACCCAAACAGGCGCCGGAATGTGGCGACTAGGGGCTTTTCACAATAACTTCATTGCAGTGTTAATGTAAGCCTACTTGTGTAAATAAAGATTATTAAAATTAATACTTTGAATTCTGGCTACTTACCGCTGAATAGAGGTAGGTGGCAGGGATGTCTCCGTTCCTGTTTACTTTGGCAATAGAACCACTTGCCATGGTGCTGTGATCTTCCAATAAGTGGAGGGGGATAAATCGGGGAGGGGTGGAGCAGATTACCTGCTTCTTTATATTATGGACCCAGTATCCACTATGGATGAGATAATGAAGCTACTTGGAAGTTTTGGCTCCTTATCTGGGTCTAAGTTGAATTTGGACAAGAACGACTACTTCTCGGTTAATCCCCGGGGAGAGGAGTCTATCGGCGGATGTTACTTTTTCGCCTTGCTAGATCTAGCTTTCGTTATGTGGGAATCTGGGTAGCCCACAATTGGGTCTCGTTTCATAAATTAAATTATACTGGTCTGGTTAATAGTGTCAAATTTGACTTACTGAAGTGGGACAACCTCCCCCTGTCCTTGACGGGCAGGGTTCAGACTATTAAGATGAACGGGCTCTCAAGATTTTTATTTTTTTCAATGTCTCCCCACTTTTCTCCCCTCGTCCTTTTTTGTCAAAGTTAATAAATTTGTGTCCTCATTTGGACAAATGGAGGCGAGTGACTGTAAGATTTCCAGCCTTGGTGCATTAGTAACCACATCACTGCCATTCTCTCTGGTAAGGCTCTCCTTGAATCCAGTAGTGGTTTCCACGCTGAGAATCTGGAAGCTGTTCAGACAGCTTTTTGAATTTAGTTCCATGTCTTTGGTTTCGGATTTTGTTTATTGTCACGTGTACTGAGATACAGTGAAAAGTATTTTTCTGCGAGCAGCTCAACAGATCATTAAGTACATGAAAATAAAAGAAAATACATAATAGGGCAACACAAGGTACACAATGTAACTACATAAACACCGGCATGGAGTGAAGCATACAGGGGTGTAGTGTTAATCAGGTCAGTCCATAAGAGGGTCGTTTAGGAGTCTGGTAACAGTGGGGAAGAAGCTGTTTTTGAGTCTGTTCATGCGTGTTCTCAGACTTTTGTATCTCCTGCCCAATGGAAGAAGTTGGAAGAGTGAGTAAGCCGGGTGGGAGGGGTCTTTGATTATGCTGCCCGCTTTCCCCAAGGCAGCAGGAGGTGTAGTCAATGGATGGGAGGCGGGCTCATGTGATGGACTGGGCTGTGTTCACGACTCTCTTAATTGTTTTATATTATTTTGTTTGTAATGGAACATTTTCAAGAAAAATATATATTTTTAAAGAGATTGTCAATCTGTTCTCAACCTGATGTCACCTTCTCAAGATGAACTTCGCACTGCATGTTCACACTCTCAATCAGACCATTGATTTCCATCTTGGTAACATGACTCAACTTTGCACGTATCTCAACTCATCTGCTGACATCCTCATCCATACCTTTGTTTCCTCTCAACTTGACTATTCCAGTGCATTCCTAGCTGGTTTCCCACATTCTACTCTTCATAAATCTGCGGTCATCCAAAACTACTACTCATATCTTAACTTGCTAGAATCCCATTCCCCTATCATCCCTAAGCTCATTGTCCTACATTGGCTCCTGGTCAAGCAACGCCCTGATTTTAAAATTCTGTTCCTTGGTTTCAAATCTCTCCATGGCTTTGCCATTTCTGTTATTTTCTCGAACACCACACAACACTCAGATATTTTTACTCTTCTAATCCTGGCCTCTTGTGCTTTCCCAATTATAATTGCGCCACCATTTGTGCCTGGGTCCCAAGCTCCAGAATTTCCTTCCTGCACCTCTCTAACCTGCTCTACTCCTTTACGACCACTTCTTGAAACATATCTCCTTGACCAAATCTTTGGTCATCTGGACTAATATCTCCTCATCTTGCTGCTTGTTGTGTGACAATCCCATTTGATGTCATAACTGGATGGGAAGATCCCAGAATGGAACACTGACTCAAAAGACCATAACGTTTAATTTTTTTTGTACAAAACAAGGCACAATAGTCACAAGACCGCGTGTTAGGTTTAACAAGGGAAAAAAATTATTAAACATGAAAAAATTGGATTATAATACCATACTCCTTTCCTTCCCCCTTTATCTTAACAATTACACACATGTTATAGGATTAACACAGATTACAAAATACAATTTAAACAACAATGGCCTAATTAACACACAAAATCCCTTTTAAGCACACATTATGACTTTTGTAAGACACACTCCTCTCTGAACCTAAGTGAATGTCTGTCGGCTTCTCCTCAAAAGCCCCCCAGATGATTCTTATACCATGAGCCACTTTGTCTCACTCAACTCCAGCTTCAACACAGTGGTTTCAAATTCTGCTTTCAAAATAAACACTTTCAAATCTTCTTTTAAATTATGCTTTCCCTCCGCTGCCTCCATCGAGGTTTCGCTTTCAGGCTTTACATCTCTCCCTTCAGTTTTCCTTTGCCTTAAAGGCTTTTAAACAAACTCTGAGATCCATCCACTGAGTTCCACAATTGTTTCAAGTAATATCTCGCAAACCACAGTAATTTTTTACGACCTTAGCACTACTGCAGATATATTTCTAGCCTGTCATGTTCCAATGCCTATTCAACTCTCTGTGACTTTACTGAACAGTAATCTGCCCTGGATCCCAGTTTCCTCTGTTCCGTTAACTCCAGACTTATTGGGAACCTCTCTTAATTTCTCTAGTTTCATTAACTAATTGGACTTCAGATTTCCAGCACCTGTTTTCTTAACCATCACTCCAAAGTAAGTGTTTTCTTCCAGCAAGGCCTCTTTAGCCTTCTAAAACCAACTGCTTCTAGCAGAGCTGTAAGAACTGCCGTCTCTCTCACGATCTATCTCCAACTGCAATAAAATTAGCTAAACTAAAACTTCAAAGCTTCTCTATCCTACAAGCCCCTTGTTAGTAAGCAACCACTGCTAATTTATTTTCTCTTCAAGCCATAGTTCTCTCTATAATCCCACAATCCCAGCCAAACTCATGTCAAAACTCCAAAACCTAGGACTTGGCTCCTCCCTCTGCAATTGGATCCTCGACTTCCTGACCGACAGACCACAATCAGTAAGGATAAACAACAATCCCTCCTCCACGATAGTCCTCAATACCGGGACCCGGCAAGTCTCCATACTTAGCCCTCTACCATACTCCCTATACACACATGACTGTGTGGCAAAATTTGGCTCCAACTCCATCTACAAGTTGCTGATGACGTGGCCGTAATGGGTCAGATCTCGACCAACATTGAGTCAGAGTACAGGAGGGAGATAGAGAACCGAGTGGCGTGGGAGAACGACAACAATCTCTCCCTCAACATCAGCAAAACTAAAGATCATTGACTTCAGGAAGTGAACTATTTTACACCCCCCTGTCTGCATCAATGGTGCCGAGGTGGACATGGTTGACAGCTTCAAATTCCTAGGTGTGCACATCACTAACAATCTGTCCTGGTCCACCCATGTCAATGCTATGACCATGAAAGCACAACAGCGCCTATACTTCCTCACGAAATTAAGGAAATATGGCACGTCCACATTGACTCTCACCAATTTTTACAGATGCACCACAGAAAGCATCCTATCTGGCTGCATCACAGCCTGGTATGGCAATTGCTCAGCCCAAGACCTTAAGAAACTACAGAGAGTCGTGAACACAGCCCAGTCCATCACGCAAAACCACCTCTCATCCATTGACTCTGTCTACACCTCTCGCTGCCTTGGGAAAGCGGGCAGCATAACCAAAGACCTCTCCCACCAGGTTATTCTCTCTCCTAACCTCTTCCATTGGGCAGGAGATACAAAAGTCTGAGAACACACACTAACAGGTTCAAAAACAGCTTCTTCCTCGCTGTTACCAGACTCCTGAATGACCCTCTTATGGACTGAACTGATCTCTTCACACATCTTCTCTACTGAGTAGTACTACACTCTGTATGCTTCACCCAATGCCTGCGCCTATGTATTTACATTGTGTATTTATGTATGTCCTAAGTTGTTTCCATGAATGGAACCACCTGTCTGGACTGTACATAGAACAATACTTTTCACTGTACCTTGGTACACATGACAATAAATCCAATCCAATCCAATCTAAGCACAATAGAATCACAGTTGGAAATTAAACCAACGCCACCCGCACAAACACCTTTGTCCAGCATGAATCTAACAACAGTTTTGCCCCACCAGCACTGAAATATTAAATTAAACACACTTAAAACTATATCTTATTTCTAATGTTTACCAATGCAAATATAAATCCCATAAATGTACCTTTGTTTTCCTACCAATGATATTTTATTTTATAAGGTCCTGTGAAGCACTTTGGGACATGATTTTAAAGATATACTATAAATATAAATTGTTGTTGTTTAAATTAGATAAGAGGATTGGAGCAAGGTGAGATGCTGAAAGGAAGAAAATGTTTCATGGAGTAAGGGGACAGACCAAAGTGTGTCTTGATTTTGAGTCACGCCATCACTGCAACCGTCAATGAGGGACAAGTGTGGAAGATATAGCCAGATAGGGAGTTGTCAGTTAGGGGCAAAACATTGTCACCTCACTCAGGTTTCCATGATATCAGGGCAGCACGGTGGTGAAGTGGTTAGCACTGCTGCCTCACAGCGCCGAAAACCCGGGTTCGATTCCGGCTCCGGGTCACTGTCCGTAAGGAGTTTGCACATTCGCCCCGTGTCTGCGTGGGTCTCATCCCCACAACCCAAAGATGTGTAGGATAGGTGGATTGGCCACTCTAATTTGCCCCTTAATTGGAAAAAAAAAAATTGGGCACTCAAAATTTAAAAAAAGTCTCCATGCTGTTGATGCAATCATCTACAATAAGCTCAGAGATGGCAATGGCCTGATTCTGAGACGGGTAGTGATAGCTGATCCATTGACAGGGTCAGCCCTGAGAGGGGTGAGTTCGAATTGAGAGGAGATTGACACGATTATCCCCCAGAAGGTACACTGGATGGAAGGTCAGCGAGAGTCGCATGGGGCATTTGAGGTTACTGCTTCTTTTTTGAAAAACATTTTATTGGAGGCATTCTCAAATATACATAACAAAGAAGAAAAACACAAAAACCAAGCGTGGCAACAGCAAACAACCAAAACATCCTTACACACCCAACAATCTCACCCCAACTCTATCCACTGCTCCCCCAGCACCTTTTTTAACTTTTAACTCAGCCAAAACAGAAAAAAGAGCTCTCCCTCCCCAACTCCGCTAAATTTAGAGTACCCAATTCATTTTTTCCAATTAAGGGGCAATTTAGCGTGGCCAGTCCACCTACCCTGCACATCATTGGGGTGTGGGGGCGAAACCCACGCAAACACGGGGAGAATGTGCAAACTCCACACAGACAGTGACCCAGAGCCGGGATCGAACCTGGGACCTCGGCGGCGTGAGGCAGCAGTACACCACCGTGCTGCCCGTGATTCAATACTCCTGAAAGAAGTCGATGAACAGCTTCCACCTCGAGGTGAACACCTCCTCTGCACCCCTTATTGGCGAATTTGATTTTCTCTAAATGCAGGAACTCTGTCAAATTTTTCACCCATATCCCTACACTCGGCGGCTCCAAATCCTGCCATCCCAACAAAATCCATCTCCGGGCGGTCAGGGAGGCATAGGCCAACTTTTGGCCTCTCTCCCCACCTGCTTTCCCGGATCCTCCGCCACTCCAAATATTGCCACCTCCGAATGCAGAACTACCGTTACCCCAAAAATCTTTGACGTTATATCTGTAAATTCTGTCCAAAACCCCCTCAACCACAGACACACCCAAAACATATGGACATGGTTCGCCGGCCCCCCCCACCCTCGTCCGCCATCCTCGGAAACGCCATCTGATCCAAAAACCCTCTATTACCCTAATCCTTCACCGGAGGCTCCGAGCTATACAATTTCAAACACCCCGTTCACCTCCTCCGGCTCCGTTACCACCGTACCCCTGCCATCTCTCATCCTCCCAATTTCCTTCACTGCCTGCCTCCTCAACTGATGTGCAAGCATCCTGTTGGCTTTCTCTCCATATTCATATACTGCACCCCCCCCTGGCTCTGCGCAGCTGCCCCACTGCCTTTCCCATGGATACCAGCCCAAATTACATCTGAAGCTTCTGTCTCTCCTTCAACAGCGCCCCCTCAGGCGCCACCTACTACCTCTGGTCAACCCTCAGCATGGCTTCAAACTCTCAGCCCGCTCCACCCTCTCCTTGTGCACGGATCAAGATAAACTCTCCCTTTATCACTGCCTTCAGCGCCTTCCACAATGTGGAGGCAGACATTCCCCATCTTATTCTGCTCCACATAGTTCTGGATAGCCACCCCTATCTTTTCGCAAACGTTCATATTGGCCAACAACCCCATATCCACCCTCTACTGTGACCGTTAGGGACACCCCTTTGCCACCCACAAATCCACCCAATTCGGCACGTGGCCAGACACCACAATCGCCAAATATTCTGATCCAGTCACCCCCGCCTTGTCCAGGACAAAGAAGTCAATCCGGGAGTACACCTGGTGGATGTGTGAGAAGTACGAAAATCCCTTCGCCATTGGCCTCTCAAACGACCACGGGTCTGCTCCTCCCATGCGTTCCATAAACCCCAACAGCTCCTTTTCCATGGTCGTCACCATCAAGGACACGACCGGTCCAACCTAGGATCCAGCACCGTATTAAAAACCACCCTGCATAATCAGCTGGTGCATATCCAGGTCCGGGATCTTTGCCAAAGCCTGCCTCAAAAACTCCACATCGTCCCAATTTGGGGCGTACACATTCACCAGCACCACAGGCACCCACTCCAACTTCCCATTCACCATCACAAATCTACCCCCAGGGTCTGTCATTATATTCCCCATCTCAAAGGCCACCCTCTTATTATGTGATGTTATCTCAGTAACCTAAATCACTACTAACCGTAGACGATGTTGAAGAATACTCCAGTCCTCGAAGTAAGTTGAAAGTATTTATTTAGTAATGACAAAACTAATAAATGAGTTGACACTCTGCTGATCTAACTCTAGCAACACAGTAAACCTGACTAGCTGTACAAACTGTATCTAAGCCACATATGGTGGCTTGACTGAGATCTCTGCAACACTGGTGTTGTTCCTCCAGTCTCTGCTGGGAATGAGAGCTGTGGTTTTATAGTGGCCGTGTAATGCCCTCTAGTGGTTATGCCACAGCTGGGTGTTCTGATTAACCCCTTAGTTACATATCTGTCTACATATCATTATACCACTTATTGATCAAACTATCACCCCCTCTCGTCTTCATATCCAAACCCGAGTGGAATACCTGCTCCACCCAGCCCATCCTGAACCTCGCCTGGTCCCCCACCTTCAAATACACCTCCTGAAGAAACATCAAGTCTGCCTTCAAATGTAAATGAACAAAAACATGAGACCTCTTAATTAGCCCATTCAACTTCCGAACGCTCGACCTAATCAACCAAGGTCGCGGGGGGGGGGGCCTTGCTCACCCTCTGGGCCTCCCCAAGATGTCCGCTGCCATCTCCCTTTCCTTTAACTGACTGCGCCACACCAACTCCACCCGCGCCAGTAGCACCCCACCCCTCATAAGCAAAGGAAAACCAACCGCACCCCCCCCTCCCCCCACCCACTCCCTCCACGGATCTTCCTCCAAGTGAACTCCCGTTAACTAGCCCACCTGCTAGCATGATGGCCCCCCACTCGAGGCAATTGCCTACTGCCCCTCCCCCCTACCACCCGCAATTCCCCAACAACAGTTAAACACACTTACACAATCCACACCCAAACGTAGTAAATACAATAATCTGTCCAGCATACACATCCACATTCCCCATACTGGCATCTCCAAAGTTCAATGTCCTCACAAGTCTTCCAGTCCATGGCCTCTCATAAATTTACTCACCTCTGCCGGAGTATCAAAACAAAATTCAGGATTCTGGTGCATAACCTGGTACAGGATAGAACACACTGAACTTCCCTCTTTTCTTGTAGAGGGTGCCTTGACCCTGTTGAACCCAGCCTGCAGATTAAACAACTCCTCACCCAAGTCCTGGTAGGTATGCACCACGTTTCCTTCCCCGGTACAGTCCCTTGTCTCCTTTGCCCACCACAGATTCTTCTCTTTGTCCAGAAAATTATACAACACACCGCCATCAGCCTCAGCTGCTCTCCCGCTTTTGACCTCCTCCTCAATGCCTTATGCGCTCGATCCACTTCGGGACGATGGTCAAAGACCCCTTCCCCACCAACTTCTCCAACATATGTTTCCCGGTGTGTTTATTTGTTGTAACCTGCTTTGATACATGTTTGTAATAAAATACATTTTTTTTAAAAAGTAAATAATTTGAGCATTCAAAATAAAGTTTTAGATCTTGTCTAGAAAAGGGCAGTGTGGTAGCACAGTGGTTAGCACTGCTGTCTCGTGGCAACGAGGTCCCAGGTTCGATCCCAGCTCTGGGTCATTGTCTGCGTGGAGTTTGCACATTCTCCCGTGTCTGTGGGGTCTCAACCCCACAACCCAAAGATGTGCAGGGTAGGTGGATTGGTCACGCTAAATTGACTCTTAATTGGAAATAATAATTGGATACTTTAAAATTGAAAAAAAACACTAATAGCCCTATTCTCATCAAAGCCCTATTTCAGTAGATACTTACTATTAGGACAATGATTACCCTCCTAATGGCACTCTCTTGCCTTTTTTTCAGGAGAAAAGGGAAGAGTATTGAATTGCAGTTCAGGAAACATTCCACAGACAGGTGAGCTATGATTAGAGGGCAAGGGATTCACGAAGCAGTATGTCTATTGAAGGAGGCAGGGATGAAATGGCTGCTCAGCTGCAGTAACAATGTTACCGACCTAGTACAAATTATGCTAAGTGTGTACACTCTGCAACAATTATAAAAGAGGTGACAGGTACAGGACCTAGTTTGCGATGGAATGTTGATGGGTGGGTGTTATACCGTCAATTCACTGTGAGACCGTGAGAACAAGTGAACATTAGGCTTTATTATCATTGAACTGCCAGAGTCGGCTGTACAAATGAGTGCCACCCACAGGTGGCCGGTCTATATATGGCCCCGGTGAGGGCGGAGCCAGAGGCTGAGCCCACCGGGGTTCCAGTACAGTACCTGGAAGTAGACCGTATCATCACTTCCAGGTCATAGGTCACAGCATTATACAGACAGCTCATGCATTAGGTGAATACATTCACCGCAGTGGGTTTTGTATATATTGACGTTTGTTTATGTTGGAGAGGACAGTAAAAGGAAGATGTTGGAAATTGAGTCTCAAAGTTGCAGAAAGTGGAAAAACAAAGGCAGCAATATTGCAGGGAAGGAATTAAGCAGTCTCGAAGCTAATTGTGCTGGGTTGAAATGGGCTGTTACAAATTTGGGTCCGCCAAAATTTCCTGCTGGGATTCCTTGGTGACAGTCATTCCCTTATGTAGTTTGCTCACATTAGGCTTCCCAACCCATCTACCTTTGGCTGTTTATCTCCTCGAGCGCTTCTGCTATGGTGGTTTACAATCACACCATGTGTTCTCTTCCCTGCTCGTTCCCCATTATTTGCAATGCACTGCACCACTGCTGACTCAGGATGATGACTTTGAGTCAACAAAAAAAATCACCTGGAATTCTGTAACACCTGAGAGAGCAACTGCAGCAATAGGGTATTTTGCCTATTCTGTTTGGAGGTATTGCTGGAGATCACATGACATCTGACCGTGGGATGCCTGATCACATGACATCTGATCACATAATTTCTACAACTATCAGTGCACTTACCTTCGAGATTGGGTTCCTGTAATGGAGTATCTTTGTCTGTGGTTTCACACCAGCAGCTGTTGTGAAACAAGTTCCAAGAACAAAGAGACCATCTGTGTGTGGGCAGCGAAGAGGGGAACTCATTGTTGGGGAAATCATGGGTGGGAAGGAAGAAATTTCAGAGTGAGAAAGAGAGAAATTGGAGGTGGAGAGGAGGGGAAATTGAAGGGGGGGCATTTGAATGTGAGGGAATGATTCGCAGAGAGAAAGGTAGAGATGGAAGAAATAAAAACAGAAATTGCCGAAAAGAAACAGCAGGTCTGGCAGCACCTTTAGAGATTCTCAGGAAAGATTTCTAAGTGCTGTAGCGAGCTGGAATTGCCATGACGGCCATGGCAGAGGGTCTCGACAGAATGCCCACCTCGTTGGGGAATGTTACCCAGTTACAGGCTGACCTTGATGAGGTTCTGCAGGACATGTCCTGCTCTCACATGGGAATGGCTGAGGCTTTGTGGAGCTTTCCCAGTCGCAGGTGGGCATTGCCGAGTCACTGCAGAGCATATCCCAGTCACTAAGGAGCATCACTGACGGCGATGACACCATGGTGAAGACCATGAGGAACCGGCAGAACTGGCAGAGCCAGATGATGCAGGGGTAGCCGGGGCTTGAACCAGCTGCTTCTGCGTCCCACGGTGAAACCCAGTGCCAAGTCGGACCCGTCCCATGGAGTGGGGATGGTGGCCAGCAGCTCCCCTGAGTTTCAGCCCTCTGATGAGGCCACATTTCACAGTCAGCACACGGCTGTGCATGTGCCGCTGACATGTGAGCTGGGCCCTCCGGCCCCAGAGCCCCCCGGCCCCAGAGGACACCCACCAGGAGCATCAAAGGCCACGGGACAAGATAAGCAGCTGGTTGCCTCCACCTCTGATGTACATCCTGGGGAGACTCCTAGACATAGTGGTAGAGCTAGGAAAGCCAAGCACATCGAGGATCACTGAGGGAACCGGGGGAGGGGGGATGGGGTGGGGGCGGCACCATCGGGAGAGTGGGCAATTGTATTATACATTAAACACCCGTGTGCACAACCATTATGAAGCCTCTGTCATTTTCTTCTGCAATGCAGCCTGATGTCCTAACCCTTGGCCCAACTCTTCAGGCATTTCCCCCTCCCCCTGGCATCCCATCCACCCTCCAGCCGTGGACATGTCCTCGGAGCTGTGTCCCATCCCCTGGCTGTTATGATGTTGCCTGCTGCGTGTGAGGTGTTGCCTCCCGTAGTGTTCAGGCAGAGTGTCCAGGCATCACAATCTGATTGGGATGCTAGGTAATGACTCCCACATGCTACATGGCCCGTCTACCCATTGGAATCCACTTGGGTTGTGTGCAGTCCTCACTGAACCATGTTTGCCAATTCCCTATTAGCAGTAGCCTTCAACCACATGGCCAGAGGCCTCGGCAGTCGGTGGGAGTTATGGGTGGTTGGTGGGGCAGACAGGCAGGGACAAGGGTTCCCCAGAAACAGGTACACACAATCCAGTGGTTGGCCTGGTGGTGCGCAAGTGGTTGCCCCCCCAGTCACCCCCCCACCTCCAGCGCACCACCCCACCCTCCCATGGCCGCCCACCCCGGCGGATTTCCGCCATGCCAGCCTAACACAGGTGCAGCAAGCACAGCACCTCGGTCTCTTTGCCTGTGAGCAGAGTTGGCTACTCACCTCCTTGGCTCCCCGCAGAAGCCCTTCCGCCAGGTTCACGTTTTTCAAAAGGAGTACTAACCGGTGCAAGCATGACCACTTGCTGGGGAGGCCGCTGAATGACGGGAGGCCATTGGATGTGTGGTGGCTCCTAATTGTATGGAAATTGGGCTTAAGTGGTGATAATTGGATTCTCGCCACGCGACGGCGAGAACCCGATTTTGCCAATGGCAGCAGACCGATTGCATTGCGAACTGTTTGGCGCATGGCGCAGTTCTCACTTTTGGCCTCGCATGCTATTCACCGGCCTTGTTTCGCTTGAGCGAGAGTGTAACGAGGCCGAAGAATCACGCCCACAGAGTTAGCATTTCAAGTCTGCATGACACTTTAGATTTCCAGAATCTGCAGTATTGCCTTTATTATCGAGATAGAAGGGATTTTGATTCTGGCAGTAATTAATATAAACTCATTGAAATTCTAACTATCAATGAAGTGGTAATACTCAGGTTTTCCTCACAACCAACAGTAAATACTATGGACAGGATTCTGTGGCCTCCCAAGAATCACAGAATTATGCAGTGCAGAAGAGGCCCTTCGGCCCATCGAGTCTGCATTGATGCATGAAAAGCCCTGACCTGGCTATCTAATCCCATTTTCCAGCCCTTGGTCCATGGCCTTGAATGTTATGATGTGCCGAATGCTCATCCAGGTACATTTTAAAGAATGTGAGGCAACCCGCCTCTACCACCCTCTCAGGCAGTGCACTCCAGATCGTCACCACCCTCTGGGTAAAAAGGTTTTTCTGCAAGTCCCCCCTAAACCTCCCACCCCTCACTTTGAAATTGTGTTCCCTCTTAATTGACCCTTTGTGGTAGTCTGTGTAGAGGTATTACGGTACCTGGTAATGCTGGAACACTATTGGTAGATATTGTATGTTTCCTATTGGTCAAGCTGTATGGTAGCTCCGCCCTGCAAGGCGGGGTATAAGAGCCCATACCGCCCTAGCAGCCTTCTTTCTGTACCTGAGCTGCTGGGGGAAACATCTAGCTCATTAAAGCCTTCAGTTGGACAACAACCTCGCTTTAGTGGTCATTGATCGTGAATCAATTTAATAAGCTAGATTTAAAAGGATGGAGCTCTGAATCAAGCCGGAGTGCCTGCAACTCAGCCCCCACGCGGCAAACTCAGCGGCAACCTTCAAGCCCTGGTTGGCGTGTTTTAAAGGATATCTCGGAATGGCCAAAAACAAACCCATGGGAGAACAGAAATTGCAAGTCCTGCACTCGAGGGTGAGCCTGGAAATTTACACCCTCATCGAGGACGCGGACGACTTCGATGCAGCGATGGAGCTGCTAAAAGGACATTATATTCGCCCGGTAAACCAGGTCTACGCCCGACATCTGCTAACAACGAGGTGACAAATCCCTGGAAGAATTCTACCGTGCGCTCCTGGTGTTGGGGAGAAACTACAGCTGCCCGCACATTTCAGCGAGCGACCACACAGAACTCTTGATCCGGGACGCTTTCGTGGCAGGTATGCTGTCCTCCCAAATCCGCCAGCGATTGCCGGGAAAAAACACCCTAGGCCTCAAGGAGGCACTGGCCCTTGCAGGCTCCCTGGAATTGGCCTCCCGAAACACCCACGCTCACGTTCCCGACCGCGCGGCAGCCCCCTGGGCAGCGTGGAACCCCTCTGCAGCCGACCCCGAGACATCTCCCATCCCCCCAGAAGCTTGTGCTGCAAGGCAGCCTAGCAACCCCAGGGGGCCCCGCTGCTACTTTTGCAGGCAGACCAAGCACCCCTGGCAGCGCTGCCCGGCCTGCGCATCCACCTGCAAGGGATGCGGTAAAAAGGGCCACTTCGTGGTGGTATGCCAGGCCTGTGCGGTCGCCGCGGTCTCCGGTGGCGAATGCGGACCGCCACCACAAACCTCTCCACGGTCCCCGTGCAGCCAGCGGGCGCCGCCATCTTCCTCCTCCAGGGCCACGTGCGGCCCCGGGCGCCGCCATCTTGTCCCACGGACGCCACGTTCGATGGATAGGCGCCACCATTTTGTGCACCCCCAGTTTTGTGCGACCAATGGGAGCCGCCATCTTGGATGGACTCCTAGGACCCCAGCTCGGCTGACCGCACACCGCCCGAAGAGAACACTCAACTGTTGCGATTAGCCTCGGTGACCCTGGACCAGTCCCGGCCTCAAACACTCTCAACTGCTACAACAACAGTACTAATCAACGGGCATGAGACGTCCTGCTTAATCGACTCTGGGAGCACAGAGAGCTTCATACACCCCGACACGGTAAGGCGCTGTTCTCTCCTCGTCCACCCCGTTAATCAAAAAATCTCCCTGGCCTCCGGTTCCCACTCAGTAGAGATAAAGGGGTTTTGTGTAGCAAACCTCACGGACAAGGGAAGGGAGTTTAAAAATTACCGGCTCTACGTCCTTCCCCACCTCTGCGCGGCCACACTCCTAGGTTTAGACTTCCAGTGTAATCTCCAAAGTCTAACTTTCAAATTCGGCGGCCCTATACCCCCTCACAGCAGGACGCGTACCCTCTCCCCTGCATATCCGACCTGGGAAACAGGATCACGCATTACAAGGACTTCTCCACGGTGGATCTTAAGTCCGCCTCCCACCAGCTCCCCATCCGCACTAGTGACCGCAAATACACTGCCTTCGAGGCAGATGGGCGGCTCTACCACTTCTTAAGGGTTCCCTTCGGTGTCACTAACGGGGTCTCGGTCTTCCAGCGCGAGATGGACCGAATGGTTGACCGGTACGGTTTACGGGCAGCATTCCCGTATCTTGATAATGTCACCATCTGCAGCTACGACCAGCAGGACCACAACACCAAAATCCGAAAATTCCTCCAGACCGCAAAGATCCTTAACCTTACGTATAACAAGGATAAATGTGTCTTTAGCACCGACCGCCAAGCCATCCTCGGCTACGTAGTGCGAAATGGAGTTATAGGCCCCGACCCTGAACTCACGCGCCCCCTTATGGTTTTTCTCTTACTATGCCCAGTGGGTCCCCAACTATGCGGACAAGGAATGTCCCCTGATCCAATCCACAGTTTTTCCCCTGTCGATAGAGACCCGCCAGGCCTTCAGCCGCATCAAAGCTGACATTGCAAAGGCCACGATGCATGCCATCGACGAGTCCCTCTCCTCGCGCCTGACGTAGCTCTGGCGGCCACCCTCAACCAAGCGGGCAGACATGGCCTTCTTCTCACGTACCCTCCATGCTTCCGAAATCCACCTCTCCTCAGTCAAAAAGGAGGCCCTGGCCATAGTAGAAGCTGTGCGACACTGGAGGCATTACCTGGCCGGCAGGAGATTCACGCTCCTCACTGACCAACGGTGGGTTGCTTTCATGTTCGATAATGCACAGCGAGGCAAGATAAAAAACGATAAGATCTTGCGATGGAGGATCGAACTCTCCACCTACAACTACGAGATCTTGTATCGTCCCGAGAAGCTAAACAAGCCTCCTGGTGCCCTGTTCCACGGAACATGTGCCAACGCACAAGTGGACCGCCTCCGAGCCCTCCACGAGGACCTCTGCCACCCGGGGGTCACTCGCTTTTTCCACTTTATCAAGACCCACAACCTGCCCTACTCCATCGAGGAGGTCAGGACAGCCACCAGGGACTGCCAAATCTGCGCGGAGTGCAAACCGCACTGCGACCGGCCAGAGAAAGCGCACCTGATAAAGGCTTCCCGTCCCTTTGAACGCCTCAGCATGGACTTCAAAGGCCCCCTCCCCCCACCGACCGCAACACGTACTTCCTGAACGTGATTGACGAGTACTCCCGGTTCCCATTCGCCATCCCCTGCCCCGACATGACTGCAACCACCATCATCAAGACCCTCCATAGCATATTTGCACTATTCGGTTTCCCCGCATACATTCACAGTGATAGGGGGTCCTCCTTTATGAGCGACAAACTGCGTCAATTCCTGCTCAGCAAGGACATCGCCTCGAGCAGGATGACCAGTTACAACCCCCGGGGTAACGGACAGGTAGAGAGGGAGAACGGAACGGTCTGGAAGACCGTCCTATTGGCCCTACGGTCCAGGAATCTCCCAGTCTCCCGCTGGCAGGAAGTCCTCCCAGAGGTAGGTTCTTTACGCAAAGAGTAGTGAGGCCGTGGAATGCCCTACCTTTTTTTTAATTAAATATTTTATTGAAAATCTTTGGTCAACCAACACAGTACATTGTGCATCCTTTACACAATATTATAACAACACAAATAACAATGACCTATTTTATAAACAAAAAAAAAAGAATAAATAATAAATAACAAAAATGAAAACTAGCCCTAATTGGCAACTGCCTTGTCACAAGTAACACTCTCCAAAAATATAATTTAACAGTCCAATATATAATTATCTGTAGCAACGACCTATACATACTATACAGTATATATTAACAACCCTGAGAGTCCTTCTGGTTCCTCCTCCCCCCCCCCCCCCCCCCCCCCCCCCCACCGATCCTGGGCTGCTGCTGCTGCCTTCTTTTTCCCATTCCGTCTATCTTTCTGCGAGGTATTCGACGAACGGTTGCCACCGCCTGGTGAACCCTTGAGCCGACCCCCTTAGGACGAATTTAATCCGCTCTAGCTTTATAAACCCTGCCATGTCATTTATCCAGGTCTCCACCCCCGGGGGCTTGGCTTCTTTCCACATTAGCAATATCCTGCGCCGGGCTACTAGGGACGCAAAGGCCAAAACATCGGCCTCTCTCGCCTCCTGCACTCCCGGCTCTTGTGCAACCCCAAATATAGCCAACCCCCAGCTTGGTTCGACCCGGACTCCTACTACTTTTGAAAGCACCTTTGTCACCCCCATCCAAAACCCCTGTAGTGCCGGGCATGACCAAAACATATGGGTATGATTCGCTGGGCTTCTCGAGCACCTCGCACACCTATCCTCCACCCCAAAAAATTTACTGAGCCGTGCTCCAGTCATATGTGCCCTGTGTAATACCTTAAACTGAATCAGGCTTAGCCTGGCACACGAGGACGACGAGTTTACCCTGCTTAGGGCATCTGCCCACAGCCCCTCCTCGATCTCCTCCCCCAGCTCTTCTTCCCATTTCCCTTTTAGTTCATCTACCATAGTCTCCCCTTCGTCCCTCATTTCCCTATATATATCTGACACCTTACCATCCCCCACCCATGTCTTTGAGATCACTCTGTCCTGCACCTCTTGTGTCGGGAGCTGCGGGAATTCCCTCACCTGTTGCCTCGCAAAAGCCCTCAGTTGCATATACCTGAATGCATTCCCTTGGGGCAACCCATATTTCTCGGTCAGCGCTCCCAGACTCGCGAACGTCCCATCCACAAACAGATCTTTCAGTTGCGTTATTCCTGCTCTTTGCCACATTCCATATCCCCCATCCATTCCCCCCGGGGCAAACCTATGGTTGTTTCTTATCGGGGACCCCCCCAAGGCTCCAGTCTTTCCCCTATGCCGTCTCCACTGTCCCCAAATCTTCAGTGTAGCCACCACCACCGGGCTTGTGGTGTAGTTCCTCGGTGAGAACGGCAATGGGGCTGTCACCATAGCCTGTAGGCTAGTCCCCCTACAGGACGCCCTCTCTAATCTCTTCCACGCCGCTCCCTCCTCCTCTCCCATCCACTTACTCACCATTGAAATATTAGCGGCCCAATAATACTCACTTAGGCTCGGTAGTGCCAGCCCCCCCCTATCCCTGCTACGCTGTAAGAATCCCTTCCTCACTCTCGGGGTCTTCCCGGCCCACACAAAACCCATGATGCTCTTTTCAATCCTTTTAAAAAAAGCCTTCGTGATCACCACCGGGAGGCACTGAAACACAAAGAGGAATCTCGGGAGGACCACCATCTTAACCACCTGCACCCTCCCTGCCATTGACAGGGATACCATATCCCATCTCTTGAAATCCTCCTCCATCTGTTCCACCAACCGCGGTAAATTTAACCTATGCAATGTGCCCCAATTCTTAGCTATCTGGATCCCCAGGTAACGAAAGTCCCTTGGTACCTTCCTCAACGGTAGGTCCTCTATTTCTCTACTCTGCTCCCCTGGATGCACCACAAACAACTCACTTTTCCCCATGTTCAATTTATACCCTGAAAAATCCCCAAACTCCCCAATATCCGCATTATTTCTGGCATGCCCTCCGCCGGGTCCGCCACGTATAGTAGCAAATCGTCCGCATACAAAGATACCCGGTGCTCTTCTCCTCCCCTAAGTACTCCCCTCCACTTCTTGGAACCCCTCAACGCTATCGCCAGGTGCTCAATCGCCAGTGCAAACAATAATGGGGACAGAGGGCATCCCTGCCTTGTCCCTCTATGGAGCCGAAAATATGCAGATCCCCGTCCATTCGTGACCACGCTCGCCACGGGGGCCCTATACAACAGCTGCACCCATCTAACATACCCCTCTCCAAAACCAAATCTCCTCAACACCTCCCACAAATAATCCCACTCCACTCTATCAAATGCTTTCTCGGCATCCATCGCCACTACTATCTCCGTTTCTCCCTCTGGTGGGGCCATCATCATTACCCCTAACAACCTCCGTATATTCGTGTTCAGCTGTCTCCCCTTCACAAACCCAGTTTGGTCCTCGTGGACCACCCCCGGGACACATTCCTCTATTCTCATTGCCATTACCTTGGCCAGGACCTTGGCATCTACATTTAGGAGGGAAATAGGTCTATAGGACCCGCATTGTAGCGGGTCCTTTTCCTTCTTTAAGAGAAGCGATATCGTTGCTTCAGACATAGTCGGGGGCAGTTGTCCCCTTTCCTTTGCCTCATTAAAGGTCCTCGTCAGTACCGGGGCGAGCAAGTCCACATATTTTCTATAGAATTCGACTGGGAATCCATCCGGTCCCGGGGCCTTTCCCGCCTGCATGCTCCTAATTCCTTTTACCACTTCTTCTACCTCGATCTGTGCTCCCAGTCCCACCCTTTCCTGCTCTTCCACCTTGGGAAATTCCAGCCGATCCAAGAAGCCCATCATTCTCTCCCTCCCATCCGGGGGTTGAGCTTCATATAATTTTTTATAAAATGTCTTGAACACTCCATTCACTCTCTCCGCTCCCCGCTCCATCTCTCCTTCCTCATCCCTCACTCCCCCTATTTCCCTCGCTGCTCCCCTTTTCCTCAATTGGTGTGCCAGCAACCTGCTCGCCTTCTCCCCATATTCGTACTGTACACCCTGTGCCTTCCTCCATTGTGCCTCTGCAGTGCCTGTAGTCAGCAAGTCAAATTCTACATGTAGCCTTTGCCTTTCCCTGTACAGTCCCTCCTCCGGTGCTTCCGCATATTGTCTGTCCACCCTCAAAAGTTCTTGCAGCAACCGCTCCCGTTCCTTACTCTCCTGCTTCCCTTTATGTGCCCTTATTGATATCAGCTCCCCTCTAACCACCGCCTTCAACGCCTCCCAGACCACTCCCACCTGGACCTCCCCATTATCATTGAGTTCCAAGTACTTTTCAATGCACCCCCTCACCCTTAGACACACCCCCTCATCTGCCATTAGTCCCATGTCCATTCTCCAGGGTGGGCGCCCTCCTGTTTCCTCCCCTATCTCCAAGTCCACCCAGTGTGGAGCGTGATCCGAAATGGCTATAGCCGTATACTCCGTTCCCCTCACCTTCGGGATCAATGCCCTACCCAGCACAAAAAAGTCTATTCGCGAGTAGACTTTATGGACATAGGAGAAAAACGAGAACTCCTTACTCCTAGGTCTGCTAAATCTCCACGGGTCTACACCTCCCATCTGCTCCATAAAATCTTTAAGTACCTTGGCTGCTGCCGGCCTCCTTCCAGTCCTGGACTTCGACCTATCCAGCCCTGGTTCCAACACCGTATTAAAATCTCCCCCCATTATCAGCTTTCCCATCTCTAGGTCCGGAATGCGTCCTAGCATCCGCCTCATAAAATTGGCATCATCCCAGTTCGGTGCATATACGTTTACCAAAACCACCGTCTCCCCCTGTAGTTTGCCACTCACCATCACGTATCTGCCCCCGCTATCCGCCACTATAGTCTTTGCCTCGAACATTACCCGCTTCCCCACTAATATAGCCACCCCCCTGTTTTTCGCATCTAGCCCCGAATGGAACACCTGCCCCACCCATCCTTTGCGTAGCCTAACCTGGTCTATCAGTTTCAGGTGCGTTTCCTGTAACATAACCACATCTGCCTTAAGTTTCTTAAGGTGTGCGAGTACCCGTGCCCTCTTTATCGGCCCGTTCAGCCCTCTCACGTTCCACGTGATCAGCCGAGTTGGGGGGCTTCCTACCCCCCCCCCTTGTCAATTATGGAATGCCCTACCTGCTACAGTAGTGAACTCGCCAACATTGAGGGCATTTAAAAGTTTATTGGATAAACATATGGATGATAATGGCATAGTGTAGGTTAGATGGCTTTTGTTTTGGTGCAACATCGTGGGCCGAAGGGCCTGTACTGCGCTGTATCGTTCTATGTTCTATGTTCTATGTCCTCCACTCCATCCGGTCACTGCTTTGTACCACGACCAGCCAAACACCTCCTTGTCTTCCCCAGGAAGTCCTCCTCTGGGACCTCATTCCCGACCTGGCTGGCAGCTTCCGGAACTATCCTGCTCCAAATACACGTGCGGGCGCACAAGTCGGACACGTTGGTCGAGAGGGTCCATCTTCTCCACGCTAACCCCCAGTACGCCTACGTGGCGTACCCCGACGGCCGACAAGATACGGTCTCCCTACGAGACCTGGCGCCCGCCGGATCCCCACGCACACCCCAGACACCAGTCCCACTCTCCCTCCCACCGGTGCACCTTACAGGAGGATCGGTCATTCCGCCGGCACCGTCTAGGACCACCCACCCACCGACGCACCCCGCAGACGCTCCTTTCCCAGGTCAACCATTTTCCCCACAAGCGCCGTCTAGGGGTTTGGAAGCTGCCACAGAGATCGAGGCCACGCTCCACGCCACCACCCCCGCCCGACTCTTTTTTTTAACAGGGGGTGAATGTGGTAGTCTGTGTAGAGGTATTACGGTACCTGATAATGCTGGAACACCATTGATAGATATTGTATGTTTCCTATTGGTCAAGCTGTATGGTAGCTCCGCCCTGCAAGGCGGGGTATAAGAGCCCGTGCCACCCCAGCAGCCTTCTTTCTGTACCTGAGCTGTTGGGGGAAACATCTAGCTTATTAAAGCCTTCAGTTGAACTACAACCTCGCTTTAGTGGTCATTGATCGTGCATCACTCTTCAACTAAGGGGAACAGCTGCTCCCTATCCACCCTGTTCTTGCCCCGTGGTATGTATTTCGGTTGCGGGAGGCAGCTCATCGTTGGCTGATGGCGGGATCTTCTGATCCCGTCTTATCAATGGGATTCCACTCCACGCAACCGGGAAACACTCGGCGGGGGTGTGCAGTCACCGGGACCAAGAGATCCTGCTCGTGTGAAGAGCTGGAGGATCTCACCCAATATATCACAGTCAGTCCTTATGCATCATAGTTAGATGTCCTACCTATAACTGGTAATAATTATTTAGCTAATTAATATTTAGCCTGCAACTACAGACAGAATCTCCCTGCACAGTACAAGTCATGGTCAGGCTTCCCAGTTGATGCCATTTTTACCAGGACCAATCTCTCACATTGGGGCGGCACGGTGGCACAGTGGTTAGCACTACTGCCTCAGTGCCAGGGACCCGGTGGTATGGTAGCTCCACCTCAGACCGAGGTCTGTCCTAGGTCTGTTTAGTCCGGGTCCTAACGGACATGGCTACTAGACCGGGACTGCGGTAGGTGATGAGGGAACAATAAAATAGAGAAACACACTTGACCTCATCCCCACCAAACTGCTTGCCGCAGATGCATCTGTCCATGACAGTATCGGTAGGATTGACCAACACACAGTCCTTGTGGAGACAAAGTCCTGTCTTCACATTGAGGATACCCTCCATTGTGTTGTGTGGCACTAACACCGTGCTCAATGGGATAGACTTCGAACAGATCCAGCAGCTCAAGACGGGGCATCCATGAGGCGCTGTGGGCCATCAGCCGCAGCGGGATTGCATTCAACCAATCTGCAACCTCATGGCCCGGCATATCCCCCTCTCTACCATTACCACCGTGACAGGGGATCAATACTGGTTCAATGAAGAGAAAGGAGAGCATGCCAGGTGCAACACCAGGCATACCAAACAATGAGGTGTCGGCCTGATGAACCTACAACACAGGACAACTTGTGTGCCTAAAAGCATTAGAAGCAAGTAATAGAACTAAACAATTCCACAACCAAGGGATTAGATCTAAGCTCCGCAGTCCTGCCGCATCCAGCCATGAATGGTAGTGAACAATTAAACAACTTATTGGGGGAGGAGTTTCCACAAATATCTCCATCCTTTTTTTAAAATTTAGAGTACCCAATTCATTTTTTTCCCAATTAAGGGGCAATTCACCCACCCTGCACATCTTTGGGTTTTGGGGGCGCAAACACGGGGAGAATGTGCAAACTCCACACGGACAGTGACTCAGAGCCGGGATCAAACCTGGGACCTCGGCATCATGAGGCAGCAGTGCTAACCACTGTGCCACCGTGCTGTCTAGAGATCTCTCACCTTAACCAGCCCCACTTCTCTCCACTTCTTATACATACCGTCTATTCCCTCCGGCTTAAAACAGTGGTCTTCACACAGCGGCGCCAACACCCTTCTATCCTGAAATGTTTCCTCAGCTGGTTCCAGACCTTTACTATGGACTGCACCACCGGGCTCTCCATGTATTTCCTTGGCGCCATTGGCAATACCGACGTCACCATAGCTCTCAAGCTGGACCCTCAACAGGATTCCTCCTCCATCCTAATCCATTCTTTTTTCTTTTAAAAAAAAAAATAATTTAGAGTACCCAATTCATTTTTTCCAATTAAGGGGCAATTTAGCGTGGCCAATCCACCTACCCGGCACATCTTTGGGTTGTGGGGACGAAACCCACGATACACAGGGAGAATGTGCAAACTCCACACGGACAGTGGCCCAGAGTCGGGATCGAACCTGGGACCTCTGCGCCGTGAGGCAGCAGGGCTAACCCACTGCGCCACCGTGCTGCCCCATCCTAATCCATTCTTCCCCCTCTCTTTCCCACCACTGCCTCATCTTCTCCATGTTCGCCGCCCAGTAATATTGCAGCAGATTCGGCAACACCAACCCTCCCTTCTGCATCTGTCTCTGTAACAGGTTAACCCTTGGCACCTTCCCTGCCCATGCAAAGTCTTTGAGATAATCATATCCAGTTTTTGAAAGAAGGCCTTCGGTACAAAGATCGGAAGTGTCTGGAATATGAACAGGAACCGCGGCAGAATGCTCATCTTCACCACTTGGACCCTCCCTGCTAGAGTCAAGTGCAACATGTCCCACCTCTTCAGATCCTCCCTAACCTCCTCCAACAGTTTTGTTAAATTCCATGGGTTGGATCCTCTGGTCGCCGACGTTGAAATTGCGTTTGGCGGTCGGCCGGGCAATCAAGGTTCCCAACCAAATCGGGGGCGTCACCGCTTTTGCGATGCTCCGTCTTCTCTAAAGCGCTGCCCCCTCGGAGAGTACACCGCGCCACCTATCGTGAGCTCAGGACATTGCCTGAGGCCCGCCCGCCGATGCTCCGCCCCCGACCAGCCGAGTCCCGACGACGCGGGACACACATGGTCTCATCCGTCGGGAGCTCGGTGTGGCAGCTGCGGACTCAGACCAGTGCCACCATAGTCGGGGGATGGGGGGGGGGGGGTGCACGGGGGGCGACTTCATCAAGGGCTGGAGGCACAATTTCACGGGCTGGGTCCGCGAACTGCCGCCACCATGTTGCACGGCGCAGCTGCTGCAGGCTGCCGCTGTGCACGGCCACAGACCCAGCAATTCTCTTGGTCGTATCGGCAACTAGAGTTGGATGCTCTACGATGCCGGCATGCTAGTCCAGCAAAACCGGGAATCGGTGGCCGTTTTACGCCATGTTTTCTGTCGTAAAACGTCACCGCTCCCACGGCTGCGTGGGGACATAGCCCCAGAATCAGAGAATCCAGCCCCATTTGTGTAGCATCGCCCATTCCCTCGCTACCTGAATCCCCAGGTATCTAAACCCATCTCTGGCTACCTTAAATGGCATCCCCCTAGATGGCTCGCCAACCTAACTTGTTCATCAGGATTACGTCACTTTTCCCTACGTTTAGCTTATATCCCAAGAACGCTCCGAACCTCCGCAATAGGCCCATGATCCTCTCCATGCTTTCCAGTGGGTTTGAAACATACAATAGTAGGTCATCGTATAGCGACAACCAATGCTCCCTTCGTCCTCTCGTAAACCCTCACCACTCTGCTGACCCCCTAAGAGCCATTGCCAGAGGCTCTATTGCTAGAGCAAACAAAAGCGGCGACAGCGGGCACTGCTGCATTGTTGCCCTGTGCAGTTCAAAGTTTTGTGAGCCAATATCGTTGGTCCGTACACTCGCCACTAGTGCCATGTATAACAGGCGCACTCATGCCACAAACTTAGGCCCAAACCCAAATCTTCCGAGGACTTCAAACAGGTATCTCCACTCCACCCGGTTGAATGCCTTCTCCACGCCAATGGCAACACATCCTCCGGCACCTGGGCTCTCGACGGGGTCATCATCACGTTTAACAGCCGTCTTATATTACTAGAAAGTTGCCTGCCTTTACGAAACATGTTTTATCCTCTGCAACCACCCCCGGGACACATCGTTCCATTCTTCCTGCCATCAGCTTAGCCTGAACTTTCACATCTGTATTTAACAGCGATATGGGCCTGTACGACCACATTCCAATGGGTCCTTCCCATCCTTGGTATCAATGTGATCGTTCCCTGCATCGTCTCCGGCAGCTCCCCATTCCCCAGCAACTCATTAAACGGCAAGAGATGTGGTGCCAGGCCCGTCGCAAACTCATTATAGAATTCAACCGGGTAACCATCGGGCGCCGAGGCCTTCCCTGACTTCATACCCCTTATACTGTCCAGTATCTCCCTCAGCCCCAAAGGCTCCTCTAGCGCTTGCCTCTTTTCTTCCTCCAACTGTGGAAACTCTAGTCCGTCTAAAAAACATCCCATGTCCTCCACTTCACCTCCCAGGTCTGCCCTGTACAGCTGCTTACAATAATCCCGAAATGCCTCGTTTATCTTTCCTGGCTCCGACACCATCTCCCCTGCCTGAATCCATATCTTCAATATTTCCCTGGACGCGGCCTGCCTCTGTAGCTGATGCGATAACATTCAACTCACCTTTTGACGTATTCATACCGCTCTCCCTGTCAAAAACCTATCGAATTGTCCCTGCAACATTTTCCTCCATGACAATCTCTCCGTGGTGGGTGCCCTCGAGTACTCCCTATCTACCTCAATTATCTCGTTCATTAACCATTCATATTCCTCCCTCCTTTCCCTCTCCGCATGGGACTTGAACGAGATAATCTCCCCTCGGACCCAACGCTTTTAGCGCTTCCAAAATGTGGCCGCCGACACCTCCCCGTTTTGGTTCAATTCTACATAATCTTTAGTCACAGCCCGCACTTTATCACAAAACCCTCTATCTGCCAACAACCCCGAATTGAGCCTCTACCAGGCCTCTGCTCCCATCCAATCTAAGCTGAATCTCCAGCCAGTAGGGCGCATGGTCTAGCACGCGTACTCTGCCCCCTCTACTCCCACCAAAATCTCCTACCTTACCACCAAGAAGTCAATTCTGGAATATACCCTATACACAAGTGAGAAAATGGAATTACTCCCTTCCCCCTGGGTTCTTGAAGCACCACGGGGCCACCATACCCATCTTTTCCATAAACCCACCCAGCTCCTTTGCCATTCGTATCCTACCCATTGACCTGGGGCTCAATCTATCTACCTTCGGCTCCAAGACACAACGGAAATCTCCCAAAATCAACTGGTGCGCGGCCAGGTCCACAATCGCAGCCTGCAACACCCTCATAAAACCCACATCATCCCAATTAGGTGCATACACATTCACCAACACCACCGGCGTCCCTTTTAATACCCCACTCACAATCACACATCTCCCACCCGGGTCCCTCGCTACCTTTGCGCTCACAAACCCCGTTTCTTGCTCATCAAAACAGCCACCCCCACGACTTTGAATCAAACCCGAGTGGAAACCCTGTCCTGACAATCCCTTTCTTGGCCTAACCTGGTCCTTCATGTGGAGGTGTGTCTCCTGCAGAAAGACCACCACCGCTTTTAAACTCTTTCGGTGCGTAAAGACCCGAGATCTTTTCACCGATCCATTGAGCCCTCACACGTTTCTGTTATCAGCCTTACCGGGGGCTTCTGCCTCCATTCCCCTCTACCGACCGCTATCATCCCCTTTCAGCTCTACCCCCGTTAATTTCATCCAAGGTGGCCCTTTTCTCCGCCCCTGACCATGTTTCTTCACCAGCCTTGCCGCGTTGCAGCTTCTTCCCTTCCCCCCCATCTCCCTCCCTCCAACCGTTCTCCCCCCCTCCACGGCCACCTCTCTCGGCCTGCTCCCCCACCTCACTTCCATTCACCAGCATTCCCTGCCAGCATGGCAACTCCTGCCCAAAGGCTCCTCCTACCCACCCCTCCTCACTCTCTGTTCTGTGAAGAAGGCTCCTGGGGACCGCACCCTCCCCCACCCAAACAAAGATCCATCTCGAACTATGGGTCACCTCCCCCAAAGACAAACAGAAAGAAAAAATACAACCCCAGACTGCAGGCGGGAAGGGTGGGGGGCAGCTATCCCCTTACAAACTTTTCACCCCTACTGCCCTTTGTCTACCCAACAGAAAAAGAAGAAAAACCCTCCACATCGGAGGAAAAGAAAAAAGCCCCCCCCCCCCCCCAACCCCCATTCTACCCTTATTCTTCACTACTCCAAAGTGCAGCACCTCCGTCTCCCAGAATTGTTCAGTTCTCCCCCAGCTTATGCTCCCTG
Source organism: Scyliorhinus torazame (assembly GCF_047496885.1). Taxonomy (NCBI): domain Eukaryota; kingdom Metazoa; phylum Chordata; class Chondrichthyes; order Carcharhiniformes; family Scyliorhinidae; genus Scyliorhinus; species Scyliorhinus torazame. Next base: position 115,565,391 of record NC_092712.1, on the reverse strand, counting down.
ATGAAGTCATTAGACGCTTCTGGGGTCTCAAAATAGTATTCCCGGCCTTCATAAGTCATCCATAGTTTTGCGGTGTTGCCTTTTTTACTCGCTATAAATATGGCAGTCAACGAGGTTGCCCTTCCTTTGTCTAGATATTGATATTATATTGCTTTCAGAGTCGCCAGGTATCAAATGATACCACCACAAGGTTCAACCGGATATCGATCAAAGACCCAACAACCAGTTACTTAGTTCAAGTTCAATAATACTTTATTTACACACAAGATTACTTATACATGCAACACAAACACTACGAGTTAAACTACACCTAACAACTATGACAACCTGTACTTAACTTCAAGCACTGGGCTTAGGTCAGAGGAACAGTGGTCTTTGTTTGAATCTGGATCTGCTGGGTCTGGAGAAGTAACTGCGGTTCAGCTGGGCTCATCCGCCTGGTAGCGGGCGTTGAACTTGGACTTGCTTCTGGCCGTGGTGCTGCAGTTGGAGATGGACGTTGCCGGAGCGCCAGGTCCAAAAGAGATCGAACACATGGCAGTGTCTCGCTTTATCCTTGGGGGTTTCGCGCTCTTTTGGGAGGTCCTTAGGTTTGGACCCAATTAATTGGGCAGTTCTCGATCACTGCCTTCGATCTGAGCCAATAAAGGGGCGGGTGCCTTGATGGCTGGCCGTGTCCTAAGCGGTCATTGACCTTGCTGTTTATGCTTCCTGAGTAAAGGGAGTGGTGCCGAAATGTCTGGACTTGTATCGGTTACCTGAGTATCAATCCTTTGTCTTATGGAGACCATTAAAATGCTAATCGGTTGGGGGTTTCGATGCTGCCTGGATTCTTTGCTCACAAATATACATTCAGGTTCTGTGCCTGCCTGAATCTTACATTGTCCACATTTCCCTTTAAGCTTTGCGAACGTCCATGTTTCTTGTAAGTGGCCATCCCAGATGGCTACACTGGGCAGAGCACCTGAATACTATTCCCCAAACTCTTCTTGTTCTCCACAAACTTGCGGAGTCTCAAGATCACTGCCTGTGGCGGCTCCCCAGCTCTTGGCTTCTGCCTCAGAGACCTGTGCACTCTGTCCACCTCAGAGGCCTTGTCCAGCAACCCCCCCCCCCCCCCCCCCACCAGCCCCGCCTGCATCCTTGAAACGTACCTCGTGGCACTCGCACCTTCCACTCCTTCAGCAAGACCCACTATTCGCAAATTCTGCCTTCTCGATCTGTTTTCCTGCTCCTCCACCTTTGCTCTCAACGTCTTGCAAAGGTTTCCTAAGAGCATCTCTTCCACATCCAATGCCACCACCTGATCTCTCTGGTCTGACATCAACCTCTCAATCTCTCGGATCTGCGACCCCTGTGCCTCCAAACATTTTTTCACCCTCTCATTCAGGGGCCTTCAGGGGTGCCACAGCCCCTTCGATTGATCCTCCTGCATCTCCTTCCTCTGCTTGGGAACTCTTCCTTGAAGAAGGCCATCAACTACTCCATCTGGAACTTTCCTACTTGCACTAGCCCTTCCCCCTCCGCCATCCTTCTATTAGCTGCTGCACATAGGTCTCTTCCAACTCCTTGGCCAGATCTTTCACGTTCTTCTGCCAGGCCTGGTAACCAGCAGACATGCCACTCCTGGGGGGAACTTCTCCTCTGAACTTTAGTTACACTTTTCCGTTGACGTTACACCCAATTTTGGGTAAAAAGAGCTCTTTTCTATGCCTTCAAGCAAGAGCTGCCCTGTGCGCGACCACTCACACCATGGCCGCCATTGGACGTCCTTTCATTGCAGTGTTAATGTATACCTACTTGTGACACTAATAAAAAAAGATTATTAAGACCCTGGGAAGCATCGAGGATCAGAGGGATCTTGATGTGCTTAAGATAACAGAGCAGGTGGATACAGTGGTCAAGAAGGCATATGGTATACTTACCTTTATTAGCCGAGGCATAGTATTTAAGAGCAGGGCGGTTATGCTGGAACTGTATAAAATGTTGGTTAGGCCATAGCTAGAGTGTTGTGTGTAATTCTGGAATCCACATTATAGGAGTGATGTGATAGCACTTTAAAGGGTGCAGAGGAAATTTACCAGGATGTTGCCTGAGCTGGAGAGGTTTAGCTATGAAGAGAGATTAGATAGGCTGAGATTGTTTTCCTTGGAGCAGAAGAGACTGAGGGGGGAACATGATTGAGGAGTATAAAATTAGTAGGGCCATAGATAGAGTAGACAGGAAGAAACTTTTCCCCCTGTTGGAGGGATCAATGATCAGGGCGGCATAGATTTATGGTAACGGAGATTTAGAGGGGATGTGAGGAAAAACTTTTTTAACCGGAGTGTGGTGGGAGCCTGGAACTCACTGCCTGAAAGGGTGGAGGAGGCAGAGACCTTCATAACATTTGAGAAGTATTTAGATGTATATTTGTGCTGCCAAGTCATACAAGGCCATGAGTGAAATACTGGGAAATGGGATAGAATAGTTAGGTGTTTCATAGCTCATAGAAATTACAGTGGAGAAGGAGGACACATGGCCCATCAAGTCCGCACCGGCCCCCGGAAAGAGCACCCCACTCAAGGCCACACCTCAGCAACCCAGTAACCCGACCTACCCTTTTTGGACACTAAGGGCAATTTAGTACAGCCAATCCACCTAACCTGCACATCTTTGGACTGTGGGAGGAAACCGGAGCCCCCGGAGGAAACCCACGGGGAGAACGTCCAGACTCCGCACAGACAGTGACCCAAGCCGGGATTCGAACCCATGCCCTTGGCACTGTGAAGCAACAGTGCTAACCACTGTGCTACCATGTCTCCCTTGCTGTTTTTAAGGCAGAGCTAAATAAACATATGAGGGAGATTGGAATAAAACAATGTGCTGATGGGGTGAGTGAGATAAGGCAAAGTAGGAGAAGATTCATGTGGAATATAAAAACCAGCATTGACAATTAGGTCTGGTGGTGCCAGGAATGCTCCTGCTATTTTAAGCTGATATGGAAATATTCCATTATTTCTGTGAAATTAATGCAGATATTATCAGCTCTGTTGCACGCTAGGGCAGCACGGTGGCACAGTGGCTAGCATTGCTGCCAACAGCGCTGAGGACCCGGGTTCGACTCCCAGCCCTGGGTCACAGACCGTGAGGAGTTTGCACATTCTCCTCGTGTCTGCGTGGGTTTCACCCCCACAGATGTGGGGGATAAGTGGATTGGCCACGTTAAATTGCCCCTTAATTGGAAAAACTAATTGGGTACTCTAAATTTAACACAAAAAGCTCTATTGCATGCCCTTTCCTGATTCGGGCAGTTCTCAATTCCCCTTCTAGTAGCTCTTCTTTTGACAGCTGAAAGGAAAGAGAAAATGCTGGAAAATTTCAGGTCTGGCAGCATCTATAGGGCGAGAAAAGAGCTAATGTTTTCTTTCTTTTCTCTCCCGACAGATGCTGCCAGATTTTCCAGCATTTTTTCTTTCGTATCAGATTCCAGCATCCGCAGTAATTTGCTTTTATTCTTTTGACAGCTGGCTGCCATCAAACCGCTGGCTTCAGAGGAGCAATTTGGCTGCAGATGGTTGGTTACAATATGATTTCTAATGACTGGCTGCTGTTGGCTAACCGAGAACCGGTGGCAGGCTACGGATAGGGTACTGAAGGTGGTTTTTAATAGAATATTACGTGATGGGTGGCATCCTGTAACTGGCTCTTGGTTGCCGAAGAAATATTGTGGTTTTTGCTGATGGCAAACTGACTTCTGACGGTTCTTTACTGGTGGTGACCTCCATCTGGCAGCTGGTAACTGGTTGGCCTGTAGCTGTCATTTGTGCCTGGATGACTACTGGTAATGGGTTGGCTGGTGTTAGTTCAGCTGACATCCTATTCTCTCTGGCTCAGCTGTTCATTTTGAATACTCACTGAGGTATAAGCAAAGCGTTTTAATGTGTTTAATTGAATGATGCCTTTTTATATGGCGAAGCAGTATACAGTTTATAGATTATTTATGCACATATAAAATACTGGTAAATATATCAAATATTTTTTAAAATTACGCGTCTAATTCTGCTCCTATGACTTATAGTCTTATCTTCTGCGTTGTGTCCCAGACCTCCAGGAGAAAGAAACCTTGTTAATGATAGACCCTGTAACTACTTCTAAAGGCATTGTTACACCACTGAACACAGAGCCTGGAGAACTGATCCTCGGGAGTTGGCAGTTTTAGGTCAGAATCCGAATAAATGACAAACGTAACCCATAAGGCAGCATGGGGTCATGCCAATAAATGACAAACGTAACCCATAAGGTAGCATGAGGTCATGCCAATTTTAACTGCTGGGCCAAATCGCCATGCTGCCAGTCCGATTGGAATTGGTGGGAAATGTCTGCAGCTCTTCCAAATATTGGAGCCCTATGACGAAGCTCTGAAATGCAAGTAGGTGTGTTGAGGGGTTCTGATGGGGTTTGTAGGAGAGAGAATGGGGGCTGGGTTTAATCCAGCCAAGGAAGGGTGGTATCCAGCCAGGGAAGGCTTAAACTTATCTCGGGCCCATAGGAACACACATCCTCCTTCTCTCAGCTCCACAAAATACCTTTTCAGGATTTTTCAAATCTCATGTATCAGTCAGTGGCAGAAAAGTCACATGTGACGGCATGGTAGCACAGTGGTTAGCACTGTTGCTTCACAGCTCCAGGGTCACAGGATCGATTCCCGGCTTGGGTCACTGTCTGTGTGGAGTCTGCACGTTCTCCCTGTATCTGTGTGGGTTTCCTCGGGTGTTCTGGTTTCCTCCCACAATTCCCGAAAGACCTGCTGTTAGGTAATTTGGACTTTCTGAATTCTCCCTCTGTGTACCCCAAGAGGCCTGGAATGTGGCGACTAGGGGCTTTTCACAGTGACTTAATTGCAGTGTTAATGTAAGTGTACTTGTGACAATAAAGATTATTATTGTTATGTTTATCTACTGTAGCACAATCAATCACTCACGAGACGAGATGCGAAGGAGTCGAACGATGGCTTTATTACACAGACTTGTTCCCCAGCAGCACAGTTACAGAATGCAGCTGCTGGGAGAACCCGGGCTCTTATACTCCGCCTTACTGGGTGGAGCCAGTAGGTGGCTGATCTAATCGGGATCCAGTGTCTATCCACCAATAGCCTCTCGGCATCCCAGGGTACCTTAATACCCCTAATACATACAGCCACATTCACCCCTTGTTAAAAAGGAACCCGGCGGGGTAGTGGGTCGTATGGTGGTAGGAGTTTCCAGAGTCGGTCCCTAGGATGTCGCTAACACGGCGGCTATGCGCCGACATTAACTACTTACAATGCCGCTTTCACTAGGCAACCAAAAGAAATATTTACAGAGGCAAATCTTGCTTCATTATACAGATTCGATGAGTTGAATGGGTGCCCTGGTTGTCCTTGCCGATCATCTTAGCCCTGGTGGTGATGCAGGCACTGGTTCCGGCCTCGTCGTCTCTGGGAGTGTCGCGATGTCTTGTCCCGTTCCAATATCCCTATTCGGGGCCGGGGGAAGGACCAATCCACCCTGGAAGGGGGCGGCTGTGGGGCGCGCCGGCGGGAGGGAGGGGGTGATTGGTGTTGGGGGTGTGCCCGTGGCTCCAGAGGGGGGTCACTGGTGTTGGGGGGGGGGGGGGGGGGGGGCTCCGGCGGGTGTCGGCCGTCGGGGTACGCCATGTAGGCGTATTGAGGGTTCATGTGGAGGAGATGAACCCTCTCGACCAACAGGTCCGATTTGTGAGTCTGCACATGCTTTTGGAGCAGGATGGGTCCCGGGGCTGCCAGCCAGGTCGGAAGTGACGTTCCATAGGAGGACTTCCTAGGGAAGACAAGGAGGCGAATGTGAGGTGTTTGATTCGTTGTTGTACACAGCAGCGACCGGATGGAGTGGAGGGCGTCCAGGAGGACTTCCTGCCAGCGGGAAACTGGGAGACATCTGGACCGCAGGGCCAGTAGGACAGTCTTCCAGACCGTTCCGTTCTCCCTCTCTACCTGACCGTTCCCTCGGGGTTTGTAACTGGTCGTCCTGCTTGAGGCGATGCCCTGTCTGAGCAGGAATTGACGCAGTTCGTCGCTCATGAAGGAGGACCCCCTATCGCTATGTTTGTAGGCGGGGAAACCAAACAGTGTAAAGATGGTGCCGAGGGCTCTACTGACCGTGGCCATGTCGGGACAGGGGATGGCGAATGGGAACCGGGAGTATTCGTCAATCAGGTTGAGGAAGTACGTGTTGCGATCGGTGGAGGGGAGGGGGCATTTGAAGACCAGGCTGAGGCGCTCAAAAGGACGGGAAGCCTTTATCAGGTGCGCTTTATCTGGCTGGTAGAAATGCGGCTTGCACTCTGCGCAGATCTGGCAGTTCCTGGTGGCGGTCCTGACCTCCTCGATGGAGTAGGGCAGGTTGCGGGTCTTTACGAAGTGATAGAACCAAGTGACCCCCAGGTGGCAGAGGTCCTCGTGGAGGGTTCGGAGACGGTCCACTTGTGCGTTGGCACACGTGCCACGGGATAGGGCATCGGAAGGCTCGTTCAGCTTTCCGGGACGATACAAGATCTCGTAGTTATAGGTGGAGAGTTCGATCCTCCACCGCAAGATCTTGTCGTTCTTGATCTTGCCCCACTGTGCATTATCGAACATGAAGGCAACCGACCGTTGGTCAGTGAGGAGAGTGAATCTCCTACCGGCCAAGTAATGCCTCCAATGCCGCACAGCTTCCACTATGGCCTGGACCTCCTTTTCCACTGAGGAGTGGCGGATTTCTGAAGCGTGGAGGGTGTGTGATAAAAAGGCCACGGGTCTGCCCGCTTGGTTGAGGGTGGCCGCCAGGGCTACGTCAGACTCGTCGCTCTCGACTTGGAAGGGGAGAGACTCTTCGATTGCGTGCATCGTGGCCTTTGCGATATCCGCTTTGATGCGGCTGAAGGCCTGGCGGGCCTCTGTCGACAGGGGGAAGACCGTGGACTGGATTAGCGGACGGGCCTTGTCCGCGTAGCTGGGGACCCACTGGGTGTAATAAGAGAAGAAGCCCAGGTAGCGTTTCAGGGCTTTGGAGCAGTGGGGGACGGGGAACTCCATGAGGAGGCGCATGCGTTCGGGGTCGGGGCCTATCACTCCATTACGCGCTACGTAGCCAAGGATGGCTAGACGGTCGGTGCTAAACACGCATTTCTTCCTGTTTTATGTGAGGTTCAGGGCGTTTGCGGTCTGGAGGAATTTGCGAAGGTTGGCATCGTGGTCCTGCCGGTCGTGGCCGGTGATGGTGACGTTGTCGAGATACGGGAACGTGGCCCGCAAACCGTACCGATGAACCATTCGGTCCATCTCCCGTTGGAAGACCGAGACCCCGTTAGTGACGCCGAATGGAACCCTTAAAAAATGATAGAGCCGCCCATCTGCTTCGAAAGCAGTGTATTTTCAGTCGCTCGGGTGGATGGAGAGCTGGTGGTAGGCGGACTTAAGGTCCACTGTGGAAAATACCTTGTACTGTGCAATCCGATTGACCATGTCGAATATGCGGGGGAGAGGGTTCGCATCCAGCTGCGTGTACCTATTGATGGTTTGACTATAGTCTATGACCATCCTCTGCTTTACCCCGGTCTTTACAACTACCACCTGGGCTCTCCAGGGACTATTGCTGGCCTGAATTATGCCTTCCCTCAGCAGCCGCTGGACTTCTGACCGGATAAAAGATCGGTCCTGGGCGCTGTACCGTCTGCTCCTAGTGGCGACTGGTTTGAAATCTGGGGTGAGGTTCGCGAACAGGGATGGCGGATCGACCTTGAGGGTCGCAGATAGTGAGTGGGGGTATATGACCACCGAATTTAAACGTTAAGCTCTGGAGATTGCACTGAAAATCCAATCCCAGGAGTGTGGCAGCGCAGAGGTGGGGAACGACGTACAGCCGGTAGTTTTTGAACTCCCTCCCCTGCACCGTGAGGTTCGCGTTGCAGAACTCTTTTATCTCTACCGAATGGGACCCCGCCACCAGAAACGTTTTTTGATTACTTGGGTGGATCGGAAGGGAACAGCGTCTTACTGTATCAGGATGTATAAAACTCTCCGTGCTCCCAGAGTCGATCAGGCAGGGCGTCTCGTACCCATTTACGAATATCGTTGTTGATGCTGTTTGGAGCGTTCAGGGCCGCAACTGGTCCAGGGTCACCGAAGCCAGTCGTAATTGTTGCACCGGGGCGTTTTCTTCAGGCCCCGTGTGGCCATCCATCCCGGGGTCCTTAGACATCAGCCAAGATGGCGGCGTCCACGGGTCGCACACGGTCGGGGGTGGGCAAGATGGCACCGCCCACGGATCGCACGTTACCGGGGGGGCACAAAATGGTGGCGCCCCTCCCTCCCGCATGGAGTCCGGGACCCAAAATGGCAGCGCCCGTTGGCCGCACATGGATCGCTGGGCGGGTTGAGTTTGGGGTTCTCTCCCGGAGATTGCGGTTACCCCGCCCGGGCCTGGCACACAGCGACAGAATGCCCCTTTTTCCCGCACCCTTTACAGAGGGCCGAGCGGGCTGGGGAGCGTATCCGGGGGTGTTTCCCCTGCCTGCAGAAGTAGCAGCGGGGCCCCCCCGGGTGATCTGCCATTCTGGCAGTGCAGGCCTGCGGGGGGGGGGGGGGGGGCGGGGGGTCCACGGTGCCCAAGGGGGCGTAGGCGCGGGCGTTCTGTGACGCCACATCAAACGAGGCCGCGAGGGCCCGTGCCTCTTTAAGGCCTAGTGTGTCTCTTTCAAGCAATCGTTGACAAATTTGTGATGAAAACATACCTGCCACGAATGCATCTCGGACCAGCAGCTGTGTGTATTCATTAACCGCAACCGATGGGCAGTTGCAGTTTCTCCCCAGTATCAACAGCGCATTGTAGAATTTGTCCAGCGATTCCCTGGGGATCTGCCGTCTCGTCGCGAGCTGGTGGCGTGCGTAGACCTGGTTGACGGGCCGAACGTAGATTCCTATCAGCATCGCGATCGCCATTGGGAAATCTTCCGCATCCTCTATAAGCGTATAGATATCAGGGCTCACCATGGCATGCAGGACCTGGATTTTCTGTTCCTCTGTAGGTATGCCGGGGGCCGTTCGGAGGTATCCCTGGAAACACGCTAACCAATGTTTGAAAGTAGCCGCTGCGTTTGCCACGTGGGGGCTGATTCGCAGACACTCCGGCATGATTCGGAGCTCCATGTCCTTAAAAGCTTGTGTAATAAATTGTAGCACAATCAATCACTCATGAGATGAGATGAGGTCGAACGATGGCTTTATTACACAAATTTCTTCCTCAGCAGCAGTTACAGAATGCGGCTGCTAGGAGAACCCGTGCTCTTATACTCTGCCTTACTGGGTGGAGCCAGTAGGCGGCTGATCCAATCGGGATCCAGTGTCTATCCACCAATAGCCTCTCGGCATCCCAGGGTACCTTAATACCCCTAATACATACCATCACATCTACCCAGAGCGGATTCGAAATGTTCAGGGTTTCCTTTAACATTATTTGCTACATTTAAAGAAGGGCTTTTCTGGCTTTGGCATCTATTCAGTAAAGCAGGTTAAAATCAGAGTTACAGGTAGGCAATGTGGGGTATTTTAACCGCGCAGCATTGGGCAGGTAGGTTAAACCCCCTCTTTCTCTAAAAAGGGTTAAATGGTGACTGGAAAATGACTGGAGTCAGATCATTAATCTGCACAGTAATCCCGCGTGGATACATGTTTAACTTTACTCAATCCCGGCGGATGGTCACAGACCCTAATCGGTGACTCCCCACACACACACAATTGTTGCGGGAATGTTTCCGGCATTTTCTGTTTCTATTTCACAATGATCACACTCCTTTTGGTATCATCATTATGAACGCGCTTCAGGAGCGGTTTGCTGAATAATCTCCAATTCGCTGAACGGGGGGAGAATGTTTCGCCGGGTCACCCTCCAGTCCCCCCGCCGCCACACGTGTCTGCCCCCGGGAGAAGGCGAGTGAGGCGTGGGTGGGTAAAACGAGTGGAAAGTCCCAGCGAGGGAAGCTGGGCCTCTGTCTAATCGGGTTTTTTTCCCTGCGTGTGTTGTGTAATGACGAAAACGAAACAAGGAAGTGAAGCTGTTGAGAGGGAGGGAGAGGCAGAGACACGTTTAACTCAGCCGCTGGGTGGGGGAAAGGGGACATCGGGCAGCACACAGGGCCGGCCAGGGAGGTGAAGGGGAAGGTGGCTGCGGCCCCTCGGTAAGTGGACAGTCGGTGTGGCTGGGGCTGATGGTCGGGGCTGCTATTGTGCGGAAAGGTGTGGGCTTGCCGGCTCCGATTGGGCCGCCAGCGACAGAAATCTCGTTTGTGGGGCGGCTTTGGATGTGAATTCACCGCCTCCCCTGAGCTAACATCTCCCTTGTGTGTTTTCTCTCTCTACCCGCAGATCAGTTTGCTTCCTCCAGACGACGTGATGCCAGAAGCGATCGGCGGAAATTTGCGCTCCCGGGGTTGAGAAGGAAATTTTTGGCGCAAAAATTCATTTCGTTTCGTTTGGATTTCGTTTTTAGCGACAGAATCCCCCCCCACGGATATCAATTCCGGGAGGAGTTGGGTATAGTTTCGGTTTGGAGGTTTCCACAACACCCCCCCCCCCCCAAAAAAATCCCAAGTTGTGTGACTGTTTTGTAGAAGTGGTTAAATAGTCAGCAACAGGATGCCGAACCAACAGGAACGCGGGAACGGAGGCATGGAGTCGGAGCAGCAGGGGGTTTATCGCACAACCACTGAACCCCTCGCGAACCAGGACTCCTTCTGCCAACTCGACTACCTGAAGAGTCGCCAAGGAATACTGAAGGTGGTCCAAGTGGTGAGTTGTATTGTTGGGCAGCGCGTCTTCCTCCCTTCCTCCTCTCTGTCTTTCCCACGTGGATGGGAGAATTATTTGTGGGCATGTTTCGCAACACGGGTTAAGAGCCAACATTCAAAAATTAATTGGATTCAGGGGCTTCAGTGGATTCGAGGGCAAGGTTTCACTCAAGTGGAACGACAATATTTTTTTTAAATTTGAGAAACATGTATGAGAAAACATGTTGTTGGCCATAGGGTTGCCAACTCTAGATGGACGTACTCCTGGAGCTTTCATCATAAGACCTCCCAACAGTCAAAACACCATTTCATGGCAGTGCTGAGAAAAATATATTTTTCCCTGTTCCATGATTTTGTTCATGGGTTTCTCGCAAGTGTCCTGGAGATTAATGTTCAATTCACCGGGACTCCAGGATCACCCTGGAAGGTTGGTAACTCTAGCGGAACGCCACTAAATTGGGATGGACTTTAGAGGTGGTGAAGGAAAAATGAACAGGTCAGAACTTTAAGATACTGGGGAAAGATTAATTGCATTCTTTTGATGTTTGCTATCAGTCCCAGAGGAGAACCAATACAATGCCCTGCATGTGATGATTTCCCTGAGTAATATTTATACTACACCCCTCGGCCCATTTGACGGTCATTGAAAAAACCTCCAGACCAGAAGCTCTTTGCATCTGGTAGCATAGGGTACTGCTATTATTACAGAAAAGTGGGTAGGATTTGATGTGATGTGGTGAATTGGGGAAATTATTGTTGGCAAGGAAGAACTATTGTCTTGAGAGGAAGCCGAATATACATTGTTGACTGAGGAAACTAGACTACGATGAAGATTAGTTATTTAGTAAGATATCTAAAATGTTTTTAAAAACTAATTTTTATGGGATGTGGGCTTCGCTGACTGTCAGCATTTGTTGCCCATCCCTAATAGTCCATGCGAAGGTGGTGATGAGCTGCATTCCTGAATGCTGCAGTCCATGTGGTGTAGGTACACCCACTGCTATTCGGGAGGGAGTTCCAGGATTTTAACTAATGTTTGCAAGCAGAGACAGAATGTAACAAAGCAAAATTTGCAGATGATACTAAAATAGGTGGGAAAGCAGGCAGTGAAAAGGAAATAAATAGTTTAAAGACAGATATAGATAGGTTAGGAGAATGGGCCAAAAATTGACAGATGGAGTTTAATGTGGGTAATTGTGAGGTAATCCATTTTGGCCAAAAAAATAGATCGGCAAATTATTATCTAAACGGAAAGCAGATTCAAAATGCTTTTGGGCAGAGGGATCTGGGTGCCTTTGTTCATAAATCGCAGAAAGTCAGCGTGCAGGTACAGCATGTAATAAAAAAAGCAAATGGAATTTTAGCGTTTATTGCAAATGGACTGGAACATAAAAGTAGAGAAGTGTTGCAATTGTATAGGGTGTTGGTGAGACCACATCTGGAGTATTGTGTCCAGTTTTGTCTCCTTATTTGAGAATGGATGTGGTGGCATTAGAGGCAGTTCAGAGGAAGTTCACCAGGTTGATTCCTGAGGTGGAAGGGTTATAATAATCTTTATTGACACAAGTAGGCTTACATTAACACTGCAATGAAGTCACTGTGAAAAGCCCCTAGTCGCCACATTCTGGCGCCTGTCTGGGTACACGGAGGGAGAATTCAGAATGTCCAAATTACCTAACAGCACGTCTTTCGGGACTTGTGGGAAGAAACCGGAGTACCTGGAGGAAATCCACGCAGACACAGGGAGAACGTACAGACTCCGGACAGACAGTGACCCAAGCCGGGTATCGAACCTGGGATTCTGGCGCTGTGAAGCAACAGCGCTAACCACCGTGCTACTGTGCGTCCATACGGTTGACGTATGAGAAGAGATTGAAAATTTTGGGCTTATACTAGCTGGAGCTTAGAAGAATGAGCGGGGATCTGTTCAAGATATATAGAATACTAAAAGGGATTGATAAAGTAAACGTAGACCAAATGTTCCTCCTTGTGAGGCAATCTAGAACAAGAGGTCACAGATACAAGTTGAGAGGTGGTAGATTTAAAACCGAGGTGGGGAGGAACTACTTCTCGCAGAGGGTGGTGAATTTGTGGAACTCGCTGTCCATAGTGTGGTGGAATCTGAACCATTGAATGGTTTCAAGAAGGAGATAGAGATATTACTGATTTTTAAAAATGGATTAAAGAGGTATGGGGACCAGGCAGGGAGGTGGATTTGAGACGAGGAAGAGATCAGCCATGACCTGATTGAATGGCGGAGCAGGCTCAAAGGGCTGAACGGCCTACTTCCGCTGCTAATACCCATGTACCTATATTTCCAAGTCAGAATGGTGAGTGACTTTTCATAGCATTTACAGTGCAGAAGGAGGCCACTCGGCCCATCGAGTCTGTACCAGCTCTTGGAAAGAGCACCGCACTTAAGCCCTCAACTTCACCCTATCCCAGTAACCCCACCTAACCTAAGGGCAATTTAGCATTGCCAATACACCTAACCTGCACATCTTTGGACTGTGGGAGGAAACCGGAGCACCCGGAGGAAACCCATGCACACATGGGGAGAACGTGCACACTCCGCCAGACAGTGACCCAAGCCGGGAATTGAACCTGGGAGCTTGGATCTGTGAAGCAGCTGTGCTTACCATGCCCCCCCCCTTGGACTTGGAGGAGAATTTCCAGGTGGTGGTGTTTCCATGTAACTGCTGCCCTTGTCCTTCTCGGTGACAGTGGTCATGGGTTTAGAAGGTGCTGACTAAGGAGCCTGTGTGAGTTCCTGCAGTGCATCTTGTAGATGGTCCACCCTGTGCTTCGGTGGTGGAAGGAGTGAATGTTTGTGGATTGGGTGCCAATTAAGCAGGCTGCTTTGCCCTGGATGGTGTCAAGCTTCTTGAGTGTTGTTGACATCTAGTCAAATGGGGAGTATTCCATCACACTCCTGACTTGTGCCTTGTAGGTGGTGGATAGGCTTTGGGGAATCAGGAGGTGAGTTACTCGCTGCAGAACTCCTAGCCTCGGACCTGCTCTTGGTGCACAGTATTTATATGGCTAGGAATTGTAATACTGTTCTGGGTGGCACGGTAGCACAGTGGTTAACACAGTTGCTTCATTGCTCCAGGGTCCCAGGTTCGATTCCCGGCTTGGGTCACTGTCTGTGCGGAGTCTGCATGTTCTCCCGTGTCTGCGTGGGTTTCCTTCCGGGTGCTCCAGTTTCCTCCCACAGTCCAAAGATGTGCAGGATAGGTGGATTGACCATGCTAAATTGCCCATAGTGTCTCAAAAAGGTTAGGTGGGGTTACTGGGTTACGGGGCTAGGGTGGAGGTGTGGGCTTAGGTAGGGTGCTCTTTCCAAGGGCCGGTGCAGACTCGATGGGCCAAATAGCCTCCTTCTGCACTGTAAATTCTATGAAACATTTCTCTTGGCACTGAATTAGTGAAGCCAATAACTTGGATTTGTATGAAAAATAATATTACAAGACATCAGATGGCTTTCTGAATGTAATACTCTGCAAGTGATTATGTTGCGGTTTTGAGATGAACAGATTGGAAATATTTATATGTGACCCCTGATCATCGTGGAGCTAGTTTTATTTATCTGGAAAAAGGGCGATTGAATTCAATGAGCAATGGCTAACGTGGGTACAATCATTCTGTAGTTCCCATGTTAATATCGGGTGAGATTTCCCCATTCCTTCCCTTAAAACAGTTATGAGTAACCTACCAAAATATGGTAGCTTGGATGAGGTCATTCAGGGTTGCTGATATGCATGATTCAAGACAGCTGCCACATGAGTTCCCACCTTGAGACAGGAAGAAAGAAAATGGGAGGCGTCGAGAGATTTCATATCAAGGCAGATTATGTCTCCAGAGAAATGGCTGTTCGCATGCTGTAATTAAATCAAAATTATCTTAATTACAAAGAAATTCAATCCCACACCTGTTGTAGGCAATGTACTGTCTAAGCTTGTGAAGAAAACTGAATTGATCTAACATTTAAAAATAAATAAAGCATGTTTCCCTCACTTATCTGTGTTTGGATGCAGTTAAACAAGTGGGAAGAAATTAGATTAACGGAAAAGATGCTGCATAAATTTATGAGGACGATAACTAGAAATAATGGATAATATTTATAGAGAGATTTGAGAAATTCTGGCTTTTACATTCGAACTGAGATGGCTAAAGAGTAAAGATTATGAAGAATTGTACTAAGCAAAATAATGATTGAATGTTTTCACTGGCAGGCGAGACAGAACAAACTTTTTAAAAACCTTTTTTAGAGTACCCAATTCTTTTTTTCCAATTAAGGGGCAATTTAGTGTGGCCAATTCACCTACCCTGCATATCTTTTTGGGTTGTGGGGTTGACACACACGCAGACACGGGGAGAATGTGCAAACACTACACGGATAGTGACCCGGGGCTGGGATCGAACCCAAGTCCTCGGTGCCGTGAGGCAGCAGTGCTAACCACTGCACCACCGTGCCGCCCCGAGACAGAGCAAACTTAAGATAATTATGAAAAGAGTGAGAAACCAAATAATGTAAAATTTTCTGCCGCAACCTGCTATAAGGACATTTAAAAATAATTAGTTGTTTGGAGCAGAGTAATATTAAATCGGTTGGGGCTAAAGCAGGAGAATGGAATTGGACTGGGTGCTTCTCACAGAGAAAAGTACTGCTTCAGATGTGGTGGGCCAACTTTGTTTTTTTGAAGCACTCCAAATGTATGTTAACATAGCATTAAAACTGGAATCGCATTCATGTTCTATTTGTCAAACTTTGGGCAAACTGTCTCATAGCTACTCTATTTTTGCAGCCAATTGACTGCACGTTTATTCATTTTGATCCACGTATTCAAGTTGAGCGAATCAAATCGCTCTAAATATTTATCAAAAAATGTCATCGCAGTGCCATCCCGTTCATCTCAGCTAGTTAATAACACTGGTAAAATATATTATTTATTGCATTAAACATGAATTTAAAAGTATTTCTTTTTTTTCTTTTTATAAAAGAAACCCTGCGCATCTTTTGGGTTGTGGGGGTGAGACCCAAGCAGACACTGGGAGAATGTGCAAGATCCATACGGACAGTGACCCGGGGCCGATTTAAAAGTATTTCAACTTATCCATAACATTTGTCCAATTCTTGCCCTAACCCGAAGTGTTGCTTCTAAGGCCTAAATTGATTGATTGATATTTATTGTCACATGTGCCGAAGTACAGTGAAAAGTATTTTTCTGCAGCCAAAGGAACGTACACGGTACGTACATAGTAAACAAAAGAATAATCAACAGAGTACATTGACAAATGGTACATCAACAAACAGTGATTGGTTACAGTGTGGAACAAGGGCCAAACAAAGCAATACATGAGCAAGAGCAGCATAGGGCGTTGTGAATAGTGTTCTTACATGGAAAAGATCAGTCCGAGGGGGAGTCGTTGAGGAGTCTTGTAGCTGTGGGAAGAAGCTGTTCCTATGTCTGATGTGCGGGTCTTCAGACTTCTGTGTCTTTTGCCTGATGGGAGGGTCTGGAAGAGGGCAAAGCCTGGGTGTGAGGCGTCTCTGACAATGCTGTCTGCCTTCCTGAGGCAGCGGGAGGTGTAGACCGAATCAGTGTGCGGGTGGCAAGCTTGTGTGATGCGTTGGGCTGAGCTCTGAAGTTTCTTGCGATCTTGGGAGGAGCAGTTGCATATCAAGCTGTGATGCAGCTGGATAGGATGCTTTCTATGGCACATCTGTAAAAGTTTGTGAGAGTTGATGCAGACATGCCAAATTTCTTTAGCTTCCGAAGGAAGTAGAGACGTTGTTGGGCTTTCTTGACTGTTGCATCAACGTGAGTGGACCAGGACAGACTGTTGGTGACGTTAACCTCCAGGAACTTAAAGCTATCGACCATCTCCACTTCGGAGCCATTGATGTGGATGGGGGCTCCGCTTCCTGAAGTCGATAATCAGTTCCTTGGTTTTTCCAACATTTAGAGAGAGGTTGTTTTCGGTACACCAACCCATCAAGTGATCTATCCCCCTTCTGTAGTCTGATTAGTCATTGTTTGAGAAACGACTCACCACAGTCGTATCATCCGCAAACCTATCGATCGGATTGGAGTTAAATCTTGCCACACAGTCATGTGTGTGTAGGGAGTACAGTCGAAGACTGAGCACACATCCTTGCGGGGCCCCAGTGTTGAGGACTATTGTGGAGGAGGTGCTGTTAACTATTCTGACAGATTGTGGTCTGTTGGTGAGGAAGTCAAGGATCCAGCTGCACAGGGAGGGGTCAAGTCCAAGATTGCAGAGTTTGGTTATTAGTCTTCTCAGGATAATGGTGTTGAAGTAGGCCAAGATAGCATCTCTCTGATAACTGTTAAGTCTAGAGCTTTTAATGACCAGTGAAGTATCTTGGACTTCTTCCTACATTAAAGGCACAAAATAAATCCAATTTGTTGTTTTGCTTGGCTCCAAGAGCTGTCTGTGCTGTGCTCCTGATCAGTGTCATGAGAAGTCTGTTAAATATTTTTTTATAGCTGTTTTGGCACTCGTCCTTCCTACTGATGCTGCATCCCCACCTGTCTGGCCTAGCTCCATGTGCTTGGCCCACTCTATACCACTCCATTTCCTTCCTATGTCCCACAAGGACCATCCCAAACCTGACTCTGGTTAATTATTTGTATCTTGGTCCACTTTTCCACGCTATTGAGCCTTGTACTAAAAACTGTTTTCAGTCCACACACAGTTTTAAAAAAAAAAGGCTGGAAACAGGTCATAGACAAGACTACTGGGTTGATGTATTTATTTATGTAACTGGTGTTTTGGGGAAGAAATTTAGTTAGCTATAAGGTAAACCTTTTTAATTTTTAGGAACCAGTCATAAAAGACTTTGTTGTGTTGAACGCAACTCCATTCTGGAATCTATTCACTAGAAATGCGTGCTCGGGGGGGGGGGGGGGGGGGGGGGGGGGGGGGCGGCGGCATGTGGCACAGTGCCACACTGCTGCTTACGGCGCTTAGGACCCGGGTTTGAATCCTGGCCCTGGGTCACTGTGGAGTTTGCACATTCTCCTTCTGTCTGCATGGGTTTCACCCCCACAGCCCAGAGATGTGCAGGTTACGTGGATTGGCCATGCTAAATTGCCCTTTAATTGGAAAAAAATAATTAGGCACTCTAAATTTAAAAAAAAAAGAAATGTGTGCTCGATTCAATAGTCTGAATCTTTCATTAGGCCATTACGCTGGTGAAAAGGGTGACATGGCTGGAAGATCTCAACTAATTTCCATGGAAGAAATATGATGGTATGGGGTGGCTGATCTCTTGGGTTAAGCACAGGGCTAAATTGCTGGCTTTTAAAGCAGACCAAGGCAGGCCAGCAGCACGGTTCAATGCCCGTACCAGCCTCCCCGAACAGGCGCTGGAATGTGGCGACAAGGGGCTTTTCACAGTAACCTCATTTGAAGCCTATTTATGACAATAAGCGATTTTCATTTCATTTAATGAGGGGGGGGGAGTTTTGAAAACCGCACATGGGCCTATGCAATCTGTTGATCCACAGTATAGTCTTTTAGCCTTTTAAACTGGTTCTCTAGCAACCCCGGGTTCTTGGATATCAGGAATGAACATTGTTAGAATTCCTACGGTGCAGAAGAAGGCCATTCGGCCCATCAAGTCTGCACCGACCCTACCAATGTTAGAATTCCTACAGTGCAGAAGGAGGCCATCCGGCCCATCAAGTGTGCTCCGACCCTCTGGAAGATCATCCTACTTCGGCTCATTCCTCATCTCTTCTCCTCCTCCTCCTCCCCCATCCCTGTAACCTAGCCTATACATCCCTGGACAATAAGAGGCAATTTAGCGTGACCAATCTGCCTAACCTGCACATCTTTGGATTGTGGGAGGAAATTCGAGCACCCGGAGGAAATCCGTGCAACATGGGAGAACATGCGAACTCCACAAAAACAGTCACCCAAGGCAGGAATTGAATCCAAGTCCCTGGTGCTATGAGGCAGCAGTGCTAACCACTGAGCCGCTAAGGTGGAAAATGTATTGCATAATATGCATACAGTTAGCATAGACATTTGATATGTTTGCATATCTATGGGCCAAGTGGGAGATCCTGCAAGTGGCGTGCTGCCAGAAGGTTAACTTTGCCTACCATTAACTGCATATCTTCAGTGGAAGATGACATGTGTTTTACATCTAGACAATTATATACATTGATTGCAGAAGGTTGCAACTGGTTAGGTAAGCTTAATGAATAATGAGTAATTTGTCTTTTTAATATAAATTTTTAGAGTGAATCATATTTATGGAGTGTGTGTTTATTCCACGCTCTGGTTGGTTGGTTTCATCTCACTAAGCATTCAACACCATCAGCAGGGCAAAACTAAACTTGGTTGTCCACCAAAGCTCCTCAGTCTCCTCTGCTCCTTTCATGACAGCAGGCACTGTACTGTATAGTTTATTGGCACAATCTCCAATAGTTTCAGGATGAAGTATGCAGTGTAACAGGGCTATTTCCTAGTGCCCACTTTGTTTGGTATTTTCTTCTCCATACTCCTGACCATTGCCTTCTCGACAGATATGGAAGGAGTTTAC
Organism: Scyliorhinus torazame; assembly: GCF_047496885.1. NCBI lineage: Eukaryota > Metazoa > Chordata > Chondrichthyes > Carcharhiniformes > Scyliorhinidae > Scyliorhinus > Scyliorhinus torazame. The sequence goes on along the minus strand of NC_092712.1, from coordinate 115,545,986 downwards.
CTGCTTACTAGGTCAGATGGCCAACTCTACAATCTGTCTATATTGAAAGCAAAGTCTTGATGGAGAACTCCCAAGCTGATTGCTCACAAAGAAACTCGACTACAAAGACTCATGAATTGGCTCTTCAATGCCTGTAACTTGTTTTCCCTTACAATGAGCATCGTGAAAACCATGGCAATGAGGCAAGATTTTACATCTCTGCCCTTGACCGCTCTAAATAAAATCCTAATCAAAAATTCTTCTGCCGCGGTCCACAATCTGTCTCCTAATGTAGAACTCTATACACTCCGAGAAAGCAGCTACCATCTTTGGCCGAATCACGAAGTGTGCTTGGAATAACCTCCGGTTGACTCCTGGGAGAGCTGCTGGTTCATAAGGCCTGTGTTTTCGCCACATTGTGTGGTTGGCTGTGAAACATGGATGACTTGCAGCTATCAAGAAAAGAAACTGAGCAACATTCATTCGGGTAGCTGACAAAATCAGAAAGGCTGCAGTCCTCTCAAAGGCAAATCTTGCAAGTGCATTGAGACTCATTAAACAGACTTTGTTGGCTTGGGAATGTCATAGGATGGAAGAGGAACGCATGCCAAGCACTTTCTGTATGGTGAAAGATTTGGAGCCAAAACACTAGTTTGCCCAAAGGTCTCCTTCAAGGATGTTTGCAAGAGTGACGTGAAGGGCTTATACATTGATTATTGCAGACAACAAGGAAATGGTGACATCACCTGTATGCTGCCATACTGAGGATCGGTGGCTTGGCAACAGGTGCCAACACCAAAAGAACAACACAATTACACCTGATAACCACTTAATATGCGGCATTTGTAGCAGAATCTGCCTTTTGTGGATTGGTCTCTTCAGCCATCAACAACATGCCCACCACATGAAGATCCGACCGCTCCCAACAGATTTGCTGCGTGTCCATCATCTTGCATATATGAAGAAATGCAAATACTTACCTTACTTTTAAGTTGATGGTTGGAGTTTAGGGCCTTCTGCGTGTGCACCAGCCGGGAAATGGCCAAACATGTGCAGTTAGGGTTGTTCATACATAGTTTGGGCCTTTCATTCATGCATGCATCGGCCACGGTTGGGGTTCTTTTAAGTGGGGAACTGGTCCTGCGCGCATGTGCAGGAGGAAAATAAGTGAAAAGGTGCAAAACTGCAGGTCAGGTGACCTGATCAGAATGCCATTCTCAAGGAAGGTGTCCAAAGGAGCAGGGCATGGGGAGAGGGTAGGGGGAAGGTCCAAAATCAGTAAATGGGACACAAAAAAGATCCCAGAACTAGGCCCTACGCACGGACAAAACCAGTGATCAGAAAGAGGTCCCAGAAGTAAAGTTAAAAGAAAGGAGCAGAGAGGTAGACTCCAAGTTAAAAAGAGAGCTCCAAGGAGCAAATTTGAAGAAAAAATGTGGCTTGAGAGAAACCCAGAAGATCTGAGAGAGCAGCCAAAGTTTGGTGACTCCATGAGGGAAAGGATTACCCGTTTGGGGCCGTGGTGTTCTTGGCATGGCTAAATCTGTATGGGCGCTTGTAAGGTGAAGCTTGAATGTGCTCGGAGATCTGGAGGAAAGGAATCTGGGAAGGTGAGGTTAAAACCCTGAGCGACGTATGAGGAGAATTCCAAGGTAATTTCTTCAATTGTGAAGGTTTGAAACCCATGTGAGGAAGATGGAGTTTTAGTGAGACCGGTAGGCTCACAGTGTTAGCAAATCCTGGGTAGGTGTTGAGAAATTTATAGAATCTGCTTTGGTTGCATCTGTAATTTACTTTGGAGTGTGGTGTGTTTGAGCATGGTTCACCTATTAATTCACATGTACTGCACACTTACCCAGAAGGGTAACATATGCTTGGCATTGCTTTATTTTTTGTATGTGTCTGCAACGATATAGCTGGGATGAAGGAATAGTGAATATTTGAATCCTAATCTGTGTTTGTGTTGAGATCTTTCCTTTTGTCTGGTGTAATATAGTTGATTTTTCTTGTTTGATAAATGTTTTATTCTTTTGTGTTAAAATTTCATCAGCAGACTTTTATAATTTTGTTCAGGAACTTTCCTGATGGTTTCTTTTTAAAAAAAACCCAGTTAGGATGTATCAAACCAGCTTCTACTCTGGGATCTGATTTGTCCAGTATTAAAATCAGCTCGGATCATAGCCAATCCACCTAACCTATGGATTATGATAAATTGCCCTTAGTGACCAAAAAGGTTAGATGGGGTTATTGGGTTACGGGGAAAAGGTGAAAATGAGGGCTTAAGTGGGTTGATGCAGTCTCGATGGGCCGAATGGCCAACTTCTGCCCTGTATGTTCTATGTTCATGGGTGGAAGGATGCCAACAATGGTTGATGGATAAATATTAACCACAACATCAGGGAGAACTCGCCTGCTCCTCTTCAAAATAGAGTGACGGGATATTTCAATTTCAAGACCGCAGTCTCTTTCACTTTCTGCCTCCGTGGTCATGGAAAATGTGTTCCCTCTCTGTGTAGGTGTACACGCACTGTGCTGATGGATATTGCTAGTGTCAAATATATCTCGTTGCTTCCATTTTGTGGAGCTGCTTTTTTTTTAACATTCATATTTGATAAGACACATGAAAAGTTCCTTGGTTTTTGTTCTTCTTCATGCAGAAGAATAGGGTTTACAATTTTGCTATTTTAATCAGAACTTGAGTTTTTTAAAAAAATCTGATCTCAATATAATTTCTTCTACAAGTATAATTTTCTTTAACAAGGGCTGCACAATGGTTTGCACTGCTGCCTCACAGCTCCAGGGTCACAGGTTCAATTTCGGCCTCTGGTGACTGTCTGTGTGGGGTTTGCCCTTTCTCCCCGTGTCTGCGTGGTGCTCCGGTTTCCTCCCACACCCAAAGATGTACAGATTAGATGGACTGTGTCTTGGGAATGTCACTTTAAGAAATGTTTGTCTTCTCAAGTGGCTGCAATGATGTCGTTGTGTGGGTGGAGTTGGGCTCTGGCTCTGCTTTTTAGTTTTGTTTTGGGCTGGAAGCTTTGTGTCTGAGTTTTACTTTCAGTTTTAAGTTGGGGAGCTGCATCCAACCCAAGAAGGTGTATTTTGGTCTCTCTGCATGCTAAAGAATGTCTCCAGAACACTTAATAATTTCAAAGTAATACCTGTTTCTGTAAGGAACGCAAAGCTACTGTTTTTGTAGGAAAAAGGGGTGTTTAGCTTTTGGAAGTTGTTAGGAAAGTTACTAAGGGTTACCTATAGAGTACTGTATCTGGGTGGGGGGGGGTATTTGTGTTGATAGTTGATAAGATGTTTACTGTGTGTTTATAAAATGTTAACTGGATTCATAGAATAAACATTGTTTTCTTTAAAAATACTTAAGATCTCTGTTGCATCACACCAGGAAAGTGGGCCCTTGTGCTCCTCATAACCAAAATCTATTAAAAGTTGTAGGTCAGGTGAACTCCATGATATACTTTGGTGTTCTCCAAACCCTGGCCCATAACAACTGGAAATGCTAAAAAATTGCTCATCTGTGTCCAGAGATGTTTAGGTAGGTTAGGTGGGGATAGGGTGGGGGAAAGGGACTAGGTAGGGTGCTCTTTCAGAGGGTTGATGGGCTGAATGGCCTCCTACACTGTAGGGATTCTATGAATCTAGTTATGTGTTTTTGATTCAATTGGTATTCAAAAAGGGAGGAAGACCGAAAGCCAGGCAGTGTCAAAGTGGTTTTCTGAAAGGGAAATCACGTTTACCCAATTTGTTGGAGTTATTTGAAGGAATCGCATGCTGTGGATAAAGGGAAACCAGTGGATGTAATATACTTAGATTTACAGTAGGCGTTTCATAAGATGCCACATCAAAGGTCATTGCAGAAAATAAAAGCTCATGGTGTAGGGGTAACATATTGGCACGGGTAGAAGATTGGCTAAATTTGGAAGTTTGCAAATGTAACCCCACTATTTTAGAAAGGAGGGAGCGATAAAGACAATTAGCCTAACATCAGTTATTAGGAAAATGCTGAAATCTCTTATTAAGAAATTCTTAACAATGGACTTAGATAGTCAGTGTATTATCAGACAATGTCCACATGGTTTTACAAAAAGGAAATAGTGTTTGACAAATTTATTGGAGTTCTTTGGATATGCAACTGGTAGGGTAGATATATGGGAGCCAGTCGATGTAGTTTACTTGGATTTCCAAAATACATTTGATAAGGGAGGCGGTGGCATAGTGGTATTGTCACTGGACTAGTAATCCAGAGACCCAGAGTAATGCTTTGGGGATCCAGGTTCAAATCTCGCCACTACATGTGGTGAAATTTGAATTCAATTTATATTAAAAAAAAAGTTGAATGATGACCATGAAACCATTGTCGATTGTCTTAAAAACCCACTAATGTCCTTACTCGGTCTGGCCTACATGTGACTCCAGATCCACAGCAATGTGGTTGACTCTTAACTGCCCCCTCAAGGGTAATTGGGGATGGGCAATAAATGCTTGCCCAGCCTGCGATGCCCACGTCCAATGAATAGAAAAAAGTGTCGACAAGATACGGGTGCGTGCATAAGATACGGGGGGTATAGTTAATGTGAGGGAAGCAGAGAATATGGATATAAAAGGCGGGTGCTAGGGTAATAAAGTCCTCACTAGGATTGCGGATAGTCCTCCGTTACAGCTAATTGCATCGTGTTTTTATTTTGCTTTTTTAAATTACTTTGAAGGAGGTAAGCACGGATTCTCAAAATTCAAAGGCCCTGGTAGGTCATGTATCCTGGAGAAGACTGAGTTACTTGGTGTTGGTGTTTGTTTTAGAGCAATTACAATTGGGGGGAGTGAGTACCGGCGCGCGCTGAGGTTGGTTAGTCCTTCAAATTGTTGAAGTGACAGTCTGGATACTGTGCCTCTACATTGTTGGAGCCCTTCTTTGGTTTTGTGGTAGGCTTGATGGAGGAGTTGGGCATCCTCCTCAGTATCTTTGTCTCTGTTGAGGCAGTGCTGCCTTGTCCCCAAGTATTCTCTTTACAATGGCATACAGTGCTGGTCTGAGGATTGCAATCCTGGCCTAGCTCGGGCGTTCCTCCCTTCGGCGGTGGGGTTCTTCTCGTCACCTGGATGAACAGCGTACTGTTATATACCCTGGTTTGAGGGCAGCACGGGGGTGCAGCTGGGTTAGCCCCAATGCCTCACGGCGCCGAGGTCCCAGGTTCGATCCCGGCTCTGAGTCACTGTCCGTGTGGAGTTTACATATTCTCCCCGCGTTTGCGTGGGCCTCACCCCCACAACCCAAAGATGTACAAGGTAGATGGATTGAACACGCTAAATTCCCCTTAATTGGAAAAAAAAATGAATTGGGTACACTAAATTAAATTAAAAAAACCCTGGTTTGGTTCAGTGGGTTACGGGGGTTTCCCTTGTCGTTCCAAGGGGGAGTCAGTCCAACTATTGGTTGAGACTGATGTGATGGGGTTGGTGCACTGCCCTCGGTGTGATTGGTGAGGTATAGAGCCGTCTGGGTTATGGGACCTGGTGTGTGCTGGGTGTCCTTGGGGCACTGACTCCAATGTGTCGAGTGTGCTCGATTAGGCCGGGTCTGGTGCTGTGGTAGGCATTGCCCCGTTATGTTTGGTACATCCCTTCACGAAGGACGTGAGAGACTGTATTTTTTTTGTGTTTGAATATCCTTGGTTGCCAGACTCTTTTGTGCACGAGGGACTGGAGTTAATATCCTGTTGTCCCCTTATGGTTGGAATGTTCCTTTGTCTGAGCGAGTAGTTTTTTCTCGTTCCATCCATAGGTGGTGGACGTGCGCTGGAGAAATATAGACCCGTGTCTGGGTCCTGGTTCTCTTTCATCCTGTAACTGTCTGCTCTACTGATTTAGGTTATTGAGATGCACTGACCATAATCTGAATCTATAGCTACTGGTCTTCAGTTTACAAATAAGTGAAATGATGATCGTTTTGTCCTGCGCCTGAGGTTGGGGTTATGTTGCGTTGTGTGGTATATGAATGACATTGTTTTAGAACTGGGTTGTCGTATTTTTTCTTCGTATTTTTCCTTTTTGTTTGATAGATATAAAGAATCCGCGATTGGTTCCTCCATGGGGTACGGATGGGTCTGTTATCCGAGGGGAGAAGGTTGTGGTGTTTCATTGAAGCCTCTGGTGCTGGTGCGCACCCGAGCATGATGTGAAAAATCTATTCTCCACTCTCGTGGTAGTTGCCAGCAATCACCGCGTAGGAGGCTGTGCACCATTTTTACCATGTTTTCATAGCCTCATCCTTTTCCCCCTTGTTCTCTGATGGTGCAGGTGGAGGCATCAAATGGGGTCTAATGATAGTATTGAGCCAGCCTTATTATTGTTCTCCTGTTCCCCTCTGTATCCATGTATGTTGAAACGTTTTTTTCCTGCTGGGTTGTACCATTCTTGTGGTTTTGTTGAATTATTTGTTAAAATCTTAAACGTCAATAAAAATACTTTTTTTTAAAACTTGGGGATGTCTATTCAGCCAAAAGCTATGCAAATATTAATTGGCCATGTTTGAAAATTATTATTCATAGCTCGGACTAGGTATTGTAGAGGGACTACCAATCATAGAGAGGGGATGTGGTGGGGAGGGGCGTGAACTGTCAAGGGGAAATAAATAATTTCAAAAATTTAAAGTTTCCCTTGGTTCATTTGTTTCGAAAATTGGGGGATTAGTGTTGTTAGTCAGTATTTACACAATTCTTTTGTAGAATTCCCCAGAACAATCTTTTGCTATTAGTGTAGTATGACTCAGAGTTGTACTTTCCTACTCCCACAACAGGTTGTTGGTGTAATCTGAGGTTATTTTGTGAAGTTCAGACGACTAATTTGCAGGGCCACAGAAAAAAAAATCCCATTGCCTCCATCAGCAAATGAAACATAATCAAATGAAATGTAGTTCAGGGAAAGCAAGCCTATAGTTCTTGTGAAGTTGCTTTATCATTGGCATAAATCCAAACTTCAGAACTGTTTAAGTGGGAGCAACATGACATTTTCAGTCTTTGCGCACAAGTAATGTTAATGTACGAAAATGAAGTTTAAGTGAACGTGTTCATGTTTGTCACTTGTGTAATAGGTCTGAATATTAGTTATGCAGTGGATGTTTCTAAAATGCTGCCTCAGGATCTCTACATTTTTGCTTTAGGAATTCTGATGTTCACAGTGTTATGAGTCGAAGAGACTCCTCTGTTCTCTCTTCTTCTTCCCCCCCCCCCCCCCCCCCCCAAATAGCTGATCACTGCTCCTACTGTTGCATGCTACAGCTATCATGTGTGTGTTTTTAATTTCTCTTGCATTCCGCTGAGCTGCATCTCCACCCAGTGCACTCGTTGCAATGGCCTATATTAAACACACAATGTTGATGCCAAAAAGAGCATTCTCCATGACATGACAAAACCACCCCCAGCTTCTCGGTATCTTATTTAATCCTAATTTTATCCTTCAAGTGTTTCCCTTTTCATTAAATAAAAGGAAAATTCAGCCAGAAGGGCTGAGTCATCAATTCCTTTCCCTCTCATTTTGATTCTGCTGCACTATCTGCAAGTTCAGCATGACATTGGAAGGCACCCTCATAATCCATGAGTGACAGGGAAGTTGACTACAGTAAATGGAGCTGTGTTGTCAATGGCTAAAGCACTGTAACAATGAGCAATATATTTTTTTTTAGGTAAAATACCAAAACATAAGCACAAAAAGGCATGAGCTTTTCACGTGCAGTAACAGTGAGGAGTATTTAAATCATTTTTTGGGACAAAATACCAATACATGAGCTCTAAAAGGCATAAGCTTTTAAGTAGATAAGCCAGTGTCAAGCTAAGTGAAGAGACTTGCTCAAACATAAGAAAAAGTGCCAATCCAGCGTACCAGGGAGTTGTAAAAAGCTGCAGTGGGACACTTTCGGAAGAGGTGAAAATATTAACAAGGGGTGTTGAAGCTAACTGCAAGCTTTTTTTTAATAGTGGTAAGGAGGAATGTGGTTTGATAAAGAAGAATATGGATAATGAGGAAATGAAAGCTTGTTAAATGCATCCTTTTCACATAGAAAAAGAGGAGCAGCACCAACAGTACAAAAGGACCAAAATAGGATGATGTTTCTGCCGGATTTTGAACTGAGGACCTTTTCACTTTAAAGCGAACACAATAACCTCTGGAGGAGAAACCTGTTGGATTTAATACAAGTTTTAAAATAATAATAATGGGAAAAATAATAGGGCCTGAATAGTTTCAAACCACTATGCCTGGAAGTCATTTGACTTGGCGTCAGATTAGCATTCAGATTGGGAAAGATGAAATTCACATCATAGAGATCGTTCAGTTTTGGGGCAGCTTTCTTTGTGGTTGACTACAAAATTCAGGTCAGTGCTTTGGCTGAAGGAAGAGAATTGTACGCTCACGTTCACAGTTGACAATCGGAAGGGATTTATGTAAACAGGAGCTGGAAGTTACAATGGGACGTAAACAGATTAAGTGAATGAGGATGGCTACAACAGCTGGAGTTCATTGTGGAAAGTGTGAGATCTCTCCAGAATTTACAGTGCAGAAGGAGGCAGTTCGGCCCATCGAGTCAAGACCGGCCCTGAAAGAGCACCCTACCTAAGCCCACACCTCCACCCTATCCCCGTAACCCAGCAATCCCACCTAACGTTTGGACACTACAGGGAAATTTAGCATGACTAATCCACCTAATCACATCTTTGGACTGTGGGAGGAAACCAGAGCACCCGGAGGAAACCCACGCAGACATTGGGAGAACGTGCAGACTCTGCACAGGCATTACCCAAGCCGGGAAGCGAACCCGGGTCCTTGGCGCCGTGAAGCAACAGTGCTAACCACTGTGCTACTGTGCCACCCCCATCCACTTCAGATCCAATTTAAACAAATCAGATGATTTTCTTAATGACGAGATGAGGAGTTGTGCGGTAGTGAATGTTGTCACTGTGCTTTTGTATTGAATGGACCCTGCATATTGTGCTAAGCATCACATGTAATAGTGGATGTTTAGCTGAATTAGTGCTGCTGCTGTCGCCTCTGTGCTGCAAATTTTAAGGTTTTTTTTTTTGTCCCCACATCGTAACGTTTCGAGTATTATGACCTAATGAACGATCATCCATCTGAAACATTGGGTGGGATTCTCCCAGCCCGGGGCCAGGCCGGAGAATTCCCGCAACCGGGCCACATCGCCCCGACGCCGGCACGCAATTCACCGCGAAGCATTTGGCGCGGCGCCCGTCGCTGGCCGCTGTACGTGATTCTCTGGCCCGGGTGGGCCGAGCGGCCGCTCTAAAAAGGCAGAGTACCGTCGCCGTCGTCCACAGCTGGTTGCAGCCGGGCGGGAACTCTGTGCGCAGGGTCGGAGGGCAGCGGCCTGTGGGTGAGGGACGGGGCTCCGACCCCCGGGGAGGCCTCCGATGGGGCCCGGCCCGCGATCGGGGCCCACCGATTGGCGGGCAGGCCTCTCACTCCCCAGGCCTATTTTCCTCCGCGCCGGCCAGGCCATGCGCGGGTTGGCGCCACTGCGCATGTGTGGATCCTGCGGCGCACAGTTCGCCTGTAGGGGCCAGAATCGGTACTCCCAGTGGCCCATTCACTCTGTCGCGAAACGCGGCGGAGTTTCCGATGACGTGAACACTCTGCCGCCGAATGGGAGAATCCTGCCCATTCTCTCCACAGATGCTGCTGAATATTTGCAGAATTTTCTCAATCTCCCAATTTCCTCTGTATTTTGCTCACTCATCTGAAAGATTTTGATTTAGTCTTTGGACTGTGTTGATTTGGACAGTAGGTTAAGGACTGTGTTGATTTGACAGAAGGTTAGGCATTAATTTGAATAGTTTTGAGTGAAGATTAATGAATTAATTGTCTTAATGCGACTGGCTGGGGATGCCACAAAGCCTTTTTATATTGTATTGTCCAGCTCGAAAAACTCTGTCAACGCTCCCTTCTGGGCAAGTCTTTCCATTCATTGCTGTTCTGTAGCTACTTTATCCTGAAAATAATTTAATATTAGTTTTATTTGTGAAGTTTTAGTCCATATTCTTCGGAATAAATTTAACTCTATTTTTTTTTTAGCCTTTTGTTCCTAAATTTTAGGAAGGGGTATGAGGGAGGGTGGATGAGTGGGCATGGAGGGTGAAGTTTGGGCGGTGGGGGGGGGGGCTGCAGGCTTTTAACGCCCACCGCAGCATCCACAAATCTTCGTCTCCAACTTGGACCTGCTTCTAATTCCAGCTCGCCAGCCAACATTGAAAAAAGTGTGCGTGCGCACTGCCGGGCAGGATCATAGCATCAGAGAATGGCCCAACTCAGGAGTCCTACCTCAACGTCGAAAATCCAAGCCTACCTATTTCAATTTTCAAAATATATTCTCAAAGTTGTGGACTGCTGACAGACAGATTTAAATTTTAGTCTTGAGTATTTTCCGTTTATCTCCAATTGTAATTGCTTTTTTATGAGAAATTTAGTGCTAGTTTTAATTTGGTTTGATTAGTTTCTGCAATATTTAATTGGCTGGAACAATACCATCCCACCATATCTGGTTTGATCTCCCACGTCTCTTTTTCTTCCCCTTCCGCTCCAGTGACACCCATTCTATCACCGCCAAAGCATACCACTATTTAGTAATAAATACAACTACCCTGTCACTGCATACTTCTAGTTGCAGTATGCTTGCATATTGCACTTCAAGATTTAGTGTTAATCCCTCATTCTTTCTAGAAAATACCTGACATTCATCTTTCGCAGCATCCAGTCTCTGCTTCTGAACATCCAGCTCTCAACACCAATCAGAAGAGTCAACTGGATACTAGATTAATACATATTCTGTTTCATGAGATAAATCACTCTTCCTCTAGTCACATGTGCTCTAGTCACTTGTAGCCATAGCAATATACCTCTTCACCTTTCTTGCAACCAGATGTGCAATCTTCCAGTTGTACAAACTCATGGGTACCTCATGACTTTAAAAAGAAACATTTTACAGTATGTGGGCGTCGCTGTCTAGGCCAGTATTTATTGCCCATCCCTAATTGCCCTTCGGAAGGTGATGGTGAGCTGGTTTCATGAACCGCTGCAGTCCCTGAGGTGGAGGTTCACCCACAGTGCTGTTAGTGAGGGAGTTCCAGAATTTTGACCCAGTTATAGTGAAGGAACGGCGATATATTTCCAAGTCGGGGTGGTGAGTGACTTTGTGGGGGGGGAGAGAGAGAGAACCTTCAGGTGGTGTGATTCCTAGGTATCTGCTGCTCTTGTCCTTCCGATGGTAGTGGTCGTGGGTTTGGAATGTGCTACCTAAGGAACCTTGGCGAGTTATTGCAGTGCCTCTTGTACATGGTACACACGATGCCACTGTTTGTCGGTGGTGGAAGGTTTGAATGTTTGTGGAAGGAGTAGCAATCAAGCGGGCTGCTTTGTCCTGGATGGTGTTGAGCTTCTTGAGTGTTGTTGAAGCTTCTGCACTGTAAATTCTATGATCTATGATAAGCTGCACTCATTCAGGCAAGTGGAAAGTATTCCATTACACTCCTGACTTGCACCTTGTAGATGGTGGACTGGCTTTTGGGGGGGTGAGGAGGTGAGTTACTTGCCGTAGGATTCCTAGCCTTTGACCTGCTCTGGTAGCCACTGTATTAATATGACTAGTCCAGATCAGTTTCTGATCAATGGTAACCATCAGGATGTTGATTGTGGGGGATTCAGCAATGGTAATGCCATTGAATGTCATGGGGCGATGGTTAGATCCTCTCTTGCAGGAGATGGTAATTGTTTGGCACTTGTATGGCGTGAATGTAACTTGCCACTTGTCAGCCCAAGCCTGGATATTGTCCAGGTCTTGCTGCATTTGCATGTGGACTGTTTCAGTGTCTGAGGAGTCACGATCGGTGCTGAATATTGTGCAGTCATCTGCAAACATCCCCACTTCTGACCTTATGATGGAAGGGAGGTCATTGATGAAGCAGCTGAAGATGGTTGGACCTAGGACACTACCCTGAAGGGCACCTGAAGTGATTGACCTCCAACCACCACAACCATCTTCAAGTTTGCAGCTTTTTTCTGTCAGTTCCCAGTTTAGTCTCGATGTATTTCTGTACTATGAAAATAAAGATGAGCTGGGAGTTATTCCCAGAGTCCTGCCCAATATTCCTCAATCAACATCACAAAATAGATTACATAGTCACCATTTCATTTCATTTTCTGGAATTTTGTTGAGTGCATTTTGGCTGCCATGTTTCCTACATTAGAACAGCATCTAAACTTCAAGAGGCACTTCATTTGCTGTTACAGAATTTGAGACGTCAGGCCAGCCTTAAAAGCGCAATAAGCTCGTCTTTCTTAATTTCTCTTTTCCTTTTTTAAAATTATTCTTTTATGGGATGTTGGTGTCACTGGCAAGGTCACCATTTGTTGCCCATCCCTAATGGCGCTTGAACTGAGTGGCTTGCTTGGCCATTTCAGAAGGTGGTTAAGAGTCAACCACATTGCTGTGGGTCTGGAGTCACGTTTAGGCCAGACCAGATAGTATGATATCCCTGAAGTATATTAGGGTTTTTACAACAATCAGTGGTGACTATTCCAGATGGCACACACGATGCCACTGTTTGTCGGTGGTGGAAGGTTTGAATGTTTGTTAACCATAACAATTCATGGTAACCATTCCAGATTTATTAATTATATTTTAAATTCTGCCATTGTGGGATTTGAACCCATATCTCCAGAGCATCAGCCTGGGCCTCTGGATTACCAGTCCAATAATATTACCACTATGCCCCATCTTCCCCCTAAGTTACACATTTCTACATTACACAGGACCGGACCAATAAAATTAAATTTCCTACTTTAAGATAGTATATGTAAAAACCTCTTTCTTCAGTGTTGTGTAGCTAACCTCTCTCTCTCTCTCTCTCTCTCTCTCACTTTCTCTCTCTCTCTCTCTCTCACTTTCTCTCTCTCTCACTTTCTCTCTCTCTCCACTCTCCCTCTCTTGCCACTCTCCCCCTCTCCACTCGCTCTCTTCTCTCTCGGGACAGCATTCCAAGCCACAGAGGGGAGAGTGGGAAACCTGTAGTGTAGAATCCAGGACAGAAAGGAGACTGAGATTATACCATCGCTCTCCAAGATGGGGGTTGCATTACCATCATTCTACTTATCAAATGGAGTTGGTGGAACTCATCAGAAATACCTCGGCATGAGCAGGTACCCGCATCCTATTTGGGGATCACAATTCAAAAGGAGACCAGCAGCCAGATATTCCCTGAGTCTCTCGCTGCTGCGTTTGAAAAAACACAGGCGATGAACTACATTTGACTTCCTGTCAGAAACTGCTGTTTTGTCACTATATATGCCTAATCAACAAGTTAATAGTCCTAAAATACTCTGTCCAGTTCAAATGCAAACTTCTCTTTCAAAGAAAAGAGTAATCATATATTATCCATTGCACTCTTTGCTTTTGCCTTCTGTCAACTGTTGCCTCTCCCAGGTTTTGATGAGGTGTACTTTCAAATCAGCATATCCCTTCACTTGTCATAAATCACAACACAAATTTAATTTACTCAAAACATAAAACATGATCCTGTTTTAACTATAATTCAGTACCCTGCTGGGTGGGCCTAGCACAACTAGTTGAAAAACCTGAGTTTTATTTCACAAACCTGCTTACCAGGTGCAGCTGTTGAGGTCGTCAACTTTCCACACATTATCGAGAGATTAATCAGCAGATTTATCTTGTGATTTAGAAAACGAATACAGCTAATGATTAGTGATTTGCCTATAGTATATAAGGCTGAGTATATTTGAACCATTTGATATCTTGGGGCTATCTTTCTGAGTCCTCTACACAATAGAAGAGTAGCTTAATTTGATAGGCTCTGGGGAAATCCAGATGCTGAGCACACACAAAGAAATGTCAGAACAATGGAGATTGGTGCCAGTACACATGACCTACATATGGTTGTAAAACCGCAGGTCCTGTGTCAATGTCGCAGTTTAATTTTTCAGTTAGTTTAGAATTCTTCCTCCCTTACAAAAGACCACTCTTCTTGCAAAGTTTGAATTAGTGACGCTGATATTCGTGGGCAGGGAGCAGGGGAGGCCGAAAGCAGCCAAAGAACCTGGCAAAATCAAGGGTGTTGAAAGTCTTGCTGAATTTAATGACCGGACTTCATTATAATTGTTTCCAGCCACCCTGTTGACGGGTGTCATAGCTGGGGATCCTCGGGATGGTGCGTGACACTTGGAGAGGAGGCAGGTTGCAGATTGGCATTGGGAAGCTGGGAGAGATCAGCAGTCAAAGCAAGGGCTAGGGAGAGACTGCGATTGATAGAAGAGAGGCTGAAAGTTTCCTGGGAGAACCACAATGGAGATTTCCTGCTCCGCCTGGTTTACACATTGCTGTTGGTCTGGAATGGGTCTGAAGTCACATACAGACTAGACTTCAGATTTCCTTCTCTGAAGGGCATGAATAATAATAATCTTTGTTAGCGTCAGAAGTAGGCTTACATTTACACTGCAATGAAGTTACTGTGAAGATCCCCTAGTCGCCACACTATGGTGCCTGTTTGGTTATACGGAGTGAAAATTCAGAATGTCCAATTCACCTAATAGCACGTCTTTTGGGAGGAAACCGGAGCACCCGGAGGAAACCCGCACAGACACGGGAAGAACGTGCAGACTCCGCACAGTCACCCGAGCCGGGAATCGAACCCGGGTCCCTGGTGCTGTAAAGCAACAGTGCTAACCATTGTGCTAATTTAATTATTTAATTAAATGTTACAGATTTACTACCACTGTTTAATGCAGAGTAGGGAATGTCCTGGTGCCGTGCCAACTTTTCTTCTCCAAGCAGCACCACCAAAAAACAATTTAATTAATAATCCATCTGACTGTTGAAGACACAGACAGCAGTTCATATAAGAGCAGCCACTATAAGTTATTTTTGTATCAGAAGTGAGTAGGGTATAGCCACCTCTTTGCTTTGGCAATCCAAAGTGAATCCTGTTGGCCTGTACTCTCCCCATAGTCCTTTGTCTTCCTCAGCTTGAAACGTTTGTTGAAATGTTCCTTTAAAGGATGCAGTGACCCTTGCCTAAACCAATCCCTATGGCACAGCATTCTGTGTTTCAACCTGATGCATAAAGAAATATCGCTGAACCTTTCCCCCGTTATCCTAGTTACTATTTTAAATTGTCACTGTCTTCCCAACCAAAAGGAATTATCTTGCACTGTATCAAAATCTATAATGAAAAATTCTAGTAATTATCCTCTGAGCTCTCTGTGGTCTAGTGGAAATTGACCCAATGTCTGAAGTCTCACTTAGTATCTAAAGATTTCCATCGCTAACATCGCCCTGCTGAATCTATGAAGTCCACTATCTATTGCTTTCATATATTTCCTGCCTTGCACCAACCTATTCATGGAAGGCATCTAAATTTGCATATATGTATCCATGTCACTGTACCTGGACACCCAGGTCTTTCTTCACCCCAAGTTCAGATTTCTTTATCCACCTGGCTTCAGCATGGTGAAAGGGCCCATGCAGGACTGCTGTTAGTAGAGAAACTTCCTGTAGCGGCTGAGGTTACCATGAAGGCCCTTCTTAACAGTGTCCTTCGCCTGAGGTGTGTTGACCCTCAGGTTAAACCACCACCAGTCTACTCTCTCTCAAAGACAAGAGCAGCCTCTGGGTCTTTGGGAACTTTTATTTCATGCGTACAGTAACTAAGAGGCTATGTACACATGTGTGACTCCTACCATCTGCTGATATGTATTGAGTTCAGAGAAATGGCACTCCTACATCACATCCTGTCTCGGTGGTAGTGATGGACAGCAGGTTAAGATATGCTTCCTTAAAGGTATGTGTGCGTCATATCACAACAGGTACAATGAGAGCTTCCTGTTTGGTGTAACTTAAAACTCGACACCATAAACAATGCCATTCAGTGTAGCAAGATGAAAATAATCCGTGGCATCTTAAGTATTCTTATTTACGTCTCTTTTTTTCATGAACTGAAATAATAAATATAATCACAGTAGATTTTAATATATTTTGAATAGGCTTCCCCACCATCATGTTTGACATTAATGAGGCTGACCGCACATCTGAGGTTACCCACAGTCCAAAGGTGTGCAGATTTGTTAGTTTGTATTTACAGCACAGAAGGAGGCCATCCAGCCCATCGTGTCTGCACCAGCTCCCAATAGAGCAACCCAGCTAGTCCCATTCTCCAGCCCTGTCTACATAGTTCTCTAAATTAATCACTTTCAAATATATATCCAGCTCTCTTTTGAAACCTCCTATGGAATCTGCCTCCACTACTCTCCCAGACAGCACATTCCAAATCCCAACAACTCTCTGAGTAAAGACGTTTCTCCTCCTCTCACTCCTAGCTCTCTTGCAGACCATTTTGAAATTGTGACCCCTTGTCACTGACTTACCAACTAGTTGAAACAGAATATCCTTCTTTACCCTGTCAAAATTATTCATAATTTTACATACCTCAAGAAGGTCATCTCTTAATCGTCTCTGCTCCAAGGAGAATAAGCCCAATTTCTCCAATCTTTCCTTGTATCTAAAATTTGTCATTCCTGGTATCATTCTTTTTAAAAAATATATATATATTTCTTGAAATTTTTCAACAAACCCCACTCCCCCCCCCCCTCAACAAGAAAGAAGAAACAAAAACACAACAATCAGAAATTATACATTGGATTTCCCCCATATACAATAATCCCCATATAACAATTAAAAGCACAAATAGGGGAAAAAAACCACCTTCACCCAAACACCACCCCAAAAGAATCCCCCCCCCGCCCCTGGGCTGCTGCTGACCTCCTCCTAACGCTCCACGAGATAGTCTAGGAACAGTTGCCACCGCCTGGAGAAGCCTTGCACTGTTCCTCGCAAGGCAAACTTTATCCTCTCCAGCTTGATGAGCCCTGCCATGTCATTGATCCAGGCTTCCACTCTAGGGGGCTTCGCATCCTTCCACAGTAACAAAATCCTCTGCCGGGCTACCAGGGACGCAAAGGCCAGAATACCGGCCTCTTTCGCCTCCTGCACTCACGGTTCATCGGATACCCCAAATAATGCCAATCCCCAGATCGGCTTGACCCCACAAAGAACAAAGAAATGTACAGCACAGGAACAGGCCCTTCGGCCCTCCAAGCCCGTGCCGACCATACTGCCCGACTAAACTACAATCTTCTACACTTCCTGGGTCCGTATCCTTCTATTCCCATCCTATTCATATATTTGTCAAGATGATGACATCCCACCTTGGACATAGTCCCTGCAAAACCCCTCCAAATCCCATCCAGCACCGGGCACGTCCAGAACATATGGACATGGTTTGCCGGGCTCCCCAAGCACCTCCCACATCTGTCCTCCACCCCAAAGAACCTACTCAACCTCGCCCCCGTCATATGCGCTCTGTGAGTAACTTTGAACTGTATTAGGCTGAGCCTGGCACAAGGTGAGGAAGAATTAACCCTACTCAGGGCATCAGCCCACAGACCCTCATCTATCTCCTCCCCAAGCTCCTCCTCACACTTGCCCTTTAACTCCTCCACCGAGGCCTCCTCCTCTTCCTTCAGCTTCTGGTAAATCGCCGAAACCTTGCCTTGTCCAACCCAAACACCCGAAATCACCCTGTCCTGAATCCCACGTGCCGGAAGCAGCGGGAATTCCCTCACCTGCTGCCTCACAAACGCCCTCACTTGCATGTACCTGAAAGCGTTTCCCGGGGGTAGCCCAAACTTCTCCTCCAGCGCCCCTAGGCTCGCAAACGCCCCATCGATGAACAGGTCCCCCATTCTTCTAATCCCTGCCCGATGCCAGCTCCGAAACCCCCCATCCATCCTTCCCGGGACGAACCGATGATTCTCCCGAATCGGTGACCAAACCGAGGCTCCCACCTCGCCCCTGTGTCGCCTCCACTGCCCCCAGATCTTCAGCGTCGCCGCCACCACCGGACTCGTGGTGTACCTTGTCGGCGAGAGCGGCAACCGTGCCGTCACCAGCGCCCTCAGGCTCGTGCCCACACAGGACGCCATCTCTAGCCTCTTCCACGCCGCCTCCTCTCCCTCCATTACCCAGTTACGGATCATCGCAACATTGGCAGCCCAATAATAGCCACACAAATTCGGCTGCACCAGCCCCCACCCCCCTGTCCCTGCTACGCTCCAGAAATACACACTTCACCCTCGGGGTCTTATTCGTGGCCACACTCACCACCGGGGCTTTATATAGCAGCCTGACCCAACTGATGAACCCCTCCCCGAACCCAAACCTCCGCAACACTTCCCAAAGATAAACCCACTCCATCCGGTCAAAGGCCTTCTCCGTGTCCATAGCTGCCACTACCTCCGCTTCCCCCTCCACCGAGGGCACCATAATCACATTGAGGAGCCTCTGCGCATTTGTATTTAGCTGCCTACCCTTCACAAATCCCGTCTGGTCGTCATGAATCACCCCGAGACACAGTCCTCAATTCTCGTAGCCAGCAACTTAGCGTCAACATTGAGGAGCGAGATCGGTCTAAACGATCCACATTGCAATGGATCCTTGTCCCGCTTCAAGATCAAAGAAATCAGCGCCCTGGACATTGTCGGGGGCAAGGTCCCCCCCCCCCTCCCTCGCCTTGTTCAAAGTCCTCACTAGCACTGGGCCCAGCAGGTCCACGTATTTTCTGTAAAATTCAACCGGGAACCCATCTGGCCTGCATGCTCCCCAATCCTTTAACCAGCGCAATCGGCGCCCCCAAACCAGCCACCTCTTTCTCCTCCACCGTCGGGAACCTCAGCTGATCCAGGAATCGTCGCATCCCCATCTCCCCCGTTGGGGGCTCAGACCTGTACAGATCCCCATAGAAGTCCCTAAATACCTTGTTTATTCTCACCGCACTCCGCACTGTATTCCCCCCTCTATCCTTGACTCCACCAATCTCCCTCGCTGCCTCCCTCTTACGAAGCTGATGTGCCAGCATCCGACTCGCCTTCTCCCCGTACTCATACGCCGCCCCTTGCGCTTTCCTCCACTGTGCCTCTGCTTTCCCCGTGGTCAACAGGTCGAATTCCGTCTGGAGGTTCCGTCGCTCCCTAAGTAGCCCTTCCTCGGGGGGCCTCTGCATACCTCCTGTCCACCCTTAAAATCTCCCCCACCAATCTCTCCCTCTCCCTCCCCTCTCTCTCTTCTCCCTGTGGGCCCTAATGGAGATTAGCTCTCCCCTGACCACTGCCTTCAACGCCTCCCAGACTACCCCCACCTGCACCTCCCCGTTGTCGTTGGCCTCCAAGTATCTTTGAATGCACACACCCTCATCCGCCGCCAACAGTCCCACATCGAGGTTCCACAGCGGGCGCTGGTCCCTCTCCTCCCCCAACTCCAGCTCCACCCAATGCGGGGCGTGGTCTGAGATGGCTATGGCCGAATATTCCGTTCCCTCCACTTTCGGGATTAGCGCCCCACTCAAAATGAAAAAGTCTATCCGGGAGTGGGCTCTATGGATGTGGGAAAAGAAGGAAAATTCCCTGGCCAGCGGCCTGACAAACCTCCATAGATCCACTCCCCCATCTGGCCCATAAACCCCCTGAGCACCTTGGCCGCAGCCGGCCTCTTACCCGTCCTGGACCTAGAACGGTCCAGTGCTGGGTCCAGCACCATGTTGAAGTCCCCGTCCCCCCGTTATTAAGCTTCCTACCTCCAGATCTGGAATCCGACCCAGCATGCGTTTCATAAATCCGGCATCATCCCAATTCGATGCATATACGTTCACCAGTACCACCCGCACCCCCTGTAACCTACCACTCACCATCACATATCGACCTCCTATCCATTACAATATTCAGTGCCTCGAATGACGCCCACTTCCCCACCAGTATTGCAACCCCTCTGTTCTTCGCATCCAGCCCTGAATGAAAGATCTGCTCTACCCATCCCTTTCTCAGCCTAACCTGATTTGCCACCTTCAGATGTGTCTCCTGGAGCATAACCACATCTGCCTTTAGTCCATTTAAGTGCACGAACACCCGGGCCCTCTTGACCGGCCCGTTCAGGCCCCTCACATTCCAAGTTATCAGCCGAATCGGGGGCCTCCACCCCCCGTCTTCCTCCGTGGGGCCCTGCCCCTCCAACACCGACGTCCACACTCTCCCACAGCCCCCACATCAAATCCATTCACCCATCCCCACCCAGCACCAAACCAAAAAGAACATTCCCCAAACGCAGTAAACACAGTAAACATCCCCCCATGACAAACCCTCAGTTTGAGTCCAACTTTTCAGTCTGAATAAAGTTCCATGCCTCATCAGGCGTTTCAAAATAGTGGTGCCGATCTTGGAACGGAACGTGACCCACAATCGCGCTGGCTGCAGCATCCCGAACTTCACCCCTTCCGATGGAGCACCGCCTTAGCCCGGTTAAAACCAGCCCTCTTCTTAGCCACCTCTGCACTCCAGTCCTGGTAAATTCGGATCTCTGTGTTCTCCCACCTGCTGCTCCGCTCTTTTTTGGCCCATCTCAGGACACACTCTCTGACCATAAAGCGGTGGAACCTCACCACTACAGCCCTTGGCGGCTCGTTGGCTTTGGGTCTCCTTGCCAGGACCCGATGAGCCCCATCTAGCTCCAGGGGCCTCGGGAAAGCTCCCGCGACCATCAGCGAGTTGAGCATCGTGCTCATGTATGCCCCGGCATTGGGCCCCTCCACTCCTTCAGGGAGACCCAGAATCCGAAGATTCTTCCTCCTCAACCTATTTGCCAGGTCCTCGAATTTTTCCGCCCACCTCTTGTGCAGAGCCTCGTGCGTCTCCACCTTCACCACCAGGCTCAAGATCTCGTCCTCATTCTCCGAGGCTTTTTGCCACACCTCCCGGATCGCCGCCCTTTGGGCCTTCTGGGTCTCCACAAGCTTCTCAATCGCCGCCTTCATTGGCGCCAGCATTTCTGTCCTCAGCTCCTCAAAGCAGCGTTTAAGAAACTCTTGCTGCTCCTGCGACCATGCTGCTTGGTCTCCACATGCCGCCATATTGCTTTTCCTCCCTCGCACTATCCGCTGCACCAGGATCACTTTTTTAACCACTCCACTCCTGGTCCAATCCATATACTGTCGGGAGGACCTTGTTGCCACCTTCCCACACTGGAAGCCGTCGAACAATTGCCGTTGGGGCCCCATTGAAGAGCCCAAAAATCCGTTCCCGGCAGGAGCTGCAGAACGTGCGACCTACCTAGGCATAGTCTCCTGGTATCATTCTAATAAATCTCCTCTGCACTCTCTCCAGGACTTTAACATCCTTCCTTAAATAAGGTGCCCAGAACGGAACACAATATTCCAAATGTGGTCTGACCAATGATATGTTGAGGTGTAGCATTCCTTGCTTTTATAATCTATGCCTCTATTTATAAACCCAAGGATGCTATAAGCCTTTTTTTAAAAAATATTTTTATTAGGGTATTTGCAAGTTTTTACAATAATAACTGACAGCAACATAAACATGGTACATAGTTTTGGAATTCTGCTGCTGCTGACATTTTAATTTTCCCCGAGAAAGTTGACGAACGGCTGCCACCTCCGGGTGAACCCCAGCATTGACCCTCTTAAGGCAAAATTTATTTTCTCGAGACTGAGAAACCCAGCCATGTCACTAACCCAGGTCTCTACACTCGGGGGCTTCGAGTCCCTCCACATTAACAAGATCCGTCTCCGGGCTACCAGGAAGGCAAAGGCCAAGACGTCGGCCTCTTTCACCCCCTAAACTCCCAGCTCTTCCGACACTCCAAAGATCGCCACCTCCGGACTCGGCACCATCCGTGTTTTGAGTACCGGGGACATTGCCTGAGCGTAACCCTGCCAAAACCCTCTAAGCTTCGGGCATGCCCAAAACATGTGGACATGATTTGCTGGGCTTCCCGTGCACCTCTCACACCTGTCCTCTACCCCGAAAAACGTGCACATCCGGGCAACCGTCATGTGTGTCCGGTGGACTACCTTGAATTGTATCAGGCTCATGATGTGGATGTGTTAATCCTGCTTAGGGCATCTGCCCACAGACCCGCCTCAAACTCTCCTCCTAGCTCATCCTCCCACTTGCCCTTAAGCTCCTCCACTAGAGTTTCCTCCGATTCCAAAAGTTCCTGGTAAATATCTGATACCTTCTCCTCTCCCACCCAGGTACTGGAGACCACTCTGTCCTGTAATCCCCGTGGCGACAGCAGCGGGAAGGCCGGAACCTGCCTACGCAAGAAGTCTCGTACCTGCAGATACCTAAACCCATTCCCTGCTGGCAATTCGAATTTATCCTCCAAAGCTGTAAACTGGGGAAGCTCCCATCTATAAATAGATAACCGATCCTCCTAATTCCTGCCCTTTGCCATCTCCGGAACCCACCATCCAGCCTACCCGGTACAAACCGATGATTATTATAAATCGGGGTCCAAACCGATGCTCCCTCCAACTCTTTTATATTTCCTCCACTGCCCCCAAATTCTCAGAGCCGCCACCACCACCGAACTTGTGGAGTATCGGGCCGGCGAGAACGGAAGAGGTGTCATTATCAGTGCTTCCAAACCTGTGTCTTTACATGACGCCGCCTCCATCTGCTCCAACACCGAACCCTCCCCTACTACCCACTTCCTTATCATGGCTATATTAGCCGCCCAGTAGCAATTGCAGAAATACGGCTGCGCCAACCCACCCTCCCCCCGACTGCGCTCCAGCAACATTTTCTTCACCCACGGGTTTTACCCGCCCACACGAAGCCCAAAATAACCTTATTCACCCGTTTGAAAAAGGCCCTCGGGATGAAGATGGGGAGGCACTGAAAGACGAACAGAAATCTGGGGAGGACCGTCATTTTCACAGTCTGTACCCTCCCTGCCAGTGATAGCGGGAGCATGTCCCATCTCTTAAGGTCCTCTTTCATTTGTTCTACAAGCCGGGATAGGTTTAACTTGTGTAGTGCCTCCCATTCCCGGACCACCTGGATTCCCAGATATCGAAAGCTCCTTCCTACCATTCTAACGGCTTTCCAGTTCCTAGAGGCTCTTAACGCCATGGCCAATGGCTTTATGACCAGAGCAAACAGTAACGGGGAGAGAGGGCACCCTTGCCTCGTCCTTCGGTGTAGTTTAAAATACCCCAACCTCAGCTGGTTGCTATAAGCCTTTTTAGCAACTATTTCAACTTGCCTGCCCACCTTCGGAGAATTATGCACTTAACACTGAGGTCCTTCTACTCCTGTACTCCCCTCAAAGTTGTACCATTGAGCCGATATTGTCTCCCCATGTTTCTTCTACCAAAATGCATTACCTCGCATTTCGCCGCATTGAAGTTCATCTGCCAGGTGTCTGCCCATTTGGCCAACTTGTCAATGCCCCTCTGAAGCCGCTCAGCATCATTCTCACAATTCAGGTTAGGTGGATTGGAAATGCTAAATTGCTCCTAGGTGTCCAAGGATGTGCAAGTTAGGTTGGGTGGGGTTACGAGGAAACGGCAGGGGAGTGGATCTGGGTGGGACGCTCTTTCGAAGTGTCGGTGCATATTCGATGGGCCGAATGGCCGCCTTCTGCACTGTAGGAATTCTATGTTCTATGGATTCTATAACTTGGAACAGAAAAATCGGTAGATTCTTTCACGAAGGGATGATTCGCTTCAGTTATAAGATTATCTGAAATTTGGCCTGAATTATAAATAATGTCTCTAGCTGCTCCCATTTAACCCCTAAAAGACTGAACTGGACAGTGTAACGGCGTTCCATGTAGGCTATTTGTCTATTCCTGTAGAGGTTTCATTTCACACTTGCTGGGCATGATTTAGCAGTTAGTGGGCGCAAATCCGTCATGGCTGCTAAATCTTGTGAGAGGCCAAAAATGGTATTTGCACCCGCGAGATTTCAGATAGCGATCTTCCCAGGTCCCCTCCAATGATACAATTGTGTTCATGCCCAGGAAGGGCACCAACCTGATTTGCATGAATTCAGAGACAGTATCATCTATTAGCAGGTTTAATGTCGTAACATCAGTCCTCATCGATCTGCCCACACAGCAGCCATGATATCACACTGCAATGAATTACTCTGCTTTTTAAAACCGGAACTAGGCGCCATTACCTCTGAGAGGGAGGGAATGAGGTGAGCACCACTGTCTCCACCAGAGTACCAGGGAGACTGGGTTGGCGGTTGGGAAGTCAGGGGAGGAGAGAAAGAGAGGGAGTCCGGGGAAGGAGGAGAAAGAGGATGGCAGCTGTCGGGGACAGAAGGCTTTACTTGGTGATCTTTGAGTGTGCTGTCTGTGCTGAGTAACTCTGCTTTCTGTGCTGCGTGAGTGTGCCGTCTATGCCGTGGGAGTCTGGGTTGGGGGTTTCTGGCACCCTGGCAGCTGTGGGGCACATGGGATAGGGGTGGGATGTGATGAAAGCCATAGAGCCAGGCCAGATGGGCTGGGTGGATGAGGCCCCGAAAGAGAAGGCAACTCTGTGCCCACCCTGGGCTGGTAAACCTAAAGATTAGCTAAGCAGTAGGTTTAATTATAGAAGGATGACAGCAATGAACTCTCTGAATTATCCAGCCTGACTATTAGGTCTACCTCTCCCTCGAGGAGAAAATAATTGTGTCCAGTTATATTCCTGAGATTCATGCTCATGACACAAATTGGCCATGGTAGCAACATCAGCTCCCCACAGTCTTAAACACCACGCTGGGATTGAGCCTCATGTGTCAGAGCTCTCAGCTTGGTGGCATGGGAACAAGTGGCAAGGGGGCCACTTCATTCCTGGGTCCCCAACGCCTGCCAGTCAGGATCCCCCAGAACCCCCCCACCACAGACGGACATCACCGGCCAGTGGAGATGATCAAACACATTCTCTCCTGAAAGAACCCCAGTGGTCACAAGTTTATCATATATAATTTAAGTTTGTGGGAGAGAATGCCCAGACTGAAGGGTAGGTGTGAATCTAAGTGGGTGAGGGCATATGCAAGGGGCAGCCCTGTTCTGGAGATGGGAAGGTAACTTAGCTCTGAGTCTACGATTGTTGCCGGCGATGCTCTTGGGACCTGGCTACACCCAGGTCAAGAAGACCAATGGGTCAGAGCAGATAATGATGGTCAACAGCTGTAACACCTAGCGGGTGAATCAGACGATTTGCACCACAGGTAGGGACTTAAAGTGCTGAACAATTGCAGTCCGAATTGCGGCACCAGTTTTCATGTCTAAACTGATACTTAGCCAAAATGTTGGAAAAGTCCACCCACCAGCTATGTTTGCATGTTTCAATCACGATTCAATGTTATTGCTGTCAATGTAACAATGTGACATTACATTTATTCTGTAAGACAGTAATGCTGGTTAGCAGAAAAATCTGAACAGTTACATCAATTGGTAAGCATTCTTGGACAACATTCTCGTGAGGTATTTCGTCATGTTCAGCAAAAGCTTCACTAGCTGATGTCCTGGTGCACTGTGGAGGAACACACCCTGGTCTGTAATTAATAATAATTAGTGGCTGGAAGGACAGAGGTCATTTTTTCCAATTAAGGGGCAATTTAGCACGGCCAATCCACCTAGCCTGCACATCTTTGGGTTGTGGGGGCGAAACCCACGCAAACACGGGGAGAATGTGCAAACTCCACACGGACAATGACCCAGAGCCGGGATCGAACCTGGGACCTCAGCGTCGTGAGGCAGCAGTGCTATCCACTAAGCCACCATGCTGCCCAGAGGAAAGGTTTTAAGGGCACCCTCAAAGACTCCATGGAAAAAGTGCACCATCCCCACTGTCACCTGGGAACCCCTGACACAAGACCGCCTGAAGCGAAGGTAAAGCATCCGGGAAGGAGCTGAACCACCTTGCATTTCATCGGCAAGAGCAAACTGAAGTCAAGTGTCGACAGCGGGCACCCCGCCCACCACTCCACCAAACACCGCCTGCCCCACCTATGACCAAGACTGCATGACGCACATTGACCTCTTCCGTTGTCCGAGAACTCATTTTTAGTGTGGAATCAAGTCACCCTCGACTCTGTACCAGCGGTATAATCAGAAGGAGGGACAGACATCAAAGTCTGACGCAGCTACAGTTTAGAGTTTGGGAATAACATATGTTTATTGTAACAAAAATTACAGGAAGTGATTTCTATCTGTGGACAAACAGGAATTCCTGTCAAGTTCTGTGAGCATTTCTGAACATTCTGTTCAAATATTTGAGGTTGGCAGACATGAGGCTTTTTGTTGCCTGTTGGAAAAGCATGGGTTTTGGCGGTGAGAGTTTTAAATCTGACAGTACTTCACTACCAAGAAATAGAGTTGATGTTCCCAGCATAGTAGCTAAGTGTAGGCCGGACACGCTTTATGTCTTTAACGGCAATTAAAAGTCTGAAACGTTAGAAATAGCTTAAAAACACTAATCATAACACTGCAAGCATGCTGTTTTTAAGGGTGGGGGAGGGTTACTTGAACGAGTGACATTAGGAGAGAGCATGGCTTTGCAGTCCTGCTCATGAGGGCTGCACAGTAGCACAGTGGTTAGCACAGTTGCTTCACAGCTCCAGGGTCCCAAGTTCGATTCCCAGCTTGGGTCGCGGAGTCTGCACATTCTCCCCGTGTCTGCGTGGGTTTCTTCCGGGTGCTCCGGTTTCCTTCCACATTCCAAAGATGTGCTGGTTAGGTAGATTGTCATTCTAAATTGCCCTTGGTGTCCAAAAAAGGTTAAGTGGGGTTACTGGGTTTCGGTGGCGGGGGTGGAGGCGTGACGCTTAGGTTGGGTGCTCTTTACAAGGGCCGGTGCAGACTCGATAGGCCAAATGGCCTCCTTCTGCACTGTAAATTCTATGCTGAATCCTTGCAACGGTTCTAGGTCAAGAAGTTCCAATTAAATTGTCAGAACAATATTAGGGCTGCCATTACCAACAGAAAGAAAATAAATGATGGTGCAGCCCTTAAATATAGAAATACATCAAACTGGAGCAGGCCTTTTCGAGCCTGCTCCGCCATTCATTATGATCATGGGTGATCATTCAACTCAATAGCCTGCTCTCCTCACCCCCCATATCCTTTGATCCTTTCTCCCCCAAGTGCTATATACAACTCCTTGAAAACATGCAATGTTTTGGCTTCAACTACTTTCTGTGGTCACAAGTTCCACAGGCTCGCCACTCTCTGGGTGAAGAGATTTCTCCTCATCTCTGTCCTAATTGGTTTACTCCGTACGCTCAGACTGTGACCCCTGGTTCCAGACACCCCACCATCGCAGGCATCCTTCCTGCATCTACCAAGTCTAGCCTGTTAGAATTTTCTGTATTTCTATGAGATCCCCTTTCATTCTACTGAACTCCCATGAATATGATATAACTGCCTCAATCTCTCCACATATGTCAGTTGCGCCATCCCAGAAATCAGTCTGGTAAACCTTCTCTGCACTCCCTCTAGCAAGAACGGCTTTCCTCATAAGGAAACCAAAACCCAGACACTCTAGTCTAATGTCTAATTAATAATAACATCCCCCCCCCCCCCCCCCCCCCCCCCCCAAACAAAAGCAGTAATTAATTATAACTATTCTGTTATGAGTAGACAACTACAGGTACATGGCATGACGATTCAAAAATATATCCAAAAATCGGGCAACGTGGTAGCACAGTGGTTAGCACTGGCCTCACAGCATCAGAGTCCCAGATTCAATTCCCGGCTGGGTCACTGCTGTCTGCGGAGTCTGCACCTTCTCCCCGTTTCTGCATGGGTTTCCTCCGGGTGCTCCGGTTTCCTCCCACAAGTCCCGAGAGACGTGCTGTTAGGCGAATTGGACATTCTGAATTTTCCCTCCGTGTACCTGAACAGGTGCCAGAATATGGTGACTAGGGGCTTTTCACAGTAACTTAATTGCAATGTAAGCCTACTTGTGACAATAAAGGTTATAAAATTATTAGTATGTCTCAGATCACTGTGTTATTGAGCAGAAACATTGTGACGGATCAGTAAAGTAGCTCAAAAGTTATTCCCGTCCCATGGTTGGGACCTCCTAATATGAGACAAAAACAACAAAGGTGTTTTTTGGTGATTCTGTTGCAAGTAGTCTTATGTCACAGGAAAAGATTAGATTGTCAGTTTATTTTGTGTTTGTGATCAACAAATAAGCAAACGTACAAAGGATGGAGATCAATATCAGAGAAGATCCACTAGGTTGACTTGATAAAGGAATTGTTTTATAAAGAAAGGTTGAGATTGGGCCTATACTCATTGGAGTTCAGAAGAGTGAGAGATAATCTTATTGAAGCACCTAACATTCCGAAGGGACTTGACTCCCTTCATGGGGGGAATCTAGAATGAGGAGGATTCATTTGGGAGTAAGGTTTTTCACCCACTTAAGACAAGAGACAATGAGAAATTTCTTCTTTGGAATTCACTACCCCTGAAAGTTGCGGCGACTGAGTCATTGAATATTTTCAAGGCAGAGATTGATTGATTCTTGAACCGTACGGGAGTTTTGGGTTAACAGATAAGAAAGTGGAGTTGAGGCCAAGTTATGATCTTGAATGGCAGAATAACCTCAAGTGACTAAATTGTCTCCTGCTCCCATGTCTTGGCGCTCTTAACATGGGTGGCATGGTAGCACAATGGTTAGCACTGTTTATTCACAGCTCCAAGGTCCCAGGTTCGATTCCCGGCTTGGGTCACTGTTTGTGCAGAGCCTCACGTTCGGCCCGTGTCTGCGTGGGTTTCCTCCGGGTGTTTCGGTTTCAAAGAACAATACAGCACAGGAACAGGCCCATCGGCCCTCCAAGCCTGTACCGGTCATGATACCAACCTTTGCCAAAACCCTCAGCACTTGTGCTGTATCCTTCTATACCCATCCTATCCGTGTGTTTGTCAAGATGCCTTTTGAACGACCTCTGGTTGCGGCTATGCGGAGTTAAGCCGCACGATTCGGCAGCTCCCGCTACCACGGACTTTCGGGCTCGCTAGAGGAGCCCTAACGGAACTTTTTTTTTTATGCGACCCGTGGGGAAGGGAAGAGAGAGGTCCCCCTCCAACTTCTATGAAACGGACCAGAAGTGCAACGGCCTAAAAAGCGGCACTGGAGCAACGGGAGAAACGAGGGGAAAAAACAAAATGGCGGCGGCCAGGGACAAAGGGGAGCTGCAGGAGTTCATCAAGCGCTGCTTCAAGGAGCAGCGCGAGGAGATGCGCAAGGAGATGTTGGCGCCTATGCTTTCGGCAATTGAAGGACTCAGAATCACCCAGAAGGCCCACGAAGTTAAGATCCAGGAGGTACAGAAAAGAGTCAGTCAGAACGAGGACGAGCTCGTGGGCCTGGCGGTGAGAGTGGAGCAGAACGAGGCGCTACACAAGAGGTGGGCGGGAAGACTCAAAGACCTGGAGAACAGGTCGAGGAGAAAGAGTCTGCGGATCCTGGGTCTCCCTGAAGGAGTGGAGGGGGCCGATGCCGGGGCATACGCGAGCACGATGCTCGAGGCGATGATGGGCACGAAGGCCCCTTCGAGGCCGCTGGAGTTGGACGGGGCACATCGGGTGCTGGCGAGGAAGCCCCAGGCAAATGAGCCGCCAAGGGCGATGGTGGTGAGGTTTCACCGGTTCACGGACAGAGAGTGGGTCCTGAAATGGGCCAAGAAGGAGCGGAGCAGTAAGTGGAACAATGCAGAGATTCGAATATACCAGGACTGGAGCACGGAGGTTGCAAAGCGGAGAGCGGATTTCAACCGGGCCAAAGCGGCATTGTACCGGAAAGGAGTGAAATTCGGAATGCTGCAGCCAGCGCGACTGTGGGTCATATACACGGGCCAACACTATTACTTCGAAACGCCTGAAGAGGCGTGGACTTCTATACAAACCGAAAAGTTGGACTCTAACTGAGGGTTTGTGAGGGTGGGGGGGATGTTTGAGGTTTGATGTGTGATGGTTGTTGTATATAGGGGGTCAATAACGCGCAGGAAATGTTACATGGGCTGGGGGAGAGAGACAAGGCCGTGACAGGAGCTGCGCCAGAGGGGGCGGGGCGGGCTTTGGAAAGCACGGGTTTTTTACCCGCGTGCGGGAAGGGGAACGAAGGAATGCATATTGATCGGGAGACTCCCACACGGTGAGCTCAATGGGACGGCGGGGGAAGCCGGGGTCAGCAGGCGTCCGCTGACTTACGGGAGTGACATGCGGGGAGCAAAAAAGCTAGACAGGGTTCTAGCGGGGGGAGGGGAGGGGGGGGACGGGGGGGGAGAAAAGGGGGGGGGGAAGAGTTGCTGCTGCACTGGCCAAAAGGGAATGGGACACAGAAGAGGTGGTCGGGACGGGGGTCCCCCTGTCTGGGGGACTGGAGGGTGAGGGAGGCGTGGACACGGGACTGGCCCAGAAATGGGTGGGGGGTGGGGGGGCGGGCGGGAGGGGTGAGATGAGATGAGATGAGAGTCCCTCCAATCCGGCTGACAACGTGGAACGTGAGGGGCCTGAATGGGCCGGTGAAGAGGGCTTGAGTGTTCGCGCACTTAAAGGGACTTAAGGCGGACGTGGCCATGTTCCAAGAGACACACCTGAAGGTGGCGGACCAGGTCAGGTTAAGAAGGGATGGGTCGGACAGGTATTCCACTCTGGACTGGAAGCGAAGAATAGAGGGGTGGCAATATTGGTGGGAAAGCGGGTGTCATTTGAGGCCAAGACTATTGTAGTGGACAATGGAGGGCGATATGTAATGGTGAGCGGTAGGCTGCAAGGGACGTGGGTGGTGTTGGTAAACGTATACGCCCCGAACTGGGATGATGCAGGATTCATGAAGCGCATGTTGGGGCGCATTCTGGACCTGGAGAAAGGAGGCTTGATAATGGGAGGGGACTTTAATACAGTGTTGGATCCAGCACTCCAACCGCTCCAAATCAAGGACTGGAAAGAGGCCGGCGGCGGCCAAGGTACTTAGGGGGTTTATGGGTCAGATGGGGGGAGTGGACCCATGGCGGTTTGCAAGGCCGCAGGCCAGGGAATTTTCTTTCTTCTCCCATGTACACAAAGCCTACTCCCGGATAGATTTCTTTGTTCTGGGTAGGGCGCTCATCGCGAGGGTGGAGGGGACGGAGTATTCGGCCATAGCCGTTTCGGACCATGCCCCGCACTGGGTGGAACTGGTGCTGGGAGAGGAGAGGGACCAACACCTGGTGTGGCGGCTGGATGTGGGACTGCTGGCGGACGAGGTGGTGTGTGGGAAGGTGAGGGGGTGTATCGAAAGGTACTTGGAGGCCAACGACAACGGGGAGGTGCGGGTGGGGGTGGTATGGGAGGCGTTGAAGGCAGTGATCAGGGGAGAGCTAATCTCCATTCGGGCTCGTAGGGAGAAGACAGAGGGTATGGAAAGGGAGAGGTTAGTGGGGGAGATTTTGAGAGTGGACAGGAGATACGCAGAGGCCCCGGAGGAAAGATTACTTGGGGAAAGACGACAGCTCCAGGCGGAGTTTGACCTGTTGACCACAGGGAAGGCGGAGGCACAGTGGAGGAAAGAGCAGGAGGCGACCTACGAGTATGGGGAAAAGGCTAGTCGGATGCTGGCACACCAGCTCCGTAAGAGGATGGCAGCGAGGGAAATAGGGGGAGTCAAAGATGGAAGGGGAGCCACGGTTCGGAGGGCGACGAAAATAAACGAGGTATTTAAGGCCTTTTATGAAGAGCTGTACAGATCCCAGCCCCTAGCGGGGGAAGAGGGGATGGGACGATTCCTAGATCAACTGAGATTCCCGAGGGTGGAGGAGCAAGAGGTGGCTGGTTTGGGGGCACTAATTGGGTTGGAGGAGCTGAGCAAGGGTTTGGGGAGTATGCAGGCGGGGAAGGCCCCGGGACCGGACGGATTCCCGGTGGAGTTCTACAGGAAGTACGTAGACCTGTTGGCCACGCTACTGGTGAGGACCTTTAATGAGGCAAGAGAGGAGGGGACCCTGTCCCCGACAATGACGGAAGCGACAATTTCTTTGATCCTAAAGTGGGACAAGGACCCACTGCAATGTGGATCGTACAGGCCGATCTCGCTCCTCAATGTGGATGCAAAGTTGCTGGCAAAGTGCTGGCCATGAGGATCAAGGACTGTGTCCCGGGAGTGATCCATGAAGACCAGACGGGATTCGTAAAGGGCAGGCAATTAAACACTAACATGCGGCGGCTCTTAAACGTGATGGTGATGCCATCGGAGGAGTGAGAGGCGGAGATAGTGGCAGCTATGGACGCGGAGAAGGCCTTTGACCGAGTAGAGTGGGAGTACCTCTGGGAGGTGCTGCGTAGGTTTGGGTTCGGGGGAGGGTTTATCAGTTGGGTTAAGCTCCTTTACAGAGCCCCGATGGCGAGTGTAGTGACGAACCGGCGGAGGTCGGAGTATTTTCGACTGTACCGGGGGACGAGGCAGGGGTGCCCCCTGCCCCCCCTGTTCGCATTGGCGATCGAACCATTGGCCATGTCATTGAGGGAGTCTAATAAATGGAGGGGGGTGGTCCGAGGGGGAGAAGAGCATCGGGTGTTGCTATATGCGGATGACCTGTTGCTGTACGTGGCGGATCCAGTGAAGGGGATGGTGGAGGTCTATAAGCTCAATGTAGGGACGAGTGAGCTCTTTGTATTACAGGCGGGGGACCAAGAAAGAGGGATAGGGTCCTACCGTTGAGGAGGGCGGAGGGGAGCTTTCGGTATCTGGGGATCCAGATAGCCAGGAGTTGGGGGACCCTACATAAAGTGAATCTGACGAGGTTGGTGGAGTAAATGGAGGAGGATTTCAAAAGATGGGACATGTTACCGCTCTCGCTGGCGGGTAGAGTGCAGTCGGTCAAAATGGTGGTCCTTCTGTTTGTGTTTCAGTGCCTTCCCATCGTGATCACTAAGGCCTTTTTTAAGAGAGTAGGTAGGAGTATTATGGGGTTTGTGTGGGCGAATAAGACCCGAGGGTAAGGAGAGGGTTCCTGGAAAGCAGTAAGGATCGAGGAGGGCTGGCGTTGCCAAACCTGGGGAGCTACTACTGGGCAGCAAATGTGGCGATGATCCGCAAGTGGGTTATGGAGGGAGAGGGGGTGGCATGGAAGAGGATGGAGATGGCGTCCTGTAAAGGAACGAGCCTGGGGGCGTTGGTGACGGCACCGCTGCCGCTCTCGCCGACAAAGTATACCACGAGCCCGGTGGTGGCGGCAACGCTAAGGATCTGGGGCCAGTGGAGACGGCACAGGGGTGCAATGGGAGCATCGGTGTGGTTCCCGATCAGAGGTAACCACCGGTTTGTCCCGGGGAAGATGGACGGGGGGGTTCCAGAGCTGGCATCGGGCGGGGATTGGAAGAATGGGGGACCTGTTCATCGACGGGACGTTTGCGAGCCTAGGAGCACTGGAGGAGAAGTTTGAGTTCCCCCCGGGAAATGCTTTTAGATATATGCAGGTGAGGGCATTTGTGAGGCGACAGGTGAGGGACTTCCCGTTTCTCCCGGCACAAGATGTTCAAGATAGGGTGATCTCGGGTGTATGGGTCGGGGAGGGCAAGGTGTCGGAAATACACCAGGAGTTGAAAGAAGAGGGGGAAGCGCTGGTAGAAGAGTTGAAGGGTAAATGGGAGGAGGAGCTGTGGGAGGAGATCGAGGAAGGTCTGTGGGCTGATGCCCTAGGTAGGGTTAATTCCTCCTCCTCGTGTGCCAGGCTCAGCCTGATACAATTTAAGGTGGTTCACAGAGTGCACTTGACAGGGGCAAGGTTGAGTAGGTTCTTTGGGGTGGAGGACAGATGTGAAGGTGAAGGTGCTCAGGGAGCCCGGCGAACCATGTCCATATGTTTTGGTCATGCCCGGCACTGGAGGGGTTCTGGAGAGGAGTGGCGGGAGCAATATCTCGGGCGGTGAAAGTCCGGGTCAAGCCAAGCTGGGGGCTAGCAATATTTGGAGTAGTGGACGAACCAGGAGTGCAGGAGTCGAAAGAGGCCGGCATTCTGGCCTTTGCATCCCTAGTAGCCCGGCGAAGGATCTTGCTAATGGAGGCCTGGATAAATGATATGGCTGGGTTTATAAAGTTGGAGAGGATTAAGTTCGCCTTGAGAGGGTCTGCGCAGGGGTTCTACAGTCGGTGGCAACCGTTCCTAGACTATCTCGCGGAGCGTTAGAGGAAGGTTGGTCAGCAGCAGCAACCTTGCGGTGGGGGGGGGGCAGGGGGACACGTCCGGGGAGGGGGGACTGCCTGGGAGGGTGGATGAGCAAGAAATAACATGAAGGGTTGGGGAAACTGGCACTTACGGGAGAGGGCCAGTGTACAAAGCTGTGTAAATATATCACTTTACCATGTATATATCTTGCTCTGCGCGATTTCTCGTTTTTTTTTGTTACGGGGGCGGGGGGGGGGGGGGGGGATTTATTGTTTGTAAGAGAGAAAAATTGTGTTAAAAAAACTTTAATAAATATATATTTTTTAAAAGATCCCTTTTGAATGCCGTTACTGTGTCTGCTTCCACAACCTCCTCTGGCAACGCGTTCCAGGCACTCCCCACCCTCTGCATAAAAAAACCTGCTTCGCACATTTCCTCTAAACTTTGCCCCATGGACCTTAAGCATTGTACCCTGGTGCCTGCCCATCCGCTCTATCCATGCCCCTCATAATCTTGTAGACCGTTATCAGATCACCCTCAACCTCCGTCTTTCTAATGAAACCAGTCCGAGTCTATTCAGCCTCTTCACATAGCTAACACCTTCAAGACCAGGCAACCTCCTGTGCACCCTCTCCAAAGCCTCCACATCCTTGTGGTAGTGTGCCGACCAGAATTGTGCGAAATACTTCAAGTGCGGCTGTACCAAGGTTCTATACAACTGTAGCATGACTTGTCAGTTTTTATACTCGATGCCCCGTCCAATGAAGGCAATCATTCCATATGCTTTCTTGACTACCTTATTCACTTGTGTTGCCACCTTCAAAGATCTGTGGACCTGCCCGCCTTGATATATCCGACTTTCTATATTCCTAAGAGTTTTACCATTTACGGTATATTTCCCTCTATGTTTGACCTACCATAGAGTCATAGAATTTACAGTGCAGAAGGGGGCCATTTGGCCCATCGAGTCTGCACCGGCCCTTGGAAGAGAACCCTACTCAAGCCCATGCCTCCACTCTATCCCCGTTGCCCAGTAACCCCACTTAACCTTTTTGGACACTAAGGGCAATTCAGCATGGCCAATCCACCTAACCCACATGTCTTTGGACTGTGGGAGGAATCCAGAGCACCCAGAGGAAACCCACGCAGACACCAAAATGCATTACCTCACATTTTTCCGGATTAAACTTCATTTGCCATTTCTCTGCCCAAGTCTCCAACCTATCTATGTCCTGCTGTATCTTCTGACAATCCTCAACACTATCTGCTACTCCACCAACCTTGGTGTCATCCGCAAACTTACTAATCGGACCGGCTACATTTTCCTCCAAATCGTTTATGTACACTACAAACAACAGAGGCCCAAGCACAGGCCCCTGTGGAACACCACTAGTCACAATCTTCCATTTAGAAAAACACCCTTCTACTACTACCCTTTACCTCCTGTGACCGAACCAGTTCTGTATCCATCTTGCCACTTCTTCTCTGATCCCGTGTGACTTCGCCTTTTGTACCAGTCTGCAATGAGGCACCTTGTCAAAGGCTTTACTGAAGTCCATGTAAACAACATCCACCGCCTTCCCCATATCAATCATCTTTGGCACCTCCTCAAAAAAACTCAATAAAGTTAGTGAGGCATGACCTCCCCTTCACAAAACCGTGAAGTCTAATGAGTCCATTTGTTTCCAAATGGGTATAAATCCTGTCGCTGAGAATTCTCTCCAATAATTTACCTACTACCAATGTGAGGCTTACCGGTCTATAGTTTCCAGGATTATCCCTGCTACCTTTCTTAAGCAGCAGTACCACATTAGCTATTCTCCAGTCTTCTGTGATCTCACCTGTAGCCAATGAGGATACAAAGATGTCAGTCAAGGCCCCAACAATTTTCACCTTTGCTTCCCTCCGTATTCTGGGATAAATCCCATCTGGCCCGGAGACTTATCTATCTTAATATATTTTAAAAGACCCAATACTTGCGCCTTTTCAATGTGTTAACATGATCTAGACTGTCCACACACCCTACCCAAGAATCATCTTCCACAAAGCCCCTTTCTTTGGTGAACACTGATGCAAAGTACTCATTTAGTACCTCGCCCATTTCCTCTGGCTCAAAACATAGATTCCCCCCCACTGTCCTTAAGTGGTCCAATCCTTGCCCTGGCCACCCTCTTGCATTTTACATATGAGTAAAAAGCTTTGGGATTCACCTTAATCCTATTTGCCTAGGACTTTTCATGACCCCTCCTAGCCCTTCTAATTTCCCGCTTCAGTACCTTCCTACTTTCTTTATACTCCTCAAGAGTTTCAACTGTCCCCATCCTTCTAGACCGTACAAAAGTCTCCTTTTTCTTTTTGACAAGGTTCACAATATCCCTTGTTATCCAAGGCTCCCTAAACTTCCCATACTTATCCTTCGTTCTTTCAGGAACATGACTTTCCTGAAAATCATAATCAACATAGGTGCCGGAATGTGACGACTAGGGGCTTTTCACAGTAACTTCATTGCAGTGTTAATATAAGCCTACTTGTGACAATAAACATTATTATTATTATAAAGCTGGGAATGATTCTCTATGGGATAAAAATATATAAATTAATTTTTAAAATGAAATAGAAAAGGAAAGTACATTAAAATAGAACTATGTTTATCTTTTAAAAGCCCAGGGATTTCATATCTAAATTAGCTTAATTTAGTAAAGAAAGCAGAAAATACTTTGGGAGATATTTGTCCCACATTTGTGATGGATGCTCAGAACCCACACGATCTGCTGAAGTGTGGGTCGTTAAAAGTGAAATTCCCAAATACTTTGCACCTGTTGAAATATGACTGCCAACTAGTCATAGGCAGTCTGGGAGATCAGCAATAGCGGTCAAGAAATTTCCAGATTGTCATTAAATTCCATCATGTGGCTAGCACTGTTGCTTCACAGCGCCAGGGACCCCAGTTCAGTTCCCAGCTTGGGTCACTGTCTGTGCGGAGTCTGCACGTTCTCCCCGTGTCTGCGTGGGTTTCCTCCGGGTGCTCTGGTTTCCTCCCACAAGTCCCAAAAGACATGCTTGTTCGGTGAGTTGGACATTCTGAATTCTCCTTCAGTGTGTACAAACAGGCGCCGGAGTGTGACAACTAGGGGATTTTCACAGTACCTTCATTGCAGTATTAACGTAAGCCTACTTGAGACCCTAACGAAGATTATTATTATCATTATTGCCCTTCAGAGAAGGAAATCTGAAGTCTAGTCTGTATGTGACTTCAGACCCATTCCAGACCAATGGCAATGTGATTGTCTCTTACTTACTTTTAAATTTAGAGTACCCAATTCATTTTTTTGTTCAATTAAGGGGCAATTTAGTGTGGCCAATCCACTCATGCTGCACATCTTTTTGGGTTGTGGGGGTGAGACTCACACAGACACGGGGAGAATGTGCAAACTCCACACAGACAGTGACCAGGGGCCGGGATTGAACCCGGGTCCTCGGCGCCGTGAGGCAGTAGTGCTAATCACTACATCACCATGTTGCCCTTGTGATTAACTCTTAACTGCTTTCTGAAATGGCCTAACAAGCCACTCACTCAGTTGTCTGAAGGGCATTTGGGGATGGGCAGTATATGTTAAGCTTGCCAGTGATGCCAGAGCCCTGAATTGATTGAAAAAAGAGAGTTGCACCACACTAGGAACTGAATTGGGACAGACAAAACTCATTCTCTTGAAGGGGAGTTTTACGAATCTAGACACCTAGCATGGATCATTGCTCGCTGAAGAAGTTTCTGTAACAATCAGGAGAGAACTTTCCCTACAAATCTCTCATCAGTGAATAATCCCTAGTCTCAAAGGTGAAGGGGGACATGGTTATCATTTACTTAGAAATACTGAGCACATTAAAAGCAATATAATTCCTGAAGTATCCAGGGTTAGCAGCTTGATCAGGTATTAACAGTGCCAGCCAATTAAGAGACTTCACCAATACTTCCATTTAAATGGAAATGCTTAAAAGATAGGCAGCACGGTGGTTCGCACTGCTGCCTCATAGTTCCAGGGACCCGGCTTCAATTCCGGCCTCAGGTGACTGCCTGTGTGGAGTTTGCACTTCCCCCGTGTCTGCGTGGCTTTTCTCCGGGTACTCCGGTTTCCTCCCACAATCCAAATATGTATAGGTTAGATGGATTGGCCATGATAAAGTTCCCCTTAGTGCCCAAAAGGTTAGGTGGAGTTACTGGGGTATGGGGATCGGGTGGAGGCATGGGCTTACGTAGGGTGCTCTTTCCAAGGGCCGGTGTAGACTCTATGGGCCGAATGGCCTCCTGCCTTCAGGCAAAAAAATGTTATGGTTATTTTATCATTTATTTTGCTTTGCGATGTCTTAGCAGTTAAATCAACGTGGTTCATGTTTTTGTGAATTGTGTCGACACAGAGGTGTTCCTGAATCAGTGATTTTGAGCTGTAGTATTTTAAGCTGTTGCTGTAACGTAACCAAAGCTAGAGTAGGAAACGTTTATTCTGTGATGGAATAATGAATTTTGGTTGTGTGGATTGACCGCTGCCTGTCTGTTTTGGATGCTGAGTGCAATAAGACTCTCCCACAGCTCCTCAGCTTTTGGAAATGTTGTCCATGTTGCCAAACAACCCATCGTATACCACATGCAACGTAGTATACAGAACTTTGGGAAGCATTCTTTCGGTAACGACTTTCTCTTCAGTTGGAGTGTGGGCCCAGTATCTGTGTGTACTTTGAGGGAATGTCATTGCACTCCTACGGATGTCGAAAGCATTGGAGTCGGCCTGGTGACCCAGAGTTGGTGTAATACCAATGTTAGAGGCGGGCCAAAGTTCATTGTGTGGCTAACCACAAAGAATAAAAAATGAGTAAGGGAGATCTTTAATGTACTCTGTAATATGTTTCCCAATTGCTTCCCAGTCAATCCCTAAAGGAAAATCCTAGTCTTAACCACCTGACAGAGAACAAAGAAGTAAAATCACTCTCAGGGCTATCATTTTTTTGTTTTTAAAATAAATTTAGAGTACCCAATTCATTTTTTCCAATTAAGGGGCAATTTAGCGTGGCCAATCCACCTATCCTGCACATCTTTGGGTTGTGGGGGCGAAACCCACACAGACACAGGGAGAACGTGCAAACTCCACACGGACAGTGACCCAGGGCCGACTCCCAGGGCAATCATGAAGGAGTTGCCTGGAAAATCGCCATCTTTATATTAAAAAAAAGCAAGTGGGTCAGAAACACAGAAACTCTCTTTCTGGACCTGTAACGTTGAATAGATTGGCTCAGCTGGAACTAAATCTGAATAATCAAATGTTTGATGTAGCCTAAACTCTAGTTTCCCATTGATTGATTTTTAATTATCATTTCCACATTCCCCCCCACCTCAACCACACCACTCTACTTCTAATTTTTATTCAATTTTTCCAAAGCTTGTTTCTTTCGGTACAGCTTTAATTTGTCATCATGATCCTCAGCATCAGAGGAAAAACAGCGCAAGTGTTTGAGCAATTGGAATTGATAAAGTAAGGCAGTGAGTAACCTCATTGTAAGGCAGATAGATGTGGACAAAGTGGCAAAACAATGTTTTTGTTGATTTTTAAAATTACTCTTGCGATATTAAAGTGAAGGGTCAAAGTCCATTTTGTGGGCGGCCACAAAGACTAAAAAACAAAGGAAATCTGGAAGCCCTGATTGGGTGGGGTTAAATTTGGGTTATAAATGCCTGGAGTTGTGAGAGGAAGGAAAGGTGGAAGGAGCTAAGAATTTCCATTGTTCTAATGATTTAACAAATATATATTGGAGGACAACGAAATGCATCTCATTTCATCACAAACTGAGGACTGAGTTAGCAAAGGTGGCACCGTCAGCAGTTTGACAGGATGTAGTCACGAATGGTCGAAACTTTAATGGTGAAACTCGATTGACAGAATAAACCTCAGGGGGAAACCTCGGGGGGGGGAAACGGTGACGGTGTCCTGTTATTGATAACTTAGTTTATTATAAATATTATAAAGCACATCTGTTAAACCTCACAAGCTTTACTGTTTCAATTGATTATGTCATTCAAAGTGGTGTATGCCCAGCTTGGTCTGG
Source organism: Scyliorhinus torazame (assembly GCF_047496885.1). NCBI lineage: Eukaryota > Metazoa > Chordata > Chondrichthyes > Carcharhiniformes > Scyliorhinidae > Scyliorhinus > Scyliorhinus torazame. The sequence goes on along the minus strand of NC_092712.1, from coordinate 115,505,825 downwards.
TAACACATCTCTTTGTTGCACAGTCATTTCTTAGAGAGAGTTGAAAATATAGCTTGTTGTCCATCAAAAAGGATATTACATTTTCCTAGTCGGAACTTCACAGTATCGGGTTTGTGGCTGGCTTTTCATTTGCTGCATTGGTGATTAGCCAGTTTAGAGGGCGTTGCTGTCAGTGCAGTAGGAAGTGATTGGCAGCAGACCAGGAACAGGCTTGTTCAGCACACAGTATATTTCTGTCCGCTGCCAATAAATCATAAATGTCGCTAAATGTTTCTGTTTAACTGACACATAAGAGCTCCATTTTATGCAGCCCATTGTGGAAACCATGACAACAAGGTCTACTGATTCACGGGAGAGACTCTGCGTCTGTCTCCCAGCAGTCAGAAAACGTTGCCCGAGTAAGAAGGGACTGACATGGGATTTTTGGCTGCTGGTGGGATGTCAATTAGGCTCATTAATGTAGTGGTGGCTCAGAGATTAAATGGAGGCCGCACAGGTCTCCTGTGTCCTCTGAACCGTCCAGCAAAGTCATGTTGGGTTTGCCAGTGATTTCCCGGAAAGTGGGGCGCGGGTCTCGCTGTTGGACACTCCTGTGCCCAATTGACGAACCTGATATCGGGAAATAGGCGCTGCTGCAAGCCACACCCCTTGTCTCTGACACCCAGCAACCCCCCATCCTACCTTCAATCACTTATAACCTGGGTTCCTCCACGATCCTAGGTGTCTGGTTGACAGCTCTCCGTGGGTGCAACACCCGCCGCTGGTGACCTTAACCATGGGAAAAGTCCAGTGGCTTCTGTGGGGAGCCAAGGAGGGCAATAGCCATCTTTGCTCACTGGCAAAGAGACCGGGGGCTTTGGGATTTCCGCCCCTGTGCTGGGTGGGGGGACTCTCGGTTGGGGATGGGAGACCCTCCGCAGGGGTGGGTCAACATAGGAGGGTTGGGGGGGGGGGGGGGCGGTAACCAGGGGAACATCTGCTTGCAGCACCACCATGCCAACCCCTGGATCTTTGTCCGTTCCGGGGGCAACACTTGTCCCTGCCCGTCTGCCACAATGAGCAACCATAACCCCCACCAACTGCCGAGGCCTCTGGCTGTGCCGCTGAAGGTTATTGCTGATAGAGAATTGGCAGTCATGGCTAGGTGAGCACTTCACATATCCCAAGTGGATTCCTGTGGTTGCCCCGCCCCTCCCCTCGCCTCGTGGCTTCAGTGATCCTCAACGTGCCTAACCCTGCTCACTCCACCACTACTTCTAGGTGTTTCCCCAGGATGCATATCTGGGGTGGAGGAAGCCAGCTGCCTACCACATCCCATGGCCATGACGGGCGTCCTCTGGGGGCTGTGGGGGCCCCAGCGCACTTGTCGATGGCACATGCATAGCCATGCCGCGCTGTCCCGTGTGCTGACTTTGAGACGCAGCCTCGTCAGAGGAGTGGAACTCGGGGGAGCTGGTGGCCACTGTCACCACTCCCTGGGACAGTCCGGGTTGACAATCAGCACCCCTCCTCCCGGTCGGTGGCTATCGGACCCTGGGGTTCACCTTGGGATGGAGGGGCAGCTGGTTCAGGACCCGGCTGCTCCTGAATCATCTGGCTCTGCCAGCCCTGGTGGTTCCCCATGCTCAGCACCATAGTATCGACGCCCTCTGCAATGCTCCTCGATGATCGGGCCGTGTTCTGCAGTGCCTCGGCAATGCCCACCTGCAACTGGGATGAGCTCTACTGTGCCACGGCCACACCCATCTGAGAGCGGGTCATGTCCCACAGAACCTCATCGAGGTCTGCCTGGTACTGGGTCGCACCCCCCAGCGAGTTGGACATTGTGCCGAGACCCTCAGCCATGGCTGTCACCGGTTGCGTGACGCCTTGGACACCTTCACTAATGGTGCCTATGTCGCACACCAGACTCTCCACTGCGGTCGCCCCCCTAGCAGTGTTGACCTCCGTGCCATGTATTGCCGGTGACATCTCCTGCGCCCGTATCCTCTGGGACTCCTCCAAGCAGCTATGGATCTGCTGGAGTGACACTAACATCTCCCCTGAATGTCCCGGCTGCATCCTAATGTCTCAATCAGCTCCGGGTAACACTGTACCAGAGGCTCAGCATCAGGCTGGGACCCAGCAGATGGCCGATTGCTGTCTCACCTGGGGGTTCCTGCCACTACCTGATGTGCATCATTAGCAGCGTGTCGCTCACTAGATTGTACGCCCGTAGCCTGACCACCACCTGCGCTGGTGGAGGGTGGGGATGACAGCTGTGCCGCGACTTTAACAATTGGATCCTCTGAGCTCTCCTCCGAGGTGGTCTCCTGGGAGGTAAGAGAGGGGGGCACCCGGGATGGGCTGGTGCCGTCGGCTGGAGGGCCTGCTGGAGAATGGGCATGTGGTCAGTGCGAGGGATGGGTCAGTCAGTAAGGCAATAATAACTCACATTTGACAGGTCCTCCGGGTGGAGCTCGATGGTTCTTCACCTCTGCAGCGTCCGCCAGCCTCCGCGTGGGTGACCAGCCTGTCCTCGGCCACACCGGTCACCTCCAGGTCATGCTCCTCGAAGAAGGTGAGGATTCTTACATCCTGCACCCCTCCACCAATCTGGGCCCTCACCCGACGATTATGGGAGAGCTTTTCCTGAGGGGGCACAGAAAGGTCATCGCTAGCCACACACGTGGTTCACAGTGGTGGGAGGGGGGGTTGAAGAGGGAGGGTTGGGGGTCGCATAGGGAGTTGGGGGGTGGATGCTCCCTTGGGGGGGGTTGGTTGGTGTCATTCGTACTACCCAGTGTAGGTCGTAGACCTTTTTCCGGCACTGAAGGCCAGCCCTCCTGGTCACACTCCCTAAGCTGACAGCTGCCACCACCACATCCCAGGCAGACCTGGCTGCCCTGTGGCTGACTCTCCTGGACCCTAGGGGAACAGGACATCCCTCCTGGCCCCCATGGTGTCTAGCAGCCTCCCCAGATCTGCGACCCCGAATCTTGGGGCTGGTCTCCTCGACACCATTATTGTGGGCTGGCTGGGCAGTGCAGCTTAGGTGCTGCTTGACCTTGTTAGTGGGGGCCTGGCGAGCGCGATCCTGGCGAATCAGCTGGCGAGCCTTCATTTGTGGCGAGAAGCCCGTGGGGCCTTGTTAAGTGGATCAATTAACGTGGAATTGAGTTGCCGGCCTCGCTGGGCCAAGCGCTGGGAAACTCACAACAATTCCCATTCTCTACCACACTTAGAAATTTGTCTGGAGAATTGCGCCGATCGTAAATAGGAGCAGGAATAGGTCATTTTCCTTCTGAGCCTGATTCGCTATTTGATATGATCATGGCTGATTCTCCAACGCCCGCACTCGCCCCACAATGATTTTTTTTTTAAATTCCAATTAAGGGGAAATTTAGTGGGGCCAATCCACCTACCCTGCACATCTTTGGGTTGTGTGGGTGAGACCCCACAGATACTGGGAGAATGTTCAAACTCCACACGGACAGTGACCGGGGGCCGGGTTCGAACCCAGGGCCGGGATCAAAATTGGGTCCTCGGTGCTGAGAGGCAGCAGTGTTGATCACCGCCATTGTGCCGCCCAATTCTTTCACAATGATAATGTGCACATTGCTTATGGGTGTTGATGTGGCATGAACACACTGGTGACTGATGCACTGATAACCTTGATATTTGAGACAGAAAATTCATGTATCCTGTGCTCTCTGATAATCTTTATTGTCACAAGTAGTCTTACATTAACACTGCAATGATATTACTGTGAAAATCCCCCAGGCACCACATTCCAGTGCCTGTTAGGGCACACGGGGAGAGAATTCAGAATGTCCAAATTACCTAACAGCACGTCTTTCGGGAATTGTGGGAGGAAACCGGAGCACTCGAAGGAAACCCACGCAGACACAAGGACAGTGACCCAAGCCAGGAATCAAACCTGGGACATTGGTACTGTAAAGCAGCAGTTCTAACCACTGAGCTACCGTGCCACCCATACCATAAGCACACCTCCCTGACCTCCATCCTGTTTTGGGGACCTCTGCCCTCGTGGACAACCAGCAAGGCGTTTGCCTGTGCCTTGGGCTAGTTTGCATGGTTTCAGCAGTGCCTGTCGGGGAATAGTGTCTCTAAACTTTGCTTTTACCACCGTAAGCTTATGTTTCTGACCTATGGTTTGTGAGGCGTTTTCTTTTTGAGTGTTTGCTGCACATTGATACACAATGGTACTACTTTCAAGATGTGGAGATGCCGGCGTTGGACTGGGGACACTACTACTTTCAAGGACTGAGCGGTGGTGATGGTGGATTTCTGCACAATTCAGAAGGCTGACCGCAAAGAAACTGTTTCCTTCACTTAAACTCGTAAATATCCCAGGGAAGATTTTATTGTCCTTGGAAAGAGTTGTGGCTTTGTGAGTGAAGCCTTCTCCCACCAATTGCTTGTTGAGCTCAAATTTAGAGGTTTACAGGATTGCAGCCCCAGCTGGAGAAAGAGAATGATTGTCAGCTCAAAACAAAATTCAGACGGATGAAAGTTGAATTCTAAGTACAATTTGTTTGTAGGGGAACAGCAAGTGTTTTCTTTCTAGTGGGTAGAGATCATCAGGATTATTTCAGGCCCTTATAGCCAGCTTCCAGAGAAAGTGTTTCCCCATCTGCATGGACTGGATTTGATTCAAAATCTTAGAGGCGAAAGGCCAGTGGGATAATTTACTGCGCACCAAAAATCTCCCTGGCTTTTTTGGATTTGAAATGAAATGAAAATCGCTTATTGTCACAAGTAGGCTTCAAATGAAGTTACTGTGAAAAGCCCCTAGTCGCCACATTCCGGCGCCTGTTCGGGGAGGCTGGTACGGGAATTGAACCGTGCTGCTGGCCTGCCTTGGTCTGTTTTCAAAGCCAGCGATTTAGCCCTGTGCTAAATAGCCCCAGCACATTTAACATTTATTTAATATTTAAAGACGTTACTGTGGTTGGTTAACTTCTGTCTTGATTTCCTTTTCTCAAGAGTACCTCATGCATTAATGCTATGGGTAAGAAATAGAAATTAGGCATTTCTTTATCATTCAGGTTGGGCAAAATTGTAGCACAGTATTAAAGGTCAGCAGGGATTAATTATTAAACAGATCTACACAAGGACATCAAGCACTGTCAATAACATAAGAGGTTAAATTATTTGAACAGTCGACCACTGAAGGAGCTGCTCAGCCCTCATTGCTATCTCTTGACATTCTGGTGATTGGCCTTTCTGAACTTTTGATTTGTTTTGACTGTTGGTTAACTGTTGTAAAAGCCTGTTAAAGGGGTTCATTTGAATAGATTGACCTCGATGTTAACCTTCCCCACAATGGGCAGGAGAGATCAGGAATAGAGGGAAGGTTAAGCCATCAAATGCATCCACCGTACATGCAGCAGTGGGTGTCAGGGTATCCAAGTGTCCCACTGTGGAGGGTGAGGCATATTAGCACCACAACCACATTACAATTAAGAACCGGATTTAAAATTTGCTTTTGCCATGTGGGATTCTCCGGCATCTGCAAACCTGCCAGTGAAAGCTTCTGGTTCCACAGGTTCCCCATGAACCAGGATGAGCAGGGGTACTCCCCCCTCCCCCACCATCTCCCTGTCACTTATGGACTCCCTTTCCTCATCGCAATTGCCACCCTCCTCTGCCACTTAAGCCTCAATGTTTTATGCCCATCTCTACTGTAATGTCCCTCACCTCATGATTGCTATGGATCATCCTTAGTATCACTGAATGCAGCTTCCTATTGCTGGTTTTCCCTCTGGCCACTAACCAGTCTGCTAACTTGACCGCTGGTGTGTGGCGAAATGGCCAAAACCAGTTGATGAGGTTTTGCTATGAGGTTTGACAGGGCCTCTGTGTCCCAGGCCTTGCCAGGCCCTCAGCTGCTTTTTGTTTCCCTGTTTTCTCTAAGGCATCTCATTTCAGTTGACGGTGAAGAAGGAGCAGCTCTGTCAGATGTTGCCCATTGGGAGTAAAAATGATTAATTTGGGTTTTCAGCATAGCTCTTTTGGCATCTCAGTGTCCTGTACGCGTCACTGCTATTCATCATAAATGTCACACCTAACACTTCTGATTGGGAAAGAATTTCAGTGGTGTAAGCCAGCATATTTCCAGTTGTGTCTCGTGTCACATTTTTGACCATACAAATGTTTTATGAAGTGTACCTGATTTGATTTGATTAATTATTGTCACATGTATTATTATACAGTGAAAAATATTGTTTCTTGCATGCTGTACAAGCAATGCATACCGTACATAGGGAAGGAAGGAGAGACTGCAGAATATAATGTTACAGTTATAGCAAGGTGTAGAGAAAAGATCAATTTAATACGAGGTAGGTCCATTCAAAAGTCTGATGGCAGTAGGGAGGAAGCTGTTCTTGAGTCGGTTGGTACGTGACCTCAAACTTTGGTATCTTTTTCCTGATGTAAGAAAGTGGAAGAGAGTATGTCCGGGGTGGGCGGGGTCCTTAATTATGCTGACTGCCTTTCTGAGGCAGTGGGAATTATAGATAGAGTCAATGGATGGGAGGCTGGTTTGCGTGATGGACTGGGCTACATTCACGACCTTTTGTAGTTTCCTGCGGCCTTGGGCAGAGCAGGCTCCATACCAGGCTGTGATACAACCAGAAAGAATGCTTTCAATGGTGCATCTGTAAATGTTGGTGAGGGTCGAGCTGACATGCCAAATTTCCTTAGTCTTCTGAGAAAGTAGCGTCGTTGGTGGGCTTTCTTAATTATAGTGTCGGCATGGGGGGACCAGGACAGGTTATTGGTGATCTGTACACCTAAAAACCTGAAGCTCTCTACCCTTTCTACTTCGTTCCCATTGATGGAGACATGTTCATTGAGGGGCATGTTCTCCACTACGCTTCCTGAGGTCGATGATAATCTCCTTCGTTTTGTTGACATCGAGGGAGAGATTATTGTCGTCGCACCAGTTCACCAGATTCTCTATCTCATTCCTGTACTCTGTCTCGTCATTGTTTGAAATCCGACCCACTACGGTGGTGTCATCAGCAAATTTGAAAATCGAGTTGGGGGGGAATTTGGCCACACAGTCATAGATGTATAAGGAGTATAGTATAGTATAGGTATATAGTATATATACCAGAGTTAAATGTCTATACATTGAAAAGAATCATCCATCTTCATTAGGCCTGACACTTGTTTTCCGTTTGGGTTGTTCACCATCTATCGTCCTGTCTAACTGTATAAAAATTCATTCATTTGACCAATATATATATAGATAAACAAGAATTGAAAATCCTATGTCGAATTAAGCATTGCAGATCGAGATGATAGGATCTTTCACAACGTTGAGGACACTGGTTCGATCCCAGCCCCGGGTCACTATCCGTGTGGAGTCTGCATATTAAGTACTAGAGTGTAATGTTTAAAAGATCCAAAAGTAAACTGGTATGTTTCGGATGATCGTTTAGGAAAAAGAATGTTGCTCCGCATTCACTGCCCTCCATTGCCTGCTCCTCAGTATGAAAAATGCCTTGCACCACATTCGGTGAGAATATGATCTGCAAGTCATTAGAATGGGGTTGTACATGGAATCATGTTACTGTTGTATAAGCTGCAGCAACGTTATCCGGCAATATGAACACCTTTGTAATGCTAACCAGTCATGTTTAGGCTGTCAACAAAATCTGTGACTGTCCATTTTAAAATGAATTACTGTCATGTCTCTGCCCACTTTCTCCCATCTTTCGGTCCTGATTTTTTTGCCAGGTTAAAGTTCTGGTACCTCACTCAATCATGGAATCCCTACAGTGCAAAGGAGGCCACTCGGTCCATCGAGTCTGCACTGACCCTCTAAAAGAGCATCCTACCTAGGCCCACGCCCCAAGCCTAGACCCGTAACCCCACCTAACCTGCACGTCTTTGGACTGTAGGAGGAAACCAGAGCACCCGGAGGAAACCCACACAGTCACCGAAGGCTTGAATTGAACCTGTGTCCCTGGTGCTGTGAGGCAGCAGTGCTAACCACTGTGCCACCATGCCACCCCCATTGTTCCAATGTTCCATGCTTTCTCGGCAATCGTAGGTTTTCAAACTGTAGTTCAGTCAAAGATATTGCATCAGAGCTAGAAAAATGTTTGATGTAACAGGTTTTAAGCAAATACAAAAACAGGGGAGGAGCACTGGAGTAAAGAAAATGAAGCAAGGTTCTTTGTTCTTGTGGAAATAGAAGATATTAAATGATAATGGGGGTATTGGTGCAAGAGACGAGATAGTAATGGAAAAGTACAAAAAAATGTATAGAGGAGATGTTTTTTTTTTTTTAAATGTACTTTATTACAAACATGTATCAAAACAGGTTCCAGCAAATACACACAGACGGGAAACATACTTCCCAACAATCAACAATACAGTCTGTACCGATTTTCACCCTCTCTTCTCTATCTCTCTCTTTTCCCCCCCTAACGACGAACAGTTCCTCAAACACGGTCGCAAACATCCCCCACCTTTTCTCAAAACCCCCCTGCAGAGCCCCTTAACTTATACTTTATCTTCTCTAACTGCAGGAAGTCGTACAGGTCACCCAACCCAGCCACTACCTCCGGTGACGATGCTGACCGCCACTCCAGCACAATTCGCCGCCGTGCAATCAGAGAGGCAAAGGCCAAGACATCAGCCTTCCTCCTCTCCATGAGCTCCGGCTTCGCTGAAACCCCAAATATCGCCACCAAAAGGTCCGGGTCCACCTCCTCCTCCTCCACTATCTTGGCCAAGATAGGAGATTTTGTGGGAGCGTGAGAGACTCACATTTGGTATGTTGCCTCCCAGGTGCAAGGGTACGTGATGTCTTGGATCGTGTTTTCCGGGTCCTTAAGGGGGAGGGGGAGCAGCCCCAAGTCGTGGTCCACATTGGCACTAACGACATAGGTAGGAAAGGGGACAAGGATGCCAGGCAGGCTTTCAGGGAGCTAGGATGGAAGCTCAGAACTAGAACAAACAGAGTTGTTATCTCTGGGTTGTTGCCCGTGCCACGTGATAGTGAGATGAGGAATAGGGAGAGAGAGCAATTAAACACGTGGCTACAGGGATAGTGCAGGCGGGAGGGATTCAGATTTCTGGATAACCGGTGCTCTTTCTGGGGAAGGTGGGACCTCTACAGACAGGATGGTCTACATCTGAACCTGGGGGGGAGATTTGTTAGTGCTCTTTGGGGGGGTTTAAACTAATGCAGCAGGGGCATGGGAACCTGGATTGTTGTTTTAGGGTAAGGGAGAATGAGAGTATAGAGGTCAGGAGCACAGATTAGACGTCGCAGGAGGGGGCCAGTGTTCAGGTAGGTGGTTTGAAGTGTGTCTATTTCAATGCCAGGAGTATACGAAATAAGGTAGGGGAACTGGCAGCATGGGTTGGTACCTGGGACTTCGATGTTGTGGCCATTTCGGAGACATGGATAGAGCAGGGACAGGAATGGATGTTGCATGTTCCGGGGTTTAAGTGTTTTAGTAAGCTCAGAGAAGGAGGCAAAAGAGGGGGAGGTGTGGCGCTGCTAGTCAAGAGCAGTATTACGGTGGCGGAGAGGATGCTAGATGGGGACTCATCTTCCGAGGTAGTATGGGCTGAGGTTAGAAACAGGAAAGGAGAGGTCACCCTGTTGGGAGTTTTCTATAGGCCTCCAAATAGTTCGAGGGATGTAGAGGAAAGAATGGCGAGGATGATCCTGGATAAGAGCGAAAGTAACAGGGTAGTTATTATGGGAGACTTTAACTTTCCAAATATTGACTGGAAAAGATATAGTTCAAGTACATTAGATGGGTCGTCTTTTGTACAGTGTGTGCAGGAGGGTTTCCTGACACAATATGTTGACAGGCCAACAAGAGGCGAGGCCACGTTGGATTTGGTTTTGGGTAATGAACCAGGCCAGGTGTTGGATTTGGAGGTAGGAGAGCACTTTGGGGACAGTGACCACAATTCGGTGACGTTTACGTTAATGATGGAAAGGGATAAGTATACACCGCGGGGCAAAAGGTATAGCTGGGGGAAGGGCGATTATGATGCCATTAGATGTGACTTGGGGGGGATAAGGTGGAGAAGTAGGCTGCAAGTGTTGGGCACACTGGATAAGTGGAGCTTGTTCAAGGATCAGCTACTGCGTGTTCTTGATAAGTATGTACCGGTCAGGCAGGCAGGAAGGCGTAGAGCGAGGGAACCGTGGTTTACCAAAGAAGTGGAATCTCTTGTTAAGAGGAAGAAGGAGGCCTATGTGAAGATGAGGTGTGAAGTTTCAGTTGGGGCGATGGATAGTTACAAGGTAGCGAGGAAGGATCTAAAGAGAGAGCTAAGACGAGCAAGGAGGGGACATGAGAAGTATTTGGCAGGAAGGATCAAGGAAAACCCAAAAGCTTTCTATAGGTATGTCAGGAATAAGCGAATGACTAGGGAAAGAGTAGGACCATTCAAGGACAGGGATGGGAAGTTGTGCGTGGAGTCTGAAGAGATAGGAGAGATACTAAATGAATATTTTTCGTCAGTATTCACTCAGGAAAAAGAAAATATTGTGGAGGAGAATGCTGAGACCCAGGCTATTAGAATAGATGGCATTGAGGTACGTAGGGAAGAGGTGTTGGCAATTCTGGACAGGCTGAAAATAGATAAGTCCCCGGGGCCTGATGGGATTTATCCTAGGATTCTCTGGGAAGCCAGGGAAGAGATTGCTGGGCCTTTGGCTTTGATTTTTATGTCATCATTGGCTACAGGAATAGTGCCAGAGGACTGGAGGATAGCAAATGTGGTCCCTTTGTTCAAAAAGGGGAGCAGAGACAACCCCGGCAACTATAGACCGGTGAGCCTCACGTCTGTAGTGGGTAAAGTCTTGGAGGGGATTATAAGAGACAAGATTTACAATCATCGAGATAGGAATAATATGATCAGGGATAGTCAGCATGGCTTTGTGAAGGGTAGGTCATGCCTCACAAACCTTATCGAGTTCTTTGAGAAGGTGACTGAACAGGTAGACGAGGGTAGAGCAGTTGATGTGGTGTATATGGATTTCAGTAAAGCGTTTGATAAAGTTCCCCACGGTAGGCTATTGCAGAAAATACGGAGGCTGGGGATTGAGGGAGATTTAAAGATGTGGATCAGAAATTGGCTAGCTGAAAGAAGACAGAGGGTGGTGGTTGATGGGAAATGTTCAGAATGGAGTTCAGTTACAAGTGGCGTACCACAAGGATCTGTTCTGGGGCCGTTGCTGTTTGTCATTTTTATCAATGACCTAGAGGAGGGCGCAGAAGGGTGGGTGAGTAAATTTGCAGACGACACTAAAGTCGGTGGTGTTGTCGATAGTGTGGAAGGATGTAGCAGGTTACAGAGGGATATAGATAAGCTGCAGAGCTGGGCTGAGAGGTGGCAAATGGAGTTTAATGTAGAGAAGTGTGAGGTGATTCACTTTGGAAGGAATAACAGGAATGCGGAATATTTGGCTAATGGTAAAGTTCTTGGAAGTGTGGATGAGCAGAGGGATCTAGGTGTCCATGTACATAGATCCCTGAAAGTTGCCACCCAGGTTGATAGGGTTGTGAAGAAGGCCTATGGAGTGTTGGCCTTTATTGGTAGAGGGATTGAGTTCCGGAGTCAGGAGGTCATGTTGCAGCTGTACAAAACTCTGGTACGGCCGCATTTGGAGTATTGCGTACAGTTCTGGTCACCGCATTATAGGAAGGACGTGGAGGCTTTGGAGCGGGTGCAGAGGAGATTTGTAAGGATGTTGCCTGGTATGGAGGGAAAATCTTATGAGGAAAGGCTGATGGGCTTGAGGTTGTTTTCGTTGGAGAGAAGAAGGTTAAGAGGAGACTTAATAGAGGCATACAAAATGATCAAGGGGGTTGGATAGGGTGGACAGTGAGAGCCTTCTCCCGCGGATGGAAATGGCTGGCACGAGGGGACATAGCTTTAAACTGAGGGGTAATAGATTTAGGTCAGAGGTAGGATCTTTACGCAAAGAGTAGTGAGGCCGTGGAATGCCCTACCTGCAACAGTAGTGAACTCGCCAACATTGAGGGCGTTTAAAAGTTTATTGGATAAACATATGGATGATAATGGCATAGTGTAGGTTAGATGGCTTTTGTTTCGGTGCAACATCGTGGGCCGAAGGGCCTGTACTGCGATGTATCATTCTATGTTCTATGTTCTAAGACCCAGAATCTTCCCAATTTCTCGCAACCCCAGAACATGTGTGTGTGATCCGCTGGCCCCCGCCCACACCTCTCACACTCATCTGCTACTCCCTGAAAGAACCCACTCATTCTCACCCGAGCCATATGCACCCTGTGCACCACCTTAAACTGTATCAAGCTCATCCTTGCACAAGAGGAGGTTCTGTTTACCCTGCACAGTGCCTCACTCCATACTCTCCAATTGATCTCCCCTCCCAACTCCACTTCCCATTTTTCCTTGATCTTCACCACCCGCTCGCCTCCCTGCTCCCCAGCCACTTGTGTATATATCCCCAATTCTTCCCTCCCCTTCCACATCCAGAAGCAGCAGTCATTCCTGCAGGGTGTATCCCAACAACCTAGGGAACCCCCTCCTGACCTTTCGTGCAAAGCCCCTAACCTGCAGGTACCTGAACTCACTCCCCCCTTGGCAGCTCTACCCTCTCCCTTAGCTCCTCTAGACTGGCGTACCCTTCCTCCAAATACAAATCCCTCACCTTGACCAGCCCCACTCCCTCTACCTTCTGTATACACTATCCATCCTCCTCTCTCTTTCTCCCCCCCCCCCCCGGGCTCAAACCCATGATTCTCGCACAGCGGCGTTAGCACCGACATCCCTTCCACCCTAAAATGCCTCCTCAGCTGATTCCATATCTTCACCATGGACTGCACCACTGGGCTCCCTGAATAGCTACTCAGAGCCATTGGCAATACTGCCGTCACCATTGCCCTCAAACTAGACCCCTTACAAGATTCCTCCTCCCACTCTACCCCTTCTCCTTCCCACCACCGCCACACCTTGCCATATAGAGGAGATGTAAATGGTATTGGCAGAATCATCACCAACAGCTATTGTCCAAAAACAAATAAAAAACACACAGCAAAATAGGTGCAGAAGTTATGACCTATGCTGCGTCGAGAAGCCTGAAGCAAAAAATAAGGTGTTGGTCCTTGAACTTGCTTGGCGCATTGTGAGCCAGGATTATGGTACAGTATCTTGAAAGAAGTACAACTGAATCGCTGTTTGACCTGGAAAAGTGTATTTGGGGCTGTAGGTGGTGAGAATGGAAAAGGTAAAGGGTAGATTGCATTTTCTGTGTTGCTTTAAAAAAAATAATTAATGGGATGTGGACGTTGCTGGATAGGCCAGCATTTATTGCCCAACCCCAATTGCCACCTTGAGAAGGTGATGGTGAGTTGCCTTCCTGAACCGCTGCAGTCCTTCGGGTGTAGATCCACCCACACTGCTGTTAGGGAGGAAATTCTAGGATTTTGACCCAGCCACAGTGAAGAAGCGACGATATATTTCCAAGTCACGATGGTGAATGGCTTGGAGGGGAATCTCCAGGTGGTGGGGTTCCCAGATATCTGCTGCTCTTATCCTTCTAGGTGGTAGCGGTCATGGATTTGCAAAGTGTTGTCTAAGGAACCTTGCTGAGTTCCTGCAGTGCATCTTAGAGATGGTACACACTGTTGCTACTAATGTGTCGATGTTGGAGGAAGTAAAGTTTATGGATGGGGTGCCAATTGAGGATGCTTTCTCCTGGATGGTGTGGAGCTTCTGAGATGTTGTTGGAGCTGCACTCATCCAGGCAAGTGGAAAGTATTCCATTACACTCCTGACTTGTGCCTGATGAGTGAACAGGTTTTGTAAAGTCAGGAGGTGAGTTGCACACTGCAGGATTGCCTAGCCTTTGACCTGCCCTGGTAGCCACACTATTAATATAGCTAGTCCCATTCAGTTTCTGGTCAATGGTAACGCCAGGATGTTGATAGTGGGGATTGAGCAATGGTAATGTCATTGAATGTCAAAGAGTGATGGTTATATTTTCTCTTGTTGGATATGGACATTGCCTGGCACTTGTGTGGCACGCATGTTACTTGTGTACTCTCAACCTCAATCATAGAATTTAGAGTGCAAAAGGAGGCCAATAGGCCCATCAAGTCGGAACCAGCCCTTGGAAAGAGCACCCTACTAAAGTCCACGCCTCCACCCTATCTCCATAACCCAGTAACCCCTTTTGGACACTAAGAAGCAATTTAGAATGGCCAATCCACCTAACCTGAACATCTTTGAACTGTGGGAGGAAACCAGAGCACCCGGAGGAAACCCACGCAGACACAGGGAGAAAGTGCAAACTCCACACAGTCACCAGAGGCCGGAATTGAACCCAGAATAGTTACGTGATTGGAAAGTGTGGGCTAGACTGGGTTCATTGCAGAGGAATCACAAGTGATGGAGCAGCCAACGTGACTGGGAAAAACAACGGAGTTATAATAAGGATTAAGGAGGCAGCTGATCAGGACATTGTTGGAATCATTGTATTCTTCATCGTGAGGCACTGGTATCGAAAGGAATTCCGTCCAATCTTGAAGTGGTGTAGAAAGGAATTGTGAAATTTGTGAATTTCAGTAAATGCAGCGCACTCAATAGCAGACTTTCTGAGACTGAGTTCTGATGTGGGGGCCGAGCACACACACTTATTGTTCCACACAGAAGTACGTTGGCTGTCAAGGGCTCTGGTGCTAGTCAGTTTATGAACTATGGTATCAAATCCGCGCTTACCTCCTCGAGAAATCATCCCCTCTGACTGACAGTCTGGATATTGATCAGGTCTTGCTGCAAATGGGCATGGGCTTCTTCAGTATCTGAGTCGTCACGAATGGTGCTGAACATTGTGCAGTCATCGGCGAACATCCCTTACGGTAGAAATAAGGTCACTGATGAAACAGTTGAAGATCGTTGGGCCTGGGATACTACCCTGAGGAACCTGAACCTCTGCAGTGATGTCCTGGGACTGAGATGATTGAGCTCCAACCACCACAACCATCCTCCTTTGTTCCAGGTATTCCACCTAGTGGAGAGTTTTCCACAATTTCCCATTTCCTCTAATTTAGCTAGGGCTCCCTTGATGTCAAAGGCAGTCGTTCTCACCTCACCCCTGGAGTTCAGCCTTTTAAACATGGCTTTAATGAGGTCAGGAGCTGAGTGACCCTGGTGGAACCCAAACTGAGCGTCTATGAGCAGGTTATAGCTAAGCAAGTTCTGCTTGAAAACATTGTTGATGACCTCTTCCATCATTCTACTGATGATTGAGAGGAAGATGATGGGGCGGTAATTAGCTGGGTTGAATCTGTCCTGCTTTTTGTGTACAGGACATACCTGAGCAATTGCTGGTAGAGGCCAGTGTTGTAGCTGTATTGGAACAGCTTGGCTAGGGGCACAGCAAGTTCTGAAGCACAGTACTATTGCTGGAATATTGTCAGGGTCCATAGCCTTTGCAGTATCCAGTGCCTTCAGTCATTTCTTGATCTTATGTGGAATGAACCGACTTGGCTGAAGACTGGAATCTGTGATGCTGGGGCTCTCCGGAAGAGGACGAGAGGGATCATCCAAATAGCACTTCTGGATGAAAGTCATTGCAAATGCCTCAGCCTTATCTTTTGTACTGATATGCTGGGTTCCCCCATCATTGAGGATGGGATTATTTGTGGATCATCTAGTTAGTTGTTTATTTGTCCACCACCATTCATGGCTGGATCTTGCAGGGCAACAGAGCTTATATCTGATCCGTTGGTTATGGAAATGCTTTAACTTTGGCTGCTTATTGTGTTTGGCATGCAAGTCGTCGTGTGGTGTAGCTTCACCAGGTTGGCACCTCATTTTTAGGTATGCCTGGTGCTTCTGGCATGCTCTCCTGCACTCATCATTGAACCAGGGTTGATCCCTTGGCTTGAGGTTATAGATTGTGGTTGAGTACAATTCTGCTGCTACTGATAGCCCCACAGTGCCTCAGTGTTGTCCGGTCTTAAGTTGCTAGATCTGTTTGAATTCTTTCCCATTTAGCAGAGTGGAAGGTATCTTTGCGAAGATTGGAATTCATCTCCACAAGGACAGTGCGGTGGTTACTCCTACTGATACGGTCGTGGACAGCTGCATCTGTGGCATACAGGTTGTGGAGGATGAGGTCAAGTATGTTTTTCCTTCTTGTTGACTCCCTCACCACCTGCCGCAGTCCCAGTCCAGCAGCTATATCCTGAGGAACCCGGCCTGCTTGGTCTGCAGTACTGCTACCAAGCCACTCTTCACAATGGAAGTTAATGTCCCACACCCAGAGTACATTCTGTACCCATGCCACCCTTGGAGATTCCTCCAATTGGTGTTCAACATGTAGGAGTACTGATTCATCAGCTGAGGGAGGGCAGTACATAGTAAACAGTAGAAGATTTCCTTGCCCATGTTTGACCTGATCTATAAGACCATATTGAGTCCTGAGTTGATGTTTAGGACTTCCAGGGCAACACCCTCCTGACAGTATATCTCTGCTGGGTCTGTCCCAGTGGGACAGGACATAACGAGGGATGGTGACAGTGATGTCTGGGACAATTCCATGACCATGACTACCAAGCTGTTGTTCGACTAGTCTGTGAGACAGCTCTGCCAATTGTATGTGGTAGGGTCAGTGCTCAAGGCAGTCCTGTCTTCTGGGACTCTCCTGTGTAAATAGTCCCGAACATTTTCAGGGCCAGCATTTCCAGGGAGGGAATAAACCTGTCTGTCCTTTAGGGGAAGGACATGATTTTTGGTGCTGCACGGTTGCACAGTGGTTAGCATTGTTGCTTCACAGCACCAGGGTCCTGGTCTCAATTCCCAGCTTGAGGCATTGACTGTGCAGAGTCTGCACATTCTCCCCATGTCTGCGTGGGTTTCCTCCGGGTACTCCAGTTTCCTCGCACAGTCCAGAGATGTGCAAGTTGGGTAGAACGGCCATGATAAATTGCCCTGAGTGTCCAAAAAGGTTAGGTGGGGTTACTGGGTTACAGGGATAGGGTGGAGATGTCGGCTTAAGTAAGGTGTTCTTTCCAAGGACCGGTGCAGACCCGAAGGGCCGAATGGCCTCCTTCTGCACTGTAAATTCTATGATTAGGGTTTTAGCATTTTTTTCCTTTCTTCCCCCTTCCCAATGATTTAAAGCGTTCCTATTTTTGTCTGATTGTGCTTCTGAAATGCTTCAGAATGTCTATGTTCAAGGCATTTTATAAATATAATATCTTTTTGCAACCATCACTGTCCAGACTCCAATTTGAAGAAATGGGCAGGGTTAGAGGGTAGTGAACACGAATTGAACCATTCTCCCAGGTGAGGAAGGAAGAAAAGTAACTGGTCAAAGAGATTGAAATCTATCTGTGAGGAATCTCCAAATGTTAGTTTGGAGTTTTTGAGAATTTTAGTGCCCAAGGCAGCTGGACAACATGATTGGATAGGTAAATAATAATAATATTAGGTTGGAGTACTTTTGTACTATTCTTTATTGTCACAGGTAGGCTTACATTAACACTGTAATGAAGTTACTGTGAAAATCCCCTAGTCGCCACATTCCGGCACCTGTTTGGGTACACAGAGGGAGGAGAATTCAGAGTGTTCAATTCACCTATCAGCACATCTTTGGAGACTTGTGGGAGGAAACCGGAGGAAACCCATGCAGACATGGGGAGAACGGGCAAACTCTGCACAGACAATGACCCAAGCCGGGAATCGAACCCGGGACACTGGGCTGTGAAGCAACAGTGCTAACCACAGCTACCGTGCCGCCGAGATGCAGTGCTGTTTTAAAAATGTTTGTGCCTTGCAGTGTTAATACTTGGTGCTTATTTTTGAATCTATTTTCAGCAATAAATTGCAAGCAGTTTACATGAGGAAATGGTGAAATGTCTTTCAGATACTTCTTCATTTGCTGACAGTTAAATGCTTAAACTAGTCCAGTTGTATTTGATAAGTAAGCTGTTGTTATCTGACATTGAGTCCAGTAGCAGTTGATTTGAGTAGCAATAAAGGGTAAATTATAATTCAAAAGGGAATAGTTACAGCTGAAACTCCGAACCATTTGTGGGGGAAAGTTTTCGGGGTTTTTATGTCTTTTTCAGAAATTTCCACTGTCTCATCCACACTTACTGTTGTATCCTTTCACTTTCTTCCCAGAGATTTTTTTTCCAGAATTCTGGAATGTGATTACAGGAAATTCCAAGCCCTACCCATTGTACGTCCAACTCTGTTTGTTAATTAAGCCCAATTTATTCACTTTGTAAACTTTTTGCTGTGATTGTAATAAGGAATCTAATTTATTGTTGATAGGGACCTGACTGAAGCACAAACTGAAACCCACTAGGTTGCTTAATGTAATTAGATTTCCTCCTTGTAGCTCACTGAGGTTTAGAGTTTGTTTATAGTATGATTTCGTATTGATAACTTAATCAGCCCAAAGCTTTTGCTTTCCAGTGACTAAGTGTTGGATTTTACCCAGATACCCAAGCCTAATCATGTTTCTGTCCATGGACACATATATTAATGAGGTTAATTTTGATTGGACTTGTTCTTTCAAAGTCTTCATTCTTTTCGTTTGCAATTTATATTAGGGAGACAGATAGCATATTTTCAAATCAAGTGTCCCATGTGGCATGTTGTCTATCTGGTGCCGGCTTGAAATGTTATTGGAGTGGGAATGGCGAGGATACAGTCATTGTTGTCCAGCAACATAGAAAAGAGTAAACAAGAGGTTCTGTTTGAAGAGTGCCAGGAACAAAGAGCTACAACAAAGAAAAAGACCCCCAGGGTTAGAATCTGTGAATTATTATCTGAGTCAAGTGCAAATTGGTGTAGGGATAAGCAGATCAGGGAAGTGAATAGGTGACTGAAGAAGTGGTTGGGAACAAGGTTCCAATTCATCATGCTCCAGCACCAGTGCTGGGGCAAGAAAAGCAGAACAATTACCATGGACTCCATCTGAACCAGGCTGGGACGAGGGTCCAAGCAGAAAGGATAAATAGTACAGTCAGGTGTGGGGTCACTCGAACCTTAAACTGGTTTGTGGGGTGCGAGGGACAGCTCAGGCAAAAAAGGTATTAAAGATAATAGTCTGTAAACAAATGTAAGGTAAAAACGCAGAATAACTGCTTTAAACTGCACAGATGAAAGGAAAATTAAAAGATGTAAAGGAATGAAATGACGAGAGAGAAATAGAAAACGTGAAAGTAAGAGTAGAGCACAACAAGTTGGGTTGTGTGGCCCAAACAAGTGTTCTTTATACAAATGCACAGATTATAAGGAACAAATTGAATAGGTGCAAATTCAACTTGGAGATATTACATGGTGGCCATTATTGAGTCATGGCTGCAAGACAGTCATGACTGGGAACTAAATAGACCAGGTTATAAGGTCTGTAGTATAGACAGGGAAGATGGTGGAGAGAGGGGAACGGAGTGGCCTTAATGATTAAGGCTGAGATCACTTCATCGAGGAGAGAGAATATAACGAGGGATAAGTAGGCAATGGAGACTTTTAAGGGTTGAATTAGGAAATAGAAAAGGATTTAAGAATGTAGTAAGACTTGTGTTTAGTTCCCTTGGTAATAGCTTGTATAAGTGCAGAGATTAAACAGGCATGTAGTAAGGACAAAGTCATTTTAATGGAAGGTTATAACTTTACATTGGGATAAACATTTCTTAAATGTGTCCAGGATAGTTTTTTGCCACAACATGGCCTAAAACCAGCAAGGGGACAGGCCATATTATATTTAGTAATATGTGATGCACCTACTTTAGTTAACAACCTAATGGTTTGTGAATATGGATCAAAAAGTGATCATAACCTGAGTTCAATATAGTGCTGAATTTTCAGGTCCCACCAAGGTTGGGATTGGATCCAGATGGGGCTGGGAAATGCCAGCACTGGTCATTTTAGGGGAGAGGGTTTTGCCCTAAAAGATGGGCAGTCGATCAGGAACATTAAAGGCATCCAAAGAAGATTGTCTGGGATTGCAGACAATGCAGATCACTCTATGTCAAGAAACAGCTGAAGGCAGATACAGATGAGACTCTGGGCCTTGACGACATCCTGGCAGTATTGCTGATGACTTGTGCTTCAGAGCTAGCCATGCCTCTAGCCAAGCTAATCCAGTCCATCTAACACATCAGCATCTACCTGACGATGTGAAATATTGCCCAGGTATATATATCCTACCCACAAAACGCAGGACAAATCCAATCTGGTCAATTGCCGCTGTAGTTACCTCCTCTCAATCTTTAGCAAAGTGATGGAACATATCATCAGAAGTGCTAGCAAGTGACGTTTACTCAGCTTACTTTAGACGTTTACCGACATAGCCACGCGGTTCCTGATCTCATTACAGCCTTGGTCTAAACATGGACAAAGAGGAGAACTCAAGATGAGTTGTAAGAGTGACTGCAAAGCAGCATTTGACTGAGTGTGGCATCCAGGAGCCTCAGAAAAAGTCAGTGGGATCAATGAGAAAACTCTTTACTAGTTGGAGTCATACCTAGCACAAAAGATATTTGGGGTTATTGGAGGCAAATCATCTCAGTCTCAGGACATTGCTTAAAGAATTCCTCAGGGTAGGGTCCTAGGCCCATCTTCAACTGCTTCATCAATGACCTTAGTAGATAGTCCATTAGTTCTGGATGCGACACTTCTGTAAAGATGTGAAGACATTAGAGAGAGTGCAGAAAATATTCATGACAATGGTCCCAGAGATCAGGAACGTCAATCACGTAGATAGATTGGAGAACTTGGGACTACAGCCAGAATGAATTTGATTAACTGAGTCGGATGCTGAAGACTTTGGATGGGATTGGAAATGCTTTCATTGTGGTTAAAGGTATCTTTCTTCAATTACTTTATTCAATAATCTGTGTCACATTGATTTGATATGAATTACCAGTCTTATGTTTTTTTCACATTTCAACACCAGTGGTTGACATTTTATACTCAGCGTATAAACCAACCCTTGTTTTAGTAATGATTTTTGGAGGCTGGTGTAAGCGTGGAACAAATTTGAGCATGCAGGACGTCTTTGCTTAATGTTTATTCATTCAATGTTTCACTTTAATGTCTTAATAAAGTAGTGTCGTTTATCCATTTAAAGTTAACCAGCTTCATTTTAACAATGTTTACCACAGACATCTCTTCAGTGGCCTGCCTGTTCATGTGACCATTCCTGTATTCCCTTGCCATTAGTCCCTATTCCAAACACTGTCGGCATGGCCTCCCGGCTTCTCCTCCGCCCAGCCTCCCCCCTGCCCGGCTGTGCCTCCTGGTGTTTCTTCCCCCCCTTGTCTTCTGCCCTCTGTTCCCAGGGTATGTTCTTGCTGCTCTGCCCTTGGCACCTAGTTCCACTACTGAAGTTGCACTGAAGTCCTGGGCTCCATCTCATGGTAGAACTTGGTTGCTGCAGGTAGTCAGAACTCAGTCTGCTATCTGCACTGACTACCTTCTGCCACTAGATAGGGCATGGTCTTGGGACCAGTGTAGGCCACTCAGCCCGTCGAGCCTGGTTTGTCATTCAATATGATCATGGCTGATCGGACACTTCATTGCCTTTTACATCCACTATCCTCATAAACCTTTACATTATTGTTAATCAGCAATCTATCAATCTTTGCTTACACATTCTCAATGACTGAGAATTCCAAAGATTCACAGCTCTCTGCGTAAAGAAATTTCACCTCATCTCGGTCCTAAATGGCTTCCCCATTATTTTGAAATTGTGCCGCCTGTTTCCATACTCCCCAACCAAGGGAAACATCTTACCTGTATCTGCCCTGTCTATTCCTTTGCCTATTTTGTAAATTTCAATTAGATCACTTCTCATTCTTTGAAACTCTAGAGAATATAGGTCCAGTTTGCCCAATCTCAATTGTCCTAGTCCCACCATACCTGGAACAAGTCTTTGGTGGCAATCATATCCTTTCTGAGGTAAGGGGACCAAAACTGCAAACACTACTTACTCCAGGTGTTGTCTAACCAAGGTTCTGTATAACCGAAGTGAGACCTCACTACTCCAGTACTTAAATGCTCTTGCGACAAAGGCTAACAATCCATTAGACTTTGCTGCACTGCATGTTCGCCTTCAGTAACTTATGGGCAAGGACACCCAGGTTCCTTTGTATATCTAAGGACATGCTCTATCCCCCCCTATGCTCTATCCCCCCAAAGCACTATCCCTTTCCATACCCCCGAACTTCTTAATGAGATGACCAATGGCTCAATCGCATGTACAAACAGCAGGGGGGACATAGGACATCCCTACCTAGTGCCACGGTGGAGAGAAAAGTATTCCAAGCTGATGTTGTTTGTGCGGACACTCGGCTCGGCTCCTTATACAGTAGCTTTACCCAGTCCACAAACCCTGGTCCAATCCCAAAACGCTCCAGAACTGCCATCAAGTACCCCCATTCTACCCGGTCAAACGCTTTCTCTGCGTCCAATGCCACAGCCACCTCTGTTCCCTTCCCCTCCACCGGTGCCATAACCGCGTTCAATACCCTCCTAATGTTCGAAAAGAGTTGCCTCCCTCTCACAAACCCCATCTGATTTTCATCTATCACCTTCAGGAGGCACTCCTCTAGCCTACCTGCCAGTATCTTCGCCAATATCTTTGCGTCTACGTTTTAAAAGTGATATGGGCCAAACGATGCACACTCTGTCGGATCCTTATCTCTTTTAAGCAGGGAAATCAATGCCTGCCCCAAAGTTTGTGGTAACACCCCCTTCCCTATCGCCTCCTCAAACATCCCCACCATCGGCGGTACCAGCTTATATTTGAATTTTGTGTAATATTCCACCGGAAACCCATTCCGGCCCTGCCACCTTCCCCGACTGCATCCTGCCAATCATATCTTTTATCTCCTGCTCCACTATCGCCCCTTCTAATGTAGCCCTGTCCCCCTCCCCTAACCTCAGGTACTCCAGCCCATCTAGAAATTCCTGCATCTCCCAGTCTCCCCCTGGTGGCTTTGACCTGTACAACCTCTCTTGAATTCCTTAAAGACCTTGTTAATCTGATCTGGAGCTACCACCAACTTCCCTGCCCTGTCCCACACCTGGTCAATTTCCCTTGCCGCACCTTCCCTCCGGAGCTGACCCGCCAACATACTCTCCATGCTCGTAAACTGCACGCCTTGCTTGCCTCAATTGGCGTACCGCCTTTCTGGTATCGGTCAAAGCTCGCCTGAAGTTCCTTCCAGTTTTCCAATTTTGCTGGGTCCCCATCTTTTTCATACCTCCTATTTACCTCCAGCATCTCATCTATTACCCTCTGATTCTCTAACCTCTCCTCTTTGTCTAGCCTAGCCTTGAACGAGATCACCTCACCCCTCACCACTGCCTTTAGAGCCTCTCAGACAACCGCCTTCGAGACCTCACCTGTACAGTTAAAACCTACATATTCCTCGATTACTTTTTCAATTTTGTCACAGAACCCTCGGTCCCCCAACAGTCCCACATCTAACTCTAACTTCTATCCTGGTCTCTGTACCACCCCCTTCTCCAGTACCATATCCACCCAATGCGGAGAGTGATCTGATATTGCAATTGCCGAGTTCTCCGACCCCTTAACCCCAGCCAGCAGCGCCTTCCCCACCATGAAAAAGTCGATCCGCGAGTACACCTTATGGAAAGCCGAGAAAGACGAGTACTCCTGCTCCCTCGGGTGCAGAAACCTCCAAGGGTCCACCCCTCCCATTTCCAGCATTAGCACAGTCAACGCCTTCGCGCCCCCCCCCCCCCCCCCCCCCCCCCGGACAGGACCAGCGAGTGCGGCCGTGACCTGTCCAACCTTGGCTCCTGCACCAAGTTCCAGTCCCACCCCACTATCAGTTTGTGTATGTCCAAGTCGGGGATGGTCCTACACACCTTCGCGAATCCCACCTCGTCCCAATTGGGACTATATACACTTACCAGCGCCACTAGCCTCCCCTCAGGCGCTGGCCCCTGTGACAGTATTTCAACTTGTACATTTTTTTATCTGCATGAGAAATGGTCAAAGGAACCTAACTCTGGCTTTAACATTGATTCACATGCGAATCTATGATTCATTAAAAGTCACGTTTTTCTGGAATGTAACCACAGTGAGGACTCCCTGTAACCTGAAAATACTCCACTAGATTGACAATTATATATCCAGCCCTGGAATGTTACCACAAGGACGCATGGGATGTAGTGTAAAATGCAGCACACTGAAGCACTAACACATAGCTGAACAGAGTTCCTAATCTTGCCTGCCAAGCTGAAAGCAGGGTGCATTAAGGAAAGTCAAAATGTGGAGGCTTCGCTGAACCTCCTGGTAGCCTGTCATGAGTAACATACGTAGCAGCTTGAGATTATCAATTTGGTAGGACCTGCAAAAGGAAAACAGATAGTTTCAACGGCCCTGAAACTATTTTAAGACCACATTTTCATGCAAAGTGTAACAATAAAACAACACAAACGCCAAACAAATTCACAAAACTGATTCTATAAACTGCTGTATATGCTCATTTAATGAACCCAATCCCATCAGGAGACTATGTTCTTCGATTGCTATTGTTCAACATAGTCAAGATCTCATCAGCTTTTTCGCAGTATCATGCCACTGACCCCAATCCTAGTTTTAGTGCCACCTAATAACAATCTAATAATCATCAGGCATCCTTGGTTTTTTTTTACGGAATTAATCTGTCATCTATCTGTACACACATATTCTATATGGACGTTCACAATCTTGGAAGCAAAATGATCCATATCATCCTTGTATTTGGGGTGAATGCAGTGGGTGGGGGAGGGTTAAGGAGATTTCATGGAGATAGTTGAGCCTGAAAAGAGATTAGGGGTGGTATTCCCATTCATGATGCCCCTGTAGTTGAGGCACTGCGTAGTCAAACTGCACCAATGTTTGATGACTAACACCGTTGTGCACGAGATGTAGTCCAATTTCTGCCCCTCTTGAGGGAAAAGTGATGGGGCCAATACTGGATGAAGCCACAGGTGACAGACATTGACTAATTTGGGTAAAGCAAGGGCATCAAAACATTCACCTATTTCATTGTGATGACCTGAATGTCTACAATATTTTTAGTGAATGCCTGTACAAAGAAAAAAACAGTGAATGGCAATGAATTAAGGACTTTGCCGAAGATCTGTGATCTAGATTGATCTTTGACAGTGGGGTAATGGCAGAACCTCCACTGTCATCATCACCTGCTGCTGCTATTCCAGAACAATGATCAGCTGCAGTCTTCTGTGTTTAGCAACCATGAAGCAGTCCATAAAAATAGCATAAGAGCAGCAAAACATGTCATTGTAGATCATCTATCATTATTTTGTGAGTAATCTTAACAGCACCTTGAAATGGAACAAGACTAATGCTGTTCTATCTATGATCAGTTTAACTGAACCTTGATCATTTTTTAATGGAGATCACAATTCTGTACATTTCTGGACCAGCTATATAAATACTGTGGCTATAAGAGCAGGTTAGAGGCTGGGAACTCTGACAAATAACCCGCCTCCTCACTCCCCAAAGCCTGTCCACCACCAAGGCTCAAGTCAGGAATGTGTTGTCATTCTCCCTACTGGCCTGGATGAGTGCAGCTCCAAAAGTATTCCGGACCCCTGATTGGCACCCTTCCCACCAGCTTCAACATTTACACCCTCCACTACCGACGCAGAATAGCAACCGTGTATACGATTGACACAACTCACCAAAGCTGCAAACCATACCAACTAGAAGGACAAGGCAGCAGGTGAATGGGAACACTGCCATGTACAAGTTCCCCTCCCAAGTCACACAACATTCTGACTTGGAAATGTTTATCCCTTCTTAACAGCACTGTGTGGCTACCTAGATTACATGGGCCGAAGCCCACATCCCGTGAACACATTTTCAAAAATGAGCGGAGCAGCCAAGGGAGAGGCGTCTGCAGACACCAGATTCAACGAGATTAGCAAAGGACTCATTAAAGCCAGATCATTGAAAGGGGCCCATGAATTGCTTTTCCCCAATCAGCTGCCCAGCCCGCATCCCCAAGTGCTTGTGGTCGGCTGGACCCTTCCTGTCTGTGAGAGAATTCCACTAGCAGGAGGCCCCGTTGCCTGGACTTAATTGCAAAGGTGCCGCACAAGATATTTCTGGATTTAAAACTGCATCGGTCACACATCTTTCGGTGTAAAGCTTTGTTATTGGGCGATCTTGCTTATTTATGCTGAGCTGCAGTGTCATTAACACTACACCCTGTATGCTTCATCCGATGCCAGTGCTTATGTAGTTACATTGTATATGTTGTGTTGCCCTATTATGTATTTTCTTTTATTCCCTTTTCTTCTCATGTACTTAATGGCAGAAAAATACTTATCACTGTACCTCGGTACACGTGACAATAAACAAATCCAATCCAATCCAAAGTAAAAAGTTGACATGTTTTATAATTCTAGCCATTCAAATATTTCTAGCTTCAAGTCTGGCTGTAAACCATGAACTCAAAGAAAAATCTAAGAGAAAAATATGACTTTAATTCATCATTGCTGGAAACCATTCTCTATGATGAAATGAAAATTCTGCATATCGACAGTAGATGGCATCATATACCCGTGTGTGTTGTCGTTGCTTTTTCTGCCGTTTATCACATACAAAACATACAAAGTATTTTCCATAGGATTCTGTAAGAGAACCAAACAGGTTTTTACAGTTCCCTACGATCTGTTGTTTGGAGATCTTGGATTTTTTTGAGGCTGTTGGTGGGCTGTTGTTTTCTTCTCTTGCCGCAGCACTGAAAAGGCACAAACCAAAGTCACAAATAACATCCTCCCTGATTGTGGTGCATTATTTTACCTCAGCCTCTCCACGGCCGTGAACTTAATCAACCATACCACCCTCCAATGCCTTTCCTCCACTATCCACAGCCATTATCCTTTTACCTCTCCACTTGTGGACAAAGTCCCCACCCCCCACATTGTTACCTCAGAAATTTCCAAGAATCCATTCATCATGGCTCCGCTTCCGTGTGTGCTGAGTACATCCGGCAGTCTTTCTCCACCATTTTTCTCAGCTCCGTAGAAAACGGTGAAACTATTGTCTTCAGTCCCTGCCAAACAGCCATAGATTCCAATCCCCTCCCAAGCAGATTGATTATAATCTCAAGTGTCCTGTTTGATCCTGACTTTTTGATTTTGTTTATTGTCATGTGTACCGAGGTACAGTGAAAAGTATTTAACTGCGAGCAGCCCAAACAGATCATTAAGTGCATGAAAAGAAAAAATACATAATAGGACAACACAAGGTACACAATGTAACTAGATAAACACCGGCATCGGGTGAAGCATACAGGGGTGTTGTGTTAATCAGGTCAGTCCATACCACATTCATCCCACATCCAGTTTCACAAAGACCTCTACGCCCACTTCCAAAACATCCCTGCTTCAGCAAGTCAGATGCTGATACCTTTATCCATACCTTGGTATCTCCAGACTCAACAGCCCCAAAACATTCCTTGCTGATCTCCCATCTTCCACTGTCTGTAAATTTCGACTCATCCAAACCTCTGCCACTCCTATCTTCTCCAGTACCAGGGTCCACTGACCATGCCGGAATTTTCTGGTCATTGCGATTCCATTTTCCCACCAGCAGCACAGGCCTGCCAGTGGGGTTCGCAGCAGCATGGGGTGGTTACAATGGGAATTCCTTTTGACAATCAGCGGTAAGATAGAATCCTGCTCCAGCGAACAGCGTGAGGCCGGTAAACACGCGGCCGTCCGGCTGGAGAGACCCACCCACTATCTTGGGTTTTGACTTACATTGCCTTCCAGCCCCTTAACATCTCCTTTTAAGTTCGCAAATTTGCATTTCAAGTCCTTCATGTCCTCCCTCTCCCTGCACCCTTTTCCAACTCTACAGACCCTCCCTTGAATTTTGTTCCTTATTCCTCTGTCATCTACTCCCACTTTGTGCTTTAAACCTTGCAATCCCTGGTATTCCCTCCATAAATCCTTTTGGCTGACTATCCTATTCCCCGCCTCTTAGGTCCTCTTTGAATCCCACCCCTTTGCAAATTGATTGTAATATTGACAGAGGCCTGGAACAAAGGGCCCGTCTGTGCATGATCAGTGCAAGACCAAGAAAGAGGAAGGGGAGTAAAGAACATTGTAAGAAATGTAACAAAATAGGCCTTTAACATGTGATATGTGGGGTGTGGCAGTTACTGAAGTTCAGGCACTTTAAAAAAATATTTTTTATTCTCCTTTTTCACATTTTCTCCCAAATTTACGCCCACCAACAATAATCAGTAACAAATATGTCAATCCCCTTTTCAATGACAACGTTCCCATCCTCCCACCAAACCTGAAACATTAGCCCGCATGTTCACACAATGACAAAAAGGAATTAGGGATCACCCATAGTCGCCATTAACACAGACAGCCCCCCTCCCCCCAACCCTCCCACCCACACGTCCCAACTAATGTTCAATGTTATCCAGTTCTTGAAAGTGCATAATGAATAATGCCCATGAATTGTAGAATCCCTCCATCCTTCCCCTCAGTTCAAACTTAACCTTCTCAAGAGTCAAGAATTTCAACAGGTGCCCCCGCCACGCCAGAGCACAGGGTGGAAAGGTTGCTCTCCATCCCATCAGGATCTGCCTTCGGGCGATCAACGAGGCGAAGGCTACAACATCTGCCTCCGCACCCGTTTCCAACCCTGGCTGGCCTGACACCCCGAATATGGCCTCCCGGGGGCCCAGATCCAGTTTCACGTGCACCACTTTAAAAATTACCCTAAAAACCTCCTTCCAGTAATCCTCTAGCTTTGGACAGGACCAAAACATATGAGCGTGGTTTGCGGGGCACCCCCGCAACGTTCACACACATCTTCTACTCCTTCAAAGAATCGCCTCATCCTCCCCCTCGTGAGTTGTGCTCTGTATACCACCTTCAGCTGTATCAGCCCCAACCTCATGCACGAGGTGGAGGCATTCACTCTGGAGCACCTCACACCAGAACCCCTCCTCCATTTCCTCTCCCAACTCTTCCTCCCACTTTGCTTTGATCCCTTCCAGTGGTGCCTTCTCCTCTTCCAAAATAGCTCCATAAACCGCTGACACTACCCCCGTAACCCTGTCATCAGCACCTCCTCCAGCATTGTGGATGCCGGCTCCACCGGGAAGCTCTGTATCTCCTTTCTGGCAAAATCTCGAACCTGCATGTATCTAAACATTTCCCTCTGCTCCAGCCCATACTTCGCTTCCAGCTCCTTCAATCCTGCAAACCGATCCCTAAGAAACAAATCTTTTAGTGCCTTAATCCCCTTCTCCTTCCATTTCTGAAAATTTCCATCCCACTTCCCTGGCTCAAATCTGTGGTTCCCCCGAATCGGCATTTCCCTTGACCCTGCCCCCAACCTGAAGTGATGGCGAAACTGCCTCCAAATTCTCAATGAAGCTATTATTATGTGCAGGGGTTCGGGATTGAAAGCACTAGCAACAGCGCCGCTCCCTGAGTATTTCCCCGGGGCTATCGGGAGCGGCGCTGTTGCTAGTGCTTTCAATGCCGAACCCCTGCACAAACTCTCCTCCATTCTGACCCACTGGGAATCAACCCCTCTGACCCAGCTCCGCACCTTTTCCACATTCATCGCCCAGTAGTAAGACATCAGGTTCGGAAGACCCAAACCCCCTGCCTGCCTTCCCCTCTGTAGTAGCACCTTTCTAACTCTGGCCACCTTCCCTCCCCATGTGAACAAATAATCCTTCACTCAATCTCTCTGAAAAAAGCCTTTGGCAGGAAAATCGGCAGGCATTGAAAAATAAACAGAAATCACGGCAACACGTTCATTTTAACCACCTGTACCTGACCTGCCAGTGACAGGGGGAGACCATCCCACCTTGCCAGATCATCTTTCACTCTCCCCACCAAACTAGAAATGTTGTACCTGTGGAGCCCCCCGTCCCCACTCCTGGGCAACCTCACCCCAGATACCTAAAGTGAGTCCCTGCCCTACGGAATAGCAGCCCCTCCAGCCCTGCCCCCACCCCCGGCCGAGACAACACAAAATACTCACTCTTGTCTAGATTTAGTTTGTACCCCGAGAAAGACCGAAACACTCGAAGCAGCTCCAATATTCCCCCTATCGACACACTTGGTTCCGACACGTATAACAGCAAGTCATCGGCATATAAGGACACCCTATTCTCTATTCCCCCCCCCCCCCCCCCCCCCCCCGCACTATTCCTTTCCATACCCCCGAACTTCTTAATGCAATGGCCAACGGCTCAATCGCGAGTGCAAACAGCAGGGGGGACAGAGGACATCCCTGCCTAGTCCCACGGTGGAGAGAAAAGTATCTCGAGCTGATGTTGTTTGTGACTCGCCCTCGGCTCCTTATAGAGTAGCTTTACCCAGTTCACAAATCTTAGTCCAATCCCAAACCGCTCCAGAACTGCCATCAAGTACCCCTATTCTACCCGGTCAAACGCCTTCTCAGCGTCCAATGCCACAACCACCTCTGTTTCCTTCCCCTCCGCCGGTGCCATAACAACGTTCAGTACCCGTCTAACGTTTGAAAAGAGCTGCCTCCCACTCACGAACCCCGTCTGATCTTCACCTATCACCTTCGGGAGGCACTCCTCCAGCCTACCCATCAGTACCTTCGCCAATACTTTTGCCTCCACATTCAGAAGTGATATGGGCCTATACGACCCACACGCCGTCGGATCCTTATCATTTTTTAGCAACAGGGAAATCGATGCCTGCCCCAAAGTTTGTGGCAACACCCCCTTCCCTATCGCCTCTTCAAACATCCCCACCATCAGGGGTACCAGCTTATCCTTGAATTTTTTTATAATATTCCTCCAGAAACCCATCCGGCCCTGCCACCTTCCCCGACTGCATCCTCTCAATCGCATCTTTTATTTTCTGCTCCACTGTCGCTCCTTCTAATGTAGCCTTGTCCCCCCTCCCCTAACCTCGGATACTGCAACCCATCTAGAAATTCCTGCATCTCCCAGTCTCCCCCTGGTGGCTCTGACTGGTACAACCTCTCATAAAATTCCTCAAAAACCTTGTTAATCAGATCCAGAGCCACCACCAACTTCCCTGCCCTATCCCTCAACTGAACAATTTCCCTTACCGCTGCCTCCCTCCGGAGCTGACCTAACATACTTATCTCCATGTTCGTAAACTGCACCCCTTGCTCCATGTTCGTAAACTGCACCCCTAGCTCGTCTCACACACCGCCTTCCTGGTGGACAGTCGGTCAAAGCTCGCCTGTAGTTCCTTCCTCTTTTCCAACTTCGCTGGGTCCCCATCTTCTGCATAACTCCTATCTACCTCCAACATCTCACCTATTACCCTCTGCCGCTCCAACCTCTCCTCTTTGTCCACCCTGGCCTTAAACAAAATCACCTCACCCCTCACCACCGCCTTTAGAGCCTCCCAGACAACTGCCTTCGACACCTCACCCGTACAATTGAAACCTACATATTCCTCAATTACTTTTTCAATTTTGTCACAGAACCCTTGGACCCCAAAAGTCCCACATCTAATTTCCACCCCGGCCTCTGCGCTACCCCCTTCTCCAGCACCATATCCACCCAATGCGGAGCATGATCTGACACTGCAATTGCCGAGTATTCCAACCCCTTAACCCCAGCCAGCAAAGCCATCCCCACCACGGAAAAGTTGATCCACGAGTATATCTTATGGACTACTGAGAAAAACGAGTACTCCCGTTCCCTCGGGTTCAGAAAACTCCAAGGGTCCACCCCTCCCATTTCCACCATTAGCCCAGCCAGCGCCTTCGCCCCCCCTCCCCTGATGGGACCAGCCAGCGCGGCCGTGACCTGTCCAACTTTGGCTCCTGCACCAAGTTCCAGTCCACCCCCCCCCCCACTATCAGTTTGTGTGAGTCCAAGTCGGGGATGGCCCCAAACACCTTCTTTGCGAATCCCACATCGCCACAATTTGGGACTGTATACACTTAACAGCGCCACTAATCTCCCCTTCAGCGCCCCTGTCACAATCACATATCTACCCGCCTGATCTGCCACCACCTTCTCCATCTGGAACCGTACTCTTTTGCTGACCATTACTGCTCCCCCTCGAGCCCTTCCGTCAAATCCAGAGTGAAACACCTGACTAACCCAGCCTTTTTTAAGTCTCACCTGGTCCTTCACCCTCAAGTGAGTCTCCTGCAGCATTGCTACATCGGCTTTCAAACTTTTAAGATGCGCAAGCACCCTTGACCTCTTGACCGGACCTCCTAACCCCCTCGCGTTCCATGTGACTATATCCTAACTGGGGGACTCTCACCTCCCCCACCCTTCTTATCCACCATCATCATACCACCGGGCCCTGCCCCATGAGCCTCACCCGCCTATCCATTATTAACATCGGACCCCCCCCCCCTTCCACATTTCCTCTCGAAAAAACATCTCCCAGCATCAATTCCCCCCTCGCCTCGTAGGCCCATCAAAACCTGCTAACCAGTCTCTAATGTCCTCAGCCCTCCTCTCACCTCATCTCCGTTTACTAGCCGACTTTAGTTGGCTAGCGCGGGTGGCTTCCCCCCGCCAAGGTATACCGTCCCCTCCCACCCAGTGAAGTTCAGGCACTTTGATTCTCCTTTTTCACTTTGATCTCGCCTGTCTCTGTATGGCGTTTGAGTTTGTGTAATAGTTTACAATAACTTTTTAATTAACGTTTCGCTCCAGAGTTTGATCATACCAGCATTTTAGCTCTTGAAAGATATGTATTTGCAAAATTATTATTATTATGCTGTTAGAGGGATGGATCTGTTCCGCTAGCTCATTTGAGATTGAAAGTAAATAAATACCTGTCCATGGTGGATAATGCAAGATTGATTTGAAATCTTTGAAAATGAAACATTCCATGGAATACCTACCGATCATGGAAGAGTCACCAGTGGCATGCAACTGTTCGTTCATAACTTGGCAGATTTTACTCGTATAGATTTGATAATTAATGAGACGTTTACCACCTTGGAAGCTTTAGCTGTCTTTATATCTCCATCTATTCACTGTTCATTGAAAGGATCTTGCCCGATTGGATTGGACCAGCCCTTTTGCCTTCCATAATGAGGGTAGAAATTACAATTGGTAGAATTTATGTCTGAATACCTGGGAATATATTCCTGTACGAACCATTTTTACACCGGCATTAACTAATTGGATTTCAGTGGGTTAAAAACAGGATACACAAACATGTTGTGCGGCATTATACAAATACTGGCTACTATTCAGTACACCACTGCAATCATCCCGTCAAGCTTCACTGTTTCTGCTCGTTCAGATCAAAGTGGATCCTGCAAGATGCTGTAATGTGTCGAGATCTGTAACCTTAAATACCAATTACAGAAAATTTTGATTATCACTTGATACTTTAGTTTTTCTTCTCTTCAACAAATTGCCTGTAGCGTAAAGAAATCTGAATTTGAAACATATTCAGTTGATCATAATGTAAATGTTTGAGGAACAAGCGCTCACTAATTTGAAGCTGAAGATTACTGAGCTTATTGGGCATTTTGGGATTGGGTGGCAGAGTGGGTCAACAGAAAGACAACAAGCTTCACAGTTCATCCCTTGGGTTTGCACACATCCTAAAGTATAGTTGCCAGGGCCCTAAACAGAATGAGTTTCAAATATTCCTAACTTAATTCATAATGGGTGTAAATTCACATTAGGAAGCTTCCCTCAGTTTTCCACTGACCTGACTTATCAAGATTGGCTAGCGTAGAAAAGTCACTTTGATGTATTAAAAGGTATCCTTCTTGGGGCAGCATGGTGGTACAGTGGTTAGCACTGCTGCCTCACAGCGCTGAGGACTCCGGTTCAATCCCAGCCCGGGTCACTGTCCATGTGAAGTTTGCACATTCTCACTGTGTTGGCCACACTAAATTGTCCCTTAATTGGAAAAAAAGAATTGGGTACTCTAAATTTATTTTAAAAAATAAGAAGAAAGTGTACTCTTCCGAGGCCGAGGTTAATGTGTGTTTGAAGGGGTGGTTTAACCTTTATATGGCCAATTTTACCCTTTATTTGATGAGTATACATGTTAACAGTGACCAAGGACAACTAAATTGGGTTAATCTTTAAGTCGACATCAAAGCATGATATGCAGGATGTTTGTTTGTCTGAATTTATTTTCTGAATTTATGTTTTGCATTTTCTCTTGGGCAGATCTTGTCATTTGTGGCCTTTATTCTGGAGGAGCTAGTGAACAGCTGCGTGAACTGTCATGTACTTTACTTCTTTGAGTTTGTCAGCTGTAGCGCCTTCTTACTGACTACTTTCCTGCTGATCATACTGGCTACTTGTCTGAAAAGTAAATTGGACCGGATCAACTGGAGAATAGTGGTAAGTAGAATCATTTAATTTATTGAAATGGATTGCATTATGTTTAGCTTTACGTTGCAGCAAATTGGATTGACTCCACGTGATATGATGTAACAGCTGATGAAGCTGGTTAGCACTGCTACCTCACGGGACCAGGGTTCAATTCCGGCCTTGGGTGACTGACTGTGTGGAGTTTGGATGTTCACCCCATGTCTGCGTGGGTTTCATCCGGGGACTCCGGTTTCTTCCCACAGCCCAATAATAGGTGGAATTGGCCACGTTACATTGAGCTTTGCTTTCCCAAGGTGTGCAGGTTAGATGGCGTTGCGGGGGCATACTTGGAGCATACTTAAGGCAAATTTAATATGTCAAAGGCCATGAACCATGAGAATATCACTGCTCTAGCAATGAATTTTTTTTTTTTTAAATATGTTTTATTGAAATTTTTTTCCCAAACAACAATTTTCCCCCTCTTACAAAGCAAACGCAACAATAACAATACAGAAATTTTTAACAATACACAAGTAACAAAACCCCTTTATCTTTGACCTAAACTAAACTAACACACCACCCCCCCCCCCCCCCCCCACGCCCCCTCCCCCCTCCCCCTGGGTTGCTGCTGCTGGTCATCTGTCTTCCCTCTAACGTTCCCCTAGGTAGTCGAGAAATGGCTGCCACCGCCTGGTGAACCCTTGAGCCGATCCTCTCAGGGCAAACTTTATCTGCTCCAGTTTAATGAACCCCGCCATATCATTTACCCAGGCCTCCAGTCCGGGGGGTTTCGCCTCCTTCCACATGAGTAGGATCCTGCGCCGGGCTACTAGGGACGCAAAGGCCACAACGTCGGCCTCTTTCGCCTCCTGCACTCCCGGCTCTTCCGCAACTCCAAATAGAGCTAACCCCCAGCCTGGTTTGACCCGGGCCTTCACCACCCGCGAAATCACTCCCGTCACTCCCTTCCAATACCCTTCCAGTGCCGGGCACGCCCAAAAAATATGTGCGTGGTTTGCCGGGCTCCCGCCACACCTCCCACATTTGTCCTCCGCTCCAAAGAACCTGCTCAATCTTGCTCCCGTTATGTGTGCTCTATGTAGCACCTTAAATTGAATCAGGCTAAGCCTGGCGCATGAGGAAGAGGAATTTACCCTGCTTAGGGCATCAGCCCACATACCCTCCTCTATCTCCTCCCCTAGTTCTTCTTCCCACTTTCCTTTTAGTTCGCCCACCAACTCCTCCCCCTCTTCCCTCATCTCTCGGTATATCTCTGACACCTTGCCCTCTCCGACCCACACCCCTGAAAGCACCCTGTCCTGTATCCCCTGTGTCGGGAGCAACGGAAATTCCCTCACCTGTTGTCTAGTAAACGCCCTCACCTGCATATATCTCAAGAAATTTCCCCGGGGCAACTTATACTTTTCCTCCAATGCTCCCAAGCTCGCAAAAGTCCCATCTATAAATAAATCTCCCACCCTCCCAATTCCCAACTGGTACCAGCTCTGAAATCCTCCATCCATTCTTCCTGGGGCGAACCTATGGTTGTTCCTGATTGGGGACCCCACCAGGGCTCCCCGCACCCCTCTCTGTCGCCTCCACTGTCCCCAGATATTCAATGTTGCCGCCACCACCGGGTTCGTGGTAAACTTTTTAGGTGAGATAGGTCGCGGCGCCGTCACCAGCGCCTCTAAACTCGTCCCTTTACAGGACTTTCTCTCCAGTCTTTTCCACGCCGCTCCCTCACCCTCCATCATCCATTTACGTATCATTGCCACATTGGCGGCCCAATAGTAATCACCCAAGTTCGGTAGTGCCAATCCTCCTCTGTCCCTACTACGCTGAAGGAACCCCCTCCTTACTCTCGGAACTTTCCCTGCCCACACGAAGCTCGTGATACTCCTGTCTATTTTATTGAAAAGGTCTTGGTGATTAGTATAGGGAGACATTGAAATACAAATAAGAACCTCGGGAGGACCATCATCTTAATTGCTTGCACCCTGCCCGCCAGCGATAGAGGCTGCATGTCCCACCTCTTGAAGTCCTCCTCCATTTGTTCTACCAACCGTGTCAGATTAAGTCTGTGCAAGGTTCCCCAGCTCCTAGCGATCTGAATCCCCAGGTATCGGAAGTTTCTTTCCACTTTCCTTAGAGGCAAGCCTTCTATCTCTCTACTCTGGTCCCCTGGATGTATCACAAATAATTCACTCTTCCCCATGTTTAGCCTATACCCCGAGAAATCCCCGAACCCCCTCAAAATTCGCATAACCTCTATCATCCCCCCCGCTGGGTCCGACACGTATAACAATAGGTCATCCGCGTATAACGAGACTCGGTGTTCTTCTCCCCCTCTAATCACCCCTCTCCATTTCCTGGAGTCTCTCAACGCCATGGCCAGAGGTTCAATTGCCAACGCGAACAACAATGGAGACAGCGGGCATCCCTGTCTTGTTCCCCTATATAGTCGGAAATACTCCGATCTATGTCGACCTGTAACTACGCTTGCTGTTGGAGCCCCATAAAGAAGTCTAACCCAGCTAATAAACCCGTACCCAAACCTCCTTAACACTTCCCATAAATACTCCCACTCCACCCTATCAAATGCCTTCTCTGCGTCCATTGCTGCCACTATCTCTGCCTCCCCCTCCACTGGGGGCATCATTATCACCCCTAATAGTCGTCGCACGTTAACATTCAGTTGTCTCCCTTTTACGAACCCTGTCTGGTCTTCGTGCACCACCCCCGGGACACAGTCCTCTATCCTCGATGCCAGTACCTTTGCCAACAATTTGGCGTCCACGTTCAATAATGAAATGGGTCTATAGGACCCGCACTGCAACGGATCTTTATCCCTCTTCAAAATTAACAATATCGTCGCCTCCGACATCGTCGGGGGTAGAGTCCCCCCTTTCCTGGCCTCATTGAACGTCCTCACCATCAACGGGGCCAACAAGTCCACATATTTTCTGTAATACTCCACCGGGAACCCGTCTGATCCTGGGGCCTTCCCTGCTTGCATGCTTCCCAGTCCCTTAATAACCTCGTCCACCCCAATCGGTGCCCCCAGGCCTACCACCCCCCCGCTCCTCCACTTTCGGGAACCTCAATTGGTCCAGGAACTGCCGCATCCCCTCCTCTCCCTCTGGGGGTTGAGACCTATACAGTTCCTCATAGAAGGTCTTGAACACCTCATTTATCTTTCCTGCCCTTCGCACCGTGTCTCCCCTTTCGTCTCTAATTCCTCCTATCTCCCTCGCTGCTGCCCTCTTTCGCAATTGATGAGCCAACAGGCGACTAGCCTTTTCCCCATATTCATACCTCCTCCCCTGTGCCTTCCTCCACAGTACCTCCGCCTTTCTGGTGGTCAGAAGGTCAAATTCCGTCTGGAGTCGTCTCCTCTCCCTGTACAATTCCTCCTCCGGGGTCTCTGCAAATTCCCTATCCACCCTTAAAATCTCCCCCAGTAATCTTTCCCTTTCCTTGGCCTGTTTTCCTTTTGTGGGCCCCAATGGAGATCAGCTCTCCTCTGACCACCGCTTTTAGTGCTTCCCATACCACTCCCACAGGGACCTCGCCGTCGTCATTGACCTCCAGGTATCTCTCAATACACCCCCGCACTCTTGCACACACTCCCTCATCCGCCATCAGTCCCACATCTAATCGCCAGAGTGTTCTCTGCTCCCTTTCCTCTCCTAATTCCAGGTCCACCCAATGTGGGGCATGATCCGAAACCGCTATGGCTGAGTACTCAGCTTCTTCCACCCTAGAGATCAACGACCTTCCCAAAACAAAAAAATCTATCCGGGAGTACACTTTATGGACATGGGAGAAGAAGGAAAACTCCCTAGCCCTAGGTCTAAGAAATCGCCATGGATCCACTCCCCCCATTTGGTCTATAAACCCCTTAAGTACCTTGGCCGCTGCCGGCCTACTTCCGGTCCTTGAGCTGGATCTATCTAGCCCCGGGTCCAGCACCGTATTAAAGTCCCCTCCTAAAATCAAGTTTCCTACCTCCAGGTCCGGTATACGCCCCAGCATCCGTCTCATAAATCCCGCATCGTCCCAGTTTGGGGCATACACATTAACCAACACGACCCCCATTCCCTCCAGCCTGCCACTCACCATTACATATCTACCTCCGCTATCTGCTACGATGTTCTTTGCTTCAAATGCTACCCGTTTCCCCACCAAAATGGCCACCCCTCTATTCTTTGCGTCCAGTCCTGAGTGGAACACCTGTCCCACCCATCCTTTCCTTAGCCTAACTTGGTCCGCCACCTTTAGGTGCGTCTCTTGGAGCATAACCACGTCTGCCCTTAGTCCTTTCAAATGCGCGAGCACTCGGGCCCTTTTTATCGGTCCGTTCAGGCCTCTCACGTTCCACGTGATCAGCCTCACTAGGGGGCTACCTGCCCCCTCCCGTGTCGACTAGCCATTACCTTCTCTAGGCCAGTCCCATATCCCGCCTCCGCGCTCCCGCTCACTCCCCCAGCGTCGCACACCATCCCCGCCCACCCACTCTTTAGCCATTTCCTTTTGGATTTCCGCAGCAGCAACCCAGTTGTCCCCCCCCCCTCCCCCTCCCTCCCCCCCCTCCCCACTAGATCTCTTTCTAGCATGATTTCTCCCCCCATATTACTTCCGTAAGTCAGCTGACTTCAACTGACCCCGGCTACTCCTGCTCACTCCTCGACCCCCCCCGTGTGGGGAACTCCCATCCGCCTTGCGCCTGTCTTCCCGCCTTATTCTTTCTGGCGCGGGAACATCCCTTTACCTGACCTGCCTCTTATGGCGCAGCTCCCTTTCCCCTCCTCCTCCCCTTCCCCATTCTCCAACTATGTCCCGTCTTTCCCCCCTCACCGGCGCCCACATTTCCCCAAATTTCTCCCCCCTTCCCAATTTACTTCTCAATTAACTTCAACCATAACATTAACAATAACATTTCCTGCAGCATCAGTCCCTCAGTTCCGATCCAATTTCTCTTTGATGAAGGTCCATGCTTCCTCCGCTGTCTCGAAATAATGGTGTCTCTCCTGATACGTGACCCATAGTCTTGCCGGCTGCAGCATCCCGAACTTCACCTTCCTTTTATGCAACACCTCTTTGGCTCGGTTGAAGCTCGCCCTCCTTCTCGCCACCTCCGCACTCCAATCCTGGTATGCCCGTACCACTGCATTCTCCCATCTGCTACTCCGCACCTTTTTAGCCCAGCAATGAATATTTGTGCTCCAGAACTGACTACTACTCTACCAAGTTGGCTCAGCATGATAACTTCTGGTGGCGATATGTGGGTGGAGGTTGCACGTTGGGTGGCTCCTGCTAGAGCTTTTGGTTTTGGCCCTTGATAACCAGTTTTTGGGGAGAATTTTGCATGATTATTTGTTGGAAAGTCGAAGGCACCCAAAGCATGTCGAAAATCCAGAAAAAGAATTGTGGGGGGGGGGGCGCGTAGACGTCCCCAAGTGAGTTTGGTGGGGAGTCCGGCGGGGGAGTTTGAGCGGCTGTTTTCTTTTCTTTTTTTAAAATATATTTATGAAAGTTTTTTTTACCAACACAATTTTTTCCCCTTACAAACAATAACACCCCCCCGCCCCCCCCCCCCCCCCCCCCCCGGTAACAAAATAACACAAAAACGCACTGAGCAAGATATATACATGGCAAAATGGTATATTTACCTAGCTTTATTCACTGGCTCTCTCCCGCACGTGCCAGTTTCCCCCACCCTTCATGTTATCTCCTGCTCCTCCATCCCACCAAGCAATCCCCCATCCCCCCCCACCCCCCACCCAGGGTTGCTGCTGCTGCTGACCGAACTTCCTCTAACGCTCCGCGAGATGGTCTAGGAACGGTTGCCACCGCCTGTAGAACCCCTGCGTAGACCCTCTCAAGGCAAACTTTATCCTTTCCAACTTGATAAACCCTGCCATATCATTTGTCCAGGCCTCCACGCTAGGGGGCTTCGCCTCCTTCCACATTAGCAAGATCCTTCGCCGGGCTACTAGGGACGCAAAGGCCAGAATGCCGGCCTCTTTCGCCTCCTGCACTCCCGGTTCGTCCACTACTCCAAATATTGCTAGCCCCCAGCTTGGCTTGACCCGGACTTTCACCACCTGAGATATTGCTCCTGCCACTCCTCTCCAGAACCCCTCCAGTGCCGGGCATGACCAAAACATATGGACATAGTTCGCCGGACTCCCTGAGCATCTTCCGCATCTGTCCTCTACTCCAAAGAACCTACTCAACCTCGCCCCCGTCAAGTGCGCTCTGTGGACCACCTTAAATTGTATCAGGCTGAGCCTGGCACACGAGGAAGAGGAATTAACCCTACCCAGGGCATCAGCCCACAAACCTTCCTCGATCTCCTCCCCCAGCTCCTCCTCCCATTTACCCTTCAACTCTTCTGCTAGCACTTCCCCCTCTTTCATCTCTTGGTGTATTGCCGAAACCTTGCCCTCCCCGACCCATACACCCGAAATTACCCTGTCTTGAATTTCTTGTGCCGGGAGCAGCGGGAATTCCCTGACCTGTCGCCTCACAAAAACCCTCACCTGCATATATCTAAATGCATTTCCCGGGGGTAGCTCAAACTTCTCCTCCAGTGCCCCTAGGCTCGCAAATGTCCCGTCAATGAACAGGTCCCCCATTCTTCTAATCCCCGCCCAATGCCAGCCCTGGAACCCCCCGTCCATCTTCCTCGGGACAAACCGGTGGTTACCCCTGATCGGGGACCACACCGAGGCTCCCACTGCACCACTGTGCCGTCTCCACTGGCCCCAGATCCTTAGTGTTGCCGCCACACCGGGCTCGTGGTAGATTTTGACGGCGAGAACGGCAGCGGTGCCGTCACCAATGCCCCCAAGCTCGTTCCTTTACAGGACGCCATCTCCATCCTATTCCATGCCGCACCCTCTCCCTCCATAACCCACTTGCGGATCATCGCCACATTTGCTGCCCAGTAGTAGCTCCCTAGGTTTGGCAGCGCCAACCCTCCACAGTCCCTGCTGCGTTCCAGGAACCCTCTCCTTACCCTCGGGGTCTTATTCGCCCACACAAACCCCATAATACTCCTACCTACTCTCTTGAAAAAGCCCTTGGTGATCACGATGGGAAGGCACTGAAACACAAACAAAAACCTCGGAAGGACCACCATTTTGACCGACTGCACTCTGCCCGCCAGCGAGAGCGGTAACATGTCCCATCTTTTGAAGTCCTCCTCCATTTGGTCCACCAACCTCGTCAGATTCAGTTTACGTACGGCCCCCCAACTCCTGGCTATCTGGATCCCCAGATACCGAAAACTCCCCACCGCCCTCCTCAGCGGTAGGTCCCCTATCCCTCTTTCTTGGTCCCCTGCCTGTAATACAAAGAGCTCACTCTTCCCTACATTGAGCTATTAGCCCGAAAAAAAACCCGCCCTTTCCAAAGCCTGCCCCGCCCCCTCTAGCGCAGCTCCTGTCGCGGCCTAGTCTCTCTCCCCCAGCCCATATAACATTTCCTGCGCGTGATTGACCCCCTATATACAACAACCATCATACTTCAACCCTTAAACACCCCCCACCCTCAGTTAGAGTCCAACTTTTCAGCTTGTATAAAGGTCCACGCCTCTTCAGGCGTTTCAAAGTAGTAATGTTGGTCCTTGTATGTGACCCACAATCGCGCTGGTTGCAGCATTCCAAATTTCACTCCTTTCCGATGCAGCACCGCTTTGGCCCGGTTGAAACCCGCTCTCCACTTGGCAACCTCCATGCTCCAGTCCGGGTATATTCGGATCTCTGCATTGTCCCACTTGCTGCTCCGCTCCTTCTTGGCCCATTTCAGGACCCTCTCTCAGTCCGTAAACCGGTGAAATCTCACCGCCATCACCCTTGGCGGCTCAGTTGCCTTGGGCTTCCTCGCCAGCGCCCGGTGCGCCCCGCCCAGCTCCAGCGCCCTCGAAGGGGCCTCCGTGCCCATCATCGCCCCGATCATCGTGCCCGCGTATGCCGCGGCGTTGGCCCCCTCCACTCCTTCTGGGAGGACCAGGATCCTCAGATTATTTCTCCTCGACCTGTTCTCCAGGTCTTCGAGTCTTCCCGCCCACTTCTTGTGTAGCGCCTCGTGCCGCTCCACTCTCACCGCCAGGCCCAAGAGCTCGTCCTCATTCTCACTCACACTTTTCTGGACCTCCTGGATCTTCACCTCGTGGGCCTTCTGGGTTATCCCTAGTCCTTCAATTACCGCCAGCATAGGCGCCAGCATCTCCTTACGCAGCTCCCCGAAGCAGCGCTTGATGAATTCCTGCATCTCCTCTTTGTCCTCGGCCGCCGCCATTTTGGTTTTTTTCCCTCGCTTCTCCCACTGCTCCAATGCCGCTTTTTTGGCCGTTGCACTTCGGGTCCGGTCCATAAAAGTCGGTAGGGGACCTCTCTCTCCTCTTCCCCACGGGTTGTCTGTAAAAAAAAATTCAGTTGGGGCTCCTCTAGCGAGCCCGAAAGTCCGTAATCGCAGGAGCTGCCGAATCGTGCGGCTTAGCTCCTTATAGCCGCAACCGGAAGTCGAGCAGCTGTTTCCTAAGCACTTTTTGACGA
Source organism: Scyliorhinus torazame (assembly GCF_047496885.1). Taxonomy (NCBI): domain Eukaryota; kingdom Metazoa; phylum Chordata; class Chondrichthyes; order Carcharhiniformes; family Scyliorhinidae; genus Scyliorhinus; species Scyliorhinus torazame. The sequence continues at coordinate 115,462,906 of NC_092712.1, read as the reverse complement.
GCATCACGAGGAGATGATGACTTCGCTCAAGGAGTGGGTTGATGAGACTCTTGCGGCGATAAAGGCGGCTTTGCCAAAGAAAGATGTCAATGGAGGTACAGGAGGAAGGAGAGGCATTGAAGGCGGTGGAAGAGGCATTGTCGCAGCTCAGTGACCAGTTCACCTCAATGGGAGAGGAACTGCCGAGGGTGGTGGAGTGGAATGAAATGAAAATCGCTTATTGTCACAAGTAGGCTTCAAATGAAGTTACTGTGAAAAGCCCCTAGTCGCCACATTCCGGCGCCTGTTCGGGGAGGTTGGTGTTGTGTTGGGCGCTCCAGATCCGTGGAACACATACAGGCCACCAACACTTAAAATAGTGCAACTCTATTTTATTAAGTCAGAAATTGTTTAACATACTTTCATTGTGGGTTAACACGATATTAGATTGAACTAAAGACCTGTGCCTTGTCCTAACCAGTCGATGCACTCAGCACATGGTGAAGATCTGTGCTGCAGGCTGTGAGCTCTGTCCTACTAGGAAGCTGCAGCTCGAATGAGCGGGAACTCTGATGCCCCCTGTCTTTATAGTGCGTGTGCTCTAACTGGTGATTGGCTGCGGTGTTGTGTGTGTTGATTGGTCCCACTGCGTGTCCATCAGTGTGTGGCTGCACCATGATATACTGGTGTATATTATGACAGCTGGTACGGGAATTGAACCGTGCTGCTGGCCTGCCTTGGTCTGCTTTCAAAGCCAGCGATTTAGCCCTGTGCTAAACCAGCCCCTGAATAACAAAGGCTGAGAGCCAAAGTAGAGGACAGGTCACAAAGGCAGAATCTAAGGATCGTGGAGCTGCCTGAGGGGCTGGAGATCCAGAAGCCAACAGAATAAATTGCGGAGATGTTTGCCAAGTTGATGGGGGAGGAGGACGACCCCTCTCTATGAGTTGGACAGGTCTTACCGGTCCCTTCGGCCGAAACCAAAGGTAAATTGAGCCACCAAGAGCTGTGATAGTCTACTTCCACAGCTTCTTCAAAGATGTAACAAGCAAAGTGGAAAATGGAGATCCTGTAGATATCTGGACTTTGGAAGGCGTTTGATAAGCTGCCGTACAGAAGGTTAATTCACACAATGAGATCACATGGGATTAGAGGTAACTTATTAGCTTGGATGGAAGACTGGCTGATGGACAAGAGACAGAGGGTTGCGATAAATGGGTCTTTTTCTGAATGGCAAGATGTAACTAGTGGGGTGCCACAGGGTTTGTTCCTTGGGCCCCAACAATTTACAATCTACATTAACAACTTGGATACAGGGATAGAAGGTTCTATTACTAAATTCACAAAAATAGGTGGGACAATAAGTTACAATGAGGAAATAAGAACCTTACAAATGAATATAGATAGGTTAGGAGAATGGGCCAAAATGTGACAGATGGAATTTAACATGGATAAGTGTGTGGTCATGCATTTTGGTCGAAAAAATGGAAAGGCAACTTGTTATCTAAACAGGGAGAGACTTCGGGGTGCGCCGATGCAGAGGGATCTGGGTGTCCTCGTGCATGAGTCACAGAAAATGCAGGTGCAGCAGATAATAAGGAAAGCAAATGGAATGTTGGCATTTATAGCAAAAGGAATTGAGTATAAAGGTAAGGAAGTGTTGTTGCAACTGTTCAAGGCATTGGTGAGACCGCACCTGGAGTTGTGGTTCCCTTATTTGAGGAACGATGTAGTGGCATTGGAGGCAGTTCAGAGGAGGTTCACTAGGTTGATTCCAGAGATGAGGGTTTTGTCATACGAGGAGAGATTGGACAGTTTAGGCCGATACGCTCCAGAGTTTAGAAGAATGAGGGGAGATCAAATCAAGGTACACCAGATACTAAAACGTATGGATGAAGAAGATGTGGAGCTAATGCTTGTTGGGCATTCTAAAACGAGAAGTCATAATCTTAGAGTAAGAGGTGGCAAATTTAAAACCGATTTGAGGAGAAACTACATCTCCCAAAGGGTTGTGAATCTGTGGAATTCACTAACCCAGAGTGCGGTGGATGCTGGGACAGTGAGTAAATTTACGGAGGAGTTAGACAGATTTTGAATTGGTAATGGGTTGAAGGGTTGTGGAGAACAGGCAGGACAGTAGAGTTTGAGGCCATGATGGGATCAGCCATGATCACATTGAAGATGTTTAGGCTGGGGAGGTTAAATTGCCTACTCCCGCTCCTAGGTCATGTGTTCTAGGGAGGAGATGCTCTGGCTGATTTCGCAATACCTCGTAGGTAGCAGATGAGGAACATATCAGCCATGATAGAATGGTGAAGCAGACTCGATGGGCCGAAAAGCCTAATTCTGCTCCTGTATCTTATGAACTTATCAGGCGAAGCAAAAGTTGCTGAGATGGGCGAAACTGAATTGAGAGGCAAGGTGGAACGGTGTTGGTATTCGGATATACCAGGATTTCACGGCGGAACTGGTGAGAAGGCAGGAGGCCTTTTGTCGGCCGAAGGTGGTGTTATATAAAAGCGACGTGAGGATTGGGGTGGTCTACCTGGCGAAGCTGAGGGTAACGCAGAACTCTAAGGACTTCTACTTTGAGACAGCGGAGGCGTTCGTGAAAGCTGAAGGACTGAAATGAGTTTGGACTTTGGTGGTGTTGGGATTTGTTTCTTTTGGGTTTGAGGGATGACTGTTGGGAGTTTGGAAAGTTTGGGTGTGGGGGATGTTGATGTTGGTCTTTTTCTATGTGGGGGAGGGAGCTCTGGAAGGGGCCACCTTGATGGCAAATGTAAGTTGGCAAGTGAACGGGAGTGAGGTGGGGCTGCAGTCATTGGAAACTATATGGACACGTTTCGATGGGCCCAGGAGGTGTGAGTGATGGGGGTATGGTGCTGATACTGGGTGAGGTGGTGTTGAGGAAGTGGCTTGGGGGTTTCTGGGAAGGAGGAGGTGAGGGGTAGGGGGCTGACAGTGACTATGGACAGGGCTGGGTCCTGCCTGTGGGTCAGGACCATGAGTAGCGGCTATGATTGATTGGTGGGTGGGGGGCGGTGTGAGAGATCTCCAGTCCGGGTGGTGGGGACGTGGAACTTGCGAGGGCTGGGGGGGGGGGGGGGTGAAGCGAGCAAGAGTTTTCTCGCATTTGAAAAGCTTGGCTGCCATACCGAATTTGGATACGCATCTGTTAATATTGTGCTGGATCAGAAGATGGACAGGTCCAAGCCATGTTCACTGACCCCCTCGGAGGGGGCAAAGGTGTTGTCTGTGTTTATGAGGGAGATGGGAGAGGCGGACCCATGGAGGTTTTTGCACCCGCAGGATGGGAAGTTTTTTTCGCCAGTGCGTAATGTGTATTTGAGAAAAAACATTTTTTGGTTATGGCTGGGATGAGGAAGGCAGAATGTTCTGCGATTGTCATCTCGGACCATGCTCCACAATGGGTGGATGTGGTCCTGGAGAAGGGGCCAGCTCAGAGACCTGCTTGGAGGTTGGACATGAGGTTCTTGGTAGACCCGAATTTCTGTATGAAAATGAAAAAGATGATTGAGGATTACGGAGGGTTCAATTGGAATGGAGAGGTTTCGCCGTCGGTGGTATGGGAAGCGGTGAAAGCGGTAGTGAGGGGCGAGGTCACCTCGTTTAAGGCTCAGGTGGACAAAGAGGCAGGAGAAGCGTGCCAGCGGCTGGTAGAGGAGATTTTGGAGGTGGATGGAAGGTATGTTGAGGGTCCAACTCCGGATCTTCTGGTGAGGACGAAGGGGCTACAGGCGAGGTTTGACCTTCAGTTGATTGGAAAGGCGGTTCAGCAGTTGAGGCATACAAGGGGGCCATGTATGACAATGGGGAGAATGCCAGCTGCTTGTTAGTGGGTCAACTCCGCAGGCAGGTGGCGGCGAGAGAGATTGTTCAGATCAGGGATGGGACAGGCGAGTTGGTGGTGGCACCAGGGCAGGTGAACAAGGCATTTGAGGTGTTCTATAAGGACTTGTATCAGTCAGAGCCTCCAGGGGATGAGTCAGACATGAGGGAGTTTTTGGGGCGGTTGGAGTGTCCCGAAATAGGAATGGAGGAGAGGGCAGGGTTGCAGGAGCCAGTGGGGGTAGAAGAAGTGCGGATAGTAATAGGGAAAATGCAGATGAACAAGGAACCGGGGCCAGATGGTTTCCTGGTAAACTTTTATAAAATGTTTCTGGATAAGTTGGCACTGCTGTTGGTGGAGATGTTTGAGGACTCGGTAGCAATGGGGGGGCAGTGCCAGAGACAATGGGGCAGGCATATCTACAACTCAATGGGAAACGGGATGGGAATTCTTCTAATCTCAGTTCTGATTCATTCCAAGCATGCTAAGTTTAAAGCACCTTTATACTTGGGGTGCTTCCACCAGAAGCTGCTCTGTAATATCATGAGGCAGCTGGTTTTAAAATCCATCCCGTTTGCATTCAGAGTGACAAAACACTGACAGCAACAAATTGCATTTGTGATACCAAAAAACTCTTGTTACCACTGGAGGATTCCGCCTTACCTTGTTTATATTACTACGTCATCTTCAAATATAGACAGGAAAAATGTTATTTACTTGGCAAAAAATAATTTCAACTTGCGTATCAACAACGAAGCAAAGAAAACATTTATTGATCCCTCGAGGAACGTGACAGGAATCTGCAAGCAAAATGAAACTGTAGGAAAATAGGATTTCACTTTTACTCAAAAGTATAAACAAAATTGAAAGTTTAGTTCTGGTCAGCAGTTAATTTTTCTAGTAAATTTGGCACCAACATCTAAACCAGTATCATGTTTCAAATTTAGGTTAATAGAGAGCCTGTTAGTAGGCAAAACGTTAAACATAGTTAAAAACTACATGTGGAATTTCCCAGCAATGTGTTTTGGATGAAAATGGTAAGCTGTTTATTTTCCAAATGGTTGACAGATTGGTATAAGACAAAATTCATAAAGGAACCTTTTCTTTCCCCTCATTCGCTCACTTTTTGAATAGTGAAAGCAAAGTCCACTAAGATTAGGGGTTTACTCCCTTTCAAAATAAATGGCTTAGTTAAAGAAGCAGTCACTACTAGGTACTGCCAGGTTTTAGAAAAATAAATCCAAAAAAATATTTGCTGTAAAAGGAGATGATTACTAAGACATTATAAAAGAAACATATAGCTCTCAATCTATCTTACTGTTGAAGAATTGTGGACTCAATGTCAGGCAGATCAGAATTCAACTCCTCTTCCAGAACTTTCTCCAAAAACTGCCTCGAAATGTATCTGCGTTCCTTGGGTCCACCCAATAGTGACCTCATCTCCCCAAGCTGAAACACAAATTATCTCTGCAGGTTGCAAGGCACATTAACTCCCCAAGAACTTTCCCAGTCAAACCACAGTCCATATTAGTCCAGACTGAAAAGCACATTCCTTTGTCAATTTCAACTTCTAGCTGCTAAAAGCATTCAGGCCCTGCAGCACAGAATTTTTTAAAAAAGAAAACATGTCCACTGCAGTCAAGCACACTCTAACCCCACACCTTTAACTCTTAAATTGTCCAATACTTAGAATCCAAAATACCTCGGGTGGGATTCTCCAACCCCCCCCCCCCCCCCCGGCGGGTCGGAGAATTGCAGGGGGCAGCGTGAATCCGGCGGCCGAATTCTCCGGCACCGGAGATTCTGCAGGGGCGGGAATCGTGCCGCGCCGGTCGGCGCGCACCCCCCCCCCCCCCCCCGGCGATTCTCCGGCCCGCAATGGGCCGCAGTCCCGCTGGTTCTATGCCGGTCCCGCCGCCGTATATTGGACTAGGTCCCTTACCGGCGGGACCTGACGGCGCGGGTGGGCTCCGGGGTCCTGGGGGGGGGCGCGGGGCAATCTGGCTCCGGGGGCCTGGCCCGCGATCGGGGCCCACCGATCCGCGGGCGGGCCTGTGCCGTGGGGGCACTCTTTTCCTATGCGCCGGCCATGTCAGCTTCCGCCATGGCCGAAGTGTAGGTGACCCCCCCGTGCATGCGCGGGGATGACGTCAGCAGCCGCTGACGCTCCCACGCGTGCACGGACCCGCGCCAGCTGGCGCAGTCCCTTCGGCCCCAGCTGGCGTGGCGCCAAATGCCTTCCACGCCAGCTGGCGGGGAGCCAACCACTCCGGGGCGGGCCTAGCCCCTAAAGGTGCGAAGGATTCCACACCTTTGGGGCGACCCGACGCCGGAGTGGTTCACGCCACTCCGTCCCGCCAGGACCCCCCGTCCCATCGGGTATGGGAGAATCCCGCCCCTCACCTTCCAGTCGTCACAAAATCCTTTTATGTAAGGCACCTTTTTCTCATTGCCCATATTTAAGATGTCTTTAATCATCTGTCCTGACTATACTGTGTCAAAAAAAATAACACTGTAATTTGATTGACAACAAAACAGTTTCTCTTTTTTTCTCTTCTCTGTTTTTGTGCTATCACAAGCTATTCACAAATTATCCTCAAAATGAGCAAGTTAACTCTTCAGAAATGACTGTGATTATCCATTTCTGCCCTGAAGCTGTGACACAAAGGGACAATTTAAGTTAAAAATGATTTGGGTTTTAACAGGATATCCATCCTGTCTTTACAGGAGCGGATGTGTTTCCTTTTTTAACAAAAGCTCCGCAGGCTTGATAGGAACCATAGCAGCTGGCAGAGAGGAGGGACGGTAGCAGCTGGCAGAGAGGAGGGACCGTAGCAGCTGGCAGAGAGGAGGGACCGTAGCAGCTGGCAGAGAGGAGGGACGGTAGCAGCTGGCAGAGAGGAGGGACAGTAGCAGCTGGCAGAGAGGAGGGACCGTAGCAGCTGGCAGAGAGGAGGGACAGTAGCAGCTGGCAGAGAGGAGGGACGGTAGCAGCTGGCAGAGAGGAGGGACCGTAGCAGCTGGCAGAGAGGAGGGACGGTAGCAGCTGGCAGAGAGGAGGGACAGTAGCAGCTGGCAGAGAGGAGGGACCGTAGCAGCTGGCAGAGAGGAGGGACAGTAGCAGCTGGCAGAGAGGAGGGATGGTAGCAGCTGGCAGAGAGGAGGGACCGTAGCAGCTGGCAGAGAGGAGAGACCATAGCAGCTGGCAGAGAGGAGGGACCGTAGCAGCTGGCAGAGAGGAGGGACGGTAGCAGCTGGCAGAGAGGAGGGATGGTAGCAGCTGGCAGAGAGGAGGGATCGTAGCAGCTGGCAGAGAGGAGGGACAGTAGCAGCTGGCAGAGAGGAGGGACGGTAGCAGCTGGCAGAGAGGAGGGACAGTAGCAGCTGGCAGAGAGGAGGGACGGTAGCAGCTGGCAGAGAGGAGGGACGGTAGCAGCTGGCAGAGAGGAGGGACCGTAGCAGCTGGCAGAGAGGAGGGACGGTAGCAGCTGGCAGAGAGGAGGGACGGTAGCAGCTGGCAGAGAGGAGGGACGGTAGCAGCTGGCAGAGAGGAGGGACGGTAGCAGCTGGCAGAGAGGAGGGACGGTAGCAGCTGGCAGAGAGGAGGGACAGTAGCAGCTGGCAGAGAGGAGGGACCATAGCAGCTGGCAGAGAGGAGGGACGGTAGCAGCTGGCAGAGAGGAGGGACAGTAGCAGCTGGCAGAGAGGAGGGACGGTAGCAGCTGGCAGAGAGGAGGGACGGTAGCAGCTGGCAGAGAGGAGGGACGGTAGCAGCAGGCAGAGAGGAGGGACAGTAGCAGCTGGCAGAGAGGAGGGACCGTAGCAGCTGGCAGAGAGGAGGGACCGTAGCAGCTGGCAGAGAGGAGGGACAGTAGCAGCTGGCAGAGAGGAGGGACCGTAGCAGCTGGCAGAGAGGAGGGACCGTAGCAGCTGGCAGAGAGGAGGGACCGTAGCAGCTGGCAGAGAGGAGGGACCGTAGCAGCTGGCAGAGAGGAGGGACCGTAGCAGCTGGCAGAGAGGAGGGACGGTAGCAGCTGGCAGAGAGGAGGGACGGTAGCAGCTGGCAGAGAGGAGGGACGGTAGCAGCTGGCAGAGAGGAGGGACGGTAGCAGCTGGCAGAGAGGAGGGACGGTAGCAGCTGGCAGAGAGGAGGGACGGTAGCAGCTGGCAGAGAGGAGGGACGGTAGCAGCTGGCAGAGAGGAGGGACGGTAGCAGCTGGCAGAGAGGAGGGACGGTAGCAGCTGGCAGAGAGGAGGGACGGTAGCAGCTGGCAGAGAGGAGGGACGGTAGCAGCTGGCAGAGAGGAGGGACGGTAGCAGCAGGCAGAGAGGAGGGACCGTAGCAGCTGGCAGAGAGGAGGGACCGTAGCAGCTGGCAGAGAGGAGGGACAGTAGCAGCTGGCAGAGAGGAGGGACGGTAGCAGCTGGCAGAGAGGAGGGACGGTAGCAGCTGGCAGAGAGGAGGGACGGTAGCAGCTGGCAGAGAGGAGGGACCGTAGCAGTTGGCAGAGAGGAGGGACGGTAGCAGCTGGCAGAGAGGAGGGACCGTAGCAGCTGGCAGAGAGGAGGGACGGTAGCAGCTGGCAGAGAGGAGGGACGGTAGCAGCTGGCAGAGAGGAGGGACCGTAGCAGCTGGCAGAGAGGAGGGACCGTAGCAGCTGGCAGAGAGGAGGGACGGTAGCAGCTGGCAGAGAGGAGGGACGGTAGCAGCTGGCAGAGAGGAGGGACCGTAGCAGCTGGCAGAGAGGAGGGACAGTAGCAGCTGGCAGAGAGGAGGGACCGTAGCAGCTGGCAGAGAGGAGTAACCATAGCAGCTGGCAGAGAGGAGGGACCGTAGCAGCTGGCAGAGAGGAGGGACCGTAGCAGCAGGCAGAGAGGAGGGACGGTAGCAGCTGGCAGAGAGGAGGGACCGTAGCAGCTGGCAGAGAGGAGGGACCGTAGCAGCTGGCAGAGAGGAGGGACCGTAGCAGCTGGCAGAGAGGAGGGACCGTAGCAGCTGGCAGAGAGGAGGGACCGTAGCAGCTGGCAGAGAGGAGGGACCGTAGCAGCTGGCAGAGAGGAGGGATGGTAGCAGCTGGCAGAGAGGAGGGACCCTAGCAGCTGGCAGAGAGGAGGGACGGTAGCAGCTGGCAGAGAGGAGGGACAGTAGCAGCTGGCAGAGAGGAGGGACCATAGCAGCTGGCAGAGAGGAGGGACGGTAGCAGCTGGCAGAGAGGAGGGACCCTAGCAGCTGGCAGAGAGGAGGGACGGTAGCAGCTGGCAGAGAGGAGGGACGGTAGCAGCTGGCAGAGAGGAGGGACGGTAGCAGCTGGCAGAGAGGAGGGACGGTAGCAGCTGGCAGAGAGGAGGGACAGTAGCAGCTGGCAGAGAGGAGGGACCATAGCAGCTGGCAGAGAGGAGGGACGGTAGCAGCTGGCAGAGAGGAGGGACGGTAGCAGCTGGCAGAGAGGAGGGACGGTAGCAGCTGGCAGAGAGGAGGGACGGTAGCAGCTGGCAGAGAGGAGGGACGGTAGCAGCAGGCAGAGAGGAGGGACAGTAGCAGCTGGCAGAGAGGAGGGACCGTAGCAGCTGGCAGAGAGGAGGGACCGTAGCAGCTGGCAGAGAGGAGGGACCGTAGCAGCTGGCAGAGAGGAGGGACCGTAGCAGCTGGCAGAGAGGAGGGACCGTAGCAGCTGGCAGAGAGGAGGGACCGTAGCAGCTGGCAGAGAGGAGGGACGGTAGCAGCTGGCAGAGAGGAGGGACGGTAGCAGCTGGCAGAGAGGAGGGACGGTAGCAGCTGGCAGAGAGGAGGGACGGTAGCAGCTGGCAGAGAGGAGGGACGGTAGCAGCTGGCAGAGAGGAGGGACGGTAGCAGCTGGCAGAGAGGAGGGACGGTAGCAGCTGGCAGAGAGGAGGGACGGTAGCAGCTGGCAGAGAGGAGGGACGGTAGCAGCTGGCAGAGAGGAGGGACGGTAGCAGCTGGCAGAGAGGAGGGACGGTAGCAGCTGGCAGAGAGGAGGGACGGTAGCAGCAGGCAGAGAGGAGGGACCGTAGCAGCTGGCAGAGAGGAGGGACCGTAGCAGCTGGCAGAGAGGAGGGACAGTAGCAGCTGGCAGAGAGGAGGGACGGTAGCAGCTGGCAGAGAGGAGGGACGGTAGCAGCTGGCAGAGAGGAGGGACGGTAGCAGCTGGCAGAGAGGAGGGACCGTAGCAGTTGGCAGAGAGGAGGGACGGTAGCAGCTGGCAGAGAGGAGGGACCGTAGCAGCTGGCAGAGAGGAGGGACGGTAGCAGCTGGCAGAGAGGAGGGACGGTAGCAGCTGGCAGAGAGGAGGGACCGTAGCAGCTGGCAGAGAGGAGGGACCGTAGCAGCTGGCAGAGAGGAGGGACGGTAGCAGCTGGCAGAGAGGAGGGACGGTAGCAGCTGGCAGAGAGGAGGGACCGTAGCAGCTGGCAGAGAGGAGGGACAGTAGCAGCTGGCAGAGAGGAGGGACCGTAGCAGCTGGCAGAGAGGAGTAACCATAGCAGCTGGCAGAGAGGAGGGACCGTAGCAGCTGGCAGAGAGGAGGGACCGTAGCAGCAGGCAGAGAGGAGGGACGGTAGCAGCTGGCAGAGAGGAGGGACCGTAGCAGCTGGCAGAGAGGAGGGACAGTAGCAGCTGGCAGAGAGGAGGGACCGTAGCAGCTGGCAGAGAGGAGGGACCGTAGCAGCTGGCAGAGAGGAGGGACCGTAGCAGCTGGCAGAGAGGAGGGACCGTAGCAGCTGGCAGAGAGGAGGGACCGTAGCAGCTGGCAGAGAGGAGGGACCGTAGCAGCTGGCAGAGAGGAGGGACCGTAGCAGCTGGCAGAGAGGAGGGATGGTAGCAGCTGGCAGAGAGGAGGGACCCTAGCAGCTGGCAGAGAGGAGGGACGGTAGCAGCTGGCAGAGAGGAGTAACCATAGCAGCTGGCAGAGAGGAGGGACGGTAGCAGCTGGCAGAGAGGAGGGACCCTAGCAGCTGGCAGAGAGGAGGGACGGTAGCAGCTGGCAGAGAGGAGGGACGGTAGCAGCTGGCAGAGAGGAGGGACGGTAGCAGCAGGCAGAGAGGAGGGACCGTAGCAGCTGGCAGAGAGGAGGGACCGTAGCAGCTGGCAGAGAGGAGGGACCGTAGCAGCTGGCAGAGAGGAGGGACCGTAGCAGCTGGCAGAGAGGAGGGACGGTAGCAGCTGGCAGAGAGGAGGGACGGTAGCAGCTGGCAGAGAGGAGGGACGGTAGCAGCTGGCAGAGAGGAGGGACAGTAGCAGCTGGCAGAGAGGAGGGACCGTAGCAGCTGGCAGAGAGGAGGGACGGTAGCAGCTGGCAGAGAGGAGGGACGGTAGCAGCTGGCAGAGAGGAGGGACAGTAGCAGCTGGCAGAGAGGAGGGACCATAGCCACCAGCACACAAGAAAGAATGTCGTCTTTAAATTCACTCACATCCTCTACTGTGCTTGGACAGGTCCAGAAATTCAAATGAAGGAAGGGAGTAAGCCCCTTGAGAATGGGTTAAAAAGCTTTTAAGCTGGAATTTGGTGTCTCTCCCGCACGCGCCCCCCCCCCCCCCCCCCCCCCACCCCACCACTACTGAGACTGTTTTTGGTGGGGGGAGGGGGTGCATGTAAATTACGAGGGGTGCTGAGCCTGCCCCCTTCCAATGTACCCCTGAGCTAACTCCCCCATTATATGAAATCAGCAACCTGCCAGTCCTATCTAAGTAAATAATTAAAGATCCATCAAGCTTCTTATCAAGCCAGTTCACCAGGATATAATGCTGTCTATGCCACAACACTGTTCAGGCAGGCGTGACTAGATCAGTCTTTTGATGGCAATTTGAAAAATTACAGAAGGGGTGGGGGGAGGATGCACTCTTTGTGTATCAGGTGTAACACACTTCCCACTCTTCCCCCCCCCCCCCCCCCCCCCCCCACAACCGCAAGGTGCTATGGTTTACCCTTCACTGACACCAATCCTCATCACATCCACACACGTACCAGCGATGTCTTGACCTCTCAGCTGTTAAACCGATCTTATGATTCTGATAAACACACTTCAGCTCTTTCCTTTCATCCACAAGGTCAGATATCATTTAATTGTCTCCCTTACTTCCTCGCCGCCTGCCTTCCAAAGCTTAGCCAAACGAACAACAACGACCCCCCCCCCCCCCCCCCCCCTCACCCTCACTGGGCTCTCTGACCCATCCTGGTCCTAAAAGCCTTTGAAATACCTGCCTCCAGCAGCCATCGCTCTTCTTCCTGCTCCTCTCTGCGGTCTTGGCAGTGTCCACTCCTAAATCCTGGTGCTGTGGGGCTGCTGGAGCTGCCAGCCAATCAGACGGTTGGGTTTCCTGTCCACTGAGGGGTGGAAGTCCCACTGTTAACTTGTTTTGGCCACTGGCACACGTTATGGCTGCGGGACCGGGCTTTTTCCAGCTGCGGCAGCTGCTGGCGAGCAGTGAAGTCTAACCTTTTACTGTCTGAGCAGTTGATCTCTCGGGTCGGTCGCAGTTTCTATTGGATAAGGAGAGGAAATAATTTGCTTATAATTCTTTCTTCAGTTTGCTGTTGTATGAATCCTGAGAGAGAGAGAGAATGTCTGGTAGAAACTGGATCTGGCTTTGGCTTTGCTCCACTTTCCTCCATAGCTGATTGACCAGCTCACCATGCATACTTAGCCATGAAGAACGATCAGAAGGGTGGGATACCTGTGGAACTCAGTTGCTCAATTAAATACTACTGATATACAAATGAAAGTTAAAATGCTTTCATAAATGAACTGGAAAATTGCAGTTTGCATGTATAGTAGTGTCAGTGTCAATAATTTTCCATTAGAATTCCTTTACCCACATTTAAAATAGCAGTTATCAAAATGAACTGTTCACATTACAGCCTCTTGCCTCGAAAGACCGGTTAACCTTCTAGTCCAAGGTCTAAAACCAGTCCTGCAAACTGAGACTTGCTGTCAAATGAACCCACTTAGTACTTTTCCAGTGGCTGCGCTGTTTTCTCTTTCATCAAACCTTCTGTTCCTAGGTCTTGTTACTAAATTGTTTGTGGTTATGTATTTATATTAGTTAATCAGTGTACCATCCCAGCTTTGTATCTCCTCGGCTTGGCGAGAAACTCCTCCCACCAATTCTTTTTCCCTGCTTCCAATTGGCTATCAATTTTGCAGAATGATATTATGAAAAAATAAGGTCAAAGGACATTGGTTCTTTTTATGTACTGTCAAGCAACTATTGCTGCCCTCCAGCCCAATTTTACATGAAGACTGTGCTAGATCCTCATGCATCAGTAATAAATGAACAATCACAATTTGCTTGACAATTCCTTTCCTACTGAGTGAAAATATTCTTATCATTTTCCTTATGGTGTGTTTCCAGCTGGATGCAACATTATTTGGTTTTTTTGACCAGATTGCCAGTTAGTGATGACAGGAATCCTATATTTTCATAACGTACTAGGCGGAATTCTTCTAAGCACCCGCCGCCAAGTTAATGGAGCACGTGGGGGAAAGAATATGGCAAGAGGTCCAAGAATCGGTTTCATGCAGACATGAATTTACAGCAGGATCTTCTGCAGGTGCCTGCCATGCCGGGTCTGAAAGCCTACTCGGCCGATGTTACCTCCTCATTTGCGTCCTGTTAATGGGATGAGGTCCATCTTCTGGTCTCAGAGTCCTCCTGGAGATCTATCTTCATTTTCAAGAGGTCACCTTCTTTCTTCAATGGTGGGTCAATGATATAGGGCACTTTTTCAATATGGCATTGAGACACTATGGCAGGCTACATGCCATCCAGCCCTGCCCTGCCAATGAGTAGGGCATGAAACAATCAAGAGACAGTATCCTGAAACACACACTTGTTACAAGTATTAAGGTGTTACAATATTAAGATCGTAAATAGTTGTTCTGAAATCTGCCCCATTGGTCATAAAAAACTAATTAATATTTCCACTTGGTGACAGAGCTAAGATGTTTCCTGTTGCCAAGGGGAAGGGGATAGGGAATGCCATTTTAGGATCAAAGTAAAAGCCTTTTCTATAAACCCAAGAATATCAGTCAAACACAGTTGCAGCTTTAGTCTTGTGTTGTTTGCACCTCACTTGAGAGTCAAGGCAGCAAAAGAGATAAATGTTGGCTAGACCAACACCTTAGCCAGAAAAAATACAAATTTTGTTCACCGTGCAAAAGCCATGTCTACGCTCACACTCCGTTTGAAGACACTGTTTGTGAGGGGGGAAAAGAGGCTGAAAGATTTGCCTAACCTGGAATCCGAGGAATAAATCCACAGTAATCCTCATAGTGGAAGCTACAGTTGGAATTCTGGAGGCAATCTGCCTGGTTGCAACTTGGAAAAAATAGAAATAGAATCTGGCAGGAGCTGTAAGGGAGCTGTGGAACCATAGCAGAAATTTATTAGGAACCAGGGGTGTTTCTGTCTTTAAAAAGCACTCAGCAGGAATAAGTAAAGCCCATGCTTGAGCTGGAGAGTCCACAATCTTGAGGCATTAAAGGATCAATTAGCTGAATGTTAGTGGAAGAACTCCCAAGATATCTCGTACCTCAGAGAATAAATTCAACACTGAGGAGAAATCAAAGTTAATTACGGAATGCTATGACATATCTTTGTTTTGTCCCGGGGCAGTGAACAACCCCTCAAGATCCTGTAAAATTTAGGAAAATTCTTGGCTTGAAGTAAAAATAGAAGAATAAGTGATTACAATATGTTGTGTTAATTTAATGTTTATTTTATTTCATTATTGTACATTAAAGTTTTTTTTCTTTAAAGTGTGAAATCCTGTGGCATAATTCTTTCAGTTAATAACAGGATGTTCTAATTTCTCTTCGAACATTAACTGTCTCTACTGGGATGGTAACAATAACCGTCCTTGTAATTCCTGAACATCTGCTGACAGTCACCAGTTAATGACTGCTCGACTGAAAAGGGAAATTGAAAGTAAACTTAAATCCTTTTGCTCAAAATTTCAGCTGACATCAATTCAGGTGGTGAACAGTTTTTAATCAGTCCTAGCCAGAATTTTGAATAGAGCAGCATGAGCTAGTATTTTAATTCTTACAAAACTGCCCGTTTGTTAAACATTTTTCCTATAATCCATTTTCCCAAGTCATTCCCACACTTTTTTTAATGGAAAATTTAGGCTAGATATTCCATACTTGTGCACTCTGCATAGATCAACTTCAATGAAATTTGCACGATGATTGATGGTGACTACCCATTCGCAGACAAGTATTCAAGTATCTCCGGATTTGACTCAGATAGTTGCTGCTAGTTTGTGATGACCATCTGATCCTCTTTATTGTGACCCTGTGAAAGTGCCCATTCTATTTGTTACCCTCCCAGCCTACATTGTGAAACACTGGCTGCTATTTGATTTAGAGCTTAGCTGTAACGCAATTCCTGAGCAGAATAAAATTGTTGATAGAATTCTGCTTACAAAAGTACTCTTTAGAACCGCCATAACATTCTAGATCAGTCTTAATTTACAGTATCCAGTGTTATTTATGCTGGTTAATGGTCATGTATTGCTGCCTAGTTAAAACTGAATTTGAAAAGGTTACATCTGTATCAATGTTTTATCTCACCCAAGTGGCTCTGATGGTTGAAGAGTGAGGTGTGAAGTGGGTCAGTTGATCAGTGTTATACTTTTTCAGGAAGAGCTACAGAATTGGAATAAATAAATATGTAGCGCAGAAACACTAACTTCATGTAACAGTTCACTACATGGGCTCGCAGACTTCCCGAAACTGAGCCTGTAAATGCCAAAAACATCAGTAATGTGGCCATTTTGAGAAAATAAATCATGGCTGGACCTTTCAGTCCCTCCTATCCCTTTGTGGAGAGTCGTAATATTGGGCGCCATGCTGCTTTACTTGTGGCCGGGGGTTGCATCCCGAGGCTCATCCACCCATGGGCTAATTGAGGCCTTTAACTGGTCACTTAAGGGCCTCCTAGCACTGCCGCCAGTATTTCCCCCATGGCAGCGGGAGGTCAGCACCAAGTACCCAGCCTGTCAGGTTTACTGGGGTGGGCTGTTGGCTGGTTAAGAGGGAGGTGCCACTTGTAATAATCCCTGTGCCCATTGGAGAACCCCTGCCCTGTCTATACCCTACCTTGCCAGAGCCTGCCCATCTAGCCTTGGTGAGGTCCCAGACTTATTTTAAGGTCAGTGCTCCATTACACACCTCTTCTACAGGTTTGGTGGCGGTCTCGGCAGTTTGGCAGCTCTTGGACATGGCCATTAAATGGCTTTGTGGCAGCCACCAAAGTCGGGGCAGATTCACCCCTGATATTTACAGGTGAAATCCAACCCCATGTTTTGAAACACTACCCAGCTCTACCTCACCAGCACCTCTAAGATTCTTCACTGTCTCTTATTTGTCAGAAAGAGATTTTCTGCATCTAAATGACTTCCGCCTGTAACATTGTCTGGCTCCGACTATTCTGCTGCTGAAGCCCTCATCTGTAGCTTTGTTACTTCTCGACTTTCCAGGTTTTACCACCCATCCCTCCCCACATAATTTTAAAACCATCCAAATCTCTCCTGCTTGTATCCTAACTTGCAATAAGTATCCTTCACCAATTACCCTTGTATCTGCTGATCTACATTGGTTTCCAGTCTAGCAACTTCACGATTTTAAAATTCTCACCTAGTTTTCAAACCCTTTCCTCCTCTGTAACCTCCCCAACATTGCACCCCTCCGAGGTCTCTGCGCTCCTCCAATTTTGGTTTCTTGCCATCATCCCCAGTTAGCAGCTGTGGGCAAGGTATTCCTGGCCTTCCTACCAGCTGGATATTCCGGTCCCGCCAGAGGCAATCTCTGCTGGCGAGCATTGAAAGTGGCCATTCACTTTGGCGGGACCAGAAAAATGAGCTATTTGCTTTGGAATTACAGCTGGAGAATGATTTTGGCACTGGCAGGGCAGCTGCATTATACATGAACAGCTGAAACCTCTATGGCCGTATTTTGTGATGTGGGTTCTTTGTCTCATAAAGCTGTGTTGGAGTGAGCACCTGCTCAATTAGTACATGTATTATTTGCAACATCAGCAAAGAGGAACTTTTGAGATGTGCACAGTCTGATATCGGAAACTAAAATCTGTTTTGAAATAGTAATCTGAAAAAAAGACTTCCTGGGGCAGTTTGATCGGTATTTTGATTTCCCCCCCCCCCCCCACACCCACGGTGATTTTCCTTCCTCTTTCTGAGCACATGCAGGCCACTAATTACTCAGGCAGTAACTAATTTTATTGAAGTTATATTTCCTTCCTTTTTTGTTATTTCAAAACTTGATAGTGTTAATAAAGCAGGAATATCTGACTGTACCAACCATTCAGTCTATTCATTCATTCACACCAATTGCAACATGTGAAACCCACAAGTCTTTTTCATGCATCTGGGGTGTTGGTTTTGTGCTGATCTTCCGATTTGCATTTTGTACTGTCCAGTGCGTATTGATATTGCAGGAGTTCCCGGTGGTGGTGGCTACACTGAAGATTTGGGGACAGTGGAGACGGCATAGGGGAAAGACTGGAGCCTTGGGGGGGTCCCCGATAAGAAACAACCATAGGTTTGCCCCGGGGGGAATGGATGGGGGATATGGAATGTGGCAAAGAGCAGGAATAACGCAACTGAAAGATCTGTTTGTGGATGGGAAGTTCACGAGTCTGGGAGCGCTGACCGAGAAATATGGGTTGCCCCAAGGGAATGCATTCAGGTATATGCAACTGAGGGCTTTTGCGAGGCAACAGGTGAGGGAATTCCCGCAGCTCCCGACACAAGAGGTGCAGGACAGAGTGATCTCAACGACATGGGTGGGGGATGGTAAGGTGTCAGATGTATATAGGGAAATGAGGGACGAAGGGGAGACTATGGTAGATGAACTAAAACGGAAATGGAAAGAAGAGCTGGGGGAGGAGATCGAGGAGGGGCTGTGGGCAGATGCCCTAAGCAGGGTAAACCCGTCGTCCTCGTGTGCCAGGCTAAGCCTGATTCAGTTTAAGGTATTACACAGGGCGCATATGACTGGAGCACGGCTCAGTAAATTTTTTGGGGTGGAGGATAGGTGTGCGAGGTGCTCGAGAAGCCCAGCGAATCATACCCATATGTTTTGGTCATGCCCGGCACTACAGGGGTTTTGGATGGGGTGACAAAGGTGCTTTCAAAAGTAGTGGGGGTCCGGGTCGAACCAAGCTGGGGGTTGGCTATATTTGGGGTTGCACAAGAGCCGGGAGTGCAGGAGGCGAGAGAGGCCGATGTTTTGGCCTTTGTGTCCCTAGTAGCCCGGCGCAGGATATTGTTAATGTGGAAAGAAGCCAAGCCCCCGGGGGTGGAGACCTGGATAAATGACATGGCAGGGTTTATAAAGCTAGAGCGGATTAAGTTCGTTCTAAGGGGGTCGGCTCAAGGGTTCACCAGGCGGTGGCAACCGTTCGTCGAATACCTCGCAGAAAGATAGATGGAATGGGAAAAAGAAGGCTGCAGCAGCCCAGGATCCGGAGGGGGGGGGTGGGAGGGGGGGGGGGGGGGGGGGGGGGAGGAACCAGAAGGACTCTCAGGGTTGTTAATATATACTGTATAATATGTATAGGTCGTTGCGACAGATAATTATATATTGGACTGTTAAATTATATTTTTGGAGAGTGTTACTTGTGATAAGGCAGTTGCCAATTAGGGTTAGTTTTCATTTTTGTTATTTATTATTTATTCATTTTTTGTTTATAAAATAGGTCATTGTTATTTGTGTTGTTATAATATTGTGTAAAGGATGCACAATGTACTGTGTTGGTTGACCAAAAATTTTCAATAAAATATTTATTTTAAAAAAAAAGATATTGCAGGAGTTCAGCTCCCATGAAATGAAAAGCGCTTATTGTCACAAGTAGGCTTCAAATGAAGTTACTGTGAAAAGCCCCTAGTCGCCACATTCCAGCGCCTGTTCGGGGAGGCTGGTGCGGGAATCGAACCGTGCTGCTGGCCTGCCTTGGTCTGCTTTCAAAGCCAGCGATTTAACCCTGTGCTAAACAGCCCCTGTATAGTTCCCATTGATTGTCTATTGATTTTGAAAAGCAAAAGGTCGATCAGCCGAGTAATGAGTGGAAATAGCTGCTGTTGTGCTACAATGCTGTGGCATTCTGGACAAGCTTCAAAGCAGTTATGATAGCCAAGTTTGAAAGATTTTCCTTCCGTCACCAGCATGAGATTCCAAGTTGTTGCTGCTCCCTCCTATTTTCCCAGCCCCCTAGGTTAACGTATACATTGAACTGATTCAAACAGAGCCACTCTGTTCAAACAGATAAACACTCCCGTGTGCATTGAAAAGTAGTTTTTTTTTCCCCCTCATACTTTTTCAGGAGTTGGTTTACAGAAACCGGGGCTCATTTCATTAGAACAAAGTATATTAAAAAGACCATCTGACGGAAACATTCAAAATCAAAAGGTTTCCATTGATCAGTAAGTTAGTAACAAGTTGCCAAAAGTCTTTACCAGAAAAGTGCAGGAAGAGGTTGGGATTTTGTTTGTATGCAGAATTTTAGGATATGGAATGTTTTAACATAAATGTTGGTGGCAGCAGAATGCACACAGTTTTAAGAGGGGAATGGATAAATATGGACGGCTCTCTCCGACAGCTGACACAGGGTCTGATTGGCCTCCTGTATTGTAAGATTCAGTGATACTATACTGGCATTAATTGTTAGTTTAACTCCGTGCAGGAGTTGCACTTCTATTCTGAGTCAGACGTTTGTGGTTTCAAGATCCAAAATCTGGGGTGGCACGTCATGAAATACTGAGATAGTGCTGCGTTATTGGAGATATCATCCTTCTGATGAGGCAATAAACCAAACACTTGTGTGGGTACTAAAAATTATCCTGTGAGACTATGGGATGGAGCACAAGCGAGTTCACCAGTGTCTTGGCTAACATTCATCTCACCGTACACACCACCTAAGCTGGTTAAAACCTATTTCATGTGCTACTGCCACAAGGGTGTACATATCAAGTAACTACATTTTAAAAGAATATTTAATTCGCTGTGAGGAACTTTGTGATATTTCTATGATGTGAAAAGCACAATTCAATTTACTTCATGAAAAAAATAGATTGATAAACAATGTCAACTGCTTCAAGAAGATTTTAATTTTAATCCTTCATTCTATAGGCTTCGAATGGGGACAGGTGTCCCAGGCAGAGTGGAAACCTGAAAGAGACGCAACCTGATAAATAGATTAAGAAATGTTTCATACATCCCCGGCAGCCACCTAAAACAGTCAGTCATTAGGTCTTTTACATATTTAAAGGAGCTTTTTAACAATTGGTTGGAAAGTGTTGGAAATTAGTGAAGAATTTGGACTTGAAAAGTGAATATCATGTTCAGAAAGCCGCACTAAAGAAAACAATGGCTATTCAAAATGTAAATTCAATGAACAGTGAGGTAACCGTAGACTAGCTTAATCTTTACCATTGAGAAAGAAGGGACGAAAGGGTCCGTGGCATCTTAAAGGATAAGGTAAATCCGTATGTTCTTGAAAATACATCAGGAACGTAGGACCAGTCAATAAAAGTGAACATTCATGAAAAGCACATTTAGAACTGTTAGTAGGAAAAAAATATTTGGTGTTTAAATATTTGCAATAATTTTCTGGCAATGAAATAAAATTAAAAAGGAAGCATAACTTAAAGAATAGAATTTACAGTGCAAAAGGAGGCCATTCGGCCTATCGAGTCTACACCAGCCCTTGAAAGAGCACCCAAACCCATACCTCCATCCTAACCCAGTAACCCCACCTAACCTTTTGAACACTATGGGCAATTTAGCTTGGCCAATCCACCTAACCTGCTCACCTTTGGACTGTGGGAAGAATCCGGAGCACCCGGAAAAAACCCATGCAGACTCCGCACAGTGACCCAAGCCGGGAATCGAACCCGGGTCCCTGGTGCTATGAAGCAATAGTGCTAACCACTGTGCTACCGTGCCACCCCGTATGTTATGAGATGATCTGAAGGGAGACAGAAGTACCTGATGCACAAGCTATAAATGTCAAACGGCCTTTTCTTAATCATGGCCTTTTTAAAATGTGTTTAATGCAGCACCTCTGATAAAACGTTGATTGGGGAATTGAAATTGAAATTCACTGCTTATTTTTTTCTACAGGACTTTACGTACACTGCTGTGATTTTGTTCTTTTTCATGCTCGCCTCCATTGTATTTGCAACACACAATGATGGGTCTGGTGTAGAGAAAATGGCTGTGGTAAGTTGTCCTTTAAATTTACCATTACTTTCAATTGTCTAATCCCGTACTCTCAAAAGGATATTGGCCAGGATTTTTCCAACCTGGCCCACCACCAGGACCTGCTGAAAGTCGGTGGGCTTTTGGCTGGCCTGTCTCACCCCCCCCAGTGGCTGGTCTCACACAAGAAGGTTGCCTAACAGGAGGAGGAAAAGAACAATTTCAGCCCGTGACCGCCTCAAAGGTGGTCCTTGGGTAAATCTCGAGAGCAGTCTCGTTTTGAGCCAGTCATTTGCATTATCTCTAAACAAAAACAAATTAAATTAAAAGCAACCGTAACGCAGGGAGCATTAATAAACCTGCAGCATGTAAAAACCCATTTTCTGTCATGAGGCCAATTGTGAGGAATATATTTTTGCTTTAGTATTTGGACAAAGGCTGCAGCCATGCACCCAGATGCCAAAAATGAATTCAACACACAGCATATGCTTGAATGCTCATCAGAGATTAAATGAGCCAATATATTTAAGGCCAACGCCGAGATTACACTAATGCTGTTGTAGACCTAAACACATTACATGTGACTGACGTGACAACTTCATATTCTTTTCTTAAATTGTCTTTATTCATTTACGAGATGTGGGCATCACTGACTAGGCCAGCATTTCTTGCCTATTCCTAATTGCCCTTAAAATGAGTGGCTCTGTAGTTCATTTAAGAGGTCTTTTGAGGGTTAACCATGTTGCTGTGGGTCTGGAGTCATGTGTAGGCCAGACTAGGTAAGGATGGCAGATTTCCTTCCCCAAATGACATTAGTGAACCGGATGGATATTTATGGCAATCGGCAACGGTTTAATTGTCATCATTAGACTTTTAATTCCAGTTTTCTGTCGAATTATTGAATTGCATTTCACAACCCTTTATCTGTTTCAGTAACAATCCCTATCAAGATCTTCCTTGGCCTGCAAAATATTATTTTCCCTAAGTTTCACAGAGAGCATATATGCTGGGTTGGAAAGGCAGCAAAAGAGAACAAAGTCTCCAGACTTAATAACATGGGGATGAATTTTATGAGGTGCTGTAGTCCCCACCCCTTCACAGCTAAAATGTCAGGGGCTGATCCGGGTGGCTGCCCCACAACGCTGCCACACTGGGAGCAATATTAATTGCTTCCTCCCTATCGCAGGAGACAGTCTCGCCTGAGAGAGCTGATGGCCAATCGGATGGTTTAATGCTATCCCCTACCTTGCTGTTTGGAGGCCTATAAGACAACTCCCACCAATGTTTTCCACCCCTTGTTGCTTCTTAATTCCACACAGGCTGATTTACGGTTGCGATTCAACCAAGCAATTTGTAAGTGTCACTTTGGGCAGGTTTGGCGGGGTGTTCCCACCGGAGTTTTTGGTGAGATCCATACCGGTATGCACCCACGCATAGTCATTTGTTTGGGCCTTGGGGGGGTTTCTCCCTGGTTCAGCCCACACTGAGAAATGTTTTCTGAACTGGGGGGTTGAACTCGCCAGCGGGACCAGCTCCTCAGAGATCAGGCCGCCATTTTGAAAGGGTGCCCTGATCTCTAAGTGAGCTTGAAGATCCCCACATCCCCCACCTATGGGCAATGCTACCCCCCACATATATGGCCGTTACTCCACCACCCCAAGGGATGACACCCCGCTGTGGGGTCTCTGAAGGCCTCTCTTTTCAGGCTCCACCACCTCCCCTTTCTGCCCCCACCTTTCACTCCCACCAACCTTATGAGATCCCTTCAGATCCCCCTCTTTCAAGGGCATGACACCCCACAGGCCCTGGTCCTTTGCAGTGCCAACCGGGTACCCTGGCACTGCATTCCTGCCACACAGGAATTGCTCCTGACACAGGCAGTGCTAACTGGGCACCCTGGCAGTGACAAGTTGGCACTGTCAGAGTTCCCAGTTGGCCATGCCAGGGGGAGTGCCAGGGTACCACCTTGCCCTGTCCCCGACCACCCGAGGGCTCTAATGGCCTGTGAGATCCCTGAGGTGCCATCATGCCTGGTCCACATTCGTAGAAACTAGTCCTAAATGGCACCTGGTTGAGGCCTCGCAAGCGCAGCCGTTGACTCAGGTGAAATTTAAATATCATTATCTGGATCACATCCTCATCCATATCACGGCAAATGTTGTGAGTCGAGTGACTCGCGATTGTCCCAATGCCTGGCGCAGTGCCCGATTTGGGGCTCTTGCAGGATTCACCCAGGTGCAACGAGGTGGCAGAATCGCACCCCACATCTACTTTTTGTCAGCCAATCTTATCTCTCACTATTGCACTGATTTCATCCTGAGCTAACATTACCGCCCTACTTCCCTTTCCTTTTTGTCTGTCCTTCCTAAACATTGAATAGCCTTGGATATTCAGTTCCCATGGCCACCCATGTCTCCATAATCACAATCATATCATACCCATGTATACAAATTTGTGCTGTTAATTTATCTACCTTGTTGTGAATGCTCCATGCATCATGACTTTTTAATATTTTTACACATTTTTTTGTGCTATTACTTTATTTGCTGCTAGTCCTTATTTTCTCAGCCTTCCACTTTTGCTTTCCATCTTTGTGCCTCCCCGCTCAGGTTCCCATTCCCCCTGCCACTCTAGTTTAGACCATCCTTAACAGCACTAAATACCCCGGTGAGGACATGCGTCGCAGTCCTGCTGGGGTTCACCCCGTCCAGCTTGTACACATCCAGTCTTCCCCAGAATTACTCCCAATGCCTCAGCAATCCAAATACCTATGTCAGCTTTCTAGCCCCGCATTCAACTGGCCTTTTCTCCTATTCCTGCTCTCGCGGCACTGTGAGTAATCCTGAAATTACTATCATTTGAAGTTCTGCTTTTAAATTTATTTCCTAGCTCCCTTTATTCTGCTTTCAGGACCGCATCCCTCTTCTTACTTGTATCGTTGGTACTTTTTACCCTCCTCTTTCAGAATGTCCCGCAGCCACTCACTGACATCCTTGAATCAGATCCTTTCATAATTTTATAGACCTCTTTTGGGAACAGGGATGAACAATAAATGATGCTATTGGGTCTTCTAATAATGAGACATCCAGATCCACTATCCTTGATTGATGACTTCACGTGCATAGACCGTGACCAGGGTTTGGTTGCTCTCCACATCTGTCAAGGTTCAGCAGCCTCAAATAGCTTCATATCCAGGCCATCGACTCAAGAGGCATATAAGATTGAGGGGTATGGACAGGGTGGATAGGAAGTAGCTATTCCCTTTAGTTGCGGGGTCAATAATGAGGGGCATGATTTTAATGTGAGGGGCAGGAGGTTTAGAGGGGATTTAAGGAAAACATTTTTCACCCAGAGGGTGGTGGGAGTCTGGAATGCACCGTCTGGGAGGGTAGTAGAGGCGAGAAACCTCACAACCTTTAAAAAGTACATGGATGAGCATTTGAAATGTTCTAACATTCATGGCTATGGGCCAAGTTCTGGAAAATGGGATTTGTGTAGTGTTAGTGTCGTTTTGTTGGCAGCATCGAAGGATCGAAGGGCCTCTTCTGTACTGTATAACTATGAGGTCCACATCCATTTTGATCACAGGAGTTTCAGGGACCTTCAGCTGCCAACCACCTCATAGATTCCTATCATAGTAGTTGTACTGAAAAACAATATTTGCTGAATAGGTAGATGAGCTTGAAATGCATGGGTTGTTACGGAATAAAAGCACTGTAGTAATTGAGCATTACATTTTGATTCTTCACATTTTATAAAACAATGTATGTTGCAACATTGGTTGGAACAAGTGCAAAATGTTTTATTTTTGAAGTTTGGCAAGGAAAATATCTGCAGTGGTGAGGCATTATTTAATAGCAGATAAATGGGGTGTTCGCTTGCTCAGGTGGATCTAAACACAGAAACCTGAGTTGGCCTTTCAGCCCATCGAGCATGCTCTGCCATTTAATACGATCATGGCTGATCGAACACTTCAATGCCTTTTACACCCACTATCCCCAAAACCTTTTACATTATTGTTCATCAAAAATCATATCAATTTCAGCTTAAACATACTCAATAACTGAGAAATCCAAATATTCATAACCCTCTGTGAAAGGAAATCTCTCCTCATCTCAGTCCTAAATGACTTTCCCCTTAATTTGGAATTGTGCCCCCTGGTTCTAGACTCCACAATGAAGGGAAACATCTTACCTGTACCATCCTAAGGTGAAACAACCCTCCCATCCCAAATTGCCCAGCCATGCACCCCCCACACAATCATGGCCTCTCAAACTTTGGTCCCACTCCTCATCGATCCCCAATAGACCGACAAAAGTTTCGATCCATTGTAGCTCCCAGACTCAACAGCAGAACAGAGGACCAGCAGTGGGACTCTTAATACACAGAGATTTGCCAGCCACGAATTGGACTTCCTGTCCCTGAGGTGCAGAAATTCTACCTCTAGCCAATGGTTGCCGCCTTCCCTTTTGCAGGTTCCCCACCACTCTTGTGTCTGGGGTGGGGAGATACAGGGACCATGGCACCCCTTAAAATCTAGCATGGGTACCATGTAACCCTTCCCTCTCCCCAAACCCCTGGGATACCCAGAAGCTTTGGAGCACTGTAAAGGGAGGGGAGGGAAGTCAGTATCATGGATCTCCACAATTTCTTCTTGCACTTTTTGCTTGAGGTTGATCAGGTGCAAATCACAGGAATGCAAGCCCTACGGGAGTCTTGGACAGTTTTCTCGGAATCTATAGGGCGGCACAGTGGCGCATTGGTTAGCACTGCTCCCTCATGACTCTGAGACCTGGGTTCGATCCTGGTCCCTGGTCACTGACCGTGTGGAGATTGCACGTTCTCCCCGTGCCTGCGTGCGTCTCACCCCACAACCCAAAGATGTGCAGGGTAGGTGGATTGGCCACGTTTGGTGCATGTCTAACAAGAACAGGTCCAGAGTCTTATTTCCATTTTGTTTATTGTCACTGTTTTCTTTAGGCATTTGGATTCCTGGCTTCTATTGCCTTCGCATTGGACGTGTTTCTACATTTGTGGCAACAGGGATTACCCTGGAAGGAAAAGAAGGATAAACCAGCTGAGTCCAACAAAGGCACGGGGAATGTGAAAGGGGAGACCGAGCCACTGAATGAGCCAGGAAATCCGCCAGTCTGAGCTCCACAACAAGTTGCTCTGTTTATTTCAACACAACTTTTTTCTGTACATATTCAATCTTGTCCAGATTTGATCAGACAGTGATAGCAAAAAAAAATCCAAGCTGTCTTACACTTATTGTTCTGACTGAAATGAATTTATCATTAGGTTTGGGAATCTCTCTGAATACAAATTGCTTTCTGTCATTTACATGTGCAGCATAGTTCAATCTACTGTAAATCCAGTGAAAATTAATGAACTGAATTATGTTGCAACTTATAACCTTTTGATGTCTCTTGGATATTAACTTCTCATTTTATCTCCGCTTTTAAAAATTATTAGGAAGCTCAAGCAACCTGTATCTCAAAGCATTTCATAATTGTGCCTTCCAATGCTTGGATCAAACTTTTATTATATAAAAAAAAAATCTAAATTATTTTTGGTGTTGGTGTTCATTTTAATTTTATGCAAAATGACAGCACAAGTACATCCGTTTTCCCAATTTATTTAACTTACTTACAAGGGAAGCATTTAAACATCTATGGCCTTATTTAACCAGTTCTAATTGGACTGAGGTGGTATGCCTGACCATGAGAAGAGACCGGAAAGCTTCCTGATAATTTGTAAGATTCTTAGTGCTTTGTTGGGATTTGATTTGAACTGAAATCTATGCATTTAAAGTGTGTGGATATTCTGACCATTGGGCAAATCCGTCGCTTGGTGTTCGAGTTGGCTTTAATCCCAGTGTAAACTCGGGTCAGCTCAATGGCGCTTCCAAGTTTTAATAGTTATTTTAACCTTTAAACGTATTTTATCTCCTGCGGCATTACTGCTCTAGCAAGGAACATTCCAGAATTCAAGGTTATTCTAAAAAGCAGACATTTTTTTTGCAATGAACTAACTAGAACGGGTAAAGTATTAATCTAATGCTGACCCTGTATCTGAATTAGGTTTTCTGAGCATGATTTTATTAAGCGTACCAGTTCAGCCTTAACTTTTCTGTGGCCTTAAAATTCAATTATTTATTGGCTCTAACTACTACTACTGTCACTGTCTGCTGTGTATTCAAATTCCATATCGGAAAAAGCATAGAAGTACCTGAAAGAGATAATTCATTGCTGGTTGAATCCAGTAACTTGGCCAATATTCCAAAGTTGGTTTTAGAACTGCTTTTGTGATGTGCATTCAAGAATATGTGTTATCTTAGTTGTATATTGAATATATATTTTACTATGATGTTCTCTATAGACTGATAAATACTAGTGGAATTCTAATTGGACAACCAGCACACCAACCTTGGATGTGTTTGTCAGCAGTGGTTCTTGACTCATTAATATTCTGCTTTTTAAAGACTAAAATGTTTGCCGTTTGCTATTGAAGGTTTGCATTGGTTGAAAATGCAGCCTTAGGAGAGCACAGAGGGAATTTTGTACCAGCTCGTGGATAGCATTATTAATGCAATTGCAATAAATTAAAAATATTATTTGTAATGCTTATGCTGTGTAGTCCAGGTATCTTAAGTGGAATGAGTCAATGTTTTTAGCATATCCTTCACCAGAGCGTAGGTTAGAAAAGGTTCCAACAGAAGCAGAAGTGGGATAAACAGTGATTTTAGTGATGTCCGTTAACCTGCAGATAGACTTTCACAATTATTGGATTATGTACAGAATGAGTTGTTTCGAATCTGTCTGGCTATCGCAAGAACTAAATGCGAACCAAGTGCATTGTTATTCATCTAACTTCAAACAGCTCCTCGCGTTGAAGGCCAGTGTAGTAGTAGTTTTGAACGAGGGAAGTCCACATTACATATTGGTGATTTGGTAGATTTCTCTGATCATGTTTTATAATTATTAGAGGAATCTCGTGTTGGCTAAAAAGATGATATGTCTGTGTAGTAACATGCTTCAGATGTTCCAAATGAAATAAAGCAACTGAAGGGATATCCCCGTCTATTCAGAAACCTGGTATATCTGATATTTTATGAGATAAATTTTGCACCTTTCAGTAACTTTAACCAAATTAAGTCTGACTGATACACGAGTCCTGTCTGGAATCCACAGCTGCGACATTAAAGCTCTATTTGTGTGTAATTATCACAGATTTTTGGTGTATTATGACTGGCTGTAGAGGAATTAATTTGCTGTCAAAAATTCTTTATATTGGTTTAATTTATAGGGGGTGAAGTTGGTCAACAGCAGCAATGTGAAATAGACCCATGGCGAATCACCAACCAATTTTTAGCTGCCAGCCAATCTGATTGGCCAGCAGCTCTGTAGTCCCAGCTGCACCGGGTTTGAGTGGTGGTCACTGCTGGGACTGCAGGCAGTCCCCGAACAAGTGCAGGTAATGGATGGGACCTGACTTCACAGTGAGTCTGGGATATTGGCAGGGCCTGGCTCACAGACCCCAGGGTGGAAGAGAGGGTGCAGGTTTGAGAGGCCAGCGAGTGGGGGAGGGGGGTGTTGCCTCTTGGTACAAGTGAGGCCCTCCACAGCCTTTTCCCGACACCAGCCCCCACAATTAAAGCTGCCGGCTACCCACCAGGTGTGGGCCTCCTGCCTGCCATGAGTAACATACTGGAGGATGCAGAATGAGGCACCTCAGTGGTATAAATTGATGACTCCAAGCTCGGGTTGGCTGTCTGATGCCTCCCCCACCCACCATAAAATGAGAGACAGGTTGGGTATGGGTGGGAAGGCAGTGTGCTTTTTAGAGCTTCCCCCACCAACCCCGACTTCAAAATACACTGGCAAGGGCCTGTAACATCCAGCCCCAAGTCTCGCACTCACTTGTACTTGGTTTGAGTGTAAACTATCTTGGCAATATTTTCCAAATCAGTGGAAAATAAAAACCTGTGAAAAATTGGCAGCCAATCCACCAATAATCTGTTTTGCAAAGCTGGCCAATTTCACCTCTAATATTTGAAATTCTTTTATCCTATTAATGTTGCAGTTACCCACCTGTGTCAGGTGGGGCATAAACAAAAGCTGTGCAAATATCACCTCGAATCTGCTTGCCATTGAGTAAGGATCCTATAACCTAAGGGGACAAGTAAAAATCTGCATTTTAGTTAAATGTTCATTAGATTTTAATGTTGCAAATTTGAGATTTCAGAGTGCTGCTTAATATTTGTGCTGTCAAATGTTATTGTAGGCGCCTTCATGTATTTGCTTCATATGTAGTTGCATACCTTGAAACCACCGTAATTTGAAAAAACACTATGTATTGCATGTTCAACTAAAGCAACTTTATATACTTTTAAAATTTTCAACCATCTGGCAAACGTCTGTTTCTGCAGGAAAAAAAGTCAATTTACAAATGCTGAAAGGTTGTTTCTGTGACTGATTTCCCGTGATCTCTTCAATCAAATCATATTATGTGTGAGAATCCCTGATCATTTCAAGAAAAATAAAGCAGTTGTTAATCATGCCAGTCAAGCTCAGGAAGGAAATAATACTTTTGGCATTGTAAAGAGTGACAAGCAGCTTATGTAGCCTCTAAGTTACACACTGGGGACACAACATTATTTTTCTTTCCATAATGAGAGATGGCAGATTCCAAACTCTGGAGCCAACAACACCTCTGTACCGCTTCAGCTTGTCTTCAAAAGAGCAGTCACACTGGAAGGAATTTTAACCGTCTGTGGGATTGTGTGCCCGAGAAGCCCAATTTTAACTTGAGTCTCATGTGCCGGTTAGTTGTCAGCGGCCCACCCAAAATAGGAGAAAGCAGCAGTAGGCCCAAGAGTTATCCAGCACTCTTGGATTGCCTGTCAGGTCCTCAGAATGGAACATGGACATGTAGGGTCCTGCAGCTGATTTGCAGCCTGAGAAATCTTCACATTTTAAATCCTCCACAGTAGCAGCAACCATTTTCTTTCAATCTTCCCACCCTAGTCTTGGTGGTGCCACAGAGAGGCAGAACCTGCTGATATGCCAGGATTAGTCAAGGCGAGGCAGAGACTGGGAAATGGGGGGGATCAGAGGGAAACAGATGGAGGGAGGAATTACAGAAGAGACAGATCATGAAAACGGGAATGGACTTAAGATAGAGGAGAAATTGGGATGCGGAGAGAATGCGATGGGCATGGTGATAACATTTTCTATAGAGCTGGGCAGAGCAGCAAAATGGTGAGCGGGAACCGGAAGAGGAGCAAGTGAAATTTGTGGCTGTACTTTGGGTAAAGATTGTTTCTATTCGTGGGAAAGTAGACTGAGGAATATAAAAGGACCGGGGGGGAGGGGGGGGGAAGTGGAGTTTCAGGAGAGGCACTGGGGGCTAAATGGTTTTCTGCTTTGTTGTAATTTCTATAAATTTACAAAAAATCTCCTTTTACTAAGTCTAGTTACAGGGAATGGCCTCGAATCTGGCTAGACTGTGCCCTTTGATTGGTGTCCCAACATTTGAGTCCTTTGTGCCATCTCTTGGCCCGTCTGTGACACTTTATTTTGACGAGTGAACTCTGACTACATTGTGACTTTGTGCACACACAAAATGAGCAGGAGCACAAACGGGTAGCTGTGCAGTGAAGAGGTTTCTGATTTTAGTTTCAGGATGAATGTCAATTGGTTACAGGATTATGACTATTTTGCATAGAATATGTGGCACAGAAACAATCCATTTGCCTCAACCAGTCAACTCTGGTTTACATTCCACCTAAACCTGGTCATCTAGAAATACGATCGTAAGAAGTCTTACAACACCAGGTTAAAGTCCAACAGGTTTGTTTCAAATCACTAGCATTCGAAGCACTGCTCCTTCCTCAGGTGAACTACACCTGAGGAAGGAGCAGTGCTCTGAAAGCTAGTGATTTGAAACAAACCTGTTGGACTTTAATCTGGTGTTGTAAGACTTCTTACTGTGCTCACCCCAGTCCAACGCCGGCATCTCTACATCATAAATATCATCTATTCCCTTCTCCCTCATGCATTTAAAGGCAAACTCTACAAACATCTACACTTTTCTTCAACCATTCCCTGTGGTAGCAAGTTTCACATTCTTACCATATTTGGGTGAATAAGTTTCTTCTGAATTCCCTATTTAATTTCTTAATAGCCTCTGCTTACGCTCTTCCTAGCGTATAATAACAGATAGGAGAAGTAGGCTATATGATCACTTGAACCTGTTCTACCATTCAATATAATCATGACAATCTGCTGCCTCAATAACCGCTTTCTTGCCTGTTCCCTATTTCCCTTGATTCCCCGGGAGATCAAAAAGCCATAGATCCCACAAAGGGAGCACCCATAAGCCCCGGCGTAGAGAATTCCAAAGATTCACATCCCTTTGGGTGAGAAAAATTCTCATCTCAGTCTTAAATGATCGACCCTTTGTCCTGTGGCTGTACCCTTGTGTTCTAGATTCCCTAACCAAGGGCAACATCCTCTCAGTGTCTACCCTGTCAAACCCCTTTATCTATTATATTTCAGTGAGATCACCTCTCATTCTTCTAAACTCCAGAGAGCCGTGATGTAAGTTACTCAACCTCTCATCACTCATCCAGAAACATCTCCAGTATTGGAATGTTGCATCTTAGAATTGTCATAAAACCTGTTGGCAACCAGGGGTATTTATATTGTCAATACTATTAGTTATTTTAGAGAATTACTGCTAATTACTGGTGGAATGAAAATATTCCCAAAAATATTCCCATCTTCAGTTTCCCCCCCTGCAAATCACTGTCCCATCATCAGTTCCCTCTGGTGACCTCGCCCTCGGTTACTCCTCTTCACCCACTCAGGTGAGCACTCCTGGTTAGTTTGACTTCACAGAAAACAGCTACTGGCCCAAAGCCACAATGATAGGGTTAGTACAGTGACATTTGCAGATGTCACATGATTGGACATTACCTGATCAAGTGATTCCAGATGGGAGCAGAAATCAGAGGGCAGGTGGCCATCAGCCAGCACCAAGGGAAGACTCATCATTGAGAAGGAGTGACAGGAGGAATGTGAAGGAGTCTGGGTCAGACCCAGGTTTAAACTCCTCTTGTGGGGTAAAGATGTGCTGTCATGTGCACCCTGGATCATAGAGGAAAGTTTTAAAACTGTCATGTTAAATAGCCACTTTCGGCCCCGATCCTCTTTTCAGCTTCTCCCCCTGGCAGAAAGGACAATAGCGTCTCAGGTCAGAATTACAATAGTAGAGGGCAGCACTGTGGCACAGTTGTTAGCACTGCTGCCTCACGGCACCGAGGACCCGGGTCCAATTCCGATTCTGGGTCACTGTCCGTGTGGAGTTTGCTCATTCTCGTGTCTGCGTGGGTCTCAACCCCACAACCCAGAATTGGGTACTCTAAATGTATTTTTAAATTTTAAAAAAGAATTACAATAGCCTGATGTCATATTGAAACTCTGATCTGCGTATTTAAATATACCTGTTGGTGTCAGATGTGCATCATTGCCACTGACTGAGTCATAAAAGCAGATGGGTAAATCACCTAGGGCATTTAAACTACCTACCTGCTCAATTTTCACCAGTCAGATTGGATTAAAATTACACCCTCCTCACTAGGAATTTTTAAATAAGTGTTCTGTTATTTTGGATAATCAAAATGTCAGGAAATAATGAATTTGACGAAGGTCCAGTGTGTTTTGATACAAACTGCAACTCCGAACCTACAGGTACTCTGAGGTATGATATGGAATATTTTAATCATTGGGTAATATTATTTAACAATCATACAAAAGCATCATGGGAACTCCGTATTCTCGATCTATCAGACAAACCAAGTGAAACCTGATTGATTTGGTAATCTAATTAAGAAAGAATCACCTTTGCTAAGGATCTGGTATTTGAACAAGTTGAATAAGAACTCTAATAATATATTCGTGCATACATTGGAATGTTTACTGAATTTGCATTGAATAGGTCAAAAAAATAGTTACTTTGAGATTTGAGGAGCGACATGATTTGGCTTGAAACTTGAGGAATTTTCATGTTTGTATGGAGAATGCATGTTATCAGAATGATACTGGTAGAGGTGAGAAATACAAAGCTGATCCCATTTAACACTTTCTAGTGTCAAACAATTTATGAAGCTGGGGTTGTCAAATGCCTTAATCATCATAGATTATACAGTGCAGAAGGAGGCCATTCGGCCCATCGAGTCTGCACCGGCTCTTGGAAAGAGCACCCTACCCAAGGTCAACACCTCCACCCTATCCCCATAACCCAGTAACCCCACCCAACACTAAGGGCAATTTTGGACACTAAGGGCAATTTATCATGGCCAATTCACCTAACCTGCACATCTTTGGACTGTGGGAGGAAACCGGAGCACCCGGAGGAAACCCATGCACACACGGGAAGGATGTGCAGACTCCGCACAGACAGTGACCCAATCCGGAATCAAACCTGGGACCCTGGAGCTGTGAAGCAATTGTGCTATCCACAATGCTACCGTGCTGCCTTGACTGTAATGTGAAATGACACTGAGCATCAAAATCTTTCCTTGGGGTTGGCTAGACAAGCAAACCGTTACCAGCTATACTCCACTTACTTTCCCTTGTGAACTCTCCATAGTGAGCACTTTATTATCCCAGAATTCTATTTGTTAAATTGCCATCTACTGTGACATGTTTTTGTGTTCCTGGCATTATTTGATTTGGTGAAGAAGTATTTTCACTGAAGGACAACATTCAGCTGTGCCTTTCCCTTAATAAAAATAGCAGCAATAGAGTGGATGTAAAACTAGTCATTTCAGCAGAACAGAAAATGGAAGCAACGTTTTTCAAGAGGAATTAGATCTCCAGTCCATTCAAAGTCAGCTTCAATTATTTTTTTTCTGTTCCTCTGTGGAAAACTGTTCATTCCCATCTTTAATAAGTAGCATCCAATGTTATGATTGAATGCAAGCTTAATTTTCCTCCAACTAGTACAATGGCACAGATGAATTTGCTTTTTGCATTTTAGTTGAATGGGTATTTTGAACCCATGGGCTTGGGAGGACCCCAAAGGCTGGGGGTGGGGAGGAGGGTTTGTAAAATAAAACAAGTGGCTTTTCCACTGCCCCTCACCTGTCTCCCATATTACAGTGGGCAGGGGAGGTGTTGGGCGGCCTTGGTCTTTGTGGCCTTTACGTGGCCAATGAACAGCCGCTTAAGGGCCTCATTCCACCTCTGCCACCAATCTACGTGCAGCAGGGCAAGATGGAGGCCACAAGGGCAGCTTTCACTACATGGGTTGCTGTTGGGCAGGAATAGGGGTACCTCTATTTGGGGTTCTTTGTGCTCTTTGGAGACAACTGCTTTCCTCCAGCCTCTAAAGCCCAACGCCCTCCACCCTCTCTGGAATCTCTCAGGCAGGCCCCTCCAAATTCCCAGACTTATGTGAAATCTGGACTCCATGACATTTCTTCCTTGGGGACTCCCTGCAGTGAGGGGTCATCTCACAATCCTGGGACGACAGTACTGCCAGCCAATCAGATATGCCAGCAACTTTCTTTGGCGCAACTTCCTTCCAGATGGGAACAGAAACACCACTCTGAATCTGAATCAATTAAGGTTGTTCCCATTCCAATATCATTGTAGGGCAACCAGATTCTGCATTGGAGAGCTCAATGTTGATTTTTCTGTGGTGGTGGGTGGGGACAGCTGGAAAGCATCACTGCGTAAAATCCAGTCCCACAACATTGGAAATCTTTAGTAGGAAATTGCAATTATGTTTTATTTTCATTTAATGACAAATGAACATTTGTCTGGGACCTGTGATGTTTTTGGATTGAATAAAGAGCTTCAATATTGAATCATAGAATCCC
The DNA here is from genome assembly GCF_047496885.1 of Scyliorhinus torazame. NCBI lineage: Eukaryota > Metazoa > Chordata > Chondrichthyes > Carcharhiniformes > Scyliorhinidae > Scyliorhinus > Scyliorhinus torazame. Next base: position 115,427,945 of record NC_092712.1, on the reverse strand, counting down.
TACAGTGCAGGAGGTGGCCATTCGGCCCATCAAGTCTGCACCAACCCTCTGAAAGAGCAACCTACCAACAACCACTCCCCTGCCCTATCCCCGTCTAACCTGCACATCTTGGACACGAAGGGGCAATTTAGCATAGCCAATCCACCCAACTTGCACATGGGAGGAAACTGCAGCACCCAGAGGAAACCCTTGCAGACATGGGGAGAACATGTAAAATCCACCCAGTCACCCAAGGCCAGAATGAAACCTGGGTCCCTAGTGCTGTGATGCAGCAGTGCTAACCACTGTGCCACCCCTGTGCTATCCTGGTGACCAATTTCAGAAAGACCATTTGCTGTATAAGCAATTTCTTCTTGTAGCAATAGCTGTTCATGTATAAGAAATGAGAAAAAAAAATCTAACTAAAAGGTTTTCTCAGAATAGTTCTAACAATATAGAAAGAAAATTACAAGAGTCAAATATTTTGATGTAGGCTTCCCAATTCATTGTAGACCTTTAACCCAGTTCATAATTGTAAATTTCAGAAGTGTAAATTTTAATTGTATGTTCAAATCTATTTTTATTTGCTGCTTTCTTTGTACTGCTAATTAATACAGCTCTTTAAAATTACCATCAATATTCTGTTTGAAAGGCTAGAGGGAAAGAGCAGAGGAGTGAGCTTAATTGAGTAGCTCTTAGCAAAAGCCAGTATAAGTATTGGAGGCTGATTGGCCTCCTGCACTTTTTCTAAACTCAATACAAGCAAGTCCAGAAGCCAAATACAAATTGCTCGTTTGTTTCTGTTTCGTCCAGGAAACTACTTTAAATGATGTTTTAACTTCTGTGTTTCCTTACATACGGTTGTCAACTGTTGCACAGTGTAAAGATGTGAGATTGAGAAAGGGAGGCCTGGGCAGTTCCTGTCCTGGAGCCAAAGTGGCAATCAGCAAGAGTCTACATTGCCAAAATGAAACAGCAGGCACAATAAAACAGCAGTAAAAGCCCAGTGGGATGGAGGACCAGCAAAAAATCCACAGAAAGCAGGGAATGGCAGCATACTAAGAACAAAGAACAAAGAAATGTACAGCACAGGAACAGGCCCTTCGGCCCTCCAAGCCTGTGCCGACCATGCTGCCCGACTAAACTACAATCTTCTACACTTCCTGGGTCCGTATCCTTCTATTCCCATCCTATTCATATATTTGTCAAGATGCCCCTTAAATGTCCCTATCGTCCCTGCTTCCACTACCTCCTCCGGTAGCGAGTTCCAGGCACCCACTACCCTCTGCGTAAAAAACTTGCCTCGTACATCTACTCTAAACCTTGCCCCTCTCACCTTAAACCTATGCCCCCTAGTAATTGACCCCTCTACCCCGGGGAAAAGCCTCTGACTATCCACTCTGTCTATGCCCCTCATAATTTTGTATACCTCTATCAGGTCTCCCCTCAACCTCCTTCGTTCCAGTGAGAACAAACCGAGTTTATTCAATCGCTCCTCATAGCTAATGCCCTCCATACCAGGCAACATTTTGGTAAATCTCTTCTGCACCCTCTCTAAAGCCTCCACATCCTTCTGGTAGTGTGGCGACCAGAATTGAACACTATACTCCAAGTGTGGCCTAACTAAGGTTCTATACAGCTGCAACATGACTTGCCAATTCTTATACTCAATGCCCCGGCCAATGAAGGCAAGCATGCCGTATGCCTTCTTGACTACCTTCTCCACCTGTGTTGCCCCTTTCAATGACCTGTGGACCTGTACTCCTAGATCTCTTTGACTTTCAATACTCTTGAGGGTTCTACCATTCACTGTATATTCCCTACCTGCATTAGACCTTCCAAAATGCATTACCTCACATTTGTCCGGATTAAACTCCATCTGCCATCTCTCCGCCCAAGTCTCCAGACAATCTAAATCCTGCTGTATCCTCCGACAGTCCTCATCGCTATCCGCAATTCCACCAACCTTTGTGTCGTCTGCAAACTTACTAATCAGACCAGTTACATTTTCCTCCAAATCATTTATATATACTACAAAGAGCAAAGGTCCCAGCACTGATCCCTGTGGAACACCACTGGTCACAGCCCTCCAATTAGAAAAGCATCCTTCCATTGCTACTCTCTGCCTTCTATGGCCTAGCCAGTTCTGTATCCACCTTGCCAGCTCACCCCTGATCCCGTGTGACTTCACCTTTTGTACTAGTCTACCATGAGGGACCTTGTCAAAGGCCTTACTGAAGTCCATATAGACAACATCCACTGCCCTACCTGCATCAATCATCTTAGTGACCTCCTCGAAAAACTCTATCAAGTTAGTGAGACACGACCTCCCCTTCACAAAACAAAAAAGTATGACGCACATTGTCGGGATGGCCTCAGGACATTACCTCAGGCCCTCCCTGATGCTCCACCCCCGATGGGCCAAGTCCCGATGGCGTGGAACATTTATCCTATTTTGTTCAGGAACTGAGGGGGGGGGGTTTCTGTGGGCAGAGGGGGCTTTGGTGGGGGCTGGGGGTGCTGGGGGGGGGATGGAATGTGGGTAGTGCCCATGTGTGTTGGGGGGTGACATTGCCTGTGGGTGAGGGGGACCCTCAAGCTCATTTTGAGATCAGGGCACCCTTTCAAAATGGTGGCCCATTCTCAGTGGAGTCGGTCTGGCTAGCTAGTTCAGCTCCCCAATGATGAAAATAATTCGAAGTGTGGGCTACCCCGGAGAGAAACTCCCCAGGGCCCCCAAAAAATGACAAGTGTGGCAAGATGGCACACTTGATGGGAACCCATCGACAGCCGGGGAGAAACTCCCAGCCAAACACAACTGAAATGACACACACAACTTTTCCGATAAATCGCCCCATGGTCTTTCATAGGAGGCATTATGGCCACTGCTATTTCTTGATATATAATGTATTTCTAAGTCCTTGCACAACTTTACAAACATTGGATGTATACATGAAAGCAATCATATGAAAGTGTAATCCATTTTACTTTTAGTTCTGCTCGCGATACACACTTCACTTGAAAAGGCTGTTAAACACTGATTAAACACATGATGGCACAGTGGTTAGCACTGCTGCTTCACAGGGACCCAGGATCAATTATATATATTTTTTAATTGGAGTACCCAATTATTTTTTTTTCCAATTAAGGGGATATTTAGCATAGCCAATCCAGCTAACCATCTTTGTGTTGTGGGGGTGAAACCCACACAAACACAGGGAGAATGTGCAAACTCCACACGGACAGTGACCCAGAGCCGGGATCAAACCTGGGACCTCGGTGGCGTGCTAACCACTGCGCCACTGTGCTGCCCCTCTGGGTTCAATTCTGACCTTGGGTGACTGTGTTTTCACTTTCTCCCCATGTCTGAGTGGGTTTCGTCCAGGTGCTCCGGTTTCTTCCTAGCGTCCAAGGATGTGTTAGTTAGTTGGGGTCATGGGCCTCAGTAGAGCGCTCTTTCGAAGGGTTGGTGCAGACACTGGGCTGAATGGCCTCCTTCTCCACTGTCAGGATTCTGTGGATTCTTTAACAGGCCTCAGCTGGAGCAGTGCATCCCATTCTGGGCACTTCACTTTAGAAAAGAAGCCAAGGTCTTGCAGATGGAACAGGAGTGAGGGAGTAAAAGGGATTTACTAGAATGGTAGTAAGAATGAGGGACTTCAGTTTTGTGGAGAAGTTGGGGCTGTTTTACAGCAAAAAAGGTCAAGAGGAATATAAACTTTCAAAATCAGGAATGGTCTCAATGGATAGATTTTTTCCAGCAGCAGAAGGATCAGCAGCCAGAGAACACAGATTTAAGATTAACCAAAGAAACAATTTTATTTTTACATGGCCATTGGTGGAAGGGGATTCAATAGTAACATTCAGGAAAGAGAATTGGATAAATACCTGAAGAGAAAATACATTTGCAGGGCTAGGGAGAAAGCAGGGGACGTGGGATTGATTAGGTAGCTCGACCAAATATTCACGCTTAAGCACGGTGGGCTAGATGGCCCCCTGTGTACTGTTGTGTGTCTATGAATTCAGAAAAGGCTTCTCACAATTGAGGGGAGTGGATAACAACAAACAAACAAGCAAAATGGTGTCTCTCAAAAAGTCTTTATTTTTTTCTCCAATCAATTATTTTAAAAAAGGCTAATTTTATGTAATTTTATACATTTAGTTGAATTAAATTTGGTCACAATTCACATTTATAAATATAAGCAACAAATTCAAATTACATGGATATAAAATACCCAGTACAAAAATCCACATCATCATGAGCAGTGAAAACAGTATCAGCATAGTAATAGGTATATTAACCTAAAGTAATTGTTCAGATCAGATTTGCAAACACTTTCACATCCCTTGATTCACTGCATCAAATGAACAAGTGATCAGATGGGAATGACTGGCAAGAATATATAGAATATATATATTAATATAATAAATATATTTAGTATATATATTATATATATTTATCTACACAAACAATATGCACCAGATAAATATGTAAGGGCAATACAATACTGATACTTTCATATAATATAATGCACAAAACATACACACACATTTGTAACAGTATTAAGGCCACTTAGGCAGGTTTCCTGCTCAGAACAAAATATCTGGTTAAACTGACAGAACTATGATAAGAGTAAAATGGTATTCTTGAATTCAGATTTTATTGGCAACCGTATAAATTTTATTTATTTGAAAGTGTAAAGTTTATGCTGTAAATAGCTATAAGGATTGCTTGAATTCCACACATCTTATAGAATATGCTGCACCTGTGATGCAAATACTATGTGGTAATGCTGATGCACTGAAAGGAAGGATTGTCTCATCAAAGCCTTTATATAAAAAATTCAGTCAGTTGGTCAACCTCTTTGGTACCGTTGCTAGAAAGCTATTTTTTTAAAACATAAAAATATTTAAATTCTTTGACAAATGACAATATGAAATACCAAGTCCTTGCATACATACAATTATTACAAAAAGTGTATCTTCAGATTCTAAAAGTCAGGCAGATGAAACATTGGACATTATACAAATCCAATGTTGCTTCTTCAACTTCAGACACTGATCAGTTATACAGAAACTGCTGTAAAGAAACAAAAATAATTCACTTTAAATCTATCTTCATCAAGAGGCCTAGAAGCTGCACTATTCTTAAAGGAATAAACTTCAAGTTCTTCATTTTTGAGTATTCATAAATCAATACAGCCTAGTTAACTCACAGCCTATTTTTGGATCGTCATGAATGTTGCTCCTGAATGGGCTGCTTGGAGATGTACACATGGCCAATTGACTCTCCTTCCATTACGTTGGGGTGTCTTTTCTCATCATTCCCCCTGCACACCTACGACCCTGCAATCCCTCACCCCACAGAAAGTCAAATGGTTCTGTCTTTTCTAAAGTTCAGGTTGTTTCAAGTCTCCTCTGAAATAGCTGTAAATGAATGGACTTGAGAAAGGGAAGTATTGTTTGCCAAATCTGTTCATTTTCTGAGGTTGCAACCTCAGATTGGAGGGAGCCTGTGGGTGCACTTGGATTTTCAATAGAGATTACTGCACGGCATGTGGCATAGTGGTTAGCACTGTTGCCTCGCAGCACCAGAGACCCAGTTCATTTCAGACCATGGGTGACAGTGTGGAGTTTGCACTTTCTCCCAGTGTCTGCATGGTTTCCTCTGGGTGCTCCGGTTTCCTCCCACAGTCCAAAGTTGTGCAGGTTAGGTGGATGGCAGTGCTAAATTGCTCCTTAGTATCCAAAGGTTAGGTGGGGTTATAGGGATAGGGCGGGGCCTAGGTAGAGTGCTCTTTCGGAGGGTCGGTGTAGAATTGATGGGCCAAACAGCCTCTTTCAGCAATGTAGAGATTGTATGATCCTGTGAAAATTAGGGCTGATGGAAAAAGGATAGTATATTAACATGGATTGAGGATTGGTTAACAAACAAAAAACTGAGTAGGAATAAATGTACTGTTTTTGGGTTGGAGGCCTTAACCAGTTGGGTATCAGAAGGACCAGAGGTGGGCTTCAGCTATTTACAATTTATATCAATAACTTAGAACATAGAACATTACAGCGCAGTACAGGCCCTTCGGCCCTCAATGTTGCGCCGACCTGTGATAGATGATAAGACTTCCGGTGGTGACCATGGTCGCACACAGGGCAGCTCCGGCTTGAAGATGTTGTAGTTTGACATTTTTTATCCATTATCCTGGTAGTTTCCGCAGAAATGTGGAGTGGAAGATCCCCCCTGAATTGGCATGTCTACTGGCTATCAGACCAGGCAGAAGACAGTGAAAGACTTGGCCAAAGGAGTTGGAGATGAGCTGTGGCGCAGCACCAAATGTGAAATTGGCAGAGGATGAGGTGGAGAGGTGAGTTGTCATAGGTGGGGAAAGTCTCAGATGGAGCAATTAATGAGCTTCATCAAGGAGAAATTTCGACAGCAGAGGAAGGAGATGCACAGTAAATTGATCAACGGCGATTGAGGGAGCAGTGGCACCGCTTCACAGATCGCTGGACCGGATGGCAAAGTGCCTCAAAGCGCAAGGGGCGACAATCCAGGAGGTGGAAAGGGTGGTGTCTGACCAGAGTGGCCGGATTGGGACTTTGGAGGCAGAGGTCGGGTTCCTGGGGATCTGTGCAAAGTCACTGTGGTCAAAGATGGAGGAGCAGGGGAACAGATCCAGACAACAGAATTTGCAGGTTGTGGGTCTGCCGGAGGGTGTGGGGGGGAACGAGCACCACAAAGTACGTTTTGAGGATGTTGGCCAGGTTGGTGGTGCTGGATAAGGCCCCAGAGGTGGACCAAGTCCATTGGTCCTCGAGGCAGAAGCCGAGGGCAGGGGAGCCATTGTGTCGGTAATGGCACAGAAGCACATGTTTTTGGACGGGAAGATGCTGAGGTGGGCCAGAGCAAAGCGAGTCATGGGACGGTAATCAATCGGATTTAGCAGGACACTGGCGCGAAAATGGGGAAGCGGAGTGCATGTTTCAGTAAGGCCATGGTGTTGTACAGATTCGGTTAGGGCTGTTGAATCCAGCCAGACTTTGGGTAACGCATGATGGCCAGGACACTGGAGGAACTGTGTTACTTTACTTACAAGGGATCAAGAGTTGGGGGAGAACTGAGGGGTGTACGGGATGGAGGAGTTTTAAGTCCGCAAAAACTGGGAGTTACTGTTGTTTTGTGTTGCCGGGGTGGGGTGTGTCCAGTATCCGGGGGGGGTTATTTGTGAATTTTGGTGCTTTTTCATGTTGGGGTGAGTTTGATGGGGCCCTTTGGGTAGTGTAAATGGTTTGGTCATTATTCAAGGGTGTTGGGGACTGGTTCCACAGGCTATGATAGGGCTGGCTGGGGGAGGGGCAGGTGTGCAAGTGGGCCTTCGGGGAGGAGATGCCACGCTAGCAAGCAATGTTAGTGAACGGAAGTGTAGTGGAGGAGGATGTCCCAAGGGATGGCCAGGAGCGGGTCAGAGTGGGACGAGGCAGAATTGAAGGGGGACGATGGCAAATGGTAGAGGGGGGTGGAGGCACAAGCCACAAGAGTTGTAACATGGAATGTCCGTGGACCAAATGGACCGGTCAAGAGGTCCCGAGGTCAGATGAGTGTGAGTGGTGTGGGCAGGGGCCAGAGAATCACATGCACATGTTTTGGGGTTGTGAAAAATTGGGAAGATTCTAGGCGGGACTGTTTGCGGTCTTAGCCAAGATAGCGGAGTAGGAGGTGGACCCTTTGGTGGCGATATTTGGGGTTTCAAAGAAGCCGGAGCTCATGGGAGAGGAGGAAGGCCGAAGTCATGGCCTTTGCCTCTCTGATTGCACGGCGGCGAATTTTGCTGGAGTGGCGGCGGTCGGCATCACCATCGGGGGTAGCAGATTGGTTGGGTGACCTGTATGATTTTCGGCAGTTAGAGAAGATAAAGTATGAGTTAAGGGGCTCAGCAGGGAAGTTTGGGAAAAGGTGGGGGATGTTTGTGACCGTGTTTGAGGAGCTGCTCCACGCAGGTGTGTGTGTGTGTGTGTGGGGGGGCGGGGGGGTGAAAAAGCAGAAAATTTGTTGGGAAGTATGTTTCCCGGGGTGTTTATTTGCTGTAAACTACTTTGATACAAGCTTGTAATAAAATGCATTCAAAAAAAAAAGAGGTCCTGAGGTTTGGACACCTGAGGGGTTTCAGAGTGTAGGTGATTTTCTTGTAGGAGATGCATCTCGGGGTGAAGTATCAGGTGGGACAAGTATTTCCCTCAGAGTTTGATCCAAAGTCGAAGGGGGTGGCTATTTTGTTGAGCAAGAAACGGGATTTGTGGGGGCTAGAGAAGTGAGGGGGGGGGGCTTTGATTTTTTTGGGGGGGCAGACGTGTGACAGTCTCCATGTTGTAGCAACCTGCCAACACTTCAGAATGAGTGGGGGGAAATGAATGCAAGGACTATGACGTCAGGAGAGAAAAAGGGAAAGAATAGCTTTCAGTTTCCTAAATGCGAAAGTTCCTTACTTGCTGCTTCAGGGACACACCAAACTTTGTAGGACAGCCAGGCACCGATCCCATATAGAATTGTTGATGCAAAGCCGAAAAACTACAAAACAGAACAGTGAGGTTAGGGGATTTCTGCGGAAATAAAAAGTAGGCAATTATTCTATAATCATGCATCCTCCTTTCTCCCAGTTAATCAAGTGTGTGACGAGTTAACTGAACTCAAACAGCAGATTGCAAGAGATATGGGCCGGGATTCTCCAAAATCCCGGCCAAGTGTTGCATGCCGGCGTCAAGGGCCTCCTGGCCCAGCGATTCAGTGGGCCACACGGCGCCAGCAATGCGCCGGAGTGCTGCGTGCTACTGCCGCGCGAGTCCACGCATGCGCGTGGTGGCCATGTCCCCGCCGGCGCATGCGCAACATGGTGGAGCCACACAGCGGGCCTGCACGGAAGGAGGTAGGCCCCCTCCATATTACGCGCTCCCGCTGACCGGTAGCACCCGATCGCGGGCCCGGCCATCGTGCAGGGGCCCTCGCCCGGAGTCTGATCCCCCCCCTCCCACCCCTCCACCAGGACAGCCACCGCGGCGACAGGTCCGAGCTCCCGCCGGGTGATACCAGGTTGGAACCACGCTGACGGAACTCGGCGGGTCAACAGCGGAGAAATACCGCGGGGGCTGTCGACCGCGCGCACGCGAGACTGCCGCCGATTCTCCGGTCGCTGGAGAATCGCGTCCCGGCGTCGGAGCGGCGTGGCAGGAATTTCCGGCGACACCGCCGATTCTCCATCCCGGCGCGGGCTCGGAGAACCCCGGCCATGATAATTAGCCTCAACGGTCTTCGGTTTGTGGGGGAGGGTGGTGGAAAAAAGTAGCAGCTTCCTCCTCGTAATTACTATTCTTTTTTTTAAATAAACATTTTATTGAGGTATTTCTTTGGCATTGTAACAGCAGCAAAATCAACAATGTACATAACAAGGAAAATATTAACGTAGTGCAAATACCGCCTCCCTCTCCCACAGGTCCCACCATTACTTACCCCCCTAATGTACTCTAGCCAAACCCCCCCCCTTCTGACGATTAATTCTCTGCGAAGAAGTCGACGAATGGGTGCCACCTCCGGGCGAACCCTAGCAGAGACCCCCTCATGGTGAACTTAATTTTCTCCAGGCAGAGGAAGCCAGCCATGTCCGATAGCCAGGTCTCCGATTTTGGGGGCTTCGAGTCCCTCCATGCTAGTAATATCAGTCTCCGGGCTACCAGGGAAGCAATGGCCAGAACATCTGCCTCTTTCTCCTCCTGGATTCCCGGATCCTGCGACATCCCAAAAATCGCCACCTCTGGACTCATTGTCACCCTTGTATTTAATACCTTGGACATGGCGTTGGCAAACCCCTGGCAAAATCCCCTCAGTTTTGGGCATGCCCAGAACAAGTCGATATGATTCGCTGGCTCCCCCACATACTTCGCACACCTGTCCTCCATCCCAAAAAATCTGCTCATCTGGGCCACTGTCATGTGAGCCCGGTGAATGACCTTAAATTGGATCAGGCTGAGCCTGGCGCATGTTGCAGTCGTGTTGACCCTACCCAACACGTCCGCCCAGAGGCCAACTCTATCTCTCCCCCCAGCTCCTTGCCCACTTTTGCTTCAGCTCCTCGGTCTGCGTCTCCTCCGAACCCATAAGCTCTTTATATATGTCCGAGACTCTCCCCTCTCCTATCCATCCTCTAGAAACCACCCAATCCTGAATCCCCCTTAGCGCCAGGAGTGGGAAGGTTGGTACCTGCCTCCGCAGAAAGTCCCGTACCTGTAAATATCGGAATTCATTTTCCCCCGCCAATGCAAACCTCTCCAGTGCCCTCATACTCGGGAAGCTTCCTTCTATAAACAAGTCCCCCATCCTCTCAATCCCCGCTCTCCGCAAAATTCGGAACTCCCCGACCATCCTCCCCGGGGCAAACCGGTGATTATCGCAGATTGAGCACCATACCGATGCCGCCTCTACTCCCACGTCTCCTCCACTGCCCCCAGACTCTCAGGGCCGCTACCACCAGTGGACTGGTGGAGTATCGCTCCGGCGGGAACGGCAGAGGCGCTGTTACCAGCGTCCCCAGACTTGTGCCCTTACAAGAAGCCGCCTCGATGTGCACCCACGCCGGCTCCCCCCCCCCCCCCACCAGCCACCTCCTCACCATGGCTATATTAGCTGCCCAGTAATAATTGCTGAAATTCGGCAGCGCCAGCCCACCACACACCCCCACTCTGCTCGAGCATTGCCCTCTTCACTCGCAGGGACTTGCCCCCCACACAAAGTCCAAAATAATTTTATTGATCCGCTTAAAAAAGGAGCGCGGGATGAAGATGGGGAGGCATTGGAAAATGAATAGGAACCTCGGGAGAACTGTCATTTTTACCGATTGAACTCTGCCTGCCAGATACAACGGAGCGCGGAAATCCTTCGGCATCTGTTCCACCAGCCGGGCCAAGTTCAATTTATGTAACCTGTCACTTGGATACCCTGGTACCTAAAACTGTCCCCTACCACTCTGAACGGCAGTTCCCCCAGTCGCTTTCCTGTCCCGCTCACCTGGACCACAAACATCTCGCCCTTCCCCATATTGAGCTTATACCCCGAAAACCGGTCGAATTCCCATAATTTCATCCATCCCCTCCATTGGGTCTGAGACATACAACAGTAGGTCATCTGCATACAGCAAGACCCTGTGCTCTACCCCCGCCGATCAACCATCCCCTTGCTTGGGCCCACCTCGAGCCACTGCGCTGCACCTCCTCCGGCCCGCCCCACATCAGCCCCCACCCCCGACCTCCTCAGTGTCCCTCCACCAAAGTCCCTTCCCTGTCAGCAGAACCCATCCCCACCCCTAGCAACACTACTCTAAAACCTAACCCAACTAGCAAACTAAACGTATACCCCCCTCCCCCCTACTGTGCTTCCGTGAGCTAGCTCACCCAGGAGCTTGGTGGCCCCCGGCGCCAAGAAGTCTCCCACCTATTGTTCCCTTGCTCCCCTCCCCCGCTCATACAAACAAATGCCCTCATCTAACAATCCCCAAACAAACACCCAACAGCAACAAAACACAAAAACAAAAGCACCATCCACCGAAACTCAAACAGGCACGTCTCCACCTCACAAAAGTGCACATCCATAAAAACAAAAGGGACATTGCCAACATCTACCGAGAGAAAAAAAAAATTGTCTTTTATTCCCCCCCCCCCCACACACTTTTTCCCCTTAAACAGAGACCCACAAACAGACACGAAACACTAAGGGAAGGCATAACCAATTTTTTTTTTTAAATAGGAAAACAAAACCCAAAAAACCAAGGGGGGAAAAAAAGGAACAGAAAAAAGGGGCCCAATATAGGCCAACACTTTGTCTCAAAGTCCGAAAGTTCTCAGACCCCCACCAGTCCTTTTCTTTTAGCAAAGTCCAGCGCCTCACCTGGCGACTCAAAATAGTGGTGCTGGTCCTGGTGTGTGACCCAAAGACGCGCCGGATACAGCAGACCGAACTTCACCTACTTCTTAAAGAAAATAGACTTGACTTGGTTAAAGCCTGCCCTCTTCCTCGCCACCTGCACGCTCAGGTCCTGGTACACCCGCAGCATGCTGTTGTCCCACTTACAACTCCGCGTTCGCTTGGCCCACCGAAGAATGCATTCCTTGTCCAGGAACCTATGGAATCTCACCACCATTGCCCTCGGAGGGTCCTCCGCTCTCGGCTTCCTAGCAAGCGCTCGGTACGCCCTGTCCACCTCCAACGGTGGGGGGAATGCCCCCTCCCCCAGCAGCTTTTCGAACATACCCGCTACGTATGCCCCAGCGTCTGCTCCCTCAGCCCCCTCTGGGAGCCCAACAATTCTTAAGTTCTGCCAGCGGGACCTATTCTCAAGGTCCTCCACCTTCTCCTGGAGCCTTTTCTGCTGCTCTCAAAGCATCCCCACCTCTAGCTCCACCACTGTTTGATGCTCCTCCTGTTCAGACAGCGCCTTCTCAACCTTCTGAATCGCCCGATGCTGGGCATCCAATCTGCTCTCTAGCCGATCAATTGATTCTTTAATCGGGTCCGAACATTCCCGCTTCTGCTTGCCAAAACCATCCTGGATGGCCTGCATCACCGGGTCTGTTGGTCGCTGTGCTGCCAACCTAAGGGTCCGATCCTCGGCCATACTGTCTCCCGCTGTAGCTTCAACACAGCTTGTGGCTAACTTATTGTTTCTGCCCTTTCGTGCACTTCTGGTCCTTTTCTCCATACACCAATACGTGGAACCAGTGCCCAATTGCCTCAGCCTTCGAATTTGCCGTTTAAAACCAGAAAAAAGTCTGGGGGAAAGGTCCAAAAGCCCGACCAGAGCGAGAGCCACCAAATGTGCGACTTACTCCTTCATAGCTGCCACCGGAAGTCTTCATAATTACTATTCAACAACATCTCTGTAATGGAATCTGCACGGACAGTATCTGGTTTAGCTATGACGCCCCATTATCAAATCTCCTGCCAACACTCACTGTCAGGTTTCAAACAAGAACTATGGCTATTTGTGCAAGCTAGCAATAGTGCACAGTACCACTAAAGCAATGTCTCAGACAAGAAACAAAATTTCCCAGAGGGTGATGCCATTGCTAGTAGGAAATAATAAATACAACTGCAGTAAAATAAAACAATTTTGAAACTGAATAAAGTTGAAGTTCGCAAGGTATTTTGTATGAAATGTTGGACTTCAACCTGGTGACTATTCTTACAGTGCTAAGTGTGCAGATCAAGCTTCAGTGTAAAGAATTTACAGCACACCACTTCACAGCTTCTACTTCATTTGATAGAGCCCATCACAACCCCTAACTAACTCAACCAGGACATCCTCCAATAGTGACTCATAACGAAGTTTAGTCTGTGTAAATAAAACTTCAAATGTTTGCTAAACCTCTGCTAGCAGTCTTCTAATTTACACTACTTTCTGACAGAAGACAACATGTGCTTTACAAGTTCCAAGATACGGGGCTCGATTTAATATGCAAAGAAGAGTCCGCCTTGGACGCATATAGCAGGGTGTTTCTCGGCACCTGCATCGGGGGTGTCCAGGTACCCACCCTCCCCCAGCCCAACTATCCGGGGGCCTCCAATGGCCTGGGAGATTCTCTCTCCCTCCCCCCCCCCCCCCACCCCAAGGTGCCGTTACGTCTGTGGCATATTTATGTGGACCAGTGCTAAACAGGATCCTGATGAGGTCTCCCAGTCGAGGCCATTACTTCCCGGGCCTCGGGAGAATCAGGCGTAGACATATTTAAGTGAGCTGGACCTGCCCCGCAAGGGAGAGATCCAGATCGCGACATCGAGAAACTTCACGAGGTATTCCAAGCATTGCAAATCGCATACGGCCACTCGCGAGATTTAACGGCCTTGTCGCATCACCAAGTCAGACGCAATCAGGCCATTTGGTCGCGCCGAAGATCTAAAAGGAATTTTAAACAAAAGTAATTCTTACCACCCCGGCTGCCAATCCAGCATGACCATCAGTCTTAGTCGCTCCAACAATTGAAGCAATCAATAGCAGAATTGTAGCAACAACATAGTGAAGGAATTCCTGTATTAAAAGCACACAACATTGTGAATATAACATTAATCTAAACTGGTGACGTTACATTGAGTCTGCATTATTTTGTTATGTCAAACACTTTACACCAATGCAGTAATAATTGTTTATTAAATAAAAACACAACTTTAATGGAGGGGAGATTAAAATAATCCAAAAGTACTTCAGAATCCCAGTGCAGAAGAGGCCATTCGGCACAATCAAGTCTGCACTGACTCGTGAAAAAATGCAAAGTTACAATTCAACAATTTGGGTCTCAAGGATACTTTGTGAAGTAGGAAATGGCCCAAACTCTCCAATGCCAGAAATTTAAAATACGTACAGAATTACATAATTTTATCCTTACAGCACACTTTCAAAAAATTTGCAGGAGAGGCAAACTACCATTTCATTTTGATACCAATGATTTACAGCCAAATATTAAGTTGCAGTTTCGGAGTACTTCGCAAAAATCAGGGAGAATAGGGTTGGCCGACAGCGAGAAAATTATTGTAGCAAAATCTGACATATAATGGGTTATGTCACAAGACTTGTAATCCAGAGGCCTTTGCTAATGGCAAAGTTCAAATCCCTTCACAGTAACTGGGGAATTTAAATGTAGTTAATTAAATAAAAGTGGAATTAAAGAAGTTGATATCGGTGCCACTGACTATGAAACTTAGTAGATTGTCATGAAGATCCATGCGATTCACTAATTTACTGTATGGAAGGAAACCTGCTGTTCTTACCCAATTTCCAAATTGAGAGTGTCTAGCCACCTCCCCTTGGTTCACTGAACCCCCACCGTTAACATGGATTGGAAATGGAATTGGACCAGCCATACAAATACGACGACTGCAAAAGCAGGTCAAAGGCTGGGAATTCTGCAACAAGTAACTCACATCCTGACTATCCCAAACTACCCGCCATTTACAATGTACAATCAGAAATGTGATGGAATTTTAATCTATATATGTGGCACAGTAGCACAGTGGCTAGCACTGTTGCTTCACAGCGCCACGGTCCCAGGTTCGATTCCCGCTCAGGTCACTGTCTGTGTGTCCTCCCGGAGTCTGTGTGGGTTTCCTCCCACAAGTCCCGAAAGACGTGCTTGATAGGTGAATTGGACTTTACAAATTCTCTCTGTGCACCCGAACAGGCGCCGGAACTTCACAGTAACTTCTTTGCAGTGTTAATGTAAGCCTACTTGTGACAATAAGATTATTACTATTATTATGCTTTCTTTTCATTCAAGCATAGGAGTAGGATTTTAATTGTCAAACATGGGTGCAAATTTACTAAGAAATTAGTGCAATTTATGCACCAGGTTTTATGGATAGCTTCTCAGACATCATTTTCAAGCTGGGGTTTCCAGCGGTTACTGTAAATTGGTTGGATTGGCTGACGAATGACTGCTGAGACATTGGTATGTTTTTTTTTTTTAAATTTAGAGAGGGGGCTTAACGGGCCGATAAAGAGGGCACGAGTACTCGCACACCTTAAGAAACTTAAAGCAGATGTGGTCATGTTACAGGAAACGCACCTGAAACTGATAGATCAGGTTAGGTTGCGCAAAGGATGGGTAGGGCAGGTGTTCCATTCGGGGCTGGATGCGAAAAACAGGGGGGTGGCTATATTAGTGGGGAAGCGGGTAATGTTCGAGGCAAAGACTATAGTGGCGGATAACGGGGGCAGATACGTGATGGTGAGTGGCAAACTACAGGGGGAGACGGTGGTGTTGGTAAACGTGTATGCCCCGAATTGGGACGATGCCAATTTTATGAGGCGAATGCTAGGACGCATCCCAGACCTAGAGACCGGAAAGCTGATAATGGGGGGAGACTTTAACACGGTGTTGGAACCAAGGCTGGATAGGTCGAAGTCCAGGACTGGTAGGAGGCCGGCAGCAGCCAAGGTGCTTAAGGATTTTATGGAGCAGATGGGAGGGGTGGACCCGTGGAGATTCAGTAGACCTAGGAGTAAGGAGTTCTCGTTTTTCTCCTATGTCCATAAAGTCTATTCACGCATAGACTTTTTTGTGTTGGGTAGGGCATTGATCCCGAGGGTGAGGGGAACGGAATATACGGCTATAGCCATTTCGGATCATGCCCCACACTGGGTAGACTTGGAGATAGGGGAGGAAACAAGAGGGCGTCCACCCTGGAGAATGGATATGGGACTAATGGCGGATGAGGGGGTGTGCTTAAGGGTGAGGGGATGCATTGAAAAGTACTTGGAACTCAATGACAATGGGGAGGTTCAGGTGGGAGTGGTCTGGGAGGCGTTGAAGGCGGTGGTTAGGGGGGAGCTGATATCAATAAGGACACATAAAGGGAAGCAGGAGAGTAAGGAACGGGAGCGGTTGTTGCAAGAACTTTTGAGGGTGGACAGACAGTATGCGGAAGCACCGGAGGAGGGACTGTATAGGGAAAGGCAAAGGCTGCATGTGGAATTTGACTTGCTGACCACAGGCACTGCAGAGGCACAATGGAGGAAGGCGCAGGGTGTACAGTATGAATATGGAGAGAAGGCGAGCAGATTGCTGGCACACCAATTGAGGAAAAGGGGAGCAGCGAAGGAAATAGGGGGGGTGAGAGACGAAGATGGAGAGACGGAGCGGGGAGCGGAGAGAGTGAATGAAGTGTTTAAGACATTTTATAAAAAATTGTATGAAGCTCAACCCCCGGATGGGAGGGAGAGAATGATGGAGTTTTTGGATCGGCTGGAAATTCCCAAGGTGGAAGAGCAGGAAAGGATGGGATTGGGAGCACAGATCACGGTAGAAGAAGTGGTGAAAGGAATTAGGAACATGCAGACGGGAAAGGCCCCGGGACCGGACGGATTCCCAGTTGAATTTTACAGAAAATATTTGGACTTGCTCGCCCCGCTACTGACGAGGACCTTCAACGAGGCAAAGGAAAGGGGACAACTGCCCCCGACTATGTCAGAAGCAACGATATCGCTTCTTTTAAAGAAGGAAAAGGATCCGCTACAATGCGGGTCCTACAGACCAATCTCCCTCCTCAATGTAGATGCCAAGGTCTTGGCCAAGGTAATGGCAATGAGAATAGAGGAATGTGTCCCGGGGGTGGTTCATGAGGACCAAACTGGGTTTGTGAAGGGGAGACAGCTGAACACGAACATACGGAGGTTGTTAGGGGTAATGATGATGGCCCCACCAGAGGGTGAAACGGAGATAGTAGTGGCGATGGATGCCGAGAAAGCATTTGATAGAGTGGAGTGGGATTATCTGTGGGAGGTGTTGAGGAGATTTGGGTTCGGAGAGGGGTATGTTAGATGGGTGCAGCTGTTGTATAGGGCCCCAGTGGCGAGTGTGGTCACGAATGGACGGGGATCGGCATATTTTCGGCTCCATAGAGGGACAAGGCAGGGATGTCCTCTGTCCCCATTACTGTTTGCACTGGCGATTGAGCCCCTGGCGATAGCGCTGAGAGGTTCCAAGGGATGGAGGGGAATACTTAGGGGAGGAGAAGAACACCGGGTATCTTTATATGCAGATGATCTGTTACTATATGTGGCGGATCCAGCGGAGGGGATGCCAGAAATAATGCGGATACTTGGGGAGTTTGGGGATTTTTCAGGGTATAAATTGAACATGGGAAAGAGTGAGCTGTTTGTGGTGCATCCAGGGGAGCAGAGTAGAGAAATAGAAGACCTACCGTTGAGGAAGGTAACAAGAGACTTTCGTTACCTGGGGATCCAGATAGCTAAGAATTGGGGCACATTGCACAGGCTAAATTTGACGCGGTTGGTGGAACAGATGGAGGAAGATTTCAAGAGTTGGGACATGGTAGCATTGTCAATGGCAGGGAGGGTGCAGGCAGTTAAGATGGTGGTCCTCCCGAGATTCCTTTTTGTGTTTCAGTGTCTCCCGGTGGTGATCACGAAGGCTTTTTTCAAAAGGATAGAAAAGAGTATTATGGGTTTTGTTTGGGCCGGGAAGACTCCGAGAGTGAGGAAGGGATTCTTACAGCGTAGTAGGGATAGGGGGGGGCTGGCACTACCGAGCCTAAGTGAGTATTATTGGGCCGCTAATATTTCAATGGTGAGTAAGTGGATGGGAGAGGAGGAAGGAGCGGCGTGGAAGAGATTAGAGAGGGCGTCCTGTAGGGGGACCAAGCCTGCAGGCTATGGTGACAGCCCCATTGCCGTTCTCACCAAGGAACTATACCACGAGTCCGGTGGTGGTAGCTACACTGAAGATTTGGGGACAGTGGAGACGACATAGGGGAAAGACCGGAGCACTGGGGGGGTCCCCGATAAGAAACAACCATAGGTTTGCCCCGGGGGGAATGGATGGGGGATATGGAATGTGGCAAAGAGCAGGTATAACGCAATTGAAAGATCTATTTGTGGATGGGAAGTTTGCGAGTCTGGAGCGCTGACGAGAAATATGGGTTGCCCCAAGGGAATGCATTCAGGTACATGCAATTGAGGGCTTTTGCGAGGCAGCAGGTGAGGGAATTCCCGCAGCTCCCGACACAAGAGGTGCAGGACAGAGTCATCTCAAAGAAATGGGTGGGGGACGGTAAGGTGTCGGATATATATAGGGAAATGAGAGACGAAGGGGAGACTATGATGGACGAACTAAAAGGGAAATGGGAAGAAGAGCTAGGGGAGGAGATTGAGGAGAGGATGTGGGCAGATGCCCTAAACAGGGTAAACTCGTCGTCCTCGTGCGCCAGGCTAAGCCTGATTCAGTTTAAGGTATTACACAGGGCACATATGACTGGAACACGGCTCAGTAAATTTTTTGGGGTGGAGGATAGGTGTGCGAGGTGCTCGAGAAGCCCAGCGAATCATACCCATATGTTTTGGTCATGCCCGGCACTACAGGGGTTTTGGATGGGGGTGACAAAGGTGCTTTCGAAAGTAGTAGGAGTCCGGGTCGAACCAAGCTGGGGGGTTGGCTATATTTGGGGTTGCACAAGAGCGGGAGTGCAGGAGGCGAAAGAGGCCGATGTTTTGGCCTTTGCGTCCCTAGTAGCCCGGCACAGAATATTGCTAATGTGGAAAGAAGCCAAGCCCCCGGGGTGGAGACCTGGATAAATGATATGGCGGGGTTCATAAAGTTAGAGCGGATTAAGTTCGTCCTAAGGGGGTCGGCTCAAGGGTTTACTAGGCGGTGGCAACCGTTCGTCGAATATCTTGCGGAAAGATAGATAGGGGAGAACAAAGAAGGCAGCAGCAGCAGCCCAGGACTTGGGGGGTGGGGGGGGTGTGTGCCTGAGACAAGGCAGTTGCCAATTAGGGCTAGTTTTTATTTTTTTATTTTTTTTGTTATTTAATATTTATTTATTTGTTGTTGTTTCCTTTTGTTCTTGTTTAAATAAAAAAGGTCATTATTATCTGTATTGTTATAATGTTGTGTAAAGGATGCACAATGTACTGTGTTGGTTGACCAAAAATTTTCAATAAAATATTATTTAAAAAGAAAAAAAAAAATTTAGAGTACCCAATTATTTTTTCCAATTAAGGGGCAATTTAGCGTGGCCAATCCACCTACTCTGCACATCTTTTTTGGGTTGTGGGAGCAAAACCCACGCAGACACGGGGAGAATGTGCAAACTCCACAGCCGGGATTCGAACCCGGGTCCTCAGCGCCGTAAGCAACAATGCTGACCACTATGGCCCCCCCCCCCCCACACCCCCCCCCCCCCCCACCCCACCCCCCCCCCCCCCACCACCCCCCCCCCCCCCACCACCCCCCCCCACCCCCCCCACCCCCCCCCCCCCCCACCCCCACCCCCCACCCCACCCCCCCCACCCCACCCCCCCCCACCCCCCCCCCCCCACCACCCCCCCCCCCCCCCACCACCCCCCCCACCCCCCACCCACCCCCACCCCCCACCCCCCACCCAAATTGATATGTTTAATCAATATACACAGATATACATGACTAGGTGCAACTCTGCCTAAGCGAGAAGCATTCTCCTTCTTGACTTTTAAAAAAAATTTAGATTACACAATTATTATTTTTTTCCAATTAAGGGGCAATTTAGCATGGCCAATCCACCTAACCAGCACATCTTTGGGTTGTGGGGTGAAACCCACACAGACATGGGGAGACTGCAAACTCCACATGGACAGTGACCTAGAGCCGGGATTCGAACCCAGGTCTCGAAACTGGGTCCTCAGCGCCGCAGTCCCAGTGCTAACCACTGCGCCACATGCCACACTCCTTCTTGAATCTTATCCATGCATCTCTTACATCCTCATATAAGCAGTGCTGATCACAATCCCAGATTAATCCTTTCAACCAAACACGAGAGAAGTCCAGATCAACATTACTCAAAGTGTTATTGGGAACTCAATTGGAATGGGAAAACACATATAATTTGATTTTTTTTTACAAAGTTAAACACTTACAGTTAGTGGCCAGTGCAAGCAAGTGATTTTCAGATGAAGTCTTGTGAGGTAAATGATGTAAAATACCAATGCCATAACAAGAAACCAGATGGTGACAACTTCAAAGTAGCGGTAAGTTGAATAGTGCGTCCAGTTTGAACACCTTATGCACAAGAATGCTACAAACACCACAATCTGAAAGAGAGAAAACGTTCATGCATTAAATCTGAACACTCTTGATAACAAAGGCAGTGCATTTTGATATATTGTCGACTTCAGGAACTTAGTTCAGCACTTAGAACACCAGAATACTACTTTAGAAAAAAAGTGTATTCCTTAGTATAGAAATTAAAATGGTTACAATGCAGAAGACTTACTTTAATTAATAAAACACCTCACAGCACTTCTCAAAGCATTATATAGCAGGATTAGACATCAAGCCACACAAGGAAATATTAGGGCTAATTGGCCAAATATTTAGTCAGAGGGGTAAGGCTTTAAGGAGTATCTTAAATGTAGGAAAGAGAGATATCAAGGTGGACAGGTATAGGGTGGGAATTCCAGAGTTTGGGACCTAGACGATGAAGGCACAGACACCCATGGTGGAACAACTAAAACTGGGGATGCAGGTTAACAAAGTTAATAATCCAAATGGAATCTTGGGTTTTATAAATAGAACCATCGAATAAAAGGCCTTCTCTCCAATTCTGGACATCATTCTTTAGGAATAATCAGCTGAAGAAGGAGCTACGCTCCGAAAGCTAGGAGATTTGAAACAAACCTTTTGGACTTTAACCTGGTGTTGTAAGACTTCTTACTGTGCCCACCCCAGTCCAACGCTGGCAACTCACATTTAGGAATAATGTGCAGGCTTTGGAGAGTGTATGGTTGCAGGAGTTAGAGATTACAGTTACATGGATAGACTGAAGAAGCTGGTGTTATTCTGTTCAGAGCAGAGAAAGCCAAAAGGAGATATGTTTAGAGGCATTTAAAATCATGAAGTGTTTCGGTAGAGCAACTAAAGAGAAACTGTTGTTTCCAATGGCTGAAACATCAATAACCAGAAGAGACAGATTTAAGGTGATCGACAAAAGGACCAGGGACGACATTGGGGGGGGGGGGGGGGGGGGGGGGGGAATCTCAAGTGGTTAGGATTCGGAATACATAGGGCCTAAATCTTCCGATATGGGAAGAGGCCACCGCATGTTGCTGATATGGGCGGGACCCCGAAGAATTCCAAGGTATGCATCCTCTCCCAACTCGTCTTCCGGAATCCTTTGAATCCCCGACTCCTGTCCGGCAGATGCAAGTCAGGACTGGAATTTCACTCAACAGAAGGCTTCCTGACTGTTCATCGCTGTTGGAACCAGGACTGGAACATGCAACAGCTCCAGTTTACAATAATAAGTGGGCAGATAAATCACAGTCAGGTAGTCATGGGACGCATCCTTTCTGAAGCTGACCTGAAGATCTTGGCCATTATCATCGTCTTCAGAAGGGAATTGGATATTTTTTTCTTTGTTCTTTTGTGGATGTGGGCATCACTGGCAAGGCCAACATTTGTTGTCCATTCCTGATTGCCACAGAACCGAGAGCAGTTAAGAATCAACCACATTGCTGTGGATGGCAGATTTCCTTCCCCAGAAGGACATTGGTGAACCAGATGGGTTTTACTGCAATCGATAGTTACCATGGTCATCATTATGGAGACTAGCTTTTTTTAAATATAATTCCAGACTTCCAACAAAGTCTTCCAAAACCTTTGCAGCTTCGGGCAGGACCAAAACTTATGAACGTGGTTCACGGGGCCCCCTCTCACATCACTCAGACATCCTCCAACCCGTTGAATAGTGCACCTTCACCTGCATCACCCCAGCCTCGCACATGAAGTCAAGGCATTCACCCTCCACAGAACCTCACAACACAGTCCCTCTTCCAGCGCCACCCCCAACTCTTCTCCCCACTTCGCCTTAATCCCCTCCATGCATACCCTATACTCAAGAATCCTCCTGTAGACTGGCGAGACGGCCCCCCTCTCCAACACCCCCGCTGACAGCACCGCCTCCAGCAACGAGGAGACCGGCACTATCGGGAAAACTTTCCTCGCAAAGTCCCACACCTGCATATACTTAAACCCTTCCCCCTGCACCAACCATACTTCCCACCCAGCTCCTCTAAGCTCGTAAATCGCTCCCCATGGAACAAATCCTTCATTTCCTTAATCCCCCTCTCGTCCTATCCAGAAACCTCGCATCCTTCCTCCCTGGCTCAAATCCATGATTTCCCCCCAAATTGGCAACCCCCCTGACCAGGCCACCAGATTAAAGTTCTGTCTAAACAGCCTCCAAATCTTCAATAGGGCCACCACCACCGGACGTGCCGAGTACTTTCCTGGGGCCATTGAAACAGTGCTGTTGCCAGCAACCCCAACCTCCTACAAGAGTCTGCCTCCAATTTACCCCACCCAGAGCCCTCGCCTGCCTTGCATCAACCCGCACCTTCTCCACATTCGCTGGCCAATAGTAACACAGCAAGTTTGGGGGGCCTAGCCCCCCACCTGTCATGCTCTCTGCAGTACCACCCTTCTAATCTGGCCGCCTACCACATCCGCTCCCCCCACTCCCCCTGCAAAAAAAACAAAGAGATCAACCTGTCCACCCCACCGAAGGAATTCGGCAAAAAGACTGGAACAACAACAGGAATTGTGGCAAAACATTTGTTTTAACTGCCTGCACCCAGCCCACCAATGAGGGGGAGATTGCCCCACCTCAGCAAAAATCGGCCTTCACCCTTCCTACCAAACTAGTGAAATTAAACTTCCGAAGCCTTGCCCAATCCCGGGCCACCTGCACCCACAATACCGAAAGTGGGTTGCTGCCAAGCAGAATGGCAGCGGCACCTCCTCCTCCCCACATCGCGCGATGTCCGTTCAGTCAGGGAACAGAGTTTGCACGACAATCACCAGGCAGGAATGTTCCCTTCCATTCAGGGAACACTTAAGCAGTCAAGGGCATTCAGCCTCTGATCCTCGGGTAAGTGTTCTCCAAGGCGGCCTTGTTCGAGTTTTTTGAGTAGATAACAGAAGAGTTGATGAGGGTAATGCTGTTGATGGGGTGTGCATGGATGTTCGGAAGGCATTTGTTACAGTGCCACACAACAGACCTGTGAGAAAAGCTCATGGAATAAAGGGACAGTACCAACGTGGATACAAAATTAGCTTAATATGATGGAGCAGAGAGTAATATCAATGGCCATTTTTAGGACTGGAGGAATTTTTGTAGTGGTGTTCCTCAGGGATCGGTATTCGGATCCTTGCTTTTACTGATATATATTAATGACCTAGATCTTGGTATGCAGGAGACAATTACAAAGTTTGCGGATGACACAAAACTCAGAAGTATTGTAAACGATGAAGAGGACAGTATAGATTTCAGAAGCACGTGCACAAGTTGGTGGAATAGGCAGAAAGATGGCAGACGAAATTTAATGCCGAGAAGTGGGAGGTGATGCATTTTGGGTAGGAAGAACATGGAGAAACAATATAAAATAAGGGGCAAAATTCTAAAGGGGGTGAAGGAGCAGAGGGACCTGGGTATATATGTGCATAGATCATTGAAGGTGGAGAGAGCATATAATATTCTGGGCTTTATTAATAGGGGCACAGAGTACCAGAGCAAGGAGATTATGCTGAACTTATACAAGACACTAGTTAAACCTCAGATGTAATATGATGTACAGTTCTGGACGCCACACTATGAGAAGAATTTGAAAGCATTGGAGAGTGCAGAAGAGGTTTACAGGATTGGCGTATCGTATAGCCACCTAAACTCCCGATTTAAAATGGCGAATGGCAAAGGCTGATGGGAAAGTCAGCCAACAAGACAGAAACCAGCAGCTGCAGGTTTGCTGTGTATTTACCTCTGCAAAGGCCAGACAACATCGATACCAGCGACAATCAGCATAACAAAGTAGCAGCCATCTGCATACTGATGAGCAATCCCCGGGAACAATAAGTAACATTTTGGACACACAAAGCAAAGCCAGACTCCTCGGCGCCAGCAGGAGCCAACTCAAAGGAGGTGAACAAGCACCTCAAGACCGCCCATCGATCAGGGAACCGCTCCAGCATTGGAGAAATCAAACCAAGCGATTGGGACAAAGTCCAATCACTTGGACCAGGTACAGGATCCGCCCGAGAGGCGGGAAGCCCCTGGGGACTAAGAGTTAAGCCCAAAGTTCAAATCGCTCTCTATACCTCTGCGTCCTGCCCGGGTCACCCAGCAACTCGAACCAACATTGACCGTGACCAGTGCAGTGACCCCCGAACAGGTAAGTCTTAATTCAACGCTCACTACGAGACAGGCGCTCCGAGCTACAATCCGTACCAACTTCGAATCCCGCAGACTCAGAACCCAAACGAAAGGCCATTTGTTCCCCTGACCTGGTGAGCCAGTCCGAAGTTAAGTATAGGCCTGTTGGTCTTAGAAGTAGCTTAGACGTAGAATTTGTGCATGAGTAGCGATTACTGTGTATAATAAATGTGCTTTGATTTGAATCTTACGAATCGGTGTACTGGGTTATTGATCATTACTCGGACTTGTACCTCGTGGCGGTATCATAAAGATACCTGGCGACTCGAGCGCAAAGGTAATAAAACAGAGCAACTGAACCAAGGAGAAAGTTAGCAACATTATTTGGCGACATCTGACGGGACCCGATATAGAAGTGGCATAACCACTCCGGGAGAACTCAGAATTTGAATTAGAGATCCAATTGGAAACAGAAAACCACAAGCGTTCAAGCAGTTCTGATCAATACTCATAATTCGGAAGTGTGTGTATGCATGCAAAACGAACAGGGCGAAATGGTAAAACTGATAGATTTTTTGTTGCAACAAAACTGTTGGGAGTTTGTATATCGGAAAGTAGCGAAAGCCGTACCCGTATTTACAGCACCACCTTAATGCCCCTGTCCCAAATTTGAAGAGCAGCATTCGGATAGGAAAGGTGGCAATGCAACGCCTCATGAACCCAGAGGAATTTGCGATCGCAGCGACCAGCAGCAGTAGAGTGGGACAATGTCCCATTTGGGAGGAAGAGATCAGGAAATATCTCAAAGGGAAAGGATGGCCCCTTTGGAATGAATTCTGTGACAACGAGGAATCAGGCCCCGGGAGTATAGGACATACTTGGTGGGAGAACCCGAGCAAGATCCACAAAAAGAGCTTAGGGAAAGCTCGCAAGCCGATGGCAATTGTGTCCTGCTTGGCACAATTGCGAGGCACAGAGGAGGTCGTTAGGACGCTCCGGAAAGAAGTTGAGGGCATACATCGAATGAGCAAGGTCGATGTAAGCGAGGTAGAAAAGGAGAATTTGGAATTGAGAAGGAAGTTGGCAGCAAAAGACGTAGAGGTGGATGACGCCAAAAGGGCTCACCAGTCTTGTCTGGCGCACTTAAGCAGCTTCCAGTCTCAATATGAAAAGGCCTATCAGGACACGCAACGTGCAGTCCTGGTACGTGAAGAAACAGAAAAGCAGGTAGAAGCATTGCAGAGACAGTGCAGCGACCTTAGGGCAGCATTAAGAGCACTCCAGGCTGCCACCACAGAGCAAAGACAAAGCACATTAGATCACGCAAAGTGCCGGAAGCAGATTGTAGAGCTGCAATCGCTGCTTTCAATTCAGAAAGGATTCCAGGAAACCTTTGGAGCAAAGTTAGATGAGGAAGACGGCCCGGTTTTGGGAAGAATTGAATGAAACAGCGCAGAGATACGTTCAGGGAACATGTGTGCAGGGAAAGCCACAGAAGAGGAAAGCGCCCCAACCCCCCACAGACCAGATAGTTCAGGCTCCAATGAACCCAGTCACCACCCGCCGCACAGCCATAGTGGACGATACGGAATTTCTGTACTATACCCCTTAACAGTGACCCAATTACGGGACGCGTGCGATAAGATCACACCGTTCCGCCCCACCTCAGACCCCCACAATTTCTTGCCACAGTCGAGCATCAGGCGACCATATACGGCCTGGATGAGCGAGAGCATGTAAAGCTCACAGTTTTAAGTTTAGACCGTTCAGTAGCAGCAGCCCTTCCCGACCCACAGAATGTAGGAGGAAGCACCCTTGCAGAAATGCATACCGCGATCCTGGGTGCGATCGGGTATAACCGGGGTGAGCCCGTAGATGGCCTCAACAAATGCAGGCAAAAGAAATCCGAGCACCGCACAGCGTTTGCTGGACGCCTATGGATCCACTTTGCAGCAGTGTTTGGAGACTTAGACCGCGCCCATTTGTCCCCAGACAACATGGCCAAATGGACCCGCACCCTTATCTCGCATGCCACAGAAACAGGACAGATAGCCTGCGCGAGTTATGATCCCTCAGAGGAGGCCCATAACGAGAAGTGGGTAGTGAAAAGATTGTCCCGCGCTTGGGAGCAAACTATACAAAGCAAACCCGCAGTCAAGAATCCCGAGGAAAAGCAGGCCACCGCAGATATACAGACAGTTACAACACACCAGAACCCTACATGAGTGAATGAAGGAAAGAACAGCCCCCCACCCAAGTCACAGGAGTGTTACAGCTGTGGACAGTTGGGACACTTCGCAAGAAAGTGCAATGCCCCGAGAAAGCCACAGAGAGCCCAGCAGATGGGCACTCTGAGTAAGAAGAAGACAGAGCCCATTCATAGTGTTAGCGCCCATTCAGATCAGACGGGCCTGACCGGAACGGACTGACGGTGTTCGGGCTCTCTCCCAGTTGGCTCTGCGACACCCTTTGGGATAGGTCCGGATGACCGGGTAGTTGCAGCGAGGGTCCCGCACCACAATAAATTCCACCACCATGTTCCAAAAGGACACGTGGCCCACTACAGCCACTATCAGCGGCTTTACAGGCCACTCACAGCAGGGGACACATCACAGCCCCTGTACCCATTCAAATCGGCACCAACACCATCAAGCACCCCGTAGTTTTAGTTGACCTGCCCCACACAGCAGAAACACATTCTGGGAATCGATTTCATGAATTCCCACAATCTTTCATTTGATCTAGTCAACCAGTGTGTCTGGAAGATGGCAAAATCCGCAAGAGCCCCCGCAACGCTCAACATAGGTGAATACGCGAACAAAATTAGCGCCGTAGGCGACTTTTGGTTCAACACGACCACACTTAGTACAGACAAGCAGGTTAGGGCAGTTCTGCAAAAGAACAGGGCAGCATTCGCGACCCACAAACATGACTGTGGACGGCCCTAGACCCCAAAAACAATATGGATTTCCCCAAGAGGCAGAGGGCGAAATCTCAAATGGTAACAGAAAGCTTATTAGAGCAGGGCGTACTTAGATCAGTAGCCTCCACTAATAATGCCCCGGTTTGGCCAGTGAGAAAGCCCGATGGATCATGGCGACTGACCATCGATTACCGGGAACTCAACAAAATCACCCCCCGCAGCAGCCCCCACAGTAGCAACAAGTCCCGAGACCATGCTCAAGCAGGGACTCAATTCCCGATTCTTTACGGTTAAGGATGTCAGTTAAGTAATGGGATTCTGATCTATTCCATTGACAATGGCGTGCCAGTACAAATTTGCTTTCATTTTAAAAAATCAACAGTACACGTGGACATGCCTGCCCCAAGGGATTCCACAACTCCCCCTCCATTTTCACCGACAGCTGGCAAATGGTTTAGCCAAATTCTCTCGCCCCGAATGTCTGGTCCAGTACGTAGGCGACCTACTACTGCAGACAGACACCAAGGTAGAGCACATTGAGCTTCTGTCCGAACTCCTGGAACTCTTACACTCAATTGGTTGTAAAGTCAACCCCAAAAAGGCCCAGATTTTGGAAGAATAAGGGGATATATTTCAGAACAATTATCACACATGGTAAACGCAAGATCGAGCACAAAAGGATTGACTCGATTGCTAAATTGCCCCTTCCCCAGAAAGTTTCAGCCCTCCGGTCGTTTTTACGACTGGTTGGCTACTGCCGAAACCCACATTGACGGTTTCGCCAGCAAGGGCAGCACCCCTCTCAGACCACCTAAAGAAAGGAGCCCCCCTGGGAATGGCTTCCGCAGCATACGGATGCTGTGGATGTGTTGAAGCAATCATTCATAGCAGCCCCCGCACTACAAGTTCCAGACCCGCGTTCCCCTTACGCCATAGAGGGTAGCGACCACAGACCGCACCCTTTCGGCCGTGCTCCCCAGGAACAGCACGACCAGTTAAGGCCCGTAGCTAACGCCTCCAGAATTTTAGATGCTGTGGAGCAGGGATTCTCAGCCTGTGAGAGGCACCTGCTCGCAGTATTTTGGGGCAGTTCAGTAATTTTTCGTATATTACCGGACTGAACCCCATCACAATTCTCACCAAACACACCCCGACCCACCTTTTACTGGACTGACGACTCAAGGACGGTACAGTAAGCAGATTAGAGCAGCTAGATGGACCCTTCTCTTGCAGGGATGGGGCATCACTGTTAAAAGGACAAAGACGGACTTCCGGGTGCGGCGATGACCAGCTGAGTCGCACGTTTCGGCAGCTCCCGGTGGAACGGACTTTTGGGCTCTTAATAAGAGCCCCAACGGCAATTTTAACGGCTAAAAGTACTGTGCGGTGAACCAGAAGGGAATCCCCCCTGGATACGGATGAAAAAAGGAGAGGAAGGTGGCCGGATTGCGGTGGATCCTTTAGAGCAGCGGCAAGGAAGGCAAGCAAAAACCAAGATGGCGTCGGAAGGTGGCAGTTTAACATGGGGCCCTGAACAACACGAGTTTTTGAAACGCTGCGTGGAAGAACTCAAAAAGGAAATGAAGAAGGAGCTGTTGGCCCCGATATTACAGGCGATCGAAGGGCTAAAGGAGGAGCAAAAGACCCAGGAGCGAGAGCTTCGGGTCGTGAAGGCAAAGGCTGCCGAGAATGAGGATGACATACAGGGCCTGGTGGTGAAGACGGAGATGCACGAGGCACACCATAAGCGATGTGTGGAAATGCTGGAGGTGCTGGAGAACAACGCGAGGAGGAACAACCGAAGGATTCTTGGTCTTCCTGAAGGTGCGGAGGGAGCGGACGTCGGGGCATATGTGAGCACGATGCTGCCACTCATTAATGGGAGCGGAGGCCCCGGCGGGTCCGCTGGAGGTGGAGGGAGCATACCGAGTGATGGCGCGAGGACCGAGAGCAGGAGAAATTCCCCGAGCCATAGTGGTGAGATTCCTCCGTTTTAAGGACAAAGAGATGGTCCTTAGATGGGCAAAGAAAACTCGGAGCAGTAGGTGGGAGGACGCGGTGATCCGCGTATATCAAGATTGGAATGCGGAGGTGGCGAGAAGGAGGGCGAGCTTTAATCGGGCCAAGGCGGTGCTTCACAAAAGAAGATAAAATTCGGAATGCTGCAACCGGCAAGACTGTGGGTCACATATCAAGGGAGGCACCACTACTTTGAGACGGCGGATGAGGCGTGGACTTTTATCGTGGAAGAAAAATTGGAATGAGCGGGTTATTTTTTTTAAAAAAGAACGTTTGAAACAAAGTGGTGGGGCGAGTATGGGGGGCGAAGAGGGGGGTAAAAAGGGGGGAAAGAGGAGTTTTATGTTATTAATCCTGCGTGTGGTAACTTTTCTCTCTTCCACAGGAGGTGGTGGGGGGGAGGAAAGGAGGTGGAGGAGATGGTGCGTTGGCCATTGGGGGCGGGGCCAAGGGGGAAGCGCGGGCTCGGTTCCCGCGCTATGATAATCATGGCGGAATAGGGAAGGCAGGAAGGAGGGGGCGTCGCACGGTGCGACCCGAGGTCACGGAGGGAAGCCGAGGTCGGCCAGAGTTTGCTGACTTCTGGGAGCAACATGGGGGGTGTAACTACGCTAGTGGGGGATCTAGCGGGGGGGGGGGGGGGAACTATTGGGCTGCTGCTGCTGGGGAGAGGGGGGAGCTGGTTATGGGGGGTGGGATGGGCAGGGGGCACCGCCTGGGGGGGACACAGCTGGCGTGGGGGAACCGGGTGAGGAGCTGGAAAAAGGGGATGGCTAATCGACAGGGGGGGGGGGGGGGAGAAAGCCCCCCAACCCGGCTGATCACGTGGAACGTGAGAGGGCTGAACGGGCCGATAAACAGGTGAGACTACGCAAAGGTTGGGTGGGGCAGGATGCGAAAAACAGGGGGGTGGCTATATTAGGTGGGGAAGCGGGTAATGTTTGAGGCAAAGACTATAGTGGCGGATAGCGGGGGCAGATACGTGATGGTGAGTGGCAAACTACAGGGGGGAGATGGTGGTTTTGAGTAAACGTATATGCCCCGAACTGGGATGATGCCAGTTTTATGAGGCGTATGCTAGGACGCATCCCTAGAGGTGGGAAAGTTGGTAATGGGGGGGGGAGATTTCAATACGGTGTTGGAACCAGGGCTGGACAGGTCGAGGTCCAGGACTGGAAGGAGGCCGGCAGCAGCCAAGGTGCTTAAAGATTTTATGGAGCAGATGGGAGGAGTAGACCCGTGGAGATTTAGCAGACCTAGGAGTAAGGAGTTTTCGTTTTTCTCCTATGTCCACAAAGTCTATTCGCGAATAGACTTTTTTGTTTTGGGAGAGGGCGTTGATCCCGAAGGTGAGGGGAACGGAGTAATACGGCTATATCCATTTCGGATCACGCCTCCACATTGGGTGGACTTGGAGATAGGGGAGGAAACAGAAGGGCGCCCACCCTGGAGAATGGACATGGGACTAATGGCACATGAGGGGGGGGGTGTCTAAGGGTGAGGGGGAGCATTGAAAAGTACTTGGAACTCAATGATAATGGGGGAGGTCCAGGTGGGAGTGGTCTGGGAGGCGCTGAAGGCAGTGGTTAGAGGGGAGCTGATATCAATAAGGGCACATAAAGGAAAGCAGGAGAGTAGGGAACGGGAGCGGTTGCTGCAGAGAACTTCTGAGGGTGGACAGGCAATATGCGGAGGCACCGGGAGGAGGGACTGTACAGGGAAAGGCAAAGGGCTACACGTAAAATTTGACTTGCTGACAACGGGTACTGCAGAGGCACAGTGGAGGAAGGCACAGGGTGTACAGTACGAATATGGGGAGAAGGCGAGCAGGTTGCTGGCCCACCAATTGAGGAAAAGGGGAGCAGCGAGGGAAATAGGGGGAGTGAGGGATGAGGAAAGGAGAGATGGAGCGGAGAGAGTGAATGGAGTGTTCAAAGGCACTTATTAATAAAATTATACGAAGCTCAACCCCTGGATGGGAGGGAGAGAATGATGGGCTTTCTGGACCGGCTGGAATTTCCCAAGGTGGAGGAGCAAGAAAGGGTGGACTGGGAGCACAGATTGAAACAGAGGAAGTAGTGAAAGAATTAGGAACATGCAGGCGGGGAAGGCACCGGGACCGGATGGATTCCCAGTTGAATTTTACAGGAAATATGTGGACTTGCTCGCCCCGCTACTGATGAGGACCTTTAATGAGGCAAAGGAAAGGGGACAGCTGCCCCCGACTATGTCTGAGGCAACGATATCGCTTCTCCTGAAGAAGGAAAATGACCCGCTGCAATGCGGGTCCTATAGACCTATTTCCCTCCTAAATGTAGACGCTAAGATTCTGGCCAAGGTAATGGCAATGAGGATAGATGATTGTGTCCCGAGGGTGGTCCATGAGGACCAAACTGGGTTCGTGAAGGGGAGACAGCTGAATACGAATATACGGAGGCTGCTAGGGGTAATGATGATGCCCCACCAGAGGGGGAAGCGGAGATAGTGGTGGCGATGGATGCCGAGAAAGAATTTGATAGAGTGGAGTGGGACTATCTGTGGGAGGTGCTGAGGAGATTTGGTTTTGGAGATGAGTATGTTGGATGGGTGCAGCTGTTGTATAGGGCCCCAGTGGCGAGTGTGGTCACGAATGGACGGGGATCTGCATATTTTCGGCTCCATAGAGGGACAAGGCAGGGATGCCCTCTGTCCCCATTATTGTTTGCACTGGCGATTGAGCCCCTGGCAATAGCATTGAGGGGTTCCAAGAAGTGGGAGGGGGGTACTTAGAGGAGGAGAAGAACACCGGGTATCTCTGTATGCGGATGATTTGTTGTTATATGTAGCGGACCCGGCGGAGGGGATGCCAGAGATAATGCGGACACTCGGGAGTTTGGAGAATTCTCAGGATATAAACTGAACATGGGGAAAAGTGAGTTGTTTGTGGTGCATCCAGGGGAGCAGAGCAGAGAAATAGAGGACTTTCCGCTGAGGAAGGTAACAAGGAACTTTCGTTACTTGGGGATCCAGATAGCCAAGAATTGGGGTACATTGCATAGGTTAAATTTAATGCGATTGGTGGAACAAATGGAGGAGGACTTCAAGAGATGGGACATGGTATCCCTGTCACTGGCAGGGAGGGTGCAGGCGGTTAAAATGGTAGTCCTCCCGAGATTCCTCTTTGTGTTTCAGTGCCTCCCGGTGGTGATCACGAAGGCTTTTTTCAAAAGGATCGAAAAGAGCATCATGAGTTTTGTGTGGGCCGGGAAGACTCCGAGAGTGAGGAAGGGATTCTTACAGCGTAGTAAGGATAGGGGGGGGGCTGGCACTACCGAGCCTAAGTGAGTACTACTGGGCCGCCAATATCTCAATGGTGAGTAAGTGGATGGGAGAAGAGGAGGGAGCGGCGTGGAAGAGATTGGAGAGGGCGTCCTGTAGGGGGACTAGCCTACAAGCTATGGTGACGGCCCCATTGCCGTTCTCACCGAAGAAATACACCACAAGCCCGGTGGTGGTGGCGACTTTGAAAATTTGGGGACAGTGGAGACGGCATAGGGGAAAGACGGGAGCCTTGGTGGGGTCCCCGATAAGAAATAACCATAGGTTTGCCCCGGGAAGAATGGATGGGGGATTTGGAATATGGCAAAGAGCAGGAGTAATGCAACTGAAAGATCTGTTTGTGGATGGGAAGTTCGCAAGTCTGGGAGCGCTGACCGAGAAATATGGGTTGCCCCAAGGGAATGTATTCCGGTATATGCAACTGAGGGCTTTTGCGAGGCAACAGGTGAGGGAATTCCCGCAGCTCCCGACGCATGAGGTGCAGGACAGAGTGATCTCAAAGACATGGGTGGGGGACGGTAAGGTGTCAGATATATATAGGGAAATGAGGGACGAGGGGGAGATTATGGTAGATGAGCTGAAAGGGAAATGGGAAGAAGAGCTGGGGGAGGAGATTGAGGAGGGGCTGTGGGCGGATGCCCTAAGTAGGGTAAACTCATCGCACTCGTGTGCCAGGCTAAGCCTGATTCAATTTAAGGTGTTACACAGGGCGCATATGACTGGAGCACGGCTCAGTAAATTTTTTGGGGTAGAGGATAGGTGTGCGAGATGCTCGAGAAGCCCAGCGAATCACACCCACATGTTCTGGTCATGTCCGGCACTACAGGGGTTTTGGGTGGGGGTGACAAAGGTGCTTTCGAAAGTAGTGGGGGTCCAGGTCGAACCAAGCTGGGGGTTGGCTATATTTGGGGTTGCACAAGAGCCGGGAGTACAGGAGGCGAGAGAGGCCGATGTTTTGGCTTTTGCGTCCCTAGTAGCCCGGCGCAGGATACTGTTGATGTGGAAGGAAGCCAAGTCCCCGGGGGTGGAGACCTGGATAAATGACATGGCAGGGTTTATAAAGCTGGAACGGATTAAGTTCGTCCTAAGGGGATCGGCTCAAGGGTTCACCAGGCGGTGGCAACCGTTCATCGAATACCTCACAGAAAGATAGAGGGAATGGAAAAGAAGAAGGTAGCAGCAGCAGCCCGGGGGAGGGGGGGGGGGAACCAGAAGGACTCTCCGGGTTGTTAATATATATGTATAATATGTATAGGTCGTTGCTATAAATAATTGTATATTGGACTGTTCAATCATATTTTTGGAGAGTGTTTATCTGAGACAAGGCAGTTGCCATTTAGTTTTAGTTTTATATTATTTATTCTTTGTTTATAAAACAGGTCATTGTTATTTATACGGTTATATTATTGTGTAAAGGATACACAATATACTGTGATGGTTGACCAAAAATTTTCAATAAAATATTTTTTTTTAAAAAGGACAAAGACGCACACCTTTCTAGCCGACAACTTACAGTACCCTGGAATCCCCCCCATGAATGTGAAATTATCTCTCCACACCACAACACAGGCCCCTTTATTGCTAAAACACCCCCCAGAAAGATAGGTAGTTCAACCCAGAGCCCCCAGCACACAGACACGTGCGAGCCCATAAAGATATATGTGGATGGATCTTCCACAGTATTGGATGGGAAGCGCATAACAGGTTGCGGTATATATGTCGAGGATGGGCAGGGACACGCCCTCGAGGAAATATCAATAAAACTTCCAGGCCACTTAGGCGCGCAGGCAGCAGAGCTCGCGGCCATCGCATATATAGTGGAACACCCAGATTCCTTCCCCAGCCCAGCAGACATATACTCGGACAGCCTCTATGTCTGCAACAGCCTCACGGAATTCCTGCCCCCATGGAAAGTAAGAGGATTTGTTTCCGCAGACGGGAAACCCCTCCCCTCAGTCCCATTGCTCCGCCACATTTTAGAGAGAGCACAGAACAGGACTTTAGGGATAGTCAAAGTTCGAAGTCACCAACGTTCCTCCCCCCCCCTGGAAATGTGAAAGCCGATGCACTGGCTAAAGCAGGTTCCAGTCATGGATATTTTTGGACCCCCCCCCCCCCCCCCCCCCCCGCGAAAGTGCACCAGTGAATGCAGTTCAGGTCTCGCAGACAAAGATCGAGGATCTAGTGGAGGCCCAGAAGCAGGACAGCAATCTCAGGGAGATTGTAAAAGGAAACTATCCAGCACCCTATGAGAGGTTTAAAAATGCACTGACCACACATGACGGTGTGGTGTTAAAAGACACCCTCTATGTGGTTCCTGAACAGGACAGGAATCAACTGATTTGTTTATTCCATGATGGTCATGGACATCAGGGAATCGATCCCACTACAGCCCACCTCAAGCAGCTTTGTTGAATTTAAAGGACAATGTAAATCACTATATCGAGAATTGTCTTATCTGCACCCAGAATAATCCGGACAGATATGCCAAAAAGCCTGAGTTTAGCCACACCCGACCCGTTAATGGCTCCTGGACTAACCTCCAGATCGATTTTATAGGACCATTGCCCCCTTGCAGGAATGGTTATAAATATGTACTCGTGGTGATAGACACGTTTACGAAATGGGTAAACCACAGCCAAGATTTTGACCCACCACATCTTTACAAGATGGGGACTCCCCCGCAGCATTGAATCCAACCAAGGTTCCCATTTTACGGGACGTGTCATGCAGAACGTCCTCATGATATTTGGCATCACCCAAAAATTCCACATAGCATACCACCCACAGTCGAGTGGTATCGTGGAGCGCATGAATCGGACTCTAAAATCCACCCTCAGAAAAATGGTCCAGCAAAACAACAGCACTTGGGACTCAGTCCTCCCTCTTGCGCTGATGCTTTTGCGAAATACAATTTCAACTTCTACAGGTTACACCCCACATACCCTCATGACCGGACGCCCCATGAAAGGCACAAAATTTTTATTAGGTTTAGACTTGACCAGCCCCGAGGTGACGGCCCTCACACACGAGAAAGCAGTAGAGCAATTAGTGAATAATGTTAAAACGGCTCAGCTAGCAGCCGCAGTGAAATTGGGCACAAGAAAGAAACAGAGCAAGGCTTGTTTCGACAAGACAGTGCATGCGACTGAGTACAGTGTTGGACAGCAAGTCATGCTCTCCGTATACAACCTCAGCACATTCCTGTCACCAAAGTACTTGGGTCCGTACTCCATTGCGGACAAAGTAAGCCCTTCTGTATACAAGATAAAGTATCCCAACGGAAAGGCTGCGTCGTTCCATATCAACCAGCTGAAGGTATATGGAACACAGTCTAACCACTCACACCACATCATGCTCGACGCAGCACACCACACCCCGCCCACAGCCAACGTAACCCTACCATCCCCCCAACACGTCCAGCATAGCCACGGACTCAACCCCGACTCCACCCCCGAAATATACACTCCGCCGCGGCACTCCCACAGACTGCAGCAGCAGAGAAGGTGACTGTGACTCGGACGATAGCCAC
This sequence comes from Scyliorhinus torazame, assembly GCF_047496885.1. NCBI lineage: Eukaryota > Metazoa > Chordata > Chondrichthyes > Carcharhiniformes > Scyliorhinidae > Scyliorhinus > Scyliorhinus torazame. The sequence goes on along the minus strand of NC_092712.1, from coordinate 115,391,444 downwards.
AGGACGCCTCCCTACTATCCCCATGCAACAGGACCCACACCCAGCGAATCCGACCACGATTCGAGTGATCCCTTCATGTTGGGGGCAGCATGGTAGCATTGTGGATAGCACAATTGCTTCACAGCTCCAGGGTCCCAGGTTCGATTCCGGCTTGGGTTACTGTCTGTGCGGAGTCTGCACATCCTCCCAGTGTGTGCGTGGATTTTCTCCGGGTGCTCCGGTTTCCTCCCACAGTCCAAAGATGTGCAGGTTAGGTGGATTGGCCATGATAAATTGCCCTTAGTGTTGGGTGGGGTTACTGGGTTATGGGGATAGGGTGGAGATGTGGACTTGGGTAGGGTGCTCTTTCCAAGGGCCGGTGCAGACTCGATGGGCCGAATGGCCTCCTTCTGCACTGTAAATTCTATGATATCTATGATCACTTTCCTTAACAAACCCCACCACCGACCAACCATGACGTCCCCGATTCAGTCCCCACACAACCATTGGCAGAGACAACTCATACAGACTCGTCCGAAACGACGAGAGCGACCCCAAATCACACCATGCAGCCCTATCTACCTTAATACATTCAAGATTTTGGCATCCGGGAAAAGATGACGACCTTGAGTCTGACTCCCAAAACGAGAACCCCTTTGCGACCCTGTTCGCAATCGATCACTGAGGTGTCCAGATGATGTTTTAAACGGAACCGCTTGGGAGAAAACGGTGTCCTTTCTGATGCAACCTGCAGCATGTTTTATGTTGTTTGTAAGTTTGTTAAATATTGTTTGTCAGACCGCAAAATTTTTTCACGGCCCCATGCCTTTTCGGCCAAAACCTCGGAGGACTTGCCCACAGAGACTTGCTATTGGCCAGACGCTAGTTCAGAGGAACTAGTTTGCCTGCAGAGACTTGTTAAGGTCCCAGACGCCAGTTCAGCGGAACTCGTCTGTCGACAGATACTACACGCCCGTTCATAACTGCCCTTCTGGTTCGAAGAAGGAACCAATACGGCAGCCCCCCACAATGACTACATTTCTTGCCCGTTCTTGTTGGTTGCTCAGGCAGTGGAGAAACGGTTTGGGACCCGCCCTGCCTGGGAACCCCCCCTCTGGTCAGCTACGCTCGGGTAGGAGAGACATGGCATTGGTCGCCGTTCTACCCGGGGACTCCATCCAACTCTTACCCGTCGCTCTGGTACACTCTGGTGCGGCCGGATTTGGAGTATTGCGTGCAATTCTGGTCGCCGCATTATAGGAAGGATGTGGAAGCATTGGAAAGGGTGCAGAGGAGATTTACCAGAATGTTGCCTGGTATGGAGGGAAGATCTTATGAGGAACGGCTGAGGGACTTGAGGCTGTTTTCGTTAGAGAGAAGAAGGTTAAGAGGTGACTTAATTGAGGCATACAAGATGATCACAGGATTGGATAGGGTGGACAGTGAGAGCCTTTTTCCTCAGATGGTGATGTCTAGCACGAGGGGACATACCTTTAAATTGAGGGGAGATAGATACAAGACAGAAGTCGGAGGTAGGTTCTTTACTCAGAGAGTAGTAAGGGCGTGGAATGCCCTGCCTGCAACAGTACTGGTTTAGCACAGGGCTAAATCGCTGGCTTTGAAAGCAGACCAAGGCGGGCCAGCAGCACGGTTCAATTCCCGTACCAGCCTCCCCGAACAGACGCCGGAATGTGGCGACTAGGGGCTTTTCACAGTAACTTCATTTGAGGCCTACTTGTGACAATAAGTGATTTTCATTTCATTTCATTTTTCATTTCATTTCATTATGCTCGTTTCCACAGAACTCCAGAAGCTCCAGGACCGGAGAAGAGAAGGGAAGAGACGTGAAAGAAGACGCACCATGAGGACATCCTCCGGATTGTGCATCATGATAATGGACATTTGGTTGCGAGTGAACGCAAACCCCATGACCTCAAGGCCCCTTGCCGTTAATGATTCACTTACCACAGTACCCAGAGCCCAGTCACCAGCAACACCACACCATCTTGGTGTGACAGGTTTATAACCTGGTACTCCCTGTCCTACGTAATAGAAACCTTATTGGTATTGGCGATACTCTGCTGCATCGTGCAGACTATGCATCTAAGAAAATTAAGGAGAGCCTACCGCGCTCGCACCCCGGTATATAGGATCAGATCCCCTATTTTCGGATACAACCAGACCCCCGCAATCTATAATAAAGAGCATTCATTTGCGGTTTTATTGTAAATAAAGATATGTTCATGAGCAATTGTACGATCCTGAGCTTGGCTGCCAAGCCAGGAAAAATGTTTATAAACTGCTATGATTTTGTTTGTATGGTTGAGGACGTTAGAGTGATGAAATGTTTAAGTGAGTGTAGTGTATTAAGAATAGTTCGAGGTTCCCATTTTCTTGTTTTGTAATGCATGTCCCTGTTTGACAGAGCGCCCCTTAGAATTGTCAGTTAAAAATGTTTTGCATAGGTATGGTCAGTGTAGAGGTCATGAAAGGAGTGCCCCCCAGGTCAGGGAATGGAAAACAACGTAGTTATGTGATCCTTCACGCTTCGTGTTAGGATCACAAGGAGGGAGTGTAGCCACCTAAATTGGCCAACTCCCGATTTAAAATGGCGAACGGCAAAGGCTGATGGGAAAGTCAGCCAACACAGACAGAAGCCAGCAGGTGCAGGTTTGCTGTGTATTTAACTCTGCAAAAGCCCAGACAGCATTGATACCAGCGACCATCAGCATAACAATGTAGCAGCCATCTACATACTGATGAGCAATCCCCGGGAACAATAAGTAACATTTGGGACACACAAAGCAAAGCCAGACTCCCCGGCGCCAACACAAAGGAGGTGAACGAACACCTCAAGACCGCCCATCGATCAGGGAACCGCTCCAGTATTGGATAAATCGAACCAAGCTATTGGAACGAAGTCCAATCACTTGGGACCAGGTACAGGATCTGCCCCGAAAGGCGGGAAGCCCCTGGGGACTATAAGAGTTAAGTCCCAAGTTCAAATCGCTCTCTTCGTCCTGCCCGGGCCACACAGCAACACAAACCAACCTTGACCGTGACCGGTGCACTGACCACCGAAAGAAGTAAGTCTTAATTCAATGTTCGCTACGAGATAGGCGCTCCTAGCTACCAATCCGTACCAACTTCGAATCTGGCAGACTCACAACCCGAACGAAAGGCCATTTGTTCCCCTGACCTGATGGGCCAGCCCGAAGTTAAGTATAGGCCTGTTAGTCGTAGAAGTAGCTTAGACGTAGAATTTGTGCATGAGTAGCGATTACTGTGTATAATAAATGTGCTTTGATTTGAATCTTACGAATCGGTGTATTGGGTTATTGATCATTACTAGGACTTGAACCTTGTGGCGGTATCATAAAGATACCTGGCGACTCGAGAGCAAAGGTAATAAAACAGAGCAATTGAACCAAGGAGAAAGTTAGCAACAGGCTGCAGAGGTGAAAAACCTCAGTTATGAGGATAGGGTGAAGGGGTTGGGACTGTTGTCCTCAGAGAGAAGAAGGCCAAGAGGAGATTTGATAGAGATGTCCAAAATCATGAGGGCTCAACAGAGTATCTAGCGAAACTGTTCCAGCTCATAAAAGGATCAAAAGCAAGAGGGCACAGATTTAAAGTGATTGGCAAAAGAAGCAAATGTGATGTGTGAAAAGGTTTCAAGTTGTTAAGAGTCTGGAATGCACTGCGTGGGGAAATGTGGAGGAGGCAGGTTCAATCGAGGCATTCAGGAGGGCATCAGATGCAATGTGCAGGGGCATGGGAAAAAGGGATGAAGCCACAATGCAAGTTTGGAGCGCTGGTGCAAATATGATGGGCCAAATAGCCTCCTGCACTGTAACTTCTCTACAGTACTTCACACTTGCCTACATTAAAGTTTAAGCAGACATTGTTCTACCTAAAATCACCTGTCCCATTTGATTGTGTAATCACAAAACAGTGACCTCATCTCATTCCACAGACCCAATTTGGCATCATCTGCAACTTTAACCAAAATCTACCTAGTTTTTAATCTCACCTGGAATCCCTTCAAGTCTCTACCACTGTAATTCCTTCAAGGTCCTCCATAGAACTTACCTCTGACCATGCCTTTGGTCACCTCTCCCACTGTGGCTCAACATCCTATTTTCCATCACAATTCGGAGAAGCATCTTGGAACATTTTTCTAAAGTAGCTGTACAATGCAACTTTTTGTTGCTGCTGAAATACCCTAGTCATGCAACCAACAGGAATAGATAAAGTAAATACAGTGAGTACTGCATAGATTGGTTTCTTGAATCGTTTGATAAGTCCCACACAAAAGACTCATTATCATAGATTATCATAGAATTTACAGTGCAGAAGGAGGCCATTCGGCCCATCGAGTCAGCACCGGCTCTTGGAAAGAGCACCCTACCCAAGGTCAACACCTCCACCCTATCCCCATAACCCAGTAACCCCACCCAACACTAAGGGCAATTTTGGACACTAAGGGCAATTTATCATGGCCAATCCACCTAACCTGCACATCTTTGGGCTGTGGGAGGAAACCGGAGCACCCGAAGGAAACCCACGCACACACGGGGAGGATGTGCAGACTCCGCACAGTCAGTGACCCAAGCCGGAATCGAACCTGGGACCCTGGAGCTGTGAAGCAATGGTGCTATCCACAATGCTACCGTGCTGCCCCATTATGAAAATTAAAGCATGCAGTATTAAAAAGGAACGTAGTCACGTGGATAGAGGAATAGCTTAGGGAGAGGAAGTAAAGAGTACGATGAATAAATATTTTTGGATTCACAAAACACATATGTTGAAACCCATTTACAGTTCTGAGCATCGCGCTATAAGGATAGTACTGCAATAATGATTCACTAAAAAGACCTGAATAAGAAGTTATTAAGGTCTGAAAAATATAATGTTGTCATTGGAATAGACATGTGAAATGAAAATCGCTTACTGTCACAAGTCGGCTTCAAATGAAGTTACTGCGAAAAGCCCCTAGTCGCCACATTCCGTCCGGCGCCTGTTCGGGGAGGCTGGTACGGTATGGGTACATGTGAAGAATGAACCTAATGTAGGTTTACAATATCATAAAAGGTTGGAAGGGTAGATAGTGAGGTTTTCTTTATATAATAGTTGTTGAGCGGTTAATAAAAGGGGAATAAGCCATAAGTTTTATGAATGGGGAAAAAATGTTTTTACTGCATGACAATGACATTAAAATTGAACTCGTTAGATTAGAGGGGAATATATGAAGAGGTGTGGAGGAAGAGTAGCAAAATGGGAGATGACAGTTGTTGAGTTAGCACCGGTGACACATGCCTCTTTCTACGCCCCAAGTACTCTGTAGGCCAGACTGCTTTGGCTTTACAGCGGATCATTCTCGCATCAGAGCTACCACACATGGGCAGTCGACAGCATTCACAGGAAGTAAAACTACCTTTGGACAGTTTTCAAAATATGCACTGGAACAGTTAGTGGATATGGGAACCCAGGCCTCATACACACTAAAAGTGAATCGTCATTTACACGTTTTTCCCCTCCCCGTGGATAAATTGTCGAACGCTTCACTCCTTTCGGAGTGGAAAGTTAGAACTTAGTTTCGAAAGTTATTGGGATCCGGTGTACACTAAACCGCGGATGGGGAATTTCGCAGATTGTGAAGCCTGCTATGGCTGAGTGAATTTTTACACATCACCAGCAACAGAGCAGAGACACACACACACACAGTGGGGACCAGATCCTGAGGAAGGAGCATTTTCCAGGCCGGTTCCGTTACTCACGACAAAGTTAAGGGAAGCAAAGCGGGAAAACTTCGAGCCCTTAAAAAAAGCTGGCATTTGAAATGAGGAGACAGCCCCGCTTTATCTCCCCGGAAAAGATCGCGATCCGGTTTAGTCAGAGCCCCCCATTTATTCCGGTAAGGGTCAATGCGACAAAGCAAAACTCGCTTGAGACGAGAAAATAACATTTGCCGAATGCGAAGAAAATACAATCCTGCTCCAATCAGAGAGCTTGACTGCAAACTCCTGCCACTGTAAAACACATTCTTCAAACCGTGTTTTCTGACTTCTCGTTTGATGAACTTGTCCCCCTGAAATGGTTTCTTTTTTGTTCTTTCAGGAACGAAACTTTACATAACAAGAGGAATAAATAACTTCAGGCTATTTCGCTCCATTCTGAATACTGGGAAGAGAAGGGAATCACTCACAAATAACATTTTTAAGCTTAAAAAAAAACATTGGAAGAGGACGCGGAGAGAGATAAGAACAGGCGGACCCTACCGCTTGTACAATCTTCAAATTGCCAGAAAAGGACTTGGCGTAATTTTGGTCTATGAAGCCGCTGCTCGTGGTGATGGCGGTCGTTCTTGTCTCCGCCATCCTCGTGCAATCAGGGCTACCCCTCGTCCCAGCACAGACTCACTCTGCCCGCTGAACAGCCAGCTCGGGCCCCCACGCTCAGCATGATTGGCAGCTGCGCCCAGCTACTGACTGGCTGCTAACAGACACACCCCTCCCCCCAACCGCCAAGAGGCTAAATATGCTCAGAATACGCTTCTTGTCCATGCTACATAAAACTTTTTAGTCATTGCCTCCGGCAGTGTCTCACTCTATTCACCGCCTGAACTCCCAGTAACTTTAAAAATATATATATTATTCAGCCTTAAAAAGTCACTTTCCATGGTCGAGTCAAATCTACTGTATGGGCACACAGACGGATGGTTGTGGCCCTGAGAGTAGACCGCGATGTCTTAACCCTTAACACACCTTGTGGCCGCAGGTTTAAACAACGCCCAAAAGGGAAGACTTGCATCAAAAAACGCTTTTCGCAAATACAGCAATGAAGTACTGTTCGATACACTGTTGTATTGCAGGGCACCCGGCCTTTTTGTTTTAAAGTACCCTTTTAACTGCGTGATCTTTGTCAATGATTGCCAAACTCTTTTTCTGGGAAAGTGCTGAGTCTCATTTCTTCAGGTTGTAAATTGTTGCTGGGAATATCATAAACGCCACATATTCAATATTTTATTGCTGGAGTGCTCGTGTAATTGTGTGAAAATGACTAAAAGCAGAGCACAGTCTGCACAAGTCCTTAAGTTCCACAAAACTACAATTCCAAATAAACCTAGACATTCTAGGGTTATCAGAAGGTTTCAATAAGAACAGTGCTTTGCTCAGTTGGGTCTAGATAATCCTTCTCTAAGTTATGAAATAGCGAAAGCAAAACAACATTTATATTGTTCCTTTTAATAACTGGTAACTGAATATTGAAGTTGCCCTGCTCCTCTGTTCCGCTTAAAATCTTGCCTTTTGCATCGTTAACATTACTGCCTTGCAGCGCTGAGGACCCGGGATCGATCCTGGACCCTGGTCACTGTCCGTGTGGAGTTTGTACATTCTCCCCACGTCTGTGTGGGTCTCACGCCCAACAACCCAAAATGATGTGCAGGCCAGGTGAATTTGCCATGCTAAATTGGAAAAAAAGAATTGGGTACTCTAAATTTAGGGAAAAAAAGTGTATTTCATATCCTTATTTCCCCACGATATATCACTTCACCTTTTTTACAATGATTTATTGCTGGCACCTGTTGTCCATCTGGATATCTTATCCATGTTCTCCTGCAGGCTTTCAAAATCTTTTGTCACAATTTGCCATCTCTAATAATTTAGTGTTAACAGAATTTTAATTGTTCCTTCAATTCCATAATTTATGTTCCTCTGGTATAAATCAATGCACAGAAGGCCACATCAGTCCATTACACATTTCCCAGTGCTAATTTTTCAACTGCGGTTAGCCACTATAATTTTAGTCTTTATTGAATCTATCCTGCTCTTTCACAATAAGGCTTGACTTGCTTCCGCTGGATTAATTTTTGCCAAGTTGTCAACTTGGCTCAGCCTTCCTTGCTTTTAGGTAAGAATGGGTTCTAGGCTTACTCAAAGATTTGAGTGAATAATCAAGGCTGACATTCCAGTACAGTGTCACAAACATTCCTCAACATCTACGGGATGATTGGCCAGTCAGTTTGTATTTATTGGACGAGAAAAACGTGTTGGCTGGGGCATTAGAAGGACTCTATGGGGGAAAAAGTATAATCCTCGAGGGACCAAGTGGCCTCCTGCTCGCATTTCTTAACATTCTTTTTAAAAATAAATTTAGAGTACCCAATTCATTTTTTCCAATTAAGGAACAATTTAGTGTGGTCAATCCACCTAGCTTGCACATATTTGGGTTGTGGGGGTGAAACCCATGCAAACACAGGGAGAATATGCAAACTCCACACGGACAGTGACCCAGGGCCAGGATCGAACATGGGACCTCGGCGTCCTGAGGCAGCAATGCTAACCACTGTGCCACCGTGCTGCCCCTTTCTTAACATTGTTATGGGCCAGGGTTTAGAAACTCCAAATTTAATTATGGCGTTCACCTGACCTCCAACCTTGAAGTTGAATTTGGCTAGGATGAGCACAAAAGCCTTCGCCTCAGGTGTGATTCATCAAGGTTTATTCTAAGAATATGGTTAACATATATATATATGAACACACAGCAAGACTTTTTATCAATTACAAACATAAAGACACCACAGAGTTACAGTAATCTATGTATAATTCTTAATGAATTCCCCCTTAACTGTTCCAATTCAATAACAAAATCCAATAAACCAAACCCCTATTCAAGGGTGTGCCCCAGCACACTGCAGTCTCACTTGAATGGAGCTGGTCCTTTCCCTAAGATTCTGAACCAGTCTCAACCAGCAGATTCAAACTCCTTCCAGAAAGTAAACTATATCTTTTAACTAACCAAGACAGGTAGCCACAACCTATGTTTTTCCTGGAACAGTTTTTAAAATGAAACTAGCGAGAAACAGGCAAAACACTTATTTTCTCTTTCTGAGTCCAAACTGAGACCAAAACACCTTACAGCCACAGCCCCGCTCCACCCACAAAATGACATCACGGAAGCCATGTGATAAGCCAAAACCCTTTCTTAAAGGGACACTCACATGACAACAAAAAGCTGGGAATGTATTGAATGACCCTCTATGGGGAAAACAAAGTATAAATTAGTTTTAAAAATAAAATAAAAAAGGAAAATACCTTAAAATAGAGCTATATTTATTTTTTTAAAGCCCAGGGATTTCCATATCTAAATTAGCTGTAAATGAAGCAGAAAATACTTTGGATGTATTTGTCCCACATTTGTGAAGGATGCTGGCGAATGGTTCCACAATAAGATCTGCTGAAGTGTGGGTTGTTAAAAGTGGAATTCCCATATATTTTGGGCCTGTTGAAATATGGCTGCTAACTAGTCATAGGCAGTCTGGGAGATCAGCAATGGTGACCAAGAAATTTGTCATTACTGACAATGACCTGATTATCATTAAATTCCATCAGGTTTGCTAATGAGGGCAGCATGGTGGCACAGTGGTTAGCACTGTTGCTTCACAGTGCCAGGTACCCTGGTTCGATTCCCGGCTTGGGTCACTGTCTGTGCGGAGTCGGCACGTTCTCCCCGTGTCTGTGTGGGTTTCCTCTGGGTGCTCCGGTTTCCTCCCACAAGTCCCGAAAGACACGCTTGTTAGGTGAATTGGACATTCTGAATTCTCCCTTTGTGTACCTGAATAGGCGCCAGAGTGTGGCAACAAGTGGATTTTCACAGTAAATTACAGTGTTAATGTAAGCCTACTTGTGACACTAATAAAGATTATTAATTATTATTATGTTCTAGTGTCACAGGACCTTTACTCTTCTCCTGAACCATGAAAGCAAGCAAATTAAAAATTCTTATGTTAAGGGGTAGAGTGTGTGTGTCTGTTCGAGATCCTCAGAAGGTTTGATTTTGGTCTTAAATTTATGGATCCGTCTTCAACACAGGGCCCCCACCGCGAGTGTTCATACGAATGCCCTGAGTTCGGGATATTTATTTCCAGTTGAATAGGGGTATCTTGCCGGAGCTGCAGACGGGGGTGAAGGAGGATGTTCTCACCTTTGCCTCATTGATAGCCCGGAAGTTCTGTTTGGGTGAAGGACACTGGTTCTGCCCAGCACTCTGTTCTGATTGAGTGACCTTGTGGAATTTTTGTACTTAGAGAAGGCCAAGTACATCATGAGGGGGTCGGCAAAAGGGTTCTACTCGAAATTACAGCCTTTCATTTCCTATTTCAGGGAGCTGGTTAGGGAGTTGCGGAGGGGCGGTTCTGGTTAGGTTTTATTTGTTTTTTGGGGAAGTGGGGTTGTGAGGGTGGTTAAGTTTGGAGTTGTATTTGTCAAGTGTTGCAGTTTTACTGTATTATAATGGAACATTTTCTCAATACAAATATTTTTAAAAACAGGATAACAATCAACAATGCAGAACTCTCAGTGCTGTATTCAAGTATCAACACGGTTTATCCACTTAAAATAGAACCTTCTGCCTCAGCGTCAAGAATGTTATGAACTGAACAGAGCGATCATACATTTGACTAAATACTTTGGAGCAATGTTGCTGTCAACCATTTGGAGTGGGCGGAAGAAGATAAGAGGCAGTAGCAGCTGCTAGCTGAAGAAATGCAAAGACACCATCTGTCAGCACTCAAACTGTTCTATTAAGATGGTAAACTGTATGAGATACCTTAACATGTTCAACTAGATGTGTTCATACTGCCAGCAGCTAATTAGGACCATTGCAATTGTTTCTGTCTCCTATTACCTGAAGGTCTACAGTCTTTGGCAGTCAAAATGTTATCCTTAATTTTTTTTACAAGTTCAGAGGTGGCATCAAATATAAAATAAGTATTAAGCAAGATTGTGACCTGAGTTTTATGTTCGGGGCACCTTTGAAGTCCAAGATGTGAAACCCGCTTCTGCCCAAGGTCACGTTGTCAGTGCAATATTAGGCTGGCTGGCCAATTAATGGCCATCCGGCATAATATCCGCTCTGTGAATGGCTGAGTGCTGCTGGGGAGTGTGGGAGAAGGAAGAGTGCGGGCTGGTGCTTCCAATGTGCCCCTCGCTGAACCTTAAAAAATATCAGAGGAAAAACTAAGCCACGAGTGTCTAGGCAGCACAATCATACGCAGACCTCAGTCCCAGACACATTTGTTAATTTTATTTGAGCCCTAACTTTCATCCAGCTCTGAATCGAGGTTGCTGCTAAAACATAAAGACCGCCTGGCCAATTGGCCTGCATGCCAATCATTAAAACAGTTGGGCAAAATAAAATCTAAGCCAATTACTGTTTAATTAATTAAAATTAGCTTCTTGATTGTTGGAGGGCGCACTTCCGACTTTCACGGGTGCCGTTTACCTGAAATATAGCGAGAGGGCATGCTGACATTGGGACGCATGCCAGATGTCACTTTGTGTAAGGCAGCATGGTGGTGCAGTGGTCAGCACTGCTGCCCCACAGCGCCAAGCTACCAGGTTCGATCCCGGCTCTGGGTCACTGTCCATGTGGAGTTTGCACATTCTCCCCGTGTTTGCATGGGTTTCGCCCCCACAACCCAAAGATGAGCAGGTTAGGTGGATTGGCCTAATTGCCCCTTAATTGGAAAAAATGAATTGGGTACTCAAAATTCTTTTTTAATGTTACCTTGTGCAATTGTACCTGCTTTCAGGTCAGGTGGCTGCCCACTTGAACGAAATTCTGGCCCTTATAATAATAATCTTTATTGTCACAAGTAGACTTACATTAACACTGCAATGAAGTTACTGTGAAAATCCCCGAGTCACAACATTCCAGAGCCTGTTCAGGTACACTGAGGAAGAATTCTTTACTGCCCACTGGTCTAACTAGCTACTCAGTTGGTCTCTCACCATTTCTCTGTGAAACTCAGGGTGGGATTTTCTGGCCCTTCCCATTGGTGGGGCCTATTTCCGGTCCCGACGATGTCAACCCCCACCACGGGACAGTTGAGCCATCCAAAACGCATAGACATCCTGCCGGCGGCCAATGGCGATGTTTTCATAAGTTGCTTTACATCAATACAGAAGTAGTGAAAGTGAGTATATTGCAGCAGTTAATTTAATAGCTGAAACTAAACAAAGAGAAAGGACAGCCAAGAGGTAAAGTACAAGTAGATGGAAATAGAGGGCAAAGAATAGTGATTACCAGGATTCACTGAAGACAACTCAACAAGTGAGGTCAGATGCAGAGAACACCACCAGCTTCAAATTTCCGTCTAAATCATCCACTATCCTGACTTGGAACTATATTGATATTCCTTCACTGTCACTGGATCAAAATCCTTGGAACTTCCTTCCTAACAGCACTGTGGCTGTACCCACAACATGTGAACTGCAGCGGTTCAAGGCAGATCACCGCTATCTTCTCGAGGGCAACTAGGGATGGGCAATAAATACTGGTCTAGCCAGCAAACAAATACATTTTCAAAAACCATCCAAATAGAAGTTAAAATTGCTAAATGACAGAGCTAACCTGTATTCCAAGGGAAGAAACGTGATGATTTTCTGCTCATGTCAGCCAAGGAGCAGCATTAACCCTGGAAGGCTACAGTGATTTGTCAAATATAGACGGTGCTTGCTTGTACATGGAACTTATTAGTTTAAACAAAACCCAGGTGTCTGAAATATTGTGATACAATTAAAATACTGTTGCACATGTGATGATTTACATTATGCTGATTGATATTAAGCATCAGTTAACTTTTTTTGAATACAAATTTAGAATACCCAATTATTTATTTATTTTCCAATTAAGGGGCAATTTAGCATGGCAAATCCACCTAACCTGCACATCTTTGGGCTGTGGTGGTGAAACCCACGCAGACATGAGGAGAATGTGCAAACTCCACACCGACAGTGACCCAGGGCCGGGATTCGAACCCAGATCCTCAACGCTGCAGTCCCAGTGCTAACCAATGCGCCACATGCCACCTCAGCATCAGTTAACTTTTACAGAACCAGCAACATTTAATCCTGTGATGATACTAAATGTTTTATCACAAATAATGTAACATTAGTGTATTAGCAATAGGCCATCTCACTCTCTTGCCATCGGCAAGTAAAACCTATGTGGTCCTGGTGTAAACATATCTGGTTTAGTGAAGAAAACAAGGACTTGCATTTATCCTGTTATCTCAGTCGCTAAGACATTCTAATACGCTTCGCTATAAATTAGTTACTTTTGATGTGCAATAACTGTTGTTACATTGGAATATTGTGACAGGCAATGTGTCCCTCAAAACCCCACAGATAACAAATGACATGTTTTTTTTTCTTTTTATAAATAAATTTAGAGTACACAATTTATTTTTTTCCAATTAATGGGCAATTTAGAGTGATCAATCCACCTACCCTGCACATCTTTAGGTTGTGGGGGAAAAACTCACGCAAACACGGTGAGAATGTGCAAACTCCACATAGACAGTGACCCAGAGCCGGGATCGAACCTTGGACCTCGGCGCCGTCAGGCAGCAGTGCTAACCACTGCGCCACTAATTAGAAGAATGGGGGATCTATTTATAGACGGGAGCTTTCCCAGCTTGAAAGCTTTGGAGGATAAATTTAAATTGCCAGCAGGGAATGGTTTTAGGTATTTGCTGGTGCGAGACTTCTTGAGAAAACAGGTGCCGGCCTTTCCGCTGCTGCCCCCATGGGGGATACAGGATAGAGTAGTTTCCAGTACCTGGGTGGGAGAGTGGAAAGTATCAGATATTTACCAGGAGCTTTCGGAGGCGGAGGAAACCTCGGTGGAAGAGTTTAAGGGCAAGTGGGAGGACGAGCTAGGAGGAAAGATAGAGGCGGGTCTATGGCGGATGCCCGAAGCAGGGTTAATACCTCCACATCATGTGCCAGGCTTAGCCTGATACAATTTAAGGTAGTCCACCGGACACACATGACAGGGGCTAGGATGAGCAAGTTCTTCGGAGTAGTGGATAGGTGTGCGAGGTGCGTGGGAAGCCCAGCAAATTATGTCCACATGTTTTGGGCAGGCCCGAAGCTTAGGAGGTATTGGCAGGATTTTGCTAAGGCAATGTTCAAGGTGCTAAAAACACGGGTGGTGCCAAGTCCAGAGGTAGCGATCTTTGGAGTGTCGGAAGATCCAGGAGTTCAGGGGGCGAAAGAGGCCGAGGTCTTGGCCTTTGCCTCCCTGGTAGCCCGGAGACCGCTCTTGTTAATGTGGAGGGACTCGAACCCCCCGAGTGTAGAGACCTGTGTTAGCGACATGTCTGGGTTTCTCAGTCTCGAGAAAATAAAATTTGCCTTAAAAGGATCAATGCTGGGGTTCACCCGGAGGTGGCAGCCGTTCGTCGACTTTCTCAGGGAAAATTAAAATGTCAGCAGATGCAGTATTCCAAGAGGGTGGGGGCGGATTGTTGTTGTATGGTTGAGGTGCGTGAAGATTGGGCTGGGGGGAAATGTTTATTTTACCATGTTGATGTCATTGTTTATGTTACTGTTAGAATTTATTTTTCAAATACCTCAATAAAATATTATTTTAAAAAAACACTGCGCCACTATGCTGCCCTGTAAATGACATGATTAACCAATTAATCACTTGTTGATACTTTTTGAGAATGGGATGTTATCCAGGACACTAGAAGAATTCCCTGCATCCAGCTAAATCATTAGAACAGGCTGTAGGTTCCAGGTATTATTTGAACTCACATTCTGATTGTGCTCTTTTGAGATTTTAACCATATAGGCAACAAGAGACAGTTTAGTGAAGTAATTCAGGAAGTTGACTGGGGAAGAAAAGAAAGGGGGGGAAGGGGACAGGAAGGGGGGAACCTCCCCCAAACTGACCAGGCGGGACACAAAGGGGTGGGGAGGGGCAGGCGGGGGGAGCGGTCAGGGAAGGGCAGGCTGGGTAGGGGCAGGGGGGACCACGCGCTGAGCCAGAAGTGGCAGAATGTAAATAGAGGAAATTAAGGGAAGGTGGCATAGGAATGTCCCTTTAAGAAATGTGTATTTATCAAATAGCTTCAGAGATGTCATTGTGTGGGTGGAGCTGGGCTGTTGTTCTGTCTTTTACTTTCGTCTTGAGCTGGGAGCTGTTTGTGTTTTACTTTTGGTTTTAGACAGTTGGGAGCTGCATTCAGCCAAAGAAGGTTTAATTTGGTCTCTCTCTCTATATGTTAAAAGGTGTCCAGATCACTTGATAATTTAAAAGGGATACCTGTTTTCTGTAAAGAATTCAAACCTACTGTTTTGTGGGGAAAAAAGGGTGTTTGTGGATGTTGTTACTAGAGTAAAAGCAGTAAAAGGAGGTTGTTGAGGGGTATATTCTTCTAGAGAACTGTAACTGTGTGGGGGAATGTATGTTTGTAGTTGATTAAAGTGCTTGTGTGTTTATAAAATGTTAACTGAATTTGTAGAATAAACTTTGTTTTTGATTTGAAGTGCTTAAGGCCTCTGTTGCATAACACCTGACGAGTAGGCTCTTATGCTCCTCATAACCAAAATCTATAAACAGTTGTAGGTCACGTGAACTCCATGATATACTTTGGTCTTCTCTAAACCCTGGCCCATAACCAAGGAAAAACAAACCTTTCTGTATAATGCAGCGAAAAAACACGGCCAGCAATGTACATAGCTGGGGCAGGATTCTGCGGGAATCGGCGGGGCGGGCATCTCCGGCACGAAAGAGTGGCGTGAACCACTCTGGCGACGGGCCGCCCCGAAGGTGCGGAATTCTCCGGAGTGGTTTGCTCCGCGCCAGCCAGCGCGGAAGGGGCTTGGCACCACGCCAACCGGCGGCGAAGGGCCTCCGCCAGCCGGCGCGAGTTGGCGCATGCGCGGGAGCGCCAGCGTGTGCTGGCGTCATCCCAGCACATGCGCAGGGGGAGGTTCATCTCCACGTGGGCCATCGCGGAGGCTGACAGCAGCCGACCCCCGGGGCCAGACCGCCCCCCCCCCCCCCCCCCCCCCGAGGACCCGGGAGGCTGCCTGCGAAGCCAGGTCCCACCAGTAAGTACCTACTCTCATTTCACCGGCAGGACTGGCCGAAAACGGGCGGCCACTACGCCCATCGCGGGCCGTAGAATCGCCAGGGGGGCCGCTGCCAGCGGCCGCCGACCAGCGCGGCGCAATACCTGCCTCTGCCAAATCCCCGGCGCCGGAGAATTCGGCAGCCAGCAGGGGCGGGATTCACACCGCCCCCCTGCGATTCTCTGACCCGGCGGGGGGTCGGAGAATCCCGCCCAAGGTTTGTAAATTTGAAAATGCCAATAAAAAAGATTTTTAAAAGAAGTGAAGTAACTCAGGAAATCTTTAATAAGTTGTACATTAATACTCAACGGTGTTAATTACCTGTGGGACAATCCTTCCTATTAAAGTTTGCTTTTTAGTGCAAGATAGGTGGATTGAACATGCTAAATTGCCCCTTAATTGGAAAAAAATGAATTGGGTATTCTAAATTTTTTTTTTTTTTTAAGTTTGCTTTTTATTCATATGACTGTTGCTAAGATGAAAGAATGTTTCATGATGGGGAACTTTCAGCTCACCGATGCCTGTCCTTCAAACTGGACTAATTAACTAGAATCTTTCAAATGGGCTAATTTAGACAGCAGTTGGTCAATTTAAAAAATATATTGCAACTTCAGGAAGGATAAAGACAGAAATTCAGATTTGAAGAGTATTAGTTGCGACTGATTTCCACTTAGAAATCATCTCGCTGGAATTCCGAGTCAGTGTTGGAGCTGGCAGCTAAGGTTTCTGTCAGAATTAGGCAAGAGTTTAAAGAAAGTTTGCAAAAGGAGACAGGGCCATCCTTCATATAATTTCCTGATGAGGTTGTCAAGTACAAATCGCATCCAGGAAACCACATATCCATAGTTGTTAAGGAATATGATGCAGATAGGAGTTAACTAATAGGGTAAAATGATGCACAATAAAGGTTTTGCTTTTGACTCGCTAGAATTTAAGACTCTCTTGAGACCATGAGACATTTTTAGGATTCCCTACCTCAGAAGGTTGGGGACGCTGTACCATGCAATTCTTTGCAACGGTCACTGAGAAACTTAAATATCTTTCTTAAAAATGATTAGTCTCTATGAGGATTGTAATAACAATGGAATAAAACATTCCAAAGCACTGGACAGGAGCATTAAAAAGAAAAGCATGGGTGTGGCATGGTGGCACAGTGGTTAGCACTCTTGCCTCATACCGCCGTGGACCCGGGTTCAATCCATGCCCTGGGTCATTGTCCGTGTGGAGTTTGCACACTCTCCCTTTGTTTGCATGGGTTTGTCCCCACAATCCAAAGATGTGCAGGGTAGGTGGATTGGCCACGCTAAATTGCCCCTTAAATTGGAATTTTTCAAAAAAAGCTAAGTATGAAACCAATCCACATAGGGGATATTAGGTCAGATGGACAAAGGCTTGGTCAAGGAGATAGGTTTTAAGAAGTATCTTAAGGGATGAAAATGAAATAGAGAGGCAGGGAGGGAGATCCAGAGCTTTGGAACTGGCAGCTGAATGCATGGCCACCATTGGTAAAGCAACTGTGATTTGGAATGCAGAAGAGGAGCTCAGATTTCTTAGATGGTTATGGGTTTGGAGGAGATTACAGAAATAGGGAGGAGCAAAGCCATGAAGGGATTTGAAAACAAGAATGAGAATTTTAAAACCAAGATGTTGCTCGACCGAGGCAGTGAAGTCAATAAATACCGGAGTGATAGGGAAAGGTATAGTTGAGAGTTAAAACACAGGCAGCACAATTTTGGATGACCTCCAGTTTATGGAGGGTAGAATATGGAGACCTTCCAGGGGTGTGTTAGAATAGTCAAGTCCAGAGCTAACAAAGACATAGATGAATGTCACCTCAGCAGGTGAGCTGGGATGGGGAAGTTGAGCGATGTTACAGAACATCCTGGGGGTTAACATTAGCCAGTAACTGAACTGGACTAGCTATATAAATACTGTGGCTACCAGAGCAGGTCAAATGACAGGAATCCTGCGGTGCGTAACTCACCTCCTGACCCCCTCAAAGCCTGTCCACTATCTACAAGGCACAAGTCAGGAGTGTAATGGAATACTCTCCACTTGCCTGGATGAGTGCAGCTCCAACAACCCTCAAGAAGCTCAACCCCATCCACGACAAAGCAGATTGCTCCCCCTCCCACAAACATTCAATCCCTCCACCAGCAATGAACAGTGGCAGCTGTGTTTACCATCAACAAGATGCACTGCAGTAACTCACCAAGGTTTCTTTGCTTAGGCAGCACCTTTCAAACTTGTGACCACTACCATCGAGAAAGACAGCAACAGCAGATACCTGGGAACCCCACCATCTGGATGTTCCCCTCCAAGTCACTCACCATTCTAACTTGAAAATATATCGCCGTTCCTTCACTGTTGCTGGGTCAAGATCCTGGAACTCCCGAACAGCACTGTGGATGTACCTACTCCTCAAGAACTGCAATGCTTCAAGAAGGCGGCTCACCACAACCTTCTGAAGGGCAGCTAAGGATGGGGAATAAATGCTGGCCTAGTCAGTGATGTCCACATTCTGTAAAAGTAAATGAATTTTTAAAAAGTGCTCCACAATGCCTCAGTGCTTTAAGTGCACAATGGGCTCCATTGAGAAAGTGCCAAACTTCATGCACAGCCATACGCGCATCACTCAGAAATAATGCAGGAACAGCACCAGACATGCATGTTATGCATGCCATAGTCTGTACATTGACCAATCAGTGACCCAAGGAAGCATTGAGTGGATGCCAGCCATGCCCCAGCAGGTGGCTCTCTCCCACAACCTAAGGTACAATTTGGGGGTGTTTAGCACAGGGCTAAATCGTTGGCTTTGAAAGCAGACCAAGGCAGGCCAGCAGCACGGTTCAATTCCCATACCAGGCGCCGGAATGTGGCAACTAGGAGCTTTTCACAGTAACTTCATTTGAAGCCTACTTGTGACAATAAGCGATTTTCATTCATTTTTTTTTCCAATGAAAAGTCTGAGAGGGCTCCAACATTGTTATCACAGATTCAAAAACAGCTGCTTTCCTTCTGTTACCAGGCTCCTAAACGACCCTCTTATGGACTGATCTGATCTCTTCACACATCTTCACTGAGTAGTGCTACACTCCTTATGCTTCACCTGATGCCTGGGTCTATGTATTTACATTGTGACTTTATGTATGTCTTATGATTTTTTTTCATGTATGGAACAATCTATATGGATTGTGCGCAGAACAATTCTTTTCACTGTACCTTGTTACACGTGACAATAAATCAAATCAATCAATCAATCTGATAATGGCAAGCAGTCTGCTTCCTGGGGAGGGTGTTTGAACATACAGGATGCTCTCTCCATCTCGTTAGGCCCTGGTGCTTTCTGCGTACACCTCCCTTTTCTGTAAGAGAGAGGGAAGTGTGTTGATGAGTACCATGTTTGGTGATGTGGCTGGTCACGGTCAAATAACCGGCAGTGTGTGTAAGTTGTGAGGTGTAGTTATGAGGCCTGCAGCAGTGCTGTGTACTTGAAGGTGAGGTGAAGCCTGTGCATGTTATGTATGACTCGTGAATGATAGGGTTGGCTGGTGCATTGGTCCCAATAAAGAAGGCTCTTGGAATGACGTTGACGGTGGTGCGGGAGCGAGGAGAGGTGTTGAAGGGGGTGGGGGAGGCACTGTCCCAGCACAATGACCAGCTGACCTCGATGGGAAAGGAGCTGCAGAGGGTGGAAGAGAGTAATGAAGGACTGAGAGCCAAAGTGGAGGACCTGGAGAACAGGTCACGGCAGTAGAATTTGCGGATTGTGGGACTGCCTGAGAGGCTGGAGGCAGATGGAATACTTTTCAGAGATGTTGGCCAAGTTGGGGGAGGAGGAGGATGCCTCCCTCTTTGAGCTGGATAGGGCACACCAGTCGCTCTGACCGAAGCTAAAGGTGAATGAACCACCAAGAACTGAGATAGTCTGCTTTCATAGCTACTAGATGAAGGAGAAGGTGCTGAGATGGCGAAGCAGCATCGAGAGGTGAGGTGGGAAGGCATTGGTATTCATATATACCAAGACCTCGCAGTGGATATGGCAGGACGACGGGCAGCCTTCAACAAGGCGAAGGCAGCTTTGTACAAGAGTAACGTGCAGTTTGAGGTGGTCTACCCAGTGAAGTTGAGAGTTACGCATAACTCTATTACCTTGAGTCGGCAGAGGAGGCGTCCATGAAGGCTGAAGCACTGGGACTGAACCGAGTTTGGGCTTTGTTTTTTCTCTCAGGTTGTGGGTGGGAGGGGATAGTTCTAGGATGTTGGGGTAATATGTTGTGGTTTGTCTCCATTTGTTTGGGGGTTTATTATGTTGAATTTGTGGGAAGCACTGGTTGTGGGAGAGCTTTTGTTTTGGTTTTTCGATATTGGGCATGTGGGGAGAGGGCTCTGGCAGGGGCCACCTTGCTAGCCAATGTAAGTTGGCTAGTGAACGGGAGAACTTTAGGTTAGGGGTACGGTCAAAGCTGATGCCGATCTGAGGGAACCATGGGTTTGAGCCGGTGAGGTTCAATGCTAAATTTTGGGGTTGGGAGGAGCTGGGGGATGATGGAAATGAAGGACTTATTTCTAGAAGGGCGGTTTGCGAACTTGGAGAAGTTGATGGAGAAGTTTGGAATTCTGTGGCGGGAGGCCTTTAGGTGTATGCAGGTGCGGGATTTTGCGAAGAAGGTTGTCCTGACTTTTCCGATGGAACAGCCCTTCTTGTTGTTGGAGGGGGTACTGTCGGTGATCGGGTTGGAGAGGGGGTCATCTTGGCAATAATGGGAGGAATTTGGAGGAGGATAGGGCATCGTTGGAGGGGGTTAAGGCTAAGTGGGAGGAGGAGCTGGCGATGGCACTGGAGGAGGAGCTGTGGTGTGAGGTGTTGTGGAGGGTGAATGCCTCAACCTCCAGCACAAGGCTGGGGTTAATACCGATAAAGGTGGTGCACAGAGCGCACCTGACGAAGTCGAGGATGAGCCGGTGGCTTGAGAGGGTGGAGAACATTTGTGAATATTGTGGGAGGGGCCCAGCCAATCATGTACTTATGTCCTGGTCCTGCCCGAAGTTAGAGAAATCCTGGAGTTCTTTTTTCAGCACCATGTCGGCGATCCTGCACATAGATTTGGGGCCCAGTCCCCTGGGGGCCATATTCGGGGTGTCAGAATTGCTGGAGCTGCAGACGGGAGCGGGAACAGATGTTCTAGCCTTCGCCTTGCTCGCAGGCGGATCCTGTTGGTCAGCCTCTCCGTCCTGTGCCTCAGTATGGCTGGGGGACTTCATGGAGTTCCTGTACTTGGGAGAAGGTCAGGTTGATTTTGAGGGGGGCGAGTGAGGGGTTCCATAAGAGATGGGGTTGTTTATATTACACTTTAAAGAGCTGGTTACCGTGAGCTGCTGGGAGCTTTTGGCGGGTGCGTTTCATCATAATCTTTCATAATCATCTTTATTGTCACCAGTAGGCTTACATTAACACTGCAATAAAGTTACTGTGAAAAGCCCCTTTGGTTTGGGTTATTGCGGTGGTGGAGGATGGGGCGGGCTCAGTTTTTTTTGTTGTTTTATTTTGTTGTGTTGTCTATTTAAAATGCTAAAATGTTAAAAATTCAATAAAATACTTCCAAAAATAAAATGACATGCAATGGACTGTAATCCTTCTTGACCTATCCGCAGCCATTGACATGGTTGACTTCACCTCCTCCCCCAGGCATTTGCCTTGTTCCATTTGTAGCCAGAGAATTACCTGCAATGTCTTCTCTTCTTGCTCCTGCACTGTTACCTCTGGTGCCCCAAGAAACTTAACTTGGACCCCAAAGTTCGACATCCAGTTCCACATGTATGCTGTTGACATCCAATTCTGCCTGACCAACCAACCCCTTTCTTGACGCCTCCATGTCTCAGAGTTGTTAGTTGGCTCATCTGCTATCCTGTACTAGTCCTCTGGCTAAATTGGGAAGCTGAAGGCATTGAGCAAGATTTTCCACAGCCCGCGCACCCCTCCCCCCCCACCCCCTCCCGCGCATGAGGGCGCCATGCCGTGCAATTCAAGGCAGCACAAGCGGCCATTGGCCAGCAGTGGGATCACCCAGTCCTGCAGCTGTCAATGGGGCTCCTGTTGTTCACACCCTCTGCCGCCTGGGAACCCGCAGCGAGGGTCGCCATCAGTGGAACCGGGAAGATCCCACCTACGGGAACAGCAAGAAAAGTCCGGTTGTTGTATTCAGAACCCCATCACAAACTCTGTTCTCTAATCACAGACTCCACCTCAGATAACTTATGTATGAACCAACATCCTGGTTAAAGTAAATACTGAAACATATACATTGAAAATATTTATTTAACCTGCACACAAAGGAAAACAGGACACACTGTACAGTAAACATGGCAGCAACATAACATTACAATTAATTTAAAAAGGTTGGAAGGACCAACTTCCTGTTTTATAAACTTGTAATATGCAAGATCAAAGTAAACATCAATGTACAATGTGACATTTATTGCTATTTCACAGCCATCAGGGAAATGTTTAGAGTGACATTTCTGATCATTAAAAAAATTGGAAGTTTTCTCTGTTGCTGTATAAATAAAGATGGGCACCTTATGCACATTATCAATTAATAATTGTGTGGTTATTTAAACGCATTTGAATAACCAGTTAATTAAAAGACAGCTGCCATTTACTGCACCATTATTACTGACAATCATTTTTCAGTAATTGGTAATATTACTACAGCTTGCAAAAAAATAACAATATGGAGCATTATTTTCTGCTGCATAATCTGTGTTCATTTTCACCTTAATTGGTAAAGACATTCTGCAGTGTGGAACTGGTCAGGGTGGACAGAAGTTCAATGCCCAGTCTTTGCTAAATTAGCCGATCCCAGATTGGACAGTGGCACCAATGTTACAATTCACCTCTCTCAGTATGTAAATGCACAATGTGTCACAACGTGTCATCGAGACCACGAGTGTCCTAGATTTTATCCTGCCTCTTGTATTTCTTTAAATTTAGAGTACCCAATTCATTGTTTCCAATTAAGGGGCAATTTAGCATGGCCAATCCACCTACCCTGAACATCTTTGGGTTGTGGGGGCGAAAGCCACGCAGACACGGGGAGAATGTGCAAACTCCACACGGACAGTAACCCAGAGCCGGGATCGAACCTGTGACCTCAGCGCCGTGAGGCAGCAGGGCTAACCCACTGCGCCACCGTGCTGCCGCCTCTTGTATTTCTTACGTTAAGGAAGAATCACCATTCAGTAAGGGTAGGATCTGCCATGGCTGTTTCTTATTCTATGATCAGATTGCCTGCCAACACTTAACTGTCTTAAGTTCACATGAAGAATAGACAAGGTACAGGATGGTAGCAAATAGACATGCATCTGTAACAGCAGGGTTAGCACCTTCAATAGAGGGTGAAAAAATATGGGAGTGGGTGGGAGAGAGTATGTGATATGAATCCATTGGTGACAATTTTAATTTAAAACTTGGGCAGATAGAAATGTTGCAAATAATTTTGCTAAAGCATTTGCCCTCTCGATATGCAAGGCAAAGCTTCCCTGTTGTTAATTTAGTAACAGATTAGAACAAAACACAATCAATTCCAATTTTAAGAAAGTTGTCAAATTCATGGAGTAAAATCTTTCCCACTTACAACTTTTAAAAGACACAAATAATCCCCACGATTCAGTGGTACATTCAGCGTCCATGATGGTGAAGGTCCCGGCTTAGACCCCAGTCTACGCCGAGCTTGCAGTTCTTGCTGGTACAGGAGTAGAGGGACCATAGCACCCCTTGGTTAAGAAAAGGAACAATCATTTATGATTCTCCTTGAAGACTGTCACTTGAAGACTCCTACAGGAAGTGTGCATGTTGACCATGGACTAGGTGACGCACAACTAAGATGCCCCCCAGAGTCAATGGACCAGTCGGATGAGTTATCATTGGGAAAATATCTCTGGGGAACTGTGTCCCAGTGAGGTCAATGTCCCGGAAGGAGATGAGGAAGTGACAGAAAATGAAGAGGAATAAGTCTCAAATGTCAATATTCACAATCTGGTACAAACGCTATAGCAATATCTTAAATATTCTACAGATTAAATTAAAATAAACACTGAGCCAAGTTAGCAGTCACGTTAATACAGAATATATATTAATGATAGGGATTATGCACAATTCCTTTGGTCACACCAATTGTTCCCCAGTTACCAAAGGTGCCTTTAGAATACTAGCTCATTATGGTCCTTGGTCCCTTGATCTCCAAGTCTGAAAGCTAAAATATGCATTGCCAGAGTAACAGAGGGTGACCATGAAAGCGAAAATCTATAAGACAAAAGAAAATACATACTTTAATTCACTTCATACTATTCAAATACATTGATTTTGGCATACATCAGAGGATTTCTGGGAATCCTGCAACAAGTAACACAGCTCCTGACTTCGCAAAACCTATTCACCATCTACAAGGCACAAGTTTAAAAAAAAATCTTTATTGTCACAAGTAAGCTTACATTAACACTGCAATGAAGTTACTGTGAAAAGCCCCTAGTCGCCACATTCCGGCACCTGTTCGGGTACACAGAGGGAGAATTTAGAATGTCCAAATTACCTAACAGCATGTCTTTTGGAACTTGTAGGAGGAAACCGGAGCATCCAGAGGAACCCCACGCAGACACAGAGAGAACGAGCAGACTCCACACAGACAGTGACCCAAGCCAGAATTGAACCTGGGACCCTGGAGCTGTGAAGCAACACTGCTAACCACTGTGCTACCATGCAACCCATTCCTATTGGGATGTTAGGAGTGGGATGGAATACTCTCCACTTGTCTGGATGAGTGCTGCTCCAACAACATTGAAAAAGTTCAACACCATTCAGGACAAAGCAGCCCACTTGATTGGCACCCCATCCACCACCTTAAACAGCCACTTCCTCTGCCACTGACGCACAGTGGCAGCAGTGTGCACCATCTACAAGATGCACTGCACAACTCACCCAGGTTCCTTCAACAGCACCTTCCAAACCCACAAATTCTACCACCTAGAAGTACAAGGTCAGCAGATGCATGGAGTCATCAGCACCTGCAAGTTCCCCTCCAAGTCACACACCATCCTGACGTGGAAATATATAATTGTTCCGCCCCCCCCCCCCCGTAAGTTAAAAAAATTTTTTTAACAGTACTCTATTCATTTTTTCCAATTAAGGGGCAATTTAACGTGGCCAATCCACCTAACTTGCACATTTTTGGGTTGTGGGGACAAAACCCACGCAAACACAGGGATAATGTGCAAACTCCACACGGACAGTGACCCAGAGCCGGGATCGAACCTGGGACCTCGGCGCCGTAAGTTGGCCAAAGTGCTAACCCACTGCGCCACCGTGCTGCCCCTCGCCCCCGTAAGTTGGCCAAAGTCCTGGAACTCCTTAATAGCACCTGTGAGTGCATTATGCTAGATGGGTTGATGTGGTTCAAGAAAGCAGCTCACCACTACCACCACCTTCCCAAGGGCAATTGTGTACGAACATACGAACAACAAAGGCTGACCTCGCTAGCTTCCCACAAAATAATAAAATACAAATAAAGCATGACAAATAGGAGATGGAAATACTACAAAAAATGAATCGAAATGCTAAAATGTGGCAAGTCTGGTTCAACAATGCCAATTATTATATGCATGTTTTCAGCATTCTGTCCCTCGACCCCATTACATTCCAGGCCTGACGATCTAATCTTTGGCTTCTGTTTCATTGAACTGGCCCACCAGGGGCAGCTTTATCAATTTAAATGTGTGCGTGTGAAGGCAGGATAGGTGAGAAGGCAAATCCTTTCTCTGAATGCTCCTAATTTTTCTTCTTTTCCTCACTAATTTTCTTCCATACTCTCTTAAAGACACTGAGTCAGGCTGGGATGTCACTCTGAGTGCTAACACCATTCTTTACAGTTTCACAATGGGTGGGATTTCCCCCTTTGGAGAAGGAACCGTCTTTCTATTGGGAATTTGGATGAGAACCTTACTGCTAGTTCACCTGACTGGACTCCACATCCACAAATAATCCAGGAGTCAAAAGCAACTCTTCAGATGGGCATTGCTGTCTGTGGTGAGAATGGCAAATAGGAGTAATTTTTAACTAGTTTGGCTCTTGTTTACCCAATAAAACGGGTATGTGCACACGTGGACAAAGTATGAGATCCAAAATTGACTTACTGTTGAAGCTATCCAGCAGTTGTAGTTGTGCGTGCCTTCTCCAGCTTTTTTAATTGAAATGGCATCCACAATTGAGGCTAAGAGGTATAACAAAGCCGCGCTGGCATTAAAACTCAAGCCCTGTAGTTAAAAGACACAGCATTATTACCCATATAAATACTAGATTAGCACTGATATACAAGTCTTATGGAGACATTTCTAATGCAGAATTAGGTCAAGGAAGAAATTTGCATTAATATAGGACATATTGAACATATCAAGGTATCTGAAAGCACCCAGCCAAAAGAATTGCTTTTTAATGTTGTCACTTATGCCGACACATGCAGCAATGAATATTCACAAAGCAAGGTCCCACAAACAAGTGAGATGAACAATCAGTTCATCTCTTTTTGGTGTTTCTGTTTGAGGAGACATTATTGGCTTACCAGCTAGGTATGAAATAACTAAGGTTTATTTACAACAAACTATCTTACAGAGTCTTGCAGCTTTGTGGCTGCCAGTCAGCGTTCAGAATCGACCAGAGGCAAAAGGCCCGCTTGGGTGAACTCCCACCGTGGTCCTGTGATTGTTTTATTTCTGGGTCATGTGTCCCTATCAGCTGATCGTCCCTTAAAGGGGTCAGACACCACATCATTCCCACTCAAGATCCCTTTATACAATGATGAAAGTTAAATTATACAATTCCCAATTAATTTATCATTCAACCCATTCAACCAGTCCATCATGGAATTTGTCTCTCTGGTGGTTTCTGCTTTCTGGCAGAGCGGCATAACTCCACTGAGTTGGGTGCTTCTGCGGGGGTACTTTCTGTAGAAACTACTGCACCTGGTATCTCCTCAGGTACTGGAAACTCAGCCTCATCCGTTTCTGTGGTGGCTGCAGGCTTTCCTGTCGCAGGTTGACTTGGTGCTTTGTTACTCAGAGAACCAACAACATTTCCTTTTTTTTTAATAAATATTTCATTGAAAATTTTTGGTCAACCAACACAGTACATTGTGCATCCTTTACACAACATTATAACAATACAGATAATAATGACCTTTTTTATATAAACAAAAAACAACAAATAAATAAATATTAAATAACAAAAATGAAAACTAGCCCTAATTGGCAACTGCCTTGTCACAAGCTATACCCCCCCACCCACCCACCCCCATCCCTCCCCCCCCCCCCCCCCCCCCCCCCCCCCCATGTCCTGGGCTGCTGCTGCTGCCTTCTTTTTTCCCCCATCTATCTTTCCGCAAGATATTCGACGAACGGTTGCCACCGCCTGGTGAAACCTTGAGCCGACCCCCTTAGGACGAACTTAATCCGCTCTAGCTTTATGAACCCCGCCATATCATTTATCCAGGTCTCCACCCCCGGGGGCTTGGCTTCTTTCCACATTAGCAATATCCTGCCTCTCTCGCCTCCTGCACTCCCGGCTCTTGTGCAACCCCAAATATAGCCAACCCCCAGCTTGGTTCGACCCGGACTCCTACTACTTTTGAAAGCGCCTTTGTCACCCCCACCCAAAACCTCTGTAGTGCCGGGCATGACCAAAACATATGGGTATGATTCGCTGGGCTTCTCGAGCATCTCGCACACCTATCCTCCACCCCAAAAAATTTACTGAGCCGTGTTCCAGTCATATGTGCCCTGTGTAATACCTTAAACTGAATCAGGCTTAGCCTGGCGCACGAGGACGACGAGTTTACCCTGTTTAGGGCATCTGCCCACAGCCCCTCCTCGATCTCCTCCCCTAGCTCTTCTTCCCATTTCCCTTTTAGTTCGTCCACCATAGTCTCCCCTTCGTCCCTCATTTCCCTATATATATCCGACACCTTACCATCCCCCACCCATTTCTTTGAGATGACTCTGTCCTGCACCTCTTGTGTCGGGAGCTGCGGGAATTCCCTCACCTGTTGCCTCGCAAAAGCCCTCAATTGCATGTACCTGAATGCATTCCCTTGGGGCAACCCATATTTCTCGGTCAGCGCTCCCAGACTTGCAAACTTCCCATCCACAAATAGATCTTTCAGTTGCGTTATTCCTGCTCTTTGCCACATTCCATATCCCCCATCCATTCCCCCCGGGGCAAACCTATGGTTGTTTCTTATCGGGGACCCCCCCAATGCTCCGGTCTTTCCCCTATGTCGTCTCCACTGTCCCCAAATCTTCAGTGTAGCTACCACCACCGGGCTCGTGGTGTAGTTCCTCGGTGAGAACGGTAATGGGGCTGTCACCATAGCCTGCAGGCTGGTCCCCCTACAGGACGCCCTCTCTAATCTCTTCCACGCCGCTCCCTCCTCCTCTCCCATCCACTTACTCACCATTGAAATATTAGCGGCCCAATAATACTCACTTAGGCTCGGTAGTGCCAGCCCCCCCCTATCCCTACTACGCTGTAAGAATCCCTTCCTCACTCTCGGAGTCTTCCCGGCCCAAACAAAACCCATGATGCTCTTTTCTATCCTTTTAAAAAAAGCCTTCGTGATCACCACCGGGAGGCACTGAAACACAAAGAGGAATCTCGGGAGGACCACCATCTTAACCGCCTGCACCCTCCCTGCCATTGACAGTGCTACCATATCCCATCTCTTGAAATCTTCCTCCATCTGTTCCACCAACCGCGTTAAATTTAGCCTGTGCAATGTGCCCCAATTCTTAGCTATCTGGATGCCCAGGTAACGAAAGTCTCTTGTTACCTTCCTCAACGGTAGGTCTTCTATTTCTCTACTCTGCTCCCCTGGATGCACCACAAACAGCTCACTCTTCCCCATGTTCAATTTGTACCCTGAAAAATCCCCAAACTCCCCAAGTATCCGCATTATTTCTGGCATCCCCTCAGCCGGATCCGCCACATATAGTAGCAGATCATCCGCATATAAAGATACCCGGTGTTCTTCTTCTCCCCTAAGTATTCCCCTCCATCTCTTGGAACCTCTCAGCGCTATCGCCAGGGGCTCAATCGCCAGTGCAAACAGTAATGGGGACAGAGGACATCCCTGCCTTGTCCCTCTATGGAGCCGAAAATATGCCGATCCCCGTCCATTCGTGACCACACTCGCCACTGGGGCCCTATACAACAGCTGCACCCATCTAACATACCCCTCTCCAAAACCAAATCTCCTCAACACCTCCCACAGATAATCCCATTCCACTCTATCAAATGCTTTCTCGGCATCCATCGCCACTACTATCTCCGTTTCACCCTCTGGTGGGGCCATCATCATTACCCCTAACAGCCTCCGTATATTCGTGTTCAGCTGTCTCCCCTTCACAAACCCAGTTTGGTCCTCGTGAACCACCCCCGGGACACATTCCTCTATTCTCATTGCCATTACCTTGGCCAGGACCTTGGCATCCACATTTAGGAGGGAAATTGGTCTGTAGGACCCGCATTGTAGCGGATCCTTTTCCTTCTTTAAGAGAAGCGATATCATTGCTTCAGACATAGTCGGGGGCAGTTGTCCCCTTTCCTTTGCCTCGTTAAAGGTCCTCGTCAGTACCGGGGCGAGCAAGTCCAAATATTTTCTGTAAAATTCAACTGGGAATCCGTCCGGTCCCGGGGCCTTTCCCGTCTGCATGTTCCTAATTCCTTTCACCACTTCTTCTACCGTGATCTGTGCTCCCAGTCCCACCCTTTCCTGCTCTTCCACCTTGGGAATTTCCAGCCGATCCAAAAAATCCATCATTCTCTCCCTCCCATCCGGGGGTTGAGCTTCATACAATTTTTTATAAAATGTCTTGAACACTTCATTCACTCTCTCCGCCCCCCGCTCCATCTCTCCTTCCTCATCCCTCACTCCCCCTATTTCCCTCGCTGCTCCCCTTTTCCTCAATTGGTGTGCCAGCAATCTGCTCGCCTTCTCCCCATATTCATACTGTACACCCTGCGCCTTCCTCCATTGTGCCTCTGCAGTGCCTGTAGTCAGCAAGTCAAATTCCACATGCAGCCTTTGCCTTTCCCTGTACAGTCCCTCCTCCGGTGCTTCCGCATATTGTCTGTCCACCCTCAAAAGTTCTTGCAGCAACCGCTCCCGTTCCTTACTCTCCTGCTTCCCTTTATGTGCCCTTATTGATATCAGCTCCCCCCTAACCACCGCCTTCAACGCCTCCCAGACCACTCCCACCTGAACCTCCCCATTGTCATTGAGTTCCAAGTACTTTTCAATACATCCCCTCACCCTTAGGCACACCCCCTCATCCGCCATTAGTCCCATGTCCATTCTCCAGGGTGGGCGCCCTCCTGTTTCCTCCCCTATCTCCAAGTCTACCCAGTGTGGGGCATGATCCGAAATGGCTATAGCCGTATATTCCGTTCCCCTCACCTTCGGGATCAATGCCCTACCCAACACAAAAAAGTCTATGCGCGAATAGACTTTATGGACATAGGAGAAAAACGAGAACTCCTTACTCCTAGGTCTACTGAATCTCCACGGGTCCACACCTCCCATCTGCCCCATAAAATCCTGAAGCACCTTGGCTGCTGCCGGCCTCCTACCAGTCCTGGACTTCGACCTATCCAGCCTTGGTTCCAACACCGTGTTAAAGTCTCCCCCCATTATCAGCTTTCCCGTCTCTAGGTCCGGGATGCGTCCTAGCATTCGCCTCATGAAGTTGGCATCATCCCAGTTCGGGGCATACACGTTTACCAAAACCACCATCTCTCCCTGTAATTTGCCACTCACCATCACGTATCTGCCCCCGTTATCCGCCACTATAGTCTTTGCCTCGAACATTACCCGCTTCCCCACTAATATAGCCACCCCCCTGTTTTTCGCATCCAGCCCCGAATGGAACACCTGCCCCACCCATCCTTTGCGCAGCCTAACCTGGTCTATCAGTTTCAGGTGCGTTTCCTGTAACATAACCACATCTGCTTTAAGTTTCTTAAGGTGTGCGAGTACTCGTGCCCTCTTTATCGGCCCGTTGAGCCCTCTCACGTTCCATTTGATCAGCCGAGTTGGGGGGCTTCCCACCCCCCCCCCCTTGCCGGTTAGCCATCATCTTTTTCCAGCTTCTCACCCAGTTCCCACGCAGCTGTATCTCCACCAGGCGGTGCCCCCCCGCCCATCCTCTCCCGTACCCACTCCCCCCTTTCCCCAGCAGCAGCAATCCAGTAATTCCCCCCTCCCACCCCCCCCCCCGCTAGACCCCCCGCTAGCGTAATTACTCCCCCCATGTTGCTCCCAGAAGTCAGCAAACTCTGGCTGACCTCGGCTTCCCCCCGTGACCTCGGCTCGCACCGTGCGCCGCCCCCTCCTTCCTGCTTCTCTATTCCCGCCATAATTATCATAGCGCGGGAACCAAGCCCGCGCCTCTCCCTC
Organism: Scyliorhinus torazame; assembly: GCF_047496885.1. Lineage (NCBI taxonomy): Eukaryota > Metazoa > Chordata > Chondrichthyes > Carcharhiniformes > Scyliorhinidae > Scyliorhinus > Scyliorhinus torazame. Next base: position 115,360,033 of record NC_092712.1, on the reverse strand, counting down.
GGCCCCGCCTCCCATGGCCAACGCCCCATCTCCTCTACCTCCCCACCTCCCCCCAACACCACCTGTGGGAGAAAGAAAAGTTACCATACCGCAGGATTAGAACATAAAACCCCTCTTCGCCCCCCCCATTCGCCCCACCACTTTGTCCAAACGTTCTTTTTCATAATCCACTCATTCCAGTTTTTCTTCTACAATAAAAGTCCACGCTTCATCCGCCGTCTCAAAGTAGTGGTGCCTCCCTTGATATGTGACCCACAGTCTTGCCGGTTGCAGCATTCCAAATTTTATCTTCCTTTTGTGAAGTACCGCCTTGGCCCGATTAAAGCTCGCCCTCCTTCTCGCCACCTCCGCACTCCAGTCTTGATAAACGCGGATCACCGCGTTCTCCCATTTACTGCACCGAGTTTTCTTCGCCCATCTAAGGACCATTTCTCTATCCTTAAAACGGAGGAATCTCACCACTATGGCTCTGGGAGTTTCTCCTGCTCTCGATCCTCGCACCATAACTCGGTACGCTCCCTCCACCTCCAACGGACTCGTCGGGGCCTCCGCTCCCATTAACGAGTGCAGCATCGTGCTCACATATGCCCCGACGTCCGCCCCCTCCACACCTTCAGGAAGGCCAAGAATCCTCAGGTTGTTCCTCCTTGCGTTGTTTTCCAGTGCCTCCAACCTTTCCACACATCGTTTCTGGTGTGCCTCCTGTATCTCCGACTTCACCACCAGGCCCTGTATATCGTTCTCATTCTCGGCTGCTTTCGCCTTCACGACCCGAAGCTCCTGCTCCTGGGTCTTTTGTTCCTCTTTCAGCCCTTCGATCGCCTGTAGTATCGGGGCCAACAACTCTTTCTTCATTTCCTTTTTTATCTCCTCCACGCAGCATTTCAAGAACTCTTGTTGTTCAGGGCCCCATATTAAACTGCCACCTTCCGACGCCATCTTGGTTTTTGCTTGCCTTCCTTGCCGTTGTTCCAAAGGATCCGCTGCAATCCGGCCACTTTCCTCTCCTTTTTCCATCCGTGTCCAGGGGGAACACCCTCCTGGTTTACCGCACGGTGTTTTTAGCCGTTAAAATTGCCGTTGGGGCTCCTATCAAGAGCCCAAAAGTCCGTTTCACAGGGAGCTGCCGAAACGTGCGACTCAGCTGGTCATCGCCGCACCCGGAAGCCCAACAACATTTCCTGCTGGCAATGTGGTTTCAGAATGTAGAACTGGCTGCTGGGATATCTGTCTTCCACGTAAGTGATCCACATGTTTCCTGACAATTCTATCTTGTATATTCACTCTGTAAGACAGCAGTCCTGTCTTTGCTTCAACCCTTTGTTCCCGGCTTGGTCCGCTTCTGAAATTTCTGACTGCTTCATCTATTGCCAATGACCTTGCTGCTTTGCCTGAATTGAGGTTTTACTTCTGACTGCTCTGGCTGGCCTCTATCCTCCCTGGCAAATTCGGAAACACCAGACTTAGTCTGGTATGAAGAAGCCGATACATCAATAATTCCGCTGGCAGCACTCCTGTTGTTTAATGCTGCATTGTCCGGTGTCCTCAAAGAAATAGAGACATTCTGGTTTCCAGACTCGCACCTGGCTGCTCTTTAAGACCTATCTTGAAGATTTGAACTGCTCATTCAGCCTGCACGTTGGATGTTGGGTGGTATGGCATGGTCCGGATATGCTTTCTACCAATCATGGAGGTGAAATTGAGTACTCGTGAAGGAAGTTCCATTATCCAATACAATTACTGCAAGTATCCCACTGATGCAATTTCTCATCTGTGGCATGCAACGTGTCGACTTCATTTCAAACACTTCCATCCACTTTGAATGGATATCTATCAGAGGCAAAATCATCATGCCCAAAAAAGGCCCCACATAATCAATGTGGACATGCACACATGGCCGACCAGGCCATTCCCAAGGGTGCAAAGGGATCGTAGCTGGCAACTTCTGTTGCAACTGCCACTAATTGTAGTGCTTCATTAACCTCTCAATGTCGGCATTTATGCCAGGCCACAAAACATAACTCCTGGTGAACATCTTCATTTTGACACACCCAGATGGGCACTGTGTAATTCAGCCAAGTGCTGGTACAGGGGCGACTACCCTCGCTCCCTAAAGTATAATGCCAGATTCACAACTGAACTCATCTTTCCAAATGCAATATGGCTTCATCTCTTCAGACACTGGCTTGTTGGTCCATCTGTTAATATTCTGTGCTTCACTTTAGATATGATGTGGAGATGCCGGTGTTGGACTGGGGCGGGCACAGTAAGAAGTCTTACAACACCAGGTTAAAGTCCGCCAGGTTTGTTTCGAATCACTAGCTTTCGGAGCGCAGCTCCTTCCTCAGGTGAATTCACCTGAAAGCTAGTGATTCCTGTTGAACTTTAACCTGGTTTTGTAAGACTTCTTACTATGCTCACTTTGGATAATAGAGGGTCTCTGCTGGTCCAATATTTGATTTGCTGCGCCAAAACTGCAACATATCCAAGAGGTTTGCCACCATCACAATTTCCTGTAGTACAGGGTCTTAAAAAGAGCCAAGAGGGGTTTGTGGTCCATTACAATGGTAAAATGCCTTCCATACACATACTGGTGGAACTCCTTTACTCCATACTCGGATTTCCCATTGAAGCCACCCCATGCGCCAGGAAACCTGTGGCGGAAATGTTCTGCCAGCTGAAACAGAGAATTCCAATGGGCGTCGAATTCCGGCCCACATCTACCATCCCTGAGTCCTTAAGACTTCCCCTTTCCACAAACAACATCCAAATTATGCAAATCTATAAGTAAAATCCAGCTTTTAGTTACCACATAATACAGGGCTGATAGTCAAGCCGAGGAAATGTATTTTCCTGGTGGAGCGAAGATCTTTATGCTGCCTTTACAGAAGATTTCTGTACAACCTTGGCTCGAAGACTTAGATCCTTGCCTAGGCTCCTGGCTCTTATACTGGGGACTGGCCTCACAGGCGGTTATATGTAAAGCCGCCTCTCCGCTTCTGAGGGTGCTGGCAACTATATATCGTTTGTCTAGACACCTGCATCTCGTTACTTTTAAAATCGCATCTCACTATAACTTTTGAATGCTGGCTATTGCTATCGCTAAGCAAACCTACACATGTTGTTGGGGAGATCACATTCCATCAAGCCTGGTTTGCATTTGCATTACTGCTGTTACTAGGCAGATTTCTACCTATTGCTGGGCAGAACCTTGACAATGGCCTGTCCCATATAGGTCACCAGTTAACTGATGTGTTGCTGAAACCCAAAGGCAGTTCTCCTTCTTGCCAGTACCTGTACCTGTGTTCCCCTATGAGGGTAGCGGATGTTTCCGTGCCTACTTCCAACTCTATAGGTCTATTACAAACCAAAAGAACCACTGTGATGGGGGCTACCTTGCCCGCTTTCACTTTGTTCAGTGAATGAACACTCAATCATTTGTAGGAACATCTTCTACACTGTACTTGCGATGTCATGATGTGGAGATGCCGGCGGAGTCTCACACTCCTCAACCACCTCGTACACCAGCTCTACAGCAGACGCCGAAACCTGGAAACCAAGATAGAGTCCATATTCTCAACTTGCGCTCAGGATGCAGCAGACCAGCTACGGAACACCGCCAAACAGATGAGACAACGATACTACACCACCTATATGCACACCAAGAACAGGAACCTTGAGAAACTCGGCATCACCACCAGCAGCAACCAAGCCTCCCCCGGTTCCACAGCAGAAAACAATACAAGGAAATCTATTGTCAACCTGTCGGACTACACCCTTCAACCAGACAAAATCGAAGTCCTTAGCAGAGGGCTCAATTTCTGCACCACCACCAAAATGGACCCCATCAGTCTCGCTGCAGACACAGAGGAAGTCATCATGCGAACGAGGCTCCGGGAGTTCTTCTACAGACCCCAAGAGGCTGACAGCGAACCCAATGGGACAACCAATGAACCGGAACAGAAGACCGAGAGATCTGCGGTGCGGCAACCGAAGAGGAAAGAGTCAAATTGGACCCTTCCGGAAGGCCGCTGCCCCAGACTCGACATGTATGCTCAAGCCGTCCGGAGTCGTGTCAATGCCAGATTCATCAGTCACATTCACAAGACAGCTCCGAACATCACCCAAGCACAACACAACGCCATCCGCGCTCTCAAGACCAACCACAACATCGTCATCAAACCAGCAGACAAAGGAGGGGCCACCGTCATACTGAACAGAACAGACTACTGCAAAGAAGTGTACCACCAACTCAACAACCAGGAACACTGCAGACAGTTACTCGCAGATCCGACCAATGAACACACCTGCCAACTCAACAGACCGATCAAGACTTTGGATCCAGACCTTCAGAGCATCCTGCGTGCTCTCATCCCACGTACTCCCTGTGTTGGAGATCTCTACTGCCTCCCGAAAGTACACAAGGCCAACACACCAGGTCGTCTTATTGTATCAGGCAATGGGACCCTGTGTGAGAACCTCTCTGGCTACATCGAGAGCATCTTGAAATCCATCGTACAAGAAACGCCCAGCTTCTGTCGCGATACGACGGACTTCTTACAGAAACTCAGCACCCATGGACCAGTTGAACCAGGAACATTCCTCATCACAATGGATGTCTTGGCGCTCTACACCAGCATCCCCCATGATGATGGCATTGCTGTAACTGCCTCAGTACTCAACACCGACAACTGGCAATCTCCAGATGCAATTCTGCAAATCATCCGCTTCATTCTGGATCACAATGTCTTCACCTTTGACAACAAGTTCTTCATCCAGACACACGGAACAGCCATGGAGACCAAATTCGCACCTCAATATGCCAACATCTTCATGCACAAGTTTGAACAAGACTTCCTCACCGCACAGGACCTTCAACCGACTTTATACACCAGATACATCGATGACATTTTTTTCCTTCGGACCCACGGTGAAGAATCACTGAAACGACTACACAATGACATCAATGAGTTCCATCCCACCATCAGACTCACTATTGACTACTCTCCAGAATCGGTTGCATTCTTGGACACACTCATCTCCATCAAGGACGGTCACCTCAGCACTTCACTTTACCGCAAGCCCACGGATAACCTCACGATGCTCCACTTCTCCAGCTTCCACCCTAAATACATTAAAGAAGCCATCCCCTATGGACAAGCCCTCCGTATACACTGGATCTGCTCAGACGAGGAGGAGTGTAACAGACATCTACAGACGCTGAAAGATGCCCTTGTATGAACGGGATACGGCTGCTCGACTCATCGATCGACAGTTTCAACGCGCCACAGCAAACAACCACACCAACCTCCTCAGAAGACAAACACGGGGCACAACCAACACAGTACCCTTCGTCATCCAGTACTTCCCTGGAGCAGAGAAACTACGACATCTTCTTTGCAGCCTTCAACACGTCACCGATGAAGATGAAAATCTTGCCAAGGTCATCCCCACACCCCACTACTTGTCTTCAAACAACCACGCAACCTCAAACAAACCATTGTTTGCAGCAAACTACCCAGTCTTCAGAACAGCGACCACGACACCACACAACCCTGCCATGGCAATCTCTGCAAGGCGTGCCAGATTATCGACATGGGTACCACCATTACACGTGAGAACACCACCCACCAGGTACGTGTACATACTCGTGCGACTCAGCCAATATTGTCTACCTCATACACTGCAGGAAAGGATGTCCCGAAGCGTGGTACATTGGCGAGACCATGCAAACGCTGCGACAATGGATGAACGGACATCGCGCGACAATCGCCGGACAGGAATGTTCCCTTCCAGTTGGGGAACACTTAAGCAGTCAGGAACATTCAGCCTCTGATCTTCAGGTAAGAGTTCTCCAAGGTGGCTTTCAGGACGCGCGACAACGCAGAATCGCCGGACAGAAACTTATAGCCAAGTTCCACACACATGAGTACGGCCTCACCCGGGACCTTGGATTCATGTCGGATTACATTCACCCCCCACCATCTGGCCCGGGCTTGCAAAATCCTACCAGCTGTCCTGGCTTGAGACAATTCACATCTCTTTAACCCGTGTTTATTCCTCTCTCCAGTTGCTCCGTCTAGACCTGTAGACTTAATTACCTGCAAAGACTCGCATTCAAAGCATCGTCTTGCATCTTTGACTTTTGTCTATATAAACGTTTCTGGATCCCACCTCTCCATTCACCTGAGTAAGGAGCACTGCTCCGAAGCTAGTGATTCGAAACAAACCTGTTGGACTTTAACCTGGTGTTGTAAGACTTCTTACTGTACTTGCGATGTGTCACTGCCTTTAGCACTGAGCAGGCTTGGCTTGCTCTTATACTGGTGCCTCAAGTGCCCATTCCTGTGGCATGAATAGCATTCTGCTTCCTTAAATCTGCAAGGTCCTTGAGAGTGATTACCCAGCAGAAGTAACACCACGATTCGATACTTGGTATTGCATTCACTCTCCTAAATCTTCCGACTCTGCTGCAAAATTTGCTTCCCTTTTAAAACTAGTGCCTTCACTTTTGGTGCCCTTACTGACTGCAGCTTCCTGCCCTAACTGATGAGCCGTGTCGCCATTTTGTGCACTCTAAAGTTCCTGTGCACTCTTCTCAGTGCTCTCCATCTCCAGTGCTATTTCCAGCACCTTTTTTAAATTTACATCTGGCTCCGGTAACAGCTTTCTCTGGGTGGTCTCGTTATTGACTCCACAAATGAAGCGACCTCTCAGCATATCGTTCCGGGTGGCCCCGAAACCGCAGTGCTCTGCTATTTGTCTTAGATTCGTAATGTAGGTTGCAATGGTCTCTCATGGGGCGCTCCTCATGGAATTAAACTTAAAATGCTGCAGGATGACTGAGGGATTTGGATGATAGTGTGTCTTCACCAAATCCACTGGGTGTGTTTCAGCTGATTAATGTTAAAGTCCCCTTTTGGGTGCGTTTAGTAGCGTGTTTCTCGGTTGCTGCAGTGCAGACAAACAATCGCTATTCAAAGACACTTTGCTGTTTTTTTCAGCTTCGGGGAGCTTCTCCCCACTGAGGCCACACTTAGAGGGATTTCCTGCTGTGAGCTGATCGCAGATTGGGGCGCCATTTTGATCGGTGGCCCCGATCTCCCCCCCCCCCCCCCCCTCCCGTTATCAACCACCCCCTCACTCCCCCAACTTTGTTGAGGCCCATGGGAACACCCTCCCCTCACCCCATTCCAATTACCAAGGCCCACTCGCGCCCAACACTTGGCACTGCCATCATGGCACCCTGGCAGTGCCACCTGGACACCCTGGTAGTGGCATGATAATACTGCCAGAGTGACAGGCTGGTAGTACCAAGGTGCCGGGGGAGTGCTAGGGTACCTTCCTACCCTGTCTCCGACCATCTGGAGGTTCCCAACGGCCTGTCAGACTGTCCGAGGTGCCTTTATGCCTGCTTCATGTTTGTGTGAACCGGCACTAAACGGTGCACTGGCGAGGTGTTGCAGGTGCGGCTGTTGAGTCTCGGGGACTGGGTGAATCTAGCTTCCGGCTCCTTTAAAAATGCAGATCTGGATCTTGCCCAGTGAGGGTAAGACCCAGATTGCGCCGGGCTCCGCGTCGGGTGACTCACGATCGGCCCAAAGCAGAACCTGATTCACCCACTTATCCTGGATCCACGCCGAGCACAACAGGGCCGCTGAATCGTGCCCACTATTTCCATGAATGAACTAGCATTGGGGAACATATGGCTGTGGATTAGACTGTAGGCCTGGGTCGCACATACATGCTTAAAAGAATTGCCTTCTTCTTCCCCTCCTCCTCCTCTCTTCTGAGGCCATAAAATAATTATGTAGATGTTCTTGTATTGTTCTTTGGTGTTCAAAAGGCATCTCGACAAATACATGGATACAATGGGTATAGAGGGATATGGCACAAGGAAGTGAGGGTTTTGACCAAGAGTGGTATCATGACCGGTACAGGCTTGGAGGGCCGAAGGGCCTGTTCCTACGCTGTATTGTTCTTTGTTCTATATACTGTGTCCAATCCTCAATGGAGGCAACAAAGGGATCTAATTCATCGAATAGAGGCATTTTTCCTGAAACATTCTTCTGTTCTGCAACCTGACTTGGACCTAATCCTCTGCTTTATCCTCGTCACCAATGTGATAACGTTGGTTCACCAGCTAGGTGTGAAACAACTAGGGCTGATTCTCCGACCCCGAGACTAAGTGTTGACGCCGGGGCAGGATTCATGGACTTTAACGGCAGCAAAACTGGCGCCGAATCTGGACTGGTTCAGTGACTGTGGAGGGGTTAGCACCGGTGCCACATGGAACACAATCGATTGTAATGAAAAACGGTGCGGGATTCGCCGGGACCGTGATTGACATTCGGGACGCTGCAGCCGCATATACACATTACAATCCCCACACACACTCATCACAGCCAACAAGGTGGCACTGGTTGCACTGTAGGGAGCCTGTCCCACTGATGGGTCAGCTGGGGCGAGAGGGTATCTGGGGGAGTGTCCTGGGGGACACCCATATGACCTGTGGTCTCAGTGGGCAGTCAACGGCCTGCGTAGCTGCATGGCAGGCCAAAGCAATGGTGCTCCAGATCCATCCACCCCAACTCCACAGCCCACCTCCTGGCCACCCCCTGCTACTCCCCCTGGCCCTGGCAGAAGCCCCCGAAACCCCGGCCAGCAGCACAACTGTCAGAAAACTATGGCCATGTTGGACACGTTCAGTACACCCTCTCTCTCCCTCAGCAGCCACGACGGCGGTTTCATGATTTTTAAAAGCACAAGTAAACCTCGCCGTCGTGAATTCGGAGACTGAGAATACCAGGTTGGGCACGCAAATTTAAATGCAAACGTGCGGTTTGGAACGCATTGACTCCTCTGTTGAGGTGATGGAGAATTGCGATTTGACCTGAAATCGGAGTGTGCAGGGTCAGTGGATTGGCCACGATAAATTGCCCCTTAATTGGGAAAAATAATAATTGGCCACTCTAAATTTAAAAAAAAGAAAAAGAAGATTTATTATATTACAATGGGATACTCTACGTTTGCTAGAAGACAGGACAATCATATTTTGTGAACCTGAAAATGTTAAATGTTCACATTGCTCTGGGCAGCTTTCAAACTGTAAATCAGTTTACAATATAGGCGCATTCTCTACTTTGAATAGATTATAATTGAAGAATAACATGCAGGCAGTGGCCCATGCACTATCTGCCTCGAAGGAAATCAAGAGAAGTCTACATATTACATGAATGAATTTCTACTACCCATCCCCCAAACGGAATATAGAATTGTTCACTACTACAACCTCTTATTTTTGTGACCTGCATGTTTTTCAATCCCTCTGCACAGTCAATTGCTCCAAGGAGCTAAAATGCTATTCAAGGCCACTGTCATTTAAGTCACAGTCACTGTCCAGCACATACTTTAAGCACTATATGTATATAACAATTCCAGCAAATCAGGGGTTCTATACATGAGGGAGGACTGCTTTCCACTGCAAATGGCTGCACACCTCTCTACAGCAAGTCAGTGTCCTGAACTATCTGGCACAGCTGCAAGGGACCACAGTCCAAAGACTTCCCACCATTTCCATCTCTCTGATGTTGCAAAGCGAGACAAAGAAACCTGACAGGGGTGATCTCTCTGAGGTCTTTAAAAGAATAAATGGATTCAGTGATCAGGTGAGAGAAACAATTTCCTCTAATCGGAGCCATTTTAAAATTACAGTTAAGCCATTCAGTAACAAAATCACATGGTATCTTTTCAACCAAGGGGAAACTCCTATCACCACAAAAAGCTGCTGAGTCTCGCTCAACCGGAAATTTCAAAACCGCAACCCAGAGATTTGGCCAGGTAAATATGGATAAAAAGGCAAACAAATAGTGTTGAGTTAGAGATCAGCCCTGATCTAATAGGGTCACAGAAGGGCTGAATGGCCTACTCCTCTTATGTTCAAATGAGCTGCCTCTGGATATACTGAAGATTCATGCTTTTTAAAAAATAATTTTAAGTGCCCAATTCATTTTTTTTCCAATAAAAGGGCAATTTAGCGTGGCCAATTCACCTAACCTGCACAGCTTTGGGTTGTGGGGGTGAGACCCACGCAGGCAAGGGGAAAACATGTAAACTCCACATGGACAGTGACCTGGGGTCGGGATCGAAACCGGGTCCTCAGCGGCGTGAGGCAGTAGTGCTAACCACTGTGCCGCTGCTGAAGATTTATGCTGGCCCACGTTTTGCATTCCACGTACATCACAAGAATTCCCTGCATTACCATCCTCAGTGACTGACTTACGGTCATGGGCTGGATTCTCCGATTTAAAGAGTAAGTGCTGACGCTAGTGTGGGAACAGTGGCGTTTTACGCCCAAAAACACGGCGCAAAAGCTGCACCGATCCTCCATCTGGTTGGGGGGGGGGGGGCTGGCAGGCACACAGCGTAAAGCCCCCGGCTTTACCTGCACATATGACCACAGAATTGCCGGGTCCGTGGCCGCGCAGGTGTACAGCGGCGTTCTGCAGCGGCCGCGCCGTGCTACATGGTGGCAGCCGTGCGTGGATCTGGCCTGCCAAAAACTGTCCCCCTTTGACCATGCTCACAACCCCGGGACCACCCCACCCCCCCCCCCCCACCAGCACCCCCAGCCCCCGCCAAAGCCCCCTCTGCCCACGGAACGCCCCCCCCCCCCCTCAGTTCCCCCCAAAAATAGGATAAATGTTCCACGCCATCGGGACTTGGCCCATCGGGGGCGGAGCATCAGGGAGGGCCTGAGGTAATGTCCTGAGGCCATCCCGACAATGTGCGTCATACTTTTTTGTTTTGTGAAGGGGAGGTCGTGTCTCACTAACTTGATAGAGTTTTTCGAGGAGGTCACTAAGATGATTGATGCAGGTAGGGCAGTGGATGTTGTCTATATGGACTTCAGTAAGGCCTTTGACAAGGTCCCTCATGGTAGACTGGTACAAAAGGTGAAGTCACACGGGATCAGGGGTGAGCTGGCAAGGTGGATACAGAACTGGCTAGGTCATAGAAGGCAGAGAGTAGCAATGGAAGGATGCTTTTCTAATTGGAGGGCTGTGACCAGTGGTGTTCCAAAGGGATCAGTGCTGGGACCTTTGCTCTTTGTAGTATATATAAATGATTTGGAGGAAAATGTAACTGGTCTGATTAGTAAGTTTGCAGACGACACAAAGTTTGGTGGAATTGCAGATAGCGATGAGGACTGTCAGAGGATACAACAGGATTTAGATTGTTTGGAGACTTGGGCGGAGAGATGGCAGATGGAGTTTAATCCGGACAAATGTGAGGTAATGCATTTTGGAAGGTCTAATGCAGGTAGGGAATATACAGTGAATGGTAGAACCCTCAAGAGTATTGAAAGTCAAAGAGATCTAGGAGTACAGGTCCACAGGTCACTGAAAGGGGCAACACAGGTGGAGAAGGTAGTCAAGAAGGCATACGGCATGCTTGCCTTCATTGGCCGGGGCATTGAGTATAAGAATTGGCAAGTCATGTTGCAGCTGTATAGACCCTTAGTTAGGCCACACTTGGAGTATAGTGTTCAATTCTGGTCGCCACACTACCAGAAGGATGTGGAGGCTTTAGAGAGGGTGCAGAAGAGATTTACCAGAATGTTGCCTGGTATGGAGGGCATTAGCTATGAGGAGCAGTTGAATAAACTCGGTTTGTTCTCACTGGAACGAAGGAGGTTGAGGGGCGACCTGATAGAGGTCTACAAAATTATGAGGGGCATAGACAGAGTGGATAGTCAGAGGCTTTTCCCCGGGGTAGAGGGGTCAATTACTAGGGGGCATAGGTTTAAGGTGAGAGGGGCAAGGTTTAGAGTAGATGTACGAGGCAAGTTTTTTACACAAAGGATAGTGGGTGCCTGGAACTCACTACCGGAGGAGGTGGTGGAAGCAGCGACGATAGTGACATTTAAGGGGCATCTTGACAAATACATGAATAGGATGGGAATAGAGGGATAGGGACCCAGGAAGTGTGGAAGATTGTAGTTTAGTCGGGCAGCATGGTCGGCACGTTCCTGTGCTGTACATTTCTTTGTTCTTTGTACTCGTTTTGGAGATGCGGAGCATCACAAAAGCGGCGCCGCCCCCAATTTCAGCGCAAACGGGGATTCTCTGGCCGATCGCCGAGCACGATCTCAGCGTTGGAGACCGGAGAATCCCGCTCCATAGCTAGTGTTAGCCTAAATTGACAGTTACACCAAACACTTGGCAAGAATCACACTCTGTTAATTCACTATACAGAAGTATTAATTGAAGAAAATAAAACTCCTGTCCAACTGCCATACTCAATTATATCTAAGGTTAAAATTCCACTAAACTCTACACTCTCTGCCATTCACACTCCATTGGCCTTCCTCAACTCAATATTCATCAAGCTGCTTGGGGAACCCTGGTATGAATGAGCTGAACTGAGATCAACGGACAATTATTATTCCAGAGCTTTAGGATCCACCAGATTTTTATTTTTTTTAAATTTAGTGTATCCAATTAATTTTTTCCAATTAAGGGGCAATTTAGCGTGGCCAATCCACCTACCCAGCACATCTTTGGGTTGTGGGGGCGGACCCACACAAACACGGGGAGAATGTGCAAACTCCACACGGACAGTGACCCAGAACCGGGATCGAACCTGGGACCTCGGCGTCGTGAGCCAACTGTGCTAACCACTTGCGCCACCATGCTGCCCTTTAGATTGTAAGATCTAATGAGATCTCGTGAGGCATCGCGACCTGGATCCCACCCATTGTGGGTGGGATCCAGATTTGCATATTCAAGTGTGCAGTCAGGCTTACTTGAATATGTTCGCACCGGATTTACTCAAGGCGTCGGAATGTACGCCCGTGCCTCGGAGACCCTGAACAAGCACCATTTAGTGCTGGTCTTCATCAACGTGGACCAGGTGTGCCGGCACTCGGGGGGGAGGGGTCTCTCAGGCTATCAGGAGGGGCCCCTGTGTGGTCAGGCTCTGGACAGGTGGTACCCTGGCACCCTGATGCTACCCTGGTGCAGTGGGGCATGATGTCACTGCCAGGGTGCCCAGATGGCACTGCTGGGCTGACAGTGCCAAGGTGCCCGGGTGGCATTTTTACACAACGCGGATAGGGCCCAGAGGTGCCCTGCCCTTCTGAGGTGGGGTGCAGGGGACCTCGAGGACCTCCTCATTGGGGGGTTCAGAGATTTATAAATAGGCGTCATCCAAATTTGCATGTTCAAGTGTGCAGTCAGGCTTACTTGAATATGTTCGCGCCAAAGTTACCCAAGGTGTGGGATCTAATGCCCCCGCCTCTGAAACTCTAAGCAAGCAGCATTTAGCACTGGTCTCCACCAAAGTGGACCAGGTGCACCGGCACTTAGGGTGGTCTACTAGGCGATCGGGAGCCTCCGGATCGGCAGGCTCTGGGCCGGGTGACACCCTGGCACCCCTGATGCCATCCAGGCACTGTGGCAATACCAGCATGGCATCCTGGTGGCACTGCCAGGTTGGCAGGGGCACTGAGGCTGGCAGTGCCAAGATGCCCCGGTAGAATTTTGCCCACGCCAGGGATCAGTCCTGGGGGTGCCCTGCCCTTATGACGTGGGGAGTGGAGGGCTCAAAGACCTCCTCATTGGTAAGTTGGGTGGTTGGGATGGTCCGGAGGCCGTGGTGGGTTCAAGATCAGGATGCCATTTAAAAATGGCCCACCCATCTTTCCCTGCACTGGAGAGCGGGCTCATTCCTGTTAAATCACACCCTAAGTATTTTCACACCACGTGTTAACTTAACTGCTCTTGCCCTTCCCTGCTACCTCCTCCAGTTAGTTTATCTTCACCTCTAGCTTTATTCTCATACTGTTCTTAACTGAGCTTAGCCAAAGCAGAAATTGGGACTGAAAAATTGACCAGAGCTCCCGTTCTAGGGATGGGGGGGTCCTACTCTGGAGAGATGCATATGTGCATGTCAAGGCAGGATCAGCAGTAATGCTCCACAGAAAGTAGTCGAGGCCAAAACATTGTGGGTGGGATTCTCTGGTGCGGCGCACTCCCGCCAGCAGTGGGATTCTCTGTCGCGCCAGCCGGCCAATGGGGTTTCCCATTGTGGGCAGCCCCACGCCGTTAGGAAATCGCCGGGCGTGGGTGCGCTTCCTGCACAATGGAGAATCCAGCCCCATATATTTTCAAGAAGTTGTTCAATTATGGGAACAAAGGATTTGGGGGGGGGGGGGGGGGAAGGCTGGAATAGGTTGAATGATCAGTCAAGACCAGAATGAATTTTGGAGCAGGCTCGAGGGGCCAAATGGCCTCCTCCTGCTGCTATTATCTATGATTCTATGTTTCTGTAATAGCTCAGTTTCTAAGCTCATCTGGCAAGGCTAACATACAGAGGAGGAACCATTCTCCCAACATGAATTAGTAACTCCAGAACAGCAGGTCAGGTATTCAGGAGAATCAATTTGAAGGAATTAGAAAAAGCAAATGGCAAGCCAGAAGGCTACTCACCACTGTGGTCCACGGTACCTGAGGAATCTTAGTGTAGGCCATGGTGATGTAGAAGATCAAAAAGAAGACCGTGAGAACCCAGTAAAAGACTGCCACAAACATTACCCAGCCAAAGGCAGGGACGGAGAAATATTCTGTACTCGCTATCAATATCCACACCAACAGCCCAAGTATCTGAAAAAAGAAGTTTTCAGTGAAAGAGTTTCACAAGATACCAACCCTTCGTTCACTTTCCATACTACCAACGTACAGATTCAATGGGAAATGAGCTGGGCTCAATTCACTGCTTTGAGGATGCTTAAAAAAAATATGGACACAAAAATGTTGCATTTTTATTAAACAAGCACACAGTAGTGACGCAAATCACCAAAACATATTGGTTGCAGCCATGTCACATTATTGCTACATTCCTTCTCAAATCATCAACATCTTTGGTCACCTTTTACATGAAAATATTCCATTGCAAGTGTCAACTCAGCCTTGTTGCTAGATAAAGAAGAACACTGAAAAGGACATCAGGGAAAATGCATAGTTTGTAAAGTTAACTGAAATATTAATGTACAAGCTCCTGAATGTTATTTATTAGTCAAACGAGAGTTACATAAAAGGAATAGAAAGAAAACATACTGCAAATACCGGAAACCAAACTAAAAATAGGGAATGCATGTCTTTTATGACTGATGATGAGTTAATACCACAAATGTTAATCTGACTTTTTTCATGAAAGGCCAACAGAAATATTGAGTTTCCAGCGATTTCCTTTTATTTTAGATTTCCAGCATTTGGAGTTTGTTTCTTTATATTAAAAAGAGAATAAGTGCATTTAATATTAAGTATAGCCACAGCCAACTGAGAAATGTTACAAATGACATATTATCATCGGTTAAAGCAGTCCCTTATGCAAATGTGTGCTCTCAAAATATTATTGTTACTGGTGACTAAAGCTGCACTCTCAGTGCAGTCTGGGTCTCAGGGGAGCAAGGGAACTGAGCCACTCTTTCCCCATTGAGATTTGTAATGTGCAGCTGGCCTTCATGTCAACCAATTGCCTTGTCGGTGGTCAGCAGCATGTTCCCTTATGGTTACACGGGAAACCTATGAGACATGTGTTCACTAACCCCTGTAAGACTGTCGGCAGCTGACAAGGTCCA
Source organism: Scyliorhinus torazame (assembly GCF_047496885.1). Classification (NCBI taxonomy): domain Eukaryota; kingdom Metazoa; phylum Chordata; class Chondrichthyes; order Carcharhiniformes; family Scyliorhinidae; genus Scyliorhinus; species Scyliorhinus torazame. Next base: position 115,344,390 of record NC_092712.1, on the reverse strand, counting down.
GTGAAAATCTACTATTCCTTGCCCTGTGCTGATCTATTAAAAAAAAATCTGGCAGGTTGATGTGGCCACCAGCTCTGAAAGATCTCCACAATGGGAGCCGATGGCTGAAGAACAGTGTAGAAGGATCTTTTCCACACCAAGAGGCCATATAAAGGCACCTCTATAAGAAGTTAAAGCTCTTGTCACTGTGAAGTGGAACACTCCTTCCTCCCCTTCCCTCACACCACACTCTCTTTAAAACATTCATCCATTTGTTCTAAAGTTCAAGGATCCCCCAATTGGTTGTTCTTTATGTGGCAGCGTAGGCAGCAAATTCCTATTTGAGATCATCAGTTAATCTGCAGATGGAATGGATTTAGGACAGCAAGGATATTTGCAGGGGTAAGTATTACTGAGACATTAAACATTTAAATAAACTGTACACGCAGGAATCATAAGTACAACTACTGGCCACTGGGTCATATTGCTGTGAGCCAAATATTAATGTTTGAATAGCTACTTGTCTTTGCCTGAGTTCTGATTTTAATATTTTAATTCAGTTTATCTTCCTTATACAGATATAGTACATACTCAGGAGCATTTTCTAAAACCTGACACCGAGCCACATAAAGAGATATTAGGTCAGATGATAAAATTCTTGGTCAAAAAAGTAGTTTTTTTTAATGTTAGCACAGTTGCTTCACAGCTCCAGGGTCCCAGGTTCGATTCCCGGCTGGGTCACTGTCTGTGCGGAGTCTGCACGTTCTCCCCGTGTCTGCGTGGGTTTCCTCCGGGTGCTCCTGTTTCCTCCCACAGTCCAAAGGTGTGCGGGTTAGGTGGATTGGCCATGATAAATTGCCCTCAGTGTCCAAAAAATGTTAAGTGGGGGTTACTGGGTTACGGGGATAGGGTAGATACGTGGGCTTCAGTAGGGTGCTGTTTGTAGGGGCCGGTGCAGACTCGATGGGCCGAATAGGCCTCCTTCTGCACTGTAAGTTCTATGATTCTAGTGTCTTACAGGAGAAAAGCAAGGTGGGGGGGGAGGAGAGAACTACTTTTTCTACAAGAATTTCACAAGCAAAAAATGCTCTAAATATGAACTGATAAACCTGTTGCATTCCTCCATGTGCTGTACTATTCTTCCTATATACATTGCTGGAGTTAAATGATTCCCCTCGCCACTGATAGGGTATTCCACTTACATTCTGAAGAGCACCACCCTGTGGCTGCAACTCTACATAACAATAATGTAAGAGCTCAAGAGCCTCACCCAGTGAAAATAATCTAGTATTACAATAATAGCATGAAATCTACCACCTTGCTTTAATTTCAGAATACTTCTCCCGAGTTTTGTGCACCAACTTTTCTCCTCTCCCCTTCAGGATCTGCGGGGAAGCTGACTCCCGATGTTTGATGGATGAGCTACTCAAACCATTCGATAAGCAGAGGTCCCTCAGCCTCCAAGAGAGTTACTTCAAAGTGAATAATTACAGAGGTAAACATGACGCCAAACGAGATACACCAAGGAAATGGTGCAAGAAGACATAGGTTTAATATTATGAAGTAGGACTTGAGGCCAGACATCAGAAAGTATCGCCTCATGCAGAGGTAACTAGTAGCTGAGATCTGCTAATTTGAGACAAATATTTCTTTAAAATTTCTAAATAAATCTTTTTTTATTAGTGTTACAAGTAGGCTTACATTAACACTGCAATGAGGTTCCTGTGGAAATCCCCTAGTCGCCACACTCCGGCGCCTGTTCGGGTACACAGAGGGAGAATTCAGAATGTCCAATTCACCTAACAAGGAGGTTTCGGGATGTGTGAGAGGAAACCGGAGCATCCAGAGGAAATCCATGCAGACACGGGAAGAACAGGCAGACTCCACACAGACAGTGACCCAAGCTGGGAATCAAACCCAGATCCCTGGCGCTGTGAAGCAACACTGCTAGCCACTGTGCTATTGTGCCGCCATTATGTATTTCTCCACTCAAGATTCAAGTTAGATAAGTGAGACCTGGGTTTCTGGGTTGATTTAATGGATAAATGAGGAACATTAAGGTGCAAGGTTTTACAGTAATACAGATGGATGTTGTCCTGTCTCTTTTGTTGTTTATTTCAAATACAATCTCTTCTACCAAATTACTGAACACTTTCTTTTGATGGTAATGTCTCATGGAGAAAAGCACAAAACAATAAGATTTATACTCTGTTGTTACAAGTAGCACAGCAGATATTAAATAATGGATAATGCCACTGAATGGAACAATGGGACCCATTCATATTTTTTGTTTCGTGACCAGCCAGTGATGATGTTATGGGCTCACAAACTATCTGTAGTGTGACCTCTGAACCAGGATGAAACTATCCTGCAGAGCCCAGCAAGCTGGAAAAACATAAGGGACATGGCCTAACGGCCACGTTGAGCCTGGCCCGGATCTGAGCGAGCTGATTATATTGTTCGAGAGGCCGAAATCGGGATATGTGCCGGGCGCCATCAGTTTCTGATCTAACTGGTTCATTCCAGTTGGTGAGATCCAGATCCCACCTTGAGGGGGAGGGAAACAATAATTACCAATTAAGGCCAATCTCCATATTGTTACCGGGATGGACCCCCTATCTATTTTTAAAAATAAATTTAAAGTTTTCCAATTAAGGGGCAATTTAGCGTGGCCAATTCACCTACCCAGCACATCTTTGGGTTGTGGGGATGAAACCTATGCAGACACGGGGAGAATGTACAAACTCCACACAGGCAGTGACCCAGGGCCGGGATCGAACCCAGGTCCTCAGCGCCGTAGACTAACCACTGCACCACCATGCTGCCCCTGAAAGACCCCATATCCAATGGCCTCCTATGACCTAACTGGGCCCCCAGCGAGTGGTCACGCAGACGCACTATAGCACACCTATTTAAAAACATGAAGCTAGCACAATGGCTGCTATGGGAGGAGGTGAGTAGCCATCTTCGAAACCGGGCAATCAGCCTGGGTGTCACAGGCAGGATCAGTGCCAGGGGGCCGCTGCCAACTCATCCATGCAGCCCGGTGGAGATTGTTGAGCTTCTTACGGCACTGGATGGTGGTCCTCCTGTTTACACTCCCCGAGCTGACGCCTGCTGCCCTTGCCTCCCATGCGGCACTAGCTGACCTTCCAAATCCCTCAGGGGAACAGGGTGCCCCCTCTGGATCCACCGCATCCAACTGTCTGGTCAAGTCAGCATCTTCGAATCATGGAGCTGCACGGTGGCATGGCTGCGTGCTGTCTGGGGTTTGCTTAGAGGGATCAGTTTAAGAGCTGCCTCCCCTTGTTAGCGAGGAAGCTGCCGGGCGCAGTCCAGGCGAATCAGCTTGCAGGACAGCCAGTTCCGACATGAAGCCCGTGGGGCATCATTACCGGCCCTAATTGGCAGTAGGTATCGGTCGCGGTCTCGCTGGGCCAGCCCTCGGAAGCACCCGGCAATTCTCGCTCGATACCGCGCTTAGTGCTTCTCCCGTTAGATGGCGCCCAAGGTAAAATTTCCCTTGCAGTATTACTAGCAGCAGAGCAACAAATGCATTGGAAAAAGTATTCCAAGTTCCGTCCAAAAATATTCTGCCCTCTTTTCTTTTTTGCTCCTAAACTCTCTTGCCCAGTGACCACGAGGACTTCAGATTAGTCCTGAAATTACTCAGGATGTGACTCCATGCCCATTTGAGATTGACCGGATTGATCTGATATTCATGGGTATGTGGTCACTGGCACCTCATTGGGGACATGATGTCCATGGAATCCTCTTACACTCCAACTTTACATCAAGCATGTGCAATGGCCTCAACCTCTTTACATTCCTGCTTCAAAAGAAAACAGCAAAAGTGTGCTCTTTAACCCCTTCTACCCTGCTTCTTGTCCATAAATATCATTCTGCCCCAGTGACAACCATGAGGATAAACCTGTGATTAGAGGTTAGAGAAGCCAATACAAATTATCACTCTACACTCACAAAAATCCTACTTCATACAATTTAAAAGAAAAAATTTTAGAGTACCCAATAATTAATACAATACAATTTACAGTGCAGAAGGAGGCCATTCGGCCCATCGAGTCTGCACCGGCTCTTGGAAAGAGCACCCTACCCAAGCCCACACCTCCACCCTATCCCCATAACCCAGTAACCCCACCCAACACTAAGGGCAATTTTGGACACTAAGGGCAATTTATCATGGCCAATCCACCTAACCTGCACATCTTTGGACTGTGGGAGGAAACCGGAGCACCCGGAGGAAACCCACGCACACACGGGGAGGACGTGCAGACTCCGCACAGACAGTGACCCAAGCCGGAATCGAACCTGGGACCCTGGAGCTGTGAAGCAATTGTGCTATCCACTATGCTACCGTGCTGCCCAATAATTTGTTTTCCAATTGAGGGGCAATTTAACGTGGCCAATCCACCTACCCTTCACATCTTTGGGTTGTGGGGGCGAAACCCACGCAAACACGGGGAGAATGTGCAAATCCACACGGACAGTGACCCGGGGCCGGGATTCGAACTCCAGTCCTCAGTGCTGTAGGCAGCGGTGTAAACCACTGCACTGTGTGCAACCCTTCTACTTCACACAATTAATTTTTTTTTAAATTTAGAGTGCCCAAATCATTTTTTTCCAATTAAGGGGCAATTTAACGTGGCCAATCCACCTATCCTGCACATCTTTGGGTTGTAGGGGCGAAACCCACGCAAACACAGGGAGGATGTGCAAACTCCACACGGACAGTGACCCAAAGCCGGGATCGAACCTGAGACCTCGGCGCCGTGAGGCAGCAGTGCTTACTTCACACAATTAATCCCTCCACATTACCCGTTAGAATATTCCAAAACAAATTCAGTAATTTGGCTCTTAAGATACTATTGCACAGCAAAGGGTGTACCCATTAACTAGGGGATTAGGGCATCCCCACTTTCTCGAGTCATACTCATAATAATATAGGGCGGGATTCTCCGACCACCACCGCGGTGGTCAGAGAATCCCCGGGGGGTGGCATGAATCCACCCCCCCCCCCCCCCACCCCCCGCGCCTGCCTAGCCCCCGGAAGTGCAGAGGATTCCGGGCGGCCCGACGCCGGAGTGGTTCACGCCCGTCTTGCCGCCGGTACGGGCCACCCGCCAATTGCGGGAGAATTCTGCCCATAATCTTTATTAGTGTTACAAGTAGGCTTACATTAACACTGCAATGAAGTTACTGTATAAATCCCCTAGTCGTCACACTCCGGCACCTGTTCGGATACACTGAGGGAGAATTCCGAATGTCTGATTCACTTAACAAGCATGTCTTTCCGAACTTGTGGGAGGAAACCAGAGCGTCCGGAGGAAACCTATGCAGACACGGGGAGAACATGCAGACTCCGCACAGACAGTGCTAACCATTGTGCTACCATGCCACCCTTTGTATGATCAAAAACTGGCCTCAAGTATCCCATGGGTTACTGTAATTACTAAGTTCAATTAAAAAACCTACGCACTTTCCCAAGTTGGCATGGTTGCTGATATGGACAGATGGAGCAATTTGCCTGTTTCAACTTTGAGCACATTAAAAAGGGCGGCATCCCCCCCCCCAAGGTCCTTTTACTCGGAACTAGCTTTTGAGAACCTATGAACGTGTCACATCACATCCAGATCCCAAACACAAAGCCAACCTCATTCTTCCTAATCCTTGGCACTGATTCTGAGTGATTCAAATGTGGACAGCTGTAATCAACAGCCATGCTCCTCATTTATGCTTCATCTCTTAATGCATGGAATTAAAAATCCACATTTTCATATTAATTCCATCATCTTGACCCACCATATCTTGGAATCTTCGCCAGATATTTATCCTCTCCCTCCAAACACTCAATTTTTCTGACTCTCGCACAAATTTCCTCACTAAGCTACATGCACCTCTTCCTTCTTCCTTAGGAAGGAGCAGCACTCCGAAAGCTAGTGTTTGAAACAAACCTGTTGGACTTTAACCTGGTGTTGTAAGACTTCTTACTGTGCCCACCCCAGTCCAACGGCGGCATCTCCACATCATTCTTCCCTAAAAATCTCCTCTAAACTTATCTATTTGACAAGGATTCCATCACTCCAACTAATCGTCCCTGAATTGGTAATTTTCCTGATGCTATTTCCGAAAAGTAGCTTCACACAAACAAGATAGAAAGAAAGAAGAAAGAAATGAAAGACCTTGGGCTGGATTCTCCCAAAAAGAGACTATGTCCCCACGCCGGCGTAAAAACGGTGGAGTTTTACTCCCGAAATTCCCAGAAAAAAGTTGAACGAATTCAATGCCCTGCAGGGGGCTAGCAGGGACCCAGAGTGAATCTCGCAGCTTTAGCTGAGGATACCGGTCCCCGCACTTCCGGTTCGGAGACCGCGCATGCACACGGCGGCGGCCTCCAGCCGCTGTGCAGTACTCCATGGCGGACTCGGACCGCAGAGCCACACCGATAAAAGAGACTCCCCGATCGGCCGGGTGCCGGAGCCTCAGTTACTTCCCGGCTGCCTATAAGGCCCCCCCCCCGGTAACCGATTCGCCCACCCCCAACCAGAGCGGCCGAGGACTGAGTCCGCAGCTGCCACGCCAGCATCCCGGCTGGCAATAGGTGGTTAGATCCACGCCCTCGGTAGCTCGGCCGGTCGGGAGCGGAGGATTGGTGGGCGGGCCTCTGGCAATGGCCCCCTCCGGTGGCGCGGCGTACTCCGTGGTCACACCAATGTCCGGGGCCCAGAGAATCGCCGAACCGGCGGCAGGCCCGATTACGGCGTGAAAGTGGATTCTCCACCCCCGCGCCGGCCGCGATTACGGCGCGAGACTGCGGAGAATTCAGCCCCTTTCGTCTATATATTGTTTTTCATGCTTCTGCCCTGTTTAAGCCAAAACATTTGTCAGATTTTGCTGACAAATTAATGGAGTATGAATGACACACTTCCCTGTGATTAACCTCCCTGTGATTTTCATGACCATGTTGCATTCATGATTTAGTTGCCCGTTAAACTGCCAGAGAATGTTAATTCTATCTGTAACATCCTGACAGATGGATAACCACCAGGTAGATTATCAAAGGAAGGTTTATTAAAGTTGAAAGTTATATACAGAGAGCAAGATAAAAGCGACAAGCGACCATGTTCCAAGACTCCAAGCTCCTAACTAACTGGGAAACCCACACTCTGCCCGAGAGTTCTTGCACTCCGGCCCCATTGGCCGATTGGGTAACATGATATTCCAGGAACCCGTCTCACATGTACCACATTCTTCCCCCTTTATGTTCCTGATTACAATCTTCAAATCTTGGTATTGGGTAACAGTCCAATCTGGCTGCTTGATTCACAGTTTGTAGTCTCTGCATATCCTAATGGTCCCATCTACCTTCACCACTGGCACGACTGGAGCTGCCCACGCTGAAAACTGTACAGGTTTGATGATACCTAATTCTTCGAGTCATTTGAGTTCAGACTCAACCTTCTCATTTAAGGCATAGCAGACGGATCAAGCTCCGAAAAACTTGGGCTTAGCCTTCGGATCCAGGTAAATCTTTGCTATAAGACCCTTTGTCTTGCCTACCTCCTCTTGGATAACCTGATATTTTCAAAGACGTCATGAAGGCTTCCTTTGTTAATTTGGAACATTTCTAGCCAATTTATTTAAATTGGCTCATCCCATTCCATCAGACTTCATCCCCCACTACTTTTTGGGGTTGTTGAGTTGCCTGGTTCTGGTAGTTTACGTGCATTGCGGGCATTCCTAGGATTCTTAAAGCTTCCCTCGTATGCATGGCCAGGCTAGCTGTCATGCTTCTCAACTTCAGGGGCTGGACCCCCGCCTTGCAGGTCACGATATGTCTGTTCACCTACAACTGTAGCAGAGGTCTCCATGTCCACCTCCATTCTAAGTGGCTGACCATTTCCTATCAACACAATTGTAATTAGGGGCATCTTGCCAACTTTGATGTTTAAACTGTACACTTCAGATTTGTTCTCAGGGTTATTCTCAACTCTGTGTACTGGAGTCTGAATTTATTTTTTGTTGGTCCCCTGTGGGCTCTGTCTCGATTTTCCTCCTAAATTGCCCCCTCCTATTGCAAGCATAACATGTAGCTTCCCTACCTTTACATCTCTCCTGGGGGTGATTTTCCCCACACCGGTAGCATTCTTCATAGTTTCAGGTCTGTGGACCATATTCCCTATATGTCTGCACTCTCTTTTGATCTGAGCCTCTTTCCTCATTGGCTTCAACACCACCATTTCTGGCACCACCACTGCCAGTGGCTTCCTGCCAAACCTCGTGGACCTCGCCTGCTTTCATGCTCTGCAACTCCATCGCCCTCCTTTCGCCGCTTTCCATCGCCTTGACAACCTCTTTTGCCTTTATAAAGTAATCTCTGCCTCTGCTCCAACTCTTTTTTGTATGGCCATGTCGTTAACGCCACAGACCAGCCTATCTATCAACACGTCGTTGAGTGCAGACCCAAATTCGCAGTGTTCAGCCATTTGTTTTAGGCACACCACCAACACGACGATTGTCTCCCCGGTCATCAAAATTAATTTGTAATGCTACATTTTTGTTGAGGGCTTCAGGTGGTAATGTCCCTTGACGAACTCCACCAGCTCCTCGAATGTTTTGGAGTTGGGGACATCTGGAGAAGTCAGATTCCTAGTCAGGTTGTAAATTGGAACCCCGCAGGCTGTTGCTAGGATTAACCGCTGCTTTTCCTTTCCCTCCCCCCCCCCCCCACAATTACATTGACCTTGAAAAGAGAGGCATTCGACATATAGCCCCTTTTGCTGCATATTAGGGTTGAATGGTTCTAGTTTGCCAAAAAGGGCCATTCTGTTACTCATAGACTGCTGAACAGAGTTGCTTTGAAGGACAGGCTTTCACACGAGGTCTGCTCCCCTGATTTCTGTAGCAGCAGGAAGGCACTCCGTTGATCCTCATCGCCAATGTACTATCCTGACAGATTGGCGATTGCCAGGTGGATTAACAAAGAGAGCTTTATTAAAGTAAGAAACTATGTGCAGACAGTGATATAAGCACTACCATGTTCCAAGACTCTAAGCTCCTAACTAATTGGGAAGCCTACATTCCGCCGGGGGCGGGGTTCATGCTCTCCAGCTCCATTGGCCGATCGGGTTACGTGAGATTCCAGGAACTCGCACCCTTAAAGGGGCATGGTACCACACTATTAATTAACAATATAAGTACCCTTTAAACAATGTCGATAACTGTTCATGACTGCTGTTCAGCTGTTCTTGCCCAGAACCTCACTGCCCAACTCTACATTCCACTACCTCTCTCGACTCCTGCACATTTGCTAAATTATCAGACTGCTTGTCTGAGATTTGGTACAGGATGAGCAAAGACTTTCTCCAATTAAATATTGGAGAGAGTGAAGCCACTGTTTCCATCTCCATTCAAACTCCATTCGCTAGCAAGTCCATCACTCTCTGGCAAGTCTTCTGAGAAGAAACCAGTCTGTTCTCAACATTGCTGTCATATATCTGATCTCATGATGAGTTTCTGACCTCGTATCTGTGGCATCATTAAGACCACCTGTTTCTCACCTCTCTAACATCACCCGACTATGCCCCGTCTCAGTTTATCTGTTGCTGAAAGCCTTAACTTGACCAGGCACAGAATTCTCCATCTGTTCATGGCAGTGGGATTCTCTGGTCCCTCTGCAGTGAGTGCGAGATTTGGCTGAGTGCCAATACCTTTCACTGTACCTCGGTACACGGGACAATAAACCCAAATCCAAATTCTGCATCCACTCTAGCAGCAGTGCAGGTGTGGAATCGCAATGGAGAATCCCGGCCCAAGTTTTTTTCGCATGTTACCCCCTGCGCTCATGACCTAGTTCGGGACCCGGTCAAGCAATGTGTTAACTTTATCATTCTCACCCTTGTTTTCAAATCCCCCCCTGGCCCCTCCCTATCCCTATCACTTCCCCCAGGCCCACAACCTTCTGAGATATCTGTACTCATGTAATTCCAGGTCCTTGAACATTGCCAAGTTTAATTGCTCCGTCTTTGGTGGTCGCACCTTCAGCATCCTTAGCCCTAAGCTTTGGAATTCGCTCCCTACACTTCTCTACCTTTCCACCTCACTTTCTTCCTTTAACATTACTTCTTCGACCAAGCTTTTGATCTTCTGACCAAATATCCCCTTACGTGACTCGGTGTCATGTTTTGTTTTGGAATACTTCTGTAAAGGGCCATGGGATGTTCCATTCTACTAAAGGTGCATAGAAATAGAATTTATTGTTGTTTCAATATTCAATTGTAAGTTTTATCTGGTTGGGGAATATTTTATAGAATCACAGAATAATAGTGCAGAAGAGGCCCTTCAGCCTATCGAGTCTGTACCAATGCATGAAAGACATCTGACCTGCCCACCTAATCCCATTTGCCAGCACTTGGCCCATAAATCAGCCTTGAATATTATGACGTGCTAAGTGCTCATCCAGGTACTTTTTAGGGGATGTGAGCCAACCTGCCTCTACCACCCTCCCAGGCAGTGCGTTCCAGACCTTCACCACCCTCTGGGTAAAAAGGTTTTTCCTCAAATCCTCCCTAAACTTCCTGCTCCTCACCTTGAACTTGTGTCCCGTCGTGATTTATCCTTCAACTAAGGGGAACAGCTGCTCCCTATCCACGCCCCTCATAATCTTGTACACCTCAATCAAGTCGCCCCTCAATCTTCTCTGCTCCAGCGGAAACAATCCCAGCCAGCCAACCTCTCTTCAAAACTTAAATGGTCCATCCCAGGCAACATCATGGTGAATTGCCTCTGCACCCCCTCCAGTGCAATCACATCCTTCCTATAATGCGGCAACCAGAATTGCACACAGGACTCCAGCTGTGGCCTCACCAAAGTTCGATACAGCTCCATCATGACCTCCCTGCTTTTGTAATCTATGCCTCAATTGATAAAGGCAAGTGTCCCTTATGCCTTTTTTGCCACCCTATTAACCTGCCCTTCTGCCTTCAGAGATCTATGGAGCTTAAAAATGTCAAATGTTTTTTTTAAACTTCTCCTTTTTTTCCCTCTCTCTTAAATCCAATCTTTCTTTCCCTTCTCAGTCTCTTCCTGATTTGACATCAAATTCACTCCCTTTAATACAGCCTCTTTCTCAGTCTTCCTCTATTTAGTTCCCAATCCTTGAATCTCATAAGGTGATACACCCTCCCATTGTTCATCAGCTTGCAGTTGTAACAATTTTGCGTGCAAAAGTTTTAAAACCTAAATGTGGGTGAACAAGTCTATCTAATAGGGCACACCAAAATCTGGTTATTGTTGTTTCCCAATAGCGAGTAAAATGCTGGCGCACCAACTTCGTAGGAGGGAGGCGGCCAGGGAAATTGGGGAAGTTAGGGATAAGGAAGGTAACACGGTCTTGGACCCAGAGGGGGTGAACAAAGTCTTTGGGGTGTTTTATGGTAAACTGTACGAGTCAGAACCCCCGGCGGGAGGGGAAGGGATGAAGCAATTCATGGACCAATTGAGGTTTCCAAAGGTGGAAGAGGATCTGGTGGAGGGACTGGGGGCCCCGATAGAGTTGGAGGAGATTGTTAAGGGCCTAGGGATTATGCAGTCGGGCAAGGCCCTGGGGCTGGACGGCTATCCTGTAGAATTCTACAAGAAATTTTCGGAACTGTTGAGTCCACTCCTGCTAAGGACCTTTAACGAGGCTAAAGAAAGAGGGACCCTACCCCCAACAATGTCACAGGCTTCGATTTCACTCATTCTCAAACGGGAGAAAGATCCGCTATAATGTGGGTCCTACAGATCGATATCGCTCTTGAACGTAGATGCCAAATTGCTGGCCAAGATTTTGGCCGCTAGAATTGAGGACTGTGTCCCAGGGGTGTTAGGGGAGGATCAGGCAGGCTTCGTTAAGGGCAGGCAACTGAACTCAAATGTACGGAGGCTCCTAAACATTGTTATGATGCCCTCAGAAGGAGGGGAGGCAGAAGTAGTGGCTGCGATGGATGCAGAGAAAGCCTTTGACTGGGTGGAATGGGAGTACCTGTGGGAAACGTTAAGAAGGTTTGGATTCGGTGAGGTATTTATAGGGTGGGTCAAACTACTTTATCAGGCCCCCGTAGCAAGTGTATGCACGAACAGGGTGAGGTCGGAATACTTTAGGCTTCACCGAGGAAGCAGGAGTGCCGCCTCTCCCTGTTACTATTCGCCCTTCCAATAAAGCCATTGGCCATAGCGCTGCGGGCTTCAAAGAACTGGCAGGGGTTGATTCGGTTGGGGAGGAGCATCAGGTCTCACTCTATGCGGATGATCTGCTCCTGTATATTTCGGACCCACTAGAGGGGATGGGGGAGATCATGCAGATTTTGAGGGACTTCGGCAATTTTTCGGGGTACAAATTAAACGAGAAGAAAAGCGAGATGTTCGTGATCCAAGCTAAACGACAGGATAAGAGACTGGGAGAGCTTCCGCTTAAGATGATGGAGAAGAGTTTTCGGTACCTAGGTATACAGGTGGCTCGGAACTGGGATGCCCTCCACAAGCTTAACTTATCCCAGCTGGTCGAGCAGATGGAGGGGGACTTTAAAAGGTGGTACATGCTCCCGCTTTCTCTAGCGGGGAGGGTGCAGACCGTTAAGATGATGGTCCTCCCCAGATTTCTGTTTGTCTTCCAGTGCCTTCCCATCTTCATCCCAAAGTCCTTCTTTAAGTGGGTGAACAAGATCATTTCGGGATTTGTATGGGCAAATAAGACCCCGCGAGTAAAGAGATTGTATCTCGAGCGCAGTCGGGGGAGGGGGGGGGGGGGATGCTGGCGCTGCTAATATAGCAATGATTAGGAAATGCGCATTGGGGGAGGGGTCGATGTGGGAGCGGTTAGAGGCGGCCTCATGCAAAGGCACCAGCTTGGGGGCACTCGTAACGGCACCTCTGTCGTTCTCGCCGGCGCGCTACTCCTCAAGTCCGATGGTGGCGGCGGCATTAAGGATCTGGGGTGAGTGGTGAAGACACAAGGAGGTGGAGGGAATCTCAGTTTGGACCCCGATATGCAACAATCACAGATTTGTCCCGGGTAAGATAGACGGAGGGTTTCAAAGCTGGCATAGGGCAGGTATTAAAAGGATGGGGGACCTGTTCATAGACAGGACTTTTCCCAGTTTGAAAGTGCTGGAGGGGAAATTTAATTTGTCCCCTGGAAATGCCTTCAGATACCTTCAGGTACGCGCCTTTCTTAAAAAAACAGGTGGTGACATTTCCATTGCTACCCTCACGTAGGATACAAGATAGGGTGGTCTGCGGCAACTGGGTAGGGGAGGGGAAGGTGTCGGACATCTACGAAGACCTACAGGAGGCGGAGGAAGCCCCGGTGGTGGAACTTAAGGGCAAGTGGGAGGAGGAGCAAGGCGGGGAGCTGGATGCGGACCTATTGGTGGATGCCCTAAACAGGGTTAATTCCTCTTCATCATGTGCCAGGCTTAGCTTAATCCAGTTTAAGGTGGTCCACCGGGCACACATGACGGCAGCGAGAATGAGCAAGTTCTTTGGGGTTGAGGATAGATGTGCGAGGTGTGCGGGAAGCCCAGCGAACCATGTCCATATGTTCCGGGCATGTCCGGCTCTTAAAGGATTCTGGCAGGGATTCGCTAAGACAATGTCCAAGATCCTAAACACGCGGATGATGCCGAGTCCAGAGATAGCGATCTTTGGTATGTCAGATGATCCGGGAGTTCAGGAAGTGAAAGAGGCCGAGGTCTTGGCCTTTGCCTCCCTGGTAGCCCGGAGACGGATCCTTTTAATGTGGAGAGACTCGAAACCCCCGAGTGTAGAGACTTGGATTGGTGACATGGCTGGGTTTCTCAGTCTCGATAAAATAAAGTTTGTCTTGAGAGGGTCCATGACGGGGTTCGCTTGGAGGTGACAGCCGTTCCTCAACTTTCTAGGAGAGCACTAAAATGTCAGCAGCAGCAGAAATCCGGGGTGGGGGGGGGGGATGTTGCATATTCTTGTTCTTTTTTCTTTATATAATGTTATCGTTCACCTTGTTTTGTTAAATGTTGTTAATGGTTATGCAAAAATTATGTTTTGATAAAAATCTGAATAAAAATAATTTTTTTTAAATTAAAAAAATTGTTGTTTCCCATTGCTCATGTGAATGGATCAGGGCTAATTCTAGTTTCACTCTGGATTTGCCAACCCCATTCTGGGGAAAGTCAGTATGTCGGAACGCCAGAATCTTAAACCTGATTACACCAAAATTCTGGTTTGTAAAGGACAGCATATACTTTAAAAAAATACAAAAAAGTGAACAGAGATTCAGCAACAAACACAAGGGCAGGAGCAACAGTTGGTGAGATAAAGGTTGCCATGGTGAAAGGTTAATGCGATGTTTATTATTTAGGGACATACTCAACATGAATTAGAGAACTGCCTGCAGGAGCAACTTCTCCATTCAACATTTGCAATCAATCACTCCTTTTTAAGCATTTCTAATGTAGTTAAAATTAAAATATTGTCAAATTGACAGGACTGGGAAAAAGCTGTGGAAACATTGTCTGGACTAACTAAGTAATTCAAATACATTTTACAGATCACTAACCCTGAAGAATCACTTTTACAATAACATACAGCATAAAGGACATTGTGTTCAAAAGGGCTGTTTGCAAACTCGGAGGCTTAACGACAGTCACCAGCCTGATTGTAAAACACTTTGGTCAGTTGCCCACTGGTAGTCTTGGGTAATCAATAAATGTTTCATAGAATCATCATAGAATTTGCAGTGCAGAAGGAGGCCGTTCGGCCCATCGAGTCTGCACTGGCCCTTGGAAAGAGCACCCTACTTAAGCCCACGCCTCCACCCTATCCCCACAACCCAGTAACCCCACCTAAACCTTTGGACACAAAGGGGCAATTTAGCGTAGCCAATCCACCTGACTTGCACATCTTTGGACTGTGATTCTGTGCAGGTTTACCGCTCTTTAAATAAATTGGAAGTAACACGAGACCTATGAATAATCAAGCCTCATTATGGGCCTTCATTTTGTGCAAGTTTGAAATTTGTAGGATTCCCAGACACCAAAGTCAGTGAAAATTACTCTATAATTAATCAAAATAATTTTACTTCTGCTTGTTTGAAGCAGAAAACAAGTTCCCTCAAAATTAGTTCCTTCATGCAAGGGAACTGATCCCGGGAGCAGCCTGTCAATTACTTGTCAAGATCAGTATATAAATCATCAGTGCATTCTCCAATTGTACCGATAGAGTGCAGTGCCTCTGTGAACTGATAGCAAGCATGGTGATGATCAGCTCTAATGCACATTGAGGTAATTTTATTATAATTAACAAGTCAGCTTGGCTCAGTGTATGAGTCCGCAGGTTGTGGGTTCAAGCCCCAATAAACGTGATCACACCAGATGCCGTTCACAGTCCCATTTTCCAAGATTAAAGAGATGAAATTACTTATTGTAGCAACAACTGCAAACCACTGGCACTGTAGCACAGTGGTTAGCACTGTTGCATCACAGCACCAGGGTCCCAGGTTCGATTCCGGCTTGAGTCACTATCTGTATGGAGTCTGCACGTTCTCCCGTGTCTGCGTGGGTTTCCTCCGGGCGCTCCGGTTTCCTCCCACAAGTCCCGAAAGACGTGCTGTTAGGTGAATTGGACATTCTGAATTCTCCCTCAGTGTACCTGAACAGGCGCCGGAATGTGGCGACTAGGGGCTTTTCAGAGTAACTTCATTGCAGTGTAAATGTAAGCCGACTTCTAACACTAATAAAGATTATTAAAAAACGTGTGTGCCAGCACACAAAGTGAGTTTTCAATCTCCTCATCAGAAAGGCACTGGTTCAAAGCTCACTCCAGTGACCTGAGCCTAGAATCTAGATATAAATAATGGGAACTCGAATCATCAGCATCCAGTGACAGCAGAATTGGAAGAGTCACTTTGACCTCTCTTAATCATGCACTGCAAGATTGATGACAAGTATAACTTCTCAGTTTTATCCAATAGGTCATCAGTGCAATGTTACCAACTTCTCTTGAGGTCTTGGTTTGATAAACTATTTTTCTTTATTTGTTAAACACCACAATGTAATGACAGAAATTTCTCATGGCTCTGCTTGAGCACCTGTTCATTGGTACTCACTCCTTCTATTTGGCAAGAATACTGTTAATACTTCATATGTGTGAATGGAAGCAACACCAATCTTTTTCTTCATGTTCTTTCACAGGATGTGTGTGTCGCTGACTAGGCCAGAATTTGTATTGCCCATCCCTAATGGTTGTTAAGGAGGTGGTGGTGACCTGCCTTCTTGAACCGCTGTAGCCAATCTGGTGTAGCTACACCCACAGTGTTGTTAGGGAGGGCGTTCCAGGATTTTGACGCAGGGACAATGCAGGAAAGCTGACATATTTCCAAGTCAGGATGGTTAGTGGTTTAGAAAGAATGTTGCAGGTGGTGGTTTTCCCATATGTCTACTGCCTTTGTCTCTCGAAGTGGTAAAGGTGGTGAGCTGGAAGTTGCTATCAAAGAAGCCTTGGTGAATTGCTGCAATGTATATGGCAACGCAATGCTGCCACTGTGCATCAGTAGTGGAGGCAATGAATGCTGGAGGTGGTCGATGGGGTGCCAATCAAGAAAGCTGCTTTGTCCTGGATTGTGTTGGGCTTCTTGAGTGTCAGTGCAGCTGCACTCATCCATACAAGAGGACGGGTTTTCATCCAGGCATGAGGGGGGGGGGTCATCACACCCATGAATTATGCCTTATAGATAGTAGCCAGGCCATGGGGAGTCAGAAAGTTAGTTACTAACAGCATAATTTCCAGCTTCTGACCTGCTCTTATAGCCACAGTATTTACATGGCTTCCAGTTAAGTTTTTGGTCAATGGTAGCTACCCAGGATGGTGACAGAAGGGATTTCAGCAATGGTAATGTCACTGAATGTGAAGGTGTGATGGTTGGATTCTCCCTTGTTGGAGATATTCGTTGCCTGGCTCTTGTGTGGTATGACTGTTACTTGCCACTTGAGGCATCACAAAGCGCCCTGCAATTTCCATGGCCAACTTCAATGTATTGTGGTTCACAGCCCCTCAGAGAAGTTGTGAATCAAAGTCTGGATTCAGAAATCTTATGAAAGGATTTGCACAGTAACGTCATTCCAGTGTTAATGGAAGCCTACTTGTGACACTAAGAGTATTATTGTTATTATTATTATTATTATTATTAACAACGCCATGCTCTCCATTCCACCCATGCCCCTTTCATGCCCACTCATCCAGTATGCACTATGGACAGAACCAATGAGTCTGAGAATAACAAATAGCAAGTCTTGAAATTCCCATGATAAAGAACATCCATTTAGAAATTTGCTTTGAGTTAAATTGCTGCTCTCACATTTAATTGTTTAATTGGACAAGATTAAAAGTTGTGAAGAAGTGGAATAAAATTAGTACTATTGGAACTATGAATGGCAGTGTCTGACACTTTTATAAGGTTGCAAGAACAGTTTTTTCAAAGCAGATTTCTGAATAGATGTTTTCTTTTCATGAGCATTTCAAGACTTTGCCATTTATATTACATGGCTCATTGGTACTGTACATATTGGGTCGGTGAGCATGGAGAATGTAAGGGGTCATGGAAAACGCATGGGGATGTAAGGGTGTGTGCAGTACATGTGGGCAGCATCGGGACTGGGTGGAGATGAGGAGGTGTGCACGGTGAGGGTTGGTCTAACAGCCTTTCCAGAGAACTGAAGTGGGCCTTCGACCGGCCTGCCCCGGCACTCGCCCAACGTCACGGCGTCATCCAAACTGTTTCCGGACTCAACGAATTCCAGTGCATAACACCCGGCTCCCCAGATCAAAAATAGTGCACGCAGAGGACATTTACATGGCAATGGGTCTGCCAAGTTGGGAAATTTCACGACACGAGATAGTGTCTTGGAGGGAACATCAAATGAGGCTTACTTGGGTAGAGCTCAGGAATAAAAAAGGGACAGCTACATTGCTAGGTGTTTATTATAGACCCCCAGATAGTCAGCGGGAAATTGAGGAGCAAATATGTGTACAATACGCGAAGGGGTGTAAAAATAATAAGAGGGTAATTATATTAGGTGATTTCAACTTTCCCAAAATTAATTGGGATAGCCATCATGTTAAGGGCTTAGATCGAGTAGAGTTCTTGAAATGTATACAGGGAAAAGTTATAAATGCCTCAATAAAATATTTTCTAAAAAGAAATGTACACAGGGGAACCTTTTAGATCAATATGTAGAGGATCCAACAAGGGATGGTGCAGTGCTGGACCAAATCTGGGGAATGAAGCCGGACAGGTGGTTGATGTGTTGTGGGGGGGGGGGGGGGGGAGCATTTTTGTGACAGTGACCACAACATGGTTCAATTTCAATTTGTCATGGACAAAAATATAGACAAATTGCAAAAAAACGTTTTGGATTGGGGGAGAGCAGATTTTAACAAAATATGGCAGAATCTGCTCAAGGTAGACTGGAAAGAGTTACTTGTGGGGGAGCCTACAGAAGAGCAGTGGGCGGCATTCAATGATGAAATGGGGTGGGTACAGGCCCAATGTATTCCCTCTAGAGTAATAGGAAGGTGTAACAAACCCAGAGAACCATGGATGACCAGAGACATTCAGGATACGATAAGAAGGAAAAGAGAGGCTTTTAACAAGTATAAGGGGAGGAAGTCTGCAGAGGCATTAGTGGAGTACAGAAAGTGCAGGATGGAGCTTAAGAAATCAATTAGGAGAGCAAAGAGGGCATGTGAGAAAGCTCTGACTGCTAGGGAAAATCACAAGATATTCTCTAAGTATATCAATGGGAAGAGCATAACCAGGGAAAGGGTAGGGCCCATTCAGGACCAAGGAGGAAATCTGTGGGTGTAGCCAGAGCACATTGGTAGGGTGTTGAACAAATATTTCACATCTGTTCATCCAAGAGAATGAGGAGGTAGTTCTGAAACTCGGGGAGAGAGATTGTGAGATTCTGGAGAAAATTGTCATAGGGAATGACAAGGTATTGGAGGTATTGTCGGGCTTAAAAGTGGACAAATCTCCAGGTCCAGATGAATTGTGTCCTGGTCTGCTGTGGGAGGTGAGGGAGGAGATTGCCAGAGCTCCGATCCAAATTTTTAATTCCTCACTGGCCACGGGAGAGGTGCCAAAGGACTGGAGAACAGCTAAAGTGGTCCCACTATTTAAGAAAGGTTGCAGAGACAAGCCAAGGAACTACAGACCAGTGAATCTCACGTCAGTGGTAGGAAACCTATTGGAGAAGGTTCTGAAGGAGAGAATCTATCTCCACTTGGAGAGGCAAGATTTGATCCGGAATAGTCAGCATGGCTTTGTCAGAAGGAGGTCATGCCTAACAAATTTGATTGAATTTTTGGAGCATGTAACCAAGTATGTAGATGAGGGTAGCGCAGTTGATGTAGTTAACATGGATTTTAGCAAAGCCTTTGACAAGGTCCCACATGGGAGACTTATTAAGAAGGCAAATGCACATGGGATACATGATGATTTGATAAGATGGATTCATAATTGGCTTAGCGGTAAGAGACAGAGGGTGATGATAGACAGCTGCTTTAATGTCTGGAAACTAGTGACCAGTGGTGTACCACAGGGATCTGTGCAGGGTCCCCTACTGTTTGTTAGTTACATAAAGGACACAGAGGGCAGCACGGTGGCGCAATGGGTTAGCACTGCTGCTTCACGGCGCTGAGGTCCCAGGTTTGATCCTGGTTCTGGGTCACTGTCCGTGTGGAGTTTACACATTCTCCCCGTGTTTGCGTGGGTTTCGCCCGCACAACCCAAAGATGTGCAGGGTAGGTGGATTGAACACGCTAAATTGCCGCTTAATTGGAAAAAAATGAATTGGGTACTCTAAATTTAAAAAAAATATATATATATATAAAGAACATAGATGACTATGTAGGCGGTAGGATCAGTAAGTTTGCGTACAACACAAAGATTGGCCAGATGGTTAACAATGAGGTGAAGTGTCTTGGGTTACAGAAAGGTAGAGACGGGATGGTCAAATGGGTGGATAAGTGGCAGATGGAATTTTTTTTTCGAAAATATTTTACTGAGGCATTTATAATTTTAACAATTTTAAACATCAAATTTCAACAAAAACAAAAACACAATAATATAACCAACAAACTCCCTGGACACAAACCCCAGCCAACATAGCTTACACAAACAGTGCCACTTTCCCTAACCATCCCTCCATTGGTTCTCCTATCCTTACTCGTCTCTCTCTCATGCCTCCCCTTTGCCCCCACAAGGCAAATTTTATTTTTTTCGAGTCTTAGAAACCCCACCATGTCGCTAACCCACATCCCCGACTTGGGGGACTCCGAGTCCCTCCACCCTAGTAAGATCCGTCTCTGGGCCACCAGGGAGGCAAAGGCCAAGACATCGGCCTCACTCACCCCCTGGGCTCCCGGGTCTTCCGACACACCAAAGAGCACCACCTTTGGACTCGGAACCACCCTAACTTAGAAGACCTCTGACATGACGTCAGCAAACCCCTGCGCCTCGGACACACAAAAACATATGGACATGGTTCGCACGACCCCCCCCCCCCGCATAGCGTCCCACCTAGCCTCCACCTCCTCAAAGAACCTACTCATCTGGGCCACAGTCACGTGTGCCCTATGGACCACCTTAAACTGTATCAGGCTGAGCCTGGCGCACAACGAGGATGCATTAACTCTCCTCAGGGCCTCCTTCCATAACCCGGCCTCCAACTCCCCATCCAGCTCTTCTTCCCACCTTCTCTTCACCTCCCCTATCGGGGCTCCCACCCACACCATCAGCTCCTTATAGATCTCTGAGATCTTCCCCTCTCCTACTCCTGTTCTCGACACCACTTTAACCTGTAGCCCCTGGGGCGGCAAGTACGGGAAGATCGAAACCTGCCTTCACCCAAAATCCTTCACCTGCAAATACCGGAAACCATTCCCCCTAGCAACTCAAACACCTCCTCCTGGCTCAGGAAACCCTCATCAATAAAGAGATCCCCAAATCTCTCAAACTCTGCCCGCAGCTGCCTCCGAAACCCCCCATTCAGCCTCCCTAGACAGAAGCTGTGGTTATCACATATTGGCACCCATACCCCTCTAACCCGATGTGCTGCCTCTACTGTCCCCACACCCTTAGGGCTGCCATTGCTACCGGGCTTATGGAGTACCGAGACAGCGAGAACAGCAGAGGTGCCATTAACAATGCCCCCAAACCTGTGTCGTTACATGAGACCGCCTCTACCCGCTCCGAAACTGACCCCTCCCCCACTACCCACTTCCTGACCATTGCAATGTTCGCCGCCTAGTATAGTTAATAAAATTCGCTCCAGCAGCACCTTTTTCACCCGCAGGGTTTTACCCACCCAAACAAATCCCGAGCATTCACTTTTTTGAAGAACGCCTTAGGAGTAAAAATTGGGAAACTCTGGAAAACAAATGAAAACCTCGGAAGGACTGTCATTTTAACTGTCTGTATCTGCCCCGCCAATGACAACGGAAGCAAATCCCACCTCTGAAAGTCCCCCCCTCATCTGTTCTACCAGCCGCCCCAAATTCAGCTTGTGCAGCTGCTCCCACACTCGCACCACCTGGAAACTCAAATACTGAAAGCACCCTCCCACCACCTTGAACGGCATCTCACCCAGTCTCTTCTCCTGCCCCCTCGCCTGGATCGCAACGACTTCACTCTTACCCTATTCAATTTGAATCCCGAAACCCGGCCGAATTCCTCTAATATCCCCTTAATCCCTCCAATTCCCCCCAGCGGGTCCAATATGTGCAGCAGCAGATCGTCCGCGTAGAGAGAGACCCTGTGTTCCACTCCCCCTCCCCCATACTATCTCCTGCCAGATCCTCAACACCCTCACTGCCAGTGCCAATGGCTCTATAGCCAAGGCAAACAACAGTGGGGAAAGTGGACAACCCTGCCTCGTCCCCAGGTACAACCTGAAGTAGTCCGATCTCACCCGATTCATCCGCACATTCGCCACCGGTGCCTGGTATAGCAACCAAATCCAATCCACAAATCCCTGCCCAAACGCAAACCACCCCAGGACCTCCCAGAAGTATTCCCACTCCACCCGATCAAAGACCTTCTCTGCGCCCATGGCCACCAACACCTCAACCTGGCACCCCTCTGGAGCCATCATGATTACATTCAGCAACCTCCCAACGTTGGTCGGTAAGTGCCGCCCCTTAACGAACCCCGTCTGGTCCTCACCAATTACCCCTGGGACACAATCCTTGATCCTTGTGGCCAGGATCTTCGCCAACAATTTAACAGGGAGATCGGCCAATACGACACACAATTTTCTGGATCCTTATCCCGTTTTAAAATTAGGGATATTGACGCCTGTGACAACTTCAGTGGGAGCACTCCCAACTCCTTTGCTTCATTGAAGGCCCTTACCAATTGTCGTCCCAACACCCCTTAGAACCTCTGAGAAAATTCCACCGGGTAGCCAGAGGGTGGTGAATCTGTGGAACTCTTTGCCGCAGAAGGCTGTGGAGGCCAATTCACTGAGTGTCTTTAAGACCGAGATAGATACGTTCATGATTAATAAGGGGATCAGGGTTATGGGGAGAAGGCAGGAGAATGGGGATGAGAAAATATCAGCCATGATTGAATGGTGGAGCAGACTCGATGGGCCGAGTGGCCTAATTCTGCTCCTATGTCTTATGGTCTTATGGTACCCGTCCGGGCCCGGGGCCTTTACCCGCTTGCATCGCCTCCAACTCCTCTACAACTTCTACAAGCCCAATTGGGGTTCCCAAGCCCTCCACCAGCTCCTCATCAACCTTCGGGAACTCCAATCCTCCCAGAAACCTCCTCATCCTCTCCTCCCCGGCTGGGGGTTCCGACTTACACAACTTACTATAAAACTCCCGAAAAACCCCATTCACCCCTGCCGGGTCCAATACCGTGTTCCCTCCTGTGTCCTTCACTTTCCCAATTCCTCTTGCTTCCTGGTGCACTAACATCCTGCTCGCTTTCTCCCCATACTCATATATCACCCCTTTCACCCTTCGCAACTGTCCTACCGCCTTACCCGTGGTTAACAACCCAAATTCCATTTGCAGCCTCTGGTGTTCCTTTAACAGCCCTTCCTCCTGCGTCTCTGCATATCTCCACCTGCAGGATTTCCTCCACTAGCCTTTCTATCTCCACCCACTCCGCCTTTTCCCTGTGTGCCTGAAACAAAATGAACTCCCCCCTGACCACTGTTTTCAGTGTCTCCCAAATCGTACCTGCTGAAACCTCCCCGTGTCATTAATCTCAACATGTCCCCGGATGGCCTTCCTCACCCACTCACACACCTATTTCTCTGCTAACAGTCCCACGTCCAGCCTCCATTGCGCGCGCAGGCAGCCTCCCCCAGCTCACTCGTAAATCCACCCAGTGTGTGTCCGACACCACTATTGCCAAATCCCCATCCCTGCCAACAATGTCATATCCACCACGAAACAATCTATTCGGGAGTACACCTTGTGCACATGGGAGTAAAACGAAAATGATTTTGCCCTCGGCCTCCCAAATTTCCACGGATCCACCCACCCCCACCATGTGCTCCATGAACCCCTGAAGCTCCTTAGCTGTAGCCGACACCCTCCTGACCTCGAGCTCGACCTGTCCAGTCTTGGATCCAGGATTAAAGTCCCCCCCATAATCAGCCGATGAGAAATCCAGATCAGGAATCTTCCCCGGCACCCGCCTCATAAATTCCACATCGTCCCAGTTCAGGGCATAGATGTTGACTAACACCACTGGCATTCCCTCCAATTTCCTGCTTACCATAACAGGAAACCATAACACAAATCTCCCCCCAGGGTCCGCCACTATATTTCCCGCCTCAAACACCACCCGCTTATTGATCAAAATCGCCACCTCCCTTGTTTTAGAATCCAGCCCAGAATGAAACATTTGCTCAACCCTTCCCTTCCTCTGCCTAATTTAGTCCCCCAAATTCAGGTGCGTCTCTTGTAGCATGGCCACATCCGCCTTCAATCACTTTACGTGTGTGAACACACGGGCCCTCTTGACTGGCCCATTTAATCCTCGCATGTTCCACGTGACCAGCCCCGCCAATCAACCATAGCCCCTCTTGGACCAGCCTCCGGCCCGTGTCTGCACCTCCCAGGCCCGCCCTCGGGCGCCCACCGTCATCGATCCTCCTCCCCATACATTTTAAAAGCCCTACCCCTGTCAGCAGCACTCCCCCTTCCCACCGCCCTGGGACTCCAGCAACAGCCCCTGCCCCCATCTCCCCACTGACCTTCCACTCATCCCCATTGCGCTTCCATGAGCTAGCATGCCCAGCTAGCCTGGCAGCCCCCACCCATGGCGCCTAGCATCCTATCCCCCCCTGCTGATTCCCCTCCCCCACGCTCAAACATTAGTCCACACAAACCAAAAACAACCCTTCCCCAAACCCAAACAAAGAGACCAACCCCCATCCCTTAACAAAGGACATTAAAAAAACCTGAAGCCGAAATAGAAAGAAATGGCCCCAAACATAAGTTAACAGCAGCATCGTAAACAACATCTCCACAAAAGTTCAAAGTCCACCTTATCCTGCCAGTCCATTGTCTCGGACAAATTCTACCACCTCCTCCGCCGATCGAAAGTACAATTCCCAGCCTTCATCGTCTCCTTCACTCCCCTCCGGCAGGCCAACGATCCTTATATTCTGCCTGCGTGACCGGTTCTCTAGGTCCTCGACCTGCTCCTGAAGCCTCTTCTGCTGATCGCGCATCAACCACATCTCCACTGCCATCGAGGCAGCCTGCTTCTCGTGTTCCTCTACTATCTACTCCAACTTCTGGATCGCCTGACCCTGGGCCGCCAGCTTCTTTTCCACGCGGTCGACCACGGCCTTGATCGAATCCACCGCCCGGGCCAGGTCCTCCAGACTCTCCTTCCATTGCTGGGTGAACTTCTCGTTCAGGAAGCTCACTAGCTGGTCAGTCGACCACTGACCGCTTCTGGCCCTCAGCTCCACACACCAGAGGGTATATATTTTCCCCTCACTCTCCTGCACCTATATTCCGCCTCACATCCACCTGTTAGTCGGGGAAAAGGTCCGAAAAAACCGCCATGAGCGAAGCTACCAAATGTGCGACCACTCACCCCATGGTCCCCACCAGAAGGCGTGTCAGGTGGAATTTAACCCTGAAAAGTGTGAGGTGATATATTTTGGAAGGAATAAATTAACAAGGAAGTGGCAAGTGGGATTACGTGGCAGGTCAGGGCCTTTCATTTGTCGGTGCAGACTTGATGGGCCGAAGGGCCTTTTCTACACAGTAGTATTCTGTGATTCTGTGAGATTAGCGAAAATCTGGCCCCTATAATTAGTTTTTTAAAATAAATTTAAAGTGCTCAATTATTTTTTCCAATTAGGGGGCAATTTAGCATGGCCAATCCACCTACCCTGCACATCTTTGGGTTGTGGGGGTGAGACCCACGTGGACACGGGGGGGCCCCTGTAATTAGTTGTTTATGAAATTCTTTTTTGAAAAAATATTTTTATTGAAAACTTTTTCATTTGAGAATAACATAATAAAATATACAGCAGATGCTTCAAGTTTCAATATACAAAAAACACAATCAACAAATAAGAACACATCCAATCCTAAGCCCCCAACAATAAAAACTAAAAAAACCCTGAACAGCTGACAGTAATTAACTATTTAAAAAAGAAACAAATGGCTGCCATCTTAGGTAGAACCCCTCTACCGACCCCTAATGGTCTATTTCTCCAAAGAGAGAAACTCCATGAGATTACCCAACCAGGCCAAGGCACTGGGCGGAGTAGGGGATCTCCACCCAAGCAGAACTCGCCTCCGGGCTATATTTTTAAAATAATTTAAAGTGCCCAATTTGTCTTCCAAAAAAGGGTAATTTAGCGTGGCCAATTCACCTACACTGCACATCTTTGGGTTGTGGTGTGAGACCCATGCAGACATGGGGAGAATGTGCAAACTCCACACAGACAATGACCCAGAGCTGGGACCGAACCCGGGTCCTCGATGCTGTGAGGCAGTAGTGCTAACTATTGAGCCACCGTGCTGCTCCCTCGCCTCCGGGCTATTACCCAGGCAAAGGCGATGACATCCACCTTCACCCCTGTCTGCAGCAACGTCGAATCCGATACCCCGAAAATGGCCACCGACAGACAAGTCTCCAGCTCAACATTAAGAATTTATTTATTTTTATCTTTTTTAAATGTTTTTTTAATATAAATTTAGAGTACCCAATTCATTTTTACCAATTAAGGGGCAATTTAACGTGGCCAATCCACCTAGCTTGTATATCTTTGGGTTGTGGGGGTGAAACCCATGCAAACACGAGAATCTGCAAACTCCACACGGACAGTGACCCAGAGCTGGGATTGAACCTGGGACCTTGGTGCCGTGATGCAACAGTGCTAACCACTACGCCAACATGCTGTCCTAACATTAAGAATTTCTGACATGGTGTTGATGGAGACCCAAAAACTCAAACAACTTGGGACACAACCAGAACATATGAGTATGGTTCGCTTTTCCCAAGAACACCGCTCACACCTTTGTCCAACCCTGGGAAAAAAACACTAATTTTGCTGTGGTCAGATGAGCCCTGTGCACCATCTTGAACTGGATCAAACCAAGCTGGGCACAGGAGGATGTAAATTTCACCCTGCAAAGAGCCTCATTCCACACCACCTTGTTAAATGCCACCTATTTCCTCGCCAGTTCTGCACCAACGTCTTGATATATCCTGAGGGCAAATGAAATTCTTTTGCTATATAACATGCTGGGATGGATTCTTCTGCTGTGCCCTCCGCAAGATCGACACGGGCAGGACGTGGACAATGGAAAAGTCCATTGACCTCGGGCGGGATTCTCTGGTCCCCAGGCAGGCGCGGACGGAGAATCCCGCCCGTTGTCTCATTGTCTTGCAACAAGTAAGTGGCACTCCCAATTAATGTCAGAAATGAGACAATTAATGATACATTTTTATTTAACTGAAACTTCCGTCAGGCACAAGTGGCAGAGATAGTACATAAACGGTCAGAGTTTGGCTTCATAACAATAATCATTCGATTGGAATCCTGCTCATCTTTCCTATTAATTTGGGTTAATGATTAAATAGACAGGAAAGGGTACACAGCTGTGATGGAAAAATATTGCTTAGCAACTGGACATTATGAGCCCGCTTGAGCTTAATAGTCCAGTTCAGCATTCGTTTCAGGTCCAAGCAACTATTAAGATTGCTAAAGAGCAGGAATTTTAGCTCACTGTGCACTCAATCCTTCTTCATTATTAGATCCCCATGCCATTTGCTGGGAACTGTTTGTATTGTCTCCATGCTCTACACGTTAGTGCTGACAATAAACATTTACAAAATCCAACATTTTCAACAGGATGAAAATGTACATGAAGAATTTATAGGAGCCGTCAGGTAGTTCAGTGAATTTATCACTGAATAGCTAACTCATACCAACCACCCTGGCACAATGTCAGATTCTCAGTATGTGCAGAGTTAACTGATCTGAGTAAGGACTCCATAATTTTCCTCACCTCCCCTGTGTTAGGGAGCAGAGAAATCAATAAGGCTCAACGGAAATGTGCAAGGTAGTCAAACAGCATGTCACAATTAGTGCTGGTGCTCACGTACGAATAATGGGTAGCTGGGTGAAGTACTGGATGGAACACCATTTATCACCATGAGATCTTCCTTAACGGACTCTGAGATGGTCATTAGTTTTGTCAAGCTATGATCAGGCAGGAATATGAGAGTGAGGTGTTCATTCCTATTGAGCTCTCGCGCTCAGTACTTTAATGAACAAACTGGTGCAGAAGGGGAAAACCTGAAGCATCATTCCCTGGTTTGCAGGAGCTCGGAATGAGTAGCAAAAGAAAGTTTAGGCTTAAACCCATTCATCTCCAAAATACTGCTCTTTTCGGCATACTGAAATTTTAAAATGCCTGAACCAAGGATGTTGTCTCTCTTTTTACAACTGCTTGCCCAGCGAGTAACCAAACCATAGAAAAATCAGCTCAAGTTAGACCTCAGCCAGGGTGATAGTATGAGATTGGCCCCAGGAGCCCTGCAGTAGGGGTGGGGTTCTGGCTAAAATTGGCACTGTTAAAATTGGCACTGTTAACTATTATTCTTGAGGTTGACTTGAGCAGGAAAGTGGGCATCAGATACACACAGTCACAATAGCCTACCCACACTTCAGCCAAGAGCATCATGTGAACAATGGTTACTTCACTCTCCAGAGGGATGCTCCATCACTGAAGGCTGTGCTTGACTTTGGTCCCTCAGGAACAAAGGGGTATGGGGAGGAGGTGGGAAAATGGAGTTAAAGCACAAGATCAGCCATAATTGTATTGAATGGCGGAACAAGCTTGACAGGCCATAAGGTCTACTCATGCTCCTATTTCTGTTCTTCTTGTGTTTAGGACATAGTGATGATAGTCCACGTTACCCCAGCAGGGATTTCATGCCTTCGGAAGAAAAGGAAATGGAACACAAAGAAATTATAATCGAGTCCTGGAAGAATTAATATTTTCATTTATCATTAATTTTATTTGCAAAATTAGACTGTAGAGTAAGCGCTAATGATAGACTATTAATTACAGCAAATAATATCAACTGTAAAACAGCTTTATAAATAATGGGTTGCAGGAATTTCAAAACAACTTAGATCAAACGAGAAATGTAATCCACTGGGCAACTAGAAAATGTAAGCATCGAGTGAGGACAGGAGCAGGTTCAGTGTTGCCTTGCATGGCCCAATTACCTATTGACACTCATTGTCCAGACTGGGTGACCGAATGAGTTACCAAACAAATGCCAGCTTTAAAAAAAAAATACCCTTGTGTAATTTAGTCCCTTCAGATGATGAGAGGACAGAAGACATAAAACAATATGACTAGTTTTCAATTTGTATCAACTGTAAAACTGCCCAAGTGTCCAATTTTTAGATAAATGTAAGTTGATTTTGATTGCAATCCAGTAGATGGGCCATAGCAGTAGCAGCAGAATTGTATACAATCACAATCTGTACCCAAAATGGCCCAGCATATCCCCACTCCATCATTACCATCAAGCTGAGGGATCAACCCTAGTTCAATAAAGAGTACAGGAGGGCACGTCAAGAGCAGTACCAGGCATACCTAAAAATGAGTTGCCTTCCTGATAAAAACTAAAGCACAGGGCTACTTGCATGCCGAACAGCAAAAGCAGCATGTAATAGACATAGCTAAGCAATCCCACAACCAATGGATCAGATCTAAGCTCTGCAGTCCTGCCACATCCAGCTGTGAACGGTGGTGGACAACTAAACTAACAGAAGGAGCAGGCCCCACAAATATCTCCATCCCTAATGATTGGGGAGCCCAGTACATCAGTGTAGATGCCAAGCCGCATTCAAACAGCCTCGTCGCACCCTATTCGGTGACACGGCAAGGCTGATAAATCTTGCGAGAGGCCTCCCACGAGATAGGCGACGTTCACAACACTTCGCGAGATCTAACATGATCTTGCGAGACATTGCGATCTGGATCTCTTCCTCACTGACAGGATCCAGATTACATAATTAAGTGAGCCATCAAGCTCATTTAAACATATCAGTGCCCCATTCTCCCAAGGCTCTGGAATGACATGAGAGTCCAAGCCATAGCGCCGTTTAGCACTGGTCCACGCAAACGTACTGAACTGAAAAGATGAGATGAGAGTGACTGCCCTTGGTGTCGAGGCGCATTTTACTCAGTGTAGCATCAAGGAGCCCAAGCAAAATTGGAGTCAATGGGAATCAGGGGAAACATTCGCCACT
Source organism: Scyliorhinus torazame (assembly GCF_047496885.1). Lineage (NCBI taxonomy): Eukaryota > Metazoa > Chordata > Chondrichthyes > Carcharhiniformes > Scyliorhinidae > Scyliorhinus > Scyliorhinus torazame. The sequence goes on along the minus strand of NC_092712.1, from coordinate 115,314,547 downwards.
GTTTGGAGCCATACCTGGCACAGAGGAAGATGGATGATGGTAGATGGAGGTCAATAATCTCAGTCCAAGCACATCACTGCAGGCGTTCCTCAGGGTAGTTTCCTAGGCTGAACCATCTTCACCTGCTCCATCAATGACATTCATAAGGGCAGATGTGGGGATGTTTGTTGATGATTGCACAATGTTCAGCACCATTTGCAACTCCTCAGATACAGAGGCAGTCCTTGCCAATATGGTGGACAACATTCGGGTTTGGGCTGATAACTGGCAAGTAACATTCGGGCCACACAAGTGCCAGGCAATGACCACCTCCCCTTGAATTTCACCTTCTGACTGCCCAAAGCCATCTACAAGGCACAAGTCAGGAGTGTGATGGAATAGTCTCCACTTGCTTGGATGAATGCAGCTCCAACAATGTTCAAGAAGTTCAACACCATCCAGGATAAAGCAGCTCACTTGACTTGTACTTCATCCACCACCTTTAACATATCCATTCACTCCACCACCGACGCACAGTGGCAGCAATGTGTAACATGTACAAGATGCACTGCAGCAACTCACCAAGGCCCCTTTGGCCGCAGCTTCCAAACCCACATCCACTACCACCTAGAAAGACAAAGGCAGCAGATGAATGGGAACCCCATCACCTTCACATTCCCCTACAGGCCACTCATTGTCCTGATTTGAAACGGTATCACCGTTCCTTCACTGTTGCTCGGTCAAAATCCTGGAACTCCCTTTCTCACTGCACTGTGGGTGAACGTGTGCCACAGGGACTACAGCGATTCAAGGAGGCAGCTCACCACCACCTTTTCAAGAGCAATTAGGAATGGCCAATAAATGTTGCCCTGCCAGCGATGCCCTCATCCCATAAAATAATTCTTAAAAAATCACTTCTCCAAGGTCTCTGCACAACTTCTGCTAAAGTTATGGGCTGGGATTCTCCAAAATCCCGACTACGTGTTGACGCCGGCGTAAACACCAGAGTGTTTCACGCCGGAGTCAACGGGCCTCTTGGCCCAGCGATTCAGTGGGCCAGAGGGGGCCAGCACGGCGCTGGAGTGCAGAATGCTGCTCCGGCGCCGATACGTGGCCCTGCACTGCTGGCATGGGTCCGTGCAAGCGCGCGGCGGCCATTTCCGCCCTGGCCCTTTCCGCACTGGCACCGCGCAACATGGCGTACACAGCGGGCACGCGCGGAAGGAGATAAGTTCCCTCCAGATCGCGCCCGCCCTCCGATCAGTAGCCCCCTGATCGCGGGCCTGGCCGTCGTGCAGGCCCCCCCGAAGTCTGATCCCCCCACGACCCCCCACAAGGACAGCCACCGCGGGCGCAGGTCCAGGCTCGCACCAGGTGGTTCCAGGTTGGAACTGTCATAATATCCACACATGTATATAAAGAAATGCAGACAGGCAGTGATTGACACATAGGATGACCAGTAAGCACACAGCACAGTGCAGCCAATCACCAGACAGGACACTACCACTATAAAGCCAGAGGACACTAGGTTTCCCGTTCTCTCTGGACCCAGCCACTGAGACAGTCAGAGTCCACGAGCTAGCAAGTGCAAACACCATGCGGTAGCTAGTAAGTCTGGTCAGGCTACTACAAGGTCTCCAGTCAGTTCAGTATAGTGTCGACCCACAGTTGAATATGTATATTAGTTCTATCGTTCAATAAAACCATGTTGGATCTTCTATAGTGTTGGAGGTCTGTTTCTCGCATCACTGCATCAAGTGCAGTCCACACCGAACCAACCTGCCTAACACATCAGGAACCACACCGGCGGAACTCGGCGGGTCGACCGCAGAGAATCGGCGCGGGGACCCTGCGCGCGTCGACCGCATGCGCACAACTGGCACCCGGAGAATCACGTCCCGGCGTTGGAGTGGCGTGGCGGGAATCTCCGGCATCACCGGCAAGTCTCCGACCCGGTGCAGGCTTGGAGAATCCCGGCCATAACCTTTATGTCTCTCATCTGCAGACTATTAAATCAGAACATGTTTTGTTAATTTTGTTTCCCACCAGTTAAAATGACAAGCTTCAATACCAGCAACCGACTTATGTACATAGATCATTGAGCTGACAAAAACCATGAAAACAGAAAGAAAATATTCGTAGTTTACAATATCACACTAGACAGTGTACAGGGAGGTGTGACGACAGGGGAATAAGACAATGGCCAAGGCTCCTTTTTGATAATGTACTATCCTGGATTATCAGCTTTGACCCACATACATATTTGTAATCACCCTGAACCTTTGGCAGACTCTTCATGCATAAATCTGTATTTCTTTCCATATAATTTTCTATTTAGCTTGGATGCATTTCCATTTGTGTGGTATTACGCCTTGCCTTCCTCAACATTGTTTTGGCAAGCAACATAGTAAATGTTGAACATAGTCCACTTTCAGACATGTTTGGATCTTTCTTGATCCTACTTTTCCCAATGCAACTAACAGATCTCCTGCACTGGTTCCTCCTCCCTTCTACGGTTACGTCAGCTTTACCTGAGGGTGACATACTTGGTGACAGCCTGATCCTGCCCTGGAGTATAATGCATAGGTGAGGGGTCTGCTGCCCAACTGCAACACAATTCTGTAACCATGACAACACATTCTGAAAGCTTGACCAACATCAAACTGAGGGATGCCCAAGAATTTCTCCAATTTAACTACCGCTTGCAAACCCATGACCTTCTACCAGCTAGAAGGACAAGCGCTGCAGATGCATGGGAACATCACAACCTGCAGGCTCCCCTCTAAGCAACACACCATCCTAACTTGAAACTATATCGCTGTTCCCTCAATGTTGGTGGGGCATCATCGTGGAACTCCCTTCCTAACAGCACTGAGGGTGCACCATATAGACGGCAGTGGTTCAAGGTCGTTTGGGCAGCACGGTAGCACAAGTGGATAGCACTGTGGTTTCACAGCGCCAGGGTCCCAGGTTCGATTCCCCGCTAGGTCACTGTCTGTGCGGAGTCTGCACGTTCTCCCCGTGTCTGCGTGGGTTTCCTCCGGGTGCTCCGGTTTCCTCCCACAGTCCAAAGACGTGCAGGTTAGGTGGACTGGCCATGATAAATTGCCCTTAGTATCCAAAAAAGGTTGGGAGGGGTTATTGGGTTACGGGGATAGGGTGGAAGTGAGGGCTTAAGTGGATCGGTGCAGACTCGATGGGCCGAATGGCCTCCTTCTGTACTGTATATTCTATGTCGCTCACCACCACATTCTCAAGTGTAATTAGGGATGGACAATAAATACTGACCTAGCTAGTATGCCCACATCTTCTGAAAGAATTTTTTTAATGGGCAATATTGCGACAAGATATTCCAATTCCCAGTACTGAAAGACCTCAGGATGGAGGTTTCCTTTCCAGAGTTACAAAAGTATTAAAATGCTACTAAATTTGATACTGGCAAGTTGTAAAAATTAAATCTTACTAGAGGCCAAAATAACAGAATACTTCAAGATAGGAGGAGAGAAATGTCAGAAAATTGAAACAAATCATATAACTACTTCAAACATTCAAAAGCCAAGCTACAGTCTGACCAGATAAAGTGCAGTGTGATCACAAATCTTTCTGCTTTGTGTTCCAATGTCTTGGTAATTTGAGTTCAATGGATCTTTGGCTTTATTGTTTGCTACTTGTTTGGACAGATCGAGCCTCACAGAGATCAGCTTTATCCTTACTTGGTGCAGCCCAAGTAAGCAAATGCTCTCAGCAGGGACTGAAATTGGTCTATGGAGTTCAGGTGCTCGTGACCTGTATTACCTGAGCTGTCAGTGGAAGATTTTGTTTGTTTCAATACCGATATAAGAATCTTGTCATATGAATAGACTAAGAACTTGGCACTGAGTAAATAAGGTCATTATACATTCCCTGACACTGAGTTTCTTTTTTTAAAAACATTTTTATTCTCCTCCTTTCTCACATTTTCTCCCACATTTACACCCATCAACAATAAACAATAATCAGCAAGATATGTCAGTCCCCATAATAACAACGATCCCATCTGCCCACCAACCCCCAAACCTCAACCCGCATGTTTACATAAACAAATGACAAAAACGAATCAGGGATTACCCGTAGTCACCCTTAATCTACACAGCTCCCCATCCCCCCACCCCCTCGCCCACCCCCCCCCAACCCACGCCATCCAGCCTCTGAAAGAGTACCGTACATGATACCCCAGAGTTGTACCCCCCCCCCCCCCCCCCAAGTCTCCAGCTCCTCCCATCCACTGCCTCTTGTAAAACTCCTCCTCCCAACCTCGGTTCCTTCCCCCCAACTTTCCACCCCGGCTAGACCACTCGGACCCTGTTCTGCCAGGCTCCGATGGCCGCAGCCCCTCCCCCCACCTCACTCCCGTTCACTGGCTGGCTAAAACCGGCCAGCGTGGAGGCCCCCGCCCGGGTCCCTTTCCCACTTGCCCGGCCCTAGGAAAGCCCAAAGATCCCCTTTTAGCACACAAACCCCGCATATCCACCTACACCCCAAAGAGCCCTCATTTCGAGTGAAAGTCCCGTCCCTTCCCTTGTCCAAATGTATACAACATAGGCTCCTTTAGCCTCTACACCCACGCGCAGTGATACAAAAAAGAAGAAAATACAGTCATGAGGTTACATCGGCACATGGCCATTACTCAATTTGTCAGTTCTGCCACAGTCCTTCTGCTTTCGCAAACTCCTCCGCTGCTTCCGCCGTTCCAAAATAAAAGTCCCTGAGCTTGTAAGTCACCCTCAGCTTCGCTGGATATACAATGCCGCACTGCACCTTGCTAATGTACAGTGCCCTCTTCACCCGGTTGAAGGCAGCCCGCCTCCTTGCCAGCTCCACCGTAAAGTCCTGGTATACACGTATACCGGCTCCAGCCCACTGCACCACCCGCTTCTGCTTGGCCCAGCTCAGGACCTTCTCCTTCACCCTGTACCTACGGAAGCACAGAGTCACTGCCCTTGGCGGCTCACTCGCCTTTGGTACAGGCCTCCACGACCGATGAGCCCGATCCAGTTCATATCGGGAGGGATCCTCCCCCTACCCCAATAGTTTTGCCAGCATCGCGGCAAAATACTCAGTCGGCTTCGGTCCTTCAACTCCTTCGGGCAACCCCACAATCCTCAAATTCTGTCGCCTGGATCTGTTTTCCAGGTTTTCCATTTTTCCTTGCAGATCGTTGTTAGTGTCCATCACCTTCCGCATCTCCTTCCCCATCGAGGCAAGTTGATCACCGTGCTGCAATAACGTCTCCTCCACTTCCTTCAGCGCCTCCCCTTGCTCTCGCACCTCCGCCACTGTGCTCGCCACCGCCGTCCTCCCCGGGGAAACCGCTTCCTCCACCAGCGCACTCAAAACCTCCCTCATCTCCTTCCTCACCGTCTCCATGCATTTCGCAATCTGTGCCAACTGCTTTTCGAATTCCGCAGCCATCACCTTAGTTATTTCTTCAGCCGTAAGCAGTGCGGCCTTCCCGGTGCTCCAGCTTCCATTTTCCTTGGTGACCCCGTGGTGACATTTCCACCCCCCGACGGACCTTCAGCTGGTTTTTTTACGGCCGTTTTTTTGCTCACCCTCGACATTTTTCTTTTCTTACTGTGCCTTCACTGTGCCTCCTCTGTGTCTTCTCCCTGCTTTTGCCGCCTCCGTGGACCCTGGGACCGGGCTTAAAGCCCCGAAAATGCCGTTCCCGAACGGAAGCCCCCCATTGTGCGGCCGCCTCCCGCCCGCCGTCACCGGAAGTCACTGAGTTTCTTTTTAATGGCCTCGAGCAGCCAAGGATCAAAAAAACTACAAGTCATATAGCAAAATTAGAAGACATTGCAAAACTAGGAGTCATAAACCAAAATCATAAATATAAGGTAGTCATTAATAAATGCCAGGTTAAAGTCCAACAGGTTTGTTTCGATGTCACTAGCTTTCAGAGCGCTGCTCCTTCCTCAGGTGAAGGAGCAGCGCTCCGAAAGCTAGTGACATCGAAACAAACCTGTTGGACTTTAACCTGGTGTTGTAAGACTTTGTACTGTGCTCACCCCAGTCCAACGCCGGCATCTCCACATCATTAATAAATGCAATAGGGAATTCAGTAAAGAAGTCTTCACCTAGAGAGTTGTTAAAATGTGGAACTTGCTAACATAAGGAGTCACTGAGAATAGATGCATTTAAAGGAAAGTTAGATAAGTACATGAAGGCGAACGGAATAGGAGGAAATGTTGATCGAGTTTGGTAAATGTTGAGTCCAGACAGAGTGACCACAAAGAAGCAATGATGGAGGCAAAACAAAATTGTTTAGTTACACAGAACTATTATCTACAACTCCACTCCCCAAAGGGTCTCCCACCTCGACCCACGTCCAGGTCCAGATTTTTATGTCCGCTGGGCTCCCCTTGTTAAGGAGAAGCCCTGCACCCCCCCCATTGGGAAAAGGTCATGGTGTACCTCACCGTCCACACCCCGTGACTCTCAGTAAAAGGAGAATGGGAGGGAGGTTCAAGTGGAACATGAGTGCTGGTATAGATCAGGTGGACTGTTTCTGTATTACAACATTCTAAATAATTATTAAAATTTCAAATTTTAATGATGTCAAATTTTAAAATCTTACTTTTCCTTACCGTCTCTATTTCTCTCTCTTTCTTTATATCTCTTTTGTATTTGATTTGTCATTGAACTCACCGAATCTAATTCACTCTCTTTCTCAGTCCTTAAAGTTTATTTCTCTGTATTGCACTGTCCCGTTATTCAACAAGCTCCCAGATATCCTCTTGTCCTCGATGTATCGTTATCAGCTCCCACTTCCAGCAACTTTGTGGGCAAAATTGTTTTTGGCGCTGATGGGTGTCGGAATAAGTCTGACTAACAGGCACGCTGTGAGATGACCCGCTCCTGCAAATGCTGGGCTATTATTTATTAGGGATAAACAGTGCATGACTCAGTGCTCCAACCAGGTTAAAGAGCTCTTGAACAGTGCACCTGTATTTATAATGAGTCCCTTCTCATGCCGCAATAGAAGAAATTAAGTATACTCATGAAGGTCTGTTTTAATAGCAGTGTCAGTTAAAAGGTCAAGTACAATCTGCCAAGATCTATGGAAGCATATGAAAGAGAACAGGAATTAACTGACTATGACAGTTTGGAGCTTGGAAATAGTGCCAATAGAACAAGCTTTTGATGAAAATGTTAATTTTTGCAAGTAAACATCCCCTCCATAACAGTACCATGTAGATGTAGTGTAAATGCTCTATATCCTACTCTGAAAATGCCACTAATTAGCTCTTTTGCCAACTGCCAGAAACATTGGGTACTAGAATGACCCTTCCCCTTTTGTTATTCCTCCTCCCTGCAAGGCAACATCGGACCGTCCACTCAGCATGTCTCAGATCAGGGACTGGGGGGAATGAGGAACAATTTGGTTTCTAAATTCTGCAAATTAAACACACTGGGGGCTGCGTCCTTGGGCCCATAACTTTCTGGGTCCCCGGCATCGCATTTAAGGGACACCCCAATGATCCACTGGGAAATTACTTCAGGATGTTCCCACGTAATTGCCCAGAAGTGCTAACTTCCTCTGGATAATTATGGTGCGCTGGAATCAATTCGACAGAAGCAACTTAAATCGCTAACATTGGATGGTTCTACCAGTTGTACCCTGATAGTTACTCTGAAAGAGTCAGAAGGAGAAAAATATCACTTCTAACCAGAGTAACTATTGTAAAAACCCAGCCTCGCATGGGACACCCCGCACAAACACGACATCCCAGGGGCCCAACCACATCACCCCCCCACCCCAGACCCAAACCCCCCGTACTCCTGATCTGACCACCGTCTCCCAGTCCGACCCCACTGACAACTCCCTCCCCCAACCTGCATCCCCCTCCGTCACTCCCCTCCCTTCCTGTCCCGAATCCCCCCTCTGCCCCCAGTCACCCCAGCTCAATCCGTCACCCGCTGCCCAACACCCCCAGCCCAACCCGACCTACCCTCCTGTGACCCGATCAGAGTCAAACCCCTTCCCCTCCCACTCCTGAACTGACCCTCCACCTCACGTTTGTCTGAATCATTTATTTTTGGATTGTCCCCTTAAACACCTTCTTTGTGGCAGTTAGTGCCGTAAAAATGGAGATGTTCTTACCTCTCTGTGCTCTTGTTACTCCAGGCCGATACAGCCGGGGGCCTGTCTCACCCAGCCTGAATGAGGATGGTTTGGTGAGCCAGGGGCTTTGGAATCCCAGTGTGGGTAAGTCCGTCCTCAGTGACAATCCAACAGAGATTGCCGCTCTGAAGAGGTTACGGGCCAGGTACTGGAACCACCCTTCCCCTTTCATTATTGCTCCTCCCTGCAAGGCAACAGCAGACCGTACACTCAACATGTCTCAGATAAGGAGCTGAGGAGAGTGAAGAACAATTTGGTTTCTAAAATTCTCAAATTAAACACACTGGGAGCTGCATCCTTGGTAAAGCATCTGTCATATCCCAAGTCAAAACATTCAAAGCGTGTGAGCTGACTACCTCATCTGTTACCATCCGTGCGGCCTACAATCTGTTAGTTCAAGAAAAAACAACAGATTTTGAACACCGTACAAAAATAAATTACAGAAAAGAAAGGACTCATTGGTTCCCCCTCTAGCCTCTTTCACATTTGTTGGAAACATTTTTCTTTAATTCATTTTACGGGCTTCGCCGGATAGGCTAGCATTTAATGCCCATTCTTAGCTGCCCTTCAGAAGATGGTGGTGAGTTGCCTACTTGAACTGCTGCAGTCCCTGAGGTGTAGGCACACCCACTGTGCTGTTAGGGAGGGGGTTCCAGGATGTTGCCCCAGCGACGGTGCATATATTTCCAAGTCAGGGTGGTGAGTGACTTGGAGGGGAACCTCCAGGTGGTGGGGTTCCCAGGTATCTGCTGTTCTTGTCCTTCGAGATGGTAGTGGTTGTGGCTTTGTATTTTGCTGCCTAAGAAACCTTGGTGAGTTACTGCAGTGCATCTTGGATTTGGATTTGTTTATTGTCACGTGTACCGAGGTACAGTGAAAAGTATTGTTCTGCGTGCAGATCTGAGATCATTTCATACATGAAAAGAAAATACATAGGGCAACCATAAAATACATAATGTACATACATAGACACAGGCATCGGGTGAAGCATACAGGAGTGTAGTACTACTCAGTAGAGAATATGTCGTTTTGGGCGTTCAGCATCACCAATGGGGGTTGTGGCTTGGTTGGGTGACCTGTACGACTTCCTGTGATCAAAGAAGATAAAGTATGAGTTAAGGGGCTCAGGAGGTTTGAGGAAAGGTGGGGGATGTTTGGGACCGTGTTTGAGGGGCTGTTCATCACGGGGGAGGGGGGTGAAAAAGGGAAAAATCTGTACAGACTGTACAGTTGATTGTTGGAAAGCATGTTTCCGGGGTTATTGTTTGCTGTAACCTGTTTTGACACATGTTTGTAATAAAATACATTTATTTAAAAGTCGTTCAGGAGTCTGGCTACCAGCGGGGTAGAAGCTGTTTTTGAATCGGTTAGTGCGTGTTTTCAGACTTTTGTATCTTTTGCCCAATGGAAGAAATTGGAAGAGAGAATACCCCGGGTGAGAAGGGTCTTTGATTATGATGCCCATTTTCTCAAGGCAGCGGGAGTCAATGGATGGGAGGTGGGTTTGTGTGATGGACTGGGCTGTGTTCATGACTCTCTGTAGTTTCCTACGGTCTTGGGCCGAGCAGTTGCCATACCAGGCTGTGATGCAGCCAGATAGGATGCTTTCTGTGGTGCATCTGTAAAAGTTGGTAAGAGTCAATATGGACATGCTGAATTTCCTTAGTTTCCTGAAAACGTATAGGCACTGTTGTGCTTTATTGGTCGTAGCGTCGACGTGGGTGGACCAGGACAGATTGTTGGTGATGCGCACACCTAGGAACTTGAACCTATCAACTATCTCCACCTCGGCCCCATTGATGCAGACAGGGGTGTGTACAGTACTCTGCTTCCTAAAGTCAATGACCAGCTCTTTAGTTCTGCTGACATTGAGGGAGAGCTTATTGTTGTTACACCACTCCATTAGTTCGAGATCCGACCCACTATGGTGTGTCATCAGCAAACATGTAGATGGTACATACAGATGCTACTGTTTGTCAGTGGTGGAGGAATTGAATGTTTGTGGCAGGAGGAGCAATCAAGCGGACTGTTTTGTCCTGGATGGTGTCGAGTTTCTTGAATATTGTTGGAGCTGCACTCATCCAGACAAGTGGAGAGTATTCCATTACACTCCTGATTTGTGCGTGTAGATGGTGGACAGACATTTAGGGATCAGGAGGTGAGTTACTTGCCATAGGATTCCTAGCCTTTGACCTGCTCTGGTAGCCATGGTATTAATATTGCTAGCCAGTTCAGTTTCTGATCAATGGTAACCCCCAGAATGTTGATTGTGGGGATTCAGCAATGGTAATGCCATTGAATGTCATGGGGCCATGGTTAGATCCTCTCTTGTAGGAGATGGTTATTGCCTGGCACATGTGTGGCATGAATGTAAATTGCCACTTGTCAGCCCAAGCCTGTATAATAGACTACAAGACCATAGGACATAGGAGCAGAATTAGGCCACTCGGCCCATCGAGTCTGCTCCGCCACTCAATCATGGCTGATATTTTTCTCATCCCCACTCTCCTGCCTTCTCCCCATAACCCTTGATCCCCTTATTGATCAAAAACCTATCTATCTCTGTCTTAAAGACACTCAGTGATTTGGCCTCAACAGACTTCTGCGGCAAAGAGTTCCACAGATTTACCACCCTCTGGCTGAAGAAATTCCTCCTCATCTCTGTTTTAAAGGATCGTCCCTTTAGTCTGAGATTGTGTCCTCTGGTTCTAGTTTTTCCTACATCCTCTCCACATCCACTCTATCCAGGCCTTGCAGTATCCTGTAAGTTTCAATAAGTCCCTCCTCATCCTTCTAAACTCCAAGGAGTACTCAACCGTTCCTCATACGACAAGCTCTTCATTCAAGGGATCATTTTGGTGAACCTCCTCTGGACGCTTTCCAAGGCCAGCACATCCTTCCTTAGCTACGGGGCCCAAAACTGCTCACAATACTCCAAATGGCGTCTGACCAGAGCTTTTTATAGCCTCAGAAATACATCCCTGGTCTTGTATTCTTACCCTCTTGACATGAATGCTAACATTGCACTTGCCTTCCTAACTGCCGACTGAACCTGCACGTTAATCTAAAGAGAATCATGAACAAGGACTCCCAAGTCCCGTTGTGCTTCTGATTTCCTAAGCATCTTCCCATTTAGAAAAACGTCTATGCCTCCATTTCTCCTTCCAAAGTTCATAATCTCACAGTTTTCCACATTGCAGTCCATCTGACACTTCTTTGCCCACTCTCCCAGCCTTTCCAAATCCTTCTGCAGCCCGCCTGCTTCCTCAATACTACCTGTCCCTCTATAGATCTTTATATCATCTGCAAACTTAACAACAGTGCCTTCAGTTCCTTCTTTCAGATCATTAATGTATATTGTGAAAAGTTGTGATCCCAGCACAGACCCCTGAGGCACACCACTAGTCACTGGCTGCCATCCTGAGAAAGACCCCTTTCCCCCACTCTCTGCCTTCTGCCAGTCAGCCAATCTTCTATCCATCCCAGGATCTTACCCTTAACACCATGGGCTCTTAACTTATTTAACAGTCTCCTATGCGGCACCTTGACAAAGGCCTTCTGGAAATTTAAATAAGTCACACCCACTGGTTCTCCTTTGTCTACCTTCCTTGTTACTTCCTCAAAGAACAGATTTGTCTGACATGACCTCCCCCTGACTCAGACCTATTTCATCATGCACTTCCAAGTACTTTGCGATCGCATCTTTAATAATGGAGTCTAAAATCTTACCAATGACCGAAGTCAGGCTAACTGGCCTATAATTTCTCGTCTTCTGCCTCCCTCCCTTCTTAAACAGCGGTGTTACATTTGCCACTTTCCAGTCCTCTGGGACCCTCCCTGCCTCCAGTGATTCCTGAAAGATCACCACCAATGCCTCCACAATCTCCTGAACTATTTTTGTTTCCTATTATTAGTTCTCCAGCCACATTTTCCAGTGGTCCAATATCTATTTTTGCCTCTCTCTTATCTTTTATATATTGATAACAATTCTTGTTGTCTTCCTTTATAGCACTAGCTAGCTTGCACTCATACTTCATCTTCTCCCCCCTTATTGCTTTTTTAGATGTCCTCTGCTCATTTTTAAAGGCTTCCCAATTCTTTGACTTCCTGCTAATGCTCGCCACTTTGTATGCTTTTTCTTTAGCTTTTTGCTGTCCTTGACTTCCTTCGTCAGCCATGGATGCCTTGTCCGCCCCTTAGCATGTTTCCTCCTCCTTGGGATGAATTTCTGCTGTGCCTCCCGAATAACCCCCAAAAACTCCTGCCATTGCTGTTTCACTGTCTTCCCTGCTAGGCTCCTTCTCCAATCAACTCTGGCCAGCTTCTCACTCGTGTCTTTGTAGTTACCCTTATTTAAATGTAATACCGTTACATCTGATTGCAGCTTCTCCCTCTCAAGCTGTAGGGTAAATTCTATCATATGTGGTCACTGCTCCCTAAGGGTTCCTTCACCTTAAGTTCCCGAATCAAGTCTGCCTCAATACACATCACCAAATCCAGAATTGCCTGTTCCCTAGTAGGCTCTGTCCAAGCTGCTCCAAAAAACCAACTCTTAGATATTCCACAAATTCCATTTCTTGGGATCCACTACCAACCTGATTTTCCCAGTCCACCTGCATATTGATGTTCCCCATGATTATTGTAATATTGCCTTTTTTACATGCCTCTTCCATCTCCTGATTTATTTCCTGCCCCACATCCTGACTACTGCTAGGGGGCCTGTACACAACTCCCATTAGGGTCTTTTTACTTTTGTGATTCCTCAACTCTACCCACAGCGATTCTATGCCTTATGATCCTATATCTGCTCCTTGTTATCGATTTAACTTCATTCCTTACTAACAATGCAACCCCGCCCCCTTTGCCCATCTGCCTGTCTTTTCGATAGGACATATATCCTTGGATATTTTGATCCCAGCCCTGATCCCCTTGCAGCCGTCATGTGATGCCCACAACATCGTACTGGCCAATTTCAATGTGCTCAACAAGCGCATTAACCTTCCGTATATTGTGAGTATTTAGGTACAACACCCTCAGTCCTGCATTGACCACCTCCCTTCTCACACTTGTCACCTTTTTTGCTCTGCCTGAGGGTGATGATGTTCTCTTATTTTTGTTCTCTATTTTCCCTTCAGTTATTACACCTTCTAAGCTAACGCTCAGGTTCCCACCCCCCGCTATACTAATTTAAATCCTCCTGAGTGACTCTAGCAAACCTCCGAGCCAGGATATTGGTGCCCCTCCAGTTTAGATGTAACCCATCCTTCTTGTACAGATCCCACCTGACCCAGAAGAGATCCCAATGGTCCAAAAATCACAAATCCTCTCTCCTACACCACCAGTTTAGCCACGTGTTTAGCTGCACTATCCTCCTATTTCTAGCCTTTCTGGCACGTGAGAGATATTGTCCAGGTCTTGCTGCATTTGGACATGAGGAGTCGTGAATGGTTCTGAACATTGAGCTGTCATCTGTGAACACCCCCACTTCTGACTTTATGATGGAAAGGGGTCATTGATGATGCAGCTGAAGATGGTTGGGCCTAGGACACCAGCCTGAGGAATTCCTGCATGATGTCCTGGATCTGAGATGATTGACCTCCAACCACTACAACCATCTTCCTTTGTGCCAGATATGACTCCAACCAGCGGAGAGTTTCCCCCCTGATTCCCATTGACTCCCGTTTTGCTAGGGCCTCCTGAGGAGGGCAGTCATTCTCACCTCACCTCTGGCATTCATCTCTTTTGTTCATGTTTGAACTAAGGCTGTCATGAAGCCAGGAGCTGAGTGACCCTGGAGAAACCCAAACTGAGCATTCGTGAGCAGGTTGTTGCTGAGCAAGTGCTGCTTGATAGCACAGTTGATAGATCCTTCCATCACTTTTCTGATGATGGAGAGTAGACTGAAAGGGCGGCAATAGGCTACTTAATCTTTTCCAACCGTAGAAAGTCATACAAATACCCCAGCCAAGCTGCCACCCCTGGTGGCGTTGCTGACCACCACTCCAGCAGAATTCTTCGCCGGGCAATCAGAGGCGAAGGCCACAACATCGGCCTTCCTCCCCTCCTATCAGTTCCGGCTTCTCCGATAGCCCAAATATCGCCATCAATGGGTCCGGCTCAACCACTTCCCCCACTATCCTTGCTAGCACCGCAAACAGTTCTACCCAACTTTTCGCAGCCCCAGAACGTATCAATGGTTTGCTGGTCCTCGCCCACACTTCTCACACTCGTCTGTCACTCCCTGGAAGAACCCACTTATTCTTGCCCGAGTCATAGGTACCTTGTGTACCACCTTGAACTCTATCAGGCTCATCCTTGCGCACGAGGAGGTCGCATTTACCCTTCATAGCATCTCACTCCATAGTCCTCAATTTATCTCCCAACTTTCCCTCCCACTTCTCTTTAATCTTCACCACCTGCTCACCTCCCTGCTCTCCCAGCTACCCATACATGACCCTGATCCTACCCTCCCCTTCCCCCGGCAACCTGGGGAACTCTTTCCAAACCTTCCGCACGAAGTCCCTTACCAGCACGTACCAAACCCACTTCCTCTCGGGAGCTCTACCCTGTCCTTCAGTTCCTCTATACTGGCAACCCTTCTTCCAGGTACAAATCCCTCACCTTAACCATCCCACTTCTCTCCACTTCCTATACATGCCATCTATCCCCTCCGGCTCAAAACCGTGGTTTTTGCACAACGGTGTTCAAACCAACAGCCCCTCTATCCTAAAGTGCCTCCTCAGCTGGTTCCAGATCTTCACCGTGGACTGCACTACAAGGCTCTCCGAGTGTTTCCATGGCGCCATTGGCAATGCCGCCGTCATGATAGCCCTCAGGCTGGACCCCCTATAGGATTCTTCCTCCATCCTAACCCATTTACCCCTTCTCCTTCCCACCACCACCTCACCTTCTCCACGTTCGCTGCCCAGTAATAATGTAGCAGGTTCAGCAATGCCAACCCTCCCTTTTTCCTGGCTCTGTAACAGGGTTCTCTTAACCCTTGGCACCTTCCCTGCCCAAACAAAGTCAGAGATAATCATATCCAGTTTTCGAAAGAAGGCCTTTGGTATAAAGATCGGGTGTGTCTGGAATATGAACAGGAACCTCGGCAGAATGTTCATCTTCACCACTTGGACCCTCCCTGCTAGAGTCAAGTGCAACATGTCCCACCTCTGTTGACCTCTAGCTCCACCCTGAAGGCGGAGTATAAGAACCAGGAGTTCTCCCCCGCAGGCCAGTCTGCTACTGAACTGCGGGGAACAAGTCACGCTTAATAAAGCCTCATCGACTTCATCTCTAGTCGTCTCTCGTGAGTCTTTGTGCGCTACAATTTATTAAGCGTGCTTAAAAGAACTATGGAGCTCAGGATCGTCCCGGAATGCCTGAGGATCAGCCCCAACGCAGTGAGTTCAGCAGCAGTTTTCAAACACTGGCAGACTTGTTTCGAGGCCTACCTCAGAACGGCCCCCGGCTGGGTCACAGAAGACCAGAAACTACAGGTCCTGCACTCGAGGGTAAGCCCGGAAATTTTCCCTCTCATCGAAGACGCAGAGGATTTCCAGACGGCGTTCGCAGCACTAAAAAGCATCTATGTTCGCCCAGTGAACCAGATCTACGCACGCTACCAACTCGCAACGAGACGGCAAAGTCCCGGAGAATCGATAGATGATTTCTACGCCGCGCTACTAATTTTGGGACGGGCCTGCAGCTGCCCGCCGGTATACGCGATGGAACACACGGACATGTTGATGCGTGATGCTTTTGTGGCTGGTATGAACTCTTCCCAAATCCGCCAAAGACTTTTAGAAAAAGAGTCGCTAGGACTCTGAGGCACGGGCCCTTGCAGCCTCACTAGATGTGGCCGCGCGAAACGCCCGCGCCTACGGCCCCGACTGCGCGGCAGCCCCTTGGGCTCCGTGGACCCCCGTCGCGACGAACACCCCCCCTCCCCCCACCCCACAGGCTTGCGCGGTTCAGACGCCAAGTCGTCCCGGGGGAGCCCGCTGCTATTTCTGCGGCCAGGCGAAACACCCCCGGCAGCGCTGCCCGGCCCGCGCAGCGATTTGTAAGAGCTGCGGGAAAAAGGGCCATTTCGCGGCTGTGTGCCGGTCCCGGGAGGTCGCCGCTGTCCCCGGCGAACAAGGATTCCTGCGCGCTTCTAACGCTCCCCAACCCCCCAAGCGCCCCATGTACGACCCGCAGGCGCAACCAGTTTGGGTCCCGGCCACCGCTGTCCAGCACCCCATGTACGACCCGCAGGCGCAACCAGTTTGGGTCCCGGCCACCGCTGTCCCCGGAGAACAAGGCGATCTGCGCGTTTCTGACGCTCCCCAACCCCCCCAGCGCCCCATGTGCGGCCCGCAGGCGCCGCCATTTTGGGTCCCGGCCACCACGAGGGGAGGAGGAGCGCCGCCATCTTGGGACCCCCCAGAACTGTGCGACGCATGGGGACGACCATTTTGTCCACCCCGCCGCCATCTTGTGACCCCCCAGCCATGTGCGATGCATGGGGGCGGCCATTTTGTTCACCCCCGCCGCCATCTTGGACGGCAACAACGGACCCCAGTGTCGACGGCTCCACGGGGTTCGAGGAAGACGCTCAAGCACTACGATCACGTCTGGCCTCAATGACGCTGGACCAAGCACGGCCCCGGACGCTCCAGACGACGACAACAACGGTGCTGATAAACGGGCATGAGACACCATGCCTGGTCGACTCCGGGAGCACAGAAAGCTTCATCCACCCCGACACGGTAAGACGCTGTTTTTTGACCATCCGTCCCAGTGCGCAAAAGATTTCCCTAGCTGCAGGATCCCACTCCGTACAGATTAAAGGCTTCTGCATAGTGACCCTAACGGTGCAAGGGAGGGAGTTTAAAAACTACAGGCTCTACGTCCTTCCCCAACTATGCGCGCCCACATTACTGGGATTAGATTTCCAGTGCAACCTGCAGAGCATAACGTTTCAATTCGGCGGCCCAATACCCCCACTCATTATCTGCGGCCTCGCAACCCTCAAGGTTGAGCCCCCATCCTTGTTTGCAAACCTCACCCCGGATTGCAAACCCGTCGCCACTAGGAGCAGACGGTACAGCGCCCAGGACAGGACATTCATTCGGTCTGAAGTCCAGCGGCTACTGAAGGAAGGCATAATCCAGGCCAGCAACAGTCCCTGGAGAGCACAGGTGGTAGTAGTAAAGACAGGGGAGAAGCAAAGGATGGTCATAGACTATAGCCAGACCATCAGGTACACACAACTAGATGCGTACCCTCTCCCCCGCATATCCGACATGGTCAATCGGATTGCCCAATATAAGGTCTTCTCCACCGTGGACCTCAAGTCCGCCTACCGTCAGCTCCCCATCCGCCCAAGTGACCGCAAGTACACAGCCTTCGAGGCAGACGGGCGACTATACCACTTCCTAAGGGTCCCATTTGGCGTCACAAACGGGGTCTCGGTCTTCCAACGAGAGATGGACCGAATGGTTGATCAACACGGGTTGCAGGCCACGTTCCCGTACCTTGACAACGTAACCATCAGCGGCCACGATCAGCAGGACCACGACGCCAACCTCCAAAAATTCCTCCAGACCGCTAAAGCCTTGAACCTCACATACAACGAGGACAAGTGCGTGTTTAGCACAAACCGGCTAGCCATCTTGGGATATGTAGTGCGCAATGGGATAATAGGCCCCGACCCCGAACGCATGCGTCCCCTCATGGAATTTCCCCTCCCGGACTGCTCAAAAGCCCTAAAACGCTGCCTGGGGTTCTTTTCATATTACGCCCAGTGGGTCCCCCAGTACACAGACAAGGCCCGCCCCCTAATACAGACCACGACCTTCCCTCTGTCGACAGAGGCTTGCCAGGCCTTCAGCCGCATCAAAGCGGATATCGCAAAGGCCACGATGCGCGCCATCGACGAGTCCCTCCCCTTCCAGGTCGAGAGCGACGCCTCCGATGTAGCTCTAGCGGCCACCCTTAACCAAGCGGACAGGCCCGTGGCCTTTTTCTCCCGAACCCTCCACGCTTCAGAAATCCGCCACTCCTCAGTGGAAAAGGAAGCCCAAGCCATAGTGGAAGCTGTGCGACATTGGAGGCACTACCTGGCCGGCAGGAGATTCACTCTCCTCACGGACCAACGGTCGGTAGCCTTCATGTTCGATAATGCACAGCGGGGCAAAATTAAGAACGACAAAATCTTAAGGTGGAGGATCGAGCTCTCCACCTTCAACTATGAGATCATGTACCGTCCCGGAAAGCTGAACGAGCCGTCCGATGCCCTATCCCGCGGCACATGTGCCAACGCACAAATTAACCGCCTCCAAATCCTCCACGAGGACCTCTGCCACCCGGGGGTCACTCGGTTCTACCACTTTATAAAGTCCCGCAACCTCCCCTACTCTGTGGAGGAGGTCCGTACAGTCACAAGGAACTGCCACATCTGCGCAGAGTGCAAACCGCACTTTTTCAGGCCGGATGGTGCGCACCTGATCAAGGCTTCCCGTCCCTTTGAACGCCTTAGTCTGGATTTCAAAGGGCCCCTCCGCCCCACCGACCGCAACATATACTTCCTGAACATGGTGGACGAGTACTCCCGTTTCCCCTTCGCCATCCCCTGCCCTGACATGACAGCGGCCACAGTCATTAAAGCCCTTAACACCATATTCACACTGTTCGGTTGCCCCGCATACGTCCACAGCGACAGGGGGTCCTCCTTTATGAGTGATGAGCTGCGCCAGTTCCTGCTCAGCAACGGTATAGCCTCGAGCAGGACGACCAGCTACAACCCCCGGGGGAACGGGCAAGTAGAGAGGGAGAACGGCATGGTCTGGAAGAACGTCCTACTGGCCCTACGGTCCAGGGACCTCCCAGTTTCACGGTGGCAGGAGGTCCTCCCAGATGCTCTCCACTCCATCCGGTCGCTACTGTGTACTAGCACTAACCAAACGCCTCATGAGCGCCTCCTCGTCTTCCCCAGGAAGTTCTCCTCTGGAACGTCGCTGCCGACCTGGCTGGCGGTCCCAGGACCCATCTTGCTCCGAAAACATGTGTGGGCGCACAAGTCGGACCCGTTGGTCGAGAGGGTTCGCCTCCTCCACGCGAACCCGCAGTACGCTTACGTGGAGTACCCCGACGGCCGACAGGACACGGTCTCCCTGCGAGATCTGGCGCCCGCCGGCAACACGCACACCCCCCCCGACACCAATCACCCCCTCCCTGCCACCGGCGCACCCCGCTAGCACCCCCTTCCCGGGAGGATCGGTCCTCCTCCCAGGTCCGACCAGAAGTGAAGCTGAAGCAGAAACCGTAAGGCTCCCGGAGACGACAACACGGGAACAAGCACCACCACCGGGGCCGAGGCGATCGACGAGGACGACCAGACCGTCCGACCGACTCGTGGCATCGATGTAACACTACAATGTTGTGGACTTTAACGAGAACTCTTTCCTTTTCCCCCTTTTACTGTAAATAGTTCAAAACAAAAAAGAACCTCTGTACATACTGTGATGACATGCAAAAGTTTTCCTCCCAGGACCAGCCTTGTAAACCCTTACCACCATACGAAGCACCACCCCGCCGGGTTCATTTTTAACAAGGGGTGAATGAGGTAGTATGCATTAGGGGTCATGTGGGACTGTGAAGCCGTGTTGTCATTGGCTGACAGATCCCGGGTCCTGGTTGGCTGTTGACCTCTAGCTCCGCCCTGAAGGCGGAGTATAAGAACCAGGAGTTCTCCCCCGCAGGCCAGTCTGCTACTGAACTGCGGGGAACAAGTCACGCTTAATAAAGCCTCATCGACTTCATCTCTATTCGTCTCTCGTGAGTCTTTGTGCGCTACACGTAGCATTGCCCATTCTCTCGCTATCTAAATCCCCAGGTATCTAAACCTCGCCGACCCAACTCATTCACCGGGAACACTTCACTTTTCCCTACATTTAACTTATATCGCGAGAATGCCCCAAACTTCCACAACGGGCCCATGATCCTCTCCATGCTCTCCAGCGGGTATGAAACATACAATGGTAGGTCGTCCGCGTATAGCGACACCCAATGCTCCCTTCGTCCCCTCGTAATCCCTCGCCACTCTGCCGACCCCGAAGAATCATTGCCAATGGCTCTACAACCAGCGCAAACATCAGTGCAGCTCAATGTTCCGTGAACGCATGTCATTGCTCCGCATACTCGCGACTGGTGCCACGTATAATAGGTGGACCCATGCCACAAACTTTGGCCCAAACCTGAACCTTCCCAGGACCTCAAACAGGTACCGCCCTGTCCATGTGGAGTTTGCACATTCTCCCCGTGTCTGCGTCGGTTTCACCCCCACAACCCAAAGATGCGCAGGTTAGGTGGATTGGATACGTTAAATTGCCCCTTAATGAGAAAAAAAATAATTGGGTGCTCTAAATTTATTTTAAAAAAGGAAAATAAAACAGGAACCGCCACTCCACCCGGTCGAATTACTTCTCCGTGTCCATGGACACCACACTCTCCGGCACCTGGGCTCTCAGCAGGGTGATGATCACATTTAACAGCCTCCTTATATTGCTAGAAAGCTGCCTGCCCTTTACGAAGCCTGTTTAGTCCTCCGCAACCACTCCCGGAGCACAACCTTCCTTCCTTCTCGCCATCAACTTAGCCAGCACTTTCACATCTCTATTTGACAGCGATATGGGCCAATACTATTCAAATTCCAACTGGTCCTTCCCCTTTCTGGTCTTAATGCGATTGTTCCGGCAGCTCCCCCTTCTCCAACGTCTCTTGGAGGGCCGAAGGGCCTGTTTCTGCGCTGCCTCATTAAACGCCCCCAAGAGATGTGGCGCCAGGTCCGCCGCAAACTCCTTATAGAATTGCGCCGGGTAATCTTCGGGCCCCAGGGCCTTCTCCGACTTCACTGGTGGTACGTAGCACAGTGGTTAGCACAGTTGCTTCACAGCTCCAGGGTTCCAGGAAGTGAACTGGGGGAGAAGTGTCCCAGGTTCGATTCCCGGTTTGGGTCACTGTCTTTGCAGAGTCTGCACGTTCTCCCCGTGTCTGCGTGGGTTTCCTTTGGTGCTCCAGTTTCCCCCATAGTCCAAAGATGTGCATATTTGGTGGATTGGCCATGCTGAATTGCCCTTAGTGTCCAAAGAAAATGGTTAGGAGGGGTTTCAGGGTTACGGGCATAGGGTTGACCTGTGGGCTTGAGTAGGGTGCTCTTTCCAAGGGCCAGTGCAGACTCAATGGGCCGTATGGCCTCCTTCAGCACTGTAAACTCTCTGATACCCCAGGGGGTCCTCTAGCGTTCGCTTCTTCTCTTCCTCCAACTGTGGAAACTCCAGTTCATCTAAGAACCATCCCATGTCCCTCTCTTCACCGCCCCCCCACCCCCCTCCCCGGGTCTGCTCTGCACAGATCCTTATAGTAATCCCTAAACAACTCGTTTGTCTTCCCCAGCTCCGGCACCACATTCCCTGCCCCAGTCCCTATCTTCAATACTTCCCTGGACGCAGCCTTCCTCCGTAGCTTATGATTAATTATTGTTATTATCTTCCCTGGCTCCGGCACTACATCCCCTGCCCCAGTCCATATCTTCAATATTTCCCTGCCTCCGTAGCTGATGCGCTAACATTCGACTCGCCTTCTCCCCGTACTTATATTGCACGCCCTTTACCCTACGCAGCTGTCCTACCGCCCTCCCCATCATCAGCCTATCAACTTGCCCCTGAACTTTTTTCCTCCTCACCAATCCCTTGTGGTGACCGCCCTCGAATACTCCCTATCTACCACCACTATCTCATTCATTAGCCGTTCATATTCCTCCCTCCTTTCCCTCTCCGCATGGGACTTGAACGAGATAATCTCCCCTCGGACCCAACGCTTTTAGCGCTTCCAAAATGTGGCCGCTGACACCTCCCCATTTTGGTTCAATTCTACATAATCTTTAATCACAGCCCGCACTTTATCACAAAACTCTCTATCTGCCAACAACCCCAAATCAAGCCTCCACCCCGGCCTCTGCTCCCGTCCCGATCCAAGCCGAATCTTCAACCAGTGGGGCACATGGTCAGAGATTACTATCCTCATGTACTCTGCTCCCTCCACCCCACCTGAACCTTCCGGCTCACCACAAAAATGTTGATTCTTGAATACACCCTATTCACAAGTGAGAAAAAGGAATTACTCCCTTCCCCCTGGGTTCTTGAAGCACCACGGGTCCATCATACCCATCTTTTCCATAAACCCGCCCAGCTCCTTTGCCATTCGTATTCTATTCATTGACCTGGGGCTCAAACTATCTCCCCTCGGCTCCAGGACACAATTAAAATCTCCTCCCAAAATCAACTGGTGCGTGGTGTAGCCACCTGGGTTGGCCACTTCCCGACTTAAAATGGAGAACCGCAAAGACTGAAGGGAAATTCAGCCAACACAGGCAAAATTGAGCAAGTGCAGAAATCATGTGTATTGAAACTTGCAAAAACCAGACAGCAGCCATCTGCAAAGTAATGAGCGATTCCAAAGCACAATTGCAACTCTTAAGGTGAATAAAGCCAAGCCAGACTCCTCGGCGCCAGCAGGAGCCAAGACAAAGGAAGGCCAACTGACATTTAGGGACCGCCCAGTGATCAGGGAACAACTCCAGTATTGGAGAAATTGATCCAAATGATCGGAACGCAGTCCAAACATTTGGAACCAGGTATGGGGTTCGCCCCGAAGGGCGGGAAGCCCTGGGGATTATAAAGTAAAGGCCCCAAGTTCAAATCGGTCTTCTTGGCAGGGTCACTCAGCAACTTGAATCAACCCGTGAGAGTGATCTGTCTAAGCTGCCACATCAACCAAGTAAGTCTCCAGTCAACGCTCGCTACGAGATAGGCGCTCCTAGCTACCAGTCCATATCAGCTTTTGAACCCTGCAGACTCAGGACCTGAACGAAAGGCCATTTGTTCCCCTGACCTGGTGGGCCAATTCCGAAGCTAAGTATAGGCCTTTTAGTGATAGGAATAGTCTAGAAAGTAGAGTTTATGCATGAGTAGTGATTTACTGTGTATAATAAATGTGTTTTGATTTGAATCTTACTAATTGGTGTGTTGAGTTGTTGATCATTACTTGAACTTGAACCTCGTGGCGGTATCATAGAGATACCTGGCGACACTAGAGCAAAGGTTAAACAAACAGAGCAAATTGCGAGTTAAGAGCCAACCAAAAGTTAGCAACAGTGGCCAAGTCCGGGATTGCTGCCAGCAACCCCCTCGTAAAACTGCATCATCCCAATTCGGTGCATACATATTCATTAATACCACCGGCGTTTCTTCTATTATCCCACCCACCATCACATATCTCCCACCAGGGTCCCTCACTTTCTTCACACTCACAAACCCCATTGCTTACTCATCAGAATTGCCACCCCCGTGACTTTGAATCAAACCCTGAGTGGAAAACCTGACCCAGCCATCTCTTCCTCAGCCTGGTCATTCACGCAGAGGTGCCTCTCCTGCAGAAAGTCCACCTCCACTTTTAAACTCTTTCAGTGCGCAAAGAACAGAGATCTTTTCACCGGTCCATTGAGTCCTCACACGTTCCATGTTATCAACCAAACTGGGGGCGTACGCCTCCATTCCCCTCTACTGTCCACCATCCTCCCCTTTCAGCTCTACCCCCGTTAATTTCACCTGTAACTGGCCCATCCAAGATGGCCCCTTTCTCCACCCCGACCATGTTTCTTCTCCAACCTTGCCTCGTAGCATCACACTCCCTCTCCCCTTCGCTCTCCCTCCTCCCCCCCCCACTTCGGCCATCTGTCGGCCTTCTCCCCCACTTCACTTCCGTTCACCAGCATTACCTGCCAGCATGGCAACTCCTGCCCAAAGGTTCCTCATGCTGAGGACCCCCCACCTTCACCTCTCTGTTCTGTGAAGTAGGCACCCCACTGACATCCCCCTCCCCACCCAACAAAGACTCATCTCCAACAACCAATCACCTCCCCCAAAGACAAACAAAAAGAAAAAACACAGCCCCAGGCAGCAGGGGGGTGGGTGGGGGACAGCCATCCCCTTACAAACTTTTCAACCCCTACCCTTTGTCGACCTGACAGTGAAAAGAAGAAAAAACCTTCCACATCAGAGTAAAAGGTAAAACACCACCTCCCTCCAACACCCACTCTACCCTGTGTTTTCAATTACTTCAAAATGCCAGCACTTCCATCTTCAGTTCAGTTCTCTCCCAGTTTGTGTTCCTTGATAAAGTCTCTGGCTGCTTCTGGGGTCTCAAAATTGTATTCCCGGCCGTCAAAGGTCACCCATAATTTTGCCAGGGAGGACACTCCAAACCTGATCCGCTGTCAACACAGCACCGCGTGGCTCTGTTTTTTAATATAAATTTAGAGTACCCAATTCATTGTTTCCAATTAAGGGGCAATTTAGCATGGTAATCCACCTACCCTGCACATCTTTGGGTTGTGGGGACAAAATCCACGCAAACACGGGGAGAATGTGCAAACTCAGAGCCAGAGCCAGGATCGAACCTGGGACCTCGGCACTGAGAAACTGCAGTGCTACCACTGCGCCACCATGCTGCCCACCGTGGCTCTGTTGAACCACACACACTATTTTGCCAGCACAGCTCCAAAGGCCTGGTATATTCGGACCTTGTTCCCCTCCCATTCGCAGTTGCACTTCTCTCTGGCCCACTGCAGAATCTTCTCCTTCTCCACGAACCTGCGGAGTCTCACGATCACCACCCGTGGCTGCTCACCTGCTCTAGACTTCTGCCTCAGAGACCTTAGCATTCTGACAACTTCAGGGGACTTATCCAGCAACCCCTCCACTACCAGCCCCGCCAGCATCCTTGAAATGTACCTCGTGGCATTCGCACCTTCCACTCCTTCAGGCAGGCCCAATACCCGCAGATTCTGCCTTATCGACCTATTTCCCTGCCCCTCCACCTTTGCTCTCAACGTCTTGCAAAGGTTTCATAAGAACCCCTCCTCCACCTTCAATGCCACCACCCGATCACTCTGGTCCGACATCACCCTCTCAATCTCTCGGATCTGCGACTCCTGTGTCTCCAAGCATTTCTCCACCCTCTCCATCGAGCCCTTCAGGGGTGCCACAGCCCCTTTGATGGCCTTCGAGCGATCCTCCTGCATCGCCTTCCTCTGCTGGCGGAACTCTTCCTCGATGAAAGCCACCAACTGTTCCACCAATGACTTTGCTACTTGCACTGACCCTTCTCCCTCCGCCATCCTTCCACTGGCTTCTGCACCACAGGTCCCTTCCAACTCCTTGGCCAGGTCCTTCACCTTCTTCTGCCAGGTTTGATAACCAGCAGACATTCCACATAGATCTCCAGGGGCACTCGGACTGGAAGACCACCATGAACCTTGGAGGCAAACCCAGGTATTGTTCAGATGAGTCCTGCACGGCACAGTGTTCCAAACATGTTTCAAGCTGGCGTATCGGCATATTTTCCTGCCGGCACACAGAGATTCTATCATGTCGGGGGAGTTGGGGGGGGGAGAGGTCAGGTCTTTATCTGTATCCCATTAATGGATGGAAATGAGGTTCACGCCGGCCTCTGGCAGGTTTTCTGACCCATCATTAGTAGCACCAGCAGAAGATCTGACTGTAAATTCACAACGGCGTGAAACACATTTCTAGGCCTCCTGCCATATTCTCTCCCTACGGGCACCATCAAACCCGTCAGCAGGGGGCTTGGGAGAATTCTGCCCAATGTCTCGGATCAAGATTACCTTTCATCAGAACCGAGCTGCTGAACATTTCCAGCATTTTTTGTTTTTATTGCAGATTTCCAGCACCTGGAGTATTTTGCTGGTCAGAGTTGAAGATGTTTCATACCGCAGTGCCTGTGTATCAGTGTTTGCCACAATCTCCACACGGTGTGGATCAGAAACACCACAGACACTCTGCAGAGCTGCAGCTGAAGGATGATAACTGGCAGCGGGGCCATTGCATTGGCAGGTGGGAATGGAGAAAAATATTTTAAAACACAAGCAAAGTTCCTGTCCTCATTGCGATTCTTTATCTGAGGCTGGAAAGTGAATAAGTGGATGTCACTTTTAGCTGCCATGTCCTACATGCAACGCACAGAAATAGGTCAATTGGCCCAATGTTCTATGCTGGTGTTTTTGCTTCACACAAGCTGTATCTGACTCACCTTTATCTCATTCTATCAGCATAACCATTTGTGATAAAATCATTTGTCACTGCTCAAATATACAGAATACTCACATGCACAAGGTGTTGGGAGACATATAGGATTCTCAGGGATTTGACAGACTAAATGCTGAGAGGTTGTTCCTCCTTGTGGGAGAGGCTTGGACCAGGGGGAATAATCACAGAGTAAGAGGTCACCCATTTAAAACAGAAATGAGGAGGAATTTCATCCTGCAGAGGTTAGTGAATCTGTGGCATTCTTTACCGCAGAGTGTGGTAGAGGCTGGGTCGTTAAGTATGTTCAATGTTGAGATAGATTTTTAATCAGGAAGGAAATCAAGGGTTATGACATAAGGCGGGAAAGTGGAGTTGAGGACTATCATTTCAGATTAGTTATGATCTCATTGAATGGTGGAGCAGACTCGATGGGCCGAATGGACTGATTCTGCACCTACATCTTATGGGGAGCTACTGGTTTCCATACGTGTATTCTCCTGCTGCTATTAGCACCTCCAGGAAAGAGAAAGAGGTTACGTGGCAAAATAGGTCATGTTGAAGAAACGGGTACATGGGAACAAAAGTGAGCACAATGACAAAGTCAGTGAAACAACTGGAAAATGCTACAGCTGCATAAAATATTAACCTTTAGAAAAGTTTTTGTTTTAGAGTACCCAATTATTTATTTTGTCAATTAAGGGACAATTTAGCAAAGCCAATTCACCTACAAGGCACATCTTTTGTGTTGTGTGGGTGAGATACGGGGAGAATGTCCGTGTGGCGTTTGCACAATGACCCCGGGGCCAAGATCAAACCCGGGTCCTCGGTGCCGTGAGGCAGCAGTGCTGACCACTGCGCCACCATGCCACCCCAACCTTTAGAAAAGTAATATGTATTTCATATATGTGATAATCTGAGTACAAGGGGTGAGAGATTGGGCTCTATAGCGCATATTCTTTGAGTGTTAAAAGTACCCTTAGAGCACCAAAAATGGTGTTTACAGCTCACGTCAACATGTGTGGGACGAATCATGTCAGACACCATGGGCGCGATTCTCCACTCCCACGATGGTTGGGAGAATCGCCTGGGCCGCCAAAATTTCCGGGGACGCCGGTCCGACACCCTCCCGCGATTCTCCCAAGCGGCGGGAACGGCCCGGTCGAGTTTCGCGGGCCGCAGGCCGGAGAATCGCCGGAGACACCCAAAATGGCAATTCTCCGGCATCCCCGCTATTCTGAGGCCCGGATG
This sequence comes from Scyliorhinus torazame, assembly GCF_047496885.1. Taxonomy (NCBI): domain Eukaryota; kingdom Metazoa; phylum Chordata; class Chondrichthyes; order Carcharhiniformes; family Scyliorhinidae; genus Scyliorhinus; species Scyliorhinus torazame. The sequence continues at coordinate 115,287,001 of NC_092712.1, read as the reverse complement.
GGCCGAGCGGCCAGGCCAAAACGGCGGGTTCCCCCCGGCGCCGTCCACACCTGGTCGCTGCAGTCGTGGGCGGTGCGTGAACGCCTGTGGGGGGGCGAGGGGGGATCCTGCACCGGGCTTCACCTGGAATGTGGGGTGGCCCGCGATCGGTGCCCACCGACCGTCGGGCCGTCCTCTCTGAAGGAGGACCTCCTTCCTTCCGCGGCCCCACAAGATCCGTCCCCCATCTTCTTGCGGGGCGGACTTAGAGAGGACGGCAACCACGCATGTGCGGATCACGTCCGTTATGCGCCGCCGGCCGCGTCATCTATGCGCCGCCACTTTTACGCGGGCGACAAGGCCTGGCGCGTGTAGATGACGCGGCCCCGATACTGGCCCATTGTCAGGGCCTGAATCGGTCGGCACCGGGGCCGTTCCGCGCCGTCGTGAACCTCGACGGCGTTCACGACGGCGCGGCCACTTCGGCGTGGGAGTGGAGAATCCTGCCCCATGTTTGTACATATGTTACTTTATATTAGTTTATATGGATTTCAGCAAAGCCTTTGACAAGGTCCCACATAGGAGACTAATAAAGAAGGTAAATGCACATGGGATACAGGGTCATTTGATAAGGGCGGATTCAAAATTGGCTTAGTTGTAGGAGACAGAAGGTTGCTTTAGTGTCTGGAAGCCAGTGTACAGTGGCGTACCACAGGGATCTGTGCTGGATCCACTATTATTTGTCATTATATAAATGAAATAGACGACTGTGTGCGGGGTAGGATCAGTAAGTTTGAGGATGACACAAAGTTGAGCCGGGTGGTTACCAGTGAGGTTGAATATCTTGGGTTACTGAAAGATATAGACGGGATGGTCAAATGGGCAGATAAGTAACCTTGGGCAACTATCTGTGTGGAATTTGCACGTTCTCCCTGTGTCTGTGTGGGTTTACTCCGGGTGCTCCTGTTTCCTCCCACTGTCCAAAATGTGCGGGTTTGGTGGATTGGTCATGCTAAATTGCCACTTTGGTAGGGATTGCAGGAATAGTACGGGGGACTGGGCCTAGATGGGGTGTTCTTTCGAAGGGTCAGTGCAGTCTCAATGGGCCGAATGGCCTCCTTCTGCACTGTAGGGATTCTATGGAAAAAAAGTGTGCGAGGCTGAGGTGAAGTATATGAATATTCACTGTGAAGCCTCATTGATAAAGATTATTGGTAAATGAGTGAAGGGCTGATTTGGGCAGTGACTCCAGGTTAGTGATGCACTTGTTGAATGTGGCATTTCATGATACATTCACAGACCCTGAGCACTCAAGTGAGGTCATTGAACTTCTCTAGGTACTGCATCCAGGTTATCAGGGCTTGACAATCAGCATTGGCCTCCATATCTACATACGCTTATCGGCTTTGGGGTGGGCATTTGGAGGGCTTCCTTCTCCCCTGTGGATACAGGAGGACATTTCTCCTCATTTCCACAAAGGCCTCCAGTGCATAATCTGAAAATCTTGGAACACTATCTTTCCCATGTTGTACCATTCCTCACTCTTTTTCAGGTCAGATTCTCTTCAAACACAACTGCCAGCACCTGTTGCAGACACAATGCACCTTTCCTTAAGTTGCGGCAGGCTAATTTTATGTGATGCAGAATAGCTTTAAGTGGTTCTGATTAAAAAAGCAATTTACTGGTACTTTCTTCAATTTCTACTCCATGGAAACCAAATGCTGATTGGGTGATCGTTGACAGATCCCTCCATTGACAGATCTTGAAGGTGGTAGGATGTGTTGAAAGAATAGTGACCAAAACATATGGAATCTTGGGCTTCATAAAGAGGTATTGAGAACAAAAGCAGAGACGTTATGCTGAACCTTAATAAAGCTCTGGTCAGGTCTTAACCAGATTACTGCATCCAGTTCTGGTCACCACACTTTAAGAAAGATGTGAAGGGTCTTCAGAGGATGCAAGGGAGATCTCCCAGAATGGTTGCAGGGATGAGGGATTTTAGCCACGAGGTTAAGTTGGAGATGCTAGATTTGTTGTCCTTTGAGTTAAGTAAAGTGAGGGGAGGATTGATAGAGGTGTACAAGATAGTGTCTGGTTTGGATAAAGTGGACAAAGCTTGTTAGCAGTGGTATAAGGACATAGATTTAAGGCTTTGGGCAAGAGATACAGGTGGGATGTGAAGCAGAACATTTTTATGCAATAAGTGTTAATGACCTGGAACTCGCTGCGTGTGAAGGTGTTGGAAGTCGATACGGGGGATAAAACGTGCAGGGCTACGGATATAGAATGGGGAATGGGCCTGACTAGATTACTCCACAGAGCGCTGGCATGGTCCCGATGGGCTGAATTGGCTCTTTCTGTGTCATGATGACTCAATGACTTGTCCAAGCATTCAGCAGCCACCTGGGCTGTTTAGCACAGGGCTAAATCGCTGGCTTAGAAAGCAGACCAAGGTAGGCCAGCAGCACGGTTCGATTCCTGTAACAGCCTTCCCGAACAGGCGCCGGAATGTGGCGACTAGGGGCTTTTCACAATAACTTCATTTGAAGCCTACTTGTGACAATAAGCGATTTTCATTTTCATTTTCATTTCAATGATGGTTGAGCGAGGGACACTGCCCCCTGAGGATCTTCCGCAATAATCTCCTGGGGCTCCCACAACCATATACATCTTTTTTGTCAAGTGTTACAAGCCAAGTATAGACTGATAACTTTGAAAAAGATATCTGAATTCCCAGTGACCAACTTAAAGCAATAGCATGCCAAAATTTCAAGTGTGGAGACTTTTACTATAATGGACAAATTGTTAAATCTCTGTGGGTTCTGTGTCCTTAAATCTCTGTGGGTTCCTTCTCTTTGACCATTCTGTCGGGTAGACAACAGAGAAAAAAACGTCTCCCTCTGTCTCTGTCCCAACAAGTCTGCAATAACAAGAACATTTACCGCTGCCTTTGCTTTCAGGTGTTAAGCCTAATATGTGCACTTCCCAGGGAACCAGGGCAGCCCCTGATATCCATGATAAGCAAGCCACACAGGCTTGTTGTCGAGCAGAACTCATTGCAAATCACAAGACTCTATTCACTACTCCATACTATTTTAAATTAAAGAGACAGTCCAAAACATAATCATCTAATAAAACCTCACAATCATAACATAAGTTTGATTCCAGCTACTGGAAGATTTTTCTTTTAACTCCCATTTACTCAATTTTGCTGGGGCTCTTTTTGTGTTCTACGTGGGCAAATGCTGCCTTCATTTCTCATATCCTGACTGACATACAGCTCATGTCCACTCCCGGATCAAGGCTGTGACAAGGACTGAAGTCAAATGATCCTGGTAAAACCGGAACTGAACACTTTGACTCTATATTGGGATTGTGCCATCAACAGTGGAAGGTGTCACATTAATTTGCATTTCTTTGTATACTCAGCCAGTTGGAAAATAAACAAAACATAAAAGTGAGGAACACAAAAAAATGCAAACCATGATTCTCAGGACTCCAAACAAAGCAGGACTGCTGTGCTGTAGAAGTTGGGAACTATTACCCTGTGTCCTACTTGTTATACAAGGATATAAATTGTGGCTGGCATTTATACAATGAGCTGATGATCAACTTCATGCATTTGGTCAAATTTTTATATATAGAACTGGATTTTACCAGTCCTCTCGAGAAGGGTTGGAAGGCAGGAGGCCTCATGAAACTGCAGCAAAAGGTGTTGGGAAGGCATCCAACTCCTTCCTGCTACATGGGCTATGACCAATAGTGGAACTTCAATGGGGCGCCCCTCCCCTCTGTCCCACCATCCAGATACAGGCATCCATCTAATACAATTAAGTGGCCCTTCCCAGTCCTGCCAGCATTTTATTGACATCAGCAGGGATGGCCTCCATGTGGAGAGCCCACTAGGTAAACTATGGCAGCCTCCAATCTGGTCACCAGGGGTGGGGTGAGGTAACACCTCCTTTAGGACTGCTCCATGCCTCACAGAGTAGCCCCAGGGCAGCAATGGCCAACCCGTACCTTTGACACTGCTCCTGGAGGGCAGCACAGTGGCGCAGTGGGTTAGCCCTGCTGCCTCACGGCGCCGAGGTCCCAGGTTCGATCCCAGCTCTGGGTCGCTGCCCGTGTGGAGTTTGCACATTCTCCCCGTGTTTGCGTGGGTTTCGCCCCCACAACCCAAAAGATGTGCAGGCTAGGTGGATTGGCCACGCTAAATTGCCCTTTAATGGGAAAAAATTAATTGGGTACTCTAAATTTATTAAATTTTTTAAAAAATTAAAATAAAAAAGACACTGCTCCTGGAGTACAACAACTCCCCCACCCCCCACCCCCCCCCCCCCCCCCACAGATCACCAGCGGCTGTCCCTGGCACAGTAAATAAAGCAACATACCTTTCCTTTGAGGATGCTTCAGCATGGGGGTATCCCCGCTTCTTCTTTCTGCAACCTCAGTAGTAACTGCCTCTATTGGTGACCTTGGGCTGCCAAACCACCAGCCTTCAGATTGGGTTGGCAAGGTTGGGAGGTGGACTACTATTCTGGCAGGCCCACAGACCACCTCTTTACTGGCCGCTGCCAGTACAAATGCCACACAGGTTCTTGTATCCTGCCGCATGAGGTAATTGTGATATTTGTTTAGCCTACCAATGGGACTGCCGGCCCTTTGATAAAATTCTGTCCATAGTGCCGCTAAGTACAGCACCCCCTGATTGAAGACTGCTCCAATTGCTTTTACAAACATCTCCCATCCAAGACATTCCCAATTCATCCATACTGTATGACGGTTGCTTACATATCATCAATGCTGCACAGCTACAGTCTTATGCTTGATGAGTGATTCATTCTTTATGATTAATTCTAAACATTATAGTTAACCCTTACCTTTTCTGAATAAACAAACTCACCAGAAAAATCTTTTTTCATAATCAGTTGAAGTGAGTATTAGGCGAGAAAGTCGACTGCATACCTTGTGTACCCGTCTGTAATTACTGCACAACCCAAAACTATACAATACCCATAGAACAACGATGCTTTAAAGAGTTAATTTTCAACAAAGAGGATATTTAATAATAGTTTGGAAATTTGAACATCATTTTACTTGGAAAATAAAATTTCCTGATGTGTGTGGAAGAGAGGAAACAGAGGTACTCTTAAAAGAACCTCAAAATTGCTGAAAAGGGAGACATGTCGCTGAAGCTTTTCGTCTTGCACTCATCAGGACAAATACAAAAATACCAAATTTCAAACAATCACAACATTCTTGCATTGGCCCTGATGAGTGAGTACGAGACGAAAAGCTTCAGTACCATATATATATATATATATCTCCTTTCAGCCATATTTTAAAAGTAGTGGGCCCTCTTTTCAGAATCTATGCTCCTTCTCTCACATTTCTGAGCTCTTGCTAAAGTTTCCACTTCCTTTAAGCTGAGCTGTAAATTTGTGAAAACAGTCATCATATTTAGTATACTTCAGCTTCTTTTATTTCGCCTTCCCTATATTTCTTCTTTATCCCTCCTTTTTATGACACCAGGAATTCAAGTGAAATCTGCTCCACTGTTATCAGCAACTCTCCAATCCATCACCTATGGCCATTCTACATTTGTAAAGTTGGTAAATGAGTGTTGATAGCATATTCCCCTCCAGGAACCATCTCAAGATGTATCGACAATAATCATTCAATGTTCACAGACATATGTTTCCTTTTGATTATGGATAGTGATCAGGGGCAGGAACTTTGTTTAAGTTTTTTCCAACACTAGGCCAAGGTACTGATGCCAAAATTAGTGCTCTAATCCTGTCCTGATTGCAATCAGTATAATGGGATGTAGGGGTGAAACCAGAGAGCCAGGTTTACATGACACAGTCTCACATAATACAGGGGATTCAATTTCTAAACTGGGGTACAATAGCATAGTGGTTGTATTACTGAGCAAGGGGCAACACGGTGGTGTAGTGGTTAGCACTGCTGCCTCACAGCCCCAAGAACCCGGATCTGTGTGGAGTTTGCACATTCTCCCCCACAACCCAAAGATGTGCAGAGTAGATGGATTGGCAATGCTAAATCGCCCCTTAATTGGAAAAAAAATGAATTGGGTCGTTTACATTTTTTTTTAAATTACTGAGCAAATAATCCAGAGCCCTTGACAGGAGTTCAAACCCCACTACAACAGCTGAGCAATTTATATTTAGTTAATTCAATAAATCTGGAATAAAAAGCTAGCAACAGTAATGGTGGCCATCAATTTATCGGATTGTCATGAAAACCCATCCGGTTCATTAATGTCCTTCAGGGAAAGAAACCTGCCACTCTTACTGATCTGGCCTCTCTCTGACTCCAGACCACAGAAGTATGGTTGACTTTTCACAACCCTATGAAATGGCACAACAAGCCACTCATTTGTATAGGGATGGCCAATAAATACTGGCCTCAACAGCCCACAAATAAAACCCCACTGAACAGCTGTGGAGTTTCTTTTGCAGTGTTGTTCAAGCTTATGGAAATGTCCTGTCCAAATGAGTGTAATGAATTAATCCAGTGTAGCTCTTCATAACTTTCCGACTATCAAAAGGCCATTAATTTGTGAAAACTGCAGCCTTTAATAATTTGCGATTTGCAAACACTGCATAATAACTTAACAAGCCAGGATGCAAATTAAAACATTATTTTTTTCAATAGGGGGTCAATTTTCAATGGTTCGTTCTCCTTCTCCCATGGCACAAGTGCAGCTTTCTTGGTTCCATGGCAAAAAGAGCTGAAAATACAATCCAATAACACATACACACATTTACAATGGAAGATCAAAATCAGAGCCCCAATAATTGTTGCAAAGTATCCCCAAGATCCTTGGACATTAGAGTGAGTGAAAAAATATTGCTATACCTCAATTATGCCAACCTGCTTTTTGCACAATAAAATGGAGAGACAAATAGAAAAAGCAATACAAAGACATTAGACAGATAAAAGAGTGACTTTATTCTTCAACTATTGTGGTAGATCAACTATCTATCTATCAACTGGTAATTATTTTTTTAAAGTCGTAGATCTGTGTGCCACTTTTCCTGGCAACCGTTTCCATTTAAAACTTATGTGAAATTTAGTGCAAATTGGCTATAGATACTTGTCACATTGTAATTCACCCCTCCCACCAGTGTGTTATGGCAGAAACCATCTCACTGTTCAAGGTTAGACTGGAAAAGGTGAGTGAAGGAAAGGGGGATAAAGGGCTGGGAACAGGTCAGGTCAGTGTGATGTGAACTATGTGCTCCCTCAGCTGAAAAACCATTCTATGAACGTATTTTCAAAATGTCATTCCTTTCTCGCAGTTACAAAGCCAATGTGCAGAGTGGACAGGGCACGTCCCTTAATCCATCTCCTTGCTTGCTCCAAAAATCAATTCAAACTGAATCCAATTCATGGTGGCCACAAAAGGGACATACAAGATCCAAGCCGACAAGAACAGGCATTACACCTGATCTCAAATGATCCTACGCTTGCTCTTAGGCAAAAGGCCGAGATCCATTCAATGAACGCCAACATGGAGTAGCTTCTGTGCTGGAACACCAATGTATTTCTGGATGTGGGTGATGTGTCACAATGTCAGGAGGCTGTAGCTACAAGTTTTTACCACTAATCTTCATTAGGAATATAGACACAGGAATTGATAATAAAAATATGTAAAATAAGGCAGGTATGGTTTAAAATGGGGGGTTTGTTTATGCCTGCAAGGCTCTGGTCCAATTATTCCAAATCTAGTCCATCTTTAAGATGTTCGGTCTCCATAAGCAAAGCAGAGGGACATCAATGACTATTAATAGATCCGCCTGGACAAAATAAAGCTTTTTTTCCCCATTTAAGACCAGTCTGAACAACTCAGGAAAACAGGAGCTAAGTTTTGCCCACGCTCCCGTTACGAAGCAATTTCTTACACGGGGAGCACAAAAGTAAACGATTTTCAAACCGTTCCCCTCACAATCACTTACAATCTCGGCGATCATGAGGAGTCCCGGGAAGGTCTTAAGGAAAGCCCTGTCGTAACCCCGCACTGTCGAGCTGAAGGACGCGGTGTAAGTGCTGCTCGTCGTACTGATGGTCCGCGGGCGATCTTCCATCTTTGATCCCTGAACGAGAACTTTTTGGAAACTTTGCCTGTGGGGGAATGGGAAGGAGCGGGATCGCGGGCGGTGAAGTCAGAGCTGCGATGTGTCCATGCTGCTGAGCTGCAGGGGCTGAGTGCCAGGGACAATGCAGCAGAGGCTGAGAGCGAGAGAGAGCAGGCAGCACACTGCACTCCCTCAGGTGACTATGACTAAGACAGGTAACTTTAGCAAAGCTCCCTCTCTGCCCAATAAATGTCAGCCCACATCCTTCTTAAAGCTACAAAATGGAAACATCGCGGATTAACTCTTAAAGGGGCAGTCCACTGAAACTCTGTTCTGGCTTTTTGGACGCTATGTGCATTTCTATAATGTATCCATAACCCCAAAATCTAGCAGTGGCCCTTGAACTGTGTTTTGATTTCTGCATGATTTACATTACCTTAGAACATGGCCTCTCTGTTTCTCAGAGAAAATCCCCATTTTGATGTCGCTAAGGGAAGATTGGAATTGGCACTTGAATTTTATGAAGTCAAACTTTGCAGTTTATGTCATTCCTTGAGAGTTTTTAAAAATCAGTTGTGTGTTTGACACAGACACAACCCCATCCCCAGCATGCATAAGAATAACCAAATTACAGAGAAGTCCGGATGATCCTTTTTTTCCCTGTAAGGACTACACAAACCCCTGGAATTCCCTCCCTAACAGCACTGTGGGTGTACCTACACCACTTGACTGCAGCGATTCAAGAGCCAGCACACCGTCGCATTCTCAATAGCAATCAGGGATGGACACGGAATGCTGGCCTAGCCAGCAACATCCACATCCCTTTAATGAACAAAAAAAAATCTTCTCCTAGGAATGCAGCCTACAAGATTCAATCTGGTAAAAGTTAAGGCTTTAGCTGTTTTAGGAGTACTACAGCAACAATAACTGTTCAATTCCTGTACCAGCTGAGGTTATTCAACCTTGCCCCTCTCCTGAGGTGTGGTGATCCTCAGGTTAAATCATCGCCAGTCAGCTCTCCCCGTCAAAGGGGAAAGCAGCCTATGGTCAGCTGGGATTAAGGTGACTTTAATTTAGTGAACGATAAATTTATGGTTCCTGATGATCCACAGATTCTAGAGACATAAAGCAAACTCTCAAAAAATTCTTCTGATCAGAGGTTGGCTTTCTGGGTGAAATAAACTATTTATGGCAGGTCACTTTTAGTCAAAATAATCAGCTTTAATTCCATTCTATGACTTATCATAGTTAATGTTTAACCACCTATTTGAATACTGAAATCTGACTGAAAGATGTCAAATAACTAATTTTGAGGGACAAGAACTCAGTTGAGGATAGCTGCTGGTTTCCAAGATTCATTGTGTAAGTGCAAGTTGTCATTGTCTTTACCTGGTGTCCATTCATATATATGTAGGCAGGACTTACTGGGCTGTGTTCAGGCACAAGAGATATGGCTGAATTTTTACCTTGCTAGGCTAGTGACCCCTTGAAACTCGAGAAACCCCAGTTGCTTTCGCCATTCACAAATAATTTGACACAGACCCGCAATGAAAACTGACTTTACTGCTGGGTTTGGTTCTGTACCACAGCACATGGTGCATTAATCCACACAGCCACCAGGGAAGAATAATAACTAAATTACACAAGACCCCAGGTTTGATCCTACAATTGGACCTCGTGTAGCCACCTGAGTTGGCCAAGTCCCGATTTAAAATGGCGAACGGCAAAGGCTGAAGGGAAATTCAGCCAACACAGGCAGAAACCAGCAGGTGCAGTTTGCTGTGTATTTAACTCTGCAAAAGCCCAGACAGCATCGAAACCAGTGACCATCAGCATAATAATGTAGCAGCCATCTACATACTAATGAGCAATCCCCGGGAACAATAGCAACATTTGGGACAAACAAAACTAAGCCAGACTCCCCGGCGCCAGCAGGAGCCAACACAAAAGAGGTTAACGGACACCTCAAGACCGCCCATCGATCAGGGAACCGCTCCAGTATTGGAGAAATCGAACCAAGCGATTGGAATGAAGTCCAATCACCTAGAATCAGGTACAGGGTCCGCCCCGAAAGGCGGGAAGCCCCTGGGGACTATAAAGTTAAGCCCCAAGTTCAAATCGCCCCTCTTCTTCTTGACTGGGTCACCAAGCAACGTGAACCAACATTGACCGTGACCGGTTCAACTGCCGCCGAGAGATCGTAAGTCTTAAGTCAATGCTCGCTACGAGATAGGTGCTCCTAGCTATCAATCCGTACCAACTTCGAATCCTGCTGACTCAGAACCCGAACAAAAGGCCATTTGTTCCCCTGACCTGGTCGGCCAGTCTGAAGTTAAGTACAGGCCTGTTAGTCGTAGAAGTAGATTAGACGTAGAATTTGTGCATGAGTAGCGATTACTGTGTATAATAAATGTGCTTTGATTTAAATCTTACTAATCGGTGTATTGAGTTATTGGTCATTACTCGAACTTGAACCTCGTGGCGGTATCATAAAGATACCTGGCGACACAAGAGCAAAGGTTATAAAACAGAGCCAGGTGAACCAACCAAAAGTTAGCAACATATTACTTTTGCCGTTCGCCATTTTAAATCGGGACTTGGCCAACTCAGGTGGCTACACTCGTACCCGTGGAGTGAGGAGACATAAAAATTAACAGGGTTCCCATTCCTCATTATTATTCGCTGACCGCTGCTAGAAGTGCCTGTGTGTAGATATTGGGAGAGGATAGAGTCAAGGTCATCTGCCGTGGTCCCCAAATTCAAAAAGCTTGCTGCCACTGTCAAAATTCATATGAGTAATAGCCAATATGGTGACATACTGGGGAGTGCCTGTCCCTGATGGAACAATAACTTAGCAACCTTCGAGAGGGTTTTTCCCTGGAATTTTCCTTTAAAGAAGCAAGTTCTAACATTGGAAATCAGGCCACTCTCCTCCCATCCTCAATGGACTTTCTAATCTATTAATAGTATCTCTGCAGTACCTGCTTGATGTGTTCATTTTTCTGATATTGAACTGAAGTCTTTTAAATTCTGAACAAGGTTTAATAACATCTCTCTTGTAGGTTATTGGAACAAACTGCAATTACTATTCAATGCCTGTGATGCTTTTGTATCAGCTTCTTAAGTTCACGCACTTTGTCAATCATCCTGATTCATTAATAATCTTTATAATTAGAGGTCACGAAGGGAGGGCAGAGGTCAATTTAAAACAATGGGTTCCATTAATACCAGCTTATTGAAACCTGAATTTAAAGAATCTGTCATTCTTCGACAGATCAGTATCGGCTGTAACTCAAAACCATCAGAAATCAAATACATGTTGGCTGCCCACGCCTTAGTGAGTTTATCAACCTAAGGCATAGAGCTCATTAAGGTCCCAGGTTTTATCATCAGTTTGTGCTTAATTCACTGATTTTAACTAGAGCAGATTTCGGATTTCCACAATTGCTCGTGTTGCCCTTGGGCTAAGAAGGGAAAAAGCAATCTGGATTCTCATTCCTGATCATTAACTAGTGGTTCTGACTGGAATTGATCCTGTGGACATCTGAGAAGAGCTAGCTCAACAGTCATGATCTTCCTGTGGCCTAATATTCTGTCATCATTCACAGTTAACGTTCACCCATCGGTAAAGGCAGCTTGTCGATCAATTTGCAGTTGTGGAACTGGATCTGGGCAAGCACTCAGTGAGGAGAGGAGAGGAGAGGAGGATGTGGTGGGGGCAATGACATGGAAGGTTGAAAAAATTCTAAACATGATTCAACTTTGTCAGGGCGGCACGGTGGGGCAGTGGTTAGCACTGCTGCCTCACGGTGCCGAGGTCCCAGGTTCGACCCCGGCTCTGGGCCACTATCCATGTGGAGTTTGCACATTCTCCCCGTGTTTCTGTGGGTTTCGCCACCACAACCCAAAGATGTGCAGGTTAGGTGGATTGGCCATGCTAAATTGCCCCTTAATTGGAAAAATGAATTGAGCACTCTAAAATTTAAAAAAAATGATTCAAATTTGTCTACATTTCATTTGAGATCAAGGGATAAAACAAACTTCAGTCTCCTCGAGTCAAAACTGGAAAACTGTGGGCTGCACGTTGGCATAGTGGTCAGCACTGCAGCCTCACGGTGCCAATGACCCAGGTATGATCCCGGATCTGAGTCACTGTCCATGTGGAGTTTGCACATTCTCCCTGTGTCTTTGTGGGTCTCACCCCCACAACCCAAAGATGGATTGGCCACGCTAAATTACCCCTTAATTGGAAGAAAAAAGAATTGGGCACTTTAAATTTTTTTTAAATTTGGAAACCTACTACTCAGATTTACACATTTGCAGCAACTTCAAATGTCAGGCATGATCAAGAAAAGCCTCTTTTTGTAAAGGATTACAAATGATTGAATAATGATTTTAAAAGTTGCAGCAAGATTCAGATTCTTCAGTGGAATTACTGCTGGCCTAACTAAAGATGAGCAGGCCACGCATTTCAGACAGAGAGGAGATCAGAGGTTGGCTTTCGAGATGAAATAAACTATTTATGGCAGGTCACTTTTAGTCAAAATAATCAGCCTGAATTCCATTCTACGACTTATCATAGTTAATGTTTAACCACCTTATTTGAATACTAAAATCTGACTGAAAGATGTCACATAACTAATTTTGAGGGACAGGAACTCAGTTGAGGATAGCTGCTGGTTTCCAAAATTCATTGTGTAAGTGCAAGTTGTCATTGTCTTTACCTAGTGGCCATTCATATCTATGTAGGGAGGATTTACTGGGAGATGTGGCTCAACATTTACCTTGCTAGACTAGGGACCCCTTGAAACTCGAGAAACCCCCGTTGCATTCACCATTTGCAAATAATTTGACACAGACCCACAATGAAAACTGACTTTACTGCTGGGTTTGGTTCTGTACCACAGCACATGGTGCATTACTCCACACAGCCGCCAGGGAAGAATAATAGTTAAACTACTCAAGACCCCAGATTTGGAAGTGATTCCAAACTAAGTGGTTGGGTACACTGTGAGGAGCTTCCCATTAATATCCAAAAGTTACCAAAGGTCTCTTTGCTCCCCTCACCTTCACTTAACTCACAGTCAGTCATAGCTTGACGTGCACAGACCCCACTAAAATCTATCACTAGCCCCATAAAGCGCATGCCTAAATGTGACTGAATTGCAAGGACAGCAGAAGATTTTGTCATTGTTTTCTGAATGACAATTCTGAAGACTGATAACCAAACTCCGCAATCTTGGACTTGACCCCTCCCTGTGCAGCTGGATCCCCGACTTCCTCAACAACAGACCGCAATCTGTCAGGATAGGCAACAGCACCTCCTCCACAATAGTCCTCAACACCGGAGCCCCGCAAGGATGTGTGCTGAGTCCTCTACTGTACTCCCAATACACACATGACTGTCTGACAAGATTTAACTCCAACTCAATCTATAGGTTTGCGGATGATACGACTGTGGTGGGCCGTATCTCAAACAACGACGAATCAGACTACTGGAGGGAGATAAATCACTTGGTTGCATGGTGTACCGAAAATAACCTCTCTCTAAATGTTGGAAAGACCAAGGAACTGATCATCGACTTCAGGAAGCGCAGCACGGCACACACTCCCGTCTGCACCATCTCCAGAAGTGGAGATGGTCGATAGTTTTACGTTCCTGGTCCACTCACGTTGATGCAACAGTCAAGAAAGCCTGACAATGTCTCTACTTCCTTCGGAAACTAACAAAATTGGAATGTCTGCATCGACTCTCACAAACTTCTACAGATGTGCGATAGAGAGCATCCTATCTGGCTGCATCACAGCCTGGTATGGCAACTGCTCGGTCCAAGATCGCAAGAAACTGCAGAGTGTGGTGAACTCAGCCCAACGCATCACACAAGCTTGCCACCCCCACATTGATTCTATATACACCTCCCGCTGCCTCAGGAAGGCAGACAGCATTATCAGAGACCCCTCCCACCATGGCATTGCCTTCTTCCAGACCCATCAGGCAGAAGGTACAGAGGTCTGAAGACCCGCACATCCAGTCTTAGGAACAGCTTCTTCCCACAGCTACAAGACTCTTCAACGACTCCCCCTCGGACTGATCTGTTCCCTGTAAGAACACTATACACGACGCCCTATGCTGCACTTGCTCATGTATTTGCTCTGTTTGGCCCCTGTTTTTGAAAACTCACCACTATTCTTAGAAGTCCCCCTATACCAAAAAGCGACATTCAAAATGGTGATCAGGGATTCTCACTCCCCGACTCCGATGCAAGCTTCAGTGGGTGCTATTCAGGTCAAACTATATTTTCAAGTTATCCCCCGGTATAACCCATACCTTCACCGAAGATTTCATCTACTTACCACTTAGTAGCATCGATCCTGGGTCCCGCATTGCTAAGTAAGTAAAGTAGACTTTGGAATAACCACTGTTTCAGGTTAAAACTTTTAAGTTATTTTATTTATTTATTTATTTTTCTCTTTAAAAGATGCAATCACTGTCTTTACAGAAAAGTAAAAAGATCTTGCTTCTGGATCCTTCTGGTTGGTTGAAGGGACTTTCAGGCCCAACTTGACAATCAATCTTCTTTAAAGTCTGGTCTTCTTTAGATGTATCAGCTATTTTAGCTCGGCTGCTCTGCCCTGTCCATTTCCCATATCCGAGCTGTTTGTAATCTGAGTCTAGCTGCTTGTTCCTTCTCTGCTTCTCTCTCTCTCCCTCTGAGCTCTGGTTCTGGATCTGGATCTCAATGTTCCTGCCCTGGTTTCGAGGTTTATATTTGCTTTCTAACAATTACGTTTTTTGATGTTATTGTAAAGTAACTCTTATTTTCTTTGATTGTAAAAAGGAGCTTTTGATCTAACCCTTTTAATCCAACTAAGTATACATTTTGACATGACTTCATCTCATAGATCTGATTACATTGTTTCCTTTGTGATGTTCAAAATGCTTTGGTTTCAATAGGTGTTACTTTTAATTCCTGTAATTTCTATAGTTTTATTTTCCAATTGTGTCCTCAGCTCAATTTTGACTTTGATTTTGGCTTTGAATTATGTTTCTCGTAGACTGATAAACCTGGTATTAGCAAATTTTCACATCTAGAACCTCGTCCATTCTTTTCCAGATCCTTACTAAGTTAGTTACTTTCAATGAAGGTGTGAGCCATTGTTTTTGGCTTCATTCAAAATCCTGTTTGTCTTGTTTGCTAAGCCTGCTTGACCAAGGATATCTGCATTTTACAATCCTTCCCTGGCAGCTGCTGTTAACCCTTTGTGGGATCTTTCCCTGTATCCTATCATGTTTCTCTCAGACCAGATATTGCCAGACGTCCATGTTTCAAATTACATATTTTTCCATATTATCAATTACACCCTTGTTCCGCACTGTAACTAATTACCGTTTGTCGATGTACCATTTGTCAATGTTCTCTGTTGATTATTCTTTTGTCTACTATGTACGTACTGTGTACATTCCCTCGGCTGCAGAAAAATACTTTTCACTGTACTTCGGTACATGTGACAATAAATCAAATCAAATCAAATCAAAATCAATGCATATTCAGGAGAGATATTGACTGCCAAGAGGCAGGCCCAAAACTTACAGCCGCTGTATGCCCTATCCGCAGGAGCTATAGATCCGGTGGGAAACCAACCAGGAGTCTGAAACACGGGGAAGGTTGGGTGCCAACCAAAGGTTCATCATTACATTCTGCTTCTCTACCTTCTCATTGGACTACACAACCTATCAGCAGCCTAGATGATGCGAACATATAAAGTAGGAGCAGAAGTAGACCATTTGTGGCTGCTCTGCCATTCAATATGATCTTGGCTGTGTTTGGAATTCCACATTCCCACCTATCCCTGATAACTTTTGTACCCTTGCCTCACAAGAATCTATCTACCTCTGCCTTAAAAATATTCAATGGCCCCGCCTACACCACCTTCTTATGACTCATGCACTATCACACCTAGATCCCTCTGCATCTTGACATTCTGCAGTCGTTCTCTGTTTAAGTGATACTCTGCTTTTTTATTCTTCCTGCGAAAGTGAACAACTTCACATTTTCCCACATTATCCCCCAATCTGCTAGATTTTTGCTACTCACTGAACCTATCTATATCCATCAACAACCTCCCTCTGTTCTCTTCACAACATATTTTCCCACCTAGGTAGGCTGAGGTCAGGAGCTCTTTCAGGGGCCAATGTAGAATCAGTGAGCCGAATGGCCCCCTTCTGCACTGTAAATTCAATGAAATCTATCTTTTTGTCATGTGAAAATTTAGCTACCATGCCTTCACTCCCCCAACTAAATCATTGATATAAACTGTAAAATGTTGAGGCCCCAGCACATACCGCTAAGGGACACTGCTCACCATGTGCTGCCAATCAGAAAGAGACCTATTTATGAACAAAGAACAATACAGCACAGGAACAGGCCCTTCGGCCCTCCAAGCCTGTACCGATCATGGTACCACCCTTGGCCAAAACCCTCAGCACTTCCTTGTGCCGTATCCCTCTATACCCATCCTGTCCATGTATTTGTCAAGATGCCTTTTGAATGCCAGTAATGTATCTGCTTCCACAACCTCCCCTGGCAACGCGTTCCAGGCCCTCGCCACTCTCTTTCTTTTAAATAAATGTTTTATTAAAGTTTTTCCAATCAGCGTTTTTACATAACAAAAATAGAAATACAGATAGTAATAAAAAATAACAATAAGCATAGCCCAAAGCTTACAATAAAACTACTTACAAAACAGAATTTTTTTTTTTTAACAGAACAAGGTGGGTTTTGTCTCCATACCCAACTCACATTATATCAACAGTACCCCCCCCCCCACCTGAACCCCCCTCCCCCCCCAGGATGCGGCTGCTGCTGACACTTACTGCTCCCCTAGAAAGTCAAGGAAAGGTTGCCACCGCCGGGACAACCCTATCAAGGACCCTCTCAAGGCTAACTTTATTCGCTCCAGGCTGAGGACCCCCGCCATGTCGCTAACCCAGGTCTCCACACTCGGGGGTTTCGAGTCCCTCCACATGAACAAAATCCGTCTCCGGGCTACCAGGGAGGCAAAGGCCAGTACCTCGGCCTCTTTCGCTTCCTGCCCTCCCGAATCCTCCACCACCCCAAATATCGCTACCGCTGGACTTGCCTTCACCCGAGCGTCCAAAACCCTAGACATCACCCTTGCAAACCACTGCCAGAATCCTTTAAGCGCCGGTCATGCCCATATGTTTCGCCGAACTCCCTGCACACCTCGGGCACCTGTCCTCCACCCCAAAAAACGTACTCATTCTTGCCGCCGTTATCTGCGCCCGATGTACCACCTTAAACTGGATTAATCCGAGCCTGGCACATGATGAGGAGGAGTTCACCCTGCCCAGGGCATCGGCCCACTGGCCCTCATCCAGCTCCTCGCCCAGCTCCTCCTCCCACTCATCCTTCAACTCCCCCACTGAGGCTTCCTCTACCTCCTGCAGCTCCTGATATATGTCCGACACCTTCCCCTCCCCTACCCAGACGCCAGACACCATCCTATCCTGGATCCTACGTGGGGGCAGCTGTGGGAATGTCCCCACCTGTTTTCTAAGGAAGCCCCGAACCTGAAGGTACCTGAATGCATTCCCCGGGGGCAGGCCGAACCTCTCCTCCAGCGCCTGCATGCTGTGGAAAACCCCGTCTATAAACAGGTCCCCCGTCCTCCTAATACCTGCCCTATACCAGCCTTGGTACCCCCCATCCATCCTACCCTGAGCAAATCTGTGGTTATTCCGTATCGGGGTCCACACCGAGGCCCCCTCCTCTCCCCTGTGTCTCCTCCACTCCCCTCACCACTCTCTGTGTAAAAAACCTACCTCGCACATCTCCGCTAAACCTTGCCCAATGGGCCTTAAACCACTGCCCCCTGATGCCTGATCCCTCCGCCCACCCTGGAAAAAAGTGCCTGCCCATCCACTCTATCCATGCCCCTCATAATCTTGTAGACGTCTATCAGGTCACCCCTCAACCTCCGTCATTCTAATGAAAACAGTCCGAGTCTATTCAGTGTCTCCGCATAGCTAACACCCTCCAGACCAGGAAACATCTTGGTAAACCTCCTCTGCACTCTCTTCAAAGCCTCCACAGCCTTCTGGTAGTGTGGCGACCAGAATTGTACGCAGTATTCCAAGTGCGGTCTTACCAAGGTTCTATGCAACTGTAGTATGATTTGCCAGCTTTTTGGGTATTTTTAGAAAATATTTTATTGAGGCAGTTATAATTTTAACAATTTTACACATCAAATTTCAATAAAACGAAAAACACAACAATATACACAAACAGTGCCACCTTCACCAACCACCACTCTGTTGGTTCTCCTGCCCTTATTTGTCTTTCGCATGCCACCCCCCTCCCACTGACAGCTTAATTCTTCTCGAAGAAGTCGATGAACGGCTGCCACCCCCGAGCAAACCCCTACAATGAACCTCTCAAGGCAAATTTAATCTTCTCCAGTCTGAGAAATGACTTGCCAGTTTTTATACTCGATGCTCCGTCCAATGAAGCCAAGCATTCCTTATGCTTTCTTGACTACCTTGTCCACTTGTGTTGCCACTTTCAAGGATCTGTGGACCTGCATGCCCAGATCTCTCTGACTTTCTATATTCCTAAGAGTTTTGCCATTGAGGTATATTTCCCCTCTATGTTAGACCTACCAAAATGCATTACCTCACACTTGTCTGGATTAAACTCCATTTGCCATTTATCTGCCCAAGTGTCCAACCTATCTATGTCCTGCTGTACCCTCTTACAATCTTCAACACTATCTGCCACTCCACCAACTTTGGTGTCATCCTCGAACTTACTAATCAGACCAGCTACAGTTTCCTCCAAGTCGCTTCTGTATACTACAAACAACAGACGCCCCAGCACAGATCTCTGTGGAACACCACTGGTCACAACCTTCCATTCAGAAAAACACTCTTCTACTGCTACCCTTTGCCTTCTGTAACTGAGCCATTCTGTATCCATCTTACCACTTCACCTCTGATCCGGCGTGACTTCACCTTTTGCACCAGTCTGCCATGAGGCACCTTATCAAAGGCTTTACTGAAGTCCATGTAAACAACATCCACCACCCTCCCCTCATCAATCATCTTTGTCGCCTCCTCAAAACACTCAATCAAAGGGCGGCACGTGGCACAGTGGTTAGCATTGCTGCCTACGGCGCTGAGGACCCGGTTTCGAATCCCGGCCCTGGGTCACTGTCCGTGTGGAGTTTGCACATTCTCCCCGTGTCTGCGTGGGTTTCACCCCCACAACCCAAAGATGTGCAGGTTAGGTGGATTGGCTACGCTAAATTGCCCCTTAATTGGAAAAGAAATAAATGGGAACTCTAAATTTAAAAAAAAATTGTATGAGCCCTCCAAGGGGTCCTCAGCAGCACAACTATAAGATTCTCCTTAACCAGTGATGCTTTAAAAAAAATTTAGAGTGCCCAATTCATTTTTTCCAATTAAGGGGCAATTTAGCGTGGCATTCCACCTACTCTGCACATCTATGGGTTGTGGGGGCTAAACCCATGCAAACACAGGGAGAATGTGAAAACTCCACAAGGACAGTGACCCAGAGCTGGGATCGAACCTGGGACCTCGGCGACGTGAGGCAGCAGTGCTAACCACTGTGCCACCGTGCTGCCATCTCCCCCACTCCTTTTACATCCTCCTCTATCTCTCCTGAAGCACCTATATCCTCCAATGATCAGCTGCCAATCATGCCCTTTCTTTAACCACATTTCTGTGATAGCCACACATCATAATTCCAAGTACGAATAAGTGCTCTAAGTTCATCTGCCTTACCTGCTATACTTCTGGCATTGAAACAAATACACTGCAAACTACTGCATTTGAGCAGACAGGGTGATGATGTTGTCTTATTTTTTTTCTCTATTTACCCTTCAGTTATTACACCTTCTAAGCTAACGCTCTGGTTTCCACCCCCCTGCCATACTAGTTTAAATCTTCCCGAGTGACTCTAGCAAACCTCCCAGCTAGGATATTGGTGTCCCGCCAGTTTTGATGCAACCCGTCCTTCTTGTACAGGTCACACCTGCCCTGGAAGAGATCCCAGTGGTCCAGAAATCTGAAACCCTCTTTCCTACACCGCCAGTTTAGCCACGTATTTAGCTGCGCTGTCCTCCTATTTCGAGCCTCACTGGCATGTGGCACAGGGAGTAATCCTGAAATTATAACCCTAGAGGTCCTGCTTTTTAGCTTACTGCCTATCTCCCTGAAATCCTTCTGCAGGACCTCATCACTCTTCCTGCCTATGTCGTTCGTACCTATGTGTGGTACGACCTCTGGCTGTCCACTCTCCCCCTTCAGGATGTCCTGTGTTCGTTCAGACACATCGTTGATCCTGGCACCAGGGAGGCAACATACCATTCTGGAGTCACGTCCCCAGAAGTACCTATTTGTACCTCTTACTATAGAATCCCCTATAACTATCGCTCTCCTCCACTGTTGAGCAACAGAGCCAGTTGTGGTGCCACTGGTCCGTCTGCTGTTGTTTTCCCTTGATAGGCTATCGCCCCAACAGTATCCAAAATGGTATACTTGTTAGAGAGGGGTCAGCCACAGCGGATTCCTGCACTGACTGCCTGTTCTTTCTAGCGGTCATCCATCTGTCTGCCTTTACCT
Source organism: Scyliorhinus torazame (assembly GCF_047496885.1). NCBI lineage: Eukaryota > Metazoa > Chordata > Chondrichthyes > Carcharhiniformes > Scyliorhinidae > Scyliorhinus > Scyliorhinus torazame. The sequence continues at coordinate 115,266,256 of NC_092712.1, read as the reverse complement.
TGGGTGTGACCACATCTCTATAACTCCTATTATGACGCTTTCCCCCATCTGCATGCTCCTCAGTGCATCCAACTGCTGTTCCAAGTGAACCATGCGGTCTGTGAGGAGCTGCCATTGGTTACACTTCCTGCAGCCATAGTCGACCGGAATGCTGGAAGCGTCACGGATCTCTCACATCTCACAGTTAGAGCACTGCACCCCGCTGGGTGACATTTAAGCAGCAGTTAATTAATTAAAAATAAATACTTAAACCGTTATTGGATTAAGTTACAATTAACTATATTGGCCCTGGTGCTAGATTCTTACTGTAAAATTAAATGCTTGATACTAATCTCTGCCCTCAGATTTAGTTACGCCTCGACCTAGTTAAGTAATTAGTTTTAAATAAGTTTTCCAATGTTTTTTTTCAAATTTCACACAGATTCCCTACCAGCCAATCAGGTCACAGCTTTATTGTGACGTCACTTCTCAGTCCCCCCCCCCCCCCCAACTATTTGAAAACACAGAGAGACACAGACATAAATACCACTTACCTTCCCAGACTGCACTCCAGATTCCTCCTGTTCAGCTCAGCTCCGCTCCCGATATGAAGGACTTACCTGTCTTACCTGCTACTCACCATTTTGCTCTCTCTCCCTTGTAGTGACCTGCAGCTGGGCAAGGTCACTCACTGGAAATTTGAGTGTAACAAATCAAAGGATAATAAGCACCTCCTCCCACCCAGCCTTGCATGCAATCTGTTTTCTGCCAGTTAACTAATCGTAAGCTTTGATGTGGCATCTCATCAACTGCTTGCTGTAGATCCAAGTACAGTACGTCTACAGGCTCCACTTTATCTACTGCTCTTGTTATTCCTTCAAAGAACTCCAATAAATTGGTTAAACATGATTTCCCTGGCAGCCTGGTGGTGCAGTGGTTGGCACTGCAGTCTCACGGCGCCGAGGTCCCAGGTTCGATCCCGGCTCTGGGTCACTGTCGTGTGGAGTTTGCACATTCTCCCCGTGTTTGCGTGGGTTTCGCCCCCACAACCCAAAAGATCTGCAGGGTAGGTGGATTGGCCACGCTAAATTGCCCCTTAATTGGAAAAAATGAATTGGGCACTCTAAATTTATGAAAAAAACATGATTTCCCTTTCACAAAACCATACTGACTTATCCTGATTACTTTGAATTTTTCCAAGTGCCCATCTATCCTTCTGAATGATTGATTCTAACAACCTCCACGTGACAGATGTCAAGCTAACTGGCCTATAGTTTCCTGCCCCACCTCCCTTCTTGAATAGAGGGGTTATATTTGCTACTTTCCAGGACGATGGAATCCTTCCAGAATCTAGGGAATTTTGGAAAGCATGTGAGGCAGTCTGGAGGTCTACACTACAGAAGTAAAGAATAACCTAAACGTCTGACATGAATGCTCAAACCCCCGCTCTGGGGCCAGGCACTGAATCTCCACGGTGGATCTCAAGTCTGCCTACCACCAGCTACCCCTCCGTAATGGTGACCGCCAGTACACTGCCTTCGAAGCAGATGGGCGGCTCTATCACTTTTTAAGGGTTCCCTTCGGTGACACAAACGGGGTCTCGATCTTCCAATGTGAGATGGACCGAATGGTTGACCGGTACGGCTAACGCGCAACGTTCCCGTATCTTGATAACGTCACCATCTGCGGCCATGACCAGCAGGACCACGACACCAACCTCCGAAAATTTCTCCAGACCACGAATATCCTTAATCTGACTTACAATAAGGATAAATGCGTGTTTAGCACCGACAGTCTAGCCATTCTAGGCTACGTAGTGCGAAGTGGAGTCATAGGCCCCGACCCTGAGCGCATGTGCCCCCTCATGGAATTCCCCCTCCCTCACTGCCCCAAGGTCCTAAAGCGCTGCCTCGGCTTCTTCAGCTATTATGCACAGTGGGTCCCCAATTACGCAGACAAGGCTCGACCCCTGATCCAGTCCACAACCTTCCCCCTGTTGACGGAGGCCCGCCAGGCCTTCGGCCGCATCAAAGCAGACATTGCAAAAGCCACGATACGCGCCATCGACGAGTCCTTCCCCTTCCAGGTCGAGAGCGATGCGTCCGACGTAGCTCTGGCGGCCACCCTCAACCAAGCGGGCAGGCCCGTGGCCTTCTTCTCCCGTACCCTCCATGCTTCCGAAATTCGCCACTCCTCGTTCAAAAAGGAGGCCCAGGCCATAGTAGAAGCTGTGTGACACTGTAGGCATTACCTGGCCGGCAGGAGATTCACTCTCCTCACGGACCAACGGTCGGTTGCCTTCATGTTCGATAATGCACAGCGGGGCAAGATTAAGAACGACAAGATCTTGCGGTGGAGGATAGAACTCTCCACCTACAATTACAAGATCTTGTACCGTCCCGGGAAGCTGAACGAGCCTCCTGATGCCCTATCTCGCGGCACTTGTGCCACCGCACAAGTAGACCACCTCCGATCCCTCCACGAGGACCTCTGCCACCCGGGGGCCACTTGTTTCTTTCATTTTATCAAAACCCGCAACCTGCCCTACTCCATCGAGGAGGTCAGGACAGTCACCAGGGACTGCCAAATCTGTGCGAAGTGCAAACCGCACCTCTACCGGCCAGAGAGAGCGCATCTGATAAAGGCTCCCCGTCCCTTTGAACGCCTCAGCATGGATTTCAAAGGCCCCGTCCCCTCCACCGACCGCAACACGTACTTCCTGAACGTGATTGACGAGTACTCCCGGTTCCCATTCGCCATCCCCTGCCCAGACATGACCACAACCACCGTCAGCAAGGCCCTCCAGGGTATCTTTACACTGTTCGGTTTCCCCGCATACATTCACAGTGATAGGGGGTCCTCCTTTATGAGTGACGAACTGCGTCAATTCCTGCTCAGCAAAGGCATCGCCTCGAGCAGGACGACCAGTTACAACCCCGGGGGAAACGGGCAGGTTGAGAGGGAGAACGGCACGGTCTGGAAGACCGTCCTGCTGGCCCTACGGTCTAGGAATCTCCCAGTCTCCCGCTGGCAGGACGTCCTCCCGGTGGCCCTTCACTCCATCCGGTCGCTGCTCTGTACTACCACAAATCAGACACGTCATGAACGTCTCCTTGTTTTCCCCAGGAAGTCCTCCTCCGGGACCTCGCTCCCAACCTGGCTAGCGACACCCGGACCCATCCTGCTTTGGAGACATGTGAGGGCGCACAAGTCGGACCCATTGGTCGAGAGGGTCCACCTGCTGCACGCCAACCCCCAGTACGCCTATGTAGCATTCCCTGACGGCCGCCAAGACACGGTCTCCCTTCGGGACCTGCCTCCCGCCGGAGCCCCACGCACACCCGCACCGGTGCCCCCACCCCCCCCCCCCCCACCCACACAGCACCTGACCGGAGGGTCAGTACTCCAGCCGCCCTTACCTAGGCCCGAACAAGCACCGACGCCCCCAACAGGCACGCCCACTTTTCACCCCAACAGCGCCACCTAGGGGTGACGAAGCTGCCTGGGAGGGCGACACCACGTTCCCGTTCGCCGGGGCTCCCATCAGGATCACCGCCAAAGCCCAGATGCTCCAGAAGGATGACCAGGCCACCCGATCGACTGATTGCTGCACCATGAACACTTTGCTATTACCCTCGACATCACAGCACCTCCATACCTGGTCCTACCATGCGAAAGGCGACATTAACGCTGGCCATCACCGGGTTCTTTTTAACAGGGGGTGAATGTGGCAATACCAGGTATTGCGGTACCTGAGAGGTGGATGACCATTGGCTAGACCCAGGAGCCTACCATTGGCTGATGTACATAGCTCCGCCCTGAGAGGCGGAGTATAAGAACCAATGCCGTCCCAGCAGCCTTCACTTTCTGTATCGAAGCTGCTGGGGAACAGTTCTAGCAGATTAAAGCCTATTAGTTATGACTCACCTTGGCTCGAGAGTAATTGTTTGCGCATCAAGTGTGAAGCCCCTTTAATTGTTTCTCTGAGGCTTAAAGGGACCAACTTGTGTGGGGTTATTTGGGGATTAGTTGCTGTGCAGCTTTCAGATAATTTTGCCTCATTCTTGAGATGTCCGGTACTTTGAGGAAAGCCGATCAGAGAATATGCAATGCCATTATATTGTGTCTAGTTGTTCAGGGAGATGCTGATGAACTAGGTCATTAGCAAAGAATGCATTTCTAACATATTTGTTTTGGTTTAATCGTTTGTTTTGCTCAAAGAGTATAATTTATTTGAGGTAAATGTTCAGCTGCTTATCTATTGTTCCTGATGTCCTCAGTAGAAGCCTGTTCCCGTAACAGCCTCCCCGAACAGGCGGTGGAATGTGGCGACTAGGGGCTTTTCACAGTAACTTCATTGAAGCCTACTTGTGACAATAAACGATTTTCATTTTCATTTCATTTATGGCCTCATAATTCAAAGCAAAATCTGGGTTGTGGTGATTTTTAAAGTCAATTGCAGGGTATTAGGATAGGTATTGAAGCTTTAGAGAGTATCTAATGCAGAACCAGTGGAAACTGCAGGCTTTTTTTCACTCTTTCATGGGCCGTGGGTGTCACTGGCTAGATCAGCATTAATATTGCCCATCCCTAACTGCCTTTCACAAGGTGGTGAGCAACATTGTTGAACTGCTGCAGTCCGTGTGCTGCAGGTACGCCCACAGAGCTGTTAGGGATGGAGTTCTAGGCTTTTGACCCAGTGACAGTGAAAGAATGGCAATATATTTCCAAGTCAGTATAGAGGTGGCTTGGAGGGGAACTTGCAGGTAGTGATGTTCCCATGTATCTGCTGCCTTTGTCCTTCTGCATGGTAGAGGTCGCAGGTTTGGAAGGTGATGCTGAATGAGCTTTGGTGTGTTGCTGCAGTGCACTTTGCAGATGGTACACATGGTGGAGGGAGTGCCAATCAAGTTGACTTAATTGTCCTGGATGAAAAGCTTCTTCATGTTGTTGGAGCTGCACTCATCCAGGCAAGTGGAGTGTATGCCATCACACTCCTGGCTTGTGCCTTGTAGATAGGGGACAGGCTTTGGGGAAGCAGGAGACAGGTTACTTTCTGCATAATTTCCAGCCCCAGACCTGCTCTTGTAGCCACATTACGTGTATGGCTAGTCGAGTTCAGTTTCTGGTCAATGGTGATCTCCAGGATGTTAACAGTAGGGGAATCAGTGGTGGCAATGCCATTGAATGTTAAAGGCAGATGATTGAATTCTCTCTTGTTGGAGATGATCATTTCCTGGTACCTGTGTGGCATGAATGTTACTTGCCACTTATCAGTCATAGAATTTTTTACAGTGCAGAAGGAGGCCATTTGGCCCATCGAGTCTGCACCGGCTCTTGGAAAGAGCACCCTACTTAAGCCCACACCTCCACCCTATCCCGTAATCTAGCAAACCCACCTAACCCAAGGGCAATTTAGCATAGCCAATCTACCTAACCTGAACATCTTTGGACTGTAGGAGAAAAACGGAGCACCCGGAGAAAACCCACTCAGACACGGGGAGAACGTGCAGACTCTGCACAGACAGTGACCCAAGCAGCAATCGAACCTGGGACCCTGGAATTATGAAGCAACTGTGCTAACCACTGTGTTACCGTGCCGCCCCTAGTCCATGCCTGAATGTTGTCCTGGTCTTGTTGCATATCAGAATGGAATTCTTCAGTATCTGAGGAGTAGCGAATGGTGCTGAACATTGTGCTATTATCAGCAAACATCCCCACTTCTGATCAGATGATAGAGGGAAGGTCACTGATGAAGCAGTTGCAGATAGTCGGGCCTAGGGCGCTACCCTGCAGTGATTTCCTGGGACTGAGATGGTTGACCTCCAACAACCACAACCATCTTCCTTTGTGCTAGGTATGACTTCAACCAGTGGAGAGCGCCCATGATTCCCACACTTGCTTTGCTTAGCTCCTTGATTTCACACTCAGTCACATGCTGGCTTGCTGTCAAGGGCAGTCACTCTCACTTCACCTCACCTCTTGGTTCAGGTCTTTGGTCCCTGTTTAGACTGAGGCAGTAGTGAGATCAGGAGCTGAGTGAACCTGGTGGAACCCAAACTGAGCGACAGTTAGCAGGTGATTGCTGAGTAAGTGCCACTTATTAAACTGTCAACGACGCAGTCTATCAATTTACTGATGGCTAAGTTGGAGTTGTCCTGCTTTTTGTGGACAGGATATACCTGGGCAATTTTCCATATTGCCGTGTAGATGCCAGTGTTGTAGCTGTTCTTGAATACCTCGGTTAAGGGCGCAGTTCTGGAGCACATCTTCAGTATTATTGCTGGAATGTTGTCAGAGCCCATAGATTTGCAGTATCCAGTGCCTTCAATATCATATGGAATGAATTGAATTGGTTGAAGACTGGCATCTGTGATGCTGGGGATCCCAGGAGGAGACAGAGATGGATCATCCACTTGGCACTTCTGGCTGAAGATTGTTTCAAATGCCTCAGCCTTGACTTTTGCGCTGATGTGCTGGGCTCCACCATCATTGAGGATGGGGATATTTGTGGAGCCTCCTCCTCCAGTGAGTTGTTTAATTGTCCACCACCATTCACGGTTGGATGTAGCAGGATTGCAGAGCTCTGATTCGTTGGTTGTGGGATCACTTAGCTCTGTATCACTTATGTTGTTTGGCATGTAAGTAGTTCTGTGTTGTAAGGGCAGCACGGTGGCGCAGTGGTTAACATTACTGCCTCATGGCGCCGAGGTCCCAGATTCGATCCCGGCTCTGGGTCACTGTCTGTGTGGAGTTTGCACATTCTCCCCGTGTTTGCGTGGGTTTCGCCCCCACAACCCAAAGATGTGCAGGGTAGGTAGATTGGCCACACTAAATTGCCCCTTAATTGGAAAAGATGAATTGGGTACACTAAATTTATAATTTACAAAAAGTTCTGTGTTGTAGCTTTACCAGGTTGGCACCTCATTTTCAGGTATGCGTGGTGCTGCTCCTGGCATGCTCTCCCATACTCCTCATTGAACCAGCGTTCATCCCCTGGCTTGATGGTAATGATAAAGTGAGGATATGCCAGGCCATGAGGTTATAGATTGCAGTTAAGTACAATTATGCTGATGGCCACTAGAGCCTAACACCCAGTTTTGAGTTGCTCGATCAGTTTGATATCTATCCCATTTAGCATGGTGATATGAGGAAACAGAAATAAAGACTTGAAAAAGACTGAAAAATTGAGGTTTGCATCTTTGAATGGAAATTACAGCGACCCTTGCCACATAGTTTTTAAAAAATGTTTTTATTGGCTTTCCGTTATTTTGCATCAGTGTGCACAGAACACATTGTGAAGAGCACGGTCATATGGTAACAGAAATAGCACGTAACAATTATCCAACCCTATTCTACTGATTTTACAAGTTTCTATCTGGGAGGGGGGGACTATGAGTATGGTAAGTAAATATACCCTGGAACCTTTTGACCCTGCTTTTGGATCCTTCCTTTGCGGCTGTGTTTTCGACCTCCCACTGTCTGCATTGTTGGTTTCTGCCCCTCTCTCCTCCCCGTCCCTTTGTCACTGTCCCCTCCCATACCTTCCTCCCCCCCCCTCCCCCCCACCTCTTCCTCTTCCTCCCCCTCCTCCCTTTCCTTTGTGCTTTGTGGCTCATCTGTGGGACCCCCCTCCCACCCGCACTATTGGCTGTTGGCTACAAGCAGGTCCTGGAACAAGTTGGTGAATGGCTTCCACGTCTTGTGGAAGTCCTCTTTCGACCCTCGGATGGTGAATTTGATTTTCTCCAGGTGGAGAAATTCCGACAGGTCGGACAGCCAGTCTGCAGCTTTGGCTGGTGCGTCCGATCACCAGCCGAGCAGGATTCTTCAACGGGCGATTAGGGAGGCAAAGGATAGGGCGTCGACCCCCTTCCCCATAAAGAGTTCTGGCTTATCCGATACCCTGAAGACTGCCACTTTGGGACTTGGCTCTACCCTCACCCCACAACCTTGGACGTGTCCAGAATGCGACAAGTCTGGGGTGTGCCCAAAACATGTGGGTGTGGTTCGCTGAGCCTTTCTAGTGTAGCGATCTGGGATGGCCACTTCCCGATTACAAAATGGGCACTTTGCAAAGATTGCAGGGAAAATGGAAAATGTTGAGAAAACAAGCAGGTTCAGAGCTTGTCTGTATATTGGAGCCGCAGCTCCCAGACAAGACCAAAACTGTAGGCCCATTAGCATACTAATGGCCCATCTCCGGGAACAAAAGAGTAACATTTGAGTAACCGATACTAAGGCAGACACCCCGGCGCCAGAGGAGATCGAAACAAAGTAGGCCAACGGCCACCTAGGACACGCCCAGCCATCAGGGCACCCACCCCTTTATTGGATGAAATCAATAGGAATGATCAAGAAATGGCCCAATTGATTGGGGCCAAGTTCAAGGCCCTCCCAAAAGAGCGCGAAGCTCCTTTGGGTATAAGAAGGAGCCCCCAAGAGAGAATCGTTCTCTTGGACCCGGCTCTCACCGAGGAGAGACCCGTCCACCAGCTGCACCAGAAGCAAGTAAGTCCAAGGTCAACGCTCGCCACCAGACGGACAATCCTAGCTGTTCCCCTTCACCATTTCGACCCTAGCAGCCTCAGATCCGAACAACGGCCATTGTTGCTCTGACTGAGTGGGCCACGTGTCTCGTTGAAACATCGTGGAGGAATTGAGTGTGGTGCGGGACCCTCCTGTGTCCCAAAGAAATTCTACGGGGTGTCCCCGGACTTTGCCTGCTACTACCGATCTACCGGACTTGTCCCAAAGGGTGTCGCAGACCCAAGTTGGGGAGCCCGAACACTGTCAGTCAGTGCCGTTCATGTCTGCGTTCTCTGAACGGGCGCTAACACTATGGATTGGCTTTGCTCTATTCTTATTTAGGGTGCCTGTCTGTTGGTTTCTCTGCTGCTTTTGGGGCGCGTTGCAGTCTCGTGCATAGTGTCTTAATTGTCCACAATTGTAGCATTCCTGGGATTTAGGCTGCGGTAGGCCGTTCCTGCCCTCATTTACCCATGTGGGGTTCTGGTGCATCCTAACTGGATGCATGTCTGCCTGCTCTTCCTCTGGTTTTGCAAATGCGGTTTTGCCTTGGACGGATTGTTCCCAATTGCGGGACAATATTTTCAAAACCCGTTTCTCGCTGTGGGCCTCGTCTGAGGGGTTGTAATTTGCGCAAGCTCTCAGTCCTGCCTCTGTCGCATGAGAGACTAGGACTCGAGTCCATTTGGCCATATTATCCGCGGACAAATGGGCGCGGGCTAACTCTCCAAATACTGCTGTGAAATGTATACACAAGCGTCCAGCACCCGCTGTGGGGTACCTTGCCTACACTTGTTTAGGCCTTCTACGGGGTCTCCTCTGTTATAGCCGATCGCATCCAGGATCGCTGTGTGCATTTCTTGGAGTGTGCCTCCTCCTACATTCTGTGTGTCGGGAAGGGCTGCCATGACTGAAGGGTCGAGGCTTAAAACTGTGAGCTTCACTTGCTCCTTTTCGTCCAGGCCGTATATGGTAGCCTGCTGTTTAACTCCAGCGAAAAACTGGTGGGGTTCTGATGTGGGAAGGAACAGTGTAATTTTTCCACACGCGTCCCGTAATCGGGTTACGGTTAACGGGGTTGTATATAGGAAATCTGCGTTTCCTTCTGCTGCGGCCCTGCGGTGTGTGGTTACAGGGTTCATGGGGGGGTGTTCTGCCTGTTCCGTCGGGGGTTGGGGTGCTTTCCTTTTCTGGGGGTTTTCTTGCGTACATGTCCCATGTACGTATCTGTGGGCAGTTTCATTTAACTCCTGCCAATCGGGGCCGTTTTCCTGGTCTAACTGGGGTCCAAACGTACTTTCAAACCCATTCTGGACAGAAAGCAGAGATTGCAATTCTGCAATTTGCTTCCGGCACTTTGCGTGATTTACGGAGCTCTGCCTTTGTTCCGTCGTGGAAGTGTGGAGTGCTCGTCGGGCTGCTTTTAAATCATTGCACAGTTTCTGCAATTGCTCTACCTGTTGCTCAGTTTCTTGTCTTACCAAGACCGCATGTTGCGTGTCCTGGTAGGCCTTATTGTACTGGGTCTGAAAACTACTCAAATGGGCGAGACAAGACTGGTGTGCCCTCTTGACACCATCCACCTCTCTGTCCCTCGCTGCTGACTGTTCTCTTAACTCCTTATTCTCCTTCTCAAATTCGCTCACATCTCCCTCACTATTTCTGTCTCTCTCCTCAAACTCTCTACGGAGCGTCCTAACGACCTGCTCTGTGCCTCGCAATTGTGCCAAGCAGGACACGATTGCCATCGGCTTGCGAGCTTTCCCTGAGCTCTTCTTGTGGATCTCTGACAGGTTCTCCCACCAAGTATGTCCTATACTCCCGGGACCTGTTTCGTCATTGGCGCAGAATTCACTGCAAAGGGGCCATCCTTTCCCTTTGAGATATTTTCTGATCTCTTCTGCCCATACGGGACACTGCCCTACTCTACTGGTCGCTGCGACCTCGAATTCTTGGGGGTTCATAAGGTGTTCCATTGCCTTCATTGCCATTTTCTCTCTATCTCTGGGTTCTCTACTGAATTTGGAACTGGGGGTGAAAAAGTGGTGATGTAAATGCGGGCACGGCTTACGCTAATTTCCAGCCTACAAAACTCCCGACAGTTTGACGCAACAAAATCTCTCAGGTTTACCTTATATCCCTGTTAGTACGCATGCATTATCACACTTCTGAATCTCGGAAGTTTGATCAGTATCGTTCTCACACTTGTGGTTTTTCTGTTTCCAATTGGATTCCAATTCAAATTTGGGTTCTCTCAGGGTGACTAGGCCACTTCTAGGTTGAGTCCCGTCAGAGGTCGCCAGTAAATGTTGCTCTCTTTGGTTGGCTCTGAATATGGCGGTCAATATGGTCACCTTCCTTAATCCTAATTATGTTTGCTCGAGAGTCGACAGATATCTTTTGATCCCGCCACAAGGTTCAAAACCGAATACTGATCAAAGACTCGGTACACCAGTTAGTTCAAAGTCAATGCTTATTTATTTACACACACAGTTAATATCTACTCATGCACGAAATGCTACAGACTAAACTATCACTACTGCTAAAACCTATACTTAGAAGAACGTCCTCACAATTTTCGGAATTAGGCAGAGGTTTCACATAGCCTACCACCCCCAGTCAAGCGGCAGTGTAGAGAGGATGAACAAAACTCTAAAAGTCACTCTCAGGAAAATGGTGCAACAGAACACCAGCACCTGGGATTCAGTTCTCCCATTTGCTTTAATGTTCTTACGAAACACGGTATCCACGTCCACAGGATACACCCCACACACCCTCATGACCGGCCGCTCCATGAAAGGGACAGAGTATTTATTAGGACTGGATTTGGCCAGCCCCACAGTCACCGCCCTCACGCATGAAAATGCTGTACAACAGCTTATTGAGAATATAAAGGCAGCCCAGCTCGCAGCAGCTGTGAGACTTGGGACCAGGAGGAAACAAAGCAAAACTTGTTTCGATAAAAAGGTACACACCACCGAGTTTGTAGTAGGGCAGCGAGTGATGCTTTCCCTATACTCCCCCAGTTCATTCCTTTCCCCCAAATTTTCCGGACCGTACTGCATTTCAGGCAAAGTCAGCCCCTCGGTATACAAGATCACATATCCCAATGGCAAGTCTGCGTGGTTTCACATAAACCAGCTTAAGGCTTATGGCTCACAGAACTTCCATGCACACCACATCTCGCTCGCAGCAGCAGACGAGCATGCCCCGCCCACAGATGACGCATTCCTACCCTCCCCCAACCAGTCCAGCCCGTCCTCAGACACTTCTTCAACTCCACCTCCAGAGGCACAACTCCGCCTCTCCCTTCCTTCAACCAGCAGCGACAGCGACAATGATAGCGATAGCAATGGCGACAGCCACAGCACATCACGTTATGATTACACCCCTGCACCAGGCCCCACTCCCAGCGAATCCGAGCATGATTCCAGCGACCCCTTCTAAATCACGTACATCAAAGTCCCTGACCCAGACCCACCGCCCGACGATTACGGATTAAAACCTAGCAGCTCCAACCTCGACACACGATTCTGGCACAGAGACAATTCATTCAGGCTCATCTGGAATGGCGAGATGGATCCCAATTCGCCCAAAGCAGCTTTACCCAAACTACTCCAGTCAAGAGTATGGCAGCCGGGAGAAGATGATGACATAGAGTCTGACTCCCATCAAACAAATCCCTTTGCGACCCTGTTCGCTACTGATCAATGAGGTGTCCAGATGATGGTAAAAAGGAACCGATGGAGAGATACGGTGTCCTTTCTGATGGAACCTGCACCATGTTTGTCGTATGTTTGTTCCTTTAATGTACATCGTAAATGTTGTCTGTGAATTTAAAAGTTTTCATGGCCCCACGCCCACTGGCAGTTAATGGTAATAGTTTGTCGGCAGACACCACTCATAGCTACACTTCTGATTCTTTTAAAAATATATACTTTTATTCAAATTTTTACATATTTTCAACAAACCCCTTACAGAAATAAGAAAAAACAAAGAACACATAAATAAACATCTTATAGCTATGTCAGGTATTCCCCCAATATACAAGCCCCCCATTAAACAATACTAAACACAGTAGTAAACACAAAGTGCCCCCCCCCCCGGGTTGCTGCTGCTGCTGACCACCTCCTAACGCTCCGCTAGAAAGTCTAGGAACGGTTGCCACTGCCTGAAGAACCCTTGCACAGATCCTCTCAAGGCAAATTTACCCTCTCCAATTTAATAAACCCTGCCATGTCGCTGATCCAGGCTTCCACGCTTGGGGGCCTCGTTGTATTGTAGCAGAATCCTCCGCCGGGCTACCAGGGACGCAAAGGCCAGAATACCAGCCTCTTTCGCCTCCTGCACTCCCGGCTCGTCCGATACACCAAATAATGCGAGCCCCTAACTCGGCTTAACCCGGGTGTTTACCACCTTAGACACCGTCCTCGCAACGCCCCTCCAGAACCCCTCCAGCGCTGGGCACGCCCAAAACATGTGAGCATGATTTGCAGGGCTCCCCGAACACCTCACACGCCTGTCCTCCACTCCAAAAAACCAACTCAGCCTTGCCCCAGTCATATGCGCCCTGTGCAGAACGTTAAATTGTATCAGGCTAAGCCTGGCGCAAGAGGAGGAAGAATTTACCCTACCCAGGGCGTCCGCCACGTACCCTCGTCTATCTCCTCCCATTTACCTTTCAGCTCCTCCACCGAGGCCTCCTCCTCCTCCTGCACCTCCTGGTAGATCGTCGAGACCTTCCCTTCTCCAACCCACATTCCCGAGAGCACCCTATCCTGGATCCTACGTGCTGGCAGCAGCGGAAATTCCCTCACCTGCCGTCTTACAAACGCCCTTACCTGCATGTACCTGAAGGCATTTCCAGGGGGGAGCCGAATCTTTTCCTCCAACGCCCCAAGGCTCGCAAACGTCCCATCTATAAACAGGCGTCTCCACTGCCCTCAAATTTTGAGGGTCACCGCCACCACTGGACTCGTGGTGTACCTTGTCGGCGGGAGCGGCAGCGGTGCCGTTACCAACGCTCCCAGGCTCGTGCCCACACAGGACGCCATCTCCAGCCTCTTCCACGCCGCCTCCACCCCCTCCATTACCCACTTGCGTATCATCGCCACATTGGCAGTCCAGTAGTACCCACACAGATTAGGCAACGCTAGCCCTCCTCTGTCCATGCTCCGTTCCAGAAACACCCTTCTCACCCTCGGGGTCTTTTTCGCCCATACAAACCCCATGATGCTCCTGCTGACCCGCTTAAAAAAGGCCTTAGGGATCAGGATGGGGAGGCACTGGAATATAAAAAGGAACCTCGGGAGCACCGTCATCTTCACCAACTGTACCCTTCCCACCAGGGAGAGTGGCAGCATATCCCACCTTTTAAACTCCTCCTCCACCTGCTCCGCCAGCCTCGTCAAGTTGAGCTTGTGTAGGGCCCCCCAGCTCCTGGCCACCTGGATCCCGAGGTACCGAAAACACCTTTCCGCCCTCTCAGTGGAAGCTCGTCTATCCCCCTTCCCTGGTCCCCTGGGTGTATCACGAATAGCTCACTGTTCCCCATGTTGAGCTTTTACCCAGAAAAGTCTCCAAACTCCCTGAGGATCCGCATCACCTCCGGCATCCCCCCACTGGGTCTGCCACATACAGTAACAGGTCATCGGTATACAGCGATACCCGGTGTTCCACACCTCCCACACCCCTCCCGCACCAGCCCCCTCCAGTTCCTGAGCTCCCACAAAGCCATCGCCAAAGGTTCAATTGCCAACGCAGATAGCAGGGGGGCTAGGGGGCACCCCTGCCTCGTCCCCTGGTACAGCCGAAAGTATTCCGACCTCCTCCGATTTGTGGCCACACTCACCACCGGGGATTCGTACAGTAACCTAACCCAACTAACGAACCTCTTCCTGAACCTGAACCTCCTCAACACTTCCCACAGGTACCCCCACTCCACCCTTTCAAAGGCCTTCTCCGCACCCATAGCCGCCACTACCTCCGCTTCCCCCTCCACTGCAGGCATCATGATTACATTTTGGAGCCTCCGCACATTGGTGTTTAGCTGCCTTCCCTTTACGAAACCCGTCTGGTCCTCGTGGATCACCCCCGGAACACAGTCCTCAATTCTGGTAGCCAACACCTTCGCTAACAGTTTTGCATCCACTTTGAGGAGCGAGATTGGCCTATAAGACCCACACTTTAAAGGGTCCTTGTCCCGCTTCAAGATCAGCGAGATCAGCGCCCTGGACATCGTCGGGGGTAGGACCCCCCCCCCCTCGCCTCATTGAAAGTCCTCACTAGTAATGGGCCCAACAGGTCCATGTACTTCCTGTAAAATTCCACCAGGAACCCATCTGGCCCCGGTGCCTTCCCCAGCCCCTTAGTCAGCTCCTCCAGCCCTACCGGTGCCCCACCACCTGCCCCTCCTCTACCCTCGGGAACCTCAGCTGGTCCCTCTCCTCCCCTAGTTCGAGCGCCACCCAGTGCGGGGCATAGTCTGAGATGGCGATGGCCGAATACTCCGTGTCCTCCACCCTCGGGATCAGCGCCCTGCTCAAAACGAAGAAGTCAATCCGGGAGTAGGCTTTATGGACGTGGGAAAAGAAAGAGAATTCCCTGGCCCCCGGCCTAACAAACCTCCATGGGTCCACTCCTCCCATCTGGTCCATAAACCCCCTCAACACCTTGGCCGCCGCCGGCCTCTTACCCGTCCTGGACCTAGAGCGGTCCAATGCTGGATCCAGTACCGTATTAAAGTCCCCCCCCCCCCCCATTATCAAGCTCCCTGCCTCCAGGTCCGGAATCCGGCCCAACATGCGCCGCATAAATCCGGCATCGACCCAATTCGGGGCATACGCATTCACCAAGACCCCCCCCTCCCAGCTAGGTCCCCCCCCCCCCAGCTGAGTTGCTCCCCCCATAGCACTCACATAAGTCAGCTGACTCCTGCTGACCCCGGCCGCTCCCGCCACTCCATCGACCCCCCCAATGTGAGAATCTCCCCCCACCCTCTGTCCAACAACAGGTGCTCCTCTCCAGCACCACCCCTCCCCCTGACCCCACCTCCTTCCTTCCCTAGCGCGGGAAAAGAACCCCGCGCTTTCCACCAAATCGGCCCCACCCCCTCAGGCGCAGCTCCCTTTTGCAGCGTGATCCCAGCTCCCCCACCTCGGGCCTCCCCTCTCCCCTCCCCCCCAATGGGGCCTCCTCTTCCAACCACCGACGCCCACATTCTCACCAAACCCCCACTACGAACCATTTCACCCTACCCCACCCAGCAACCAAAAAAATAACAGTACCAAACAGAGCAGAACATCCCCCCAAAACACAACAATCACATCAATCCCCTCTCGACATCCCCTCGCAACTGACCCTCAATCCGAGTCCAACTTTTCGGCCTGGATAAAGGTCCACGCCTCCTCCGGCATCTCGAAGTAGTGGTGGCGGTCCTTGAAAGTGACCCACAGTTGCGCCGGCTGCAACATCCCGAATTTCACCCCCTTCCGATGCAGAGCCGCCTAAGCCTGATTGTACCCGGCCCTCTTCTTGACCACCTCCGCGCTCCAGTTCTGGTATATCCGGACCTCTGCATTCTCCCACCTGCTGCTCCGCTCCTTCTTTGCCCACCTCAGGACACACGCCCTGTCCACGAAGCGGTGGAACCGCACCAGCACCGCCTGCGGCGGCTCGTTGGGCTTGGGCCTCCTCGCCAGGACTCGGTGGGCCCCCTCCAGCTCCAGGGGCCCCGGGAAGGCCCCCGCACCCATCAACGTGTTCAGCATCATGACCACATATGCTCCAACATCCGACCCCTCCACTCCCTCCGGGAGACCCAGAATCCGCAGGTTCTTCCTCCTCGACCGGTTCTCCATGTCCTCGACCTTCTCCTGCCATTTCATATGCATCGCCTCGTGCACCTCTACCTTCACCGCCAGGCCCAAGATCTCGTCCTCGTTCTCCGAGGCATTTTGCCGTGCCTCCCGGATCGCCGCCCCTTGGGCCTTCTGGGTCTCGAGCAGCTTGTCTGTCGAAGCCTTCAACGGCTCCCAACAGCTCTGCTTTCAATTCCGTGAAGCAGCGCTGGAGAAACTCCTGCTGTTCCTGCGACCACTGCACCCACGCTGCCTGGTCTCCACCTGCCGCCATCTTGATTTTCCTCCCTCGCACTTTCGCTGCTCCAAGACTACTTTTTTCACCGCTCCACTCCTGGTCCAATCCATACTGTGCCGGGAAATGTTACTATCACCTTCCCACACTGGGAACCGTCGAACAAATGCCGCTGGGGGCCCTAAAAAGAGCGCAAAAGGCCATTTCTGGCGGTAGCTGCCGAACGTGCGACTTAGCTCCACATAGCCGCAACCGGAAGCCTCGCTTATCTTCTGATTCGATCACGAGAGGCAGCCCCCACGACGACCACATTGTTACCCGTTCCTGCCGGTCGCTCAGGCAGTGGAGAAACGACACTTGTCCTCGCCCTGCCTCAGGATCCCCATCTGGTCAGCTACTCTCGGGTAGAGCACAAACGGCACTGATCACTGTCCTACCTGGGGATTCCACCCATTTCTTACCCGCCGCACCCCATTTTGGCATTTTTGCTTCCGTACGCTATTTACATCCTCAAACACTAGGATAGTAGATCGCACAGGCTGCGAGACGGCTCGCACTGTATCAGTATTCTTCTTGGATGTCTTGTCCAAATATTCGGTTTATTTTTTTTTTTAAATGAGGGAGTCACAGACGGTGACCAATTATAATGGGTAATTAGCAACAGAGGACAGACAGACATACGGGCAGCATGGTAGCATTGTGGATAGCACAATTGCTTCACAGCTCCAGGGTCCCAGGTTTGATTCCGGCTTGGGTCACTGTCTGTGCGGAGTCTGCACATCCTCCCCGTGTGTGCGTGGGTTTCCTCCGGGTGCTCCGGTTTCCTCCCACAGTCCAAAGATGTGCAGGTTAGGTGGATTGGCCATGATAAATTGCCCTTAGTGCCCAAAATTGCTCTTGGTGTTGGGTGGGGTTGCTGGGTTATGGGGATAGGGTGGAAGCGTGGACCATGGGTAGGTTGCTCTTTCCAAGAGCCAGTGCAGACTCGATGGGCCAAATGGCCTCCTTCTGCACTGTAAATTCTATGATACGAGATCTTAAGCAAGAGGTTGATCGAGAGGTTGATCATGAAGCGCATCACCTCCATACTCCCAGAACGCCTTGATCCACTGCAATTCGCATACCGCTGCAACCGGTCCACATCAGACACCATTTCCCTGGCCCTACACTCATCCCTAGAGCATCTCGAAAACAAGGACTCCTACATTAGACTCCTATTTATTGACTACAGCTCCGCCTTCAACACCATAATCCCAGCCAAGCTCATATCAAAGCTCCAAAACCTAGGACTTGGCTCCCCACTCTGCAACTGGATCCTCGATTTTCTGACCAACAGACCACAATCAGTAAGAATGAACAACAACACCTCCTCCACAATAGTCCTCAACACCGGCGCCCCGCAAGGCTGCGTACTTAACCCCCTACTCTAGTCCCTGTACACACACGACTGCGTGGCAAAACTTGGTTCCAACTCCATCTACAAGTTTGCTGATGATACGACCGTAGTGGGCCGGATCTCGAATAACGATGAGTCCGAATACAGGAGGGCGATAGAGAACCTAGTGGAGTGGTGTAGCGACAACAATCTCTCCCTCAATGCCAGCAAAACTAAAGAGCTGGTAATTGACTTCAGGAAGCAAAGTACTGTACACACCCCTGTCAGCATCAACGGGGCCGAGGTGGAGATGGTTAGCAGTTTCAAATTCCTAGGGGTGCACATCTCCAAAAATCTGTCCTGG
This sequence comes from Scyliorhinus torazame, assembly GCF_047496885.1. NCBI lineage: Eukaryota > Metazoa > Chordata > Chondrichthyes > Carcharhiniformes > Scyliorhinidae > Scyliorhinus > Scyliorhinus torazame. The sequence continues at coordinate 115,247,915 of NC_092712.1, read as the reverse complement.
TCCACCCACGTCGACGCTACCACCAAGAAAGCACAACAGCGCCTATACTTCCTCAGGAAACTAAGGAAATTTGGCATGTCCACATTGACTCTTACCAACTTTTACAGATGCACCATAGAAAGCATCACAGCCTGGTATGGCAACTGCTCGGCCCAGGACCGCAAGAAACTTCAGAGAGTCGTGAACACCGCCCAGTCCATCACACAAACCTGCCTCCCATCCATTGACTCCATCTACACCTCCCGCTGCCTGGGGAAAGCGGGCAGTATAATCAAAGATCCCTCCCACCCGGCTTATTCACTCTTCCAACTTCTTCCATCGGGCAGGAGATACAGAAATCTGAGAACACGCACGAACAGACTCAAAAACAGCTTCTTCCCCACTGTCACCAGACTCCTAAATGACCCACTTATGGAATGCTTCATCCGATGCCAGTGCCTTTCTAGTTACATTGTATATGTTGTGTTGCCCTATTATGTATTTTCTTTTATTCCCTTTTCTTCTCATGTACTTAATGATCTGTTGAGCTGCTCGCAGAAAAATACTTTTCACTGTACCTCGGTACACGTGACAATAAACAAATCCAATTATAACAGATATTATGCTTGTGCCCATAGAACTCCGGAACCTCAGGAACCCCAGAGGAAGAAAAAGAAGAAGACCAACAAAAGGAAAGATGAAGACAACCTTCATGTTTTTCACCTGAATCTTAGTGGGATCCCTTCAGTTGCATGCGAACGCTACCCCCCTGACTCCTACCACACAGGCCGTGAATGATTCCCACCCCTGCCATACACTGTACCCCAAGATAGTTAACCCCGAGATAGTTACCCCCGAGACAGTTACTGATACCCTGACCTGGTGTGACAAGTTTATCACCTGGTATTCACTATCTTACATCGTAGAAGCACTCTTAGTACTGGCAATACTCTGCAGTGTCGTGCAGACACTTAAACTCAGAAATTGGCAGACGATAGCCTCCCGCAACTGCACTCCAGTATACACATTTAGATCCCCTATCTTCGGACTCCAACAAACCCCCCAACCCCTTTAAGCGAATTAAAGTGCATCCGTTTTTTTGTGTGTTTAATAAAGAAATGTAAAACTCTGTGCTTGACTGCCAAGCCAGAGAGACTTGTGTTGCTGCTATTTGTACAGTTTAATATGTTGTAGATTATTTTTGATTGTTTAAGTGAGGATAGTTTATTGAGGATAGTTAGAGGTTCCAGTTTTTTTATTTTGTAATGCATGCCTGAATGTCATAGCGCCCCGTAGAGTTTTATAATGATGTATTTATATGAAATAACTTAGGTAAAGTTGCAATTCATAGGACAGAGCAGTGTAGAGCCTATGAAGTGCTTATGGGTGCCTAGCTTGGTCAGAGAACGAAGACGACGCGGTAATGTGATCCTTCACGCTTCTCGTTGAGGATCACAAGGAGGGGGTGTAGCCATCTGGGATGGCCACTTCCTGATTACAAAATGGACACTTTGCAAAGATTGCAGGGAAAATAGACAATGCTGAGAAAACAAGCAGGTTCAGACCTTGTCTGCATAGTGGAGCCACAGCTCCCAGACAAGGCCAAAACTGTAGGCCCATTAGCATACTAATGGCCCATCTCCGGGAACAAAAGAGTAACATTTGAGTAGCCGATAATAAGGCATACACACCGGCGCCAGAGGAGACCGAAACAAAGCAGGCCAACGGCCACCTAGGACACGCCCAGCCATCAGGGCACCCACCCCTTTATTGGATGAAATCAATAGGAATGATCAAGAAATGGCCCAATTGATTGGGGCCAAGTTCAAGGCCCTCCCAAAAGAGCGCGAAGCTCCTTTGGGTATAAGAAGGAGCCCCTAAGAGAGAATCGTTCCGTTGGACCCGGCTCTCACCGAGGAGAGACCCGTCCACCAGCTGCACCAGAAGCAAGTAAGTCCAAGGTCAACGCTCGCCACCAGACGGACGACCCTAGTTGTTCCCCTTCACCACTTTGACCCCAGCAGCCTCAGATCCGAACAACGGCCGTTGTTCCTCTGACTGAGTGGGCGCCCAAAGCTAAGTATAGGCTTTAGCAGTAGGGATAGTTTAGTCTGTAGAATTTCGTCCATGAGTATATTTAACTATGTGTGTAAATAAATAAGCATTGACTTTGAACTAACTAACTGGTGTACCGAGTCTTTGATCAATATTCGGTTTTGAACCTTGTGGCGGTATCGAAAGATACCTGGCGACTCTACAGCAAACATAATTAGGATTGAGGAAGGCGACCATATTGACCGCCATATTCAGAGCAAACCAAAGAGAGCAACACTGGCACCATTCACTTTTGGCCTCCACCTCCAAGAAGAACCTGTTCATTCGGATTCTGGTTAGGTGCGCTCTGTGCACCATTTTTAGCTGCATTAGGCTGAGCCTTGCACATGTGGAAGTGGAGTTGACGCTGTTCAGTGCTTCACTCCAGAGTCCCCACCCCATTTCTATTCCTAATTTTTCCCCCCATTTTTCCCTTGTCTCGTTGAGCAGGGAGCGTTTCTCCTTCAACACTCATACAGGTCACCACAGTTCCCCCTCCCTAGGTCTCCCACTTCCAACAGCTCATCTACCAGTGAATGTCCTGGCAACCGTGGGTACATGTTTGTTTCTCTACGGAGGAAATTTCTGATCTGTATGTGCAGATTCTCTTTGGCAGTTGGAACCATCAGTTATTCCAGCGCAGCTAGTCACTAACTGTCAATGTCCCCCTGTCTTATCTTTACCATTTACGGGTGGCATCCATTGTGGCTGGCACGAACATGTGATTGTTGCAAATGGGTGCCATGGTGGATATTGCGACATTTCGGTCAGTTCGAAGTGTTGCCTTAGCTGGTTCCATGGACTGCAGCATGATAGCATTGTGGATAGCACAATTGCTTCACAGCTCCAGGGTCCCAGGTTCGATTCCCGGCTTGGGTCACTGTCTGTACGGAGTCTGCACATCCTCCCTGTGTGTGCGTGGGTTTCCTCCGGGTGCTCCGGTTTCCTCCCACAGTCCAAAGATGTGCGGGTTAGGTGGATTGGCCATGCTAAATTGCCCTTAGTGTCCAAAATTGCCCTTAGTGTTGGATGGGGTTACTGGGTTATAGGGATAGGGTGGAGGTGTGGACCTTGGGTAGGGTGCTCTTTCCAAGAGCCGGTGCAGCTCTCCCATGCTTATTTTTCTTTGCAGTTTTGGGGGATCCTTGGATATTTCTCCACCGAGAAGGCTCCAAACTCTTTCAAGAGCCTCATGATCCCCTCCATACTTCTGTGGGGGTCCGAGACATGGGGGTACTGGAGCAGGTCACCCGCCTAGAGTGAGACTCTGTGCTCTCTGCCCCCTTTCTGGATTCCCTTCTAATTTTTTGCCTTTGTGAGGGTGATCACCAGTGGCTCGATTGCCAGGGCGAATAGGAGCAAGGACAGTGGGCACCCCTGCCATGTGCCCCTGTGCAGCTGGAAGTATTTGCAGCTAGTAGTGTTAGTCCATACACTCACCATTGGAACGCTCTACAGAAGTTTCACCCATGCAATGAACACTGCTCGAAACCCAAACTGCTCCAGTACCTCTATGGGGACTTCCAGGATGGCACAGTGGTGCACTGGTTAGCACTGCTGCTTCATGGCGCCAATGTCCCGAGTTTGATCCCGGTTCTGGGTCACTGTCCATGTGGAGTTTGCACATAGCTAGCTTGCACTTACGTTTCATTTCTCCCCCCCACCTTATTAATTTTTTTAGTTGTCCCCTGTTTGCCTTAAAGGCTACCCAATCCTCTTGTTTCCCACTAATCCTCGCATCAAGGCTATGAACATCCAACATCAACTCTGCTAGGCCAGCCATGTGCTTAAGATGTCAGAGTCCCGACTGCCAAAGCAAATCTTCTTCGCTCAGTTCAAGGAAGGCTCCCAACAAGAGGAGGACAAAGGAAGCACTTCAGAGATACCCTGAAGGCTTACCTCTTACCTCAAGAAATATACATGAATGTCCACGTTTGGGAGACCTTACTCAAAAGAGAACTACTTGGAGTAATCTCCTGATTGAAGGGACAAAATTCTTTGAGGACACCCGATGGCAAGAGGAGGCCCAGAAAAAGCACCTGAGAAAGGAATATCAGCAATCTAGAGTCCAAGGACTGATGCCATCTCCCAGAAAAGCCTGGCTAGTGTGTGGTCAAAGATGCAGCTCCAGGATCGAGCTCATCAGCCACGCAAAGACCCTATGATCGATAACACGGAGTTTCTTAGGTGGACAATCATACTCATTCGCGAGTGTTCGCCATGTGCCCTCAGGCGTATGTAAAAGAACTCACGGCACTATTTCAGAAAAGAGCTGGAGAACTCCACCTCATGTCCTGGCAATATTTGTCCCTGGAGCCACAGCACTATTTATTCTTCTCTTCTTAATTTAAGGGGTGTGGCTGTTGCTGACAGGGCTGCATCTATTTTCCAACCTTAATTGCCATTGAGGAGGTGGCAGTGAGCTGGCAGACCAGGCAGACTATGTCCTTCGGAATTCTGTTACTATCCTTACTGTTTTGGTCAGTTCCAAGTTTCATGACATCTGCAAACTTTTAAAGGGCAGCACGGTAGCACAGTGGTTAGTACTGTGGCTTCTCAGCGCCAGGGTCCCAGGTTCGATTCCCTGCTGGGTCACTGTCTGTGCGGATTCTGCACGTTCTCCCCGTGTCTGCGTGGGTTTCCTCCGGGTGCTCCGGTTTCCTCCCACAGTCCAAAGACATTGCAGGTTAGGTGGATTGGCCATGCTAAATTGCCCTTAGTTTCCAAAGGTTAGAAGGGGTTATTGGGTTAGGGGGATAGGATGGAAGTGAGGGCTTAATAATAAGGTGGGGGGGGGGAAATGAAACATAAGTGCAAGCTAGAAACATAAACGCAAAAGAAGATAGCAAGAGATTTTTTCAATATATAAAAGGTAAGAGAGAGGCAAGCATAGACATTGGACCTCTGGAAAATAAGGCTGGAGAAGTAGTAATAGGAAACAAAGAAATGGCAGAGGAATTGAAAAGTTACTTTGCATCAGTCTTCACGGTGGAAGACACCAGTGGGATGCCAGAACTTCATGGAATCAGGGGCAGGGGTGAGTGCCGTGACCATTACTAAGGAGAAGGTTCTGGGGAAACTGAAAGGTTCGACGGTGGATAAATCACCTGGACCAGATGGACTACACCCCAGGGTTCAGCAGCACTGGAGGTAGTGAGGGTCTCAGAGCACTGGAAAATGGCTAATGTAACACCGATGTTTTAAGATGGGGGGGAGGCAGAAGATGGGAAATTATAGGCCAGTTAGTCTGACTTCGGTCATTGATAAGATTTTAGAGTCCATTATTAAAGATGAGATCGCCGAGTACTTGGGAGTGCAGGATAAAATAGGACTGAGTCAGAGCGGCTTCATCAAGGGGAAGTCATGTCTGACAAATCTGATAGAGTTCTTTGAGGAGGTAACAAGGAAGTTAGACAAAGGAGAATCAGTGGACGTGATTTATTTAGATTTCCAGAAGGCCTTTGACAAGGTGCCGTATAGGCGGCTGTTAAGTAAGTCAAGAGCCCATTGTGTTAAGGGTAATATACTGGCATGGATAGAGGATTGGCTGACTGGAAAACAACAGAAAATGGGGATAAAGAGGTCTTTTTCAGGATGGCAGCTGATAACGGGTGTGCCTCAGGGGTCAATGTTGGGACCACAACTTTTCACAATACACATTAACAATCTGGAACAAAGAACTGAGGGCACTGTTGCTTAGTTTGCAGATGATACAAAGATATGCAGAGGGACCGGTAGTATTGAGGCGGAAGGACTTGGATAGGCTAGGAGAGTGGGCAAAGAAGTGGCAGATGGAATACAATGTGGAAAAGTGTGAGGTTATGCACTTTGGTAGGAAGAATGGAGGTACAGACTATTTTCTAAATGGGAAAAGGCTTAGGAAATCAGAAGCACAAAGGGACTTAGGAGTCCTAGTTCACGATTCTCTTAAGATTAACGTGCAGGTTCAGTCGGCAGTTAGGAAGGCAAATGCAATATTAGCATTCATTTTGGGAGGACTACAATACAAGAGCAGGGATGCATTTCTGAGGCTATATAAAGCTCTGGTCAGAGCCCATTTAGAGTATTGTGAGCAGTTTTGGGCCCCGTATCCAAGGAAGAATGCGCTGGCCTTGGAAAGGGTCCAGAGGAGGTTCACAAGAATGGTTCCTGGAATGAAGAGCTTGTCATATGAGGAGCGGTTGGGGACTCTGGATCTGTACTCATTGGAGTTTAGAAGGATGAGGGGGGATCTTATTGAAACTTACTTATCCCGGCGGAATTGTATAAGGAGTTCGCAACAGAACTGGCACTGCTTCCTTTGGGAGCGTTTAGCAAGGTGCTGGACAAGGAGAAGATGCCGGAGATGATGATTCTTGCGACGATCATGTTGATACCAATGAAGGGGAAGGACCGTTTAGAATGTGGGTAGTATAGTGCTGGCTAGGTTGGTAGCGGGGAGGATGGAAGGCTGTGTCCTTGGTGGCTGCAGAGGGCTACACAGGCATTGTAAAGAGCAGGCAGCTCTCCAGTAATATTAGGCGGCTGTTAAATGTGATTATGATCCCGAGGAGATGACGGGTAATGGAGGTAGTGGTGTCTATGGATGCAGAGAAGGCATTTAACTGGGTGGAGAGGTGGTACCTGTTCGAGGTCCTGGGAAGGTTCGGGTTTGGGCCGACGTTTGTGGCGTGGGTGCGCCTGCTATATGTGACACCGGTGATGAGTATACCGACCAACAAAAGGAGCTCACAAAACTTCGGATTACACAGGGGAACAAGGCAGGGGTGCCCGCTGTCGCCGCTGCTGTTTGCGCTAGCAATATAGCTTCTGGCAATGGCCCTCAGGGGGTTGTCAGGCTGGCATGCGATTATGAGGGGGAGTAGGGAGCACCGGGTGTCACTATATGCGGATGACCTGTTACCATATGTATCTGACCCGCTGGAAAGCATGGGGAGGATTATGGGCCTATTAGAGAGGTTTGGGGCTTCTCAAGATACATGAACGTAGGGAAAGGCGAAATGTTCCTGGTAAACGAACTGAGTCGGAGAACCAACCTAGGGGGGCTACCATTCAAAATAGCCAGTGACAGGTTCAGCTACCTGGGGATCCAGGTAACGAGAGAGTGGGTGATGTTGCACAAGTGGAATTTTAGAAAAATAAATTTAGATAAATTTGGTGGGCTGTATCTCAAACAACGACGAATCAGACTACTGGAGGGAGATAAATCACTTGGTTGCATGGTGTACCGAAAATAACCTCTCTCTAAATGTTGGAAAGACCAAGGAACTGATCATCGACTTCAGGAAGCGCAGCACGACACACACTCCCGTCTGCATCAATGGCTCTGTAGTGGAGATGGTCGACAGCTTTAAGTTCCTGGGGGTCACCATCACCAACAGTCTGTCCTGGTCCACTCACGTTGATGCAACAGTCAAGAAAGCCCAACAACGTCTCTACTTTCTTTGGAATCTAACAAAATTTGGCATGTCTGCATCGACACTCACAAACTTCTACAGATGTGCCATAGAGAGCATCCTATGCGGCTGCGTCACAGCCTGGTATGGCAACTGTTCGGTCCAAGATCGCAAGAAATTGCAGAGTGTTGTGAACTCAGCCCAACGCATCACACAAGCTTGTCACCCTCACATTGATTCTGTATACACCTCTCGCTGCCTCAGGAAGGCAAACAGCATTATCAGAGACCCCTCCCACCCAGGCATTGCCTTCTTCCAGACCCTTCCATCAGGCAGAAGGTACAGAAGTCTGAAGACTCGCACATCCAGACATAGGAACAGCTACTTCCCCACAGCTACAAGACTCCTCAACAACTCCCCCTCGGACTGATCTGTTCCCTGTAAGAACACTATTCCCGACACCCTATGCTGCTCTTGCTCATGTATTTACTTTGTTTGCTTTGTTTGGCCCCTTGTTTCGCACTGTATCCTATCACTGTTTTGTCGATGTACCATTTGTCAATGGTCCCTGTTGATTATTCTTGTCTACTATGTGCATACTGTGTACGTTCCTTGGCCGCAGAAAAATACTTTTCATTGTACTTTGGTATATGTGACAATAAAACAAATCCCCAAAAAATCAAAACAAATCAGCAGCGTGAGGCAGCAGTGCTAACCACTGCACCACCGTGCCCACACTCACAAGTGAAATTTAACTAAATTCATGGAGGAGGTTAGGGAGGATCTGAAGAGCGGGATATGCTGCATATGACTCTGGCAGGGAGTGTCCAAGAGGTGAAAATGAATGTCTTGCCAAGGTTCCCATTCTATTCCAGGCGCTTCCCAGCTAAAGGCCTTTTATCGGAAGCTAGATATGATAATTTCAGAGTTTGTGTGGCCGGGGAAGGTGCCAAGAGTAAAGAGGGCCGTGCCACAGAGGCCGAAGAGGGAGTTGGCATTGCCAAACTTGCTGCATTATTATTGCGCAGCAAACGTGGAGAAGATGAGGCAGTGGTGGGAAGGAGAGGGGGCAGAATGGGTTAGGATGGAGGAAGAATCCTACAGGGGGTCCAGTCTGAGGGCTATGGTGATGGTGGCATTGCCACTGGCGCCAAGGAGATACACGGACAGCCCAGTGGTGCAATCCATAAGGAAGGTGTGGAACTAGTTGTGGAGGCACTTTCGGGGATGTCGATGTTATCACCGTTGTGCGAAAACCATGGATTTGAGCCGGGGAGGGGGGGGTGGGGGGGGGGGGGGGGTGGTTGCAGGTGGGGAGATGGGATATATAGGAAGTGGAGCGAAGTGGGCTGGTCAGGGTGAGGGATCTGTGCAACTGGAAGAGTAGTTTGCTCACATAGAGGAACTGAAGGAGGGTAGAGCTCCAGAGAGGGAGTGAGTTTCGATACCTGCAAGTAAGGGACTTTGTGCAGAAGGTCTGGAAAGTGTTCCCCAATTTCCCAAGGTGTGCCTTGCCGGAGCGACAACCCCAGAACATATATGCGTGGTTTTCTGGTCCCCACTCACACTTCTCGCACTCGTCTGCTACTCCTTGGAAGAACCCACTCATTTTCATCTGAGCGTATCAGGCTCATCCTCGCGCATGAGGAGGTCACGTTTACCCTACGTAGCACCTCGCTCCACACTCACCAATTTATCTCCCCTCTCACCTCTCCTTATTCTTCACCAACTGCTCACCTTCCTGTTCTCCCAGCCATCCATATATGACTCCAATCCTGCCCTCCCCTCATGTAGCCAACATCTTGTCATGGCGGAGTCGGAGGAGCTTGATGAATTTCTCTGGACAGCCGGCCTTTGACAGTGTCTTTCATAGCACTTCCCAATTCACTGAGTCAAAAGCCTTGGTCAGTTCACTGAAGGCCATGTAGATTGGCTGATGTTACTCCTGGCATTTCCCATGAATTTGCTGAGCAGTGAATATCCTGGCCGCTATTCCACGGATTGGTTGGAAGCCACACTGGCTTTCCGAAAGGATTTCTTAAGACTGGGAGAAGGCGGCTAATGAGGATTCAGATGATGGGAATTAGGGCGATTCCTTGGTAGTTCCCACAGTCTGTTCTGCCTTTTTTCTTGAAGATGGTGGTGATGATGGCATCCCTGAAGTTGGCAGGAATTTCTTCTCTGTTCCAGATTTTCAGGAACAGCTGATGGTGATGACGGGTGATCTCTTCTCCTCCAGGTTTGAAAATCTTTGCTGTGTTTACTTCATGTGTTTAAAGGCAGCTTGGACTTCGTCCACGCTTGATGGGAGTCCAAAATTGTCTTTGATGGGGAGTTGGGGGATTTCCTCAAACATGTCCTCATCTATGATTGTATCACGGTTTAGGTGTTCTTTGAAATATTCTGTCCATTGAAGGCTGATGTTCCCTCTCTCTCTCTCAAGGGAGATCCATTCTTACTCTGCACCAGTTTGAGGCCTAGGGTGATGGGTCCATATATTGCCTTGGTGGCACTAAAGAAGCCCCAGGTGTCATGCATGTCGGTGAGGAGTTGCAGCTCCTTCGCTTATCCACTATTGGTTCTTAATTTCTCTAGTTCTTCGTTGTATCTCCACCTTGGTGATTGATGAGCCCTCCTCTTTGCCTTGCTGGTCATGTCATTGAGGCAGTAACGGAGAGCTTTCCTCTTCTTGTTGATGAGGTCTTGGATGTGCAATCGCTCTTGCAGAACCAGTCTTAGTGTTTTCTCATCTTGTAGCCGATGGTTTCTTCACAGCTTGAGATGATGACTGTCTTCAGCTCTTTCCAGTTTCCCCCCATTCCATTAGAATGAAAACTTTGGAGATTTTTGGGAAGACATTGGTGGAAGTTCATTAGCATGCTTGCCTCTTGAAGCCGCTAAATGTTGATATTTTTTCTGAACGGTTTCTTCATCTTCCGCTGCCTGTGGTGGCATTTGATGAAGAAGTCTATGAACCTGTGATCTATCCAGCATTCTGCACTGTTCATCACTTTGATGATGAGGGCATCCCTTTGGTCTCGGGATCAGACAATGATGAAGTTGGTCAAGTGCCAATGCTTTGATCGTGGATGTCTCCAAGATGTCTTGAACTTGTCTTTGGTGGAAGTGTGTTAGTGATGACATGCTGGTGTTCTGCGCATTTGGTGAGCAGGAGAACCCCATTGCAGTTGAAATACCCAACTCCTTCCTTTCCAATGGTTCCTTGATGGCGTTGGGAGTCCTTTCCAATCCTGGCATTAAAGTCCTCATGGAGAATGATCTTATCTTCCTCAGGAATAACGTACAGTATGGTGCCCAGGGTGGGGTAGAAGCCCTTCTTTGGACTCAGCATTGGCATCAAGGTTGGAGTGTCGGCACTCACGACCATTGTCTGCTTGTTCTTGGCAAGTTGTAGACGGAAGGTCATGAGGCGCTCGTTGAGAGTCAGTTGACAAGTATGGCTTTTTTTTTTTTAAATCTTTTTATTGGCTTTTCTCATATTTATAAACAGGTGTTACTTATATACATTACATTTTTCTTGCCCTCGCTAATTTGCTTTATTTTACAGAGAGTCTTGTTTTGTCCTTCATTTGACTAACTAAGCACATTTTGCTGCCCTCTGGATCGGTCTATGATATCCCCCCCCTTCCTCCTCCCTCCTCCCCCTCTCCCCCCCCCTCCTCCTCCCTCCTCCCCCTCTCCCCCCCCTCCTCCTCCCTCCTCCGCCCCCCCTCCGCCCCTTCCTCCTCCCCCTCCCTCCCCCCTCCCCCCCCTCCTCCCCCCCTCCTCCCCCCCCTCCTCCCCCCTCCTCCCCCCCCTCCCCCCCCTCCTCCCCCATCCCCCCTCCTCCCCCCCCTCCCCCCTCCTCCCCCCTCCTCCTCCCTCCTCCGCTCCCTTCCTCCTCACTCCCCTCCCCCCTCCCCCCTCCTCCTCCCTCCTCCGCTCCCCCCCTCCCTCCTCCCCTCCTCCCCCCTCCTCCTCCCTCCTCCGCTCCCCCCTCCCCCCCTTCCTCCTCCCTCCCCTCCCCCCCTCCCCCTCTCCCCCCCGCCATTGGTTTCAGCACCCTTCCTCTTCTCTTGTGGTTTCCCCATTTTTCTCACCCCTCCCGGGTTGCGCAGTCCTTTGGTTCTTCATCATTTTTTTTTTCCCTGGCTTACTCCTCGTCGCTGGCCTCGAACAGGTTTTGGAACAGGCCGACAAACTGCCCCCAAGTATCCAGGAAGCCTTCCTCTGACCCTCGGGTGGCGTAGAAATTCAGAGAGGTCAGCGAGCCAGTCTGCAGCTGTGGGTGGTGCTGCCGATCGCCAGCCGAGCAGGATTCTCCGGCGTGCGATTAGGGAGCGAAAGCAAGGGCGTTGGCCCCTTTCCCCATGTGTAACTCTGGCTGCTCCGATACCCCGGAGATTGCTACTATTGGGCATGGCTTCACCCTCACCCCCACAACCTTGGACATTGCCTCGGAGAAGACTGTCCAGAACCCAGCAAGCTTGGGGCAAGCACAAAACATGTGGGTGTGGTTGGCCGGGCCCCTCTGGCACCGCTCACATTTGTCTTCCACCTCTGGGAAGAACCTGCTCATTGGGGTCTGGGCAGGTACACTCTGTGGAGTGCACAGGAGGAGGTGGAGCTCACCCTGCTCAGTGCTTCGCTCCAGAGTCCCCATCCTACCTCTGTCCCCAGTTCGTCCTCCCATTTTTGTCTGGTCCTGTCCAGTGGTGTTCGGTCTCTGTCCAGTAGCTGACCGTACATTTTCCCACATAGCCCCCCCTTCTCGCTGCTTGTGCCTATCAGGCTCTCTAGTAGTGTGCGTTCTGGGGCCCCGGGGTACCCCACTGTCTCTTTGCGGAGGAAGTGCTTTATTTGGAGGTGTCCTCTTGATAGTTTCCACTTCCTTGTCAGTTCGCCCAGGTCGTCAGTCTGCGCCCCACGTAGAAGTCCCCGACCGTCAGTGTGCCCCCGTCCCTCCACCATCTTTTGAAGGTGGTATCTAGCATGGCTGGGGGGAATCTTTGGTTGCCGCAGATGGGGCCATAAGGGACATTTTGGTTATCCCAAAGTGCTGTCTCAACTGGGTCCACGTTCTCAGCGTGGCCGCTACCCCTGGGCTTGTTGTGTATCTTGTTGAGGAGGATGGGAGTGCTGCTGTGGCCAGGGCCTGCAGGGTTGTTCCTTTACAGGATGCCTCCTCCATTTGTACCCAATCTGTGTCGGGTTCTTGTACCCATCCCCTCACTTTTCCTGCTGTTGCTGCCCAGTGGTAGTATTGTAGGTTCGGTAGAGCCAGGCCCCCTCTGACTTTCCCCCTTTGCAGTGTCGGTTTGGGAATTCTCGGGTTCTTGCCCCCCCCCCCCACATAAACGCCATGATTAGCCTGTCTATGTTTTGGAAAAAGGCCATGGGGATGAAGATCGGGATGGATCTAAAACAAGACGAGGAACCTTGGCAGTACGTTCATCTTGATCGTCTGCACTCTTCCCGCCAGGGAGAGTGGGAGTGAGCCCCACTGTTGAAGGTCTTTTCTTACTTCCTCCACCAGGCTGGTCAGGTTCCACTTGTGGATCTGTGTCCAGTCTCTAGCTATTTGGATCCCCAGGTAACAGAATCTGTTCTGGGCCGTTTTGAACGGGAGCCCCTTCTGCTCTGTCCCTCCCCCTTTTGGGTTCACTGGGAATGTCTCGCTTTTGCCCAGGTTAAGTTTGTAGCCCGAGAAGGTTCCAAACTCTTTCAGTCTTTGCAGTATCACCTTCAGTCCCTCCTGTGGCGACAAGTTTGTTTTTGGTGGCAAATCCAATTCCATGTGTCCTGGGTTGATCCTTCTGTTTTCCTCTCCAGAAGGTGTAACAACCGCCATTTTCCCTCAGCTGATCTTCGCTTGCTCTTCGGGTCTCTTGCAGGGCAGCGACATCGACGTTGAAGTGCTCGAGTTCACAGGCAACCAGGGCAGTTTTCCATTCCGGTCGATTGTTTTGCTCATTGTCTATGAGGATTTGGACATTCCAGGTTCCAAAATTGAGTTTATCTTTGATTTTCTGCCCACAGGTAGATGAGCCTGCTGGATATAGTTTTACTGCCAGGTTGGGAATGGAACTCACTATTTTGAGGGCATCTTTTCCAGCCCTTTCCCTGTGTCGAGTGAGAAGAGTGGATTCTAAAGTGGGCTGCTCAAGTCATAAACAAAGCTGCCAATACTTTCACCTGGTCCTATTCCAAGTGCAAAATGACTGAATGAAACTCCACTGCCTAGATGCCGGTCTGAAGGTAGGGACTTCCAGATCTGATGGCCTTGTCCCCGTCACCTCTCATCGATCATCGCAGGGCTCGACTGTGTGTGTGTATGTGGGGGTGGGGGGGGTGTTGGTTTCCTCCAGGTAGATGTCTGGTACAGGATACCTGTTAATGTGGGTAAGCCATTGCACATCAGCACACATGGTCCTTGACAGAGGGGAAGTCCAGTTCCAGGGCCAAGGGTACCTCGACGACTGGGGATCGCCCAATTGTTACAGCCTTCATTCCCCATTACAGCTGTTGATACCATATGAGTATCTTCTGCCTGATCTGCTATTGAGAACTTGTTTTGGATTTTACTTTGTCTTGTTCCTCCCCTCCAAACTTACCGCCATGGGTGACCCTGCCAGGATTTCAAGACTCCCAACAGCATTGCTCTTGGGATCGAGCCTCTCCACCACAGCAAGGTGGCAATCCATTGAAAGGTAACCTGAAACAGAGTATGAAAGAAGGAAGATTTGCTATACCTTCATAAAACCTTAGTTAGTCCTCAGCTAGGGTGACCAGACATTTGATTTTGTACCGGAGAGTCCTTTTATTTTATCCGGTTTACCATTGTCTGATACAGAATGGCTTCACATTTTATATTTTGACAGTAATCTATTTATTTTAATGAAGCCCCGTCAGGCAGCTGTTCTCTGGATTTAGGGGCTGGTTTAGCACAGTGGGCTCAACAGCTGGCTTGTAATGCAGAACAAGACCAGCAGCACGTGTTCAATTCCTGTACTGGCTCCACAAACAGGCTCTGGAATGTGGCGACTAGGGGCTTTTCACAGTAACTTCATTGAAGCCTACTTGTGACAATAAGCGATTATTATTACAAAAGGTGACATGAGAAAACAGTTTTTCTGTTGTTGTAATCTGGATTGCATTGCCTGGAAGGTTGATGGAATCAGATTCAATAATATTCAAAAGAGAATTTGATACTCAAAGGTAAAATTTTTTTTTTTTAAGAAATATTTTTATTGAAGGCATTTTTCATATATACAGAAATACACAAGCCAAAACCTCAGCGACAGGCAACAATACTAATAATCCACCCTCCCATCTCTTTCCCCCCCCCCCCCACCCACCCTCCAATCTTCCTCCCCTGTCACCCCAAGCCCACCTTCTTCTGTTCTCCCTTCCCCTCATACCCGTACCCCCCACCCCCCTGGTGCCTCAACTCACTTTAAAGAAGTCGGCAAACTGCTTCCACCTCAGGGCAAACCTCTTTTCCACTCCACGTGTGGCGAATTTAACTTTTTCCAAGTGCAAACATTCTGCCAGGTCACTCACCCACACGTCGCCTTTGGCGGCTCAGAGTCCTGCCAGCTCAACAAAATCCATCTCCGGGCTATCAGGAGGCAAAAGCCAAGGTATCGACCCCGCTCCTCACCTGAACTCCCAGACCTTCCGACACTCTGAATATTGGCACCCCTGGACTCTGAGCCACCCCAGGATTTCGGATATTAAACCCAAAAACTCCTTCCAAAATCTCAACCTCGGACATGGCCCAGCACATATGCACATGGTTCGCACCCCCACCCCCACCTATCCTCCACCTCCAAAAAGAACCATCTCATCCTCGAGACTGTCATGTGGGCTCTGTCACCACCTTAAACTGGATTAGACTTACAACACCAGGTTAAAGCCCAACAGGTTTGTTTCAAACACTAGCTTTCGGAGCACTGCTCCTTCCTCAGGTGAAGGAAGGAGCAGTGCTCCGAAAGCTAGTGTTTGAAACAAACCTGTTGGACTTTAACCTGGTGTTGTAAGACTTCTTACTGTGCCCGTCCCAGTCCAATGCCGGCATCACCACATCATTAGACTTAACCCGGCACATGACAAGAAAGCATTCACCCTCTGCAGGGCCTCCCTCCACACCCCGGCCCCCAACTCCACCCCAACTCTTCCTCCCACTTGCGTCTGACCTCCTCCACAGGGGCGGCGTCCCTATCCACCAGCTCTCTATATATCTGCCACTCTCCCCTCCCCAATGTCATCGTTGGACAACAACTTGTCTTGCAGCACTGGTGGTGGCAGCTTGGATAGGACGGCACCTCTTTTCTAACAAAGTTCCTCACCTGCAGGTGCCTGAACTTGTTTCCCTTAGGCAACTCGTACGTCACCTCAAGCTTCTCCAGGCCTGCAAACCTTTTTCCCACAAACAAATCTATGAAGTATTCTATCCCCACCTGCTGCTACCCCCAGAACCTTGCATCCAGTCCTGCCGGCACAAACCTGTGATCGTCACTCAAATGTAAAATTCTTCATAGGGCTGTGGGGGAATCTGGATATCCAACAGCTCGCACAGGCACATTGGGTGGAATGGCCTCCTCCAATGTTGTATCACTTTATGATTCTATTCAGATAGAAGTAGGTGATTTCCATAGCTGGACAAAGGGCCAAGGAGGCAACATTTAGAAGAGAGGAAGTGAAAAGGTTGGAAATTTGATGCAGAATCTAATTTTACATTCAAGTTCAAAGATGAGGTTGGTAGGATTTCAGGGCAGAGTGGATTAATAGAACATTTTTTTCACATGGAAGGTATTCACTAACATGAACTAGTTGGTCCAAATGATCCATTTCCCAGTGGGCTGCACGGTCGCACAGTGGTTAGCACTGTTGCTTCACAGTGCCAGGGTCCCAGGTTCGATTCCAGGCTTGGGTCACTGTCTGCACTGTGCAGAGACTGTACGTTCTCCCTGTTTCTGCATGGGTTTCCTCCGGTTTCCTCCCACAAGTCCCGAAAGACGTGCTGTTAGGTAATTTGGACATTCTGAATTCTCTCTCTGTGTACCTGAACAGGCGCCAGAATGTGGCAACTAGGGGATTTTCACAGTAACTTAATTGCAGTGTTAATGTAAGCCTACTTGTGACAATAAAGATTATTATTATAGGAACTATGTATTTCCGTATCAAAAGGAAAATAGATATCTGATTGCATTGTCATTACTGCCTTATTTCAATATTCTTATTTGGGCAGCATCAGCACAATGTCTGGCAGGCATAAAATGGGCAGGGATTTGGCATAATGGGTTATAAAATAATTTCCCATTTGAAATTCAGAGAGTATAGACAGAAAACCTCAGCCTCAAGTATTGACAAGCTATTGGACTGTAGGTGGCATTACTGCTAATTATAATATTGCTAATTAGAATCCTGCCCACAACTAACACGTATCACCTTCAGCAGGAAACACTTAATAGCAATCAACAAGTTGACATTACCAAACTAGAGAGTGACACTGTTTCATTGCTACAAGATCTGAATCCATTTTCTCTTAGAAACATAGAAGACTCTACTTTATTTCTTTCACTCCTTCATTATTTTCAGCCTTTTGAAGTTTACGGAAACACTGCAAATATATTGAAAATCACATCTTATTAAAATGGGGAATATGCAATGGTGATCAACAGTGACTCTCAAGTACCTGATTACAGTAAAGGGTTATTAGTTATATTTTGAGAGATTTTGAAAAAAAAATTCTGTCACCATTCATTGGAATAAATTTTGAAACATGCTGACACATTTTGTATCTTTATTTTTAAATGTTAGGATACAAGTTTGATATTCCACTGGTCATATTTGGTGAA
Source organism: Scyliorhinus torazame (assembly GCF_047496885.1). Lineage (NCBI taxonomy): Eukaryota > Metazoa > Chordata > Chondrichthyes > Carcharhiniformes > Scyliorhinidae > Scyliorhinus > Scyliorhinus torazame. Next base: position 115,230,583 of record NC_092712.1, on the reverse strand, counting down.
ATGGTACACAATTACATCATAATCCACTTGCAGTGTTAAAAAGTTCATAAATTACATTTGCAAAATTTTGCATTCAATAATTTATTTTTTTCATAATTTCACACCTATATATTTATATTATCAAGAATTCATTGCACACCTTATTTATTTGGCAGTGTTTCATTTTCTCCCACGAGAGCATTTGGTCTCACTTTATCTATACATATGTCATTTTTTTTAGAGCATTGTTTTACATATGGAAGTGTATCAACATTCTGATTATAACAGTTCTCAAATACACTGTTGCAGCAACCTTGTGTCGCTTAGCAAATTAAAGGGTGTTTAAAACATAATAAAACGGTTTTAAACGTGTAACACGAGCTTTATGCAAAAGGAAGTTTCAGTTCGGATAAAAGATTATTAAACGTAAAATGCTAACCGTTTCTCTCGGCACAGATGCTGCCTGTTAACCACCATCTTCATTGCCTTTCATCATTTCCTCTACTGTCTATCCTTGAATGTCAACAGAATAGCAACTAACCCTACTGAGTGTTTCCAGCATTTTGTTTCCATTTCAAATTTCCAGTATCTGAAGAATTTTGCTCTTTGCAAATGGGTTGTGATTTTTCCCCATTAAAACGATCAAGTCCTTTCCCCTCCCCCAAACTTTTGTTCTTCCGGGGGCTGAAGGACAATTCAGCATTAACTCAACCAAGTGAGTTTGTGCAGGGGGTCGGGATTGAAAGCACTAGCAACAGCGGCACTCCCAATAGCCCCGGGGAAATACTCAGGGAGTCCGGTAATAATAGCTTCATTGAGAATTTGGAGGCAGTTTCGGGCAGGGTCAAGGGAAATGCCGATTCGGGGGAACCACTGATTTGAGCCAGGGAGGTGGGATGGAAATTTTCAGAAATGGGAGGAGAAGGGGATTAAGACGCTAAAAGATTTGTTTCTTAGAGGTCGGTTTGCAGGTCTGAAGGAGCTGGAAGCAAAGTATGGGCTGGAGCAGGGGGAAATGTTTAGATACATACAGGTTCGAGATTTTGCCAGAAAGGAGATACAGAGCTTCCCAGAGGAACCGGCCTCCACATTGCTGGAGGAGGTGCTGATGACAGGGAGACTGGAGAAGGGGGTAGTGTCAGCGGTTTACGGAGCTATTGTGGAAGAGGACAAGGCAGGCACCAAAGCAAAGTGGGAGGAAGAATTGGGAGAGGATATGGAGGAGGGGTTCTGGTGTGAGGTGCTCCGGAGAGTGAATGCCTCCACCTCGTGCGTGAGGTTGGGGCTGATACAGCTGAAAGTGGTATACAGAGCACACCTCACGAGGGCGAGGATGAGCCGATTCTTTGAAGGAATAGAAGATGTGTGTGAGCGGTGCGGGGGGGGGGGGGGGGGGGCAAACACGTTCATATGTTTTGGTCCTGTCCAAAGCTAGAGGATTACTGGAAGGAGGTTTTTAGGGTCATTTCTAAAGTGGTGCACGTGAAACTGGACCCAGGCCCCCGGGAGGCCATATTCGGGGTGTCGGACCAGCCACGATTGGAAACGGGTGCGGAGGCAGATGTTGTAGCCTTCGCCTCGTTGATCGTCCAAAAGCGGATCCTGATGGGTTGGAGAGCAACCTCCCCACCCAAGCCTGTCCTTACTTATTATCCCCACACAGACCTTTTACCAAGGATTAAATGGAAACAAATTGGGAGCAGGAGCCCTGGTTAATTTTATTTCCCTCCCTACCATTATTTTTATTTGTTTAAGGGGTGCATGCATCACTGGCTAAGTCAGCATTTATTATGCATTCCTAATTGCCCTCAAGAAGATGAAGCACCTTCTTGACCTGGTGCAGTCCATGTGGTGTAGTTACTCCACACTACTGTTAGGGAGGAAGTTCGAGGATTTTGATCCAGGTACTGTGAAGGATATATTGCTAGCCCCAAGTCAGGTTGGTGTGTGACTTGGATGGGAACTTGCAGGTGATGGTCTTGCTGCCTTGTCCTTCTAGATGGTAGAGATTATAAAGTGCTATCCAAGTATCCTTGCGAAACTGCAGTGCATGTTTGTACTGTCATAGTATGCCAGTGATGGGGCAAGTGAATGTTTATGGTGATTTATAGAGTGCTGATCAAGCACCCTGCTGGATTAGTGTCAAGCTTCTTGAGTATTGTTGAAGCTACACTCATCCTGACAAGTGGAAAGAATTCCATCACGCTCCTAAACTGTGCCTTGTTAATGGTGGACAGGTACTTGGGGAGTCAGAAGATGAACTATTCTGACCTTGTCCTCTGACCTGCTCTTGTAACCTCAGTATTTATATGAATGGTTCAGTTAAGTTCCTGGTTAATGGATGTTGATGGCAAGAAATTCAGTGATGGCAATGCCACAGACTATCATGGGGTGACGATTAGAATGCTTCTTGGAGATGGTCATTGCCTGATATTTGATTGGCGTAAATGTTTCTTGCCCTTTAGCAGCTCAAGCCGAAACATCCAGGCCTTGCTGCATGGGGACACAGACTACTTCAGTGTCTGAGGAGTTGTGACTGATACGGAATACTCTGAAATAATCAGCATTCACCCTCATTTAGTGAGAAGGTCCGGGCGGCACGGTGGTGCAGTGGTTAGCACTGCTGCCTCATGGCACCAAGTTCCCAGGCTCAATCCCAGCCCTGGGTCGCTGTCCCAGGTGGAGTCTGCACATTCTCCTTGTACCTGCGTGGGTCTCACCCCCACAACCCAAAAAAATGTGCAGGGTAGGTGGATTGGCCACGCTCGCTAAATTGCCCCTGAATTGGAAAAAAAGAATTGGGTACTTTAAAAACTCAACAATGAACATCCTAAGATCTTTCTGATCCAAATGATTTAGTGGCACATTATCACTTAATTTACCCACTATGTTATTAAGTAAACCCGCAGTCAATTCTGGGCAATATGGTATTGTTTTTAAGAAACTGAATTTTAAAAGTAGAATTGTTCCGCCTCCCTTTTATTGAACTATTTTTTTAAAAAAATTTAGAATACCCAATTCATTTTTTTTCCAATTAAGGGGCAATTTAGCATGGCCAACCCACCTACCCTGCACATCTTTTTGGGTTGTGGGGGCGAAACCCACGCAAACACGGGGAAAATGTGCAAACTCCACACCGACAGTGACCCAGAGCCGGGATCGAACCAGGGACCTCAGCGCCGTGAGGCAGCAATGCTAACCACTGCGCCACCGTGCTGCCCTGAACTATTTATTTTGGGTTAAATCTTAGCATTATGAGAATGTTTATGTTTAGAACTTATACCCACGAGGGACTGGACTCGTTAAACTAATTTCAGTTAGACTGGAGACTTGAAATGACGATAATCCTATTAGTCTGGGTTTTGATCTATGGTTATACAAACAAAAACTGTTGATTTACTCAGTCCTCCTGAAGAAAGTATATTCAAATCTAGCTGAAGCTTACCCTATCAGCTTTGGAGTCTCCACCTTCTTCAGCTTTTTATCATCTGTTAAGTTTATCTAGTGAGCAACTGACCATACAAAACATATAAAAAGTCCCGAAGAAGTTCCGAAGAGTTACATTGGACTCAAAATGTTAACTCTCTCCACAGATGCTACAAAGCGTGCTGAGTATTTTCCAGCATTTTCTGTACATATGCAAGTTCCAAGTTTGATCCCCAGTTTGTGTTGTCATGTGCTAGGCTGGTCAAACCGTATAGTTGCGTGTTGGGGAGTTTGTTCCCCGAATTGTTTATGTTTTGTAACCTTTTATAGACGCTTGGAATAAAATACATTTTAAAATGTGTCAGGCTGCCAATGTTGGCCTACAAATTAGACTAAGACCCCTTGGGTCAGTGCGGCAGAAAAATGGCACCACTAGTGCTGGAACTGGAGTTGTACACATATTGTGTAGAGACAATAGTAGATTCAATGACCGTGTCTCTCTAGTCACATCTATTGACACTCATCTTGAATAATGGCCACATGGGCAAGCTATCAATAGATATCTGGGCTTCATCAAAGCCATGATCCAGAAGACTGAACTCCTTACAGGAGAAGTAGTTGAAAATAAATTTTTAAAAATTAAGCAGTGCAATATTTCCATCTTTTCTACCATTTATTCAATTATGTTTCTCGCTCAAATCATACAATTCATTTCCTGAGAAGAGATTTGGATGTCTTTCCAACCTGGTACAATTGCTAATTTTCCTGCGGCCTCACTTACATAAAGGGCTGCTCCCCTTCTCAACATAGTCCATTCTGAGGCAAGTGTCGAAAGATGTTGAAATCTGCATCTTTCCTGGTGCAGCAAGTCAATAACAATGCAGTATATTTGTCTTCAAGAAAATGAGGCCCTTTTCCCCTTCAGATAATTTAGTTTGAAAACATTAAATAATACATTAGTCTCAGCAGCAAAGATTTTCACATCAGATCAAAAAGAAAGGGCCAATGGTAAAGATGTGATCCGGTGAGGATTGCTGCAGCATCTCTAGAGCTGTACAGGCCACCGGGGGAAATCATGTAGCCAGAAATCACAATTTTCAAATAACTAAATATATAAACCATTTTTTACCTCTGTCCAGATTCAAATTTTGTCTCCAAGCTACTAAGCTTCCTCACGGTGAAGGTATGTAGCATATCGCTACTCTTTTCATTCTCTCTCTTCCCCTAATACCAGCCTACTATCAGTTCAACAAAACATTCCCTCCATTTGTTTGCGTTTCCTTTAAATGCTGTGGTGTTAGCTGTACATTTACAGCATTTTTATTTTCCATGAACTCTGGACCTGTTGTGTACTGTGGAACCTGAGCCGCACTGTAAATCTTGCAAATTCCACAGCACCAGCAGACTGTTGCAGACATGCTTCGATTCAAAGCTGCTCGTGTTTTGTGATCTGATGTCCCTGTTCAAACAAGACGCATGCGGTTATAATCTGTAGTGGCAATGCAGACGTCTCAAGTCAGTCTATCAAATTGTTGAGGGACAGATTTTATCTGTGGAGCGGTTTTGGGTAGCTGAGTAATGGTGTGAGCTTGGTGGTGGGGGGTTTGGGTGAGAATAAACCCACCTCAGGATATCCTGTGGTGTCTGGAGGTACACTTCTGCGAGGCAAGTTTAAAAAACTCTCTTTGGGTCCCTTGTGACCCTGGGGCTTCTTAGCCCCTGTCTTGACCTGTGGCTTCCTGCTCAAGGCACCATGTTAATTGATAGTCAGGACCCGAAGGTGCCCTTAGAACCAAACATTCATATTAAAAGAGGAGCCTGACTGTTTGGGGCAGGTCTCTATGCTACTTATTCAGTGCAGGAGGGTAAATCTGGGAAGCCAGTTCATGGCAGTTCCAGGAAGCTAAGTAACCTGAGCAATTTTATCTTTCCAAGCACCTGGGCGAAATTCTCTGGAAACGGCGCGATGTCCGCCGACTGGCGCCCAAAACGGCGCCAATCAGACGGGCATCGCGCCGCCCCAAAGGTGCGGAATGCTCCACATCTTTGGGGGCCGAGCCCCAGCATTGAGGGGCTAGGCCGACGCCGGAGGAATTTCCGCCCCGCCAGCTGGCGGAAACGGCCTTTGTTGCCCCGCCAGCTGGCGCGGAAATGACATCTCCGGGCGGCGCATGCGCGGGAGCGTCAGCGGCCGCTGACAGTTTCCCACGCATGCGCAGTGGAGGGAGTCTCTTCCACCTCCGCCATGGTGGAGATCGTGGCGGAGGCGGAAGGGAAAGAGTGCCCCCACGGCACAGGCCTGCCCGCGGATCGGTGGGCCCCGATCGCGGGGCAGGCCACCGTGGGGGCACCCCCCGGGGTCAGATCGCCCCGCGCCCCCCCCCAGGACCCCGGAGCCCGCCCACGCCGCCTTGTCCCGCCGGTAAGGTAGGTGATTTCATTTACGCCGGCGGGACAGGCAATTTATCGGTGGGACTTCGGCCCATCCGGACCGGAGAATCGAGCGGGGGGGGGGGGGTGGGTGGGGGGGGGGCGCCAACCGGCGCGGCGCGATTCCCGCCCCCGCCGAATATCCGGTGCCGGAGACTTTGGCAACCGGCAGGGGTGGGATTCACGCCAGCCCCCGGCGATTCTCCGACCCGGCGGGGGGGGTCGGAGAATGTCGCCCCTGGTTTCTGTTGGGTAACCTGGGTTAAAATAGCCTTCAGACACCATAATCCTGATTTTGGATTCCAATTCAAACACACTGGCTTGACATTAACTTGAAGATGGGAGGAAGCAACCTTTTGCAGGAAACCCGGAAGAATGGGTTTTCCTCAGGCCCACAGTTTTGTCTCCATTTTCCAGCTGCAGCCAGTCAGATTATGAAGCAGGAAGGCTGGCTGGCTGGCTCTCAGACACAAAGACCTGTAATACTGGTCTGCAACCTGGGGACAAGAGGAGGGGGACGAGAGATCAATCAGACAGTCAATGAAATGTTGGGTTTGACTGAGGAAGGGATTGGAAAGAAAATTGAAAGGCACTGGTTGGTGGGACATGCTGGGCGGGATTCTCCCGTCCCCCAGCCGGGTGTTTCTTTGCTGCGTGCCGTTCGCTGGCAGCTGGATTCTCTACTCCCGCCGCTTGTCAATGGGATTTATCATTAAATCCACCGCTGGGAAACCTGCAGGCGGAGTTGCGCTGCCGGCAGGAACAGAGAATCCCAACGGCCGGAGAATTCCGGCCCATGACTTATTATGGGGGCATTGTTTGATCACGCGTATGGGGGTGTGGATGGAGGATTTGGTGCAGGTAAGCGAGACCACGAGTTAAGTGGAAAGATAATTGAGAAGGCACTTACAATACCAGCTGCATTCAGCCCAAGTCACAGTTTCCCCATCACCTATCCCAAGGCCATCTGTTGAAAGAATTGGAACCTACACAGCACTTCCAGACCGATTGCCAAATCCAGGTGCTAACATGGTTATGCACCTTGTGGGATCAATAGTCCTTTCAGAATGCACAACAGTAGCTCAGAACCCTTCTTCACTACAACAATGATTGCTAGAGATCCACCTTGCAACTAGGTTCTGGATTTTCCAAATAGGCAGGAGTCATGCTTCTGTCACATTCCTAGGAGCTCCGAATTGTAAAGGGGATCGGTTAGAACATTTCTCATATGCTCCAAATTTAACCCCATATTTGGACTTCGCTGTTGTTGAATAAAGCTGAGAAAGTGAAAAGTGCCCTTTGTTTCTTTCCTGTACAGTCCAAAAAGAGCTCATCAAGTCTTAAGTTAGCAGAAGCCATGACCTGCAGCACTGACCTAAAATCAAATGACCAAACGGTTGCATTTTACAAAGAATACCCCTCAACAAGACCATAATTCTGACTTGTGGCAGCCACAATCATATCCCAATGAATACACATTGATTCAAAGTAATAGAGCGTACTAGGTCAGCAAGGCAAGTCTGCCAATGGTACAAATTGCAAAAAAAAGAAAGGGCGGCAATGCTCTCAGAAATACAAAGAGGAAAACAAGCAAATTAGTTGCATTTATATAACGCCCTTCATGATTTTGGAACTGTGCTTTATGGTCAACTAAATACTTTTTTTTTTAAATGTAGTTTCATCAGTAAACATTTTCCCAGTGCTGCGATGAAGTGTCAGTCCAGATAATACACTCCAATCTCTAGACTGGAGCTTGAAGCCATGTCTTTCTGATTCAGAAATGCGAGTCCTATCATTAAGAACAGGCACTCCATTACCACTTAACAAATGAAGAGCATAAAGTAACAAAACTGCTCTCATTGGAGAAAATCTATTCTGATTCTCACCTGAAGAAATGTTTTATTTCTCTGCTAAATTGTTGAATAAGCAAGGTGTGCAATTAATTACAGTAAACATCAACATGCTTGTAATAATAGATTACTATGTCTAAAATTATGGCTTTTCACAAACCGTATTAAAAATAATGCAATTGACATATTTGGAAAGAAATTGAAACGGATTGGGCTGTACTCAAGCAATACAATTAGTGGTATTAGACTTTCCATGAGCATCTAGATCAGCAACACTTAAAAACTAAATTAGTGTATGCATATATATTTGCCCAAACTGCATGCCAATATGCATGCAAATCATCTTCTATAAGTATTTCCATCATGAATAGGCACTCATTAAGTACTTTAAGCCCTTTGCTCACTAAGGCATTTTTTAAACTGTAAATTCATTCCAGTCCATCTCAATATTGCAAACATTTACTGACAATACAATGGAACCTCCATTGAAGATCAGGCTCACTTATTCAAATGACCGATTGATGTCACACAATCTACTTCATAGCTAGACAAGCATGATCTCTTCTAGTTGGTGATCCACACGTGGTTATTCAATATTAGCCCCATGCAAGAGGAACACTGCATATAATCCATCACTTTACATGTGTTCTGGGTGACTCTGTAGGCAGACTATCAATTCTTTCACTGGTTTGCCTTCGTAGCAAATCTGATACACTGCAGTGAACAAAGGGAACCTAGAACAAGAAAGTACCAGGTCAAGGGAGTTCTGAATACATCTCTTGCTTTAGTAGGAGCACATGCAATAAAATGCATAATTTACAGATTAACATATTCTGCATGAGCCAAGACACAATACTCCTACATTTTTCCAAGTTAAGTCCAGTCCAGCATAAATAACTCGGCAAATTAAAACCTTAGGAAATAAATTTGAGGTGATAGCCATTATACAGATGTGGCTGCAGGACGAGAACAACTGGGTCCTGAATATTTTTTTTTTTATTCGTTCACGGAGCATGGGTGTCGCAGGCTGGGCCAGCATTTATTGAATGGGCAGTTAAGAAACAGCCACGTTACCGTGGATCTGGAGTCACATGTAGGCCAGACCGGGTTACGATGGCAGGTTTACTTCCCTAAAGGACATTAGTGAATCAGATGGGTTTTACAACAATCGAGGGTTTCATGGTCATCATTAGACTGTTAAATCCAGACTTTTACTGAATTCAAATGTCACCACAAGCAGTGGTGGGATTTGACCTTGGGTCTCCAGAGCATTACTCTGGGTCTCTGGATTCCTAGTCCAGTGACAATACCACTATTCCACCACCTCGCTTTAAATATGGTGTATGATATAAGAACATAAGAACTAGGAGCAGGAGTAGGCCATCTGGCCCCTCGAGCCTGCTCCACCATTCAGTGAGATCATGGCTGATCCTTTGTGGACTCAGCTCCACTTTCCGGCCCGAACACCATAACTCTTAATCCCTTTATTCTTCAAAAAATTATCTATCTTTATCTTAAAAACATTTAATGAAGGAGCCTCTACTGCTTCACTGGGCAAGGAATTCCATAGATTCACAACCCTTTGGGTGAAGAAGTTCCTCCTAAACTCAGTCCTAAATCTACTTCCCCTTATTTTGAGGCTATGCCCCCTAGTTCTGCTTTCACCCGCCAGTGGAAATAACCTGCCCGCATCTATCCTATCTATTCCCTTCATAACCTTATATGATTCTATAAGATCCCCCCTCATCCTTCTAAATTCCGACGAGTACAGTCCCAGTCTACTCAACCTCTCCTCGTAATCCAACCCCTTCAGCTCTGGGATTAACCTAGTGAATCTCCTCTGCACACCCTCCAGTGCCAGTACGTCCTTTCTCAAGTAAGGAGACCAAAACTGAACACAATACTCCAGGTGTGGCCTCACTAACACCTTATACAATTGCAGCAGAACCTCCCTAGTCTTAAACTCCATCCCTCTAGCAATGAAGGACAAAATTCCATTTGCCTTCTTAATCACCTGTTGCATCTGAAAACCAACTTTTTGCGACTCATGCACTAGCTCACCCAGGTCTCTCTGCACAGCAGCATGTTTTAATATTTTATCATTTAAATAATAATCCCTTTTGCTGTTATTCCTACCAAAATGGATAGCCTCACATTTGTCAACATTGTATTCCATCTGCCAGACCCTAGCCCATTCACTTAGCCTATCCAAATCCCTCTGCAGACTTCCAGTATCCTCTGCACTTTTTGCTTTACCACTTATCTTAGTATCGTCTGCAAACTTGGACACATTGCCCTTGGTCCCCAACTCCAAATCATCTATGTAAATTGTGAACAGTTGTGGGCCCAACACTGGTCCCTGAGGGACACCACTAGCTACTGATTGCCAACCAGAGAAACACCCATTAATCCCCACTCTTTGCTTTCTATTAATTAACCAATCCTCTATCCATGCTACTACTTTCCCCTTAATGCCATGCATCTTTATCTTATGCAACAACATTTTGTGTGGCACCTTGTCAAAGGCTTTCTGGAAATCCAGATATACCACATCCATTGGCTCCCCGTTATCTACCGCACTGTTAATGTCCTCAAAAAATTCCACTAAATTAGTTAGGCACGACCTGCCCTTTATGAACCCATGCTGCGTCTGTCCAATGGGACAATTTCCATCCAGATGCCTCGCTATTTCTTCCTTGATGATAGATTCCAGCATCTTCCCTACTACCGAAGTTAAGCTCACTGGCCTATAATTACCCGCTTTCTGCCTACCTCCTTTTTTAAACAGTGATGTCACGTTTGCTAATTTCCAATCTGCCGGGACCACCCCAGAGTCTAGTGAATTTTGGTAAATTATCACTAGTGCATTTGCAATTTCCATTAGCTTGCCCATCACTACCTCCTTGGTGATAACAATCCTGTCAAGGTCCTCACCTGTCATAGCCTCATTTCCATCAGTCACTGGCATGTTATTTGTGTCTTCCACTGTGAAGACCGACCCAAAAAACCTGTTCAGTTCCTCAGCCATTTCCTCATCTCCCATTATTAAATCTCCCTTCTCATCCTCTAAAGGACCAATATTTACCTTAGCCACTCTTTTTTGTTTTATGTATTTGTAGAAACTTTTACTATCTGTTTTTATATTTTGAGCAAGTTTACTCTCATAATCTATCTTACTCTTCTTTATAGCTTTTTTAGTAGCTTTCTGTTGCCCCCTAAAGATTTCCCAGTCCTCTAGTCTCCCACTGATCTTTGCTACTTTGTATGTTTTTTCCTTCAATTTGATACTCTCCCTTATTTCCTTAGATATCCACGGTCAATTTTCCCTCTTTCTACCGTCCTTCCTTTTTGTTGGTATAAACCTTTGCTGAGCACTGTGAAAAATCACTTGGAAGGTTCTCCACTGTTCCTCAACTGTTTCACTATAAAGTCTTTGCTCCCAGTCTATCTTAGCTAGTTCTTCTCTCATCCCATTGTAATCTCCTTTGTTTAAGCACAAAACACTAGTGCTTGATTTTACCTTCTCACCCTCCATCTGTATTTTAAATTCCACCATATTGTGATCGCTCCTTCCGAGATGATCCCTAACTATGAGATCCTGAACCAATCCTGTCTCATTACACAGGACCAGATCTAGGACCGCTTGTTCCCTCGTAGGTTCCATTACATACTGTTCTAGGAAACTATCGCGGATACATTCTATAAACTTCTCCTCAAGGCTGCCTTGACCGACCTGGTTAAACCAATCGACATGTAGATTAAAATCCCCCATGATAACTGCTGTACCATTTCTACATGCATCTGTTATTTCTTTGTTTATTGCCTGCCCCACCATAATGTTACTATTTGGTGGCCTATAGATTACTCCTGTCAGTGACTTTTTCACCTTACTATTCCTGATTTCCACCCAAATGGATTCAACCTTATCCTCCATAGCACCGATGTCATCCCTTACTGTTGCCCGGATGTCATCCTTAAATAACAGAGCTACACCACCTCCCTTACCATCCACTCTGTCCTTCCGAAAAGTTTGATACCCTCGGATATTTAACTCTCAGTCGTGACCATCCTTTAACCATGTTTCAGTAATGGCCACTAAATCATAGTCATTCACGATGATTTGCGCCATCAACTAATTTACCTTATTCCGAATACTACGAGCATTCAGGTAAAGTACACTTATGTTGGCTTTTTTACCTCTGTTCTGAATCTTAACATCTCGATCAGTAACCTCTCCTAAGTTATATTTCCTCTTAACCTTTCTCCTAATTTTCCTTGTTGTTGAACCCATATCTTCATGCAACAACCTGCCGCGCGTCGCTTACCATTAATGTTTTCACTTCCCGTTTTATTTCTTTTAGTATTCCTGGTCCTATTCACTGAGCTCCCCTCAGTCACTGTACCTTGTACTGTCGCCCTTTTTGATTTTTGACTATGGCTTCTCTGCCTTACACTTTCCCCCTTACTGCCTTTTACTTCTGTCCCTGTTTTACTACCTTCCAACTTCCTGCATCGGTTCCCATCCCCCTGCCACATTAATTAAAGAACACGAGGAAGGTGGGTAAAAGTGGAGGGGTAGTACTGTTGATCAATGGTGGCATTGGTGCAATTACAGTAAGAAGTCTTACAACACCAGGTTAAAGTCCAACAGGTTTGTTTCAAACACTAGCTTTCGGAGTACTGCTCCTTCCTCAGGTGAATGAGGAAGAAGCCTGAGGAAGGAGCAGCGCTCCGAAAACTAGTGACATCGAAACAAACCTGTTCGACTTTAACCTGGTGTTGTAAGACTTCTTACTGTGCTCATCCCAGTCCAACGGCGGCATCTCCACATCATTGGTGCAATTGTTAGAGAAGAACTTAGGGGCAGCACGGTGGCGCAGTGGGTTAGCCCTGCTGCCTCACGGCGCCGAGGTCCCAGATTCGATCCCGGCTCTGGGTCACTGTCTGTGTGGAGTTTGTACATTCTCCCCGTGTTTGCGTGGGTTTCGCCCCCACAACCCAAAAATGTGCAGGCTAGGTGGATTGGCCATGCTAAATTGCCCCTTAATTGGAAAAAAATTAATTGGGTACTCTAAATTTATTTTTAAAAAAAGAGATGGCCTTGGTTCAGGAGATCGTGGCCGGGATTCTCCCCTACCCAGCGGGGTGGGGGGTCCTGGCGGGATGGAGTGGCTGGAACCACTCCGGCGTTGGGCCGCCCCAAAGGTGCAGATTTCCCCGCACCTTTAGGGGCCAAGCCCTCACCTTGAGGGGCTAGGTCCGCGCCGGAGTGGTTGGCGTGCCACCGGCCAGCGGGAAAGGCCTTTGGCGCCACGCCAGCCGGGGTCAAAGGGACGCCGCCAGAGGTCTACGCATGCGCGGGAGCGTCAGCGGCTGCTGACGTCATCCCCCGCATGTGCAGAGGGGGGGGTCACTTCCGCCGAGGCCATCGCGGAGGCCATGGCCGAGACGGAAGGAAAAGAGTGCCCCCACGGCACAGGCCTGCCCGCAGATCGGTGGGGCCCGATCGCAGGCCAGGCCACCGTGGGGGCACCCCCCGGGGCCAGATCGCCCCGCGCCCCCCCACAGGACCCCGGAGCCTGCCCACGCTGCCAGTCCCGCCGGTAAGGTAGGTGGTTTGATTCTTGCCGGCGGGACTGGTATGACAGCAGCGGGACTTCAGCCCGTCGCGGGCCTGAAAATTGCCGGGGGGTGGGGGGGCCCGCCGACCGACAAGGCGCGATTCCTCCCCTCGTCGTATTTTCGGTGCCGGAGAATTCAGCGGCCAGCGGGAGCGGGATTCAAGCCGCCCCCAGGCGATTCTCGGACCCGGCGGGGGGTCGGAGAATCCTGCCCTAGGATTTAGAATCAGTGCACATGGAGATGATGAATGGTCGTGGAAAGAAGTCGCTAGTGTGAGTAGTCTAGAGGTCCCTAAACTGTAACCACAATGTGGAACAAAGTATTGGGTGCTTATGATAAACGGACAGCAATAATCATGGGGCTTTTAATCTACATTTCAACTGGAAAAAACAGATTGCCAGCAATAGTCTGAATGAGGTGTTCATACAATGCTTTCGGGACGGTTTCTCAGAGTACCACACTCTGGAACTAACCGGAGAGGAGGTTATGTTAGACTTAGTGTTACATAATATTAAAGGATTAATTAATGACCTCAAGGGTGAAGGCACCCCTAGGTAACAGCGACCACAATGTGTCTAAATTTAACGTCCCAATTGAAAGAGAAAAGAGTGAGTCTAAGGCTAGTATTTTAAACTTAAAATAAGGGCAACTATGTGGGCATGAAAGCTGAGCTAGCTGTAGTGAACTGGGACACTAGGCTAGGGGATACATCAATAGAGAAGCAATGGCAAACATTAAAGGGGATATTTCAGAATACTCAGAAAGTATATTCCTACTATAAAGAACAATTCTAAAGGGAGAAGCCACCATCTGTGATTAATTAAAGAATTTAAGGCAAGCATCAAATTTCTTTTTAAAATTTAGAATACCCGATTGGGGGAGTGGGGGGGTCTCCGATTTGTTGGGGGGGGGGGGAGAAGAGTTCTCCGATTTGGAGGGGAGGGGGGGGCGAGGGCTCCGTTTTGGGGGGGGGCACCGATTTTGGGGGGGGGGGGGGGGAGGGTGGAGGGCATCGATTGGAGGGGGGAGGAGCTCCGATTGGGGGGGGGGGGGGGAGAGAGGAGGAGGGTTCCGATTGTGTGGGGGGCGGGGGGGGGGGGCGAGGGTTCCAATTGTGTGTGTGTGGGGGGGGGGGGGGGAAAGAGAGAGAGAAAGTGTTCCGATTGTGGGGGGAGGGCTCTGGTTTGGGAGGAGGGTTCAGGTTGTGGGGGAGGGTTCCGAATGTGTGGGGAGGGGGGGGGGGTTCCGATTGTGGGGGGAGGGTTCCAATTGTGGGGTGAGGGTTCAGATTGTTGGGGGGGGGTTCTGATTGTGGGGGGGGGGGGAGGGTTCCGATTGTGTTGGGGGGGGGCTCCGATTGTGGGGGCAGGGTTCCGATTGTGGGGGCAGGGTTCCGATTGTGGGGCAGGGTTCCGATTGTGGGGGCAGGGTTCCGATTGTGGGGGCAGGGTTCCGATTGTGGGGGCAGGGTTCCGATTGTGGGGCAGGGTTCCGATTGTGGGGGCAGGGTTCCGATTGTGGGGGCAGGGTTCCGATTGTGGGGGCAGGGTTCCGATTGTGGGGGCAGGGTTCCGATTGTGGGGGCAGGGTTCCGATTGTGGGGGCAGGGTTCCGATTGTGGGGGCAGGGTTCCGATTGTGGGGGCAGGGTTCCGATTGTGGGGGCAGGGTTCCGATTGTGGGGGCAGGGTTCCGATTGTGGGGGCAGGGTTCCGATTGTGGGGGGAGGGAGACCCTCCAATGGACTTTAGGAGCACCTACATTAATTACTTAACCCTTGGCCCCCTCTGAGGTCAACCACGTCAGGGACACCCTGGCAAAAACTTGTATCAATCCACACCTGTGTGGATTCCTGCCCCGAGGCCTGGAGAGTCCAATGTCCAGCTCTTTACTAGAATGTTAAAATAAATTTTGAGTATTCAATTCTTTTTTCAAATTAAGGGGCAATTTTAGCCAATTCACCTGCCCTGCACATCTTTTGTTGTGGGAGTGAGACCCACGCAGATACGGGGAGGATGTGCAAACTCCACACGGACAGTGACCCGCAGCCGGAATCGAACATCAGCCAGTTTCAAGGGTAGAAGCATAGGAGCTGAAGGAGACCCCAGAAAAGGTGCAGTTAAAGGCAAACACGAGCTCAGTGCTGCAGGGCTGTTATAATTATGATGAGCTTTGTCACAAGTAGGCTTACATTGACACAGCAATGAAGTTACTGTGAAAATCCCCTAGTCGCCACATTCCAGCGCCTGTTCGGATACACAGAAGGAGAATTCAGAATGTCCAAATTACCAAACAGCACGTCTTTTGGGACTTGTGGGAGGAAACCAGAGAACCGGGTGTTCTCCTTAAGGAAGAAACAATCAAGAGGTGATTTAAGAAAGGTTTTCAAAATAATGAGGGGTCTGGACAGAGATAAACTGTTCTCAATGGTGGGAGGATCGAGAACCAGAGGATGCTAATTTAAGGTGATTAGGAAAAGAAGCACCAATGATCTGTAGTGAAACATTTTTAAAAACGCAATGGGTGTTTAGGATCTAGAATGCACTGTGCGAGAGTGTGGTGGAGGTGGATTGAGTTGCGACTACTAAAAGGAAATTATCTGAAGAGAAAATCTTGCAGCAATACGGGGAAAAGGTGGGGGAGTGGGACTAGTTGAATGCCGTGAACAAATTGGGCAGATAGGACTCCTTCTGTGCTGTAACTATTTTATGATTCTCTTCAATGGTCTCTGCACAGTAATATTTTATTAGGGCCCATGAGCACTGACTACATCAGAAGGCGGAGTACTGAGCAGCAGATGGAGAAAACAAACTGGCACAGTCAATGTGTTTCGAGAACACCAAAAATGTCAATCAAAGCATCGCTGATATAGTAGCAAATGTGGCCAGTAGCAGCACTGGCATATCCAACGGGGGAAGGGGGGAGATAAGTAAGAGGCACAAATCTAATACAGAGGTAAGGAACAACCAAGTTCAACTTACTTATCCACAATTTTCTTCTGTTTGAGAATCTGGTGCACTTCTACTGAAGTTTGAGGTCCCTGGAGCTTCTGGCCATTCAGCATCTCCTGTTCCAGCTGTTCAATAGTCTGCAGAAAAAATAAACCTGCACATTGCTGTCACATCGCTGTCACATCATTCTTCATGCAACAGCTTAACATTATCGTGGGTTGATGTCTCTTCATCTACACACCATGTTTTCATTAAAAATATATACTTCATAAGTATATATATGGAATACAAATTATTGTACCATGACCTTTTCTACTGTGCAGAACCAAGTTCCACTCCTGAGCTGGAGAACAAAAATCAAGGTTGTCAATCCAGTGCAGGACTGGGGGAATGTTGCACTGTCAGAGGTACTGGCCGACATTCTCCGCCAGCAGGATTCTCTGTTATGCCAGCGCCTGGGAGTTTTCCGACGGCATGGGGTTGCCCCACAATGGGGTTTCCCATTGACCGGCCGGTGTAACGGAGAATCCTGCCGGCCAGTCGGGACAGAAATGTGGTGCGGCGGGACGGAGAATCCCGCCCACTATATTTCGGATGAAACCAGCCAATGCCTTCTCAGATCCAATGGCACTATTCCACGTTATGCCCAGTGTCCAGGTGCATATTGTTTCCTTAACCAAAATTACAAAAACAGATCTGATCATTATCACACTGCTATTTGTGGGAGTTTTCTGTACATAAATTGGATGCCGCTTTCTATGTTATATTAATGGCTACACTTCAAGAGCACTTTATTGGCTGTAAGTTCTCATGATTGTGGAATACACTATATAAATATATATATAGTGTATTAATAATAATAATCTTTATTAGTGTCACAAGTAGGCTTATGTTAACATTGCAGTGAAGTTACTGTGAAAATCCGGTAGGTGAATTGGACATTTGGAATTCTCCCTTGTTCGGGTACACTGAGGGAGAATTCCAAATGTCCAATTCACCTAACAAGAATGTCTCTTGGAACTTGTGGGAGAAAACCGGAGCACCCGGAGGAAACCCACACAGACACAGGGAGAACGTGCAGACTCTGCACAGACAGTGACCCGAGCCAGGAATCAAACCTGGGTCCCTGATGCTGTGAAGCAACAGTGCTAACCACTGTGCTACCTTCTGTAGAAGCGTCATAAGGACTCAAACAACATTAACTCTATTTTTCTCTCTCTACAGATTCTGCTAGACCTGCTGAGTTTACCCAGAGTGTTCTGTTTTTATTTATTTATTTGGATTTGATTTATTGTCATGTGTACCGAGGTACAGTGTAAAGACTGTGTACAGTCCAAACAGATCATTCTGTACATGATAAAACATATGACATACATAAATACACAATGTAAATACATAGGCATAGGGTGAGAATACGGAGTGTAGTACTAATGGGCAGCACGGTAGCATTGTGGATAGCACAATTGCTTCACAGCTCCAGGGTCCCAGGTTCGATTCCGGCTTGGGTCACTGTCTGTGCGGAGTCTGCACATCCTCCCCGTGTGCGTTTCCTCCGGGTGCTCCGGTTTCCTCCCACAGTCCAAAGATGTGCAGGTTTGGTGGATTGGCCATGATAAATTGCCCTTAAGTGCCCAAAATTGCCCTTAGTGTGGGTAGGGTTACTGGGTTATGGGGATAGGGTGGAGGTGTTGACCTTGGGTAGGGTGCTCTTTCCAAGAGCCAGTGCAGACTCGATGGGCCGAATGGCCTCCTTCTGCACTGTAAATTCTATGATCTATGATACTACTCAGGAGAGATGAAGTGTGAAGAGATTTGTTTTTTTAAATGTTTACTTTTCCAATTGGTTAATAAATTGATTTTTGATTTTTCCAATTAAGGGACAATTTAGCTTGGCCAATCCACCTACCCTGCACACCTTTGGGTTGTGAGGGTGAGACCCACAAAGAAACAGGAAGAATGTGCAAACTCCACACGGACAGTGACCCAGGGCCGGGATTGAACCCGGGTCCTGAAGCCTCAATGCTAACCGTGCCACCATTCTGTTTTTATTTTATGTAATAGCATATTTAAGCAGTAGTTCTGCATGAAAGAGCTGCAAATGTTTATATCAGTTTCACAATTTTTTTTCCACAAACCTCTCCTTCTGAAGGTGTCAATTTTAATTGGCTTACCACTCTACTGTCACCAGTGTCTTGCTCAATTAACCATTCTTTACATTGGCCTAGATGGTCAAACACTGGCAGGCTACTTGACTGTGGGAATAAACTCTAATGGCAAACCCAAATCTATCCACATGCAAATACTTCACACAGGGGTCAGTGCATAACAATTGGCAGAAGGAATCCTGTTCAAATGTAATTCCCCACCTTACCCCAAGGGAAAACACCACAGCCTTACTGCCACTCCAACAGAGAGCAGCTAGCTCAAAGATCTGGAATCTGCTTTAAGTTTTAATACAACACACAATTAATAAATGCCCTCTGTACCTTTCCGGTTTTTACAAAAGCTTCTGCAATCTTGCGATTTCGTCCACCGTAGCAAGTTGTAATAACGTCTGCAACGCCACAGCTTTCCAGGAAGGTTGTCTCAGACACCGTTCCTTTGCAAAAGAGTTTGGCAAACGCAATCATCTCCATCAACCCCAGGCGAATCACTGCAGCTTTAGTGTTATCTCCACAGCGCAGACCATCACAAAACCCGGCACCAACAGCAACAATGTTCTGTGAAAGAGTGTCAGTGCCATTCGATGAAGATGATTCAGCTTCCACATTCAAGATAACAATCATGCTACATAAATTTTATTGACACATTTTCCTTCAAAGAGCAACTGCAACCTCAAAAAAAAAACTACTCTTACCAGGGGTCGGTTGCAGAAGGTTACAAAGATAGGGAGGAAGAAGGCCATTGAGAAGTTCTGAGAATTTTGTGTGAGGTTTTGGAACATCAGCCAATGTTGATCAGCAAGGGCATGGGAGGTGGATTAACCCAATTTGGTATAGGCCAGCAACAGGTGACACCTTGTGGAGGTTTAGGACTGGAGCTAAAGTTGGGCAGTTAAAAGTTGGGATTGATAAAAACTGGCCAAGATCAAATAAGTGAGGAACGGAAAGAAATTCTGTGCAGCAGGAAGGTGGAAAACCAGGATTGAATATTCATGGCAGGCGAAGGCAACTGTGCAGATTAGGTCTTGAAATACACAAAGGTGACAGACAAATTTGCCCTCAGAAATTCGAAAATAGCCCACGAAAAATCCAAGACGGGCAAAAACTTCAAAACACTGCCTCCATTTTCACTTTGGTAAAGTCCTTGCAGCCGTTCCAGGAACCACGCTGTAACTGGGCATGCTCAATATTCAGTATATTCTTTTAATAGACTTCCGGTCATTTTGCTCATCAGCACTATCTCAGCCCCCTTTGCTAGTTTCCACTAATTGGTCGTTCTATATACCTCCTGCCAGCCAGCCAGCCATGCCACAACC
Organism: Scyliorhinus torazame; assembly: GCF_047496885.1. Lineage (NCBI taxonomy): Eukaryota > Metazoa > Chordata > Chondrichthyes > Carcharhiniformes > Scyliorhinidae > Scyliorhinus > Scyliorhinus torazame. Next base: position 115,210,848 of record NC_092712.1, on the reverse strand, counting down.
CGTCAGCCCTCGCCAGTCTTCCCATACCCTGCCCTTCCACCCCCTTCTGCCCCAGGGGCCTCCCACAGCCACTTGCTTGATGGCCCTCCCTCCCCTTCCTTCTCGCCGCCATCCCAACCCCTTCCCATTCAGGCTTCCTCAGTTATCACCCTTCTGGCTCCCTCCATTATCTGCCTCTCTAGTGAGGCAACTTGGGTGGTGAGTAGGCAGCAATGGGAGTAGGGGGTGTCGGTGAACAGGAGGGCTTAGGGTGGGCTGAGAAGTGTTAGGGGGTTGAGCGGATTGGTGCAAGGGAAGCAGCAAGAAGCCAGCGAATGGGAGGGAGGTATAAACAGTGGAGATCTGGAAGGATACTTTTTTGTTAATAAATTTAGAGTACCCAATTCATATTTTCCAATTAAGGGGCAATTTACCCTGGTCGATCCACTCTGCACATTTTTGGGTTGCGGGGGCGAAATGCACGCTAACAAGGGTAGAATGTGCAAACTCCTCAAGGACAGTGATCCAGATCGAACCTGGGACCTCGGCGCCGTGAGTGAGCAGTGCTATCCACTGTGCCACCGTGCTGTTCTGATCTGAAAGGATATTGATCAGTTATTACCTCTGCATTAGTGTGTAATACTTTTAATATTTTAGCCCATATATGTTTTTGTCTAGTATCTTGCGAACAGTTTACACAATTTTTAAAAATAAATTATTTTATTTTTCCAATTAGGGGCAATTTACCTTGGCCAATCCACCTAGCCTGCACATCTTTGGGTTGTGGTGGTGAGACCCACACAGGTATGGGGAGAATGTGCAAACTCTACACGGAAAGTGACCTGGGGCCAGGATCGACCCCGGGTCCTTGGTGCCATGAGGCAGCAGTACTAACCACTGAGCCACCATACTGCCACTAGTTTACACAACTACTGTGAAAACCTAAATTTTTTCATGAGGAATAAAAAATATATGGCGCGATTTTTCCACCGTGCTGAACCCATCGCCGATCCCACTATTCCTGGTGAATAGCAGGAAGCGCCAAAAAATGGGTTTTGCGTCGGGTGCCAAGCCAAGCGGGATGCACCTGACCCACTGTGCCTGACGCGATCCGGTTCACGCCATCATTTAAATATGCGTGACCCGTTTGAAGCCAGAGTCTCCCGGCCGGGATTCATTGGTCCCACCGGGTGACAAGGGACAATGCCCTGGTGCCAAGTGGCATTGCTAAGTGACAGGGCCTGAGGAGGACAATCCCCATGAAAGAGGTTTGAAGTGAGAACATAAAGGAGGTGTATGAAGGGCTTGGGTGAGAACGGTGGGTATGAAGGATGGGTGGGGAAGGGCGGGTATGAATGGTGGGGGCAGGGTGAAGGGTGAGGGACTGAAGCGGGCGCATGGGGGGGGGGGGCCTGAAAGGGGGAGGGGACTGAAAATGAGGGGTGGCCTCAAGAATGGGGTCCCCCTCAGTGACCCCATAACGGGTATGTTCACTGGGGTGGGTTTATTGCCCCAATGCCAACGAGGATAGATTGGGATAGTGGTCACGTGGATATTTAATGATGGGGGAGGTTGCCCATGTCAGCTGGGGGTTTGTGATGTCCATGGGTGTAGGAGGTGCGGGACCCTCAACCTAATTTTGAGATCTGGGCAATCTTTAAAAAATAGCACCCTGATCTCAATGACCTCCTTCTAGGTGAGTTGGGGCATTGGGAGCGCCTGGAGGCGGTGGTGGGGGAGGTCTCGAGATTGAGACGCCATTTAAAAATGTTGCCCCGATCTCTTCCTGCACTGTCGAGCAGAATTTGTTTCTACAGGAAACGGGACCGAGTGCAGCCTTGGTGGGGCATTCCTCGCCGAGACCCTGAAATGAAGCAGAGTCCCGTTCGATAGCGGGGTCATTCAGCGCCAGGAAACAGTCAACTAAACGCACCCAACACGGTTTAATTTCCTTAAATTGCACCCACAGTATGCAGCAATATTACTACATGACTGCATCACCTCATAAAGGAGTTAGTGAAAATGGCGCCCCTAAAAATCAAAAGTAGCCATTGAAAAAATTAAGAGAGCAGCTTTCTTCCCCTTAAAAAAAGGAGCCCTTGAAATTTTTTTAAATTTTGAGCCCTGGTGTAGACGCTTGAATATGTTGCACATTCTCCCCATGTGTTTCACCCCCACAACCCAAAGATGTGCAGGGTAGGTGGATTGGCCACGCTAAAGTACCCCTTAATTGGGAAAAAAAGAATTGGGTACTCTTAAATTTTAAAATAAGTTGCTACAAACCACCAAGTACATTTGCCAAACAAATCCTGCTCGCCCCTGCATTTTCAGTGTTCTGAAGTGAGTACTCCCTCCACATCACCGTGGGTCCACTGCTCAATCACCTAAACATCCCCTCCCCACAATACCTGCCCACGAAGCACAGGAGATGCAACACCTACCTTTTTACTTACTCTCTTATCAGCCAAGGTTCCAAGCACTCTTTCCAGATGAAATAGAAATTTATATGATCTTCTTTCAATTTAGAACTGTATTTCCTCTCTCAATGCTGTTTCCTCTACACTAGGGAGACCAAACACTGATTGGGTTATCACTTTGTGGAACAATTCTATTCAGTCCGCAAGTGCGACCCTGTGCTTCCAGTTGTTTGTTATTTTATTTATTCACCTTTGCTCCCATTGTTACCTGTATCCGCAACCTCCTGCAGTAATCCATTAAAAATCAATGTATGAAAAATAGCACTGCACCTTTCAATTAGCCTTCCAAATCAACAGAGTTCAAACACTTTGGATTGTGCCCAGCCCACATTTTGTTCATTTTCCTTTGATGATTTTGGTTTATTTGCTCTAGCTTCTCGCTCTTTTTTCTTTTCTTTTTTAGAGAGCTGTTCATGATTTTACCCTTCACGCCTCCTCAAAACACATCTTTACTCGCCCCATTACCACTCTCTTTTGCCTTGCACCATTATTATTTTTGTCATTTAACCTCTCTGGACTTCCACTCTACAACAGACCTTTGCTTTCGTTCTTTATTCCACCCTTTCACTGACTCTGTGCTTGGTTAAAACCGGTTACATTTCTAGCTGTTCCTTATTCTGAATAGTCATCACCCTGAAACGTTAACTCTTCTTTCACTCTCCACAGCTGGTGTCAGACCTACTGAATATTTACTGCATTTTTTGTTTTTATATCAAAAAAACACCAGGGAAGCAGAACATGGTCAAAATCCCCATATCTAAGGAAGGAAGTGTTGGCCTTGGAAAGGGTCCAGAGGAGGTTTACAAGAATGATCCCTGGAATATGTCGTATGAGGAACGTTTGAGGACTCTGGGTCTGTACTCGTTGGAGTTTAGAAGGATGAGAGGGGATCGTATTGAAACGTACAAGATACTGCGAGGCCTGGATAGAGTGGACGTGGAGAGCATGTTTCCACTTGTAGGAAAAACTAGAACCAGAGGACAATATCTCAGATTAAAGGGACGATCCTTTGAAACAGAGATGAGGAGGAATCTCTTCAGCCAGAGGGTGGTGAATCTGTGAAACTCTTTGCCGCAGAAGGCTGTGGAGGCCAATTCACTGAGTGTCTTTAAGACAGAGATAGATAGGTTCTTGATTAAAGGGGATCAGGGGTTATGGGGAGAAGGCAGGAGAATGGGGATGAGAAAATATCAGCCATGATTGAGTGGCGGAGCAGACTCGGTGGGCCAAGTGGCCTAATTCTGCTCCTATGTCTTATGGTCTAAAATAATCAGCAGCCCTGATGCCTTCTGAAAAGAGAAAAGACAGATAATGGGCGGGATTCTCCGGTCACCCAGCACAGTGTTTCTCGACGTCGTGCCGTTCGCTGGCGACAGGATTCTCTCTTCCCGCCGCTGGTCAACGTGATTTCCCATTGAAGCCACGTCACTCTGCTGGGAAACCCACGGGCGAGGGTGTGCTGCCAGCGGTAAAAGAGGATCCCAAAAGCCGGAGAACTCCAGCCTATATTTCACAAGTACACCAAGTTCCAGAAAGTATTTAACCACAACTTCCATTTATCTTCTAAGATGCTGTTAGAATTTCATAGAATTTACAATGCAGAAGGAGGCCATTCAGCCCTTCGAGTCTGCACCGGCTCTTGGAAAGAGCACCCCACCCAAAGTCAACACCTCCACCCTATCCCCATAACCCAGTGACCCCACCCAACACTAAGGGCAATTTTGGACGCTAAGGGCAATTTATCATGGCCAATCCACCTAACCTGCACATCTTTGGACTGCGGGAGGAAACCGGAGCACCCGGAGGATACTCACGCAGGCACGAGGAGACATGCAGACTCCGCACAGACAGTGGCACAAGCCAGAATCGAACCTGGGACCTTGGAGCTGTGAAGCAACTGTGCTAACTTGCTGCGCCACGGCAGCAAGCAAGCTTGTTTGTTTAAATATATATCTGTACTTTTTTAGAAATTTAAAGTAACCAATTATTTTTTTCCGATTAAGGGGCAATTTTGCGTGGCCAATCCACCTATCCTGGTGAGACCCACGCAGACATGGGGGAGAATGTGCAAACTCCACATGGAAAATATATATCTGTACTGACATCAAAATTCAGATTTTGGATCAAATATCAAAAAACAAAATGATAGTGAAGACTACTACTGTAAAGTATTGCAATTTACATTGTAGTGTAATTTATTTTTCAATAAAGTCATTTAATTTTTAAAAACCTGATTTACCCATTGCACGGTTAAGGGTCTCAAAACCAAGCCGCAGGAGATGATTAAAGAAAGGGTGTCATTTACATGAACTTCCAGAAGGCATTTGATAAAGTCTCTCACAACAGACTGTGAGCTAAAGTTGAAACAGAACTATGAAATTAGCTGAGCAGCAGGAATCAGTATGTAGGGATAATACGCTAGTAATCTAATTGGCAGGATGTGATGAGTGATGTCCTACACCGATCTGTGTCAGGGCCCCAAGAATGCACCATTTTTATTCACAGCGTAAGATTTTTTTTTTTTAATTTAGAGTACCCAATTTTTTTTTACATGGCCTGCACGTCTTTTGGGTTGTGGGGGTGAGACCCACACAGACATGGGGAGAATGTGCAAACTCCACACGGACAGTGACCCAGGGCTGGGATCGAACCTGGGACCTCGGCGCCGTCAAGCAGCAGTGCTAACCACTGCGCCACCGTGCAATGGTAGCAACTCTCCCAGCTGCCCCTTTCCAACCAGCGGCAATCGCACATTCAAATACATTATTGCCGCGCTCTCATGAGCCATTTCTGCAATCGGGATGATTGATAATTGCAACTTTGCTGAGAATTATCATAAGCAACATCTGCTTCCCTCTGTAATCTGCATTCCCCGCCTTCAGCTCTCCTGTACAATAAATAGCGGTATGCGCCTCACTCCTGGTCTACTCTCATTTCTTGCCTAAACTTCAAATGACATTCTCTGTTCTTTTTCTGCCCTAATTCATTCTGGTGCTTGCCGTTCACATTTTTTGTGACCCTGAACTCCACGACCCATCTGACACCAGCTCACGACCCACCCGCGGGTCTCGCTCCCCACTTTGAAAAACCCTAGCTTAGATGATGGGAAAGAATATCCAAATTTGCTGATAGCACAAAAATTGGCAGTGTTGTGGGGAGAAGAGTGTAATGTGACAAAGAGATATTGATAGATTAAGTGAATGGGCAAAACTGTGGCAAATTGTGAGTAACGGGAGGTCATGCTCTTTGTACATTAAAAAAAAGGATAGACCAGGGTTATTTCTATATGGTAAAAAACTACAGACGGGGAGGCCAAAGAGACTTGGGAGGCCCAGGTACCTAGATCACTAAAAAGCCATGAACAGTTACAAAAATTTAAAAAGGGTTAATGGAATGCTACCCTTTAAACATCGAGGAATAGTATGAGGGGGTACAAGTCAAATTTCAACTATACAAAGCCCTGGTTAGACCATACCTGGAATACTGTGTGCAATTGTAGACAATGACTTCAGAAAGGATATACTGGCCTTGGAGGGAGCACAGCATAGATTTAGCAGAATAAAACCTGGACTCTGGGGCAGCACAGTGGTTAGCACTGCTGCCTCACAGTGCCAGGGATGCGGGTTCAACTGGATGACTGTGTTGAGTTTGCACATTCCCCCCATGTCTGCATAGGTTTCCCCCGTTTTCCTCCCACAGTCCAAAGATATGCAGGTTAGGTGGATTGACCATGCTAAATTGCCCCTTAGCCTCCAAAGGCTAGGTGGGTTACGAGGATAAGGCAGGGGATTAGGTCTAGGTGGAGTACTCTTTTGCAGGGTCGGTGCAGGCTTTATGGGATGAAAGGCCTCCTTTTGTACTGTTGGGTTTCTATGATTCTCTGAGGGATAGGGTTGTATATCCTGGAATTTAGAAGACTATGGGGTGATTTGATCTAAGATTAAGATAGTAAGTGGAGGAGGCGGCATGATGATGCAGTGGTTAGCACTGCTGCCTCACGGAACCGAGGACCCTGGTTCGATCCCGGTCCCGTATCACTGTCCGTGTGGAGTTGACACATGCTCCCCGTGTCTGTGTAGGTCTCACCCCCACAACCCAAAGATGTGCAGGGTAGGTGGATTGGCAACGCTAAATTGGAAAAAGAAATTGGGCACTTTAAAAAATTTTTTAAATAGTAAGAGAAATGGACAGTTTCTCTCTGGCCTCGATCTACCGGCTTTGTTGCGCCTGACTCAGGATGCGAAAAGGTCATTAAATCTCGCAAGAGGACTTTCTTGGTCTTGTTACACCTCGCAAGATCTAATCTCGAGGTTTCGTGATCTGGATCCTGTCCACAATAGTGGAAACCAGATTTGCATATTGAAGTGTGCAGTCAGGTTCACTTAATATGCTCGCGTTGGAGTTACCCAAGACGTGGGATTGAACCTGCGCCTTGGAGACCCTGAGCGAGCGCCATTTAGCACTGGTCTCCACCAACGTGGATCAGGTGTACTGGCACTTGGGAGGCATCTCCCAGGCAATTGGGAGCCCCTGGGTGGTCGGGCTCTGGGCAGGGTGGGATCCAAGCACCTGATGCCACCTGGGCACCGCAGTACTGCCTGTCTAGCACACGTGTAGTGTCACCTGGACACACTGGCAGGGGCATTGCCAGGCTGGCAGTGCCAAGGTGCCCGGGTTTTGGGATGACCCAGAGTCCGGAGGTGGCGATATTCGGTGTGTCGGAAGATCCGGGAGTCCAAGTGGGGAGAGAAGCCGATGTATTGGCCTTTGCCTCCCTGATAATCCAGAGACGGATTTTGTTGTGTTGACAGGACTCGGAGCCGCCGCGGCCGGGTATGGGTGAGTGACCTGGCAGAATTCCTGCGGTTGAAGAAGGTCAAGTTTGCTTTGCGGGGGCCGGTAGAAGGGTTCATCTGGACGTAGAACCCGTTCATTGATTTCTTCAAGGAGGATTGAGGGGCTAGCAGGGATTGAGGGGGTTGGGGGGAGGAGGCAAGGGGGTAAAAATTGGGACGGCAGGATGCGGTGGGGTGTTGGTATCGAGGGAGGTTGGGGATTTGTGACTGTTGGTTCAGGTTGATTGGTCTTCTGATATTTTTGTGCATATCTTTAAAAAGCCTCGAATAAAAATATTTTTGGGAAAAAAAGTGCACTTAAGCTTCCTACACTTGCATAAATTGGATTCAAGTGCAAAACATAGTTAACTTCCCATTGTCCATCCAGTTAACACCACTTGGTAAAATAGGGCATTGTTTTGCAGGATTATCTGCAGCAAAGTGGGGAAAACTCTTCCCCCAGGTTCCATTAATGCCATTTAATCGTCAGCAATGCCCTGTGGTATTGTGGACTTGCCTGGTTTAGATGTTAGATGATTGAGTGCACCACTGAGGGTGGACTATTAGTTCCAAACATCCATCACCAAGTGTGTATATTGGAAGTCAGTTCAAATGCAATGTGCAAACTCCACAAGGACAGTGACCCAGAGCTGGGATTGGTCAATGTTAGGAGGAGAAAGATTTAAACTCTTACAAAAAATTCCAAACTTCGATATTTTCTTACCTTTAGTGCTCCACATAGTTCCACAGTATCCGCATCTTCCACCACACTTATCCGAAAATTGGATGTCTGCAACAGTTCTTTGAAAAGGTTTCCATTTTGCACATTTTTGCTGCCTGATCAAAAAATGACTGACTTAGTTATTCTCATAGAATTTAAAATCTACTGCCAACTCAAAATTCACACAACTGGGCATGAGCAGCTAAAACACCACCTGTAAATACTGAACATTTAATCAGTTCACAAAGTTCTCTTGCAATACACAAGTTCAGTGCTCCTTTTAGTTTTTCACAACAATGCATGACCGAGTGCTGCTGGAAACATTGCTGAGAAGCAGGATACTGTCATTTGGATAATTGGTAACAGAAAATTTATAGTCAATGCTTCTATCAAAATCACCAATCTTAGCAAAATATGATCCACGTATTATTCTCCCATCACCACAGAAACCATAGGGTTGTGACACCAAAACCAGGGCTAAAGAGAATTTATTACATTATTTCTTGTGTGAAAATCCCATACATCACGAGAGAACTCATACTTTAGATTTTTCACCTTAAAACCAGGATCCAACTGTGTCTGTGTGGGTCTCACCCCCACAACCAAAAAAGATGTGCAGGGTAGGTGAATTGGCCATGCTAAATTTTTTTTAAATTTAAATTTAGAGTACCCAATTCATTTTCTTTCCAATTACGGGGCAATTTAGTGTGGCCCTGCACATCTTTGGGTTGTTGGCCACGCTAAATTGCCCCTTAATTGGGAAAAGAAGAATTGGGTACTCTAAATTTTTATTTTTTTTAAATTTTGAAACAAGATCCAAGAAAATGTCAATTACTTTTCAAAAATCCCAGTCTTTTTTCCCTTCTTAAAATGTTTGTTGCTGCTATTGAAAATTTAAAAACTGAGATTGATATCTTCCACTTACCAACCTACATCAATCTATCCACTCACCCACCTACCCCTTCACCAACTCAAAATGCAAACAATGAATTAGGAGCAGCAGTAGATCACTCAGCAGCCTGCTCACCATTAATTATGCTCATGGCTGATCTAATTATAACCTCAACTCCACATTCCCGGCTATCCCAATAACCTTTCAGCCCCTTGCTCATCAAGAATCTGTGGTAGCCTGACAGGACCTAGTTTTGAGCCCAATTAAAATTGGATATCCTAAACGAAAGAATTGGACACTTTTAAACTGCAGTCAGCTCCAGCGAATGGCCTGCAGGGAATTCGGACTTGGCCAAGCTCGAATATACAGAACTCAAAGTCATGCAGCCTGGACATGTCTGGACTTGCCCAGTCAACTCGCCCATCAAGAGATCATCACACACTATTGATATCCACCGGCCTATTATCCGTAACCCAGATTGAGCCAGACTCGCGGGCACCCAGAGTTCCCACCATTACCTTATTTGGTAAGGGGGTAAATGCAGACCACACCATCGGAGATGGACACCAGGAGCGGGCTCAGGTGTCCTCAACCGATCGTCAACCAGACCATTGGGTGCCGAGACCCCTCCTGAGGCCTCAGTGGCAGGAAGCCAGAGGAAGTGGCAAAAGGACGCAATGGGAGGCAGGATACAAATAGGCTTCCGGGGGACATCAGCAGCGAAGACTGGACATTTTGTTTATTCCTTCATGGGAAGTGGGTGTCGCAGGCTGTGCCAGCATTTATTGCCCATCCATAATTGCCCTTGAGGGGGCAGTTAAGAATCAACCACATTGCTGTGGGTCTGGAGTCACATGTCAGCCAGTCCAGGTAAGGATGACAGATTTCCTTCCCTAAAGAACATTAGTGAACCAGATGGTTTTAAAAAAAAATAATTTTATTCTCCTCATTTTCAACATTATCAATAAACAACCAAAGAAAAAAACAAACAAAAACAAATATAATAACAATCCCCCACACACAAACCCCCCCCCCCCCCCCGCTTAATATACAGACCAAAATATCCACCCGTACATTCCAGGTAAAAAAAAACCCACAAATTAACAATCCGTAAACATTGTAACCAAAGACAACAATACTGCCAACCCCCCCTCTCCCCCCCTCCCTAATGTTCAACGTCAACCAATTCTCGGAAATGCATAATAAACAGTCCTCATGAATTGTGAAACCCTTCCTTCACCCCCTTCGGCTGAGACTTCACTTTCCCGAGAGTCAAAGAAACTCAAGTGGGTCCCCTACCCCCGCCAAGCCGTGTCACAGGATGGAGAAGCTGACCTCCACCCCAACAGAACCCACCTCTAGGCAAAGAGCGAGGCAAAGGTTAACAACTTCTGCCCCGCACCCGTCTGCCGCCTGAGCCGGTCTGACCCCCAAAAATGGCTTCTAGTGTCCCTGGCTCCAAGTTCACGAGCACTACCACCGAGATGGCCCTGAAAAACCTCCCTCCAACAAACCCCTCACATTTCACGTAACTATCCTAACCGGGGGTCTCTCACCAGGCCCCACTTCCCTCCAATTCCCTCCCCCCACCCAGTCCCAGGAAAACAAAGAAATCCCCTTCAACACACAAGCCCAGTGTAAACACACAAACCACAAAGAACCATCATTGCAAAAGAAAATCCCAACTCTTACCTTGTCCAAATAGGCAACGTAAACTCATTTAGCACATATAGCAACATGCAGTGAAAAATAGAGCTACATACACATCCCCTACCCTCAGTCCAAGACCAATCTGCAGTCCCATTTCTCACTTCTGCCCCAGTCCTTCTGCCTTTACAAACGCCTCTGCCTCTTCCACCGTCTCAAAATAAAAATCTTTGGAGTTGTAGGTCACCCTCAACTTAGCTGGGTACACTATGCTGAACCGCACCTTGCTGTTATACAGTGCTGTCTTCACTCGGCCGAAGGCCGCCCACCTCCTCGCCAACTCCACAGTAAAGTCCTGGTATATACGTATACCAGCTCCAGCCCACTGCACCTCCCGCTTCTGTTTTGCCCAACACAGGACCTTCTCCATCACGCTGTACCTACGGAAACAAGTAATCACTGTTCGTGGCGGTTTATTCGCCTTTGGTTTATGCCTCCAAGCCCTATGAGCCCGATCCAGTTCGTACTGAGAGGGATCTTCTCCCTTCCCCAGCAGCTTCGCCAACATCTTGGCAAAATACTCAGTCTGCCTCGGGCCCTCCGCCCCTTCGGGCAGGCCCACAATCCTCAGGTTTTGCTGCCTAGATCTGTTTTTCAGGTCCTCCACTTTGGCTCGCAGACCCTTGTTGGCCTCCACCACCCCCTGCAGCTCCTCACCCATCGAGGGGAGTTGATCAGTGTTGCGACAAGGCCTCTTCCACTTCCTTCAGTTTCTCACCCTGCTCCCGCACCTCGGCCGATGCGCTCGACACCGCCGCCTTCACCGGGGCAATCACCTCCTCCACCAGCACCTTCAATACCGCCACCATCTCCTTCCTCATCACCTCCATGTGCTTTGCAAACTGTTTTTCAAGTTCCACAACCATCATCTCGGTCATTCTTTCTGCCGTGAACAGTGTGGCCTCACCCAGCTACCCAACCTCCGCCATCCTTCTAGTTGCTGAGCCGACCCTACCACTCGATCACGAACCTTCATTAGCCCCCTTCTTCACGGGTGTATTCCTTTGGGTTTTGGACATCTTTCTTCCTTATGTCTTCCTGCACTTATTCAACCAAATAGTGCCCCTGGGACCGGGCATTAAATTCTAAAGAAATCAAGCCTCGAGCAGGAGCTATCCAATGTGCGACCTCCTCCAACATCCTCCGGATGTTTCAACCAGATAGGTTTTTATGACAATCGACAATGGTTTCATGGTCATCATTAGACTTTTAATTCCAGATTTTTATTGAATACAAATTTCACTATCTGCAGTGGTGGGACTTGAACCGGGGTCGCCAGAGCATTACCCTGGGTCTCTGGATTACTAGTCTAGTGACAATACCACTAAGCCACCATCTCCATCTTGACCAACCAGGAAGGAAGGTAGGAAGAAGCTACCAGTGAGATCCACCTTCGTGATAACAGACCAGAGACACTCAAGAATCGGTCCCACAGTTCAATTAAGCCATCTTTGCAGGTCGTATAACCGAATCTTGGGTGTTTCTAGTATCATATATTTTGGGTTAATTGTGTGTTTAATAAAGATTGTTGAACTTATACTAGTGTATTCTGGGTGTGGAAGTGGTTCCGAGTCCAGAGGTCGCAGTATTTGAAGTGTTGGAAGATCCGGCAGTTCACGTGGGGAGGGAGGCCAATGTCTTGGCTTTTGCCACCCTGATAACCTGCTCTGTTAAGACCCCTCAGGATCTTTAACATTTTAATCAAGTTGCCTCTCACATTTCTAAACTGCAGCAGATATGAGCCTCGCCAATTCTTTTCCTCATAAGACACTCCGCCCATTCCAGGTAATAGTCTGATAAACCCTCTCTGAACTACTTCCAACACATTTACATGCTTCCTTAAATAAGGAGACTAATAATGTACATAGTACTTCAGAAGGGTCTCACGAATGCCCTGTATAACTGAAGCATAATCGCCCCTCTTTTGTAATCAATTCCCCTCACAATAAACAATAACAGAACATAGAATGCAGCCATTCAGCCCATCAAGCCTGCACCAACCCGGAGCACCCTACCTAAACCCACTCCCCCGCCTTATCCCCGTAACCCCACCTAACCCGCACATTTTTGGACACCAAGGGGTGAAACCCACGCAAACACGGGGAGAATGTGCAAACTCCACACAGCAGCAAGTTATCCCTTTCTTGTACTCGAATCTTGTAGCTATGAAAGCCACCATACCATTTGCCTTCTTTACCGCCTGCTGCACCATCATGCTTACTTTCAGCAAGTGGTATACAAGGACACCCAAGTCTCATTGTAAACATCCCTCTCTCAATCTACAGCCTTCAGATAATAATCTGCCTTCCTATTTTTGCTATCCACATCATACAGTATCTGCCATGCATTTGCCCACTCACTCAGCTTGCCCAAATTATGCTGAAGCATCTCTGCATCCACCTCACAGCTCATCCTCCCACCCAGCTTTATGTCATTTACAAATTTGGAGATATTGGGCAAGATTCTCCGGCCACATCCACCCGGCGACCGGAGAATCCCACCCGAGGTCAATGGACTTCTCCATTGTCCGCGTCTCGCCTGCGTCTCGCCTGTTCTTGTGGTGGACAGGGCGGAAGAATCCAGCCCATTACATTTAATTTCCTCATCTAAATCATTAACATATATATATATATATATATATATATATATTGTGAATAGTTTGGGTCCTAGCACTATCTCACTAGTCACTGCCTGCTAATTAGAAAAGTACCCGTTTATTCCTACTCGTTGGCTGGGATTCTCCGTTCTGGAGCCTAAGTCCATCCGCTTGCAGAGAATAGGGACTGGTCTCTGCTGGTGCTCGGAGCAGGATGCACGTCTTTCCCCTTTACCATGAAAATATATGCTTTGGGGGGAGGTGGGGAGGGAGCTCACCAGATTCTGTGGGTTCACAACTGAAACCACTTAGCTGCTTTTACGAATGCAAATCTTTCTTTCTTAATAAATGAGAGCTGTTTCCCACCTGCTCGCGATATTTACACCTATTATGTTAGAATGGCTTCTATTCACTGAGCACCTCTGAGCACCTCAGAAGTCCAAGGATCACAGGCAACCTAAGTAACCCGGTTATAAAGAGGAACAGGTAGAGGAATAAAAAACAACATTTTAACAGACCACTCTTCAGGCAGAACACTGGGGAAAGGACAAGTTAAACTTTTGGTTTTCCCTTTTGTTTGCAGTTAATCTGAGTTTGGAACAGCAGAGAGAGACAGGACGATCTCACTTCCTTTGCAGCCAGAGGAAGACTGTGAAACATTTTCGGTGGGGCTTGAATACATGCAAATTGCATTAGCAAAATGCAATGATAGTCACTTGAGACAAACTTGCAAAGTAAGCTGCACAGTTATCAAGGACAATATTTCTGCAATTTGATGCATGACCAGTTTCAATAACAGTTTGTCAAAAAAACTCAATTGTGCATATGTTATTCTGAACATTCAGGTTTACAATTGACTTTGGTGTGTAAAGTTTGTTTTAAATATAAATTTAGAGTATCCAATTCATTTTTTCCAATTAAGGGGCAATTTAGCATGGCCAATCCACCTATCTTGCACATCTTTGGGTTGTGGGGGCAAAACCCACGCAATCACGGGGAGAATATGCAAACTCCACATGGACAGTGACCCAGAGCCAGGATCGAACCTGCGACCTCGGCGCCATGAGGCAGCAGTGCTAACCACTGTGCCACCGTGCTGCCCCGGTGATTTTAGTGTGTAAAATTAAAGTGCATGGGATTGTGGATACTTTGAGACAAAGAGTAAGAATAAACCGTTTTTTTTCCAAATGGCAGGCAGTGACTAACGGGGAACCGCAGCGGTCAGCGCTGGGACCCCAACTATTCACAATATATATTAATGAATTAAACGAGGGAACTAAATGTAATATCTCCAAATTTACAGATGACATAAAGTAGGGTGTGAGGGTGAGCTGTGTGGAGGATGCAGCGATGCTTCATGCTGAGTGAGTGGGCAAATGCATGGCAGATACAGTATAATGTGGATAGATGAGAGGTAATCCATTTTGTAGAATCTTAACAGTGCAGTGCAGAATCAATGCCCAACAAGTTTGCACCGACCCTTGAAAGAGCACCCTACTTAGGCCTATTGCCTCGCTCTATCCCCATAACCCCACCTAAACTGTACATCCTTGGATACTATGGGGCAATTTTATCATGGCCAATCCACCCAACCTGCACATCTTTGGACAGTTGGAGGAAACACACACAGACACGGGGAGGCGGTGGCATCGTGGTACTGTCGCTGTAATCTAGAGATGCAGGATAATGATCTGGGTACACAGGTTCAAATCCCACCACCGCAGGTGATGGAATTTAAAAAAAAAAAATTTAGAGTAACCAATTATTTTTTCTCCAATTAAGGGGCAATTTAGCGCGGCCAATCCACCTAACCTGCACATCTTTGGGTTCTGGGAGTGAAACCCATGCAGACACGGGGAGAATGTGCAAACTCCACACAGACAGTGACCCAGGGCCGGGATTTGAACCCGGGTCCTCAGCGCCGCAGTCCCAGTGCTAACCACTGCGCCATATGCCACCTCAGGTGATGGAATTTAAACTCAATAAAGTATCTGGAAATTTAAAAAGTCTAATGATGAACCTGAAACCATTGTCGACTGTCGTAAAAACCCATCTGATTCACTGATGTCATTTAGGGAAAGAAATTTACCATCTTTTCCTGGTCTGGTCTACATGTGACTCCAGACCCACTGCACATGCGCGGGAGCGTCAGCGGCCGCTGACGCTCCCGCGCATGCGCCGAATTCCCGCGCCAGCTGACGGGGCAACAAACGCCATTTCCGCCAGCTGGCGGGGCGGAAATCCCTCCTGCGTCGGCCTAGCCCCTCAATGTTGGGGCTCGGCCCCCAAAGATGCGGAGCATTCCGCACCTTTGGGCCGGCGCTATGCCCGTCTGATTGGCGCCGTTTTTGGCGCCAGTCGGCGGACATCGCGCCGTTGGGGGAGAATTTCGCCCCTGTTGTTGCAATGGTATAGGGCGTTGGTGAGACCACATCTGGAGCAGTGTCCAGTTGTGGTCACCATATTTGAGGAAGGATGTGGCGGCATTGGAGGCAGTTCAGAGGAGGTTCACCAGATTGATTCTGGGACTGGAAGGGTTGGCGTAAGAGGAGAGATTGAACAGTTTGGGCTTATACGTCTGGAGATTAGAAGAATGAGAGGGGATCTGTTCGAGGTATATAAAATACTAAGAGGGATTGATAAAGTAAATGTAGACCAAATGTTCCCCCTTGTGGGGCAATCTCGAACGAGAGATGACAGATATAGGGCGAGAGGTGGTAGATTTAAAACTGAGATGCAGCGGAGTCTGAATCATTAAATGGTTTCAAGAAGGAGATAGATATATTTCTGATTTTAAAAATGGGTTAAAGGGGAATAGGCAGAGAGGTGGATTTGAGATCAGGAAGAGATCAGCCAAGTGAATGGTGGAACAGGCTTGAGGGGTTGAATTGCTTACTACTCTTTTTTAATATAAATTTAGAGTACCCAATTCATTTTTTTCAATTAAGGGGCAATTTAGCGTGGCCAATCCACCTAGCCTGCACATCTTTTGGGTCGTGGGGGCAAAACCCACACAAACACTGGGAGAATGTGCAAACTCCACATGGACAGTAACCCAGAGCCAGGATCAAACCTGGGACCTCGGCACCATGTGGCCGCAGTGCTAACTCACTGTGCCACCTTGCTGCCCTGAATTGCCTACTTATGCTCCGAATACTATGTGCTTATGTGCTCACAATAATGCACAGAATAACATTTCCTTGTAATTTTAGAAAATTGATGCTCCGTTATATGCTACTTTATATTTCCACTCTTTGCCTCATTTCCACTCATATTGCCTCATTAAGCAACATTTACAGTTCTGTTTCTTGTTTACTCATGTGCTTTTTCTTTCAAATAATGCCCCATCTCTTACAAAGTCAATGACTACTGATGAGGTAAGGTTCAATAGGCCCTAGTAATCTCTTGTGTCTGAGCTTTGACTGAAAGTATTAGCTGGCTATTTTGATTCAACAGCTCTCCTGCAGGGGGTCAGTCAATGAATAACACTCATGAGTGGAAAGCCTGATTATTCTTTCCCCTCTCTAGTTCGGAGGGATAAAGCTAATTAAAGCATGACTGCAATCACACCAATTCAGATCAGCTAACTCAGTACAAACCATTAACCTTCTAATTTGCATGATTTCTGCCATGCATACAATTCATTTTTTACAAAAAGATTCTGCCAGTCCCTTCCTAAAACAGCTTTTCTAATATAAAAGTTTTTTTTTAAATTTAGAGTACACAATTCTTTATGAGGCTCTCTGCAGTGTGGTGCAGGGCTCACTCGTGCCTGACACTATGTCGTCCCTCACCCGCTCTGGGGATTCACAGAATCTGACACATCTTAATTGAAGGATCTTTTGTTTTTCTGCCTCCGTGGATGTTTCAGGCAGTGTCCTTTTGGGCCCCCCGCCCACTCCGTCAACACCCGGACTCTCTCCTTCCCCACCATCCTCCTTTCCCCTCTCTCCCCAACACCACCCCTTCCTTTTCCTTGCGTTGGTACAGAGGCGAGGGTATCTGGTCTCTCCAACGCAAAGTTTAGTGCGTGTACCGTTTGTTTTTTAGTACATCTGTGTTGTGAACTGTTTTAATAATCAGAATATCCTACCCCCCTCCCCATACATTGATACTGAGGGGAGGGTACCTGTTTCTCCAACACAAAATTAGTGTTTGTACCATTTGGCCTGGTATATATTTTTTACTGTTTTAATAAAAAGATATGGCCAATCCACCTACCCTGCACATCTTTGGGTTGTGGGGGTGAGACCCACGCAGACACAGGGAGAATGTGCAAACTCCACACAGTGTCCCGGGGCTGGGATCAAACCCGCGTCCTCGGCGCATGAGGCAGCAGTGCTAACCACTGTGCTTCCCTTTTCTAATATGAATGTTAAGGGCAATTACAACCCCTCTACATCATTTCACCCCTTAACTGCCAGGAGGGGAATACAGGTCATGAAGAGAATAGGACACTGCTACATGTAAAACATGTAACTTTCAAGTAACATCCTTAAGTGGAGATTTAATACATTACAACTCATAGCATATCCTCAACTGGAGGTCTAACCCACTGCATCACAATTCAGAGCACACAAAATTGGGATCTAATTTGTTTAAAGTTTAGCAATGAAAAATACAGTTGTTGAAAAGCAAACAGATTTACCTATTGTCGTTTCACAGAATTTCTCCGCTGCAACCTCATTGGCTATATTGGCCCCCATTAATACACTAACGTCAATTTTCATTTTCTCCCTGATTATATCAGAAATCAATTTTAGCCCCTCAGGCCCTTCATCAATTCCCTGAATCAGGCATAAATGAAGAAAATAGAGAAATTAAGAGGGGGAAAACGCAGTGATTGAAACATTTTACAACAGAGTTTGCAATTTCTATGAAGTTATCTGTTAATGACAATTTCATGTTTTCAATATAATCCCTTAGCGCGTCATTATTCTTTGTAAAGTCAAGCAGTTAATTAAAAAATGGGGCTGGATTTTAATATTCATTATTCAGTTTTGCCCTCATGACATACAATGCACAATGTAATAGAAATAATGCTTAGTTTGATAAATGTTGAAATGTTGAAAGATTTGAAACATAATTTCTTATGTACTAACTTGCTGACTTCTTGGTCATGAATCGGAGATAACAGCAAGATCCAATCTCGGGACATGAATTTTACAAAAGGTAATTATGGTACATCAATGAATTATTCCAAACACTCAGCCACACAGGGGGCACCCACTTATTCATCTTTAATAATTCATTTGCCAAATCACTCCCCACCCAATTACGCAGTTTCTGTAGCTTATAAAACACCACCTCCCCCTTGCATCAACCTATTACATAATCAACATATAGGTTTAGCCCATGAAGATTAAAGTTCAAGGAAGAAAGATAACAGTAGTTTTGCAGTCTAGGATTTGAATGGTATAATAAACAGTACCCAATCACAAAACCGACTAAACAAAAACAGAAATGTTGGATGCATTCACTGTGCTTGTCGCTGATGCTGACTGGTTTGCTGCACATCAGCATTGTCTGCTTTTTTTTCAACCATTGTTAAATGAGCTGTGGAGAGGCAAAATCAAAA
This sequence comes from Scyliorhinus torazame, assembly GCF_047496885.1. Taxonomy (NCBI): domain Eukaryota; kingdom Metazoa; phylum Chordata; class Chondrichthyes; order Carcharhiniformes; family Scyliorhinidae; genus Scyliorhinus; species Scyliorhinus torazame. The sequence continues at coordinate 115,192,063 of NC_092712.1, read as the reverse complement.
CTGAAAGGAAAGCTGCAGTTGGGCGAGGACAGGCAGTTTAATTGATATATCGTTGTATAGGGTCAGTGTGGTTATGCCTGCATTGGCTTTAGCATCAGGAAAGATTACTGCAGGGAAAGAAGCTAGTCAGTTTATCATTCATGTCTATGTCAACTCTTTATTTGTGTAATCCAAAAGTAATTCTACTGAGGCCTGCTTTCCCTTTGTAGTCTTATATCTTCCTCTGCTTCACATTTTTCTCTTAAAAGATTTAACAAATCTATACTGGTCGTCCTTGATTCATCCACACATTTTTAAATACTCACTAATTTTATCTCAAATTTTAGATTATAGATTCTAAGAGATAGCACACATGGTAACTTGGAGGAAAATTAGTCAGTAAGGAACTTTATCAACAATGGAAGTCATGAGTTGAAGTTGTATAAACACTGTAGGCTGACAGAATCTCATCCAGGATTCTAACATAGTAAAGTTCTTACTTGTTCCTCCCCACCGTTGTGGCAATCAGAAATGAGGGAAAATATACAAGTACCTTTATAAGACTAATGCCAAGAGCTTTCGGTGGCACTTGATCAACTATCTCATCACACAATTTGCGGATAAATTGATGTGGTACAACAAACACTAACAGATCTGCACCACGTACAGCATCCTTGACATCTGGAATTGCAACCTGCAATAAATCACAAGAGACTTAAAAAGTAATCGTACAGGAAGCAGATGGTGTTCATTTGCAAATAGGACTTTCACATTCAACCTTTTGAAGATTAGCTCGTCACATCTTAACTGCATCTGCCCATCAGTAGCACATACTTGCTTTCTGCAGTTCACCACACAGAGACCTGTCACTCCACTGTCTGAAAGAACTGTTACAGGTCAGGTAGTAGGGTAAAAATAATGGTGCCCCTGAGATGTCAATAAACAAAAAGAAAGGCTTGCGTTTATGTAGCACCTTTTATGACCTCAGGTTGCCCCAAAGTGTTTTACAGCAAATGAACAGACATGTTTACTTAAATGTATGTAAATATTATATATTATTCTAAGCTTATATATATACACGTCTATGTCTCATATTCCAATTGGTTATGTATAATAACAATGGAATCATAAGCCAATGTCATTCTTTCCTCCTCCCAAGGTTTGGCTCCTTGAGATACAGTAGATCACATGGAGGCAAAGACAAATAAATTATACTATTATGGGCCAGGGTTTAGAAAACACCAAAGTATATCATGGAGTTCACCTGACCCATAACTTTTAATAGATTTGTTATGGGGAGCACAAGGGCCCACTTTACAGGTGTGATGCAACAGAGATCTAAAGTATTTTTCAAACAAAAGCAATGTTTATTCTATGAATCCAGTTAACATTTTACAAACACACAGTAAACATCTTATTAACTACCAACACTGATAATCCCCACAGATACAATACTCTATAGGTAACCCGTAATAACTTTCAGAGCAACATCCATAAGTCAAATACCCTTTTTAACAAAGACAGCAGGTTTGAATTCTCTACAGAAAGCAGGCATCACTTTTAAATTATCAAGTGAGCTGAAGTCATTCTTTAGATTGCAGAGAGAGATCAATACACCTTCTTGCTTGAATGCAGCTCCCAACTACCTAAAATGAAAGTGAAACACAAAGCAGCTTCCAGCTCAAAACAAAAGTAAAAGACAGAATGACATTCCAGCTCCACCCACACAATGACATCACTGCAGCTATATGATAAGCAGACTTTTCTTAAAGGGACCCTCACATGACAATACCTTAAATGAAATGAAGGGAAAACTAAGGCCTCAAGCACCAAAACAACCTAATATTTTATTTATTTTAAATAATAAAAATATTGTAACCTTAGTCAGTAAAGAATATATAGTAATTTCTACTTTAAAAGAAAATGAGTTTGTCAACATTTTTTGACTACTACCTTACCACATTTTCAGGCAGTTTGTATCCAGGCAGATATTTAACATTCTCATGATCTTGGTTCAGAATTTCAGTTAGCTTCCTGCCATTAACTAGTTCTTCAAAGACCCACATATTGACCGTGGTGGCAAATTTCTGAATCGTCTGTACATTGTTTCCAATGATTTTCGCAATTGCAGAGCCCCTGAGGAAACATTTTAAAAGCGTGTAAAGGGACTTACTCATGAGCCATTTTTCAGCTTGATGGGGTAGTGCACATTTTTATACTATCAATGCAAGTAGCTGGAGACATCTGAAAAATGTTACAGATTATGCAAACATATATGAAAACTAGTGCAAAAAAATTAGGTCAACTACAATAAACGCATAATCAATTCTGGATTAATTTATTTTTGTCATGTACAAAGGTTCTCCACCATCCACCCACCCCCCTGCCACCTGAATACCCACCTAGCTCAATATAGTAATGTATCATGATGCAGTACGGAGCAACAAACTAGAAAAATTCTAATTTACTGTGGCACTGATAGGTCGGGTTGACGGTGAGAAGTTACAATTGGCTTTTGTGTCCAAAAATGCTGGGAGAGGGGTAAACACAAGAGAAAACAGAACTAGCTCAGGTTCTTACTCCTGACTGCTACTAGTGGACACTTGGCGAGAAGGAGCTTGACTGCAATGATCCTCACAGTCAAATGGTCCAGCAATACTCACTGTCCAGTCTCGCACGATGAATGGCCACTTGGGCAAGGTACTGAAGAGCTGCTGCCACATGTGGAACTGTACTGCAGAATGATTCATTGCCTTCAAGAGAAATGGGGTAAAGGGAGAAAAGCCAACAGGAAAAGTGGGGAAGGGGAGAAAGAAAGTCATGGAACAGTTAAGCTCATAGAATTTTTTAATTAAATCTAGTAGGAACATAGTAACCAATGTTTATTCCGTATATTTCCATAGCACACACATTGCAAACTCTTTTCATTATGCTTCAATTATCTTCATTTGTATATGCACTTTTGAGACTGAGGGACTGAAGATATCTGCAGAAGAGAGGATATTAAACATGACATCATGCCTTCTACCATGTACAAGCTAATCATGTGTCATTATATTTACTGTCAATTAGAAACCTGTCAGAAAAATTGGGGGCAGCACGGTGGCGCAGTGGTTAGCACTGCTGCCTCACGGCGTTGAGGTCTCAGGTTCGATACCGGCTCTGGGTCACTGTCCATGTGGAAGTTGCACATTCTCCCAGTGTCTGTGTGAGTCTCACCCCCACAACCCAAAGATGTGCAGGGTAGATGGATTGGCCACGCTAAATTGCCCCTTAATTGGAAAAAATGAACTGGGTACTCTTAAATTTTTAAAAAATAAATAAAACTGTCAAAATCCAAAATCAGAAGTCACCTGCGATATATTTCTAGAATAGATTGAGGTGCACAATCTCCTTCACCCGCTGGGAGTCAAGGAGTCAATGTGCCCCAACGGCACAGGTAAATCTGTGCACCAAATGCAATGGGGCAGGGGGATTCCTGGGACTAGAGGATCATGGAAGTGAGTGGAATGGTTGGGGTTGTCCGATAATAGCAAGTTGGCAAGGATCAGGTAGGTTGATTGGCAATTTGCCCCTAATCAGCAGGCTCGGCCTTGGCTTAATTGATGGATTTCCCAAGATTTAAGTCAGGGTCAAATTTCAAATAGCGAACAAAGATAGTTATAAAGCTGCATTACAATATTTAAAGTACCAACTCGCCTCCTTGGAGCAGATTGGTCATCTGTCGCCAATCCAGTCTTCCTTAAAACTCAAAGTAAGAAACTTGAAGGCAGGTTGTTATCGGGATTTAGACTTTTAAGCATTCTAACTCCCACCCCATCAGCCAAACCAAATCCCTATAACACAGCTCATTACTGTGCTGCTTTGACACAAGGGTCTTTGACACCGCATGCTCCCTCTACTGGGACAACCGGCCGCGAATGGAGCCATGCAAGAGGTGCAGTTGGGTCGGATAACCCCCTCGGTTACCTACTGCCTGGACATGTTGATGGCAAGTTTGGCTTGGCCTAGGAGCAGGTTCGCGAGAGCATCCTGCTCTATCCCCGTCCCTCTCTACACCGGGTGCCCATAGATCAGGAGCGTGGGGCTCAAGTGTAAACTAAAAAACAATTGAATCGATCGCATGAATTGGAGGGCACAACTGAAGATTATTAGAACCAAGTTATTTTTCCATAATTCTTTCTGCAGGAAAACTTGTAATGGTATCAAGGATTTAGTTACAAGAGTTTTGATTTAGTGTTGGTAATCAAGGAAGTTGTATAGCACATGGAGCATAAACAACAACATAGAGCTGTCATGCCTAACGGCCTGTTTCTGTATAAAATTCTATGTAGCAAATTGACTACTAAGATGTAAATTTATAAACGTTTTTCATTTTCCTCAAAAGGAACTTTCTGGATCGTGCAATTGGAGCTGTTGGTTTTGACAAATTTTTAAGTTTCTGCAAGATTACAAGTAGCTCCACGGTGAAATTGTTAACAGTTTTAGTGCGCAATTTTGAGCATTTGTAGAACTGAAAATCAAGAGTGCAGTAGAAATGGTGGTAATTTTTGTAAATGAAGTAAAACATATGCGGAGATATTCATTTGCAGTGTACAGCAAACTATTAACTCATTTGTGAGTGTGTCAGTGCCCAATTATGTTCGGCAACTGATCAGTTTTCAGTTGCTTATACACGAGTAACCTTTTCTTACTGTGTAAGGTTCAGACTGTCTGTACTGTAACAGCCAACAGCTATTAGGGAACATGAGGAGTGACACCAATAAGTTAATGAGTCGCAAATGCCAGCCAGGCAAGAGATGGATCAGGGCCAGCTGGGAGCACAAAGTTCAGCTCTTGCTATCAGCTTCCTGCAAACTACATATTTGTTATGCAATTAACATTTTTTTAAAAAACAGCAATTACTGATTTTGCAACATATTTACATTTCCTTTTTCAATAGTAAACATCTTTCAGCAGCATCAAGAGCAAAAGGTGCTGAAAATTATTTCAGTGATAATATACAAATATTTAACATATTAATTACCATTCTTCCAATTGTTATTTTAACTCAAGATGTTAACCGATTCATATTTTACCCTATAAAATTAGATTACAGTTCCTACAACGACTTTATTTTCATATCTTAAAATACCTAGAACTCTTCCAGGAGCAGCTATTTTTGGTTGAAAGGAAAAATTCCAAATTAATTGAAAATGCAGCAAATTAAGTTACTAAATTGATGGTCAATTTATACTTTTATTCTTCGGGTGACATTCAGGCAATAAATAACAAGTGGGTCTGTCGACATCTGAACCAGAGCGGACTAACATTCTTGTCGGCGGGTTTGTTAATGCTGTTGGGAGGAGTTTAAACTAATTTATCAGGGGGGAGTGGACAGAGACTGTTAGCAGAATAGGGGCACAGCATAATACAATAAAGCTATCAAGTCATAGGGAATACAGCTGTATTAAGTTTCAAGGGAGTATGGCAAGGCCGGATGGCTTCTTCTTTAATGCAGGTATTTACAGGTAAAAAGGATGAGTTAAGGAAGAGGATGGACACGTGGAATTGTGATATAGTAGCCATCACGGAGACATGGTTGAGGGAGGGGCAGGGCTGGTAGCTCAACATCCCAGGATATTGAATCTTCAGATGAGACAGAGGAGGAGGCATTGCATTATTAGTTAAGGAGTCAGTTACTGCAATAAAGAAAGATGATATCTTGGAGGCGGCATCAAATTAAGATTTGTGGGTAGAGTTTAGGAATAAAAAAGCGACAGCCACATTGCTAGGTATTTATTATACTCTCCCAGATAGTCAGCGGGAAATTGAGGAGCAAATATGTATGCAATTTGTGGTGGTAAAAATAACAACAGGGTAATTATATTAGGGGATTTCAACTTTTCCAACATTAATTGGGATAGTCAGTGTTAAGGGCTAAGATGGAGTGGAGTTCTTAAAATGTATCCAAGAGAACCTTTTAGGTCACTATGTAGAGGGTCTAACAAGGGATGGCGCAGTGCTGTACCTAATTCTAGGGAATGAAGCCGGACTGGTGGTTGAGGTGGTGATGGGGGAGCATTTTAGTAATAGCGACCACAACATGGTACAATTTAAGCTTCTTATGGACAAGGAAATAGATGAGTTTCAAAAAAAGGCTTTGGATTGGGGGAAGAGCAGATTTTAGTAAAATAAGGCAAGATCTGGCCACTGTAGACTGGGATGAGCTACTTGTGGGGAAATCTACAGAAAAGCAGGGGGGGGGGGGGGGGGGGGGGGAAGGGGTGTTCAAAAAGGAAATTGGGCTGGTACAGCCCCAACATGCTCCCTCCAGAGTGATAGGAAGGAGTAACAAGCCCAGAGGACCATCAAAGGCTGCACGGTAACACAGTGGTTAGCACTGTTGCTTCACAGTGCTAGGTACCCAAGTTCGATTCCCGGCGTGGGTCACTGTCTGTCCAAAGTCTGCACCTTCTCCCCGTGTCTGCATCGGTTTCCTCCGGGTGCTCCGGTTTCCTCCCACACGTCCCGAAAGACGTGCAGTTAGGTGAATTGGATATTCTGAATTCTCCCTCAGTGTACCCAAACAGGCGCCGGAATGTGGCGACTAGGGGATTTTCACAGTAACTTCATTGCAGTGTTAATGTAAGTCTACTTGTGACACTAATAAAGATTATTATTATGGCCAGATATAATCAGGATTCAATGAGAAGAAAAAGTGAGGCTTTTAGCAAGTACAAGGGGAGCAAATCAGCGGAGGCATTAGTGGAGTACAGAAAGTGCAGGTAGGAGCTTATGAAAGTAATTAAGAGAGTAAAGATTATGAGAAAACTCTAGCTGGTAAAAGTAGGGAAAATCCCATCAATGAGATGAGGATAACCAGGTTTTTCCCTCGGGGCCAATCTGTGGGTGGAGCCAGAGGACACTGTGAGGGTGTTGAACAAATACTTCACATCTGTCTTCATTCAAGAGAATGAGGATGTAGGTATGGCACTCAGGAAGAGAGACTCGTGAGGTTCTTGAGTAAATTGACATAAGGAGTGACAAGACATTAGATGTGTTGGCAGGTTTAAAAGTGGACAATTCTCCAGATCTGGATGAATTGTGTCCCAGGCTGCTGTGGAAGGCGAGGGAGGAGATTGCAGAGGCTCTGACCCAAATTTTTAATTCATCTCTGGCCACAGGGGAGTGGCCAGGGGCCTGGAGAGCAGCTAATGTGGTTCCGCTATGTAATAAAGATTGTAGAGATAAGCCAGGGAACTACAGACCAGCACGTCTCGGGTCAGTGGTAGGGAAACTATTGGATAAAATTCTGAAGGAGAGAATCTATCTCCACTTGGAGAGTCAAGGTTTGATCAGGGATAATCACATGGCTTTGTCAGAGGGAGGTCGTGTCTAATAAATTTGATTGAATGTTTTGAAGAGGTGACCAGGTGTGATGTAATTCATTTGGATTTCAGCAAAGCCTTTAACAAGGGAGACTTAAAGAGAAGGCAAATGCACATGGGATACAGGGGGCGTGATTCTCCACTCCCACGCCGGTTGGGAGAATCGCCTGGGCCGCCGAAATTTCCGGGGACGCCGGTCTGACGCCCTCCCGCGATTCTCCCAAGCGGCGGGAACGGGCCGGTCGGGTTTCGCGGGCCGCAGGCCGGAGAATCGCCGGAGATACCCAAAATGGCGATTCTCCGGCACCCCCGCTATTCTGAGGCCCGGATGGGCCGAGCGGCCAGGCCAAAACGGCGGGTTCCCCCTGGCGCCGTCCACACCTGGTCGCTACAGTCGTGGGCGGTGCGTGAACGCCTGTGGGGGGGCGAGGGGGGATCCTGCACCGGGCTTCACCTTGAATGTGGGGTGGCCCGCGATCGGTGCCCACCGATCGTCGGGCTGTCCTCTCTGAAGGAGGACCTCCTTCCTTCCGCGGCCCCGCAAGATCCGTCCCCCATCTTCTTGCGGGGTGGATTTGGACAGGACGGCAACCACGCATGCGCGGGTTGGCGCCGGCCAACCCACGCATGCGCGGATGACGTCCGTTATGCGGCGCCGGCCGTGTCATCTATTCGGCGCCACTTTTACGCGGGCGACAAGGCCTGGCGCGGGTAGATGACGCGGCCCCGATACTGGCCCATTGTCAGGGCCTGAATCGGTCGGGATCGGGGCCATTCCGCGCCAGATGGCGCGGCCACTTCGGCGTGGGGGTGGAGAATCCCGCCTAGGGTAATTTGATAAGGTGGATTCAAAATCGGCTTAGTTGAAGGAGACAGAGGGTGATGACAGACAGCTGTTTTAGTGACTAGAAGACAGTGTCCAACCACAGGGATCTGGGCGGAGCCCCCTATTATTCATCATCTATGTTGCCTGTGGTGGTGGGGGGGGGGGGGTGCGCAGGGAGTTAGGATCAGGAAGTTTGCGATGACACAAAGATTGGCCGGGTGGTTAACAGTGAGGTCGAGTGTCTTTGGTTACAGGAAGTTATAGACATTATGGTCATCATATAGACATCAAGAAGGGAACAAGAAAAAAGATGGAAAATTGTAGGTATGAGATTTCTAAATTCTTGGAAGTGCAGGGTCGGATTAGGACAAATCAGCATGGATTTAGTAAGGGGAGGTCGTGCCTGACAAACCTGTTAGAGTTCTTTGAAGAGATAACAAGTAGGTTAGACCAAGGAGAGCCAATGGATGTTATCTATCTTGACTTCCAAAAGGCCTTTGATAAGGTGCCTCACGGGATACTGCTGAGTAAAATAAGGGCCCATGGTATTCGAGGCAAGGTACTAACATGGATTGACGATTGGCTGTCAGGCAGGAGGCAGAGAGTTGGGATAAAAGGTTCTTTTTCGGAATGGCAATCAGGGACGAGTCGTATCCCGCAGGGTTCAGTGTTGGGGCCACAGCTGTTCTCTTTATATATTAACGATCTAGATGACGGGACTGGGGGCATTCTGGCTAAGTTTGCCGATGATACAAAGATAGGTGGAGGGGCAGGTAGTATGGAGGAGGTGGGGAGGCTGCAGAAAGATTTAGACAGTTTCGGAGAGTGGTCCAAGAAATGGCTGATGAAATTCAACGTGGGCAAGTGCGAGGTCTTGCACTCTGGAAAAAAGAATAGAGGCATGGACTATTTTCTAAACGGTGACAAAATTCATAATGCTGAAGTACAAAGGGACTTGGGAGTCCTAGTCCAGGATTCTCTAAAGGTAAACTTGCAGGTTGAGTCCATAATTAAGAAAGCAAATGCAATGTTGTCATGTATCTCAAGAGGCTTGGAATATAAAAGCAGGGATGGACTTCTGAAGCTTTATAAAGCACTAGTTAGGTCCCATTTAGAATACTGTGAGCAATTTTGGGCCCCACACCTTAGGAAGGACATACTGGCACTGGAACGGGTCCAGCGGAGATTCACATGGATGATCCCAGGAATGGTAGGCCTAACATACGATGAACGTCTGAGGATCCTGGGATTATATTCATTGGAGTTTAGGAGGTGGAGGGGAGATCTAATAGAAACTTACAAGATAATGAATGGCTTAGATAGGGTAGACGTAGGGAAGTTGTTTCCATTAGCAGGGGAGACTAGGACCCAGGGGCACAGCCTTAGAATAAAAGGGAGTCACTTTAGAACAGAGATGAGGAGAAATGTCTTCAGCCAGAGAGTGGTGGGTCTGTGGAATTCATTGCCACAGAGGGCGGTGGAGGCCGGGACGTTGAGTGTCTTTCAGACAGAAGTTGATAAATTCTTGATTTCTCAAGGAATTAAGGGCTATGGAGAGAGAGCGGGTAAATGGAGTTGAAATCAGCCATGATTGAATGGTGGAGTGGACTCAATAGGCCGAATGGCCTTACTTCCGCTCCTATGTCTTATGGTCAAATGGGCAGAGAAGTGGCAGATGGAATTTAACCCATCTAAGTGGTACACTTTGGAAGGAGAAATTTGACAAGGAAGCATTCAATGAATGACATGACTCTAGAAAGTTCTGAGGAACAAAGAGACCTTAGCGTGTTTGTCCATAGATCTTTGAAGGTGGGAGGGCAGGTTAATAGGGTGGTGAAAAAGGCATAGGGACACTTGCTTTATCAATAACAGATTGCAAAAGCAGGGAGGTCATGTTGGAGTTGTACAGAACTTTGGTGAGGCCACAGCTGAAGTACTGGTGTGCAATTCTGGTTGCCACATTATAGAAAGGATGTAATTGCACTGGAGGGGGTGCAGAGGCGATTCACCAGGATATTGCCTGGGGTGGAACATTTACGTTCTGAAGGCAGGTTGGATAGGCTTGGGTTGTTTTCACTGTAGCAGAGAAGACAAAGGGGCAACTTGATCGAGACGTACAAGGTTATGAGGGGCACGGACAGGATAGATAGGGAGCAGCTGTTCCCCTTAGTTGAAATTTCAGTCACGAGGGGACACAAGTTCAAAGTGAGGGGCAATGGGAGGAAAAACAATTTTACCCAGAGGGTGGTGATGATCTGGAGCGCACTGCCTGAGAGGGTGGTAGATGTGGGTTGCATCACATCCTTTAAAAAGTACTTGGATGAGAACTTGACATGTCATAACATTCAAGGCTGTGGGCCAACTGCTGGCAAATGGGATTACGTAGGCAGGTCAGTGCAGACTTGAATGGCCAAAGGGCCTCTTTTGCACTGTATTTTCTGTGATTCAATAGGGGGCCAGGTTTTGTTTCAGGCATGCAAACAATCAGTCCCATTTGGTCGAGCATGACCAGTCCTCGATATTTGCGATATTGGCCTGGGAGAGGACGCTCACATTGGTATGCCTATCCTGCTAGTGATTTTGTGGAGGCAACGGTGGTGATATCGCTCCAGGGACTCGAGGTGTCTGCTATACATTGTCCATGTTTCTGATGCATAGAGGGCAGGGACCATGGCTGCTCTGTAGACCATGAGCTTATTACTGGATTTAAAGTCTCACTCTTCGAACACTGTTCCTCAGGCATCCGAAGACTGCATTGGTGCATTGGAGTCGATGCTGGATTTCATCATCAATACCTTCTTGCACCGAGAGGAGGCTCCCGAGGTCTGGAAAATGATCCACATTGTCCAAGGTTTCACAGTGGATCTTGATGGTCGGGGGTGACAGTTGTGTGGCAGGAGCCAACGACTTACCAAGTGACTCCCCTTTCTAAGGCAGCACAATGCAGTATACAGTAGGATATATGATTTTTACTCACAACTAATGGGGGTCAGTCAGCTGAACTGCTAGCCCGTGATGCGGAGCGAAGCCAACAGCATGGGTTCAATTCCCATACCGGCTGAGATTATTCATGATCCTCAATCTTGCCCCTCGCCTGAGGTGTGGTGACCCTCAGGTTAAATCACCACCAGTCAGCTCTCTCTCAAAGGGGAAAGCAGACTATGGTCCTTTGGGACTGTGGCGATAGTTACTCACAACTGTCTATTTTGCCACATCTGAATCAGAATGTAAACGCTAACTTTCTACTGAGGTTATGGAAAAGAACATAACTAAGGATTTCTGGAATCGGACAGGATAACATCCAAATTCTTATCTGGAGAACCTAAAAATATAAACCATTTCTTTGGCTTTGACACAATGATGTTTTGCTTTTGAAGGAATACCTAGATAAAATCAGTACGAAGTCTTACAACACCAGGTTAAAGTCCAACAGGTTTGATTCGATGTCACTAGCTTTCGGAGCGCTGAAAGCTAGTGACATTGAAACAAACCTGTTGGGCTTTAACCTGGTGTTGTAAGACTTCGTACTGTGCTCACCCCAGTCCAACGCCGGCATCTCCACATCATATATAAAATCAAGACAGTCAAATGCAAAACTTAATTCACACAAACAAAGCATGGTAGCATAGTGGTTAGCACAGTTGCTTCACAGCTCCAGGGTCCTAGGTTTGATTCCCGGCTTGGGTCACTGTATGTGCGGAGTCTGCACGTTCTCCCCATGTCTGTGTGGGTTTCCTCCGGGTGCTCCGGTTTCCTCCCACAGTCCAAAGACGTGCACGTGAGGTGGATTTGCAGTGCTAAATTGCCCTTAGTGTTCAAAAAGGTGTCCAAAAAGGTTAAGTAGGGTTACTCAGTTACAGGGATAGGGTTGAGATGTGGGCTTAGGTAGGGTGCTCTTTCCAAGGGCTGGTGCAGACTCAATGGGCCGAATGGCCTCCTTCAGCACTGCAAATTCTATGATTCTATGATTGTCCACGGTTGATTTGACAGCAGGCTTGAGATATTTGGCAGAATGCTTTATAATTGTCAGAGCTGGTTTATCCAAATTGTCAGCATGGGCCAAAGTGCCAATTCATTGCAACACAACAGAAATAAATTGAAGATTTATTAAATTCTCAGTTCTCAAATACATCCCCATTTGCTTGAGGGAACTATTAAAAGGCAATAACACAGTTATTCCAGTATTGTGCCTAACATGCAGGTTGGATGGATTACATTATGGACAGGTTGGCATTATTTTTTGAAAACTTGTACTTTGCCCACCACACTATTGACATACAATATTCTAATGAACAATCTGATGGTCTCCTGATCTCTGTTAACTTTATGTTGAACACTGAAACAGAATCCACTGAACTGGTTTAACATACCAGTCAGCATAGCATAATGTAGCACATATTACTGTAGCCATCAAATATTTTCATTGATCTGACAACAGACATCTATGTAGTTTGTTTATTCCATGAAATTTCACATAGTAAATTACATTGTTGCATTACCTTCACAGCTGAATATTACATAGAAAGTACAGTACCAAACGGGTGAATTGGCCCAACTGGTGTGTGTTGGGTGTTTTTCCTCTTCTTTAGCGATGTTGCCAACACTTCAGTTTTCAATGATTTATTGATCAAAGTTATTTCATCCCAATGAATTACACAAAAGCAATATGGGGGGAAAGTCAACAAATTATTAAGTCTGAATGTGAATTGGTGGAAAACTGTTTTAGGAATGGCTGGAAATAAAGGGGCTTTTAAAATCCCCATTTACTATAATTCAGTTTCTGAGAGTTCAGCAATTCTGACCAGTTCCCAATCTTTACATTGTACTGCTAAATCTGTCTGGCTCTCTTGCTCCAATAGATTTATAGGTATTGTACCAGCCTGATGAGCTGTAAAATACATACCCACTGGGACAAAGTTTGCAAAATATGGAGAAATGCAGATTTGACGATCGAGGATCTGGTAGTTTGGTATCTAATACCATACTATCAAGTACATTCTATGTATTTTTTTAATGAATTCCCAGGCATTTAGGATAAGCAGTCTCAGGCAAACCAGGTGATTGTATTTGTGGCTAGCAGATTTCTGGAAATTAATACAAATACTTCATTGTCGGGTTGCTTTTATATTGGCACAATTTTAGCTCAAATTCAAGGCAGCTAGTAGTAGCTATGAGTATTTAAAGTGCTAAATCCAGCTCTTCTACCAACATATCCCAGATCACACAAAGAGAAATGTAGATTTTAACCATCAATACATTTCAATTTGGATAAATCAGTCTGCAAAATGTATGCAAATTATTTATTTACCTGCTAGATTATAGAGAACAGCATGGTTTAGCATGGTTTTGAGAGTCCAAAGTGCAGGTTAGGTTGGTTGGCCATGCTAAATTGCCCCTTCGTATCCAAAGATGTTTAGGTTAGGTGGGATATGCGGATAAGGAAGGGGAGTTGGCCTTGGTAGGATGCTCTTCCCGAGGATCGGTGCAGATTCAATGGGCCGACTGGCCTCCTTCTGCACTGTAGAGATTCTATGGTTCGAGGAACAGAGTTATGTGCGGATTCACACTCATAATTCCTCATGTGGCGAATCCAATCACGACAAGACTAGCCCACCACCACCAAACGGGGAAATTCAACCCAGACTCTCCTCTGCCACCTTCCAAGCCACAGAACATTAAACATTGGGAGAGCTGAGGGAGATAACAATAGAATGCATAAATGTAAAGAGGCTTAGAGAAAATAAATCCACTCTTACATCGCGTAAATTAAATGTTACATACTGAATGAGAAGATCTTCTCAGATAACCCTGACGTGGTGAATTAGGGCTTCATTTAAATATCAACCTCTGCTAATGTTACCCCGAGTGAAAGGGTGATCCTGCACTTGAAATGTCAAAATGTCAATTCAAAGCTGGCAAGTACGTTCAAATATCTTCTCCCTTTATGGCATGCAACAGGGAAACTCGTAAAAATAGGACATAATGCAGTTAAGAGACACTACTAGGACCACAGATTATTCCACATAAGTGTTTCAAAATAATGCAGCCGTCTACACTGGGAAACGTCAATACAATCCCAAATAAACTGAATTCAAACGATGCAACAATTGTAATCTTCGCCCTGGGTTACCGGTCAGTGTTACCGCCTGCTGACAGTCCCCGACACCATGTCACAAGCAAACAGCAGCACACACCAACTCCCTCACTCCACTCACCAGTTTCCAGAGCCAATAATGCATACTTTCAAGGGTGCGGCCATTTGCGAACAGCACGGGATTTGCTCTTGACTTGGTCTAGCAGCAGCTGTCGGGAAACTCGGCAGAGCGTCAATCTGAGGGCACCGGCAACCGGCACTGGGCATGCGCTAATCCCTCATGTCACGTGGACATGCTCCTCCTCTGCAGCGTGAAGCTTGGAGCTGGGCTTGGAGCTGTGAAGGGGGATAGGGGTGGAGCTGCTATTAAACTGGGAATGGAGATGGAGTTAGGATTGGGATGGGACTGGAGCTATGTCTCGGTATGGGGATGAAGTATCAGGGACAGAGGTATTGATACAATGTTAAAATGCAAGCATTGTATCCACCTCAAGGATGAAGGTGCAAACACCATCTGCACCATGCCCTGTTATATTGGTGAACCAGCCCATCAGTAACCTCAGCATCTCTTCTGACCTTGACCCCATATCTTTCCCACGATCTAATTCCATCTCCCATCATTTACCTAGCCCAACTGCTGCCTGATGCCTCATTCATGTCTTTGTTAGCCCCCAGCATCAGCTATACCAATGGTCTCCTGGACATCAGCCCCCTTGGAAATTGACTCATCAAAACTTCTGTTCCCCATGTTCTATCTCATGCCCTTCCACTCACCCATCATCCTTGTTCCCGGAGATCTACATTGGCTCAAAAGCTTCATGGTCACACTTCCTACCACATCCAATGTCTTTCACGGGTCTTGTGGCACAGTGCGTAACGCCACTGCCTCTAAGCCTATGACTCACATCCATTTTTAAAATATGATTCTGCAAAGTGCTTTGGAACTTTACATTAGTTGTTGCTGCTGCCACGATGGTTGTTGTACTGAAAATAAAGAGGACCACAGTCTGGAGAGAAACCAAATCTCTGACTCTTAATGTACAGAATGTGATATTTCATCAGTTTCGCATTTTCAATGCTGACCTTTTACCCCCAAAAAGTAAATTTGGTACAATACTATTTTGTACAACAACACAAACATATTGAAAGTTTCATGGAGGATCAAATTAATATTCTAAAAGCAAAAATTTCTGCATTCAGTGGGAGTACATGGATAAGAGCCTTGTAGGATCAGAATATTATTACTGTATTTCTGTTGCTTTCCCTTACTCCGAAATAGCTATGAATGAATTCAAAGGAGACCAGTAAGTTTTAGTAGATTCAACACTCAACCTTCCAATCAATACAGAACAGCAACTAATACAGCAAACAAAATGTTAACCAGAGCAGCAAAGTGTAGCTCAGAGGAACAAAAGTGGATGCTGGAAATCTGAACTAAAAACAGAAAATTCTGGAAGCATTCATCAGATCAGGCAGAAACTGTGGAGAGAAACAGAGTTAATGGTGAAACCAGCAAAACTGGGGGTGTTTACAGATGTAACGGTTTTTTTGCAAGGCTTGGGAAGGAAAGGAAAGAACAAATGAAAAAGCCTGTGATGGAGTGGAAGTCAGGAAAGATTAAATTACAAAAGGGATGTGGGTGTAAGGCAAATAGAGATCATAATGGGACAAAAGAAACTTAAAGTTAGTTCTGTAGACCACAAACGAGTCTGGACCGAGTAGATTTCAGAAAAGTTGGTTTATTAACACACATGGCAGCATGATAGCACACGTGGCTAGCACTGTGGCTTCACAGCACCAGAGCCCCAGGTTCGATTCCCTGCTGGGTCACTGTCTGTGCAGAGTCTGCACGTTCTCCCTGTGTCTGCGTGGGTTTCCTCTGGATGCTCCGGTTTCCTCCCACAGTCCAAAGACTTGCAGGTTAGGTGGATTGGCCATGCTAAATTGCCCTTAATGTCCAAAAAGGTTAGGAGGGGTTATTGGGTTATGGGGATAGGGTGGAAGTGAGGGCTTAAGTGGGTCGGTGCAGACTCGATGGGCTGAATGGCCTCCTTCCGCACTGTATGTTCTATGTTCTACTCGTATTTACAATATACACTAGATTCCAACCTGGTCAGTACTGTCGGTACCATACCTGGCCGACTTTATACAGAACTTAACTATGGACGATTTAGGATTCCCTGCCCCTTTAGTGCTCATTTTCGGCGAGACTCACGTGGAAGTTGATTGCTCCAACACTGTAGGTCTCGTGCGGGTTATATCCCTCCTCTCCAAAGTCCGAAGATTCCTTCAGCAACTGCGGAGTAGGAGGGCGGTGGACCTTCTTCATATCCACGGTGCTCTTTGACTCGCGGTGCTGGACCGGGCGGTGTGTACCTGAACGGCGAATGCCGCTTCCGACGTGAATGCCATGGTGGATGCACTGTTGGAGTCTGCTGCACTGTCTGCTTCCTATCGGAGACCTCCGATGCCTGCATTTCTACGCCCGTATTGTCGACCTCTCTCCTGTCGGCGTCAGGAGCCCCCTTGGGGCAATACTCTGGCCTCTTCAGGCATCAGATTTGGCTTGAGATAATGTTCCTCCTATGTTTCTAACAGAGACTACATCACCCGGTACAAAGAACATGGGCAGCTGCCGATGAATGGGGCAACGCCCTTATAGCTCCTGGCTGCGGCCCGCTTTCCTGCCTATATCAGGGAAAACCATACTGAGACGGGTCTGAAGATTCCGGCCCAGTCACGACATGTAGGAAGAAGTTGCACACAAGGATTTTAGTCCCGTTTTGCCCAGATTTTGGGAATATTTTATATAAAATTCCATCTGATCGATGGTATAAGGTGCCACATAAGGGAAATGCCAAGAAAGACCGGGGTTCATTTCCCGTTACACTTACACGGGCTTCTACTTCTCTGATCCTGAAGAAGGGAAAGGCCCCTCCGAAATGTGGGTCATATTGACCCATTCCCCAATATAGCTTCAGAACATAGATGCCAAGGGCAGCACGGTGGCACAGTGGTTAGCACTGCTGCCTATGGCGCTGAGGACCCGGGATCGAATCCCGGGCCAGGGTCACTGTCCGTGTGGAGTTTGCACATTCTCCCCGTGTCTGCACGGGTTTCACCCCCACAACCCAAAGATATGCAACTTAGGTGGACTGGCCACGCTAAATTGTCCCTTAATTGGAAAACATTATTGGGTACTTTAAATTTATTTTTAAAAATAGAAAAAAAAACATAGATGCTAAATTATTCACTAAGGTGTTGGCGCTGCGATTGGAGCCCTGCCTCACAGAGGTGATTGCGGAAGACCAGACAGGCTTAGTTAAGAGTCAGCAATATACGCCGACTGTCAAATATTGTTCTTTCTTCTCCCCTGTGCCCAAACCAGAGGTAATTGTATCCATGGATGTCTAAAAGACATTTGATAGGGTGAAGTGGGGATATCTTTTCGAGATCCTTGGGAGGTGTGGTTTGGGGTAAAGGTTCATATCTTACCATGCTAGCGGGGGGGGGCGGGGGGGGGGGGGCAACTGGGTTGCTGCTGCGGAGATCGAAAGGGAGCTGGTAAGAGAAAAGGTGGTCGAGGCGGGAATGCGCCTCCTGGGGGCGGGTGGGTGCGCAGAACCGGGACGTGGGACTGGCCCAGAGAGGGTGATGGCTAGACGACAGGGGAGGGGGGCGGGCAGCCCCCCAGTCCGGCTGATCTCGTGGAACGTGAGAGGCCTAAATGGGCCGATTATGAGGGCCCGAGTGTTCGCGCACTTAAAGGGACTGAAGGCAGACGTGGCCATGCTTCAAGAGAAGCATCTGAAGATGGCGGACCAGGTTAGGTTAAGGAAAGGATGGGTGGGACAGGTGTTCCACTCAGGGCTGGACGCAAAGAATAGAGGGGTGGCCATATTGGTGGGGAAACGGGTGTCGTTCGAGGCTAGGAACATTGTAGCAGACAGCGGGGGCAGATATCTGATGGTGAGTGGCAGACTGCAGGGAATGGAAGTCGTGCTGGTCAACGTATATGCCCCGAACTGGGATGATGCGGGATTTATGAAGCGGATGCTGGGACGCATCCCGGACCTGGAGGTAGGAAACCTGGTAATGGGGGGGCGACTTCAACACCGTGCTAGACACAGGGTTAGATACATCTAGATCCAGGTCCGGAAGAAGGCCGGCAGCGGCCAAGGTGCTTAGGGGGTTTATGGACCAAATGGGGGGAGTGGATCCGTGGAGATTTGCTAGGCCGCTGGCCAAAGAGTTCTCCTTTTTCTCCCATGTCCATAAGGTATACTCCCGGATAGATTTCTTCGTTTTGGGAAGGTCACTGATTTCGAGGGTGGAAGGAACGGAGTACTCGGCCATAGCTGTTTCAGACTATGCCCCACATTGGGTGGATCTGGAACTAGGAGAGGAGCGGGAACAGCGTCCACTCTGGCGACTGGATGTGGGATTATTGGTGGATGAGGGAGTCTGCGGAAGAGTGCGGGGATGTATCGAAAGGTACCTGGAGGCCAACGATGATGGGGAGGTCCAAGTGGGGGTAGTATGGGAAGCGCTGAAGGTGGTGGTCAGGGGAGAGTTGATCTCCATCAGGGCTCACAAGGGGAAAACAGAGGCCAAAGAAAGGGAAAGATTACTGCGGGAGATTTTGAGTGTGGATAAAAAATATGCGGAGGCCCCGGACGAAGGACTATACAGGGTGAGGCGACGACTCCAGACGGAGTTCGACCTGCTGACCACAGGGAGGGCAGAGGCACAGTGGAGGAAGGCACAGGGGATGAGATATGAATATGGGGAAAAGGCGAGTCGCCTGTTGACCCACCAGCTTCGAAAGAGGATAGCGGCGAGGGAAATAGGGGGAGTTAGGGATGAAACGGGAACCACGGTACGGAGAGCAGGGAAGGTAAATGAGGTGTTCAAGACCTTTTATGAGAGGTTATATAGGTCCCAACCCCCGGAGGGAAAAGAGGGGATGCAGCAGTTTCTGGACCAACTAAGGTTCCCGAGGGTGGAGGAGCAGGAGGTGGCAGGCCTGGGGGCGCCAATTGGGGTGGACGAGGTGACTAAAGGGCTGGGGAACATGCAGGCAGGGAAGGCCCCGGGACCTGACGGGTTCCCGGTGGAATTTTATAGGAAATATGTGGACTTGTTGGCCCCGCTGCTGGTAAGAACCTTTAATGAGGCCAGAGAAGGGGGGACCCTACCCCCGACAATGTCGGAGGCGACGATATCACTAATCCTGAAGCGAGATAAAGACCCGCTGCAATGCGGGTCTTATAGGCCTATCTCACTCCTAAATGTGGACGCCAAGTTGCTGGCAAAAGTGCTGACAATGAGGATAGAGGATTGTGTCCCGGGGTGGTGCACGAAGATCAGACAGGGTTCATAAAGGGGAGACAATTGAATGTCAACGTGCAACGGCTATTGGGGGTGATAATGGTGCCCCCAGCAGAGGGGGAGGCAGAGATAGTGGCGGCAATGGATGCAGAGAAGGCATTTGATAGGGTAGAGTGGGAGTATCTATGGGAGGTGCTGAGGAGGTTTGGGTTCGGGGAGGGGTTTGTCAGTTGGGTTAAACTCCTCTATGGGGCCCCAATGGCAAGTGTAGTCACAAATCGGCAAAGGTTGGAGTTTTTTCGACTACATAGGGGAACAAGACAGGAATGCCCGCTGTCCCCATTACTTTTCGGGCTGGCAATTGAACCATAGCGCTGAGAGACTCCAGGAAATGGAGAGGGTGGTTAGAGGGGGAGAGGAAAACCGAGTGTCACTCTACGCGGATGACCTACTGCTAAATGTGGCGGATCCAGTGGGGGGGATGATAGAGGTTATGCAGATATTGAGGGAGTTTGGAGATTTTTCGGGATATAGGCTTAACATGGGGAAGAGTGAGCTTTTCGTAATACACCCTGGGGACCAGAGTAGAGGGATAGATGGCCTGCCGCTAAGGAGAGTGGAAAGAAACTTCCGATACCTGGGGATTCAGATAGCCAGGAGCTGGGGAACCTTACACAGACTCAATCTGACACGGCTGGTGGAGCAAATGGAAGAGGATTTCAAAAGGTGGGATATGCAGCCGCTGTCACTGGCGGGCAGAGTGCAGGCGATTAAGATGATGGCCCTCCCGAGGTTCCTATTTATGTTTCAATGTCTCCCTATATTGATCACTAAGGCCTTTTTCAAAAAAATAGATAGGAGCATCATGAGCTTCGTGTGGGCAGGGAAGGCCCCGAGGGTAAGGAGGGGGTTCCTGCAACGTAGCAGGGTCAGAGGGGGACTGGCGTTGCCGAATTTGGGCGACTCTTACTGGGCCGCCAACGTGGCGATGATCCGTAAGTGGATGATAGAGGGAGAGGGGGCAGCGTGGAAAAGGTTGGAGATGGCGTCCTGTAAAGGAACAAGCTTAAAAGCGCTGGTGACGGCGCCACTACCGCTCGCCCCGAAAACGTTTACGACAAACCCAGTGGTGGCGGCAACATTAAGTATCTGGGGGCAATGGAGGTGACAGAGGGGTGTGTTGGGAGCCTCGGTGTGGTCCCCGATCAGGAACAACCATAGGTTTGCCCCAGGGAGGTTGGACGGAGGGTTCCAGAGCTGGCACCGGGCAGGAATTAGGAGAGTGGGAGACTTATTTATAGATGGGACATTTGCAAGCTTGGGAGCGCGAGAGGAAAAGTATGAGCTGCCCCCGGGGAATATCTTTAGGTATATGCAGGTGAGGGTGTTCACGAGACAACAGATGAGGGAATTTCCGCTGCTCCCGACACAAAGGATCCAGGATAGAGTGCTTTCAGGGGGGTGGGTTGGGGAGGGCAAAGTGTCCGAAATATACCGGGAGATGAGAGAAGAGGGGGAGGAGCTGGTAGAAGAACTGAAGGGAAAATGGGAAGAAGAGCTCGGGGAGGAGATTGAGGAGGGTTTGTGAGCTGATGCCCTAAGTAGGGTAAATTCCTCTTCATCGTGTGCCAGGCTTAGCCTGGTCCAATTTAAGGTGCTACATAGAGCACACATAACGGGAGCTAGGTTGAGCAGGTTCTTTGGAGTGGAGGACAAGTGCGGGAGGTGCGGGGGAAACCCGGCGAACCACACACATATGTTTTGGTCGTGTCCGGCACTGGAGGGGTATTGGAGGGGAGTGGCAGGAGTGATCTCGAAGGTGGTGAAGGTCTGGATCAAGCCAAGCTGGGGGTTAGCTATATTTGGGGTAGCGGATGAGCCGGGAGTGCAGGAGGCGAAAGAGGCCGATATTGTGGCGTTTGCGTCCCTAGTAGCTCGGCGTAGAATTTTACTCATGTGGAAGGAAGCAAAACCCCCCGGCGTGGAGGCCTGGATAAACGATATGGCAGGGTTCATAAAACTGGAACGGATGAAGTTCAGAGAGGCTCGGCTCAGGGGTTCACCATGGAAAATAGATAGCCAGCAGCAGCAACCCAGGGGGGGGAGGGGAGGGGGGGGGGGAGGGGGGGAGTAAATTGTTTGTGTTCTAGCTGGGGTGAGGGGGCGGGGGGGGAGCACTATATCGTGTTATTTTGTTAGTTCACTATTTTATTTAAACAACGTTATCTATCAGTTATCATGTTACCGTTTTTGTTGATTTGTAAGGGGGAAAAATTGTGTTTGAAAACTTTACTAAAATATATTTAAAAAAAGAAAAGTTCATATCTTGGGTTTGCTTACTGTATAGGGTCCCCACAGCTAATGTCTGCACTAATGTCTTGAGCTGGGAATATTTTTTGTTGTGCAGGGCTACGAGGCAGGCATGTCCACTGATGTGTTGGGTGTTCTGGATCACATACAGGTCACCAACACTTGAAATAGTGCAACACTATTTTATTGAATCATCAACTGTTTAAACATACTCAGACTGTGGGTGAATACGATACTGGCTTTAACTAAAGACCTTTGCCTTGTCCTAACCAGTCGATGCACTCAGCACATAATGAATGTCTGTATTGCAGGCTGTGAGCTCTGTCCTCCTAGCTAGCTGCAACTCGAATGAGAGGGAACTCTGATGCCCCCTGTCTTTATAGTGCGTGTGCTCTCACTGGTGATTGGCTGCGGTGTTATGTGTGTTGATTGGTCCCACTGTGTGTCCATCAGTGTGTGTCTGCACCATGATATACTGGTGTTTATTATGACATCCCCTTTTATAAAAAATGTACCTGCGTGGCAATAAATAGTGTATGGTGAATGCTCCTGACTATGTGTGTGCGAAATATTTACAGGACTATGTACATGAAAACTAAGCTATTTACATGGGAAGGTGCCTGGTGCAGAAAAACAGTGTGTCACAAGAATAACGAGATGAACACTATATACAAACCACTTGAACGATTAAATGGAAGAACAAAACAAATCAGAAAGTCCATAAGTCCACAAAGTTCACAAATGAAGTCTCTGAGGTGGGCGACGAATTCTGGTTGACCGTCAGGGTGGCACACCACTCATCGTCTGCATCGATGCTGAATACCGACAATGGCTGGTGTCTTTGCTTCGGGGACAGCCTGTTTTTCGTTACGACACCGACTTAAAAAGGCGCCTTCGGGTCCTCGGTGTCACTGCTGTGTGGGAGATCGGAATCGGACTCGGTGACCGTGGGTTAAATTGCCCGGATATTCCTGCGAGGCTGGCTGAAGCAATATGAATTGGCAGGCTGAGCTGTTCGGCAGAAGGGAGCAGAGTGGCCAAGTCTGCCACATCGTCGGCATTGTCGAGATTTTGCGGGGCATTGCCGCTTTAAATAGGTGGAGCCACAGTTGCTGCACATCGTGACGTCAGCACGTTCGCTGCGCCACCGCGCATGCGCGGTGCGGTCGTGCGTGGTGCGCGCCTGCGCATTACGTTCCTCCACATCGCCGTCCCCTCGTTTGGTGCGCACAAGCGCGGGAGTCCACGAAAAGCGCACAAAATGGCCGCTCTCATCCAGGCTGAGGCACTGGAGGTGCTCAGTCACTTGGACCGATTCCACCTCGTGGGGACCTTGCCGCGCTGTTTCAGCCACTTGTATATGGGAATACCGACTCGTGGCGTTTTCATGTAAGACACAGGTCTCGATGGCGGTCGCTAGGGTGAGCTGCTTTACTTTGCGGAGCTGCTGTCGTAGGGGGTCCGACTGAACACCAAAAACGATCTGGTTTCGTATCATGGAGTCGGAGGTGGGCCCGTAGCTGCAAGACTGCGCAAGGATGCGGAGGCGCGTGAGAAAGGATTGGAAAGGTTCATCCTTTCCCTGCAAACCCTGCTGGAACACATAGCGCTCAAAACTTTCATTCACCTCTACGCTGCAGTGAGTGTCAAACCTGAGGAAGACCGTCTTCAACTTTGTTTCATCTTCATCAGACATTTCATCTTCTAAAGACATTTGCCTTGTCCTAACCAGTCTATGCACTCAGCATGTGGTGAATGTCTGTGTTACAGGCTGTGAGCTCTGTCCTCCTAGCTAGCTGCAACTCGAATGAGCGGGAACTCTGATGCCCCCTGTCTTTATAGTGCGTGTGCTCTCACTGGTGATTGGCTGCGGTGTTGTGTGTGTTGATTGTTCCCACTGTGTGTCCATCAGTGTGTGTCTGCACCATGATATACTGGTGTATATTATGACATCCACTGCCTCCGCTTCTATTTGCTTTAGCGATTAAACCATTGGGCATAGTGTTGAGATCTTCCAATATGTGGAAGGGTGTAAGAAGGAGAGGGAGGGAACATAGGATGTCCTTGTATGCAAATGATCTGTTTCTTTATACTACGGACCCAGTCTCCACTATGGATGAGATAATGAAGCTACTGAGGAGTTTTGGCTCCTTTTCCGGGTATAAGTTGAATCTGGATAAGACCAAATACTTCCCGTTAAACCCCCCAGGGAGGGGAGCCAATCTGGGGATGTTACCTTTTCGCTTTGCCAGATCAAGCTTTCAGTATCTGGGAATCTGGGTGGCCCATTAATGTGCCTTGCTGAGACTTCCAGTTGCGGCTATGCTGAGCTAAGTCGCACATTCGGCGGCTCCCGCAAAAATGGACTTTAGGGCTCTTTTCAGGGCCCCCAACGGTACTTTTTTGATGTTTCCCGGTGTGGGAAGGAGATTACAACAATTCCCCGATAGTATATGGCTTCTACTAGGGAGCGGGGCGACTCAAAAGGTGGTGGTGGACCCGAAGAAGGTGCGAGCGAAGAAGAACAAAATGGTAGCGGGCGGAGACCAGGCAGCGTGGATGCAGTGGGCGGAGGAGCAGCAGGAGGGTATCCAGCACTGCTTCAGAGAGATTAAAGCGGACCTGCTAGATCCGATGAAGGATTCTATTGATAAGCTGCTGGAGACACAGACGGCCCAGGGGGTGGCAATCCGCGAGGCTCGACAAAAGATCTCCGACAACGAGGACGAGATCTTAGGCCTGGCGGTAAAGGTGGAGGCGCACGAGGCGCTCCACAAGAAATGGCAGGAGCGGTTCGAGGAGATGGAGAATCGGTCAAGGCGGAAGAATCTGCGGATTCTGGGCCTCCCGGAGGGGCTGGAGGGGCCGGACGTGGGGACCTATGTGGTCACCATGTTGAACTCGCTGATGGGAGCGGGGTCCTTCCAGGAGCCCCTGGAGCTGGAAGGGGCCCATAGAGTGCTGGCGAGGAGGCCCAAGTCTAACGAGCCTCCGCGGGCGGTGCTGGTGAGGTTCCATCGGTTCGTCGATTGGGAGTGTGTGCTCAGGTGGCCCAAGAAGGAGAGGAGCAGCAGGTGGGAGAACGCGGAGGTTCGAATATACCAGGACTGGAGTGCGGAGGTGGCGAAGAGGATGGCCGGGTACAATCGAGCGTAGGGGGTGCTGCACAGGAAGGGGGTGAATTTGGCATGTTGCAGCTGGCGCGACTGTGGGTCACCTACAAGGACCGGCACCATTATTTTGAGTCTCCGGAGGAGGCGTGGGCCTTTGTTCAGGTCGAGAAGTTGGACACAGACTGAGGGTCGGGATGGGCGATTGGGGACTGCGGTTGATATGTTATTTTAATTTTTCATGAGGGGGGGGGAAACGAGGGTTGTTTCCTGCGCTTAGAATGGAAGGGGGAGGGGGAGAGCCTATGGATGGGGAACGGGAGAGGAGGGTGTGTCACACAATGGGAGGAGTCGAAGGAGAGGCGGGAGTGGCCGGGGTCAGCAGGAGTTAGCTGACTTGCGGAAGTGTAATGGGGGGAGTAAATCAGCTATTATGGGTCCTAGCCGGGGGGGGGGGGGAATCGACTTGCTGCTGCTATGGTCAAGGGGGAGCTGGAGCGAGTGCGGGGGGATCGAGACGGGGGTATGCCGCTGTGGGGAACGGGCCGGTTGTGGGGTGCGGGCGCGTGGCTGGCCGAGGAGGGGTCATGGCTAGTCGGCGGGGGAGGGGGGCGGGTGGCCCCCTGATCCGGCTGATAACCTGGAATGTAAGGGGACTGAATGGGCCGGTTAAGCGGGCCCGCGTGTTCGCGCACCTGAAGGGGCTCAAGGCGGATGTGGTTATGCTCCAGGAGACACACCTGAAGGTGGCAGACCAGGTAAGATTGAGGAAAGGGTGGGTAGGTCAGGTGTTTCACTCGGGGCTGGATGCCAAAAATCGAGGGGCGGCGATCTTGGTGGGAAAGAAGGTGTCATTCGAGGCGTCGAGCATTGTGGCAGATAATGGCGGTAGGTACGTAATGGTAAGTGGTAAGTTGCAGGGAGAGAGGGTGGTACTGGTCTATGTGTATGCCCCGAATTGGGATGATGCGGGTTTTATGCGGCATATTTTGGGTCGGATCCCAGACTTGGAAGTGGGGGCCTGATAATGGGGGGAGACTTTAACACGGTGCTGGATCCGGCACTGGATCGCTCCAGGTCTAGGACGGGTAGGAAGCCGGTGGCGGCTAGAGTGCTGAGGGGGTTTATGGACCAGATGGGAGGGGTGGACCCTTGGAGATTTGCAAGGCTGGGGGCAAGGGAATTTTCATTCTTCTCACATTCCATAAGGCTTATTCCCGAATCGACTTTTTCATTTTGAGTAGGGCGCTGATAGCGAGAGTAGAGGATACTGAGTATTCGGCAATAGCCATTTCGGACCACGCCTCGCATTGGGTGGGCTTGGAGATGGGGGGGGGGAGGGACCAGCGCCCGCTGTGGCGCTTGGAGGTGGGGCTGTTGGCGGAAGAGGAGGTGAGCAAGCGGGTCCGAGGAAGTATAGAGAGGTACTTGGAGACCAACGACAACGGGAAGGTCCAAGTGGGGATGGTATGGGAGGCGCTGAAGGCGGTGGTGAGGGGAGAGACGATCTCCATTAGGGCCCACAAGGAGCGGAGGGAGCGGGGGGAGAGGGAGAGGCTGGTGGGGGAGATGGTGAGGGTAGACAGGAGGTATGCGAAGGTGCCCGAGGAAGGATTGTTGAGGAAGAGGCACAGCCTCCAGGCGTAATTCGACCTGGTGAACACCAGGAAGGCGGAGGTGAAGTGGAGGAAGGCCCAGGGGGCGATTTACGAGTATGTGGAAAAGGCAAGCCGGATGCTGGCGCATCAGCTTCGGAAGCGGGACGCAGCTAGGGAGTTCAGGGGAATTAAGGACAGGAGAGCGAGTGTGGTGCGGAGTGGGGTTGGCATCAATGGGGTCTTCAGGGACTTTTACGAGGAATTGTACCGATCCGAGCCCCCACAGGAGGAGGGAGGGATGGGCCGCTTCCTGGACCAATTGAGGTTTCCAAAGGTGGAAGAGGGACTGGTGGCGGGATTTGGGGCCCCGGTTGGGCTGGAGGACCTGACCAAAGGGATAGGAAGCATGCAGGCGGGGAAGGCACCGGGGCCGGACGGTTTCCCGGTCGAATTCTATAAAAAATATATGGACCTGTTGGGACCGTTGCTAGTCAGGACCTTCAATGAGGCAAGGGGGAGGGGGGGGGCCTTTGCCCCAGATGATATCCCGGGCACTGATCTCCTTGATCCTGAAGCGGGACAAGGATCCCCTGCAATGTGGGTCTTACAGACCGATTTCCTTGCTAAATGTAGATGTCAAGGTACTGGCGAAGGTCTTAGCCACGAGGATTGAGGATTGTGTGCCGCAGATCATCCATGAAGACCAGTCGGGGTTTGTGAAGGGGAGGCAGTTAAACGCGAATATGCGGAGGCTTTTGAACGTTATCATGATGCCGGCGAGGGAGGGGGAGGCGGAGATAGTGGTGGCGATGGACGCTGAGAAAGCCTTTGATAGGGTAGAGTGGGGGTACCTGTGGGAGGTTCTGAAGAGGTTCGGGTTTGGGGAGTGGTTTGTCAGGTGGATTAGGTTGTTGTATGAGGTCCCGATGGCGAGTGTGGCCACAAACAGGAGGATGTCCGAGTACTTTCGGTTGCACCGAGAGACAAGGCAGGGGTGTCCCCTGTCCCCCCTGCTCTTCGCATTGGCGATTGAACCCCTGGCTATGGCACTGAGGGAGTCAAGGAACTGGAGGGGGTTGGTGCGGGGTGGGGAGGAGCATAGGGTGTCGCTCTATGCGGACGACCTGCTGCTGTATGTGGCGGACCCGGTGAGGGGAATGCCGGAGGTAATGAGGATTCTTAGGGAATTCGGGGACTTTTCGGGGTACAAGCTCAATATGGGGAAGAGCGAGCTGTTTGTGGTTCAGCCAGGGGACCAGGAGAGGGGGATTGGCGAGCTCCCACTAAAAAGGGCGGAGAGGAGCTTCAGGTATTTGGGGGTCCAGGTGGCCAGGAGCTGGGAGGCCCTGCATAGCCTTAATTTTACAAGGCTGGTGGAGCAAATGGAGGAGGAGTTCAAGAGGTGGGACGCGTTGCCGCTGTCCCTGGCGGGTAGGGTGCAGTCAATCAAAATGACGGTGCTCCCAAGGTTTTTGTTCCTGTTCCAGTGCCTCCCCGTGTTTATCCCGAAGGCTTTTTTCAGGCGGGTTAACAGGAGTATAATGGGGTTTGTGTGGGCGCGAGAGACGCCGAGGGTGAGAAGGGTGTTCCTGGAGCGGAGTAGAGATAGGGGGGACTGGCGCTGCCCAACCTCTGTGGGTACTACTGGGCCACCAATGCGACAATGGTGCGCAAGTGGGTGATGGAGGGGGAGGGGGCTGCATGGAAGAGGCTGGAGACGGCGTCTTGTGTGGGTACGAGTCTGGGGGCGCTGGCAACGGCGCCGCTGCCGCTCCCTCCAAGGAGGTATACCACGAGCCCGGTGGTGGCGGCTGCCCTCAAAATTTGGGGGCAGTGGAGGCGGCACAGGGGGGAAGTTGGGGCCTCGGTGTGGACCCTAATACGGGGAAACCACCGGTTCGCCCCAGGGAGAACAGATGGAGGGTTTTCGGGGTGGCACAGGGCAGGGATACGAAAGTTGGGATACCTGTTTGTGGACTGGAAGTTCGCCAGCCTGGGTG
Source organism: Scyliorhinus torazame (assembly GCF_047496885.1). Taxonomy (NCBI): domain Eukaryota; kingdom Metazoa; phylum Chordata; class Chondrichthyes; order Carcharhiniformes; family Scyliorhinidae; genus Scyliorhinus; species Scyliorhinus torazame. The sequence continues at coordinate 115,163,445 of NC_092712.1, read as the reverse complement.
AGCTGGAGGAGAAGTACGGTCTCCCCCCCGGGGAACATCTTCAGGTACTTACAGGTAAGGGCGTTTGCCAGACGGCAGGTGGTGGAATTCCCGCGGCTACTGCCACACACAGTACATGACAGGGTGCTCTCGGGGGGGTGGGTGGGAGTGGGGAAGATCTCGGAAACTTACCAGGTGATGCAGGAAGAGGAGAAGGCCTCGGTGGTGGAGGTGAAAGGTAAGTGGGAGGAGGAGTTGGGAGAGGAGATTGAGGAAGGGACGTTGGCAGATGCCGTAGGGGGGGTGAACTCTTCCTCATCGTGCGCGAGGCTCAGCCTCATACAGTTTAAGGTGCTGCACAGGGCACACATGACTGGGACAAGGATGAGCCGGTTTTTTGGGGGTGAGGACAGGTGTGTTAGGTGCTCAGGGAGCCCAGAAAACCACACCCACATGTTCTGGGCATGCCCAGCGTGGAGGAACTTTGGAAGGGCGTAGCGAGGACGGTGTCAAGGGTGGTAGGATCCAGGGTCAAAACGGGCTGGGGGCTCACAATATTTGGGGTGGCAGAGGAGCCGGGAGTGCAGGAGGCGAAAGAGGCCGGTATTCTGGACTTTGCGTCCCTGGTAGCCCGGCGAAGGATTCTTCTTCAGTGGAAAGATGCGAGGCCCCCAAGCGTGGAATCCTGGATCAGCGATATGGCAGGGTTTATTAAATTGGAGAGGGTGAAATTCGCCTTGAGAGGGTCGGTACAAGGGTTCTTTAGGCGGTGGCAACCGTTCTTAGACTTCCTGGCAGAACGATAGACATTGGTCAATGGAGCAGCAACTCGGGGGGGGGGGGGGGGGGGGGGGGGGGTTACTTTATTTTTGTTTTTGTTATTTACACTGAAGGGTCTGAGGGGGTGTATACACCTGTTGTGTTGAGTCGGGGTGTTAATGTTAGTTTATTATCTATGTACGGGGGGAGGGGGGTATGGAGGGTTGCTTTTCTAGACTGTTTTGTACTTAACCCTGTTGGGTTCTTTTTTCATTTTGTTATTGATATTTTATGAAAACCTTAATAACATTTATTTAAAATAAAAAACATTAATGTGCCTTGCTTCATAAATTGAACTATGCTAGTCTGGTGAGTGGGGTCAAATCTGACTTGCAGAAGTGGGACACCCTTCTTCTGCCCTTGGCGGGCAGGGTTCTATTAAAGTGAATGTCTTTCCAAGGCTTTTATTTCATTTTCAGTGTCTCCCTACTTTTAAAAAAAAGATTTTTGATGGGGTATTTGTAATTTTCATAATAATAACATAAACATGTTGCAATAAACATTTCCAGCCCCATCACATTCTTCACACCCCACCAATAAAACAATGGTCTAGCCTTCCCTCCCCCTTGGATTTCTGCTTCTGCTGACCTTTTAATTATCTCCTAGAAAGTCGACGAACGGCTTCCACCTCCGGCTAAACCCTATCATTGACCCTCTTAGAGCGAGCAAACTTTATTTTCTCGGGATTGAGAAACCCAGCCATGTCACTAACCCAGGTCTCTAATTTAGGGGGCTTCGAGTCCCTCCATGTTAGCCGGATCCGTGTCCGGGCTACCAGGGAGGCAAAGGCCAAGATGTCAGCCTCTTTCGCCCCCCTGAACTCCTGGCTCTTCCAACACTCCAAAGATTGCCACCTCTGGACTCGGCACCACCCGTGTTTTGAGTACCGTGGACATAGCCTTCGCAAAACCCTGCCAAAACCCTCTAAGCTTCGGGCATGCCCAAAACATGTGGACGTGATTTGCCGGACTTCCTCGCACCTCGCACACCTGCCCTCTACCCCGAAAAACTTGCTCAACCGGGCCACTGTCATGTGTGCCCGATGGACTACCTTAAACTGTATCAGGCTAAGCCTGGCACATGATGAGGATGCATTAACCCTGTGATGGGTCTCTGTGTCTATTCGGAACCCTGGATATCCGTTATCCCTTCTCAGTTCCCAAATAACAGAGGTCAAGACTGTGCTTATTGGCAAAGTCCCCTTGTACTTTATTTGTCAGCTGTGCCACTGGTAAACTTATTTTCAATACAAAATTTAGAATGTTTCAAACTAGCCTTGCAGCAAGCTAGTCAGATTGATTGTCAGCGAATACAGTAGTTGAGTTTTCATTCAATTACAGATCGTAGTAATTCTTCAAATCATAATACACAGGATAAAATAACTAAGTAATTTAAACAAAAGAAAGATGGCGATTATCAAAAACAAGCAGCAAAGGAAATAGGTTCCAGAAATATAGATGGAGGTTCCAGAAATATAGATGGGGTGATCCCAGGGTGAGTTTTTCCATCCCGGTAAGTGATTCTTAAGGAGATTATTATCTTAAGGCCTAGCCTTCTTTTTACTTCTGATTGGCTTTAACTAATTTATAATTTACTCAATTCGACCAAAATGTCTGTCCATCAATTTAAGAGATATATGTATTTAAATGTATTGGTGCAAATTTCCCATTCCATCGCTTGCCAATTTTCCAAATTATCCACACCTGCATCTAACATTAATTAGAAAAACACAGTTTTCGTTAAGATGTTTTCACCTGAGACTGGCTGTTACCATAGAAACGGGACTACAGCAGCACCATTCTTACAACACAATAGGACCTTTTAGCTAGTTGATGTCACTGACCTTGCCGATGTGAAACCTAAAGAATGAAATTAAAGTGTGTAATCATGATTAACCCTTAGTGGACTCCCAACTATTGTTGCACTCAAGTAATGTTTAATATGATTATAGTTAATTATTCTTAATGAGTTCTCATTTAACCCTTTTACCTCTATCCCTTACTCTCATTGTTGTAGCTGACTAGGATAGTCAATTTCTATCAGTACCCAATTCATTTTTTCCAATTAAGGGGCGATTTAGCGTCGCCAATCCACCTAGCATGCACATCTTTTATTTTTTATAAATTTAGAATATCCAGTTATTTTTTTTCCAATTAAGGGCAAGTTAGCATGGCCAATCCACCTACCCTGCACACCTTTGGGTTGTGGTGACGAAATCCATGCAAACACGGGGAGAATGTGCAAACTCCACACGGACAGTGACCCAGAGCCGGGATCAAACCTGGGACCTCGGCGCCATGAGGCAGCAATGCTAACCACTGCGCCACCGTGCTGCCCTCTCCATCGAATATCTCGGGTATAGTATTTTTCCCAGCGACCTGGCATAACTCTTTCAGGCTATTGCCCAGGAATTTCCTGCATTTTTCTTTCTTTTTATATACTTTGAACATTTTGAGTGCAATGTTTGACAGACTGTGACAGACCGTCAATGTTTATGAGCAAGTGAAGCCCTTTGCAAAGATCTGCAGTGCAATTACATTCCTGTCAGTGGACCTATTCAGCTATTGATAAGTCAGCAATTTGATATTGCAATGATTACAGATTTTTCTTTTTCTTTTTTTAAATACATTTTGAGTACCTAATTATTTTCTTTCCAATTAGGGGGCAATTTAGCGTGGCCAATCCACCTAATCTGCACATCTTTGGGTTGTGGGGGTGAAACCCACGCAGACATGGGGAGAATGTGCAAACTCCACACGGACAGTGACCCAGGGTCGGGATTTGAATCCGAGTCCTCAGCGCCGCAGTGCCAGTGCTATCCACTGCGCCACATGCCACCCTAAGATTACAGATTTAATTATTGCAACAATCTTGCAGGTGAGATAGTGCCCAGCAAGGAGGATAGAATCAGTGAACGGAGTTTGTAGCAGGGACTGAAGACACAGGTTTCAGACTCTCCAATATTTAATTGGTTGATTCTTCTGCTCATCCAGGTATGGATGTCGAACAAACAGTCCAATGAAAGGCATATTAGGAGGATTTTAACCTGCCAGGGTGGGTGTGATTCTGTGCAGGCAGCAAAATAAAAAAACAGAAGCTGTCAGCCGATTGATAGGAACTAACAGCCTTCTATGTTCTTATCATAAATGTAAGAACTGCAAGGGTTAATGAAATGTCTAGATCAGCCACTAGATGGAGCTAGAGTTACAAGTATATAAGACATTGATGCTAAGCCTTGTGGGGGGAGAGAAGTGCAGGAGTTAGCTAGAGTACAGACAGAAGGAAAGATAGCGTGATTAAGAGCAGATCATAGTTTATAATAGTGTAAAGATTAGTTGTTGATCAGTGTAGATTATATGTTAATTAGCAACTGTGCATTATTTAGGAGCACATGTCAAATCCAAATTAGTGGTGTTAATAAATTTATAGCTTTGTTCAAGTTAAAGCTATTTTGTGGGCTTTGTGAACACTACGCCAACCATTCTGAATTTAGCAACATAAAGAACACCACACCTTCCACCTTGAATCTGGGAGCATTCTTCTGCCACCATTTTCTGTTTGTATTTACAATTTTCAGCATCTGCAATATTATGCTTTCATTAATATATCATTAGCAGGCTTCCCCACTGCATCACCCGCCAAATTAGGTTTCCACTCCCCAACCCCCATCACCCCAAACAACATGCTGTCACATCAGCGGGGTTTACAACAGGTCCTGACAAACGGGGACCTGGCAAAGAGAACCCACTAGGGATGCACAGGTAAGTACAGCCCCCAGGGGTGGAGAGGGTCATACCAGAGCAGTATCTTGGTAGTCTCCAGGCACTGCCCCTGTATTATGGGGCAGTGCCAGAGAGGGGGGGCTTCCATTGTGAAGGTCTGTGGGGGATTCCTGTATCCATGGGAGGGGGTGACCTGCAGGGGGCATGTGCATGGGAGTTTTTCCCGTGTAAATAGGGAGGGCTTCCCTGTGTCTGTTGGGGGTGAGGGTGCCCTTTAAAAAGGATGTGCCAATCTTTTGAAGGCCAAGGTTGCTGGCGGAGGGGGCTCATTCAAGCCTGCCCTGCCAGTGTGATGTCATGGCACCCGCCTCCAGGATTCCTTTTAACCGAATGTCAAAACATATGGTGGGAAAAGCTGGCAGTGGCGCCGACAGGCTACACAGCACTTTTCCCGCCTAAGTTGACACTTAGTTAAAAAAAGATAAAATTCCACGCAGTGTGTTTTCCTAATTGGAAAGAAAATAATTGGGTACTCAAAATTTATTTTAAAAAATTCTCAGCTGCTTGAACACCTTCCTTAACGGCCGTTTCACCAACCAATGCACTTATGCTTCTGTTGTGATATTAGGTGCTGACTGCTCGTTTGGCGTCCTCCTCTCACACTCCCTAAGTGCTGCCAACTGCCTGTCTCGGAGTCCTTTTCTCACAATCTCCTCTAAGTGCTGATGACTGCCAGTCCCAGGATCCTGCGTTCACAATCTCCTCTAGGTGCTGCTGACTGCCTGTTCCAGGGTCCATCGCTCACACTCTCCTGTAGGTGCTGCTGACTGCATATCCCAGGGTCCTGCGCTCACAATCTCCTCTAAGTGCTGATGACTGCCAGTCCCAGGATCCTGCGTTCACAATCTCCTCTAGGTGCTGCTGACTGCCTGTTCCAGGGTCCATCGCTCACACTCTCCTGTAGGTGCTGCTGACTGCATATCCCAGGGTCCTGCGCTCACAATCTCCTCTAGGTGCTGCTGACTGCCTGGCACAGAGTCCTGCGTTCACAATCTCCTCCAGGTGCTGCTAACTGCATGATCAAGTGTCCTGCGTTCACAATCTCCTCTAAGTGCTGCTGACTGCCTGTTCCAGGGTCCTTCGCTCACAATCTCCTCTCGGTGCTGCTGACTGCCTGTTCCAGGGTCCATCGCTCACACTCTCCTGTAGGTGCTGCTGACTGCATATCCCAGGGTCCTGCGCTCACAATCTCCACTAAGTGCTGCTGACTGCCTGTCCCAGGATCCTGCGCTCACAATTTCCTCAAGGTGCTGCTGACTGCCTGTTCCAAGGGTCCTCCTCTCGCACTCTTCTGTAGGTGCTGCTGACTGCCTGCCCAGGGTCCTGCGCTCACAATCTCCTCCAGGTGCTGCTGACTGCCTATTCCAGGTTCTTGCGTTCAAAATCTCCTCTAGGTGCTGCTGACTGCCTGTCCCAGGGTCCTCCTCTCACAATCTCCTCTAGGTGCTGCTGACTGCCTGTCCCAGGGTCCTCCTCTCGCACTCTCCTGTAGGTGCTGCTGACTGCGTATCCCAGGGTCCTGCGCTCACAATCTCCTCTAGGTGCTGCTGACTGCCTGTCCCAGGATCCTGCGCTCACAATTTCCTCTAGGTGCTGCTGACTGCCTATTCCAAGGGTCCTCCTCTCGCACTCTCCTGTAGGTGATGCTGACTGCCTGCCCAGGATCCTGGCCTCACAATCTCCTCTAGGTGCTGCTGACTGCCAGGCACAGGGTCCTCCTCTCACAATCTCCTCTAGTTGCTGCTGACTGCCTGTCCCAGGGTCCTCCTCTCGCACTCTCCTGTAGGTGCTGCCGACTGCGTATCCCAGGGTCCTACACTCACAATCTCCTCTAGGTGCTGCTGACTGCCTCTCCCAGGATCCTGCGCTCACAATCTCTTCCAGGTGCTGCTGACTGCCTGTCCCAGGGTCCTGCACTCACAATCTCCTCTAGTTGCTGCTGACTGCCTGTCCCAGGGTCCTCCTCTCACACTCTCCTGCAGGTACTGCTGACTGCCTGTCCCAGGGTCCTGCACTCACAGTCTCCTCTATGTGCTGCTGACTGCCTGTCCCAGGGTCCTGCACTCACAATCTCCTCTAGGCGCTGCTGACTGCCTCTCCCAGGGTCCTGCGTTCACAATCTCCTGTAGGTGCTGCTGACTGCCTGTCCCAGGGTCCTGCGCTCACAATCTCTTCCAGGTGCTGCTGACTGCCTCTCCCAGGGTCCTGCGTTCACAATCTCCTGTAGGTGCTGCTGACTGCCTGGCACATGGCTCTGCACTCACAATCCCCTCTAGGTGCTGCTGACTGCCTGTCCCAGGATCCTGCGCTCACAAATTCCTCTAGGTGCTGCTGACTGCCTGTCCCAGGATCCTGTGCTCACAATCTCCTCTAGGTGCTGCTGACTGCCTGTCCCAGGGTCCTGCACTCACAATCTCCTCTAGGTGCTGCTGACTGCCTGTCCCAGGGTCCTCCTCTCACAATCTCCTCTAGGTGCTGCTGACTGCCTGTCCCAGGATCCTGCGCTCACAATCTCCTCTAGGTGCTGCTGACTGCCTGTCCCAGGGTCCTGCACTCACAATCTCCTCTAGGTGCTGCTGACTGCCTGTCCCAGGGTCCTCCTCTCACAATCTCCTCTAGGTGCTGCTGACTGCCTGTCCCAGGATCCTGCGCTCACAATCTCCTCTAGGTGCTGCTGACTGCCTGTTCCAGGGTCCATCGCTCACACTCTCCTGTAGGTGCTGCTGACTGCATATCCCAGGGTCCTGCGCTCACAATCTCCTCTAAGTGCTGATGACTGCCAGTCCCAGGATCCTGCGTTCACAATCTCCTCTAGGTGCTGCTGACTGCCTGTTCCAGGGTCCATCGCTCACACTCTCCTGTAGGTGCTGCTGACTGCATATCCCAGGGTCCTGCGCTCACAATCTCCTCTAGGTGCTGCTGACTGCCTGGCACAGAGTCCTGCGTTCACAATCTCCTCCAGGTGCTGCTAACTGCATGATCAAGTGTCCTGCGTTCACAATCTCCTCTAAGTGCTGCTGACTGCCTGTTCCAGGGTCCTTCGCTCACAATCTCCTCTCGGTGCTGCTGACTGCCTGTTCCAGGGTCCATCGCTCACACTCTCCTGTAGGTGCTGCTGACTGCATATCCCAGGGTCCTGCGCTCACAATCTCCACTAAGTGCTGCTGACTGCCTGTCCCAGGATCCTGCGCTCACAATTTCCTCAAGGTGCTGCTGACTGCCTGTTCCAAGGGTCCTCCTCTCGCACTCTTCTGTAGGTGCTGCTGACTGCCTGCCCAGGGTCCTGCGCTCACAATCTCCTCCAGGTGCTGCTGACTGCCTATTCCAGGTTCTTGCGTTCAAAATCTCCTCTAGGTGCTGCTGACTGCCTGTCCCAGGGTCCTCCTCTCACAATCTCCTCTAGGTGCTGCTGACTGCCTGTCCCAGGGTCCTCCTCTCGCACTCTCCTGTAGGTGCTGCTGACTGCGTATCCCAGGGTCCTGCGCTCACAATCTCCTCTAGGTGCTGCTGACTGCCTGTCCCAGGATCCTGCGCTCACAATTTCCTCTAGGTGCTGCTGACTGCCTATTCCAAGGGTCCTCCTCTCGCACTCTCCTGTAGGTGATGCTGACTGCCTGCCCAGGATCCTGGCCTCACAATCTCCTCTAGGTGCTGCTGACTGCCAGGCACAGGGTCCTCCTCTCACAATCTCCTCTAGTTGCTGCTGACTGCCTGTCCCAGGGTCCTCCTCTCGCACTCTCCTGTAGGTGCTGCCGACTGCGTATCCCAGGGTCCTACACTCACAATCTCCTCTAGGTGCTGCTGACTGCCTCTCCCAGGATCCTGCGCTCACAATCTCTTCCAGGTGCTGCTGACTGCCTGTCCCAGGGTCCTGCACTCACAATCTCCTCTAGTTGCTGCTGACTGCCTGTCCCAGGGTCCTCCTCTCACACTCTCCTGCAGGTACTGCTGACTGCCTGTCCCAGGGTCCTGCACTCACAGTCTCCTCTATGTGCTGCTGACTGCCTGTCCCAGGGTCCTGCACTCACAATCTCCTCTAGGCGCTGCTGACTGCCTCTCCCAGGGTCCTGCGTTCACAATCTCCTGTAGGTGCTGCTGACTGCCTGTCCCAGGGTCCTGCGCTCACAATCTCTTCCAGGTGCTGCTGACTGCCTCTCCCAGGGTCCTGCGTTCACAATCTCCTGTAGGTGCTGCTGACTGCCTGGCACATGGCTCTGCACTCACAATCCCCTCTAGGTGCTGCTGACTGCCTGTCCCAGGATCCTGCGCTCACAAATTCCTCTAGGTGCTGCTGACTGCCTGTCCCAGGATCCTGTGCTCACAATCTCCTCTAGGTGCTGCTGACTGCCTGTCCCAGGGTCCTGCACTCACAATCTCCTCTAGGTGCTGCTGACTGCCTGTCCCAGGGTCCTCCTCTCACAATCTCCTCTAGGTGCTGCTGACTGCCTGTCCCAGGATCCTGCGCTCACAATCTCCTCTAGGTGCTGCTGACTGCCTGTCCCAGGGTCCTCCTCTCGCACTCTCCTGTAGGTGCTGCTGACTGCGTATCCCAGGGTCCTGCGCTCACAATCTCCTCTAGGTGCTGCTGACTGCCTGTCCCAGGATCCTGCGCTCACAATTTCCTCTAGGTGCTGCTGACTGCCTATTCCAAGGGTCCTCCTCTCGCACTCTCCTGTAGGTGATGCTGACTGCCTGCCCAGGATCCTGGCCTCACAATCTCCTCTAGGTGCTGCTGACTGCCAGGCACAGGGTCCTCCTCTCACAATCTCCTCTAGTTGCTGCTGACTGCCTGTCCCAGGGTCCTCCTCTCGCACTCTCCTGTAGGTGCTGCCGACTGCGTATCCCAGGGTCCTACACTCACAATCTCCTCTAGGTGCTGCTGACTGCCTCTCCCAGGATCCTGCGCTCACAATCTCTTCCAGGTGCTGCTGACTGCCTGTCCCAGGGTCCTGCACTCACAATCTCCTCTAGTTGCTGCTGACTGCCTGTCCCAGGGTCCTCCTCTCACACTCTCCTGCAGGTACTGCTGACTGCCTGTCCCAGGGTCCTGCACTCACAGTCTCCTCTATGTGCTGCTGACTGCCTGTCCCAGGGTCCTGCACTCACAATCTCCTCTAGGCGCTGCTGACTGCCTCTCCCAGGGTCCTGCGTTCACAATCTCCTGTAGGTGCTGCTGACTGCCTGTCCCAGGGTCCTGCGCTCACAATCTCTTCCAGGTGCTGCTGACTGCCTCTCCCAGGGTCCTGCGTTCACAATCTCCTGTAGGTGCTGCTGACTGCCTGGCACATGGCTCTGCACTCACAATCCCCTCTAGGTGCTGCTGACTGCCTGTCCCAGGATCCTGCGCTCACAAATTCCTCTAGGTGCTGCTGACTGCCTGTCCCAGGATCCTGTGCTCACAATCTCCTCTAGGTGCTGCTGACTGCCTGTCCCAGGGTCCTGCACTCACAATCTCCTCTAGGTGCTGCTGACTGCCTGTCCCAGGGTCCTCCTCTCACAATCTCCTCTAGGTGCTGCTGACTGCCTGTCCCAGGATCCTGCGCTCACAATCTCCTCTAGGTGCTGCTGACTGCCTGTCCCAGGGTCCTCCTCTCGCACTCTCCTGTAGGTGCTGCTGACTGCGTATCCCAGGGTCCTGCGCTCACAATCTCCTCTAGGTGCTGCTGACTGCCTGTCCCAGGATCCTGCGCTCACAATTTCCTCTAGGTGCTGCTGACTGCCTATTCCAAGGGTCCTCCTCTCGCACTCTCCTGTAGGTGATGCTGACTGCCTGCCCAGGATCCTGGCCTCACAATCTCCTCTAGGTGCTGCTGACTGCCAGGCACAGGGTCCTCCTCTCACAATCTCCTCTAGTTGCTGCTGACTGCCTGTCCCAGGGTCCTCCTCTCGCACTCTCCTGTAGGTGCTGCCGACTGCGTATCCCAGGGTCCTACACTCACAATCTCCTCTAGGTGCTGCTGACTGCCTCTCCCAGGATCCTGCGCTCACAATCTCTTCCAGGTGCTGCTGACTGCCTGTCCCAGGGTCCTGCACTCACAATCTCCTCTAGTTGCTGCTGACTGCCTGTCCCAGGGTCCTCCTCTCACACTCTCCTGCAGGTACTGCTGACTGCCTGTCCCAGGGTCCTGCACTCACAGTCTCCTCTATGTGCTGCTGACTGCCTGTCCCAGGGTCCTGCACTCACAATCTCCTCTAGGCGCTGCTGACTGCCTCTCCCAGGGTCCTGCGTTCACAATCTCCTGTAGGTGCTGCTGACTGCCTGTCCCAGGGTCCTGCGCTCACAATCTCTTCCAGGTGCTGCTGACTGCCTCTCCCAGGGTCCTGCGTTCACAATCTCCTGTAGGTGCTGCTGACTGCCTGGCACATGGCTCTGCACTCACAATCCCCTCTAGGTGCTGCTGACTGCCTGTCCCAGGATCCTGCGCTCACAATTTCCTCTAGGTGCTGCTGACTGCCTGTCCCAGGATCCTGTGCTCACAATCTCCTCTAGGTGCTGCTGACTGCCTGTCCCAGGGTCCTGCACTCACAATCTCCTCTAGGTGCTGCTGACTGCCTGTCCCAGGGTCCTCCTCTCACAATCTCCTCTAGGTGCTGCTGACTGCCTGTCCCAGGATCCTGCGCTCACAATCTCCTCTAGGTGCTGCTGACTGCCTGTCCCAGGGTCCTCCTCTCGCACTCTCCTGTAGGTGCTGCTGACTGCGTATCCCAGGGTCCTGCGCTCACAATCTCCTCTAGGTGCTGCTGACTGCCTGTCCCAGGATCCTGCGCTCACAATTTCCTCTAGGTGCTGCTGACTGCCTATTCCAAGTGTCCTCCTCTCGCACTCTCCTGTAGGTGATGCTGACTGCCTGCCCAGGATCCTGGTCTCACAATCTCCTCTAGGTGCTGCTGACTGCCAGGCACAGGGTCCTCCTCTCACAATCTCCTCTAGTTGCTGCTGACTGCCTGTCCCAGGGTCCTCCTCTCACACTCTCCTGCAGGTACTGCCGACTGCGTATCCCAGGGTCCTACGCTAACAATCTCCTCTATGTGCTGCTGACTGCCTGTCCCAGGATCCTGCGCTCACGATCTCCTCTAGGTGCTGCTGACTGCCTGTCCCAGGGTCCTGCGTTCACAATCTCCTGTAGGTGCTGCTGACTGCATATCCCAGGGCCCTGTGCTCACAATCTCCTCTAGGTGCTGCTGACCACCTGTTCCAGGGTCCTGCGTTCACAATCTCCTCTAGGTGCTGCTGACTGCCTGTTCCAGGGTCCTACGCTAACAATCTCCTCTATGTGCTGCTGACTGCCTGTCCCAGGATCCTGCGCTCACACTCTCTTCCAGGTGCTGCTGACTGCCTGTTCCAGGGTTCTGTGCTCACAGTCTCCTCTAGGTGCTGCTGACAGCCTGTCCCAGGGCCCTCCTCTCGCACTCTCCTGTAGGTGCTGCTGACTGCCTCTCCCAGGGTCCTGTGCTCACAGTCTCCTCTAGGTGCTGCTGACTGCCTGGCACAGGGCCCTGCACTCGCAATCTCCTCTGGGTGCTGCTGACTGCCTCTCCCAGGGTCCTGCGCTCACAATCTCCTCTGGGTGCTGCTGACTGCCTGTTCCAGGGTCCCCCTCTCACAATCTCCTCTAGTTGCTGCTGACTGCCTGTCCCAGGGTCCTCCTCTCGCACTCTCCTGTAGGTGCTGCTGACTGCGTATCCCAGGGTCCTGCACTCACAATCTCCTCTAGGTGCTGCTGACTGCCTGTCCCAGGGTCCTCCTCTCGCACTCTCCTGTAGGTGCTGCTGACTGCGTATCCCAGGGTCCTGCGCTCACAATCTCCTCTGGGTGCTGCTGACTGCCTCTCCCAGGGTCCTGCACTCACAATCTCCTCTAGGTGCTGCTGACAGCCTGTCCCAGGGTCCTGCGCCTACACTCTCCTGTAGGTGCTGCTGACTGCGTATCCCAGGGTCCTGTGCTCACAATCTCCTGTAGGTGCTGCTGACTGCCTCTCCCAGGGTCCTGCACTCACGATCTCCTCTGGGTGCTGCTGACAGCCTGTTCCAGGGTCCTGTGCTCACAATCTCCTCTGGGTGCTGCTGACTGCCTGGCACATGGTTCTGTATTCACAATCTCCTCTAGGTGCTGCTGACTGCCTGTTCCAGGGTCCTGCGCTCACAATCTCCTCTAGGTGCTGCTGACTGCCTCTCCCAGGGTCCTGTGCTCACAGTCTCCTCTAGGTGCTGCTGACTGCCTGGCACAGGGTCCTGCACTCATGATCTCCTCTGGGTGCTGCTGACTGACTGTTCCAGGGTCCTGTGCTCACAATCTCCTCTGGGTGCTGCTGACTGCCTGTCCCAGGGTCCTGCGCTCACAATCTCCTCTAGGTGCTGCTGACTGCCTGGCACAGGGTCCTCCTCTCACAATCTCCTCTAGGTGCTGCTGACTGCCTGACCCAGGGTCCTCCTCTCACAATCTCCTCTAGGTGCTGCTGACTGCATGTAGAGGGTCCTCTGTTCATACTCTCCTCTCAATCTGCTGCCCACAGGTACCTCTTGCAGGTGAAGAATGCCACAATTGTGAGGGCCTGCATCAGTGTACACTTTGCTCCTGATGAGACCAGTTAAAATAAAATGACCCTCACATTTGCTGCTCCAGCTGTATTCCCACAAGTCTAGGGAGTCATAGATTTCACACATGTGACAATCAAGGTTATCTCAGATCAACCACTGTATTCATCAAGTGAAGGGGCTTCCACTCCTTCCATATTCAGCTGCTATGTAACTTGCAAAGGATCATCATGTCTACCCAAAATTATCAAAGAGCAACCATTGTGTGCCTCTCAAGTCTTACACAGAATTGTGCAGCAGTGAAGCCTGGAACTTCAGGTGAACGTTGATGGCTCCCTGCATTTTTAGGGGAGAAATAGTAGCAGGATGAGGAGGAGCCTGATGTGCTAAGACCCTGTAGTCCTTCACCTAATTTTCAGGAATGCTGGGAAATGTCTTATTCAGGTGCCTTCAGTTAAACTGAGGCAATGCTGCCATCTGGCACCTCAACGTTGAACTCACTGTGCCCCCCACAAAGCAGTACCACAATCAGCAATTCATCTCTCTCACAGACACCCATTTAACGTGTGTCATGCCATACTTCATAAGGTAGAAGTATATGACAGGCAGTAGGCAAAAATGGGGAGAATGGGACAATGGAGTAAAATATCTGGTTCTTAAACATAAAAGAGCAATGTGACAAATTAACAGTGTTAAACATTCTTCTGCAACTTCAACCCCTTTGTCTTCCGTTTCCTAGCACTCCAACATGGTTTAAACCTTCTGATTTCAGCAGAGCCATGCAGGGCAAGCTGAGTCATCAGGAGAGGAGGCAGCATGCATGGCTCTGACTATGAGATGGGTAAGGGATAAAGTGTGAAAGCAGTGTCCTTACTTCCACCTGCCCTTTCTCCATCTTCTCTCTCATGATCCACCTGTATTCTCCTGCTAGCCAAGAGCACCTCAGTGAAGCCAAGGTGTGGTATTGCTCCATCCAGTTTAAGGTGGCGGATTGTTGGTCAGGGCTAGCATCTACTCAGCTGCCTGTTGCACTACTGCCTTATGTAGGTGGCCACTCAATGCAACTCCAAAGAACTTCCAAAGTCCCATTAGACTTGAAATACTGGGCAAGAACTACCGGCCACGTTTCACCCAAATGACAACCAACCTCACACTAATATGTACTTCCACGATCTACCCAAGGCGTGGGATCTACCCCTTCTCCTTGGAGATCTCAGACAAGTGCCATTCAGTGCTGATTCCCACAAACCGGGACCAGACAGAATGGCACTCATGGGGGTCACCAAGTAGAACGGACGCTTCCAGGTGCTTGCCCTCTAGGCAGGGTGGCCCACTGTTGAGCACCTTGGCACTGCTAGCCCGGCACCCTGGTAGTGCCACCTAGGTGTCAGCCTGGCACTGCCAAGATGCACAGGTGGCACTGCCATGCTGACACTGCCACGGTTCGAGGCTGGCATTTTCCCCATGTTGCAGATCAGGCCCGGGGTGACCTGTAGGAATGCAGGGTGCCTGAGGACCCCCTTATCGGTGAGTGTGGTAGTTACCACTGTTGTATATATCATATACGAGATGTAATACGGTAAGGCTCCTGTACTACAGGTACGGGGGTAGATCCCTGCCTGCTGGCTCCGCCCAGTAGGTGGAGTATAAATGTGTGTGCTCACCAAGCTGCAGCCATTTCGGCAGCAGCTGCAGGAGGCTACACATCTCTGTTTAATGAAGCCTCGATTACTCTCTACTCTCTTCTCGTCGTAATTGATAGTGCATCAATTTATTAAGCAAATATTTTACAACGATGGACCTTCGCATCAAGCCAGATCGCCTGCAGCTGCACCCTCAAGCAGACAACGCCACGTCGGCCTTCGCACATTGGCTAGCTTGCTTTGAAGCCTACATCGGATCTGCTACAGAACCACCCTCAGAGGCACTGAAGCTCCAGATCCTGTATACGCGGCTGAGCTCCGATATCTTTCCCCTCATCCGGGACACGCCTACCTATGCTGAGGTCATGGCGCTACTGAAAGAGAACTACACTCAGCAGATCAACAGGCACCTCCTGTCCACACGGCATCAACTCCCCGGTGAGTCTGTGGAAAATTTCTGGCGTGCCCGCCCTGGTGAGAGACTGTGATTGCCAGGCCGTTTTGGCCGTTGAACATTCCAAACTCCAAATTAGGGACGCTTTCGTTACGGGCATAGGGTCGGCGTACATCCGCCAGCACCTCCTAGAAGGGGCTACCCTCGACCTCGCGGCGACCAAGAAACGCGCGATCTCAGTAACGGTCGCCTCCCGTAATGTACAAGCGTACACCCCCGACTGCACGGGAATGGGAAATGGGAAATCGCTTATTGTCACAAGTAGGCTTCAAATGAAGTTGCTGTGAAAAGCCCCTAGTCGTCACATTCCGGCGCCTGTTCAGGGAGGCTGTTACGGCGCCCCCCTCCTGGACATCGTGTACCCCACCAGCGAACACCCCATCATGGACTCCACCAGCAACCGCCCCCAGCCAACCCCAAGCCTGCGCTGCGCGGCAGTCAGCCAACCCCGGGGGACCCAAGTGCTATTTCTGCGGACAGACAAAGCACCCCCGGCAGCACTGCCTGACGCAGAGCGCACTCTGCAAGGCCTGCGGGAAGAAAGGACATTTTGCTGCTGTGTGCCAGGCCTGCTCGATCGCCGCTGTAACCAGGCCCATTGTTCCTGCACCCCCCACTTGCGACCCGTGGGCGCCGCCATTTTCGCCCCCGCAACCCACGTGCGGCCCGTGGACGCCGCCATCTTCCTCGCCTCAGACCATGTGCGGCCCATGGGCGCCGCCATCTTGCTTGCCCCAGGACACGTGCGGCCCGTGGGCGCCGCTATCTTTAACGCCGCCTGCCACGTGCGCCCCGTGGGTGCCGCCATCATCCCTGCCTCAGGACCCCTGCTCGTCGGGCACCTTATCGGGCCGCTCATCGCCTGCCGACCAGCCAGGGGCCTTCCAACACCAGCTCCAGCTCGCCTCCATCACGATCGACCAGTCTCGGCCCCAAAACCTCTCGCAACCCCGTCGACGACGGTAAAGGTAGATGTGCACAAGTCATCATGCCTTCTTGACTCCGGGAGCACAGAGAGCTTCATCCACCCTGATACGGTAAGGCACTGCTCCCTTGCGGTACTCCCCATTAACCAGAGAATCTCCCTGGCCTCCGGATCCCACTCTGTGGCGATCCGGGGATGCTGCACCGCCACCCTCACCATCCAGGGCATAGAGTTCACCGACTTCCGGCTCTACGTCCTCCCCAACCTCTGCGCTGCCTTGCTACTCGGCCTGGACTTCCAGTGCAACCTCCAAAGTCTAACCCTGAAATTCAGCGGGCCCCTACCACCCCTTACTGTATACGGTCTCACGACCCTTAAGGTCGACCCGCCTTCTCTGTTTGCAAACCTCACCCCATATTGCAAACCTGTCGCCACCAGGAGCAGACGGTGCAGTGCCCAGGACAGGACCTTCACCAGGTGCGAGGTCCAGCGGCTGCTGCGAGAAGGCATTATCGAGGCCAGCAACAGCCCCTGGAGAGCCCAAGTGGTAGTTGTGAAAACTGGGGAGAAAAACAGGACGGTCGTTGATTACAGTCAGACCATCATTTGGTACACGCAGCTCGACGGGTACCCTCTCCCACGCATATCTGATATGGTCAATCAGATTGCGCAGTACCGGATCTTCTCGACAGTGGACCTGAAATCTGCCTACCACCAGCTCCCCATTCGCAAGGCGGACCGCCCGTACACCGCGTTTGAAGCGGACAGCCGCCTTTACCACTTCCTTAGGGTTCCCTTTGGCGCCACTGATGGGGTCTCGGTCTTCCAATGGGAGATGGACCAAATAGTTGACCGGTACGGACTGCGGGCCACCTTCCCATACCTGCGGCCATGACCAGCAGGACCATGACGCTAACCTTTCCAAATTCCTCCACACCGCCAAACGCCTCAACTTAACGTACATCAAGGAGAAGTGCGTGTTCAGCACCAACCACTTAGACATCCCCGGCTATGTGGTGCAAAATGGAGTTCTAGGGCCCAACCCCGATCGCATGCGCCCCCTCATGGAATTCGCCCACTGCCCCAAGGCCCTCAAACGATGCCTGGGGTTCTTCTCATACTACACCCAGTAGGTCGCTAACTATGCAGACAAGGCCCGCCCACTCATTCACTCCACCGTTTTCCCCCTGACGGCCGAGGCTCACCAGGCCTTCAACTGTATCAAGGCCGACATCGCCAAGGCCGCAATGCACGCGGTAGACGAGACACTCCCCTTCCAAGTTGAGAACGATGCATCAGACGTCGCTCTGGTGCCACCCTCAACCAGGCAGGCAGGCCCGTGGCATTCTTTTCACGCACCCTCCATGCCTCCGAAATTCGGCACTCCTCCGTCGAGAAGGAGGCCCAAGCCATCGTAGAAGCTGTGCTGCATTGGAGGCAGGATTACCTAGCCAGCAGGAGATTCACTCTCCTCACTGACCAAAGGTCGGTTGCCTTCATGTTCAATAACACACAGCGGGGCAAGATCAAAAATGATAAAATCTTGAGGTGGAGGATCGAGCTCACCACCTACAATTACGAGATTTTGTATCACCCCGATAAGCTCAACGAGCCCCCGATGCCCTATCCCGAGGTACATGTGCCAGCGCACAAGTGGACCGACTCCGGGCTCTCCACGATGCTCTCTGTCACCCAGGGGTCACCCGGTTCCTTCACTTCATAAAGGCCCACAATCTGCCCTACTCCATTGAGGAGGTCAGGGCTATCAGCAGAGACTGCCAGGTCTGCATGGAGTGCAAACCGCACTTCTACCGGCCAGACCACGCGCATCTAGTGAAGGCCTCCCACCCCTTTAAACACCTCAGCCGACCGAAACATGTACTTGCTTAATACTCCAGATTCCCCTTCGCCGTCCCATGCCCCGATATGACGTCTGCCACCGTCATCAAATCACTCAACACCATCTTTGTTCTGTTTGGTTTCCCCGCCTACATCCACAGTGACCAGGGATCCTCCTTCATGAGTGATGAGCTGCGTCAGTACCTGGTCAGCAAGGGCATCGCCTCAAGCAGGATGACTAGCTATAACCCCCGGGGAAACGGGCAGGTGGAGCGGGAGAATGGGACGGTCTGGAAGGCCATCCAGCTGGCCCTACGGTCCAAAGGTCTCCTGGCCTCCCGCTGGCAGGAGATCCTCCCCGACGCCCTTCACTCCATCCGATCGCTACTTTGCACGGCGACTAATGTAAGCCCCCATGAACGTCTCCTTGCCTTCCCCAGGAAGTCCACCTCCGGGGTTTCACTCCTAACGTGGCTGGCAGCTCCAGGACCCATTCTCCTCTGCAAGCACGTGCGGCTCCACAAGGCAGACCCGTTGGTCGAGAGGGTACAGCTACTCCATGCAAACCAGCAGTACGCCGTGACCGAGCCGACGCCGGGACTGCGCCGCTCACAATGGAGGATCAAGACAACCGATCGGCTGAATTTGTGAACTTTCCCCAAAATGTTAACCTTAAAATGCATGTAAATAGTTTTCCACCCCCCCCCGCTGGACTCTTTTTTAACAGGGGGTGAATGTGGTCGGCACCGCTGTTCCCATTCAGGTTGGTCGTGCCCGACAACTCTCATCTCTCGCCACAGATGCTGCCAGACCTGCTGGGTTTTTCAGACCAGTTACATTTTCCTCCAAATCATTTATATATACTACAAAGAGCAAAGGTCCCAGCACTGATCCCTGTGGAACACCACTGGTCACAGCCCTCCAATTAGAAAAGCATCCTTCCATTGCTACTCTCTGCCTTCTATGACCTAGCCAGTTCTGTATCCACCTTGCCAGCTCACCCCTGATCCCGTGTGACTTCACCTTTTGTACTAGTCTACCATGAGGGACCTTGTCAAAGGCCTTACTGAAGTCCATATAGACAACATCCACTGCCCTACCTGCAGCAATCATCTTAGGGGCTTCCTCGAAAAACTCTATCAAGTTAGTGAGACACGACCTCCCCTTCACAAAACCATGCTGCCTCTCACTAATACGTCCATTTGCTTCCAAATGGGAGTAGATCCTGTCTCGAAGAATTCTCTCCAGTAATTTCCCTACCACTGAAGTAAGGCTCACCGGCCTGTAGTTCCCTGGATTATCCTTGCTACCCTTCTTAAACAGAGGAACAACATTGGCTATTCTCCAGTCCTCTGGGACATCCCCTGAAGACAGTGAGGATCCAAAGATTTCTGTCAAGGCCTCAGCAATTTCCTCTCCAGCCTCCTTCAGTATTCTGGGGTAGATCCCATCAGGCCCTGGGGACTTATCTACCTTAATATTTTTTAAGACACCCAACACCTCGTCTTTTTGGATCTCAATGTGACCCAGGCTATCTACACACCCTTCTCCAGACTCAACATCTACCAATTTCTTCTCTTTGGTGAATACTGATGCAAAGTATTCATTTAGTACCTCGCCCATTTCCTCTGGCTCCACACATAGATTCCCTTGCCTATCCTTCAGTGGGCCAACCCTTTCCCTGGCTACCCTCTTGCTTTTTATGTACATGTAAAAAGCCTTGGGAATTTCGTTAACCCTATTTGCCAATGACTTTTCGTGACCCCTTCTAGCCCTCCGGACTCCTTGCTTAAGTTCCTTCCTACTTTCCTTATATTCCACGCAGGCTTCGTCTGTTCCCAGCCTTTTAGCCTTGACAAATTCCTCCTTTTTCTTTTTGACGAGGCCTACAATATCTCTCGTTATCCAAGGATCCCGAAAATTGCCGTATTTATCCTTCTTTCTGACAGGAACATGCCGGTCCTGAATTCCTTTCAACTGACACTTGAAAGCCTCCCACATGTCAGATGTTGATTTGCCCTCAAACATCCGCCCCCAATCAATGTTCTTCAGTTCCCGCCTAATATTGTTATAATTAGCCTTCCCCCAATTTAGCACATTCATCCTAGGACCTCGCTTATCCTTGTCCACCAGTACTTTAAAACTTACTGAATTGTGGTCACTGTTACCAAAATGCTCCCCTACTGAAACATCTACCACCTGGCCGGGCTCATTCCCCAATACCAGGTCCAGTACCGCCCCTTCCCTAGTTGGACTGTCTACATATTGTTTTAAGAAGCCCTCCTGGCTGCTCCATACAAACTCCGCCCCGTCTAAGCCCCTGGCACTAAGTGATTCCCAGTCAATATTGGGGAAGTTGAAGTCTCCCATCACCACAACCCTGTTGTTTTTACTCTTTTCCAAAATCTGTCTACCTATCTGCTCCTCTATCTCCCGCTGGCTGTTGGGAGGCATGTAGTAAACCCCCAACATTGTGACTGCACCCTTCTTATTCCTGATCTCTACCCATATAGCCTCACTGCCCTCTGAGGTGTCCTCCCGCAGTACAGCTGTGATATTCTCCCGAACCAGTAGCGCAACTCCGCCTCCCCTTTTACATCCCCCTCTATCCCGCCTGAAACATCTAAATCCTGGAACGTTTAGCTGCCAATCCTGCCCTTCCCTCAACCAGGTCTCTGTAATGGCAACAACATCATAGTTCCAAGTACTAATCCAAGCTCGAGATTACAACCCTAGAGGTCCTGTCTTTTAACTTTCTACCTAGCTCCCTGGACTCCTGCTGCAGGCCTGTTTAGCGTGGCCAATCCACCTAACCTGCACATCTTTGGGTTGTGGCGCGAAACCCACGCAAACACGGGGAGAATGTGCAAACTCCACACGGACTGTGACCCAGAGCCAGGATCGAACCTGGGACCTCAGCGCCGTGAGGCAACAGGGCTAACCCACTGTGCCACCGTGCTGCTTTTTTAGGGTGGTTTTACAGAAGGAGCGAGAGACAGAGCGGGTTAGGCAGGGAATTCCAGAATATGCAGCCCAAACAGCAAACAGAATATCTGGCAATTGCACAAAGGTCAGAATCAGTGAAATGGGTTGTGAGACCATGGCGAGAGTTAAACACAAAACAGTCTCTGGTTCATTTATAGATGTCTACAGTAGAAATTAACACCAATGTTCATAGCTAAATCACTGCTGCTGTCCTTTATTTCCATCTCTAACAGCTTGTATTGTATGTAAATTAAAGCACAGACAAAGCAAATTCAAATGTCCCTAATGTTAATGTATGCATGTATCCAGTGTGTGTATGTTGCCATTTTTAAAATAATTATTAATGCTACCCATCAACAGAAAGAAATATTCCACTGTTCCACTCTGACCTATGTATAAACCTGTGACAAAACAGGATACAGTTCATAGGATCCTTATACAGAATAATCTATGTTGACATAGGGTAAGGTACAGACTGTAATATAAAAACAAAGTTAAAATTTAACTACTGTAAAAGTCTATTAGTATAGGAACTGAGGAGATGGGAACGGAGAATAGCCATTCGGCCCCTCGAGCCTGCCAATCAAAAACAATATATTTGTTGGATTAAGATCTTTTTATTTATTTTTAAAATTTTAAATATATTTTATTGGTGCTGAGAATGTGAACATAAAAAGATTTCAAGACAGGAAGCAGCTGTTGGTTCCAATAAACCCACCGTTTTTTTTAGAAAATATTTTATTGAAGCATTTATAATTTTCACAGTTTAACACATTAACATCTCTTCAACAACCACGCGGGTCAACACACGTAAAGAAAGAAAAAAAACAACCTACAGAACAATATCCCCTACTCCCCCCGCTCTATTCCCTAGCTACCCGAAAACTATATTCTCTGAACCCACCGTTTTTTGATTAACCTGAACCCACTACTTAATAACTTCATATTATATATTCGATATCATGATCCACCCAATGATAGAAAGATGAAGTAGTGTTCTCCGAGATGGTGTGTAAAAATACAGAGTCCTATTTTTTAAATTAGTCGTCAATAACAATTTATGTTGCTCTGGCCCAATCCAGGTTATTGCTATGTGCTCCCTTTTAAATGACAATTCCCAAAATCGGCCTCAATTTCTAAAATGGAACAAATTAATAAAAGAAGCAAGGAAGTGATCAATATGAAGCACATCATATTGTATTAACTACACTGGACATCAATCATGTGTCAACTTTAAAAACACAGAGTATGGCAGATTCAGTTTGGTAGTTTGGTTTATTAGTACCATGAATAAACCTCGAGTCACATACCACAGTGGACATAGATACATAGCATATCGGAGTAGGAGGAGGCCTTTTGGCCCTTCGAGCCTGCTCCGCCATTTATCACGGTCATGACTGATCATCCAACTCAATAGCCTAATCCTGTTTCCTCCCATAACCTTTGATCCCATTCTCCCCAAGTGCTATATCTAGCCACCTTTGGAATATATTCAATGTGACGTCAAAGCAGAGTTATCTGCTGGCGGGTGGCATGGTGGCACAGTGGTTAGCACTGCTGCCTCAGAGCACTGAGGACCCGGGTTTGATCTCGGCTCTGGGTCACTGTCCACGTGGAGTTTGCAAATTCTCCCCTTGTCTGCGTGGGTCTCACCTCCACAATCCAAAGATGTGCAGAGTAGGTGGATTGGCCTCGCTAAATTGCCCCTTAATTGAAAAAAACATAATTGGGCACTATAAATTTTTTTAAAAGTGTTATCTGCTGGTGCTCAATGTTTGTAAATAAAGAGAACCCAGTTCATCTTTCCACAGAAAATGGGAGAATTGGTTCAAAATGAAGATTTTGGTTAACAGGCAGAGGAGAAACACAGAGTGTGAACTATAATCACACATACCCAGGAACGTTAATTGTTAATAGAAACAAAGATAAGGAACACTTACTTGTTCCTTGATTTTTCCAACACAGAAACTTTCTTACAACCTCTGTTGACAAATTACATCAGATTTATAAATTTAACCCAGAATAGATTAAAGAACCAAATGTAGAACAGGATTAATTTGACAGATATACATTTAATATTGCCTCATGGCACCGAGGACTCGGGTTCGATTCCAGCCCTGGGTCACTGTCCGTGTGGAGTTTTCACATTCTCCCCGTGTCTGTGTGGGCCTCACCCCCACAACCCAAAAATGTGCAAGGTAGGTGGATTGGCCACTCGAAAATTGCCCCTTAATTGGTAAAATGAAAAAAAAAACATTTAATAAAGGTAAATGATAAGAAGCACCTGACAACCATTTTATTTAGCTTGACCCAGGAACAATCCAAATTTTCACTCTTTCCCAGAAAATTAGCTGTAAATTGATAAATAATAGATCAGATAAGAAATTTGGTAAATTTTATCAATATTAGGTAATAAAGGCAGCTGCATGAATCACTTTTTGCACTGTGTTATTAGTTTAAAAAGGAAAAGTGGTTTTATTTGTTTGAATTAATGAAAAATGATCAGAAGATAAGAGGACACTGGTGGGTTCTATACTAAGGGTCAGATTGAGATTTCCTAAAGCCTGAGAGAATAAGCATAGTGCCTGGTTCATTACTAAATCTGGAAAACCTGAAGCTTGGCTGTCAAGAAGATTTGTTTCTTATTGTCTTTTTCCAGCAGGCAATTTTAGTGAACTGTGCAAATTTATCCTGAGATTGCCTCTTTCTGAACAAGATATGCCCTTTGGGAGCCAATGTACCAACACTGCACTTACCAAAACAGCTATTGACACATTAGCTGATCAGCATTAGAAGCTGAAACACCTCTATTATGCTTAGAGCTCCTGGGCTAGGAGATGAAAAGTAAACCAGCTTTCTTGATCTTCAACATTATTTGTTAACTCCTGCCAGGAAGTGCATTTGTGTGTAGATCAGGCGAGGACAGGACTTGAGCATGGCTCGGATGCCCCCCAAGGTTGAATAGTCCTCCAAACTTTATTTCCATGGTCTCACACATGAAGATAGGTCATTTGAAAGCAGTGCCATTGTATGAGCCATTTAAAATTTTTTTTCAAATTATTTCTTTCTCAGAGTTACAAAGCCAATGCGCAGAGTGGACAGGGCAAAATCTTAATTCATCTCATTGCTTGCTCCAAAAAACAATTCAAATTGACTCCAATTCATAGTCCCCACAAGAGAGACATACTAGATCCAAGCTGACAAGAAAAGGCGTTGCATCTCATCTTGAGCTTGATCTGACACTTGATCTTGGTGATAGACATCAATTCAGATGAGACGCTGAGAAGCAGTGAACCGATACTTTAATAAGCTAAATATGTGCCGACCAGTAGCTCCTCCCGCGCTGCAGGGCTGACCCAGGTCAACAGGCTTTATACCTCCACAGCTGGGCGGAGCCACAGGCAGAGCCAACAGCAGCACCAATAATAACATTCCAACAGTACAACAGCAACAACCAATAACAGAACAGCAATAACAATAAGTATATACAACAGTGGAGTAACAATACTAATAGAACAGTAGAACATATATACAACAGCCTTACGTAGCCATACGTGGCTCACCACACTTGGCCAAAGGGCCGAGAAGCAATGTGTGAGCTGTTTGTGGAATTATGAGAAGAGAGAAACTAGGGCGGGGGTGTGGACAAATTACCTATTTTATTTTCTCTCTCTTTTGTCAATGATTTACTTCATATCAATGGTTACAGAGATACATCACTTGGAATTTATTCAACTGAAAGTTTCCAAGGAAACCAAAGACATACGTCAGGAAGTATGACTTTGAAACAACAGATAACGTCACGAAGAGCCATTGTAAACAAAAGGCGTTGGTTTGTACCTTACACCAGTTAGTTCCTGCAGACAGTTTGCCGTACCTTTGCTTGAACAACTGTTAGTTTGAACCAGGAATAATCCGAGTAAGTACAGTCATTCTTATTTTATTAAATATCTGAATTGAAGTAAGATGAAGCATGTGGTAATATGTTCTAGCACCTCATGTTCTAGTTCTGCAAGAATTTAGCAAATCTTTTCAGACGTATTATGACACAGAAATATATTAATTTAAATGATTCTTAATCTAGAGAAAAATACAACAGCGACTGGAAATGGATAAGACGTCACGTGTGAATATAATGGAACAAGGTGCACCGGCATATGGAGAGTATCCTTACCCTCCAACACAGTCACTCCATCCAGCATCACCTTTGGGGTACTCTCAAGGCAGTCATCAGCAGGATTACCCACCAGGCTACCCTTCTCAGGAATACCCTGCTCCAAGGTATCCACCCCAGAATTACTCACTGCAGGGCCAACCTGCAAATGAACCATATCAGGCTTTCACAGGGGCTCCTTCAGAATCACTAGATGATGCACCTCCAGAGTACCAAGATGAATTTGCAAATGAAACAGCACAGAACTTTGCAGAGAAAGTCATCAGGAGAGGTAAGTCATTCTCTTAATGGATAAGCACTGTCTCTCTCTACATAGTATCCTTCTTGTTCTAGGTTTGATGCGATAGTAGGCCTCAACAACTATCTCAACAAAGAACAAAGAACAATACAGCACAGGAACAGGCCCTTCGGCCTTCCAAGCCTGTACCAGTCATGATATCAACCTTGGCTAAAACCCTCAGCACTTCCTTGTGCCTATCTCTCTATACCCGTCCTATCCATGCATTTGTCAAGATGCCTTTTCTTTTTTTTAACAAACAATTTTATTGAAGTATTTTTGGCATTGTAAACAGCAACAATATACATTAGTGTGCAAATATCAATTACAAAAACATAGTGCAAATAACAGTTCCTCTTTCGCAAATAGACCCGCCTATTCTTCCCCCCTTCTCTACACCATCCTACCCCCCCCCCCCCCCCCCCCCGTGCCACCCCCCGCTGACGATTAGTTCCCCGCGAAGAAGTCGATGAATGGTTGCCACCTCCGGGCGAACCCCGATAGTGATCCTCGTCCTATAGGCCAATTAAGGATATTGGCCTATAGGACCCACAGGCTTCCGGATCTTTATCCCGTTTTAATATCAACGAGATGGTGGCTTGCGACATCGTCGGGGGTAACACCCCATTGTCCCTCGCCTTGTTAAACACCCTAACCAGCATCGGCCCCACTTCCCCAGAGAACTTTTAGTAGAACTCCACTGGATACCTGTCCAGCCCCGGGGCTTTACCCGACTCCATTGGCCTTCAGGCCCCCCATTACTTCTTCAGCCGTAATCGGGGCCCCCCAGCCCCTCTCCCATCCCCCTACCCACCTTTGGGAAGGTCAGCCCATCTAAGAAGCGCCTCATCCCCTCCAGCCCTGTGGGGGGTTCCGAGGTATACAGCTTGCTGTAAAAGTCCCTGAATACCCTGTTCAATCCTGCCAGGTCTCCAACCCGGTTCCCTGCCCGTCCACTACCGTCCCTATTTCCCTGGCTGCCTCCTTCTTCCTCGGTTGCTGTGCAAGCATTCTGCTGACTTTCTCCCCATACTCATACACCACGCCCCTTACCTTTCTGAGCTGCTCTATGGCCTTCCCAGTGGATAGCGCCCCCAGCTCCGCCTGCAGTCTCCGTCGTTCCCTAAGTAGCTCTGCCCTCGGGGACTCCGCATATTCCCTGTCCATCTGTATCATCTCCTGAACCAGTCTGTCCATCTCCGCCCTGTCCATTCTGTCCCTATGGGCTCGGATTGAGATCAGTTCCCCTCTCACCACCGCCTTCAGCGCCTCCCAGAGCACCGCTGCTGAGACTTCCCCTATATCATTGACCTGCAGGTAGTTCTGCATGCATTTCCCCACTCTCTCATACACCACCTCATCTGCCAACAATACCACCTCTAACCTCCATTGTGGGCGCTGGTAACTGTTGTTTTCCCCTCCAGCGCACAAAAGTTCAAATAAGTCGGGGGAAAAGGTCTAAAAGTCTGACCGGAGCGAGAGCCACCAAATGCACGACTTACTCCCTCATAGCCGCCACCGGCAGTCTCCGTCAAGATGCCTTTTCAACGGCATTACTGTTTTTGCTTTGTTATGGGCCTGAGTTTAGAGTACCCTAAAGTGTATCATGGAGTTCACCTGACCTAAAACTTTTAATAGATTGTGGTATGGGGAGCACACGGCCCACTCTACAGGTGCGGTACAGCAGAAATGGAAAAGTATTTTTTAAAGCAAAACAATGTTTATTCTATGAACTCAAGTTAACCTTTTTAAAACATACAGTGAACATCTTAGCAACCATTAATTCAAATACAACCCCCAAAGACTACAACACTTAGTAAACCTTTAAACTTTCCCTTTTAACATCCATACGACTTAAAAACAAAACCTTTATCAGAAGCACATCAGGTTAAAGTCACTACTGAAAACATTTATAATTCTGAATTCACCAAATGATCAAGAGATAGTCTTTTGATGGCAGAGAGAACAGCAGTTGGCAGAGAGAACAGCAGTACACCTGCTTGGTCTGGCTTCAGCTCCAACACTGAAAACAAAACTAAAACACACCCTGCAGCAAACAGCTTAAAATGAAAGTAAAAAGCTGACAGACAGCCCAGCTCCACCCACTCTCTGACATCACTGCAGTAGTAAACACCCATTTCTTAAAGCTACCCTCAGTACAGATATTTATATACACACTCATTTATAAACACCCATTTCTTAATGGTACATTTCTTAAACACCCATTTCTTAAAGGTACTCCCACATGACAGCTTCCACAACCTCCCCTGGCAACACATTCCAGACACTCACCACCCTCTGTGGAAAAAACCTGCATGCACATCTCCTCCAAACTTTGCCCCACGGACTTTGAACCTATGCCTCCTGGTGACTGATCCCTCCAACCTGGGAAAGAGTGCCTGCCCACCCACTCTATCCGTGCCCCTCAATCTTGTAGACTTATCAGGTCAACCCTCAACCTCCGTCGTTCTAATGAAAACAGTCCGAGTCTATTCAGCCTCTCCGCATAGCTAACACGGTTCAGAACAGGCAACATCTTGGTAAACCTCCTCTGCACCCTCTCCAAAGCCTCCACATCCTTCTGGTCGTGTGGCGACCATAATTGTGCGCAATATTCCAAGTACGGCCTTCCCAAGGTTCTATACAACTGCAGCATGACTTGACAGTTTTTATACTCAATGGCCCATCCAATGAAGGCTAGCATTCCGTAAGCTTTCTCTTTTAAAAATAAATTTAGAGTACCCAATTCATTTTTTCCAATTAAGGGGCAATTTAGCGTGGCCAATCCACCTACCCTACACATCTTTGGGTTGTGGGGGCGAAACCCACGCAAACACGGAGAGAATGTGCAAACTCCACACGGACAGTGACCCACGCCGGGATCGAACCTGGGACCGTGGCACTGTGAGGTAGCAGTGCTACTCACTGTGCCACCATGCTGCCCCCTACCGTATGCTTTCTTGGCTATCTTGCCCACTTGTGTTGCCACTTTTAAAGATCTCTGGACCTGCATGCCCAGATCTCTCTGACTTTCTATATTCCCAAGGGTTTTGTCATTTATGGTATATTTCCTCTCTATGTTAGACCTACCAAAATGTATTACCTCACATTTGTCTGGATTAAACACCTTTTTCCATTTTTCTGCACAAGTCTCCAACCTACCTATGTTCTGCTGTATCCTCTGACAATCCTCAACACTTTCTGCCACTCCACCAACCTCGGTGCCATCCGCGAACTTACTACTCAGAACAGTTTTACATATGAACATTTTCCTCCAAATTGTTTATGTATACTACAAACAACAGAAGCCCCAGCACTGATCCCTGTGTAACACTACAAGTCACAACGTTCCATTCAGAAAAACACCCTTCTACTGCTACCTTTTGCCTTCTGTGACTGAGCCAGTTCTGTATCCATCTTATCACCTCACCTCTGATCCTGTGTGATTTCACCTTTTGTACCAGTCTGCCATGAGGCACCTTGTCAAAGGCTTTACTGAAGTCCATGTAAACAACATCCACTGCCCTCTCCTCATCAATCATCTTTGTCACCTCCTCAAAAAGCTTGATCAAGTTAGTGAGGCACGACCTCCCCTTCACAAAACCGTGCTGTCTATGGCTAATGAGTCCATTTATTTCCAAATAGTATAAATCCTGTCTCTGAGAATTCTCTCCAATAATTTACCTACTACCACCCTATAGTTTCCTGGATTATCCCTGCTACTTTTCCTAAACAGCGGTACCACATTAGCTATTCTCCAGTCCTCTGGGATCTCACCTGTAGCCAATGAGGTTACAAAGATGTCAGTCAAGGCCCCAGCAATTTCCTCCCTTGCTTCCCTCAGTATTCTGGGGTAAATCCCATCCAGCCCAAGGGACGTATCGTCATTAATATCTTTTAAAAGACCCAATAGCTCCTCCTTTTCAATGTCAACATGACCCAGATTGCCCACACACCCTACCCAAGAATCATCTTCCGCAAAGTCCTTTTCTTTGGTGAACACTGATGCAAGGTACTCATTTAGTATCTTGCCCATTTCCTCTGGCTCAACACATAGATTCCCCCCACTGTCCTTAAGTGGTCCAATCATTTCCCTGGCTACCCTCTTGCTTTTTACATATGAATAAAAAGCTTTGGGATTTACCTCAATCCTCTTGCCAAGGATTTTTCATGACCCTTCCTGGCCCTCCTAATTTCCCTTTTAAGTACCTTCCTACTTTCTTTATACTCATCAAAGGTTTGATTAGAATGACGGAGGTTGAGCGGTAACCTGATAGAGATCTACAAGATTATGAGGGGCATGGATAGAGTGGATGGGCAGGCACTCTTTCCCAGGGTGGAGGGACAGTCACCAGATGTTATAGGATTAAGGTCCATGGGGCAAAGTTTAGAGGAAAAGTGCGAGGCAGGCTTTTTACACAGAGGGTGGTGAGCGCCTGGGACGCGTTGCCAGGGGAGGTTGTGGAAGCAGATACATTAACGGCGTTCAAAAAGCATCTTGACAAAAACATGGATAGGATGGGTACAGAGGGATACGGCACAAGGAAGTGCTGAGGGTTTTGGCCAAGGTTGGTACCATACTGGCTAGGAGGGCCAAAGGGCCTGTTCCTGTGCTGTATTATTCTTTGTTCTAAGTTTTGACTGGCCCCACCCTTCAAGAGCGTACAAAAGCCTTCTTTTTCTTTTTGACGAGGTTAACAATATCCCTCGTTATCCAAGGATCCCTAAACTTCCCATACTTGTCCTTTGTTCTCTCAGGAATGTGCCTTTCCTGAATCCTAATTAACTGTCGCTTGAAAGGCTCCTACATGTCCCATGTTGATTTACCCTCCAACAGCCGCACCCAATCCAAATTCTTCAATTACTGTCTGCCGTTATCATAATTTGCCTTTCCCCAGTTTAGCACTTTAAGGCAAGGGTTACCCTCATCCCTATCCAAAAGTACCCTAAAACTTACAGAATTGTGGTCACTACTCCCAAAATGTTCCCCTACTGAAATCCCAACCACCTGTCCAGGCTCATTCCCCAATACCAGGTCCAGTACTGCCCCTTCCCTAGTTGGGCTAGCTACATATTGCATCAAGAAGCCTTCCTGGATACACCTTACAAACACTGCCCCAACCAAGCCCCTAGCACTAAGTGAGTCCCAGTCAATATAGGAGAAGTTAAAATCACCAACCATAGTAACCCTGTTACTTTTGCACATATCCAAAATCTCTTTACCTATCAGCTCCTCTATCTCTCGCTGGCTGTTGGCAGTCCTGTAATAAATGCCCAGCATTGTGATTGCCCCCTTCCTGTTTCTGAGCTCTACTCAGATTGCCTCATTGTATGAGCCCTCAGAGGTGTCCTGCAGTACGGCTATAATATTCTCCTCAACCAGTAATGCTACTCCCCCACCCCTTTTACATCCCCCTTTATCTCTCCTGAAGCATCTATATCCTCCAATGGTCAGCTGCCAATCCTGCCCTCCCTTTAACCATGTTTCTGTGATAGCCACACATCATAATTCCAAGTGCTCGAATAAGTGTTCATCTGCCTTACCGATCATACTTCTGGTGTTGAAACAAATATACTTCAAACCACTGCGTTTGAGCAGACAGGGTGATGCTGTTTTCTTATTTTGGTTTCCCCTTCAGTTATTACACTTTCTAAGCTGACGCTCTGGTTTTCACCCTCCTGCCATACTAGTTTAAATCCTCCTGAGTGATGTTAACCAACCTCCCAGCCAGGATATTGGTGCCCCTCCAGTTTTGATGCAACCCTTCCTTCTTGTACAGGTCACATCTGCCCCAGAAGATATCCCAGTGGTCCAGAAATCTGAAACCTTCCCTCCTACACCACCAGTTTAGCCACGTATTTAGCTGCACTATCCTCCTATTTATAGCCTCACTGGCATGTGGCACAGGGAGTAATCCTGAGATTACAACCCTAGAGGTCCTGCTTTTTAGCTTGCTGCCTAACTCCCTGAACTCCTTCTGCAGGACCTCATCACTCTTCCTGCCTATGTCATTCGTACCTATGTGTACTATGACCTCTGGCTGTTCCCCCTGCCCCTTCAGGATGTCCTGTGTTCATTCAGAGATATTGTTGATCCTGGCACCAGGGAGGCAACATACCATCCTGGAGTCTCTTTCACGTCCACAGAAGCGCCTATCTGTGCCCCCAGTATGGGTCTGAACCATGCTGTCAGCATTTTTAAGCACCATACTTTAACCAGCTGAGCTAAACAGCCCTATGCTTTGGTGCTCAGTGCGCTTGCAGCACCCAGAAACACGCTATTGAATGGCACTCAGGTTAGATAGGCGCCTCAGCGGTGAATGAGCAGCCAAGGCCGCACAGTGCCCATTTTCTGCACTGAGGAGTTTTGCTCACGGAACTCCTCAGTGTAGCGAGAGATGGGGATATCATTTTAAAACCAACAAGGGTAACATATGTACAGTCTATAAAAGGGTGTTAACACTCTGGCTGCCGGGTTCACTCTGACCAGAACCCTGCTCCCAGGATCAGTGCTGATCCCTCATTGGTCAGGGTTCGTGGCTCCTGCACCATATCCACCGAGCCTGTCACATGGACTGTGAGTGTAGGCCCCTTAAAGGGGCTACGCTGTCACATTCTACACCCCCCTCCCCCTCCCTCCCTCCCTCCCCCCCCCATCAAGTCCCTCAACTAATGAATGCACAAACAGGCTTTACATAATAATAATATACAATATAAGACTCGGCAAAAAGAAAAAGGAGGCTTCTGTACGATCTTGAAGGGAGGGCTCAGTCAAAACCCTTGAGGAGTATAAGGAAAGTAGGAAGGTACTTAAGCGGGAAATTAGGAGGGCTAGGAGGGGTCATGAAAAGTCCTTGGCAAGTAGGATTAAGGTGAATCCCAAAGCTTTTTATACATATGTAAAAAGCAAGAGGGTAGCCAGGGAAACGATTCGACCACTTAAGGACAGTGGGGGGAATCTATGTGTTGAGCCAGAGAATGGGTGAGGTACTAAATGAGTACTTTGCATCAGTGTTCACCAAAGAAAAGAACTTTGTGGAAGATGATTCTTGGATATGGGGGGTGATTCTCCAAGCCCCGCGTCAGGCCGGAGAATAGCCGCAACCGCGCCAGTTAGCTGTTACTAATTTTTGGTTGGCTCTTAATTCATAATTTGCTCTGTTTGTTTAACCTTTGCTCTAGAGTCGCCAGGTATCTTTATGATACCGCCACGAGGTTCAAGTTCAAGTAATGATCAATGACTCAACACACCAATTAGTAAGATTCAAATCAAAACACATTTATTATACACAGTAAATCACTACTCATGCATAAACTCTACTTTCTAGACTATTCCTATCACTAAAAGGCCTATACTTAGCTTCGGACTGGCCCACCAGGTCAGGGGAACAAATGGCCTTTCGTTCAGGTCCTGAGTCTGCAGGATTCAAAAGCTGGTTTGGATTGGTCGCTAGGAGCGCCTATCTCGTAGTGAGTGTTGACTGGAGACTTACTTGGTTGGCGTGGCCGCCGGACAGTTCACTCTCACGGGTTGATTCAAGTTGCTGAGTGACCCTGCCAAGAAGGACGATTTGAACTTGGGGCTTTACTTTATAGTCCCCAGGGGCTTCCCGCCCTTCGGGGCAGACCCCGTACCTGGTTCCAAATGATTGGACTGCGTTCCGATCATTTGGATCGATTTCTCCAATACTGGAGTTGTTCCCTGATCGCTGAGCGGTCGCTAAATGTCCGTTGGCCTTCCTTTGTCTTGGCTCCTGCTGGCGCTCAGGAGTCTGGTTTGGCTTTATTCACCTTAAGTGTTGCAATTGTGCCTTGGAATCGCTCATTACTATGCAGATGGCTGCTGGTTTCAGTGCTGTCTGGTTTTTGCAAGTTTCAATGCACATGATTTCTGTATTTGCTAGTCTTTGCCTGTGTTGGCTGAATTTCCCTTCAGTCTTTGCGGTTCTCCATTTTAAGTCAGGAAGTGGCCAACCCAGGTGGCTACAGGGCGCGCGATTCTCCGAGGTGCGGAGAATCGGCGCCATTTGCGCCAGCGCATTTGGCACGGGGCCGGCATCGGCGGGGCTGCCGATTCTCCGTCGCCGAGCGGCCACCCTGATACGACAGAGTCCCACCGGCGCTGGTCACCCCTGTTCGCTGCCGGCGGGAGCTCTGCGGGAATGCTCGGGGGATGGCCTGTGGGTTGGGGGGGGGGGCTCCTTCACTGGTGGGGCCTCCAATGGGGTCTGACCCACGATCGGGCCCACCCATCGGCGGGCTGGCCTCTTCCCCCCCCCGGGACTACTTTCCGGCGCGGCCGGCCCCTGAACACCGACTCCATGTTGGGTCGGGGCTGGCACGTGTAAGAAGGTCCCCGCGCATGCGCAGGATGGCGTGGCCCAACTGCACATGCGCAGGATTGAGCTGGCCCAACTGCGCATGCGCAGGATTGAGCTGGCCCAACTGCGCATGTGCAGGATTGAGCTGGCCCAACTGCGCATGTGCAGGATTGAGCTGGCCCAACTGCGCATGCGCAGGATTGAGCTGGCCCAACTGCGCATGCGCAGGATTGAGCTGGCCCAACTGCGCATGCGCAGGATTGAGCCGGCCCAACTGCGCATGCGCGGATTGGCGCGGCGCCCATTTCGCGCTGCGTAAGGAGGCTGGAGCGGCATGAACCGCTCCAGTGCTGTGCGGGGGGGCCATAATCGGTCGTGCCTGGGCCCTGTTCGCGCCGTCGTGAAACGCGACGGCGTTCACAACGGCGCGAACATTGGCCTCAATATCGGAGAATCGCCCCCATGCTGTGTGGACAGTCTGGGTCATGTTGACATCGAAAATGAGGAGGTATTGGGTATTTTAAAAGACATTAAGATAGATAAGTCTCCTGGGCAGGATGGGACTTTCCCCAAAATATGGAGGGAAGCAAGGGAGGAAATTGCTGGGGCCTTGTCTGATATCTTTATATCCTCATTGGCTACAGATGAGATCTTAGAGGACTGGAGAATAGCTAATGTGCTGTTTAAGAAAGGTAGCAGCAATCTGTAGGCTGGTGAGCCTCACATTGGTAGTACGTAAATTATTGGAGAGAATTCTCAGGGGCAGGATTTATACCCATTTGGAAACAAATGGACTCATTAGCGATAGACAGCATGGTTTTGTGAAGGGGATGTCGTGCCTCACTAATGTGATTGGGTTTTTTGAGGAGGTGGCAAAGATGATTGATGAGGGGACTGCGGTGGATGTTGTTTACATGGACTTCAGTAAAGCCATTGACAAGGTGCCTCATGGCAGACTGGTACAAAAGGTGAAGTCACACAGGATCAGACATGAGGTGGCAAGATGGATACAGAACTGTCTCGGCCACAGAAGGTAAAGGGTAGCAGTAGAAGGGTGTTTTTCTGAATGGAAGGTTGTGACTAGCGGTGTTCCACAAGGATCTGTACTGGGGCCTCTGATGTTTGTAGTATACATAAACGATTTGCAGGAAAATGTAGCTGGTCTGATTAGTAAGTTCACGGATGACATCAAGGTTGGTGGAGTGGCAAATAGTGTTGAGGATTGTCAGGGGATACAGCAGGACATAGATAGATTGGAGACTTGTGCAGAAAAATGTAAAAAGGTGTTTAATCCAGACAAATGGGAGGTAATGCATTTTGGTAGGTCTGACATTGAAGGGAAATATATCGTAAATGGCAAAACTCTTAGGAACATAGAAAGTCAGAGATCTGGACGTGCAGGTCCACAGATCTTTGAAGGTGGCAACACAAGTAGACATGGTAGTCAAGAAAGCATACAAATATTTGCCTTCATTGGATGGGGCATCGAGTATAAAAACAGGCAAGTCATGTTACAGTTGTATAAAACCTTGGTAAGGCTGTACTTGGAATATTGCGCACAATTCTGGTCGCCACACTATCAGAAGGATGTGGAGGCTTTGGAGAGGGTGCAGGGAGGTTTACTAGGATGTTGCCTGGTCTGGAGGGTGTTAGCTATGCGGAGAGGCTGAATAGACTTGGGCTGTTTTCATTAGATGACGGAGGTTGAGGGGTGACCTGATAGAGGTCTATAAGATTATGAGGGGCATGGATAGAGTGGATGGGCAGGCACTCTTTCCTGGGGTGGAAGGGTCAGCCACCATGGGGCAAAGTTTAGAGGAGATGTACGAGGCATGATTTTTTACACAGAGGGTGGAACGCATTGCAAGGGGAGGTTGTGGAAGCAGATACATTAAAGGCATTTAAAAGACATCTCGACAAATACATAGACAGGATGGGTATAGAGGGATACGACACTAGGACGCGCTGAAAGTTTTGGCCAAGGGTGGTATCATGACCGGTACAGGTTTGGAGGGCCGAAGAGCCTGTTCCTGTACTGTATTGTTCTTTGTTCTCTATTATCTGGATACAAGGGAGGAGAGTCCAAACAGTCCATCAGAGCATTAATCGATCAGGAGATTTCCTGGGTCTCGTGGGCTTTCTTAATCCCCCAACTGGCTCCTCCAACTCAGAGCTAACAGCACGTCACTCTTAGCAGAATGTTCCCGTAGATCAACTAACCCCAGAGAGTTATTCCCTTCTGGAGCTTGTTCCTGGATCAATAATGGGGCCTCCTTGAGATTTCTGAATCCCGGCTCTGCCCCAGTCCCAGTCGCTGGCTCCAAGTGTTCCGAGATTGGTGGTGTGGTCCTCCAGCTTTTCAAATGGTCTATGTGTTTCCTTACTGTTTGCCATCCAAATCCACTACAAATTAAACCGGCACCAACTTGGACACGATCTGGCCTGGTACCCATAGTGGGCCTGAGGCAAAGTTCCTAACAAGGACCAGGTCATCTACTTGGAAAGATCTGCCTTTTTGTGACTATGTTGTTTCCTCTGGGAGGCCTGCCATGCCTCCACCCACCGACTAAATTTGGGAAGACCAAGTCTGACAGTCATTTGACTCCTGGCTGACGGACCAATTGTTTCATGGCCACTGACTACGATCCTGTTGCTGGGATCGTGGCTGAACCAAACTCACAGTGCTTGGCCATTTGCCTAAGTCTGGCAACGAAGGTGGAGATAGTCTCTCCTGGGTCCCTGACAGCGGAATTCAACTTGTATCTCTGTAGTATGATTGAGGGGTTGAAATGCTCTTTGTCAGCATCACCAACTGGTCAAATGATTTTGTTTCAGGAGCCTCCGGGGTCATCAATTTTTTAAATAAGATTATAGGTTGTTGGTACTGTTAGTAGGATAACTTCTGTTTATGCTCGCCCATTGTTTCATTTTCCCTGAAGAAATAATGGTGCCGCTCAGTATACTGGCTCCAGTCTTCAGCCCCCTGTTTGAAATAGTCTGACTTTTCAATCATGGCCATTTTTCACTCACTGCCTTCTGGCATCGTCAACACTTTCCAATACTGTGTTCATCTTTTAGGCTTTTCTTCCCCCCTCAAATTTGACTGCACGCTTGCAATCAAAGAACAAAGAACAAAGAAATGTACAGCACAGGAACAGGCCCTTCGGCCCTCCAAGCCCGTGCCGACCATGCTGCCCGACTAAACTACAATCTTCTACACTTCCTGTGTCCGTATCCCTTTATTCCCATCCTATTCATGTAGTTGTCAAGATGCCCCTTAAATGTCACTATCGTCCCTGCTTCCACCACCTCCTCCGGTAGCGAGTTCCAGGCACCCACTACCCTCTGCGTAAAACATTTGCCTCGTACATCTACTCTAAACCTTGCCCCTCTCACCTTAAACCTATGCCCCCGAGTAATTGACCCCTCTACCCCGGGGAAAAGCCTCTGACTATCCACTCTGTCTATGCCCCTCATAATTTTGTAGACCTCTATCAGGTCGCCCCTCAACCTCCTTCGTTCCAGTGAGAACAAACCGAGTTTATTCAACCGCTCCTCATAGCTAATGCCCTCCATACCAGGCAACATTCTGGTAAATCTCTTTTGCACCCTCTCTAAAGCCTCCACATCCTTCTGGTAGTGTGGCGACCAGAATTGAACACTATACTCCAAGTGTGGCCTAACTAAGGTTCTATACAGCTGCAACATGACTTGCCAATTCCGAAACTCAATGCCCCGGCCAATGAAGGCAAGCATGCCGTATGCCTTCTTGACTACCTTCTCCACCTGTGTTGCCCCTTTCAGTGACCTGTGGACCTGTACTCCTAGATCTCTTTGACTTTCAATATTCTTGAGGGTTCTACCATTCACTGTATATTCCCTACCTGCATTAGACCTTCCAAAATGCATTACCTCACATTTGTCCGGATTAAACTCCATCTGCCATCTCTCTGCCCAAGTCTCCAAACAATCTAAATCCTGCTGTATCCTCTGACAGTCCTCATCGCTATCCGCAATTCCACCAACCTTTGTGTCGTCTGCAAACTTACTAATCAGACCAGTTACATTTTCCTCCAAATCATTTATATATACTACGAACAGCAAAGGTCCCAGCACTGATCCCTGTGGAACACCACTGGTCACAGCCCTCTAATTAGAAAAGCATCCTTCCATTGCTACTCTCTGCCTTTTATGACCTAGCCAGTTCTGTATCCACCTTGCCAGCTCACCCCTGATCCCGTGTGACTTCACCTTTTATACTAGTCTACCATGATGGACCTTGTCAAAGGCCTTACTGAAGTCCATATAGACAACATCCACTGCCCTACCTGCATCAATCATCTTAGTGACCTCCTCGAAAAACTCTATCAAATTAGTGAGACACGACCTCCCCTTCACAAAACCATGCGGCCTCTCACTAATATGTCCATTTGCTTCCAAATGGGAGTAGATCTTGTCTCGAAGAATTCTCTCCAGTAATTTCCCTACCACTGAAGTAAGGCTCACCGGCCTGTAGTTCCCTGGATTATCCTTGCTACCCTTCTTAAACAGAGGAACAACTTTGGCTATTCTCCAGCCCTCCGGGACATCCCCTGAAGACAGTGAGGATCCAAAGATTTCTGTCAAGGCCTCAGCAATTTCCTCTCCAGCCTCCTTCAGTATTCTGGGGTAGATCCCATCAGGCCCTGGGGACTTATCTACCTTAATATTTTTTAAGACACCCAACACCTCGTCTTTTTGGATCTCAATGTGACCCAGGCTATCTACACACCCTTCTCCAGACTCAACATCTACCAATTTCTTCTCTTTGGTGAATACTGATGCAAAGTATTCATTTAGTACCTCACCCATTTCCTCTGGCTCCACACATAGATTCCCTTGCCTATCCTTCAGTGGGCCAACCCTTTCCCTGGCTGCCCTCTTGCTTTTTATGTAAGGGGAAATAGCCTTGGGATTTTCCTTAACTCTATTTGCCAAACTGACACTTGAAAGCCTCCCACATGTCAGATGTTGATTTGCCCTCAAATATCCGCCCCCAATCTATGTTCTTCAGTTCCCGCCTAATATTGTTATAATTAGCCTTCCCCAATTTAGCACATTCATCCTAGGACCACTCTTATCCTTGTCCACCAGTACTTTAAAACTTACTGAATTGTGGTCACTGTTACCAAAATGCTCCCCTACTGAAACATCTACCATCTGTCCGGGCTCATTCCCCAATACCAGGTCCAGTACCGCCCCTTCCCTAGTTGGACTGTCTACATATTGTTTTAAGAAGCCCTCTTGGATGCTCCTTACAAACTCCGCCCCGTCTAAGCCCCTGGCACTAAGTGATTCCCAGTCAATATTGGGGAAGTTGAAGTCTCCCATCACCACAACCCTGTTGTTTTTACTCTTTTCCAAAATCTGTCTACCTATCTGCTCCTCTATCTCCCGCTGGCTGTTGGGAGGCCTGTAGTAAACCCCCAACATTGTGACTGCACCCTTCTTATTCCTGATCTCTACCCATATAGCCTCACTGCCGTCTGAGGTGTCCTCCCGCAGTACAGCTGTGATATTCTCCCGAACCAGTAGCGCAACTCCGCCTCCCCTTTTACATCCCCCTCTATCCCGCCTGAAACATCTAAATCCTAGAACGTTTAGCTGCCAATCCTGCCCTTCCCTCAACCAGGTCTCTGTCGTGGCTACAACATCATAGTTCCAAGTACTAATCCAAGCTCTAAGTTCATCTGCTTTACCCGTAATACTTCTTGCATTAAAACATATGCACTTCAGGCCACCAGACCCGCTGTGTTCAGCAACTTCTCCCTGTCTGCTCTGCCTCAGAGCCCCACTGTCCCTATTCCCTAGTTCTCCCTCAATGCTCTCACCTTCTGCCCTATTGCTCCCGTGCCCACCCCCCTGCCATACTAGTTTAAACCCTCCCGTGTGACACTAGCAAACCAAATCGATCCAGCTATACTCATTACCAATGTGGCGGCTCAAAGCAATACATGGTAGACAGTATAGCATAAAAAAGAACAAAGTATTTATTAGCAATCAACAAGTGTAATTTAGGTACACTCACAGAATCTCTAACGTAAGTGTTAACATTGTGGCTGCTGGGTTCACTCTGACCAGAACTCCAGGACCCACGCTGATCCCTCATTGGTCAGGGTTCGTATCCTCCAGCACAATAGGCCCAGAGCCTGTCACATGGACCATGTGGGCACGCCCCTTAAAGGAGGCACATCACCACAGTGATCAAGAACAGCAGTGATGGATCAGCAGGACCTGGTGTAGGATAGGATACAAGTGGCAGATTTTGGATGAATTGAAGTTCATAAAGGCTGCAAGTTGCGAGATAGGGAATAGAAATATTGGAATAGTTGAATCTGGAAGTGACAAAGACATAGGTGAGCATCTTAGTGGCAGATGAATTGAACTCGGGGCAGAAGTGGAAAAATTTACATAAAGGGGGGGGTTAAGAAATCAAAGATTATGGGGAGGATCGAATAATAATAATCATTTTTGTCACAAGTAGGCTTACATTAACACTGCAATGAAGT
Source organism: Scyliorhinus torazame (assembly GCF_047496885.1). NCBI lineage: Eukaryota > Metazoa > Chordata > Chondrichthyes > Carcharhiniformes > Scyliorhinidae > Scyliorhinus > Scyliorhinus torazame. The sequence continues at coordinate 115,123,164 of NC_092712.1, read as the reverse complement.
TACCATGAAATGCCCCTAGTCGCCACATTCCGTTGCCTATTTGGGTACACAGAGGGAGAATTCAGAATGTCCAAATTATCTAACCGCACGTCTTTCGGGACTTGTGGGAGGAAACCGGAGCACCCGGAGGAAACCCACACAGACACAGCAAGAACATGCAGACTCCGCACAGACAGTGACCCAAGCCGGGAATCGAACCCGGGACCCTGGTGCTGTGAAGCAACAGTGATAACCACTGTGCTACCGTGCCACCCAATAGAAATGGTCTAGTTCAGCCTGAAACAGTACTCAGGGAGAGGATGGAATTGTTGGCAAGAGCATGAAATTTGTAACAGGATCCAAAGAAAATGTTTCGAACTTCTCAAAGTTTAATTGGAGAAAATAGTTTGACTGGACGTCAGTCTGACAGCACAGGGCTGATAAGAGGTCAAGGAGGTGAGAGAAAGATGGAGCTGAGTTTCATCAGCTTCTGTGGAGAAGTGGACTCCAGACTTGCAAATGCAGATGTTGCCAAGGGAGTCTAAGACTCACAGTATAGAGGAGAGAAGAGAAGCTATTACTGGAGAAGCTCTTGCTATGATCAGATGAGCCACTAAACTGGACAATGAAGGAGAGGTGCTAGAGAAGGTTGAGGCAGGTCGATCATGTCCATGGTTGCAGAAAGTCAAGAAGGATCTACGACACAGAGAACTGTGAGGTCTAAAGGAAAATTGAACAACTTGAAAAAAGTAATGTTTTGTTAGAACTTTGATTCTTTCTGACAAAGGCTAATACATATGTTATCTTTTAATCTTTTCACAGCTTTCATTAGGAAAGTCTATCTCACGTTAATGGTTCAGTTGTTAATCACCATAGGAATAATCTGCATGTTTCTTTATTGGTAAGTTTATTTTTTATTGACAGAGATTTCAATGTGTCAGATAGCTGTAATACCACCTATATAATGTTAATCAAAATTAATGTAGTTACAGAAGTTGTGCTGCCTTACGAATTACATGTTCCCCATATAGTTATGAAACTGTTTGATAACAGCAACTCTGCAGCAACATTCATTATGAAAGATATTTGGCTGGATTTTCCTTCACAAGCTTCTCACACAAGACATAGCAGCAGATAATCAAAGGAAACCCTGGAGACTGATGGTTAATTCCACTCATACTCAGTCCTTAATCTTTCTCTCCCCCCTCCATAGGAGGTTAGACTGTGGTCCAATATTGCATATTATTGATGGCAGAAATGTGGGGCCTGGGAAACCTGTCCAATTTCCGTGCCATCCCCTGCTGCTGCCATTGAACCAAGGGAGATCACTGCTGGTAGACATATCTGCACCAGAAAACCAACTGAAGCCAATTCATTCAGCTGATGAAAATACTCTGGAGACAAATTGACACATAAATAAACAGAGAATATCTATCCCTCCCGAGGTACCCCTGCAGGAAGTGTGTCTGGATTTAATTTAGTTGCGATGGTCATTGCAATCAAGTAGCTTGCTGGCATTAGGTTTGCATACAAAACATGCATAATAGTCCTTTAAAATAAATTTAGAGTACCCAATTTAGGGCAGCACGGTAGCACAAGTGGTTAGCACTGTGGCTTCACAGCGCCAGGGTCCCAAGTTCGATTCCCCGCTGGGTCACTGTCTGTGCGGAGTCTGCACGTTCTCCCCGTGTCTGCATGGGTTTCCTCCAGGTGCTCCGGTTTCCTCCCACAGTCCAAAGACGTGCAGGTTAGGTGGATTAGCCATGATAAATTGCCCTTAGTGACCAAAAGGGTTGTAAGGGCTATTGGGTTGCGGGATAGGGCGGAAGTGATAGCTTAAGTGGGTCGGTGCAGACTTGATGGGCCGAATGGCCTCCTTCTGCACTGTATGTTCTATGTAATTAAGGGAAATTTGGCGTAGCCAATTCACTTACCCTGCACATCTTTTTGGGTTGTGGGGGTGAGACCCACACAGACACAGGGAGAATCTGCAAACTCAACATGGACAGTAACCCGGGGCTGGGATCGACCCAGGTCCTCGGCACAGTGCTAACCACTGTGCCACCGTGCTGCCCCCAAAACATACATAATAGTAACCATGTATTTTCAGGTGTGCGCTGATGGGATTGGTTGATTGTTGATTCAAAGCTGAGGGAAAAAACAGCTCAAAGTATGTCTAGATGCCATAAGTATGTACCATAATATCCCTGTACACCACTTGCAGACAGGATCACCAGACAAAACACAAGGACATCCTTACACGTTGTTTCATTTACATCAATATATTTCTTTGAGCTGGCTTTTTCCACATTTGTGTCAGCCATGGTTCAGTGGGTAATACTCTTGCATGTGAGTCAGACGATTGTGGGTTCATAGTCCACTCCAGAATATCAGCACATAAATCAAAGCTGGCACGCCTGTGCAGTGCGCAATGTCAAAGGTGCTTTACGTCTGGGGAAACATCAAACTGAGGCCCCAGGTGAATTAAAAAATATATATATTTTGATTAAACTTTTAACATTTTATACAAATCAAAACAACAATAAAAGTTGTGTCAACAATAGAAAAAAGCTCCTAACAATAACTATAGCAACTTTTCCTAAACAAAAGAACATAGCCAACTGCTGCCCCCCAACAGTTAACAGGGATCAGATCCTTAAAGTGGAACATGAACGGCCGCCATCTACGATAGAACCCGCTGATCGTCCCCCTCACAGTGAGCTTGACCTTCTCAAAAAACTCTATCGAGTCACCTAGCTACGCGGCAGCGCTAGATGATGTCGCCTGCCTCTAACTCAGCAGAATCCGCCATCGGGCCAGCCTCAGGTGAATGTTAATATCCCCACAGCATTATTTTGAAGAAGAGCATAGAAGGTTTTCCTGATGTTCTGGCCATTAGTTATCCCTCATTCAACATCAGGAAAAAACAGATGGATTGGTCATTATCACATTTCTGTGCACAAACTGACTGCTGCATTTTCTACATTCCAACAGTGACTACATTTTAAAGGTGTTACATTGACTGTAAAGTGCTTTGGGACATCCTGTGGTTGTGAGAGGTGCTATATAAATGCAGGGATATGTTCCTTCTGAGCTCCACAGCCACATAGCCAAGTGCAGCAAACCAAATGTACCCACTCAGGCCTCACACAAGCTGACTGCTTAAAGTTGCTGTGTGTGCCTGGCCACAAAAAGAAAATTTAAAGGCACACATAGTTTTTTAAAAACTCAGTGGATGCATTGAACGCAAGTCTTTATTTTCTTTCTTTTCCTCAGTTTCAGTATTGGTAATCAGCTGACCTTTCTATCGGAAACATGACTTAAGATCAAAGGTCAGAAATTGGGTTAGATTTAAGATCAGGGTTCGAGGAAGGTTGTAGTTTCAAATTTGGGTGAGGTTTAGATTTGGTCTGGAGCTAAGTTTTGGTTTAGATTCAGGGCGAGTCTAAGTTTTAGGGTTTAGATTCAAAGTTAACCCTGAACATTGTTGACTTTAGTTAAAAGAAGCACTGACTTGAAAAGATTAAGTTCTCAAGTCTCTCTTTTGTAATTGTAACTCATCATCCACCAGCATCTAATGAATCAATGTTACACTTCCCCATTGTTTTTACTTTTTATCACTTGATGGATTCCTAATATGTCACAAAAACCACTATAGGCTTACAACTATGCACATACACATATACACACCCACACATACATAACACTTTTCATGCAGTAAAACGTTTCAATATATTTCACAGGATTGCTATCAGACAAAGTGTGACACCAAGTTCCTTTATTTGAGAAAAGATGTAGTGGCATTGGTGCCAGTTCAGAGGAGGTTCACTGGATTGATTCCAGAGATGAGGGGTTTGTCGTATGAAGAGAGATTGAACAGTTTAGGCCTATACTCTTATAGAGTTTAGAATAATGAAGGGAGATCAAATGGAGGTATACAATATGATAAAAGGTATGGATAAAGTAGACGTGGAGCGATGCTGCCTCTTGTGGTGCATTCTAAAACAAGTCTTAGGATAAGAGGTACCAAATTTAAAACAGATTTGTGGAGAAACTACTTCTCCCAAAGGGTTGTGAATCTGTGGAATTCGCTATCCCAGAGTTCAGTGGATACATACATAGACGATAGGAGCAGGAGGAGGCCTTTTGGCCCTTCAAGCCTGCTCCGTCATTCATCACGATCATGGCTGATCATCCAACTCAATAGCCCAATCCTGCTTTCTCCCCAAAGTCTTTGATCCCATTCTCCCCAAGTGCTATATCTAGCCATCTCTTGAATATATATTCAATGTTTTAGCATCAACTACTCCCTGTGGTAATGAATTGCACAGGCTCACCACTCTCTGGGTGAAGAAATGTCTCCTTATATCTGTCTGAAATGGTTTACCCTGAATCCTCAGACTGTGACCCCTGGTTTGGACACACCCATCATTGGTAACATCTTCCCTGCATCTCCCCTGTCTAGTCCCGTTAAAATTTTATAATGAGATCCCTCCCTCATTCTCCTGAACTCCAGCGAGAACAATCCCAACCTAGTCAATCTCTCCTCATATGACAGTCCCGTCATCCCTGGAATCAGTCTGATTAACCTTCACTGCACTTCCTCGAGAGCAAGAAAATCCTTCCTCAGAGAAGGAGACCAAAACTGCGCACAATACTCCAAGTGTGGCCTCACCAAGGCACTGTACAATTGCAGCAACACATACCCTGCTTCAATATTCAAAACCTCTCGCAATGAAGGCCAACATACCATTAGCCTTCTTTACCGTCCGCTGCACCTGCATGCTTACCTTCAGCGACTGGTGTACAAGGACACCCAGGTTCCGCTGAACACTCCCTCTCCCAATTTACAACCATTCAGGTAGTAATCTGCCTTCCTGTTTTTGCTTCCAAAGTGAAAAACCTCACACTTATCCAAATTATACTGCATCTTCCATTGATTTGCCCACTTCCCCAACCTGTCCAGATCATGCTGTAGGATCCCTGCACCTTCGTCACAGTTCACCCTTCCACCCAACTTGGTATCATCTGCAAACTTTGAGATGTTACATTTTGTTCCCTCATCCAAATCACTAATATATATTGTGACTAGCTGGGGTCCCAGCACCGATCCCTGTGGTACCCCACTAGTTACTATCTGCCAATTTGAAAAGAACCCATTAATCCCTACTCTTTGTTTTCTCTCTGCCAACCAGTTTTCTATCCACCTCAAAACATTTCCCTCAATCCCATGCGTTTTAATTTTGCACAATGATCTCTTATGCGGACATTGTCAAACGCCTTCTGAAAGTCCAAATATACCAAAGAACAAAGAAAAGTACAGCACAGGAACAGGCCCTTCGGCCCTCCAAGCCCGTGCCGACCATGCTGCACGACTAAACTACAATCTTCTACACTTCAAAGAACAAAGAAAAGTACCACCTCGACTGGCTCCCCCTTGTCAACTGTACTGGTTACATCTTCAAAGAATTCCAACAGATTTGTCAAGCATGATTTTCCCTTCAGAAATCCATGCTGACTCTGACTGATCCTGCCACTGTTTTCTAAATGTTCCGCTATAAAAAGTCCTTGATAATGGATTCAAGCAGTTTCCCCACTATCGATGTTAGGCTTACTGGTCTATAATTCTCTGCTTTCTCTCTACCTCTGTTTTTGAATACTGGAGTGACGTAAGTTACCCTCTAATCTGCAGGGACAGTTGCAGAGTCTATAGAATCCCAGACGATGTCCACCAATGCATCCACTATTTCCAGGGCAATTTATCATGGTCAACCCACCTAACCTGCATGTCTTTGGACTGTGGGAGGAAACCAGAGCACCCGGAGGAAACCCACGCAGACACGGGGAGAACGTGCAAACTCCGCACAGACAGTGACCCAGCGGGGAATCGAACCTGGGACCCTGGCGCTGTGAAGCCACAGTGATATCCACTTGTGCTACCGTGCTGTCCTTCTTTGCTGAATTCTAAACTGCTCCCAATCCTCAGACCTATTATTTTTCTTGGCCAATCTGTATGCTTCTTCTTTAGATCAGATACTATTTCTAATTTCCTTTATAAGCCATGGATTGGCCCTCTTACTCCCTTTGCTTTTGTGCCAGACAGGAATGAACAGTTGCTGTAGTTGCCCCATGCGTTCCTTGAATGTTTGCCATTGTCTATCCACTGTCATCCCTTTAAGTAACTCTCCCAATCTATCAATGCCAACTCACGCCTCATATCTTCATAGTTCCCTTTATTAAGATTCAGCACCATAGTCTCCGAATCAACTACTTCATTCTCCATTTTGATAAAAAGTTCTACCATGTTATGGTCACTCATCCCCAAGGGCTCTCGTACAGCCAGATTGGCAATGATTCCATTTCTCATTACACAGTACCCAGTCCAAAATGGCCTGCTCTCTAGTTGGTTCCTCCACATATTAGTCAAAAGAACCATCCCAAAGGGTGGCATGTGGCGCACTGGTTAGCACTGGGACTGCGGCGCTGAGGACCTGGGTTAGAATCCCGGCCCTGGGTCAGTGTCCGTGTGGAGTTTGCACATTCTCCCCATGTCTGCATGGGTTTCACCCCCACAACCCAAAGATGTGCAAGTTAGATGGATTGGCTCTGCTAAATTGCCCCTTAATTGGGGGAAAAAATAATTGGGTACTCTAAATTTATTTTTAAAATGAAAAAAAATAAAACACTCCAGGAATTCCTCCTCTATTGCATTGTGGCTAATTTCATTTGCCCAATCTATGTGAGGATTAAAATCATCCATGATCACCGATATTCCTTTATTACATGCATCTCTAATTTCATGTTTAATGCCATTCCCAACCTCACCACTGCAGTTTGGGGGTCTATATATGACACCCACTAATGTTTTTTGCCTCTTGGTATTTCTCAACTCTACCCATACAGGTTCCACATTGTCAGAACTAATATCCTTTCTCACTACTGTGTTAATTTCCTCTTTTTAAAAAATAAATTTAGAGTACCCAATTCATCTTTTCCAATTAAGGGGCAATTTAGCGTGGCCAATCCACCTAGCCTGCACATCTTTGTGTTGTGGGGGTGAAACCCACGCAAACACGGGGAGAATGTGCAAACTCCACAGGGACAGTGACCCAGAGCCGGGATCGAACCTGGGACCTCAGCGCCGTGAGGCAGCAGGGTTAACCCACTGCGCCACTGTGCTGCCCCTTAATTTCCTCTTTAACCAACAGTGCCACGCCACCATCTTTTCTTTTATGCCTGTCCTTCCTAAATACTGAAAACCCTGGGACATTCAGTTCCCATCCCTGATCACCCTGCAGCCATGTCTCCGTAATCCCAATTATATCGTACCCATTTATATCTATCTGCGCGATTAGTTCATCCACTTTATTGCAAATGCTCCATGCATTAAGGTACAGAGCCTTTAAGTTTGTCTTCTTCACTTTGTTTGTCTTGCTCCCAACATTTTTCTCTATTGCCCTGTTTGAATTTTGCCTTCGGTTTCTCCTCCTATCACTTTTCTACCTTTTGTTTTTGTCCTTGCGCCCTCTTTCTCTGACTCCTTGCGTAGGGTTGCATCCCCCTGGCATATTAGTTTAAACCCTCCCCAACCGCTCTAGCAAATAGCCCCCCTATGACATCAGTTCCAGTCCTGCCCAGGTGTAACCCATCCAGTTTGTATAGATCCCACCTCCCCCAGAACCGGTCTGTTATAACCTGCCTGCTTACCATTGGCTGGGGACTAATGACAATCCCACAATCCTGTGGGAGTGTGAGCTTCCCCAATGAGGGGGGCTGGAGAAACCATTAGTAAACTCCATGTATAAATAAAGCTGGCCAGTTTGGAACCAGAAGGAAGGAGTGTGCAGCAAGGGAGGTTGCTGCTGCTGCTGTCGTCTATATATATATATATATATATTATTATAAATAAATGTTATTACCTTGTATCCTTAAAACTTGTGCTGGATTCTTCGTGGCCCTCACAAAACTGGCAATGAGGGTTAAAGTGAATAGCTGTCTACACTGCTGAAGCCACCTCCCTGGATTTTTGTTGGATACAGGTTGGAAGTTGTTTTCTATTATACCATGCCTCTGTGCAGACGTTTGGATGTCTTTGATGCTGCGCTGGAAAGCTGGAACCAGTACGCACAACGGATGCGTTACTATTTCCGGGCAAACAATATCACCGAAAACGAGCGCCAGGTGGTCATATTGCTCACCGCCTGCGGCCCGCATACGTTTGGGGTGATTAGGAGCCTTACGTACCCAGCTGCGCCGGACACCAAAACGTTTGATGAACTTGTGAATTTAGTGGGGCAACATTTTAACCCAACCCCGTCCACGATAGTCCAGCGTTACCGGTTTAATACCGCTGAGAGGACCCCTGGAGAATCCCTTGCCGATTTTCTATCCAGGCTACGCAGGATTGCGGAGTACTGTGACTATGGTGAGACCTTGTCAGAAATGCTACGCGACCGTTTGGTTTGCGGTATTAACAATGCGGCCACCCAGAGAAAGTTGTTAGCTGAGCCAACATTGACTTTTCAACAGGCCATTCAAATAGTATTGTCCCGAGAGAGCGCAGAACGAGGAGTGTAGGAGCTACAGAGAATGGAGGTGCATGCCTTGGGGCGCAACCCCTTCCGTCCAAAAACATCCCCCCGCACTCCTGCGGTACCTTGGGCGAGGCGACATCCGGATCGACGCCAGTGGCTGTCGGACATTCCTCCCCGAAGGGAGCCTTCTCCAGAACCAATGGATGAGGAGCCATGTCCGTGTCAGACTTGTAGGCACCGACCCCGTCGCGGACGCCGGTCCTGGGGGCGCCAGAGGCGCTGTCGTTCCGACCGAAATTGAGACCAGCCCAGGGGCCGTACCTTCCATGTGGATGAACCTGCGGCAACTACTCTTGAGGACGTGGAGATGGAGGACGACTGCCTGCAGCTGCATTGTGTGGCAGCTCCCCGGGTGGCCCCCATTATGGTGACAGTACGGATCAATGGTCACCCGCTTGAGATGGAGTTGGACACTGGCGCAGCGGTCTCAGTGATCGCCCAGAGGACATTCTACCGTATCAAGCAGGGTATACAGACCCTTACATTAACCGACTCACAGGCCAGGTTGGCCACCTACACGGGGGAACCACTAGACATTGCAGGAACTACAATGACCCCTGTTGTTTATGGACGCCAGGAGGGGCGTTTCCCCACTTATCGTGGTGCGTGGCCATGAGCCCAGCCTGTTGGGTCGGGACTGGTTGCGCCATTTGCGGTTGCAATGGCAGCACATCCTCCAAACAGTTTCTGGAGGGTTGACTGAGGTGCTAGGACGATACCCAGATGTATTCCAGCCCGGTTTGGGGAAAATAAAAGGGGCTGTAGCCCATATCCAAGTCGAACCAGGAGCCACGCCGCGCTATTTCCGGGCGCGCCCGGTGCCTTACGCCTTGCTCGAGATATAGAAGGGGAGCTCACTCGTTTGGAGAGTTTGGGTATTATCAGGCCCATCCGTTTCGCAAACTGGGCAGCACCAATTGTACCTGTAATGAAGCCAGATGCCACAGTTCGCTTGTGTGGCGACTATAAACTTACAGTGAATACGGCTTCCCGACTCGACCGATATCCAATGCCTCGCATAGAGGATCTCTATGCGAAGCTTGCAGGCGGACTCTCGTTCACAAAATTAGATATGAGTCATGCCTACCTACAGTTGGAGCTGGACCCTGCCTCCCGACCATATGTAACGATTAATACACACCGGGGCCTTTATGAATTTCAAGGTTGCCCTTTGGAGTATCCTCTGCCTGCACTATTTTTCAATGTGTTATGGTGGGCATTTTGAGAGATTTACCACGTGTCGCTGGCTACTTAGATGATGTTTTGATTACAGGGACGTCGGAGCAGGAACATTTGGAAAATCTGGAGGCTATCCTTAGACACTTTTCGGAGGCTGGAGTCTGTTTACGTCGCACAAAGTGCGTATTTCAGGCAAAGGAAGTAGGTTATTAGGTGGACCGAGAAGGTTTGCACCCCGTCGCAGAGAAGGTGCGCGCGATTCAACAGGCTCCCGCCCCAATTGACACTTCGCATCTTCGTTCTTTTCTCGGTCTCGTAAACTATTACGGGAAGTTCCTCCCCAATCTGGCAACTATGCTGGCCCCGTTGCACCTTCTGCTAAAGAAAAATCACACCTGGGTTTGGGGTCAGCCGCAAGAAATCGCTTTCCGGCGGGTAAAGCAACAATTATCGTCGTCTGGGTTACTAACCCACTATGATCCTGGAAAGCCTTTGCTCGTCACATGTGATGCATCCCCGTATGGTATTGGGGCTGTCCTGTCCCACAAGATGGAGAACGGGGCTGAGCGGCCGATAGCTTTCGCCTCCCGCACATTGACTGCAGCGGAGAAAAAGTACGCGCAGATCGAGAAGGAGGGTCTGGCAGTGGTTTTTGCGGTGAAACGCTTCCACCAGTACGTGTATGGCCGCCATTTCACTATCATGACTGATCATAAGCCTCTGCTGGGACTTTTCAGAGAGGATAAGCCAATACCGCCCATTACTTCCACACGGATCCAGCGCTGGGCTTTGTTGCTTGCTGCATACGAGTATTCTCTGGAGCACAAACCAGGAACGCAGATAGCGAATGCCGATGCACTGAGCCGATTGCCTTTATCGTCCGGCCCCATGTCGACCCCCACGACCGGTGAGGTGGTTGCAACCCTAAATTTTATGGACACCTTGCCCGTCACGGCATCACAGATCCGTGAGTGCACCCAGATGGAGCCAGTCCTGTCAAATGTTCGGCACATAGTCCTGTATGGTGGGCAGCATAGACAGCTCCCAGGCGAGTTGCGGGCATTTTCCTCCAAGCTTTCAGAATTCAGCATGGAAGACGGCATCCTCTTGTGGGGGACGCGTGTGATTGTCCCGGAAAAAGGACAGGAGCTGATACTAACAGACTTGCACAATGGGCATCCAGGTGTGACCAAAATGAAAATGTTGGCCCGGAGTTATGTCTGGTGGCCAGGCCTCGACACCGACATTGAGAAGGTGGCCCAAAACTGCTCCATTTGCCAGGAGCATCAGAAGCTTCCGCCGGCCGCGCCCCTACATCACTGGGAATGGGCAGGGCGGCCTTGGGCGCGCTTGCATGCAGATTTCGCAGGCCCTTTTCAAGGATCCATGTTCCTTCTATTAATCAACGCCCAGTCTAAATGGCTAGAGGTGCATAAGACGCAGGGGACAACGTCCTGCGCAACAATTGAAAAGATGCGTTTATCGTTTAGTACGCATGGCCTCCCCGAGGTGCTGGTCACGAATAACGGTACTCCATTCATGAGTGAGGAGTTTGCGAGGTTCATGAAGATGAACAGCATAAGCCATATCCGCACTGCCCCTTACCACCCGGCTTCAAATGGGTTGGCAGAGCGCGCAGTGCAGACATTCAAACGAGGCCTAAAGACTCAGTCTTCCGGATCAATGGACACGAGACTGGCTCGCTTTTTGTTTTCGTATAGGACCACCCCCCATGCGGTGACTGGGGTAGCTCCCGCAGAACTCCTAATGGGCCAGAGACTTCGCACCCGCCTTAATATGGTTTTCCCAGACATTGGCGCAAAAGTACACCGCACACAAGAACGGCAGAGACAGGGTTTTTCTCGGCATCGGCCGATTCGGCAGTTTGTGCCCGGTGACCCAGTGTTCATTTGAATTTTGCTGGTGGTGCCCAGTGGGTTCCTGGCATAATCTTTCACCAAACGGGCCCTATATCTTACCAGGTGCAAGCCCAGGGTCGTCTCCAGCGCAAACATGTAGACCACGTTCGGTCCAGAAGACTATCCCTTCCAAAGATTCCCCGCCCCCGGAGCTCATTGCTACAGCCACAGAGACCAGAGACAATGGAAGGTAGTCCTCACAATCTTCCTCTGGTGCCTCACTCAAAGCCTGCGCTAGTCGTTACAGAACCAAATGGAGATAGAGACGCTGACATGACGGAGGCAGCAGACTCTGACTCCGAGATGGAGACACAGGATGCATCAGAGGGGGAATCCTCGGGCCCACGGGCCGTGGATGTACAGCCATTACGCCGTTCATCACGGAAGCGCCGGCCTCCTTCTCGTTACCCGCTGCCTGATCCAGCGCCGCGTGCAAATGGTGTCCGGCCTGCGGCAAAACGAGTCCGACGCCCTCCTTCGCCAGGGTCTTCGGTGGATTCCTTGGACTTTGGGGGGGAGGGATGTTATAACCTGCCTGCTTACCATTGGCTGGGGACTAATGACAATCCCACAATCCTGTGGGAGTATGTGCTTCCCCAATGAGGGGGGCGGAGAAACCATTAGCAGACTCCGTGTATAAATAAAGCTGGCCAGTTTGGAACCAGCAGGAAGGAGTGTGCAGCAAGGGAAGTTGCTGCTGCTGTTATATATATATATTTATATATATTATGTTATTGTAAATAAATGTTATTACTTTGTGTCCTTAAAACACGTGCTGGATTCTTCGTGGCCCTCACAAAACGGTCCCAATGCCCCAGGAATCTGAAACCTTCCCCCTGACACCATCTGTTCAGCCACGTATTCATCCTATATATCCTGTCATTTCTACTCTGACTAGCACGTGACACCGGTAGTAATCCTGAGATCACTACCTTCGAGGTCCAATTTCTTAACCTCCTTCCTAGCTCCCTGTATTCTGCTTTTAGGACCTCATCCCTTTTTTTACCTATGTCGTTTGTACCGGTGTGTACCATGACCACTGGCTCTTCACCCTCCCCCTCCAGAATGTCCTGTACCCGCTCCGAGAATTCTTGACCCTAGCACCAAGATACTGGGACATTGAGTAAATTTAAGGAGGAGTTAGACAGATTTTTAATTGGTAATGGGTAGAAGGGTTATGGAGAATGGGCAGGACAGTGGAGTTCAGGCCAGGATAAAAATCAGCCATGATCGAATGGTGGCCTAATTCTGCTCCTATATCTTTTTTTTTTTTAATTTCGAATACCCAATTCATTTTTTCCACTTAAGGGGCAATTTAGCGTGTCCAATCCACCTACCCTGCATATCTATGGCTGTGGGGGCGAAACCCACGCAAATACGGGGAGAATGTGCAAACTCCACACGGACAGTGACCCAGAGCCGGGATCCAACCTGGGACCTCGGTGACGTGAGACAGCAGTGCTACCCACTGCGCCATCGTGCCGCCCTGCTGCTCCTATATCTTATGAACTTATGTACATAAAGATGTATGGAGGTGGAGGACTTTAGCAAGGGTGTTACAGAGTAAAGTGTCTGGACAGATAAAAATATTGTCATTGGTGGGTCAAAGAAAATTGGTGATGCATTAGTAATAATAATAATCTTTATTGTCACAAGTAGGCTTACATTGCAATGAAGTTACTGTGAAAGGCCCCTAGTCGCCACATTCCGGCGCCTGTTCAGGTACACAGAGGGAGAATTCACAATGTCCAATTCACCTAACAGTACGTCTTTCGGGACTTTGTGGGAGGAAACCGGAGCACCCGGAGGAAACCCACGCAGACACAGGGAGAACATGCAGACTCTGCACAGAGAGTGACCCAAGCCTGAAATCGACCTGGGACCCTGGCTCTGTGAAACCACAGTGGTAACTACTGTGCTACCATGCTGCCTAGAAGCCAAAAGTTGAGGTATGGAAAGGGCAGCATGGTGGCGCAATGGTTAGCACTGCAGCCTCACGGCACCGAAGTCCCAGGTTCGATCCTGGCTCTGGGTCACTGGCTGTGTGGAGTTTGTACATTCTCCCCGTGTTTGCGTGGGTTTCGCCTCCACAACCCAAAGATGTGCAGGGTAGGTGGATTGGCCATGCTAAATTCTCCCTTAATTGGAAAAAATGAATTGGGTACTCTAAATTTATTTTTAAAAAGTTGAGGTAGGGAGAGTTTTCTTCAGGCTGTTGGACTACAGCAGGTGACAGGGATGAGGTGGGATGAAACCATGGATGGATTTAAACATGGGAAATTAAAATTTGAGATGTTGTCTGACCCAGAGCCAATGTGGTCCACTGAGCGCCAAGGTGATTGGAGAACAGAGTTGGTGCGAGTTAGGGAATTGGCAGCAAAGTTCCAGATGAGTTCAAGTTTATGGAGTGTCGGGCAGCACGGTGGCGCAGTGGGTTAGCTCTGTTTCCTTACGGCGCCGAGGTCCCAGGTTCGATCCCGGCTCTGGGTCACTCTGTGGAGTTTGTACATTCTCCCCGTGTTTGCGTGGGTTTTGCCCCCACAACCCAAAGATGTGCAGGCTAGGTGGATTGGCCACGCTAAATTGCCCCTTATTGAAAAAAATTGGGTACTCCAAATTTATTTTAAAAAGGTTTTTGGAGTGTACATAGTACTCCACATGTGGCCCAAGGCCTGTACGACCTCCATTTTACCCCCTTGCTTTTGTAACCTATGCTTCTAGATAGAAAACCACACATTTTATTGACATTTTATGGCCTCCTCATTATCATTCCTGTCCAAATTTCAAGTGACTTTTTTCACAGCAAACAATATTTCTGTGGTACCTGGAAACTTTGCAAACATGATAGGTGAATGGTATATTGACGAGCATAGTCTACATTTAAAAAATATATATTTTATTCAGGCATTTTCATAAAATTCAAACCGAAGCAGAAGCAAAATTATACAACATTCTAAATAACCAACACCCACTAACACCCCTGCTCCCCACTCCTGCCCTGCCGTCCCCATTTTAACCCTCTTCCCTGCCCCACCCCACCCCCGCTTTTGCTGATCCTCGTTTAAAAAGTCCATGATCGGCTTCCACCTCCGAGTGAACCCATCAACTGACCCCCCTCAGGACGAACTTGACTTTCTCCAGCCTCAGGAATTCTGCCAGGTCACTCCCATACACACCCCACTTTCGGTGGCCCTAAGTCCCTCCATCCAATTAAGATGCATCTCCGGGCTATCAAGGAGGCAAAGGCCAAAATGTTGGCTTCTCTCGCCCCCCTGGACTCCCGGATCTTCTGACACCCTGAATATTGATAGCTCTGGCCTCGGGACCACCTTCATCCCCAACACCTCGGACATTACATCCGCAAATCCCTGCCAGAACCCCTTTAGCTTCTGACATGCCCAGAACATGTGGACATGATTCGCAGGCCTCCCCGCGCACCACCCACACCTATCCTCTACCCCCTCGAAAAACCTACTCATCCGCGCTACCATCATATGTGCCCTATGAAGTACATTAAACTGGATTAGCCTTTCACCCGATGAGGATGCATTCACCCTCCACAGGGCCTCCGCCCACGACTCAGCCTTCATCTCCCCTCTCAGCTCCTGCTCCCACTTCCGCTTTATAACCCCCACCGTGCCCCCTCCCAATCTATCAGCTCCTTGTAGACCTCAGACATCTTCCCCTCCCCTATCTCTCCCTTCGATAGCACCTTCTCCTGCAACCCCAAGGGCGGCAACCCGGGAAAAAATGGCACCTCACTCTTCACAAAATCCCGAACCTGCAGGTACCAAAAACCATTCGCACTGGGCAGCTCATACTCTTCCTCCAGTCCTCCAATTTTGCAATACTGCCCCCTACAAACAGGTCACCAAATCACTCGATCCCTGCCTGCCGTCACCCCCGAAACCTCGCATTCAACACCCACCCCCTCCCCATAGGCGCCCTCTAGTCCCAAATGCTGCCTCCACTGCCTCCACACCCTCATGACTAACTGGCCGGCGAGAATGGCAGAGGCGCTGTTAACAATGCCCTTACAAAAAGCCGCCTCCATCTGCACCATTGCCAACCCCTCCCCCACTATCCATTTCGTAACCATGGCGATGTTCGCCACCCAGTAGCAGTTCATTATAGTTGGAAACACCAACCCCTAACGACCCCCCCCCCGCCCACTTCCTCGCCCCAGCTTCAAAAAGGCCCTTTTGACCCGCAGGGTCTTCCCACCCATACAAACAGAGATCAATGCCTTACCTTTTTAAAGAACAACTTCAGGACAAAGATCGGGAGGTTCTGAAATACGTACAGGAACCTTGGCAGCACCATCATCTTAATTGCCTGCACCCATCCCGCCAACGGCAGTGGCAGCACATGCCACCTCGTGAAGTCCCCCTTCATCAGCTCCACCAACGGAGTCAAATTTAACTTGTGCAGCTGCACTCAATTCTGCGCCACCTCGATGCCCAGATATCTAAAATACGCCCCCACAATCTTGAACAGCAACTCCCCTAACCTGTCCTCTAGCCTCAATTGGGAACACCTCGCTTGTTCCCATGTTCACAGTACAGTGGTTAGCATTGTTACTCCACAATGCCAGGGTCCCAGGTTAGATTTCCAACTTGGGTCACTGACTGTGTGGAGTCTGCACGTTCTCCCAGTGTCTGCGTGGGTTTCCTCTGGGTGCTCCGGTTTCCTCCCACATGTCCCGAAAGACGTGCTGTTGGGTAATTTGGACATTCGGAATTCTCACTCTGTGTGCCCTGAACAGGTGATGGAATATGGTGACCAGGGGCTTTTCACAGTAACTTCATTGCAGTGTTAATGTAAGCCTACTTGTGACAATAAAGATTATCAACTTGTACCCAGAGAACCGGCCATTGTCCTCCAAAGTCCCCATAACACCCCCACTGGGTCTGAAATATAACAACAGGTTGTCTGTGTACAGGAAACCCTGTGCTTGAAGCCCCCCCGCACAAGCCCTTTCCAATCCCTTGAAGCTCTAAACGCCATTGCCAATGGTTCTAAAGCCAAGACAAAAAGCAATGGGGAAAGCGGGCAACCCTGCCTCATCCCGCGATGCAGCCCAAAATATCCTGAACTCGCTTGGTTCATCTGCACACTTGCGACCGGTGCCTTGTACAGCAACCGGATCCAGTCCACAAACCCCTGCCAAACCCAAACTGTCCTAGCACCTCCCACAGATATTCCCACTCTACCCAGTTGAAAACTTTCTCCACGTCCATCGCCACTGCCACCTCCACCTCCTACCCCTCTGAAGGCATCATAATTATGTTAAGCAGCCTCCTCACATTTGCCGACAACTGTCTACCTTTCACAAAACCCATTTGGTCTTCGGCTATCACCTCCGGGACGCATTCCTCAATTCGCGGAGCCGACACCTTCAGCAGCAACTTGGTGTCTACATTCAATAACAATTTCAGGGGTACGATCCACACTGCTCCTTGTCCTTTTCAATGTCAAAGAGATCCCCACTGGGCGCTCCGACTCATATAATCTCCTGTGGAAAGCCTCCAACACCCCATTCACCCCCACTGGGTCCAAAGCCACTCTTCTCGTCTCGCCCTTTATTCTGCCAATTTCCCTCGCTGCCTCCTGCTTCCTCAACTGGTGGGACAGCATCCTACTCGCCTTCTCCCCATACTCATATACTGCCTCTCTGGCCCTCTGTAACTGCCCCACTGCCTTCCCTGTGGACACCAATCCGAACTCCATCTGGAGCCCTGCCTCTCCTTCAACAATCCAGAGCCTCCGA
Source organism: Scyliorhinus torazame (assembly GCF_047496885.1). Taxonomy (NCBI): domain Eukaryota; kingdom Metazoa; phylum Chordata; class Chondrichthyes; order Carcharhiniformes; family Scyliorhinidae; genus Scyliorhinus; species Scyliorhinus torazame. Next base: position 115,105,723 of record NC_092712.1, on the reverse strand, counting down.
ATACCTCCTGTCTACCCTCAGGATCTCATCTACCAGCCTGGCCATCTCCGTCCACTCCACCTTCTCCCTATGTGCCCGAATTTAAATAAACTCCCACGAACCACCACCTTGAGTCCCTCCCATAGCAAAGGGGCCATGACCTCCCCCGTGTTATTGAGGTCCCAGACAGTGGCCCTCACCCGCTCGCACACCTCCTCGTTGGCCAGCAACCACACATCCAGCCTCCTCTGCGGGCCCTGGGCCCTCTACTCTGGTCCACTCACAAATCCACCCAGTGCAGCGCGTGGTCGGAGACCAGATCATCGAATACTCCAAGACAACCATCCCTGACAACAACACCCTGTCCACCACAAAAAAGTCAATCCGGGTGTACACCCGATGCATATGAGAGAAATATGAAAATTCCTTCACCCTCGGCCTCACAAACCTCCATGTCTCCCCCCTCCATAAACCCCTTCAGTTCCTCTGCCACTATCGACACCCTCCCTGACCTCGGGTTCGACTGGTCCGAGCTTGGCTCTATAATTACCATATTAAAACCCCCCCTCATGATCAACTGGTGCTAATCCAGGTCAGGAATATTTCCCAGCACCCGCCTCATGAAATCTACATCATCCCAATTTGGGGTATAAATGACTACCAAGATCACCGGCAAACCCTCCAGCTTCCCACTTACCATCACAAACCTCCCCCCCCCCCTCCCCCCCTCCGCATCTGCCACAATGCTCTCAACCTCGAACGCCACCTGCCAATTCATCAGCACCGCCACTCCCCTCCACTTCATCTCCAGTCCCGAGTGTAACTCCTGCTCCACCCATCCTTTCCTCAAACTTGTCTGAACCCCTATCTTTAACTGCGTCTTTTGCAAAAAGGGCAGGTCTGCCTTCGGACTACTCAGGGACGCAAACACATGTGACTGCTTGACCGGCCCATTCTGCCCTCTCACATTCCACGTGACTAGCCTGGTTGGGGGGGGCTCCCCGCCATCTCCTATGACGATCAACCATATCCCTTTTTGGGCCAGCCCCCACCAGTGTCATGTGACCCTCCTGGCCCACCCTCGGATGTCCACTGTTATCATTCCCTTTCCAGCTGTGCCACAGCAACCACACCCTTGTCAGCAACCTTTCCCACTCCCCCCTCCCAAACAAAACAACAACCCCATCCCCCGCCCCTACACCTACCTCCTGACACTGCACTCCCATTAACTAGCCAGTCCAGCTAGCATGTTGGCCTTCGACCAGGGCCTCCGAACCCCTTACCTCCCCAATTGCCCTTCCCCCTCCACACTCCCCCAAAAAACAGAAAAGGCGCACTCACCTTTGATATTCCCCACACAGAGGGACAAACACCCCGCCGTCAAAACCAGAAGAACATTTCAAGGGGAAATGTTTTCCCGAGAACAAACAAAGCAAAGGCCTCCTCACATACTCTTCTAAAGTTCAATGTCCTCCTTCCCCTGCCAGTCCATTGTCCCTCAAACTCCATCGCCTCCTCTGGCATACCAAAATAATATTTGGAAAAGTCACCCAGAGGCAGGCCGGGTGCAGCACCCTAAACTTCACTCCCTTCTTGAAAAGGACAGCCTTGACCCGATTAAACCCGGCCTCCTCTTTGCCAGTTCTGCACCCATGGCTTGATACACTCACAGCTCGTTCCCTTCCCAGGTGTGCTTGGTCGACCTCCAGGGGCCGGTAAAGGCCCCTTGGCCCCATCAACTGCTCCAACACTTTGGCCACATATGTGCCAGCCTCCGCACCTTCCCCACAATCCTCAAATTCTGCCTTTTGGAGCAGTTGTCCAGGTCCTTCACCTGCTCCCAAAGCCTCTTCTGTGTCTCCTGCACCATCACCAACCTTAGCCATGAGACCAGCTGCTCCTCATGCTCCTCCACTGCCTCCTCCACTTTCTGGATCGCCCGGCCCTCGGTCCAGCCTCTGCTCCAGTCTCTTGATACCTGCTTGGATTGGCTCCACCACTTTGGCCAGATCCTCCAGGGCCTCCTTCCTCTGTTGGCTGAACTTAACATTCAGAAATTTCACCAACTGCTCCGTTGACCACTGGGTGGGCAGAACGGGCCCTTTGCCCTCTGCCATCTTTACCTGTGGCGCACCACGAATACACTCCTGTTCCAACAGCCCCTTTCTTCTCAGGCACTGTGCTACCGTGCACAGAGGGCAGCACTGTAGCACAGTGGTTAGCACAGTTATTTCACAGTTCCAGGGTCCCAGGTTCGATTCCTGGCTTGGGTTACTGTCTGTGCAGAGTCTGCACATTCCCTCCATACAAGATGATCAGAGGATTGGATAGGGTGGACAGTGAGAGCCTTTTTCCTCGGATGGTGATGTTTAGCACGAGGGGACATACCTTTAAATTGAGGGGAGATAGATAGAAGACAGATGTCAGAGGTAGGTTCTTTACTCAGAGAGTAGTAAGGGCGTGGAATGCCCTGCCTGCAACAGTAGTGGACTCGCCAACACTAAGGACATTCAAATGGTCATTGGATAGACATATGGACAATAAGGGAATAGTGTAGATGGGCTTCAGAGTGGTTTCACAGGTCGGCGCAACATCGCGGGCCGCAGGGCCTGTACTGCGCTGTTATGTTCTATGGCTGCGTGGGTTTCCTCCAAGTGCTCCGGTTTCCTCCCACTGTTCAAAGATGTGCAGGTAAGATGGATTGGCCATGCTAAATTGCCCCTAGTGTCCAAAAAGGTTGGGTGGGGTTACTGGGTTATGGGGTTTGGTTGGAAGTGTGGGCTTAAATGGGATGTTCTTTCAATCTGCCGATGCAGACTTGATGGGCCGAATGGCCTCCTTCTGCACTGTAAATTCTATGATTCTCGACCCACTCCTGGTTCGTGGATCCATCCACCAGAGGAGTTACACCTTCTCCAGGCACTCCTACACCTCTTTCCATCCAAAACTTTACCCTTCAGATGGGGAAAGGACCAAAAAATACCACCTTCAGCGGGAGCCACCAAATGTATGACCATGTGCGTCACTGAACAGCACGGTAGCATGGTGGTTAGCACAATTGCTTCACAGCTCCAGGGTCTCAGGTTCGATTCCCGGCTTGGGCCACCGTCTGTGCGGAGTCTGCACGTTCTCCCCGTGTCTGCGTGAGTATCCTCTAGGTGCTGCGGTTTGCTCCCACAGTCCAAAGATGTGCAGGTTAGGTGGATTGGCCATGATAAATTGCCCTTAGTGTCCAAAATTGCCCTTAGTTTTGGGTGGGGTTACTGGGTTATGGGGATACGGTGGATGTGTGGACTTGGGTAGGATGCTCTTTCCAAGAGCCGGCGCAGACTCTATGGGCCGAAAGGCCTCCTTCTGCACCGTAAATTCTATGATTCTATGGACGTCCGAGCATAGTGTACATGTAAAACTTCCCTTTCCACCAGTGACAATTGACTAATTAGCTGAAGTAAAACAAGCAAACTTCATAAAAACTTTAAAGAGAGAGACAGAAAAGATTTGCACAGAGCTTTATATGACTAGTGGACATCGCAAAATGATATACTTTTGAAAGATGATGAGTGTTGAAATGTATTGAAAGAAATGACTTCCTCGCAGGGTGCCCGTCCACTTCCCCTTTAATGACACTGATTACACCGATTCCATGGCTCACAGGAATCTGACACCAGGGACAGTGCTTATTAGTGGAAGGAAATAAAAGCAGCCTTGTAAATTGGCTTTGCTCATCAGTGAGCTGTGATTTGTCATGTAAGCACAGGGGGCGGAATTCTCCCCCCCCCCCCCCCCCACGCCGGGTGGGAGAATCGCCCGGGCGCCACGCCGTCCCGACGCCTGCACGCGATTCTCCCACCCACCCCCAAACCGGCACGGCGCAAATCACGGCTGGCCGCTGGGAGAATCGCCGCTTGCCGTTGGTAATGGAGCGATGTGTGCACCATTACACGCGAAAACACCACCCATCAGGTACACGGTACATACTCGTGCGACTCGGCCAACGTTGTCTACCTCATACGCTGCAGGAAAGGATGTCCCGAAGCGTGGTACATTGGCGAGACCATGCAGACGCTGCGACAACGAATGAACGGACATCGCGCAACAATCACCAGGCAGGAATGTTCCCTTCCAGTCGGGGAACACTTCAGCAGTCAAAGGCATTCAGTCTCTGATCTCCGGGTAAGCGTTCTCCAAGGCGGCCTTCAGGACGCGCGACAACGCAGAATCGCCGGGCAGAAACTTATAGCCAAGTTCCACACACATGAGTGCGGCCTCAACCGGGACCTGGGATTCATGTCGCATTACATTCATCCCCCACCATCTGGCCTGCGAAATCCTACCAACTGTCCTGGCTTGACACAATTCACACCTCTTTAACCTGGGGTTACCCCATCTCTGGATCTGTAAAGATTTAATCACCTGCTAATGCTCGTATTCCAAGCATTGTCTGGCATCTTTGACTTTGTCTATATATGTGTTTCTGGAACATACCTCTTCATTCACCTGAGGAAGGGGCAGCGCTCCAAAAGCTAATGACATCGAAACAAACCTGTTGGACTTTAACCTGGTGTTGTAAGACTGCTTACTGTGCCCAGAGTTCCTGACACCTGCGGGTTTTGATTCCAGAGGAGCAGGGCTATTCCAGGGCTTTTTGATCCTAGTTGGAATGCTGAGATCAGCCCACGTGGGGTCCAATTCTTCAGAATCTAATCCAGCACAGAAGGCTGTTGGCTTTGTTGCAGTGGTTAGATTTCCACAATTGCAATCAAGGTGCCCGCAGATCAGCCTGAAGTCTTCCTGAATTGGACAGGCTTCCACCTCCCAATGTTCAGACAGCTTGTGGCCACTGGAAAGTAATCATATATCGCTGGCCTGATATTCGGGGAACTGCCATGCATTATTCATTCTACTCCATGCATTATTCATTCTACTGCAATCACATCTTCTGCAGGCCTTCGCTCCTCTGTGTGTAATAATTATTCGGTTATCCATTTGCATTGAATCTCTTGTTTTTCAAATGAAACATTAAACAGAGAGCCCCCCTCAGGTAGATGTAAAAGGTGTCATGATATTCAAACACACACATCATGATGGACACACCAACAGGCAAATCAGAGCACACAACACCACAACCAATCACACACAAGAACACCAACCACATAAAAAGCACGAGCACGACACCTGGTGGTCAGTAGGTCTGGGGACAAAGACACGGAGAAGAGCTGTTACAAAATCACAAACAGGGAATCCCCACGTGCAGAGTGTCAAGACAAAACTGTACATAGTAAGTTTAAATAAAATAGCGTTGTACCATATACAACCGTGTTGGCTCATCTGTGTGTCAGAACACCCAACACCACAAAAGGTTGCATGGCACTGTTTTGAAGAGGAGCAAGGAGATTACCTCTGGTGTCCTGACTATTATTTATTCTGCAATCAAGCATCACAGAACCAGATAATCTGGTGATTATCACATTGCTGGTTGTGGAAGCTGACTGTGGGTAAATAGTGGCCCTGTTTCCTACAATATAATAGTCTAGCACTTCAAAAGCACATCATTGGCTGTAAATCACTTTGGGACATTCAAAGGTTGTGAAAGGTGCTATATAAATGCATGCTTTTTCTCCTATGCTGCAGCCACTAAGAGGGCAGAAGGTGAACTAGATGGACCGTGGTCTTTTCTTGTCTCGCATTTCTTATATTCTTAATCACAATGATTGACTGAGAGTCAAAAAAAAAAAGAGGATGTAAAAATTCTCCCATGGCTTCCCGAAAGACTTGAGGTAAAGTTCCTGTCTGGAACTGTATACAGACTGTAGCTCCCATGTTTGATTCTCACTCTGACGATTTGTTGGGACAGCAGTTTAGATATCACAATTGGCCTCCCTATACCTTGGGGGTGGAAAAAACATACTCACTTTTGCCCCATGTTCCGTAATACCTTTGGTTAACAAAGCTCCGTCAATCTCTGACTTAAAATTAATAATTGATCTAACATTCAATTGCTGCTTCCTCAAGACAGTCCCAAATGTCTATCATCCTCTGTGTATAGAAATGTAGTCATTAAAACAATTAATTAGACCCATTACAACCATAATATTTTATTTACAGATACAAGATATAGCTTTTTATCTTATTTTATCAATATATCAAACACACACACCCACCTACCCCACTGTGTTCACAGTAATTTGCATCAGGTTTGTTCATTGGATAGACCCTTAAATGCTTGTAGTTGACATTCAGAGAGTAGTTTTAACATTAATATTAAATGGATTTGGGTTGGTGCAATGTAAAAGTTTTCAAATCCTCAAAGCCAAACTAAATCCATTGGATATGCTGGAGGGCATGTCTTCTGAAGAAAGGTTGAGGGATCTAGGGCTTTTCTCACTGGAGCAAAGAAGGAAGAGAGGTGACTTGATAGAGGTGTACAAGGTGATGAGAGGCATGGATAGAGTGGACAGCCAGAGACTTTTCCCCAGAATGGAAATGGCTGTCACGAGGGGACATAATTTTAAGGTGATTGGAGGAAGGTATAGGAGCGATGTCAGAGGTAGGTTCTTTACACAGAGAATGGTGGGTGCGTGGAATGCATTGCCAGCGGAGGTGGTGGAGTCAGAGTCATTAGGGACATTTAAGCGACTCTTGGAGAGGCACATGGACAGCAGTAAATTGAAGGGGTGTAGGTTAGGTTGATCTTAGATTAAGATAAATGGTCGACACAACATCGTGGGCCGAATGGCCTGTACTGTTCTATGTTCTATGAGGAGACATTTCTTCACCCAGAGAGTGGTGAATCTGTGGAATTCACTCCCACAGAAAGTAGTTGAGGCCAAAAGGTTGTGTGATTTCAAGAAGGAGTTAGACGTAGCTCTTGAGCATAAAGGGATCAAGGGATATGGGGGAAGGCAGGATCAGGGTATTGAATTTGTTGATCAGCCTTGATCATTTTTTTTCTTTTGTTTAAATTTAGAGCACCCAATTTTCTTTTCAAATTAAGGGGCAATTTAGAATGGCCAATCCACCTGCCCTGCACATATTTGGGTTGTGGGGGTGAGACCCACGCAGACACTGGGAGAATGTGCAAACTCCACACGGACAGTGACCTGGGCCGGGATCAAACCCCAGTCCTTGGCAACGTGAGGCAGCAGTGCTAACCACTGCATCACCGTGCTGCCACATCAGTCACAATCATTTTTTTTAAAAATAATTTTTATTAAAGGTTTTCATAAAATATCAATAACAAAATGAGAAAGAAAAAAGCACCCAACAGGGTTAAGTACAAAACACAATCTAAAAAAGCAACCCGCCAAACCCCTCCCCACTGTACATAAATAATAAATTAACATTAACACCCCGACTTAACACAACAGGTGTATACACCCCCTCAGACCCTCCAGTGTAAATAATATAAACAAAAATAAAGTAACCACCCCGAGCTGCTGCTGCCATTGACCAATGTCTATCGTTCTGCCAGAAAGTCTAAGAACGGTTGCCACCGCCTAAAGAACCCTTGTACCGACCCTCTCAAGGCGAATTTCACTCTCTCCAATTTAATAAACCCTGCCATATCGCTGATCCAGGATTCCACGCTTGGGGGCCTCGCATCTTTCCACTGAAGGAGAATCCTTCGCCCGGCTACCAGGGACGCAAAGGCCAGAATTCCGGCCTCTTTCACCTCCTGCACACCCGGCTCCTCTGCCACCTCAAATATTGCGAGCCCCCAGCCCGGTCTGACCCTGGATCCTACCACCCTCGACACCGTCCTCGCTACACCCTTCCAAAATTCCTCCAGCGCTGGGCATGCCCAGAACATATGGGTGTGGTTTGCTGGGCTCCCTGAGCACCTAACACACCTGTCCTCACCCCCAAAGAACCGGCTCATCCTTGTCCCGGTCATGTGTGCCCTGTGCAGCACCTTAAACTGTATGAGGCTGAGTCTCGCACACGAAGAGGAAGAATTCACCCTCCCTAGGGCATCTGCCCACATCCCCTCTTCGATCTCCTCTCCCTACTCCTCCTCCCAGTTACCTTTCAACTCCACCACCGAGGCCTCCTCTTCCTCCTGCATCACCTGGTAAGTTTCCGAGATCTTCCCCACTCCCACCCACCCCCCCGACAGCACCCTGTCCTGTACTGTGTGTGGCAGTAACCGCGGGAATTCCACCACCTGCCGTCTGGCAAACGCCCTTACCTGTAAGTACCTGAAAGTGTTCCCTGGGGGAAGCCCGTACTTCTCCTCCAGCTCACCCAAGCTCGCGAACTTCCCGTCCACAAACAGGTCCCCCAACTTTCGTATCCATGCCCTGTGCCACCCCGAAAACCCTCCACCTGTTCTTCCTGGGGCGAACCGGTGGTTCCCCCGTAATGGGGTCCACGGCGTGGCCCCAACTTCCCCCCTATGCCGCCTCCACTGCCCCCAAATGTTGAGGGCCGCCACCACCACCGGGCTCGTGGTATACCTCCTTGGAGGGAGCGGCAGCGGCGCCGTTGCCAGCGCCCCCAGATTCGTACCCACACAGGACGCCGTCTCCAGCCTCTTCCATGCAGCCCCCTCCCCCTCCATCACCCACTTGCGCACCATTGTCGCATTGGCGGCCCAGTAGTACCCACAGAGGTTGGGCAGCGCCAGCCCCCCCCTATCTCTACTCTGCTCCAGGAACACCCTTCTCATCCTCGGAGTCCCTCGCGCCCACACAAACCCCGTTATACTCCTGTTAACCCGCCTGAAAAAAGCCTTCGGGATAAACACGGGGAGGCACTGGAACAGGAACAAAAACCTTGGGAGCACCATCATTTTGATTGACTGCACCCTACCCGCCAAGGACAGCGGCAACGCATCCCACCTCTTGAACTCCTCCATTTGCTCCACCAGCCTTTTAAAGTTAAGCCTATGCAGGGCCCCCCAGCTCCTGGCTACCTGCACCCCCAAAGATCTGAAGCTCCTCTCCGCCCTTTTTAGTGGGAGCTCGCCAATCCCCCTCTCCTGGTCCCCTAGCTGAACTACGAACAGCTCGCTCTTCCCCATATTGAGCTTGTACCCCGAAAAGTCCCCGAATTCCCCAAGGATCCTCATTACCTCTGGCATTCCTCCCACCGGGTCCGCCACATACAGCAGCAGGTCGTCCGCATAAAGCGACACCCTATGCTCCTCCCCACCCCGCACCAACCCCCTCCAGTTCCTCGACTCTCTCAGTGCCATAGCCAGGGGTTCAATCGCCAGTGCGAAGAGCAGGGGGGACAGGGGACACCCCTGTCTCGTCCCTCGGTGCAACCGAAAGTACTCGGACCTCCTCCTGTTTGTGGCCACACTGGCCATCAGGACCTCATACAACAGCCTAACCCACCTGACAAACCCCTCCCCAAACCCGAACCTCTTCAGAACCTCCCACAGGTACCCCCACTCTACCCTATCAAAGGCTTTCTCAGCGTCCATCGCCACCACTATCTCCACCTCCCCCTCCCTCGCCGGCATCATGATAACGTTCAAAAGCCTCCGAACATTCGCGTTCAACTGTCTCCCCTTCACAAACCCAGTCTGGTCTTCATGGATGATCTGCGGCACACAATCCTCAATCCTTGTGGCTAAGACCTTCGCCAGCACCTTGGCATCTACATTTAGCAAGGAAATCAGTCTGTAAGACCCACATCAGTCACAATCATAATGAATGGCAGAGCAGACCCGAAAGGCCAAATGACCTCCTCCTGCTTTTATTTTCTATGTATGTTTCTATGTATGATATATATCAGAGAAATAGGTCATTTGGCCCAATCACTTCATGCAAGAGTTTATGCCCCACTCAAGTCTCTTCCTATCTCTTTCCATCCGTGTCTACCAACTAAACATCCACTTCTACCTCATGTGCTTATCTAGTTTCCTCTTAAATGAATCTATATCGTTTGCTTCAACCACTCTCTGTGGTAACGTGTTTCACAGTCTTACCACACTTTGTGTAAAGAAGTTTCTCCTGGATTCTTGGTGGTTATCTTATACTGGTGGCCTCTAGTGAAAAATGATTAAATGAAATGAAAATCGCTTATTGTCACAAGTAGGCTTCAAATGAAGTTACTGTGAAAAGCCCCTAGTCGCCACATTCCGGCACCTGTTCGGGGAGGCTGTTACGGGAATTGAACCGTGCTGCTGGCCTGCCTTGGTCTGCTTTCAAAGCCAGCGATTTAGCCCCGGAGGCCTTCCTTACAAAAGGAAACATTCTTTCCATTTCAACTCTATCAAAACCTGGCAGCATTTTGAAGATCTCCAATATGTCAACCCTTAAGCTTCTTTTACAAGAAAAAAAGAGACCTGGCTGTCAATGCTTTCCTGATATGCACACCCAGACATACTGAGAGATGTAGCTTCATTAAAATATTTAAATGAGCAATGCACCTTCTGAGAGGGGGATAGATTACATAATATATAAAAGCAAATTACTGCGGATGCTGGAATCTGAAACCAAAGAGAAAATGCTAGAAAATCTCAGCAGGTCTGGCAGCATCAGTAGGGAGAGAAAAGAGCGAACGTTTCGAGTCCGATGACTCTTTGTCAAAGCTAACAGACAGAGAATGTGGGGAATATTTATACTGTGGAGTGAGAATGAAAGATGAGTCACAGCCACAGAAACCCAGGGAAACAGGGTGTTAATAGCCACAGAAACCAGGGGGAAAGAGTGCTAATGGGAGTCCCCAGAGAGAACAAAAGGTGTGAGAGGCCAAACAGCAGAGAAACCAACATCAGAGGGTGAACTGTGACAGGTGGAGATGTGAGGTGGGGGGAAGGGGAAGCAAAGGGGAGAAGGGGTGAGGAAAGGTGGATAAGATTGTGTGTGTGTGTGTGTGTGGGGGGGGGGGGTTAAATATATATTAAGAAAGACAAGAAAGAAAGAAATGGTAAGAGACAGTTGAAATGGGGTGAAAACAAATGGGTCTAGGTGGGGTGGAGCTAATCTAGATAGATTACAGCTCTTCTAGCTCCCAAACCAAGCTGTCGCCCCACACTGCCATTGGTTGTATGCACATCTTCTCTTCACCCTCTCCAGTGCCTCTATATCTTTCTTATAATATGATGATGAGAACTGCACACAATACTCTTAGGGTGGTCTAACCAAGGTTCAACGCAAGTTTAGCATAACTTCCTTATTTTTCAATGTTATCCCCCTAGAGATAAAGCCAAGTGGCTGGTTTGTTTTTAATGGCTTTGCTAACCTATAATGCAGCTTTAAGTGATTGATGTATTTGTACTCCAAGATCCCTTTGTTCCTCTACTCCAATTGGACTTGCACTTTCCAAGTAATAAGCAACCTCCCTATTCTTCCTACCAAAATATATCACCTCACATCTATCAGTATTGAACATCATTAACCTAATAGTTATCCATTCTGCAAATTTATTAATGTCCTCCTGTAAATTGTTGCAGTCATCCTCAGTATTGGCTATTCATCCCCAAGTCGGCGTCATTCCCAAATTTAGATATTGTATTTTTGATTCCAGAGTCCAAATTGATAACGCAAACTGTGAAGAACAGCAATGATCTAAAACCTGCCCACATTTGATTGTAACAGTGGCAGCATGGGGATACAATTTGGTTTAGAGGACAAGGGGAGGAACTGGTTGTATGTGATCCAGCCCCCTCCCACCATTTTAAATTCAATCCTGACCAGTCAGGTTTCCTGGGAGCTGAAGACATCTGTTTGGAACAGGTAAGTGCCTTCCCAATGCTACCTGTGGGCCAGGAAGAGAAGGGATATTTTCCACAATGCTAAGCTGCTTCTCTCCCTGAGTGGAACCTCCATTACAAGCACTAGCACCATGATCACCATCTCTGTCCTCAATCGTCTCCTTGACACTGCGAGCTTCTCTGTACCCATCTCACCCACACCCCAATCTCTAGTCAGCAGCAAGTACTTACATACTTTTGGGCTGCACAACAGGGAGTCATGCCTATCATTCAGACCGGCTTCCAGATATGAATCCTAAGGGAAACAAGGACAACATTGACCATCAACAAGAAAATACTGAGGTCTTAATGTCTAAAGTTCAAGCTGCATCCCCTTTATCTGGTGTAATGACTTCGGCCAGGTGTTTGAGATTGGCCAATTAGAATATGAGTTCCCTGATTAGTGGCCCAATCAGAGAACCCCTTTCTGTGTATATAACAGGGTGTCAGATCCTCTGCACTCCTAGTGTAGACAGCAAGCTGAATGGTCATGGTTGGTCAGCTGCTGGGTTTGTAAATAAAAGGAATTCTGATGACAGGATTTCTGCCTCTGTGGACTTATTACAGTGGCGACGAGGTAAACGGAACAACCCGAAGAAACCTGCTCGTCAGCAGCTGCCGCATATTGAGAGTAAGCCACTGACAGGCCAAATGCCTTTATTCGGAAAGTCGGACTCTTTTGACCCTGTAGTGGAAGACTGGGCCCAATATGTAGAGCGGATGAAATACTTCTTTAGAGCAAATGATATAATTCCGGATGAAAAGAAACTGGTCATTCTGCTGACTGCGTCTGGGCCAGCAGCCTTTGCCATTATGCGCATCTCACTTTTCCGGAGGCACCGGACAAGAAAACTTTCCAGGAATTGACGGACTTAGTAAAAGAGTACTATGACCCTAAACCACCTCTGATCCTGCAAAGGTGCCGGTTTTACTCAGCATTCCGAGACATTGGGGAGTCAGTTACAAAACATTCTTTTATGGACCCAAAGGGACCCTGTTTTATCAAAGATAAAACCCATGGTGCTAACTGGGGAGATGGAAAGACCGGTCCAGGCTGAATTCCACCCTTACTGGAGCAGAAGAGAGCGGATCACCGTGGAAGACGGGATCCTGCTATGCTGAGCTCGAGTAATAGTCCCAAGTCAAAGTCGTCGAGCCATACAGGCTGAACTACATCATGGGCACCCTGGAGTCTCAAAAATGAAGATGCTGGCCAGAAGCTACGTCCGGTAGCCGGGCCTGGTCACAGACATAGCGGCATGGGTAGGTCGGTGCGAAGAATGCCAACAAGGGCAGAAGGTGCCTTCGGCAGCCTCGCTGCACCCATGGGAATGGCCAGTAGACCATTGTCACAACTTCATGTCGATTTTTGCAGGCCCATTTATGGGTTCAGTGTTTTTTATAATAGTAGACGCCCATTCTAAATGGCTGGACGTCTACAAAATGAACTCTGCAAATTCAACAACTACCATTGAAAAATTCCGCACCTCGTTCACAACTCATGGTATCCCGGAGGTGTTAGTTTTGGATAATGGATCGGTTTTCACCAGCCAGGACTTCACAAAATGTATGAAGTCGAATGGCATTCGGCACATAAGGACGGCACCATACCACCCGGCATCGAATGGTTTGGCGGAGAGAGCCGTGCAGACCTTAAAAGTCGGGTTGAAGAAACCGTCAGCAGCATCATTAGACACCAAACTGTCGCGCTGGTTATTTGACTACAGAACAACCCCACACGCCACAACGGGAATAGCACCGGCGGAGCTACTCATGGGCAGACAACTCCGAACGCAGCTGAGTCTACTATTCCCGAATTTAGGTGGCAGAATAGAGCAACACCAAGAGGCCCAATGCAGGGGCCACGACAACACTCGCCGAGAAAGGCAGTTCAACACGGGCGAAAATGTACGGGTCAGAAATTATGTAAATGGCCCCACATGGGTAGCAGGAACAGTCCAGGCCAGGACAGGACCTGTGTCGTATGAGATACGTGTCGGAAAACATGTAATAAAGAAACACCTGACCAGGTGCGGGCCTCCGATTCGTTTCCTCCTCTGGAGCTGAGTCCGACCAAGGACCGTGGAAAACTATTTACGCCCCTCTGACACCACTGGTGAGAACATCAGACTTTGATATGGACACTGAGGATGATGCTGCAGCTGTACCCCTGCCGCTGAAGGAAAGAAGCAAACCGCCCCTCAGGCGCTCATATTGGAAAAGACGGGCGCCTAGCCATTGTACACCTCTGCCCCCACCACCACTGGTGAGGACATCAGACTGATATGGACACCGTGGATGATGCTGCAGCTGTACCCCTGCCGCTGGAGGAAAGGGGCGAACCGCCTCTCAGGTGCCGAAGTGGAGTGGAGGAGTGGAGTGGAGTGGAGTGGAGGAGCTGGATCTGGCGCAAAAACGAAGCAGGAGACCCATTATAGAACATAAAACATTACAGCGCAGTACAAGCCCTTCGGCCCTCGATGTTGCGCCGACCTGTGAAACCACTCTAAAGCCCATCTACACTATTCCCTTATCATCCATATGTCTATCCAATGACCATTTGAATGCCCTTCGTGTTGGCGAGTCCACTACTGTTGCAGGCAGGGCATTCCACGCCCTTACTACGCTGAGTAAAGAACCTACATCTGTCTTATATCTATCTCCCCTCAATTTAAAACTATGTCCCCTCGTGCTAGATATCACCATCCGAGGAAAAAGGCTCTCTCTGTCCACCCTATCCAATCCTCTGATCATCTTGTATGCCTCAATTAAGTCACCTCTTAACCTACTTCTCTCTAACGAAAACAGCCTCCAGACCCTCAGCCTTCCCTCATAAGATCTTCCCTCCCATACCAGGCAACATTCTGGTAAATCTCCTCTGCACCCTTTCCAATGCTTCCACATCCTTCCTATAATGCGGCGACCAGAATTGCATGCAATACTCCACATAGAACATAGAACGATACAGCGCAGTACAGGCCCTTCGGCCCACGATGTTGCACCGAAACAAAAGCCATCTAACCTACACTATGCCATTATCATCCATATGCTTATCCAATAAACCTTTAAATGCCCTCAATGTTGGCGAGTTCACTACTGTTGCAGGTAGGGCATTCCACGGCCTCACCACTCTTTGCGCAAAGAACCTACCTCTGACCTCTGTCCTATATCTATTACCCCTCAGTTTAAAGCTATGTCCCCTCGTGCCAGCCATTTCCATCGCGGGAGAAGGCTCTCACTGTCCACCCTATCTAACCCCCTGATCATTTTGTATGCCTCTATTAAGTCTCCTCCTAACCTTCTTCTCTCCAACGAAAACAACCTCAAGTCCATCAGCCTTTCCTCATAAGATTTTCCCTTCATACCAGGCAACAGCCTGGTAAATCTCCTCTGCACCCGCTCCAAAGCCTCCACGTCCTTCCTATAATGCGGTGACCAGAACTGTACGCAATACTCCAAATGTGGCCGTACCAGAGTTTTGTACAGCTGCAACATGACCTCCTGACTCCAGAACTCAATCCCTCTACCAATAAAGGCCAACACTCCATAGGCCTTCTTCACAACCCTGGGTGGCAACATTCAGGGATCTATGTACATGGACACCTAGATCCCTCTGCTCATCCACACTTCCAAGAACTTTACCATTAGCCAAATATTCCGCATTCCTGTTATTCCTTCCAAAGTGAATCACCTCACACTTCTCTACATTAAACTCCATTTGCCACCTCTCAGCCCAGCTCTGCAGCTTATCTATGTCCCTCTGTAACCTGCTACATCCCTCCACACTGTCGACAACGCCACCGACTTTAGTGTCGTCTGCAAATTTACTCACCCACCCTTCTGCGCCTTCCTCTAGGTCATTGATAAAAATGACAAACAGCAACGGCCCCAGAACAGATCCTTGTGGTACGCCACTTGTAACTGAACTCCATTCTGAACATTTCCCATCAACCACCACCCTCTGTCTTCTTTCAGCTAGCCAATTTCTGATCCACATCTCTAAATCACCCTCAATCCCCAGTCTCCGTATTTTCTGCAATAGCCTACGGTGGGAACCTTATCAAACGCTTTACTGAAATCCATATACACCACATCAACTGCTCTACCCTCGTCTACCTGTTCAGTCACCTTCTCAAAGAACTCGATAAGGTTTGTGAGGCATGACCTACCCTTTACAAAGCCAAGCTGACTATCCCTGATCATATTATTCTTATCTAGATGATTATAAATCTTGTCTCTTATAATCCCCTCCAAGACTTTACCCACTACAGACGTGAGGCTCACCGGTCTATAGTTGCCGGGGTCGTCTCTGCTCCCCTTTTTGAACAAAGGGACCACATTTGCTGTCCTCCAGTCCTCTGGCACTATTCCTGTAGCCAATGATGACAAAAATCAAAGCCAAAGGTCCAGCAATCTCTTCCCTGGCCTCCCAGAGAATTCTAGGATAAATCCCATCAGGCCCCGGGGACTTATCTATTTTCAACCTGTCCAGAATTGCCAACACCTCTTCCCTACGTACATCAATGCCATCTATTCTAATAGCCTGGGTCTCAGCATTCTCCTCCACAACATTATCTTTTTCCTGAGTGAATACTGACGAAAAATATTCATTTAGTATCTCGCCCATCTCTTCAGACTCCACACACAACTTCCCATCCCTGTCCTTGACTGGTCCTACTCTTACCCAGTCATTCGCTTATTCCTGACATACCTATAGAAAGCTTTTGGGTTTTCCTTGATCCTACCTGCCAAATACTTCTCATGTCCCCTCCTTGCTCATCTTAGCTCTCTCTTTAGATCCTTCCTCGCTACCTTATAACTATCCATCGCCCCAACTGAAACTTCACACCTCATCTTCACATAGGCCTCCTTCTTCCTCGTAACAAGAGATTCCACTTCTTTGGTAACCACGGTTCCCTCGCTCTACGCCTTCCTCCCTGCCTGACCGGTACGTACTTATCAAGAACACGCAGTAGCTGATCCTTGAACAAGCTCCACTTATCCAGTGTGCCCAACACCTGCAGCCTACTTCTCCACCTTATCCCCCCCAAGTCACGTCTAATGGCATCATAATTGCCCTTCCCCCAGCTATAACTCTTGCCCTGCGGTGTATACTTATCCCTTTCCATCACTAACGTAAACGTCACCGAATTGTGGTCACTGTCCCCAAAGTGCTCTCCTACCTCCAAATCCAACACCTGGCCTGGTTCATTACCCAAAACCAAATCCAACGTGGCCTCGCCTCTTGTTGGCCTGTCAACATATTGTGTCAGGAAACCCTCCTGCACACACTGTACAAAAAACGACCCATCTAATGTACTCGAACTATATCTTTTCCAGTCAATATTTGGAAAGTTAAAGTCTGAATCCCTCCCGCCTGCACCATCCCTGTAGCCACGTGTTTAATTGCTCTCTCCCTATTCCTCATCTCACTATCACGTGGCATGGGCAACAACCCAGAGATAACAACTCTGTTTGTTCTAGTTCTGAGCTTCCATCCTAGCTCCCTGAAAGCCTGCCTGACATCCTTGTCCCCTTTCCTACCTATGTCGTTAGTGCCAATGTGGACCACGACTTGGGGCTGCTCCCCCTCACCCTTAAGGACCCGGAAAACACGATCCGAGACATCACGTACCCTTGCACCTGGGAGGCAACATACCAAACGTGAGTCTCTCACGCTCCCACAAAATCTCCTATCTGTGCCCCTGACTATCGAGTCCCCAATTACTAATGCTCTGCTCCTCTTTCCCCCCCCCCTTCCCTTCTGAGCAACAGGGACAGACTCCGTGCCAGAGGCCCGTACCCCATGGCTTACCCCTGGTAAGTCCCCCCCCCCCCCCCCACAAGTATCCAAAGCAGTATACTGGTTTCTCAGGGGAACGACCGTAGGGGATCCCTGCACTGACTGCTTCTTCCCAGTCCTTCTTACAGTTACCCATCTATCTCCAATCTTTGAAATGGCCACAACATCGAAGTCCCAGGTACCAACTCATGCCGCAAGTTCACCCACCTTATTCCAGATGCTCCTGGCATTGAAGAAGACACACTTTAAACTACCTTCCTGCCTGCAGGTACACTCCTGCAACTTGGAAACCTTACTCATGACCTCACTACTCTCAACCTCCTGTATACTGGAGCTACAATTCAGGATCCCAATCCCCTGCTGAACTAGTTTAAACCCTCCCGAAGAGCATTTGCAAATTTCCCCCCCAGGATATTGGTATCCCTCTGGTCCAGGTGTAGACCACTCCATTTGTAGAGGTCCCACCGACCCCAGAATGAGCCCCAATTATCCAGAAATCTGAAACCCTCCCTCCTGCACCATCCCTGTAGCCACGTGTTCAACTCCTCTCTCTCCCTATTCCTCGTCTCGGTAGCACGTGGCACGGGTAACAACCCAGAGATAATAACTCTCTTGTTTGTCCGAGATCTAAGTTTCCAACCTTGCTCCCTGAATTCCTGCCTTACACCCTATCCCTTTTCCTAGACCTATGTTGTTGGTACCTATGTGGGGCTGCTCCCCCTCCCCCTTAAGGATCCCGAAAACACGATCCAAGACATCACGGACCCTGGCACCTGGGAGGCAACACACCAACCGCGAGTCTCTCTCGTTCCCACAGAATCTCCTATGAATCCCTCTAACTATGGAGCCTCCAATGACTAATGCTCTACTCCTCTCCCCCCTTCCCTTCTGAGCAACAGGGTCAGACTCTGTGCCAGAAACCTGTACCCCATGGCTTACCCCTGGTAAGTCATCCCCCCCCCCCAACAGTGTCCAAAGCGGTATACTTGTTACTAAGGGGAACAACCACAGGGGATCCCTGTACTGACTGCTTCCTCCCAGCCCCTCTCACCGTCACCCATCTATCTTTATTCTTCGGAGTAACTACATCCCTGAAGCTTCTATCTATGACCACCTCTGCCTCCCGAATGATCCGAAGTTCATCCAACTCCAGTTCCCTAACGCGGTTTCTGAGGAGCTGGAGATGGGTGCACTTCCCACAGATGAAATCAGCAAGGTCATTGACGGCGTCCCTCACCTCAAACATTCTGCAGGAGGAACATTGCACTGCCTTCCCTGCCATTCCCTCTAGATTTAAAAAAAAAAAGAAAAATAAATAGCTTACCTGTTATTCACTCTACCCCTTGGGTTAAAGGAGGTGAAAGGGTGGGGGACACTACAAGTGTAGTATCTAGGGTTTAGAAACTGCCCAACTTAAATACAGGTGAAAATAAAACACTTAACCAGCAACCACTGTGCCCCACACAAAAACAGCAATCAGCTGTTATGGGCCTGCGCAAACAATTTAAATCTTTACTACTTACCCAGCAGTCACTCTGTCCTCACTCTGACTGGATTCAGCTGGAAACTCCCTACAGTCACACATTGCCTACATTGGTCACGAGGACCAGGGGCTCCTCAGACTTTGGGGGGGGGGTGTAATGACTTAGGCCAGGTGTTTGAGATTGGTCAATTAGAATAAGAGTTCCCTGATTAGTGGCCCAATCCGGGAACCCCTTTCTGTGTATATAACAGGAAATCCTCTGCACTCCACCGCAACAGACAGAATGGTTATGGTTATTCAGCTGTTGGGTTTGTAAATAAAAGGAGTTCTGGTGACGGGACTTCTGCCTCCGTGGACCTATTATATTATATCTGGATATTCCCATTCATCTGGCATGTAACCTATGGTTATCTCGCCTCACCTTTCTTTGACTCCCTGGCTTGCTTCCAGCAGGAAGCTAGGAAGGAACCAAATCTTTTTAATATGTAATTTACAAGGGCACATTCTTTGGTGTCTAGTAGCATTAGTTAGTTTCTTTCAGCCATTTTCTCATTATCCTTAAACTAACTTACCTCCTGTTTATTATATTACTCCTTGTGGTTTCTATATTATTCTCTAAGTCTGAATAAAGATTGGAGACTTCCAGTTAACACAAACACTTTGGGCGCGATTCTCTGAAATGGAGACAGAGTGTTCGTGCCGTCGTGAACGCCGTCGAGGTTCATGACAGCGCGAAACGGCCCCTATCCCGACCGATTCAGGGCCCGAAAATGGGCTAGGAGCGGCACCGCGTCATTTACGCGCGCCAGGCCTTGGCGCCGCATACATTACGCGGCCAGCGCCACACAACTGGCATCACCCGCGCATGCGTGGGTTGGCCGGCGCCAACCCACGCATGCGTGGTTGCCGTCCTCCTAGAGTCCGCCCCGCAAGAAGATGTCCGACGGATCTTGCGGGGCTGCGGAAGAAAGGCAGTCCTCCTTCAGAGAGGCCGGCCCGACGATCGGTGGGCACCGATCGCGGGTCAGACCCCATTTGAGGCTCCCCCGGTGCAGGATCTCCCCCCCCCCCACCCCGGGCGCAAGATCTCCCCCGCCCAGCGTTCCCGTGCTGTTCCCGCCGGCAGCGACCAGGTGTGGACGGTGCCGGGGGGAACCCGCCGTTTTGGGCAGGCCCCTTGGCCCATCTGGCACTGAGAATCGCGGGGGTACCAGTGAATCGCCATTTTGGCTGTCTCAAGCGATTCACTGGACCGCGCTGCGCAAAACGCGATTGCGCCGATCTGGCCGCTTCCGTGAATCGCGGGAGGGCGTCGGACCGGCGTCGCGGGAAAATTTGGCGACCCAGGCGATTCTCTGAAACGGCGCGGGAGCAGAGAATCGCGCCCAGAATTCAGTAGGTTTGTTCTGATTCCAGAGCTTAATTAGATGTAATACAGTCAAGAGGTATGACCAGTGAAGCTAAGGTAAGCTGCCTATGCTGCGCTGTCTCTGTCTGCTGCTGCTCACTAGCCCTGTGCTTCTGAAAGAGGCAGATCCTACCTTGGGCCGGACCCTTTATACCCGTCTCTGATGCTCTCTAGTGATGCTGTGGCTGTTACATCTGTCTGCAGTCCCTGATGTATGTGCAGATGTATGTACAGATCACTACCTCCCCCCCCCCCCCCCCCCCCCCTTTATTGGACATGTTTTCTAGACTGGCCTCAAGAAAACTGTACATAACAAGTGGTGAGAATATGCAAATCTACACACTGTGAAAATGGTAAAAGTAATACAGAAAAAAGTGGCTTGAGTGGGATCGCATGTTGATTGTAGTATAGTTTTTGTTTGGAGCATAGTGCCTGCATGTCATCAAGAACCGGTGCGTTGCCGGGGTCTCGGAATTGCTTTGCCGGTAGGGTTGTCCGAATGTCTCTGCCGAAGAGCATTTGCGCTGGCGACAGTCCTGAGCTCAATGGGGTTGCTTGGTACGATAACAAAGCTAGGTTGATGTCGGAACGTGACTCGGCTGCTTTGCTGATGAGCCGTTTAATGATGTGGACACCTTTTCCCCTGTTCCATTTGATTGCGGGTAGCGATTCTGTGTCGCACTGTTGTCTGACCTCGACTTTTTCTTGTTTGTGGTATTGATTCTGTATGTCATCGTTCGTGAAAGCTGTTTTGCTTGTTTGTTCTGGAGCAGATGTGAATTTGTGAGATTCTTTATCATGCCATGGCATGTTTGCAGTCTTGTCATTGTTTTGCAGTGTGCTGTGGCATTGTCCTTCACGTGCAGAGTTGTACCGTGTTGTACAGGTCATTGTTTCATTGTTGTTTCTGTCGTTTCTGTCTTGGTTGTTTTCGTTGTCGTTCTTGTTCTTTTTGTCACACTTGTTGATTCTGTTTTTGTTGTTTTCGCTTTCATTCTTGCTCTTTTTCTTGTCGTGCTTGTTGTTTCTGGGATTCTTCTTGTTGCTTTTGTCGTTGCTGTTGTTGTTCTTGTTTCTGATGTGCTTCGTGTGGTTTCTGTTGTTCTTGTTGCGCTCACTGAGTGTGCCATGTGGATGATTTGAGTCATTGTCACAGTTATTGGTGCCTGTGTCCTTTGTTGTCTCTGCTACATTGAGCGTATCTTCTTGAGAATGGTGAGAATGATCTGATGTTGCATTGATGTTGGTGACATCAGTCATTTGTGGTGGGTTTGAGTCCTCTTCTTTGCTTACTTGGTACTCCTCTTCTAGAGTCATTTCTGGTTCACTTGAATCATCATTGATTTCTGGGTGCTCCTCTTTTGGAGTCATTTCAGGCTCATTTGAATCATCTGTGATCTCTTTGTGCTCCTTTTCTGGAGTCAAAATCTTCATGATTTCATTTTGCGGTGGGTTGTGGTGCTCCTTTTCTGGAGACAAAATCGTCAAGATTTCTATTGACGTGGTCTCTCTGGACCCATGGGTGGCCACCCTCTGATTGTTGAGTGCTTCAGTGCAGACGAGCTGAGATACGTCAGTCTCGCTATGATCCTGCACATTCTGTATGGGAATTGTGATTTCTTCGTCACTTGTCTCACATACAGTGGGTAGACATTCAGTGTCTTCTTCTGGTGGCTCAAATAAGCTTGATAGATTATCTTGGTCTTGTACATGCATGGCGTTCGCTATGGAGTGTTTGCTTGCTTCCATTTTTGAGTCTGTCACCGAGCTGTCTGTGGAGGCTTGCGTCACTCTCTTTGTGGAGGCTTGAGTCGCTCTCTTTGTAGAGGCTTGTGTCGCTCTCTCTGTGGAGCCCTTCATTGTGCTCTCTGTGGAGTTTGTCATCACTCTCTCTGTGAAGTCTGTCATTGCTCTTTGTGGATTTGTGCAGTGTTCTCGCTGTAGAGTCGATCAGTGCTCTCTCAACTGGGTCGTTCTGTGCTCTCTGTGGCGTCGTCTTCATCTTGGGTATTGCTGTCATCCCATGTATCGATGATCTGCCATGGCACTGGATTCATCTACCATGAGAAGAGTCGTATTGAACTGTTCAACCGTGTTGCTGATGCTGTGATCAGGATCTCCGAATAACTCAGCCATGTCTGAGTCGTATTGTGTGTATTGTTCGATAGACAAATCATCGCTTTTTGTTTCAGAGTTGTGATCGTTCTCTTCCATGTTCAATGAACAAATCATCTTGTGCGGAGGCTGGGACCCTTTGTGGTGCGTGGACCACTCTCTGTTTATTGGCATCAGGCCGCAGCTGAATCCTGCACTCATGTGTTGGGATGTCATATGCTGGGCTGAAGAACTCATCGTCGGGGTCTTCACGGTTCAACACCTCTAGTTGCGGTTCGGAGTTGGTACTGGGGTAGCCATCTCCCAAGATGAAATCTTCGTCTGAGTCGTAGTCTACAAGGACCATATCATCTTCTAGGGCGGTGCTAACTGCTTGTTCCAGGGTATTGTGAAAGTTATTTTTAACTGCTGGTGTAAGTTCGGGCATTGTTCTGTCTTTTGAGGCAAGAAAATTGGGTGTTGCAGCTTTAAATTTATTTTTGTTCATTTTCGTGCATTTCCCTTTTAAGTGGGCGTGGTCCTGGTCACCTGACGTCATGACACTAGTGACATCATGCGTCGGACTCGATTGCGCATGTGCAATTCGAGGTTCCTTTACTGTGAGCTCTTGGCACAACTAAGCATGTGCCGGCTCCTTCCTCAAGATGGCTGCCGCTCAGAACTTCCTTCAATCCTGTCTCTGCCTCGTGGTAAGTTTTGGAGCTGTTTTTTCCGATATTCATTTCTAGACACAGATTTTGTGTTTGTAAAGACTGATAGTATTGATTTTGTTTTTTGTTCATAAACAAGGCATTTTTGTACAGCAATTTCTCAAGTTAGATGCTTATTTTGTAATAGTTCTTCCCTCAAATTTTTATCAGAGAGTCCAGAAATTAATTGATGCATTATCACAGTGTCTCTGAAATCAGCATAATCACAGCCTTGTGGTATTGAGATTTGTAATAAAATCAGAGATGGGCCCTCCTTTTTCTCTGGCAAGAGTTAAATCTTTCCAGCATCTCACCAGCCTGACTCAGCATTTAGCAAATCTTTTGAGTATGATTTCTACTTTGGATTTGTCTTCATCTTCTAAGTAATTAAAGCAATTATAAATTTCTCTCGCTCCATGCCCTCCTGTCGAGAGTAGTAGGGCTATTTTTGTTGCATCAGAGGCATGGCTTAAATCATTAGCTGTGATAAATATTTGGAACATCTGTTCAAACATTTTCCAGTTCTAACTTAAATTACTGGTTGTTTCCAGCTGCCATGGAGTTCCAACAAGTTCCATCAAATCAGTTAGTCGTCGAAGATCCATTTGCTGCGAAGTCTTCCACAGTCGAATATCCGGTTTAAGTTTTTCTTCTCTTGCTGATGTCCAGCTAGCTTTCTGAAATCACTCCTGGTATCATATATTATTCTCTAAGTCTGAATAAAAATTGTAGACTTCCAGTTAACACAAACACTTTATTCAGTAGGTTTGTTCTGTTTCTAAAGCTTAATTAGATGTAATACAGTCAAGAGGTATGACCAGTGAAGCTAAGGTAAGCTGCCTATGCTGAGCTGTCTGTCTGCTACTGCTGCTCCTGTGCTTCTGAAAGAGGCGGATCCTACCTTGGGCTGGACTCTTTATACCCGTCTCTGATGCCCTCTAATGATGCTGTGGCTGTTACATCTGTCTGCAGTCCCTGGTGTATGTGCAGATGTATGTATAGATGTACAGATCACTACGATTTCAGTTATGGGTGTAAACATCCCACATTATAATCTAATCTTCAGAGGGTGGCATGTGGTATAGTGGATAGCACTGGGACTGCGGCGCTGAGGACCCGGGTTCGAATCCCGGCCCTGGGTCACTGTCCGTGTGGAGTTTGCACATTCCCCCCATTCTGTGTGGGTTTCACCCCCAAAGATGTGCAGGGTAGGTTGATTGGCCACGCTAAATTGCCCCTTTTTTTTTTTAATAAATATTTTATTGAAAATTTTTGGTCAACCAACACAGTACATTGTGCATCCTTTACACAATATTATAACAGCACAAGTAACAATGACCTATTTTATATAAACAAAAAATGAATAAATATTAAATAACAAAAAATGAAAACTGGCCCTAATTGGCAACTGCCTTGTCACAAGTTACACCCCCCCCCCCCAAATCCTGGGCTGCTGCTGCTGCCTTTTTTTTTTCCATTCCATCTATCTTTCTGCGAGGTATTCGACGAACGGTTGCCACCGCCTGGTGAACCCTTGAGCCGACCCCCTTAGAACGAACTTAATCTGCTCTGGCTTTATAAACCCCGCCATGTCATTTATCCAGGTCTCCACCCCCGGGGGTTTGGCTTCTTTCCACATTAACAATATCCTGCGCTGGGCTACTAGGGACGCAAAGGCCAAAACATCGGCCTCTCTCGCCTCCTGCACTCCCGGCTCTTGTGCAACCCCAAATATAGCCAACCCCCAGCTTGGTTCGACCCGGACCCCCACTACTTTTGAAAGCACCTTTGTCACCCCATCCAAAACCCCTGTAGTGCCGGGCATGACCAAAACATATGGGTATGATTCGCTGGGCTTCTCGAGCACCTCGCACACCTATCCTCCACCCCCAAAAATTTACTGAGCCGTGCTCCAGTCATATGCGCCCTGTGTAATACCTTAAACTGAATCAGGCTTAGCCTGGCACACGAGGACGACGAGTTTACCCTGCTTAGGGCATCTGCCCACAGCCCCGCCTCGATCTCCTCCCCCAGCTCTTCTTCCCATTTCCCTTTTAGTTCATCTACCATAGTCTCCCCTTCGTCCCTCATTTCCCTATATATATCTGACACCTTACCATCCCCCACCCATGTCTTTGAGATCACTCTGTCCTGCACCTCTTGTGTCGGGAGCTGCGGAAATTCCCTCACCTGTTGCCTCGCAAAAGCCCTCAGTTGCATATACCTGAATGCATTCCCTTGGGGCAACCCATATTTCTCGGTCAGCGCTCCCAGACTCGCGAACTTCCCATCCACAAATAGATCTTTCAGTTGCGTTATTCCTGCTCTTTGCCACATTCCATATCCCCCATCCATTCCCCCCGGGGCAAACCTATGGTTGTTTCTTATCGGGGACCCCCCCAAGGCTCCAGTCTTTCCCCTATGCCGTCTCCACTGTCCCCAAATCTTCAGTGTAGCTACCACCACCGGGCTTGTGGTGTAGTTCCTCGGTGAGAATGGCAATGGGGCTGTCACCATAGCCTGTAGGCTAGTCCCCCTACAGGACGCCCTCTCTAATCTCTTCCACGCCGCTCCCTCCTCCTCTCCCATCCACTTACTCACCATTGAAATATTAGCGGCCCAATAATACTCACTTAGGCTCGGTAGTGCCAGCCCCCCCCTATCCCTGCTACGCTGTAAGAATCCCTTCCTCACTCTCGGAGTCTTCCCGGCCCAGACAAAACCCATGATGCTCTTTTCAATCCTTTTAAAAAAAGCCTTCGTGATCACCACCGGGAGGCACTGAAACACAAAGAGGAATCTCGGGAGGACCACCATCTTAACCGCCTGCACCCTCCCTGCCATTGACAGGGCTACCATATCCCATCTCTTGAAATCTTCCTCCATCTGTTCCACTAACCGCGTTAAATTTAACCTGTGCAATGTGCCCCAATTCTTAGCTATCTGGATCCCCAGGTAACGAAAGTCTCTTGTTACCTTCCTCAACGGTAGGTCCTCTATTTCTCTACTCTGCTCCCCTGGATGCACCACAAACAACTCACTCTTCCCCATGTTCAATTTATACCCTGAAAAATCCCCAAACACCCCAAGTATCCGCATTATTTCTGGCATCCCCTCCGCCGGATCCGCCACATATAGTAGCAAATCGTCCGCATACAAAGATACCCGGTGTTCTTCTCCTCCCCTAAGTACTCCCCTCCACTTCTTGGAACCCCTCAACGCTATCGCCAGGGGCTCAATCGCCAGTGCAAACAATAATGGGGACAGAGGGCATCCCTGCCTTGTCCCTCTATGGAGCCGAAAATATGCCGATCCCCGTCCATTCGTGACCACGCTCGCCACTGGGGCCCTATACAATAGCTGCACCCATCTAACATACCCCTCTCCAAAACCAAATCTCCTCAACACCTCCCACAAATAATCCCATTCCACTCTATCAAATGCTTTCTCGGCATCCATTGCCACTACTATCTCTGTTTCTCCCTCTGGTGGGGCCATCATCATTACCCCTAACAACCTCCGTATATTCGTGTTCAGCTGTCTCCCCTTCACAAACCCAGTTTGGTCCTCGTGGACCACCCCCGGGACACATTCCTCTATTCTCATTGCCATTACCTTGGCCAGGACCTTGGCATCTACATTTAGGAGGGAAATTGGTCTGTAGGACCCGCATTGTAGCGGGTCCTTTTCCTTCTTTAAGAGAAGCAATATTGTTGCTTCAGACATAGTCGGGGGCAGTTGTCCCCTTTCCTTTGCCTCATTAAAGGTCCTCGTCAGTACCGGGGCGAGCAAGTCCAAATATTTTCTATAGAATTCGACTGGGAATCCATCCGGTCCCGGGGCCTTTCCCGTCTGCATGCTCCTAATTCCTTTCACCACTTCTTCTACCTCGATCTGTGCTCCCAGTCCCACCCTTTCCTGCTCTTTCACCTTGGGAATTTCCAGCCGATCCAAAAAGTCCATCATTCTCTCCCTCCCATCCGGGGGCTGAGCTTCATATAATTTTTTATAAAATGTCTTGAACACTTCATTCACTCTCTCCGCTCCCCGCTCCATCTCTCCTTCCTCGTCCCTCACTCCCCCTATTTCCCTCGCTGCTCCCCTTTTCCTCAATTGGTGTGCCAGCAACCTGCTTGCCTTCTCCCCATATTCATACTGTACACCCTGTGCCTTCCTCCATTGTGCCTCTGCAGTGCCTGTTGTCAGCAAGTCAAATTCCACATGCAGCCTTTGCCTTTCCCTGTACAATCCCTCCTCCGGTGCTTCCGCATATTGTCTCTCCACCCTCAAAAGTTCTTGCAGCAACCGCTCCCGTTCCTTACTCTCCTGCTTCCCTTTATGTGCCCTTATTGATATCAGCTCCCCCCTAACCACCGCCTTCAACGCCTCCCAGACCACTCCCACCTGGACCTCCCCATTGTCATTGAGTTCCAAGTACTTTTCAATACACCCCCTCACCCTTAGACACACCCCCTCATCCGCCATTAGTCCCATGTCCATTCTCCAGGGTGGGCGCCCTCCTGTTTCCTCCCCTATCTCCAAGTCCACCCAGTGTGGGGCGTGATCCGAAATGGCTATAGCCGTATACTCCGTTCCCCTCACCTTCGGGATCAATGCCCTACCCAGCACAAAAAAGTCTATGCGCGAGTAGACTTTATGGACATAGGAGAAAAACGAGAACTCCTTACTCCTAGGTCTACTAAATCTCCACGGGTCTACACCTCCCATCTGCTCCATAAAATCTTTAAGCACCTTGGCTGCTGCCGGCCTCCTTCCAGTCCTGGACTTCGACCTATCCAGCCCTGGTTCCAACACCGTGTTAAAGTCTCCCCCCATTATCAGCTTTCCCATCTCTAGGTCCGGAATGCGTCCTAGCATCCGCCTCATAAAATTGGCATCATCCCAGTTCGGGGCATACACGTTTACCAAAACCACCGTCTCTCCCTGTAGTTTGCCACTCACCATCACGTATCTGCCCCCGTTATCCGCCACTATAGTCATTGCCTCGAACATTACCCGCTTCCCCACTAATATAGCCACCCCCCTGTTTTTCGCATCTAGCCCCGAATGGAACACCTGCCCCACCCATCCTTTGCGCAGCCTAACCTGGTCTATCAGTTTCAGGTGCGTTTCCTGTAACATAACCACATCTGCTTTAAGTTTCTTAAGGTGTGCGAGTACCCGTGCCCTCTTTATCGGCCCGTTCAGCCCTCTCACGTTCCACGTGATCAGCCGAGTTGGGGGGCTTCCCACCCCCCCCCCTTGTCGATTAGCCATCATCTTTTTCCAGCTTCTCACCCAGTTCCCACGCAGCTGTATCTCCCCCAGGCGGTGCCCCCCCGCCCATCCTCTCCCGTACCCGCTCCCCCCTTTCCCCAGCAGCAGCAACCCAGTAATTCCCCCCTCCCACCCCCCCCGCTAGACCCCCCGCTAGCGTAATTACTCCCCCCATGTTGCTCCCAGAAGTCAGCAAGCTCTGGCTGACCTCGGCTTCCCCCCGTGACCACGGCTCGCACCGTGCGACGCCCCCTCCTTCCTGCTTCTCTATTCCCGCCATAATTATCATAGCGCGGGAGCCAAGCCCGCGCTTCTCCCTTGGCCCCGCCCCCCATGGCCAACGCCCCATCTCCTCTCCCTCCCCACCTCCCCCCATCACCACCTGTGGGAGAGAGAAAAGTTACCACACCGCAGGATTAGAACATAAAACCCCTCTTCGCCCCCCACATTCGCCCCACCACTTTGTCCAAACGTTCTTTTTAATAACCCACTCATTCCAGTTTTTCTTCCACAATAAAAGTCCACGCTTCATCCGCCGTCTCAAAGTAGTGGTGCCTCCCTCGATATGTGACCCACAGTCTTGCCGGTTGCAGCATTCCGAATTTTATCTTCTTTTTGTGAAGCACCGCCTTGGCCCGATTAAAGCTCGCCCTCCTTCTCGCCACCTCCGCACTCCAGTCTTGATAAACGCGGATCACCGCGTTCTCCCATTTACTACTCCGAGTTTTCTTCGCCCATCTGAGGACCATTTCTCTATCCTTAAAACGGAGGAATCTCACCACTATGGCTCTGGGAGTTTCTCCTGCTCTCGGTCCTCGTGCCATAACTCGGTATGCTCCCTCCACCTCCAACGGACCCGCCGGGGCCTCCGCTCCCATTAACGAGTGCAGCATCGTGCTCACATATGCCCGGACGTCCGCACCCTCCACACCTTCAGGAAGACCAAGAATCCTCAGGTTGTTCCTCCTTGCGTTGTTTTCCAGTGCCTCCAACCTTTCCACACATCGTTTCTGACGTGCCTCCTGTATCTCCGTCTTCACCACCAGGCCCTGTATATCGTCCTCATTCTCGGCTGCCTTCGCCTTCACGACCCGAAGCTCCCGCTCCTGGGTCTTTTGTTCCTCCTTTAGCCCTTCGATCGCCTGTAGTATCGGGGCCAACAGCTCTTTCTTCATTTCCTTTTTTATCTCTTCCACGCAGCATTTCAAGAACTCTTGTTGTTCAGGGCCCCATGTGAAACTGCCACCTTCCGACGCCATCTTGGTTTGTGCTTGCCTTCCTTGCCGCTGTTCCAAAGGATCCGCTGCAATCCGGCCACTTTCCTCTCCTTTTTCCATCCGTGTCCAGGGGGAATTCCCTTCTGGTTTACCGCACGGTGTTTTTAGCCGTTAAAATTGCCGTTGGGGCTCCTATCAAGAGCCCAAAAGTCCGTTCCACCGGGAGCTGCCGAAACGTGCGACTTAGCTGGTCATCGCCGCACCCGGAAGCCGCTAAATTGCCCCTTAATTGGAAAAATAATAATTTGGTAAATTTATTAAAAGAAAATAATCTATAATCTTCAAATCTACGGTACTGATGTGCCTTCAATTTATATTGTGCTTAATATGAGGCAATGTTTAGTTCTGTAGAGGTGAATGGTTGCTTCTCAGTCTGCACGAAGGTTTACTGAGGCGTTCCCCAGGGGTTGTTACCACGACCACTGTTTTTCCTGATCTTTATCAATGACTGTTGGTGTAAACTTTCTGCTTTGGTAACATGCTGGGATATGAATTAATGCCTGCTTATTTTCTGCTGAGACAATGAACTTTGGACTAGGAGTGACTAACAGATGTATCCTCCAAAGACAATTGACCAGTGATGACCAGTGCTCCACGGACTGCAGGAGTTGTTATTCTAAGCTGTCAAAACAACTGCGAGAGGTCCCGGGTTTAAATCCAGGACTGGCAACTCATGACCTTATGTAATCACGCTTGCAACATATTGATTGGATGAATGTAACATACTGTGTAAAGAATTGATAACTATATATGGAATGAACTGCAATACTAAGAGAATTGATTGGTTGTATGTAAATGAGAATGCAAACTAATTCTGCTTTTGAAAGGTACTAACCAGTTTAAGCCACAGCTCAGCAAGAAAGTATGCTGGCAAGTCTGAGGGGTCTAGGACCTTTCTCCCAGAGCTCTGCAACAATAAATTGTTTCTTTTGCTCACATTAAGGTCTACTTGTGAATATATTCACGCAACAATGACCTAGGGATCCGGGTTCAATTCTGGCCTTAGGTGATTGTCTGTGTGGAGTGTGCATGTTTTTCCCGTGTCTGCATGAATTTGGGTGCCCCGGTTTCTGCCCACAGTCCAGATATATGCAGGTTAGGTGGATTGGCTAAAATTCCCTCTTAGTATATTTTTTTTAAATGTGGAGGTTAGGTTAAGTGGAGTTAGGGGGATAGGGTGGGGTGTGAGCCTCGGTAGAATGCTTTTTCAGAGGGTTGGTGCAGTCTCGATGGGCCGAATGACCCCCTTCTGCACTGTAGGGATTCTATAGAATGTGAGAACACAATTTCAAAATTTACAGTGGTCAGTGGAAGTATTGTGAACTGTGAGGAGGCTAATAAGAGACTTCAAGAAGACATAAAGAGACTGGTGCAATGGGTGGACATGTGGCAGATAAAAGTGAATGTGGAGAAGCGTGAACTGATTCATTTTGATAGGAAGAACAAGGAGAAGGATTGAGATACAGTGAAAAGTATTGTTCTGTGTACGGTCCAGTCAGATTGTATCGTACATGAAAAAACAAAGGACATACGATAAATACACTATGTAAGTACATAGACATTGAGTGAAGCATACGGAATGTAGTGCTAATCTGTAGAGAAGATGGAGAGATCAGCTCAGTTCATAAGAGGCTTATTCAGGACTCTGGTAGCAGCAGGGAAGAAGCAGTTTTTGAATCTGTTAGGGCGTGTTCTCAGACATTTGTATCTTATGCCTGATAGAAGAGGTTGGAAGACAGAATTCTCTTGATGGGAGGGGTCTTTGGTTATGCTGCTCGCTTTCCCAAGGCAGCAGGGGATACAAACAGAGTCAATGGATGGGTTCACGTGGCTGTGTTCGCAATTCTCTGTAGTTTCTTAGTCTTGGGCTGAGCAGTTGCCATATCATGTTGTGATACAGCCAGATAGGATGTTTTCAATAGTGCATCGGTAAAAAATGGTAAGAGTCAATGTGGACCTGCCGAGCGGCACGGCAGCACAGTGGTTAGGACTGTTGCTTCACAGCACCAGGGTCTCCGATTCGATTCCCGGCTTGGGTCACTGTCTGTGTGGAGTCTGCGCGTTCTCCCTGGGTCTGCGTGGGTTTCCTCCGGGTGCCCGGTTTCCTCCCACCAGTCCCGAAAGATGTGCTTGTTGGGTGAATTGGACATTATGAATTCTCCCTCCGAGTACCCAAACAGGTGCTGGAATGTGGCGACGAGGGGATTTTTACAGTAACATCATTGCAGTGTTAATGTAAGCCTACTTGTGACACTAATAAATATTATTATTATTATAATTTTCTTAGTTTCCTGAATAAGTCTCTTAAGTGTTGTTGTGTTTTCTTGGTCGTAGCATCGACGTGGGTGGACTAGGACAGATTGTTGGTGATGTGTATATCTAGGAATTTGAAGTTGTCAACCATCTCCACCTCGGCCCCGTTGATGCAGACAGAGGGGTGTACGACACTTCGCTTTCTAAGTCGATGGCCAGCTCCTTAGTTTTGCTGAAACTGAGGCAAAGATTGTTATCGTTGCACCACGCCACTAGGTTCTCTATTGCCCTCCTGTATTCTGACTCATCATTATTTGAGATCCGACCCACAACGATCATGTCATCAGCAAATGTGGAGCCGAATTTTGCAACAGTCATGTGTGTATAAGGTTTAAGGCGGCACTCCACTTGGGCCAACTGTTCCTAGTTGGCCTTTGACATACTGCTCACCTGTGGTGAATGTATTGCATTAACCATTCACCACGTATATAACTGTATCACGCTGTTGCCCATGAGGGCTCCACCTATGGACCATTGTAAGGTATTACCTGTGATGTATCATGTTGGTGCCTTTGTAGGCTCAGCCCCGGCTCCTCCCCTTGAGGGGAGGTATAAAGAGCAGTAGCCCTGTAGGTAGCTCCCAGTAGCAGAGCAGTCGCAGGCAGGCACTGTTCTAGTCGATTTAAGCCACAGTTTACGTCTACTCCTTGTTTCCTGTGAATTGATGGTCGCATCAATTTAATCGACTACAACACTGCAATGGAGTCGACCCTCAAACCTGACCGACTGGAACTCGACCCACAAGCCGCGGAGGCGGAAGGGATTTTTTTCGCACTGGCTCCGCTGTTTCGAGGCCGTCCTCGCCCTCCGTCTCCGACGATCAGAAGCTGAGCCTCCTCCACGCCCGGGTGAGCCATCGAATCTCTGTTCAACTCGAGGAAGCTTCCACCTACGCAGACGCGCTCGCGATGTTGAAGCGCCTGTATGAAAGGCCAGTAAACTAGGTGTACACGCCTCATCTCCTCACTACGCACCGCCAACGCCCCGTGGAATCGCTGGAGGATTACCTACGCGACCTCAAAATCCTTGCGCGAAGTTGCTACGACCAGGCCAATACACGGGGGGGGGGCGCGACTCGCGGGGGGGAGGCGGGCCACGGAGGGGGGGGGGCGCAGCTCGCGGGGGGGAGGCGGGGCATGGCGGGGGGGGGCGCGCGCGGGGGGGGCAGGGGGCATGGGGGGGGGCTACCCTGCTATATCTGCGGCCAGCATCAGCACCCCAGGCAGCGCTGCCCGTGTGCGACTCATGGGGGCCGCCATCCTCGCCCACATGGCCCGCCACGTGCGACTCGTGGGGGCCGCCATCTTGGACGCCATCTTCCTCACCGCCTGACACATGCGACCGATGGGGGCCGCCATCTTGGCTGCCATCTGCAACGCTGCCCGACACGTGCGACCGACGGGGGCAGCCATCTTGGGAACACCCCAGCACCTCCGACCACACCGGCTACCCGCAACTCAGCGTGGCCACCCTGGACCAGTCTCGACCCAAACACCTCTGGAGCTCCATGATGACCGTCCGGGTAAATGGACACGCAACACCTTGCCTGTTCGACTCCGGGAGCAAGGAGAGCTTTATTCACCCAGACAGGGTAAGACGCTGCTCGCTCCCAATCTTTCCGGCACACCAAACCATCTCCCTCGCTTCTGGGTCGCACTCAGTGCAGATCCGGGGGTGCACTACCGCAACCCTAGCAATACAGGGTGCCGAGTATGCCGATTTTAAGCTATATGTACTCCCTGACCTCTGCGCTTCTCTCCTGTTGGGACTGGATTTCCAGTGTAACCTCAAGAGCCTGACCCTGAAATTCGGCGGGCCCCTACCCCCACTCACCATATGTAGCCTTGCGTCACTAAAAGTCAACCCTCCCCTGCTCTTCGAAAACCTCACCGCCGACTGTAAGGCAGTCGCCATCAGAAGCAGGCGGTATAGCATTCAGGACAGGACTTTTATCAGGTCCGAGGTCCAACCACTCTTGCGGAGGAGATCTTTGAGGGCAGCAATAGCCCCTGGAGAGCTCAGGTGGTGGTCATCAGGACCGGGAAAAAGAACCGGATGGTTGTAGATTACAGCCAAACCATAAACCGGTACACGTACCTAGATGCGAACCCCCTTCCCCGGATCGCCGACATGGTTAACCAGATCACGCACTACTGGGTGTTCTCCAGAGTGGATCTGAAGTCTGTGTACCACCAGCTCCCAATCCGCCCGGGGGACCGCCACTACACGGCCTTTGAGGCAGATGGCCGCCTCTTCCACTTCCTCCGGGTCCCCTTCGGCATCAGAAACGGGGTCTCGGTCTTTCAAAGAACCATGGACCAAATGGTGGACCAGTACGAGCTACGGGCCACGTTTCCGTACTTGGACAACGTCACCATCTGCAGCCATGACCAGCAGGACCATGATGCCAACCTCCAGAGATTTCCCCAGACCTCCCAAACCCTTAACCTCACTTACAACAAGGAGAAATGCGTTTTCAGCACAACCAGGCTTGCCCTCCTCGGCTACTTCGTGGAAAACGGGGTTCTAGGACTCGACCCTGACCGTATACGCCCCCTCCTGCAACTCACCCTTCCCCACTGCCCCAAGGCCCTGAAAAGGTGCCTCGGGTTCTTTTCCTATTAAGCCCAGTGGGTCCCCAACTATGCGGACAAAGCCCGCCCACTAATCAAGGCCACCATCTTCCCACTGGCAACTGAGGCCCACTAGGCCTTCAGCTGCATCAAGGCAGATATTGCCAAAGCCACGATGCACGCGGTGGACGAGTCAGTCCCCTTCCAGGTGGAGAGTGACTCGTCAGACGTCTCCCTCGCCGCTACCCCCAATCAGGCAGGCAGGCCAGTAGCATTTTGTTCACGCACCCTCACCGCCTCTGAAATTCGACATCCTCGTTCGAAAAAGCAGCCCAAGCCATCGTGGAAGCCGTGCGGCACTGGAGGCACTACCTCGCTTGTAGGAGGTTTACCCTCGTCACCGACCAACGATCGGTAGCCTTCATGTTCGATAATACACAGTGGGGCAAAATCAAGAACGATAAGATCTTGAGGTGGAGGATCGAACTTTCCACCTATAATTACGATATAGTATATCGTCCTGGGAAGCTCAACGAGCCCCTCGATGCCCTGTCCCGCGGCACATGCGCCAACATGCAAGAGGACCAACTCCGGGCTATCCATGCTGACCTCTGCCACCCAGGGGGTCACCTTGATGTAGTGATTCTTGATGGAGAACCATTACATCAAGGCTCACAACCTGCCCTACTCCACTGAGGAGGTCAGAGCCATGACCAGGAACTGCCTGATCTGCGCGGAGTGCAAGCCGCACTTCTATCGTCTGGATAAGGCCCACCTGGTAAAGGCACCCCGGCCCTTTAGGTGCCTCAGTATCGATTTCAAAGGGCCCCTCCCCTCCCATTCACCAACCGCAACACGTATTTCCTCAACGTCATTGAAGAATTCTTCCGCTTCCCCTTTGCAATCCCCTGCCCTGACATGACCGCCGCCACCGTCATTAAAGCCCTACATAGTGTCTTCACCCTGTTTGGTTTCCCCACGTATGTTCACAGTGACCGGGACTTGTCGATCATGAGCGACGAACTGCGTCAGTACCTGCTCAGTAAGGGCACCGCCTCGAGCAGGACTACCAGTTATAACCCCCGGAGAAACGGACAGGTGGAGAGGCAGAATGCGACGGTCTTGAAGACCATCCTCCTGGTCCTATGGTCTAGGAATCTCCCAGTTTCCCACTGGCAGGAGATCCTTCCCAACGAGCTCCACTCCATTAGGTCCCTCCTTTGCACGGCCACAAACGAGACCCCTCATGACCGCCTGTTTGTTTTCCCCAGGAGATCCACCTCCGGGGCCTCGCTTCCGTCCTGGCTGAAGACACCGGGGCCCGTCCTACTCCGCAAACACATCAGGACTCATAAGTCCGACCCCCTGGTTAAGAGGGTCCAGCTCCTACACACCAACCCTCAGTACGCATACATAGAACACCCCGACGGCCGACAGGATACAGTTTCCCTCCGGGACCTAGCGCCCGCAGGCTCCACTACCACCGTCACCCCAACTTACCCCACCCAACCTACGCCGACCACCCCTACATGGCACCCGCACCCCCTCCCATCCATTCCCTCTTCACCGACCCATAGGAACGAAGCTCCAGAAGACCCGCTCCCAGAGTCCACATCTGTACCGGCAACGTAATTACTCATGCCCGCATGGATGAGTTTGACACCTGGGCCAGCTGCGATACCAGAGCTACGGCGATCACAGCGCACGATCCGGGCACCGGACAGGCTGAACTTGTGAACCCTTCACCCCCGCCGGACATCATTTTTTAACAGGGGGTGAATGTGGTGAATGTATTGCATTAACCATTCACCATGTATGTAACTGTATCACGCTGTTGCCCATGAGGGCTCCACATATGGACCATTGTAAGATATTACCTGTGATGTATCATGATGGTGCCTTTGTGGGCTCCGCCCCTGGCTCCTCCCCTTGAGGAGAGGTATAAAGAGCAGTAGCCCTGTAGGCGGCTCCCAGTAGCAGAGCAGTCGCAGGCAGGCACTGTTCTAGTCGATTAAAGCCACAGTTTACTTCTACTCCTTGTTTTGTGTGAATTGATAGTCGCATCATCACCTTTGTTCTGCCATTCACACATTTTAATCTCTTTATGTGCCACTATCAGCCCCCTTTTTAGCCTTAATCACTCCCATTTACATTCCTTTTATCTTTGTCCTTGTCATCTTTGTCTATCTCCATCTATTGCTGGCCCCCTATCCAGCTGCACCACTCCACAAGTATTTCCAGTACATGCTATCCCATTTTTGGTTTTGTGTTGAGACATGCTGCTGCTACTACATTAAATATTTCTAACGAGTAATTATATTTGCCGTATACATTTTGTGGGATAAAAATCTATTTACTAAATGTCGCCTTGTTTGATTCACTAGGAAAACCTTGAATGTATGGGCAAGAAAAACTTACTGGTTTACATACGCTTTGTTGTAAGTACCTTTGAACAAGTTCTGTCAGTTACATTGCTGCTTATTTTTAATATCTCTAAAGTGCCTCTCTCTCCGTTGCAGTCCAGCCCTCTTTGTTTTAATCATTATCCTGTCTTGCTGTGATGGTTTTCGACGTAAAACTCCATGGAACTTCATGCTTCTTTTCTTATTTGTAAGTTATTGCACAAAATTAATATTAGTTTTTAGTATTGTATTTAATTGATATAACCTTAGTCCAAAGCATCTTCCTAACCATGTGGGATTACCAAAGACCAGAAACGAAACTGGACCCACCATATAAATACTGTGGCTACAAGAACAGGTCAGCATGCAAATTCTGCAGAGTGTAACTCACGTCCTGACCCCCAAAGCCTGTCCACCAACTACAAGGCTCTAGAAAGAGCGTGATGGAATACTCTCCACTTGCCTGAATGAGTGCTTCTCCAACAATACAAGAAGCTCAACATCCAACATGAAGCAGCCCACTTGACTGGCAACCCATCCACCACATAAACATTCACTCACTTCACCATTTTATGTACAGTGGCAGCAGTGTGTACCATATACAAGATATACTGCAGCAATTCAGCAAGGCTCCTTCGACAGCACCTTCCAAATGTATCACCTTCCAAAGGACTAGGGCAACAGATACATGGGAACACCATCACCTGCAGGTTCCCCTCCAAGCCACACACCATTGTGACTTGGAAATATATCGCCATTCCTTCACTGTCACTGGGTCAAAACTCCGTCCCTAACAGCTCGGTGGATGTACCTACACCGCATGGACTGCAGCAGTTCAAGAGGCAGCTATTTTTAAATAAATTTAGAATACCCAATTCATTTTTCCAATTAAGGGGCAACTTAGCGTGGCCAATCCACCTACCCTGCACATCTTTGGGTTGTGGGGGTGAGACCCATGCAACCACGGGGAGAATGTACAAAAGAGGCAACATTATTGAGGGCAATTAGTGATGAGCAATAAATGCTGACGTAGCCAGTGATGCCCACACCTCGTGAAATAATTTGCCCACATCTCTTGAAATAATTTTTTTAAAGGTGTTTAAGTTGTAGCTACCTGTCGTCTGTTCAGTCCATGTCTGACAGTTGGCAAGTGGCTCTGTGGGTGGGTCAAGATTGAGTATATCACTGTCATGCAGTCTTGTCCTATTTAAAAAACTTCCTGAGAGACAGCAGACAAAAAATAATTTGCAACCTGGGTTGATAGTAGCTGCACAATTGAGCAAAATTAATTACAAAAGGTACAAATCTACTGATGTTCCATAGTTTAGATGCTTTAATTCCCACCTTCCATTTTGTCTAATTTTCATACCTTCATTTAAGAGCTTTCTTGTAGCCATTCAAATCCAGCCATCTGCTGGTTTCATCTAGTTCCTCGAAGTTGTGGTCTATGTTACAGAACTGCCAATCGTTTGGCATAGTTGGCATTAAGTTGGCCAATTCAATGGTGGCACGGTAGCACAGTGGTTAGCACTGTTGCTTCACGGTGCCAGTGTCCCAGGTTCGATTACCGGCTGCGTCACTTTCTGTCGCGTGTCGTACCTTTTCTGTCGCGTGTCGTACCTCTTCTGCCGCTTGACAGCACGAGTTGGTTGCACCGATTATGAGTTGAACCCAATACCTGATTCCCTGTCGGGAGGGATGCCGCTTACCCCCTGTTAGTCCCGAAAGACGTGCTGTTAGGTGTATTTGACATTCTGAATTCTCCTTCATTGCACCCGAACAGACGCCAGAGTGTGGCGACTAGGGGCTTTTGACAGTAAGCCTACTTGTAACACTAATAAAGATTATTATTATTATTGTTATATTTCTGGGCACTTTGTCCCTCGGGAGACATAAACAACATTCATTTAATCCAAATCCTTCAGTAAATGAGATCATTGTATTATATTCCTTTCACTTGCAGACTATTGTAGAAGGTTTGCTGTTGGGAGCTGTTTCAGCGTAAGTCTTTATTTTGCTTGAATTACATCAATACACAATATTAAACAAACACATGGATGCCTTTTTAACTTAAATCATTTAAATTATAACTTTTTTTGTCATTGATGCTCCTTAGTGTTTATGGTGCTGATGCAGTGATGTGGGCTGTTGGTGCTACTATATTTGTGTCAGTTGGACTAACATTGTTTTCCCTGCAAACCAAGGTACTGTTTACAATACTGCATCAACTTCTTCTGACACCAGTTTGCTCATTGCTGAAATCTGAATAGTTCAAACCTTTTGTTTTCAGTGGGACTTCACCATGGGAAGTGGAATTTTATTTGTGGCACTACTGGTTTTAATGGCATTTGGAATTCTGTGTGCCATAATACGATCATTTGTAAGTCCTTTTAAAAATCTTGTGATTACATTGCGAAGTTTAATTTTAGAAAGTTCAGGGGCGGCATGTGGCCCAGTGGTTAGCACTGGGACTACGGCACTGAGGACAAGGGTTCGATTCCCAGCTCTGGGTCACTGTCTATGTGGAGTTTGCACATTCTCCCTGTGCCTGCGTGGGTTTCACCCCCACAACCCAAAGATGTGCTGGTTAGGTGGATTGGCCAAACTAAATTGCCCCATAATTGGGAAAAAAATAATTGGGCACTCTAAATTTTTATTTTTTTTTTAATTTGGAAAGTTCAAAATTGTGTCCTTGATAATTTCTTGCAAAGGGATCATTACTTACTGATCTGCTGAGGACTGCAGTTGGGGAGGGAGGGGGGGGGGGGGAGGTGGGGGGGCAGGTCACCCCCATAATGTGGGGGGGGGGGGTTGAATCGCATTTCAGGGGGAGATGCTGAATTGCTTTGCAGGGGACCTAGCGTTTGGACCTCAAAATGGCAGCCCGAGAGCAGAACTCCCTAGGGAATCCCTCGCAATACATTTGTATGTTTAAGGATTTGAGAATTGCTTCTTGGATGGATGGATGGATTTGTTCATTATCACGTGTGCCGAGGTACAGTGAAAAGTATTTTTCTGTGAGCAGTTCAACAGATCATTAAGTACATGGGAAGAAAATAGAAGAAAATAAAATACATAATAGGGCAACACAAGGTAAACAATGTAACTACATAAGCACCGGCATCGGATGAAGCATACAGGGGTGTAGTGTTAATCAGGTCAGTCCATAAGAGAGTCATTTAGGAGTCTGGTGACAGTGGGGAAGAAGCTGTTTTTGAGTCTGTTTGTGCGTGTTCTCAGACTTCTGTATCTCCTGCCCGATGGAAGAAGTTGGAAGAGTGAGTAAGCCGGGTGGGAGGGATCTTTGATTATGCTGCCCGCTTTCCCCAGACAGCGGGAGGTGTAGATGGAGTGAATAGATGGGAGGCAGGTTTGTGTGATGGACTGGGCGGTGTTCACGACTCTCTGAAGTTTCTTGCGGTCCTGGGCCGAGCAGTTGCCATACCAGGCTGTGATGCGGCCCGATAGGATGCTTTCTATGGTGCATCTGTAAAAGTTGGTAAGAGTCAATGTGGACATGCCGAATTTCCTTAGTTTCCTGAGGAAGTATAGGCGCTGTTGTGTTTTCTTGGTGGTAGCGTTGACGTGGGTGGACCAGGACAGATTTTTGGAGATGTGCACCCCTAGGAATTTGAAACTGCTAAAGTTTAGCCTTTAAGCTATTGAGAAATCATAATGTAGATCTACACTGAAATTTTGATCAAGACATTAAGTATAAAACTAGAACACAAAGGTTTAAAATTGTTAAATGTGAATAATTAGGAATATTTACCAATTTGCTGCCCAACCGCAAACATTTTGTTACCAGGAGCACACATTAGGAAGTTGAGCACAGATGTCAATGGGTCCCCACATTTCTTTTACCCATCATAAATTTCCATTGAACCCTGCAACATTATACACACCAGCGAACAAGGTTCCACACTTAATAGTAAAAAGTTATTCATTAAACCGCTCTCACCAATCCCATTATTAGATTTGTGGAGTATACTGATCAAAACGCTGGGCGGTATTCTCCCCCCACCCCGCCGGGCGGGAGAATTGCTGGGGCGCCGCACTAATTGCGCCACGCCGGCCCGACCCCTGCAAGCGATTCTCTTTCCCCCCCCCCCCCCCCCAAACCAGTGCCGCACGTAAACAGCCTAGTCCCACTGGCGCCGTCCACACCTGGTCACTGCTGGCGGGTACTTGTCACGAAGGCTTGGGGGGGGGGGGGGGGGGCGCCTGTGGGAGGGGGGAGGGCTCCGTTCCCGGGGGGGGGGGGGGGTCTCCAGAGTGGCCTGGTACGCGATCGAGACCAACCGATCGGCGGGCCGGCCTCTCTGTCGGCGGGCCTCCTTTCTTCCACCGGCGAGCCTGGATCCATCCGCCATGTTTGTGCGGGGCGGCCTGGGGGAGGACAGCCACTGCGCATGCGCTAGTTGGCGCCGGCCCAACTGAGCATGCGCGGGAACCAAGGCGCCGCGTCTCTGACGCCGCACCGAGGCCCCACCCCCATAAATCACGCGACGTCCCTGCTAACCCCACGGAGGGGGGAGAATAGGAGTCTAGGAACAGGTGCCGACGCCGGAGTAAAACACTCCGGTTTTTACTCCGGCGTCAGCACTTAGACTCCCGTTGGGAGAATCCCGCCATAGTGAGCAATGAATCATTATATTCAGACAATGTCCATCAATTTGAATTTAAATTGTTTTACTTTTTACCTACAGTGGCTCCATATTGTTTATGCCTCCTTGGGAACGTTGATCTTCTCCATTGTAAGTATTTTTGACATCAGGGGCGTCATTCTCCGCCGGCGGGAGTCTCCGTTTTGCCGGCGCCCAGGGGTTTCCCGACGGCGTGGGGCTGCCCCACAATGCGAAACCCCATTGACCGGCCGGTGTTACGGAGACTCCCGCCGGCCGGTCGAGGCAGAAACGTGGCGGGGCGGGATGGAGAATTTTGCTCCTTGTC
The DNA here is from genome assembly GCF_047496885.1 of Scyliorhinus torazame. NCBI lineage: Eukaryota > Metazoa > Chordata > Chondrichthyes > Carcharhiniformes > Scyliorhinidae > Scyliorhinus > Scyliorhinus torazame. The sequence goes on along the minus strand of NC_092712.1, from coordinate 115,063,744 downwards.
TTTTCAGGTCATGCATACTTGATGTAGGTTTTCCTCATAATTGGGTGTGATAAATATGGCTTCTTTCTTGTGACATGGGGTGAAATATTTCTATTATACTCCTGATAAATTGTTGCCTGGACGTTCTACTCACTGCTACATTTGCCTTCTTAACTATGCTTGTTTCTCAGTCCCATCCTCTGGTTGCCTTTTCCACATTTTCCACAACTTCTGTAGTTTCCGTCGCTTTCTCCCGACAGGGTTCATGAGAATTTCTTTATCTTACTGATTTCTTCAAGTATTGTCCAACTAAACCATTTAGGATTATGTTTAGTAAACCAACGCTTAGTCCTTGGATTGTGATTAGTTTATATGTTCAGCAGTATGCCCTTATATCTATTCCACATGGCCCCGATTGAATTTCCTTCCGTGCTACTCTCCTGTCAAATGGATTTAACTTCTTGCGTTTAAATGACTTGAATTTAAATAGTATTTTTAGCACAATAAAACGTCCCCACGCACAGGGGCATTACAAAACAAAATATGACACCAAACCACACACCGACTTTAGGGCAAATAACAATGATTGGTCATAAAGGTTGTATCTTAAAAGGAGGAAAGTGAGATAGAGGAAGAATTCCAAAGCCTAGGGCCTAGACTAGGGCTGAATGCATGGTGGATGAATTAAATTGGGAATGCCCAAGAAAACAGAATAAGAGCACAATACCTGGGAATGTTGTGGGCTTGGAGGAGATTAGAGTTGGGGGGGATGGGTAAAAAGACCACTGAAAGCATTAATGAGAATTTTAGAATTGAAGATTTGCTTAACAGGGAATCAATTTAGATCAGTGAGAATAAGGAACCAGAACTTGGCGCGAATAAAGGCATGGGCAGCAGAGTTTTGGATGACCTCTAGTTTAGAGAGAGTAGAATTTGGGAGAGCAGCCAGGAATGGGAATGCATTGGACTTGTCAAGTCTAGAGGGAAGAAGACATGCAGGAGGGTTTCAGCAACAAATGAACTGAGGCAGGTGTGAAGAAGGTGGAAATAGGCAGTCTTAGTCCACCCTGGTCCACTCCTTCATCACCCCAAAACCTCATGCACTTTCCCATGCAATCGCAGAAGGTGCAACACCTGCCCCTCTACCTCCTTCCTGCTCACCATCTTGGGCCCTAAACACTCTTTTATGGTGAAGCAGTGCACGTGCACCCCCTTCAATCTGGTCTATTACATTTTCTGCTCCCAGTGGGGTCTACACTACATTCATAGAATTTACAGTGCAGAACAAAGAACAAAGAAAATTACAGCACAGGAACAGGCTCTTCGGCCCTCCCAGCCTGCGCCAATCCAGATCATTTATCTAAATCTGTCTTCTATTTTCCAAGGATGTACTTCCCTCTGTTCCCCGCCCGTTCATATATCTGTCTAGATGCATCTTAAATGATGCTATCGTTCCCGCCTCTACCACCTCCACTGGCAAAGCGTTCCAGGCACCCACCACCCTCTGCGTAAAAAACTTTCCACGCATATCTCCCTTAAACTTTCCCCCTCTCACCTTGAAATCGTGACCCCTTGTAATTGACACCCCCACTATCCACCCTGTCCATATCTCTCATAATTTTGTAGACCTCAATCAGGTCCCCCCTCAACCTCCATCTTTCCAACGAAAACAATCCTAATCTACTCAACCTTTCTTCATAGCTAGCACCCTCCATACCAGGCAACATCCTGGTGAACCTCCTCTGCACCCTCTCTAAAGCATCCATATCCTTCTGGTAATGTGGCAACCATAACTGCGCGCAGTAGTCCAAATGTTGCCTAACCAAAGTCCTATACAATTGTAACATGACCTGCCGACTCTTGTACTCAATACCCCGTCCGATGAAGGCAAGCATGCTGTATGCCTTCTTGACCACTCTATCGACCTGCGTTGCCACCTTCAGGGTACAATGGACCTGAACTCCCAGATCTCTCTGTACATCAATTTTCCCCAGGACTCTTCCATTGACCGTATAGTCCGCTCTTGAATTAGATCTTCCAAAATGCATCACCTCGCATTTGCCTGGATTGAACTCCATCTGCCATTTCTATGTCCAACTCTCCAATCTATCTATATTTTGCTGTATTCTCTGACAGTCCTCCTCGCTATCTGCAACTCCACCAATCTTAGTATCATCTGCAAACCTGCTAATCAGACCACCTATACCTTCGTCTAGATCATTTATGTGTATCACAAACAACAGTAGTCCGAGCACGGATCCCTGGGGAACACCACTAGTCACCTTTCTCCATTTTGAGACACTCCCTTCCACCACTACTCTCTGTCTCCTGTTGCCCGGCCAGTTCTTTATCCATCTAGCTAGTACAACCTGAACCCCATACGACTTCACTTTTTCCATCAACCTGCCATGGAAAACTTTATCAAATGCCTTACTGAAGTCCATGTATATGACATCTACAGCCCTTCCCTCATCAATTAACTTTGTCACTTCCTCAAAGAATTCTATTAGGTTTGTAAGACATGACCTTCCCGGCACAAAACCATGCTGATAAGTCTATTTTCTTCCAAATGTGAATAGATCCTATCCCTCAGTATCTTCTCCAACAGTTTGCCTACCACTACGTCAAGCTCACAGGTCTATAATTCCCTGGATTATCCCTGCTACCCTTCTTGAACAAAGAGACAACATTCACAATTCTCCAGTCCTCCAGGACCTCACCCGTGCTCAAGGATGCTGCAAAGATATCTGTTAAGGCCCCAGCTATTTTGTCCCTCGCTTCCCTCAGTAACCTGGGATAGATCCCATCCGGACCTGGGGACTTGTCCACCTTAATGCCTTTTAGAATACCCAAAACCTCCCCCCTCCTTATGCCGACTTGACCTAGAGTATTTAAACATCCATCCCTAGCCTCAACATCCGTCATGTCCCTCTCCTTGTTGAATACCGATGCAACGTACTCATTAAGAATCTCACCCATTTCCTCTGACTCCACGCATAAATTCCCTCATTTGTCTTTGAGTGGGCCAATCCTTTCTCTAGTTATCCTCTTGCTCCTTCTATACGAATAAAAGGCTTTGGGAATTTCCTTAACCCTGTTAGCCAAAGATATTTCATGACCCCTTTTAGCCCTCTTTATTGCGCGTTTGAAATTTGTCGTACTTTCCCGATATTCCTCCAAAGCTTCATCAGTTTTAAGTCGCCTAGATCTTATGGATGCTTCCTTTTCATCTTAGCTAGTCTCACAATTCCACCCGTCATCCATGGTTCCCTAATCTTGCCATTTCTATCCCTCATTTTCACAGGGACATGTCTATCCTGCACTCTAATCAACTTTTCCTTAAAGGACTCCCACATTTCAAATGTGGATTTATCCTTAAACAGCTGCTCCCAATCCACATTCCCTAGCTCCTGCCGAATTTTGTTATACTTGGCCTTTCCCCAATTTAGCACTCTTTCTTTAGGACCACTCTCGTCTTTGTCCATGAGTATTCTAAAACTTACGGAATTGTGATCGCTATTCCCAAAGTAATCACCGACTGAAACTTCAACCACCTGGCTGGGATCATTCCCCAATACCAGGTCCAGTCTGGGCCCTTCCCAAGTTGGACTATTTACATACTGCTCTAAAAAACTCTCCTGGATGCTCCTTAGAAATTCTGCTCCATCTACGCCTCCAACACTACATAAGTCCCATTCAATGTTGGGGAAGTTAAAATCTCCCATCACAACCACCCTATTTGCTCCTACATTTTTCTATAATCTGTCTACATATTTGTACCTCTACTTCACGCTCGCTTTTGGGAGGCCTGTAGTAAAGTCCCAACAATGTTAGTGCACCCTTCCTATTTCTTAGCTCTACCCATATTGCCTCAGTGCTCAAATCCTCCATCGTGCCCTCCTTCATCACAGCTGTGATATCATCCCTGACCAGTAATGCAACTCCTCCACCCCTTTTACCTCCCTCTCTATCCCTCCTGAAGCATCTATACCCTGGGATATTTAGTTGCCAGTCTTGCCCTTCCCTCAACCAAGTCTCAGTAATACCAATAACATCATATTCCCAGGTACTAATCCAAGTCCTATGTTCATCTGCCTTACCTGCTACACTTCTCGCATTGAAACAAATGCACCTCAGACCACCTGTCCCTTTGCGTTTATAATTTCTTCCCTATCTACTCTTCCCCTTAGTCACATTGAGTTTATTATCTAGTACCTTACTGACTTTAGTTGCTGCCTCTTTACTGACCTCTAGCTTCCTAATCTGGTTCCCATCCCCCTGCCACATTAGTTTAAAACCTCCCCAACAGTGTTAGCAAAAGCACCCCCTATGTCATTGGTTCCAGTCCTGCCCAGGTGTAGACCATCTGATTTGTAATGGTCCCACTGCCCCCAGAACCGGTTCCAATATCCCCAAAATCTGAACCCCTCCCTCCTGCCTTCGGCCCATCGAGTTTGCACCGGCCCTTGGAAAGAGCACCCTACTTAAGCCCAGGCTTCCACTCTATCCCTGTAACCCAGTAACCCGACTTAACCTTTTTGGACACTAAGGGGAAGTTAGCGTGATCAATTCACCTAACCTGCACAGCTTTGGACTGTGGGAGGAAATCGGAGCTCACGCAGATACTGGGAGAAAGTGCAAACTCCACACAGACAGTCGCCTGAGGCCAGAATTGAACCTGGGACTGTGGTGCTGTGAGGCAACAGTGCTAACCACTGTGCCACCGTGCCACCCAATGAAAAGAGACTAAATGCAGACTGGGTGACTGCTTTGCAGAACACCTTTGGTCCATCTGCAAGCAGGGCCCAGACCTCCCTGTTGCTTGCCATTTCAACTCACTGTCCTGTCCTCATGTCCACATGTCTGTCCTTGGCCTGCTGAAATGTTCCAGTGAAGCCCAGCCCAAACTGGAGGAACAGCATCTCATCTTCCGATTAGGCACGTTACAGCCTTCCTGACTTAACATTGAGTTCAACAATTTCAGACTGTGAACTCTCTCCTCCACCTTCACCCCATTTTTAGTTCTATCAATCTATTTTCATTTCTTCCATCAATCCCTTTTCCCTCACCATTGTCTCCCCTCCCCAACCCACTAGGGCCATCTGTTCCCTGTTCCAGGTTGTCCTTTGACACACTGCTTACCACTATTCTGCCATGAGCACATTCTGATCTCTTAATATGCCACTATCAGCACCCTTCTTTCTCATTTTCACTGCCATTTACATTCCCTTTATCTTTTTGCTCACGGCATCTTTGTTGATCTCCTCCTATCGCAGGCCTCTATCCAGCCCTAATGCACCACGCTCGCCCCCCACGCCAACAGTATAAATCTCATCCTATTTCCAGTTCCCTTTAGCTTTGACGAAGTCATCCAGACTCAAAACGTTAGCTCCATTCTCTCTCCACAAATGATGTCAGACCTGCTGAGATTGCCCAGCATTTTCTGTTTTTGTTTTAAATTCCAGCATCTGCAGTAATTTGCTTTTAGTCTTAGTAGTGGTTGCAGTTAGCACTGCTGCCTCACAGTGCGAAGGACCCGGGTTCAATCCCGGCCCCGGGTCACTGTCTGTGTGGAGTTTGCACATTCTCCCCGTGTCTGCGTGGGTCCTCATCCTCACAACCCAAGAAGATGTGCAGGGTAGGTGAATTGGCCACACTAAATTGCCCCTTAATTGGAAAAAACGAATTGGGTACTTTAACTTTAGTGGCTGCAAGCTCACTCGGGTTCAAATATGGCATCAAAGTTGCAAGCTGCCTGGTTCAGCCTCAGTCAGATACTAGTGAAGAGGGTTGCTAGGGAGAGGAATGGATGCAGTGGCTAGAGAGTAGAGTTTCTGTCAAGGACTGAAGGCAATGGCAAAGGCTTTAGCCTTCCCAATATAATTGGGGGAAATTTCTGTTCATCCAGTACTGGATGTTGGACAAGTAGACTGAGGATTGAGAGAGGTGGTGGTGAGGTACAGCTGAATGTCATCAACATACATGTGGAAACAGATTTCTGATTGTATCATTATGGGCAGCATGTAGATGGGAAATGGGAGAAGGGCCAAGGGCTTGGGGAACACCAGAAGTAATATTGCCAGAGCAGGAAATTAAGCCATTGGAGAATTCTCTCATTATCATTAGTTAGATAAATATGGAACAAGACACATGCAGTCTAACCCAGCTGAACAACGGTGGGCTGGCTTTGCAGGAGGATGGTGTGATCAACTGTGTCAAAGGCACAAAGGCCGAGAAGGATGGTTTATCTTTGCCACAGTTTAACAAGAGTTTGTTTGCAAGTTTGATAAGAATTGTTTCATTACAATGGTCAGGATGGAAACCTGATTGGAGGTATTCAAACATCAAGTTCCAGGAAAGATTGGCACCAATTTCCCTCATTGTATTCATGACATTGTTTTGTTTGCTTCATCAAGTGGATGTTAAAGATCCCATGATACTATTTGAAGAACTGCAGAGAATTCTTCCTCCTTCCATTAAAATAATTAAGGAAGGGACAACTGACCATTCACCTCCACTGCTGTCAATAGGATAATACTTGTGTGGAATAGCCACCATTTTAGTCACAGCACTGCAAAAGTAATTGAGAAGTTGCAGCATAAATTTTACATTGTTTGAAAAAGACACATGGGGGCTAAAATTCCACAGGGCGATTCCATTGTTCCCCCGCATTAACTCCATGGGTGATTGACGGAACTCTTTTAACCCATCAAGTTAACATGTTTTAAATTACAAATATAAATATATTTTTTTGCATTTCCTTTTTAGTACCTGGTGATTGACACTCAATTAATGCTGGGAGGAAAGCACAGATACAGTCTGAGCCCCGAGGAGTATATATTTGCAGCACTGAATCTCTACCTGGACATCATGAATCTCTTCCTCTTCATACTCCAAATTATCGGCCTGAGTCGTTAAGAAAACAGAAGGTGTTCCGCACCTATCAACAGTAAATTCTGCAAATGTACTTTTTATGGGAGTCCTTTTTTTCAGAAAGCAAATACCTGGTAAATTAAATGATGAGGAAAAAGAACAACAAGTATTTAAACTTGGAAAACAAATGTGAATTTGTTCTTACTGTACCAGTTGTCATGGGCAACAGTTTTAAATGCTACATTACAGAACATAAATGAACCTATGGAAATGTAAAACCATTATTCAAATTCCCTGAATAAGATAAAAATGTAAAATGAATATAAAAAGCAGAAACCCAAGCCTCAGTTTATCCACGCTTCCTTTGTCTTAACAATGTTAGTGTCTATTCTAGCATGTCAGCAACTAATTGTGTCACGGATAGTAATTCCTGTACAATAGTATGTTTGAAAATTAAAAAATATCTGACTATAATGGCTTAAATTCTGAATTGTGCATCAGAAATCTACTTCAGTTCAAATGTCTAAGCCTGGAAGTATTTTCCAAATAGACAATCTGTAATGTATTAGGTGATGATTTTCCCTCCACATCACAAGATCAATCCTTGACCGTAGCTACTTTCAATCGTGATAAAAAATATCCATGTTAATTTTATCTTGCTTTCCTATGTGCAGATAACCAGTTAGCAGAAACTTCGATAGCAGGTGAATTGTGATGTGATAACTTTGACTAAAAAGGTCAGGCTGAGTTCAGAAAACTGACTGTTCAACTCCGAGACATGGAACTACATGCAGCTGCAGTAACGGGGCAACTATCTACAATAACTGTTTGCTGACAGAATCTTATGTGAAACAGTTTTGGGCAGTTACCACTAAGTTCATATGAAGTACGCATGAGTCCACAGTAATTGGAAACTCATTGAGAGTGGCCATAGGGATAACTGACAATGGAAATTAAAATAACAAACTGGCCCAGCAGGTGGTGCTGTTGATCTTAACATGCAATGTTGAAATAAACAAGCTTTAAATTAACCTGAGCATGCATGGTAATGGCTCTAGATGTAAAAGAGTGAACAGTGACCTATAAAGATTACCAAGCACCAGACTCGATGAGGTCTGACCTTGGCCTAATTTTCATAAAGGTGTTTCAGGTTCATCTATCTGGAATTAGAAGTTTGCCAAAGGTGTTAATGCTTTAATATATGGGCAGCCCAGATTGGTAACTTCAAAGATTTGTGGCAAATGGTTGCAAAAGGGATAAAAACCACGCTTGCTTTGCTGCAAATGTTACTGGTGATTTCAGGTTGAAGCAAAACTGTGACCGACACAATAATTGTGCAGACAGGCGCCACAGCCTGTGGCCAGATAATAGAGTGATGCAAGTGTGAAACCGCTTGTGAAATTGAATTAGTGTTGAAAGAGTTGGTGCCAAGGAGGGTGATTGTGTTTATCATTCATGTTGTCTTCCTGAGAGCACTGTGATGGAAAGAGGCAGAAAAGCTGATGGAGCTGGTTACCTTATTGTCACAATTGGAGGTGACCCCAGATGTAGATTGGTTTCCGGCCCTTAGCATCACATATATGGACCCTGTTCTTCAATTGGTGCCAGATGGTTGTGCTGGGACCAGCAGATATCTTTGGTGACACCTTGGTAAGTTTATTAGGCTGTTGATCATTTTGAAATGCTTTGGTTCATATGGTACCACTTCAAGCATTAAATACAGTATTTGGGGTTTTTCAAGGCACCCACAGCATCAATGGTAATAAAGAAAATACAGATTCCAAATTCCATCAACAAAGCGCAGGACTTTGGGGAATCCTACCATTTAGTTTTCTTGAAGTCTTCACAGGCCAACCAAAATTCGATGTTCTCCTCGCTGTACTCCGAGAGGAGGAATGCCCGAAAGGCAGCCAAACCATATTTATGAGCAAGCATCTTGTCCAAAGATTGCCTCCATTTCTTTGCTTCCTCTGAGGAGGACCTGGTTGGAACCGGACTTGGTTTTCCCTATCTTGTTCGCTTGAACAGAACTGTAAGATTTCTCTGATGTCTGTAGAAAAACTCCTAACCGGGACTTAATTCCCTTTGCCCTTTGTAAGCAGCAGCTTTGTAGTGATGATAGTCCTCGACACATTTTTATTGTGGCTGTCAACTGTCATGTCCCCTTCACAAAATTTCTTCTGGGTGCAGTAGCCTTACATGTACAGGCTGACGTTTTTGCTGTTGCCTTTGGAGAAAGCGATAGAATTGCTTGCTTTGACAAACAAAACAAGTTGTCTGTTTCTCTTCAGTGTAAGTTGGTTAATGCCCTCTTGGTAGCCTGTTATGAGCATGTGGCATAAGAATCCATGGCAGCAGTATTCTTGATGACCATTAGCAATGCCGTGCATGGCATGAAGTTTACCTGCCTCCCAGTAACATTTGCAGAGCTGCGAGCGGCTCAGAGATTTCAGGTTAGCTGCAGCTCCACTTGCATATGCAGTTTGGAAGAGTAGCTGCAAGTGGGCACAATCAGCGGGTCCAATCTCACCTACTTGGCACCCTCAGCTGTTGCTCTTTGTCACTTCCAGAAAACATAAAAATAGCGTAATAGCTTGCCAATTTTTAGGAGCTGGGTAAACAACACTTGGCACAAACCTTTCCTGCTTAAAAAAAAGATAGGTAACCAAAAGATTAGGTGGCATGGTGGCACAGTACCTCAGAGTGCCGTGGGGTTCTGGGCCGGGTGCTCTTACGGGGATCGGTGCAGACTCAACGGATTGAGTGGCCTTCTATACTGTAGGAATTCTATGTTTCTGTATATAAAATAATATTCAAGGGCAATACTTTGTTTTCCTAACTGACCCTTTAAATCAACCAACAGCTCCTTAATGACTCTGGATTACTGATTTACATGGGTGAATTTGTGATTCGTTTCACATCTGGTGTAAAATTGGGAAATTATAGGATGCCAACATTACATTCCCTCTTGAGTTACATATTAAAATGAAGCTCTGAGCGGCCTCCAAGAGGCCAAAATCCACTGAATTAGCAGCAGGTGCAATACAAGCAGAAATCTAGCATCAACAATTTCTGCTGATATGGGGTGTAACTGGTCAGAAAATTCCCACATAAGCATTCTGTTTCCGAGCGCAGTCGTTCTTCACCTCGATGGACAAAACCTTAACCTTAAATAGTATACATGAAGCACGACATTGCATGCAGGGATTCAAGACCAAGAAGTGCTTTCAGGTGAAGTGAATTCAGGTGGCAATCAATAATTGGACCAGAGCAAGGTGCGGCGGTGGTGGGAAGGAGAAGGGGTAGAGTGGGTTAGGATGGAGGCGGAATCTTGGAAGGGGTCTAGTTTGAGGGCTATGGTGAAGGCAGTGCTGCCAATGGCTCTGAGTAGGTATTCAGGGAGCCCGGTGGTGCAGTCCACGGTGAAGATATGGAATCAGCTGAGGGGGGGGGGGAGGGGGGGTTGGATGGATAGTGTATACAGGAGGTAGAGGGAAGTGGGGCTGGTCAAGGTGAGGGATTTGTATTTGGAGGAAGGGTTCGCCGGTCTGGAGGAGCTAAGGGGGAGGGGTAGTGAGTTCAGGTATCTACAGGTTAGGGACTTTGCACAAAAGGTCTGGAAAGGATTCCCTAGATGGCCGGGATACACCCTGCTGCTTCCGGATGTGGAAGGGGAGGGAAGAATTGGGGATATATATAAGTGGCTGGGGGAGCAGGCAGGCGAGCGAGTGGTGAAGATCAAGGAGAAATGGAAAGCGGAGTTGGGAATGGAGATCAATTGGGGAGTATGGAGTGAGGCACTGCGAAGGGTAAACGGGACCTCCTTTTATGCAAGGATGAGCTTGATACAGTTTAAGGTGGTGCACAGGGTGCATATGACTCGGGCGAGAATGAGTTGGTTCTTTCAGGGGGTAGCAGATGAGTGTGAGAGGTGTGGGCGGGGGCCAGCAAATCATGCGCACATGTTTTGGGGTTGTGCAAAATTGGTAAGATTCTGGGCGGGGGTGTTTGTGGTCTTAGCCAGGATAGTGGAGGAGGGAGTGGACCAGGACCCTTTGGTGGTGATATTTGGGGTATTTGGGGTTTCAGAGAAGCTGATGTCTTGGCCTTCGCCTCTCTGATTCCATGGCGACAAATTTTGCTGGAGTGGCGATCGACATCGCCACCGGGGGTAGCAGCATGGTTGGGTGACCTGTATGACTTCCTGCGGTTAGAGAAGATAAAGTATGAGTTAAGGGGCTCAGCAGGGGAGTTTGAGAAAAGGTGGGGGATGTTTGTGACCGTGTTTGAGGAGCTGTTCGTCGCAGGGGGGTGGGTGGGGGGGTAAAAAAGGAGAAAAATCTGTACAAAATGTATAGTTGATTGTTGGGAAGAATGTTTCCCGGGGTGTTTATTTGCTGTAACCTACTTTGATATAAGTTTGAATAAAATGCGTTTATAAAAATAAAATAAAAAAATAATTGGACCAGAGCGCAGAGTCATAATTAAGTCCCCATTTTAAAGTCGTGCCTTCTGGCCTCGTGTCCAGATTTCCATTTATAACAGCCTATATAGATAATCAGATTTTTTAACTCTGGGGGAGCCAAGGGTGATGGGGAGCAGATAGGTGAGCTGATGACAGGATCAGATCAGCCATGATCATTTTGAAAGGCAGGGCAGATCTGGGGGGCAATATGGCCTAGTTCAGCTCCTATGTCTCATGTCTCATGCAATAATTACATCCTGCTGGCAGAGGTAGTGATGCAGCACCTCTGCTGGCGGAAATGTGTAATTACATCATATATACAGCTTTCATTATTAATGCCAATGTAAGAATTTATAATGGGAAGTGTCAGGGCAGCACGGTTGCTTAGTGGGTTAGCCCTGTTGTCTCATGGCGCCGAGGTCCCAGGTTCGATCCTGGCTCCGGGTTACTGTCTGTGTGGAGTTTGCACATTCTCCCCGTGTTTGCGTGGGTTTCGCCCCCACAACCCAAAAATGTGCAGGGTAGGTGGATTGGCCATGCTAAATTGCCCCTTAATTGGAAAAAATGAATTGGGCACTCTAAATTTATTTTTAAAAATGGGAAGTGTCGCGAGAAGTTTCTTGTTCATTCTCTCTTGGAATATTGAGCGTCTCTGGCAAGGTCAGCTGCTGTTGTTCATCCAATTATGATCTCACACCAGACCCCAACAGTAGCTAGGTACTGGACGGAAACCTCAGTATTTTATTTTAATTTTGTAAGACGGTGAGGAAAGGATACCACACTCCAGGAGTGATAACACGAAGAAATAGGGGGTGGTATATTAAAACAAGCTTTATTACTAACATAGTATTAAAATATCTTTAACATCGCAGCAGAAAATAACTTACAGTTACTCCTTAAACAATGCTACTCAATACAGTGAATACAATACCCTTAACTGATATCTTTATTCGCACTTTAAAAAAACAAAAATTTAGTGTACCCAATTCATTTTTTCCAATTAAGGGGCAATTTAGCGTGGCCAATCCACCTACCCTGCACATCTTTGGGTTGAGGGGGCGAAACCCACACAAACACGGGGAGAATGTGCAAACTCCACACAGATAGTGACCCAGAGCTGGGATCGAACCTGGGACCTCGGCGCCATGGCTAATCCACTGCGCCACTGTGCTGCCCATCTTTATTCCCACTTAAAACAACAAGATAAAACATCTGAGCTCTCAATCCACTGTTAAAATACCATTGACACATAGGAATACCTGCTGTAGAGAGGCCCTCTGAGACTGGTTGAAAGAAAAGATCTGAATCTTGTCAGAACCATGCAGATACTCCTGCTGAATGTCTTCAGAAGAGGCTTCTCAGCTCATCTTTTTTTTTTAATTAAATTTTTATTAGAGTATTTGCAATTTTTATAATAATAATAACAGCGACATAAACATGGCACAATAAACATTTCCACCCCCATCACAATCTTCACACCACCCAAGAATAAAACAACAGTCTGGCCCTCCCCTCCCTTTTTGGAATTCTGCTTCTGCTGACATTTTAATTTTCCCCAAGAAATTCGCTGAACGGCTGCCACCTCCGGGCGAACCCCAGCATTAACCCTCTTAAGGCCAACTTTATTTTCTCGAGGCTAAGAAACCCAGCCATTTCATTAACCCAGGTCGCTACACTCAGGGGCATCGGGTCCCTCCACATTAATAGGATTCGTCTCAGGGCTACCAGGGAGGCAAAGGCCAAGACGTCAGCCTGTTTCACGCCCTGAACTCCCGGTTCTTCCGACACTCCAAAGGTCACCATCTCCGGTCTCGGCACCATCCGTGTTTTGAGTACCATGGACATCGCCTTAGCGAAACCCTGCCAAAACCCTCTGAGCTCCGGGCATGCCCAAAACATGTGGACATGATTTGCTGGACTTCCCACACACCTCGCACACATGTCCTCTTCCCCGAAAAACTTGCTCATCCTAGCCATTGTCGTGTGTGCCCGGTGAGGGCAGCATGGTGACGCAGTGGGTTAGCCCTGCTGCCTCACAGCGCGGAGGCCCCAGGTTTGATCCCAGCTCTGGGTCATTGTCCATGTGGAGTTTGCACATTCTCCCCGTGTTTGCGTGGGTTTCGCCCCCACAACCCAAAAGATGTGCAGGGTAGGTGGATTGGCCACGCTAAATTGCCCCTTAATTGGAAAAAAATGATTGGGTACTCTAAAATTTTTTTTTTTTAATGTGTGCCCGGTGGACTACCTTAAATTGTATCAGGCTAAGCTTGGCACATGATGATGTGTTAATCCTGCTTAGGGCATCCGCCCACAGACCCGCCTCTATCTCTGTCCCAGCTCGTCTTCCCACCTGCTCTTTAGCTCCTCAACCGGGGTTTCCTCGGATTCCATAAGTTCTTGGTAGATGTCTGATACCTTCCCCTCTCCCACCCAGGTACTGAAGACCACTCTGTCCTGTACCCCCCGTGGCGGCAGCAGCAGGAATGCCGGAACCTGCCTTATCAAAAAGTCTCTTACCTGCAGATACCTAAATCCATTCCCTGCTGGTAATTCAAATTTGTCCTCCAAGGCTTTCAAGCTGGGGATGCTCCCGTCTATAAATAGATCCCCCACCTTTCTAATTCCTTCCCTCTGCCATCTCCGGAACCCACCATCCAGCCTACCCGGCACAAACCGATGGTTATTATAAATCGGGGTCCAAACCGATGCTCCAGCCACTCTCTTATATCTCGTCCACTGCCCCCAGATTCTCAGAGACGCCACCACCACCGGACTTGTGTAGTATCGGGTCGGCGAGAACGGGAGAGGTGCCATTATCAGTGCTCCCAAACGCCGCCTCCATTCGCTCCCACACCAACCCCTCCCCCACTACCCATTTCCTAATCATTGCTATATTTGCCGCCTAGTAGTAATTACAAAATTTCGGCAGCGCCATCGCACCCTTCCCCCGACTGCGCTCCAGCAACTCTTTCTTCACTCGCGGGGTTTTACCCACCCACACGAAGCCCGAAATAACCTTATTAACCCGCTTTAAAAAGGCCCTCGGGATGAAGATGGGAGGTACTGAAAGACATACAGAAATCTGGGGAGGACCATCATTTTCACAGTCTGTACCCTGCCCGCCAGTGATAACGGGAGCATGTCCCATCTCTTAAAGTCTTCTTTCATTTGTTCTGCAAGCCGGGATAGATTTAACTTGTGCAGTGCCTCCCATTCCCGAGCCACCTGGATTCCCAAATATCGAAAGCTCCTTCCTACCATTCTTTTAAAAAAATAAATTTAGAGCACCCAATTAGTTTTTCCAATTAAGGGGCAATTTAGTGTGGCCAATCCACCTCGCCTACCCACACAGACACAGGGAGAACATACAAACTCCACACAGACAGTGATCCAGGACCGGGATTCGAACCCGGGTCCTCAGCGGCGTAGGCAGCAATGCTAACCATTGTGCCACCATGCTGCCCTCTTCCTACCATTCGAAACGGCAGTTCTCCCAGTCTCTTCTCCTGCCCTCTCGCCTGGATCACGAACATCTCGCTTTCCCCCATGTTCAATTTATACCCGGAAAAATTATTAAATTCCCCTAAGATCCGCATAACTTCCCCCACTCCCTCCAACGGGTCTGAGATATGCAAGAGCAGGCCATCTGCATAAAGCGAAACCCGGTGCTCCACCCCCGACCCTAGAACCAGCGCTTTTGTAAAATGAAAAAAAAATTTCAAGGGCTGGTTTAGCACAGGGCTAAAGAGCTGGCTTTTAAAGCAGACCAAGGCAGTCCAGCAGCACGGTTCAATTCCCGTACCAGCCTCCCCGAACAGGCGCCGGAATGTGGCGACTAAGGGCTTTTCACAGTACTTCATTTGAAGCCTAGTTGTGACAATAAGCGATTTTCATTTAATTTTTTTCAATTCAATAGAGCAATCTCACCCAATCAATGAAGCCCTCACCAAACCTAAACCTTCCCATCACCTCCCACAGGTAATCCCACTCCACCCGAACAAAAGCCTTCTCCGCATCCATCGCGACAACTACCTCCATCTCCCCTCCTTCTGAGGGCATCATAATAACATTTAGAAGCCTTCAAACATTGGCTGTGAGCTGCCTGCCCTTTACAAATCCCATCTGGTCTTCCCCTATAACCTCCTGGACACAATCCTCTATCCTTGTGGCCAATACCTTCGCCAGCAGTTTGGCAACCTCATTCAGTAGAGAAATTGGCCTGTATGACCCGCATTGCTCCGGATCCTTCTCCCGTTTCAGGATTAATGAAATTGAGGCCTGCGACATTGTTAGGGGGAGGACTCCCTTCTCTCTTGCTTCATTAAATGCCCTCACCAGCAGTGGGCTCAATATCTCCAAAAACGTCTTGTAAAATTCCAATGGGTAGCCTTCCGGCCCCGGGGCCTTGCCCGACTGCATGTCCTCCAACCCCTCCATTATTTCTTCAATTTCAATTGGGGCTCCCAGCCCTTCCACCAGATCCTCATCTACCCTCGGGAACCTCAACTGACCCAAGAACTGCCTCATCCCCTCCACCTCAGCCGGGGGGTTCCGACTCGTATAATTTACTGTAAAAGTTCTTAAACACCTTATTCACCCCCCCTGGGTCCAGGACCGTGATCCCACCTCTACTCTTTACTCTCCCTATCTCCCTGACCACCTCCCTGTTTCTGAGCTGGTGTGCTAACATTCTGCTTGCCTTTTCCCTATACTCATTGATCGCCCCTCTTGCCTTCCTCAGCTGTTCCACCGCCTTCCCTGTAGTCAACATCCCAAACTCCACCTGTAACCTCCACCGCTCCTTCTGCCCACCTGGAGTATCTCCTCAACTAACCTATCCCTCTTAGCCCGTTCCACCTTTTCTCTGTGGGCCAGTATCGAGATTAATTCCCCTCTGACCACTGCCTTGAAAGCCTCCCAGACTGTTGCTGCAGAGATCTCCTCTGTGTCATTTGTTTCTGGGTAGTTCTGGATAGACTTGTTCACCCGCCCACAGATCGCTTCGTCTGCTAACAACCCCACATCCAGCCTCCATAGCGGGCGTTGTCCTCTCTCCAAACTAACCCGCAGATCCACCCAATGTGGGGCATGATCCGATACTGCGATTGTCGAGTACTCAGTATCTGCCACCCCTGGTCGTAGAGCCATGCTTAGAACAAAAAGTCGATGCGAGAGTATACCTTGTGGACATGGGAGAAAAAAGAAAACTCCTTTGCTCTTGGCAATCCAAACCTCCATGGGTCTACTCCCCCATCGGCTCCATAAACTCCTTCAATTCCTTTGCCGTGGCCGGCCTCCTCCCTGTCCTGGATTTTGACTGGTCCAATTCCGGATCAATGACTGGGTTGAAATCTCCCCCCATGATCAAGTTATGTGACTCGAAGTCTGGGATCTTACCTAACACTCGCCTCATAAATTCCACATCGTCCCAGTTCAGAGCATATATGTTCACGAATACCACCCGCACCTCCTCCAGCTTCCCACTCACCATTATGTACCTGCCACCCATGTCTGACACGATTCTCCCTGCCTCAAATACCACCCGTTTATTAATCAGAATCGTTACCCCCCTGGTTTTTGAGTCCAACCCTGAGTGGAATAGCTGGCCAACCCGCCCCTTCCTCAATCTAGTCTAGTAACCTTTAGGTGTGTCTCTTGTAACATTGCCACGCCCGCCTTCAGCCCCCTGAGATGAACAAACGCCCTCTTGACCAGCCCATTCAGCCCTCTAAATGGGGGACTCGACACCGCCGACCCCCCACGCTCCCACCTGACGACTAGCCATCACCCTTTTTAGGCCAGCCTCCAGCTCTCGTCCCCAGCCTCCTTGAGCCCTCCCTCGGGCATCCGCCATCCTCAACCTCCCATTTGTCCCCTAGTAACAGTTCCTCACCTGTCAGCAAAGCAGCCCCCCCCCCCCCCCCCCCGGCAACAGCACCAGAAACCCAGTCCCCCCCATATCAAGCTCAAGTTCATCACCTGTTCCCCCCCACTGTGCTTCCATGAGCCAGCTGACCTAGCTCACCTGATAGCTCCCACCCATGGCACCAAACTGACTGTCTCCCCATTGTTCTCTCGCTTGCCCCCCCCCCCCCCCCGCCCACGCTTGGACATACATATTCAAAGCATCACATTCCCCAGTAAATAAACAGTGGAAAAAACAGTGGAAAAACAACCACAGAAACCCCCTCCATCCAGCTCCCAGTAAAACAAAGTTAACTTTAGACCTAGAAACAGCCCCATAGTGCACATAACACAAAAGTGATTATCAACAAATTGCCATTGCAATACTCTCCCCAAGGCTCCAGTGTCTTTAGTTCACATCCAGTCTTTTTTCGTGATGAAAGAATTTCCGGTCCTCATATGTGACCCACAGACGCGCTGGGTACAGCATCCCGAACTTCACCCCCTTCTTAAAGAGGGCCGTTTTGCCCGATTAAACCCGGCACGCCTCTTGGCCAACTCCGCACCCAGGTCTTGATAAATGCGCTGCTCACAATTCTCCCACCTGCTGCTCTGCTCTATTCATCTCTAGGGGCCGAGGGAACGCCTCAGCCCCCATCAACCTTTCCAACATGTTCGTCACATAGGCCCTCGCATCCGATCCCTCACTGCCCTCCTGAAAGCCGACGATTCTCAGGTTCTGCCTCCTGGGCCTGTTATCCAAGTCTTCCAGCTTCTCCTGCATTCTATTCTGGCTGTCATTCATCATCTCCACCTTGGTCTCCAACACGGTTATGTATTCCTCGGACACCTTTTTCTTCACCTCCTGGATCGCACGTCCATGGCACAGCCATGTCTTCCTGCGTTGCCAGCTCTGCTCGCGTCTTTCTTGTAAAAATTTGTCTTCTCACACGGCCACTTCTGGTCCAATTCTCCATGCACTGGAGGGGGGACTTCTCCGCACCGTCTCACTCTCCACTGATTCATCCAATAAAATCCGGGGAAAAAAGTTCCAAAAGTACGTCACAGACAGGAGCTATCAAATGGGCGACCTCCTCCTCCATGGCTGCCACCGGAAGTCTTCTTCAGCTCACCTTCTAATCAGACAAGACTGAACTACTTGGAAAGACTACTGAGACACATTTTTAACTGAACTGCAGAGAGCAAACTGCTTGACTTCTGTTCACAGCTTCATCTAACTCACAACTGAACCTGCTTTCCGCAAAATGCCTGATACCTTAGCTTCACCCAGTAATTACATCATCTTATCAAACTGAAATCTAATTAACTCCACAGGAAATACCCTTAATCCTAACAAAACTGCATTAGCCCAAGCTATTTAACGATGGCTTAATTTCACCCCTAGCTCCCAAAACCAAACAAAAGAATTTTGAACGTAATGAGCCAAAATGGGGTGCGTATGGGCCGCAGTGGGTAAGAAATGGATTTTTTTTCCCCTTACAAATCAACAAAAATGGTAACGTGATGACTAATATATAACATTGTTTAAATAATATAGTAAACTAACCAAATAACACAAAGTAATGCTCCCCCCACCTCCTCTCCCCATCTAGAACACAAACAATTTACCCCCCCCCCCCCCCCTGGGTTGCTGCTGCTGGCCATCTATCTTCCCTCTAACATTCCGCTAGGTAGTCGAGGAACGGTTGCCACCGTCTGGTGAACCCTTGAGCTGATCCTCTCAGCGCAAACTTCATCTGCTCCAGTTTTATAAACCCCGCCATATCGTTTATCCAGGCCTCCAGTCCGGGGGGTTTCGCTTCCTTCCACATGAGTAAAATCCTACGTCGGGCTACTAGGGACGCAAAGGCCACAATATCGGCCTCTTTCGCCTCCTGCGCTCCCGGCTCATCCCCTACCCCAAATATAGCTAACGCCTTTATGTTCTCTAACAATTGTTTAACCGCATTTTCATGCGTGAGGGCTGTAACTGCGGGGCTGGCCAAATCCAGTCCTAATAAATACTCAGTGCCTTTCATGGGGCGTCTGGCCATGAGGGTGTGGGGGGTGTATCCTGTGGACGTGGATACCGTGTTTCTTAAAAACATCAAAGCAAATGGGAGAACTGAATCCCAGGTGCTGTTATTCTGCTGAACCATTTTCCTGAGGGTGGCTTTTAATGTCCTATTCATCCGCTCTACAATACCACTTGACTGGGGCTGGTATGTAACATGAAACTTTGTCAAATGCCGAAAATCGTGAGGACGTTTTTCATTACACGTCCTGTGAAATGGGAGCCTTGATCGGACTCTATACTATGGGGGAGTCTCCATCTTGTAAAGATGTGATGTGTTAATATTTTAGCCGTTGTCTTGGCCGTATTAGTTCTTGACAGAAATGCTTCTACCCATTTTGTGAAGGTGTCTATGACCACCAAGACATACTTATAACCATTTCTGCACGGGGGTAGGGGTCGTATATAATCTATCTGGAGATTTGTCCAGGGTCCATTAACGGGGTGGGTATGACTAAGTTAATCCTTTTTCGCTTATCTGTCAGTATTGTTCTGGGCACAGATTAAGCGTTTCTCTATGTAGTGCGTTTCATCGGTTTTTAAATCAGGCCACCAGCAGAGCGGTCTGAGGTGGGCTAGGGTGGGTTCAATTCCTTGGTGTCCATGATTGTCATGGAACTGACAAATGATCTGGTTCCTGTCCTGGCTGGGAACTATATAAATGCCATCCTTTAAAATCACACCGTCGTGTGTGGTTATTGCGTTTTTGTATTTATCATACGGGGCTGGGAAGGTTCCCTTTAAAAGTTCCCTGAGTTTCTCGTCCTCTTTCTGTGCCTTCGCTAGATCCTGAATATTGGTCTGTGAATATTGGGGTGCTTTCGGGGGGTTCCAAACATA
Organism: Scyliorhinus torazame; assembly: GCF_047496885.1. Taxonomy (NCBI): domain Eukaryota; kingdom Metazoa; phylum Chordata; class Chondrichthyes; order Carcharhiniformes; family Scyliorhinidae; genus Scyliorhinus; species Scyliorhinus torazame. Next base: position 115,043,609 of record NC_092712.1, on the reverse strand, counting down.
ACCATTCCTGGAGCGTGCCTTCGCTAGGGCGTCTGCTTTAACGTTACCGGGGGGGAAGAACGGTGATGACTGCGAACCTTCATTATTCCGTATTTCCTATCCTTCGCTGTCTCTGAGATATGACGGAGTAATGGGGCTGAGGGTAGAGGTTTACCTCCGCGGAAACAAATCCTCTTGTTTCCCAGAGGGGTAGGAATTCTGTCAAACTATTACAGACATACAAGCTGTCTGAATAGATGTCTGCTGGGGTCGGGAACGAGTCAGGGTGGTCTACAATATATGCAATCGCTGCCAGCTCTGCTGCCTGCGAGCCTAAGTGTCCTAGAAACTTTAATGTAATTTCATCTAGGGCGCGTCGCTGTGCTTCCTCTACATATATACTGCAACCGGTAATTCTCTCTCCATTTAACACTGTGGATGAGCCATCCACATAAATCTTCAGGGGTGCGCACGTGACTGTGGGCTGGGGTCTCTGGGGTGTACTACCTGTTTTCCTGGGAGGTGTTTTGGGAATAAATGGGCCTGTGTTCTGTTTCGTGGTGATGATCTCACATTCATTTTTTAAAAAAATATATTTTATTCAAGATTTTTTGGCCAAACATAACAGCACATAGCGTTTCCTTTACACAGCAATAAAACAATATAAATAACAATGGCCAGTTTTAAACAAGTAAATAAATAATATATGAACAAAATCAAAAATAAAACTAAATGGCAACTGCCTTGTCCAAGATAAATACTCTCCAAAAATACAATCCAACAATCCAATATACAATTACATATACCAACTACCTATACATCTACAATAACATCCCTGAGAGTCCTTCTGATTCCTCCCCCCCCCCCCCCCCCCCCCCCCCCCCCCGGGTTGCTGCTGCTGTCTTCTTCTTTTCCATTCCCTCTATCTTTCTGTGAGGTATTCGATGAACGGTTGCCACCGCCTGGTGAACCCTTGAGCCGACCCCCTTAGAACAAACTTAATCCGTTCCAACTTTATAAACCCTGCCATGTCCTTTATCCAGGTCTCCACACCCGGGGGCTTGGCTTCCTTCCACATTAACAATATCCTCGCCGGGCTACTAGGGACGCAAAGGCCAAAACATCAGCCTCTCTCGCCTCCTGCACTCCCGGCTCTTCTGCAACCCCGAATATAGCCAACCCCCAGCTTGGTTCGACCTGGACCCCCACCACCTTCGAAAGCACCTTTGCCACCCCCACCCAAAACCCCTGTAGTGCCGGGAATGACCAGAACATGTGGGTATGATTCGCTGGGCTTCTCGAGCATCTTGCACACCTATCCTCTACTCCAAAAAATTTACTGAGCCGTGCTCCAGTCATATGCGCCCTGTGTAACACCTTAAATTGTATCAGGCTTAGCCTGGCACACGAGGACGATGAGTTTACCCTACGTAGGGCATCAGCCCACAGCCCCTCCTCAATCTCCTCCCCCAGCTCTTCTTCCCATTTCCCTTTTAGCTCATCTACCATGATCTCCCCCTCGTCCCTCATTTCCCTATATATGTCTGACACCTTACCGTCCCCCACCCATGTCTCTGAGATCACTCTGTCCTGCACCTCCTGCGTCGGGAGCTGCGGGAATTCCCTCACCTGCCGCCCCGCAAAAGCCCTCAGTTGCATATACCGAAATGTATTCCCTTGGGGCAACCCATATTTTTCCGTCAGCGCTCCCAGACTCGCAAACGTCCCATCTACGAACAGATCTCTCAATTGTGTTACCCCTGCTCTTTGCCATGCTCCAAATCCCCCATCCATTCTCCCCGGAACAAACCTATGGTTATTTCTTATCGGGGACCGCACCGAGGCTCCCGTCTTTCCCCTGTGCCGTCTCCACTGCCCCCAGATTTTCAGTGTAGCCACCACCACCGGGCTTGTGGTGTATTTCTTTGGTGAGAACGGCAACGGCGCCGTCACCATAGCTTGTAGGCTAGTCCCCCTGCAGGACGCCCTCTCCAATCTCTTCCACACCGCTCCCTCCTCTTCTCCCATCCACTTACACACCACTGAGATATTGGCGGCCCAGTAGTACTCACTTAGGCTCGGTAGTGCCAGCACCCCCCTGTCCCTACTACGCTGCAAAAATCCCCTCCTCACTCTCAGGGTCTTCCCGGCCCACACAAAACTCATAATACTCTTCTCAATTCTTTTGAAAAAACCCTTCGTGACCACCACCGGGAGGCACTGAAACACAAAAAGGAATCTCGGGCGGACCACCATTTTAACCGGCTGCACCCTCCCTGCCAGTGACAGGGACACCATGTCCCATCTCTTAAAGTCCTCCTCCATCTGTTCCACAAACCGCGTTAAATTTAGCCTATGCAATGTACCCCAATTCTTGGCTATCTGGATCCCCAAGTACCGAAAGTCCCTTGTTACCTTCCTCAACGGTAAGTCCTCTATTTCTCTGCTCTGCTCCCCTGGATGCACCACAAACAACTCACTTTTCCCCATGTTCAATTTATACCCTGAGAAATTTCCAAACTCCCCAAGTATCCGCATTATCTCTGGCATCCCCTCCGCCGGGTCCGCCACATATAACAACAAATCATCCGCATACAGAGATACCCGGTGTTCTTCTCCTCCCCTGAGTACTCCCCTCCACTTCCTGGAACCCCTCAATGCTATTGCCAGGGGCTCAATCGCCAGTGCAAACAATAATGGGGACAGAGGACATCCCTGCCTCGTCCCTCTATGGAGCCGAAAATATTCAGACCCCCGTCCATTCGTGACCACGCTCGCCATCGGGGCCCTATACAGCAGCTGTACCCATCTTATATACCCATCTCCAAAGCCAAATCTCCTCAGCACCTCCCACAAATAATCCCACTCCACTCTATCAAATGCTTTCTCGGCATCCATCGCCACCACTATCTCCGCTTCCCCCTCTGGTGGGGGCATCATCATTACCCCTAGCAGCCTCCGTATATTCGTATTCAGCTGTCTCCCCTTCACAAATCCAGTTTGGTCCTCATGGACCACCCCCGGGACACAATCCGCTATCCTCATTGCCATTACTTTGGCCAGAATCTTAGCGTCCAGGTTCAGGAGGGAAATAGGCCTATAGGACCCGCATTGCAGCGGGTCTTTTTCCTTCTTTAGGAGGAGCGATATCATTGCCTCTGACATAGTCGGGGGCAGCTGCCCCCTTTCCCTCGCCTCATTAAAGGTTCTCATCAGTAGCAGGGCCAGCAAGTCCACATATTTCCTATAAAATTCAACTGGGAATCCGTCTGATCCCGGGGCCTTCCCCGCCTGCATGCTCCGAATTCCTTTCACTACTTCCTCCATTTCAATCTGTGCTCCCAGTCCCACCCTCTCCTGCTCCTCCACCTTAGGAAATTCCAGCTGGTCCAGAAAACACATCATTCTCTCCTTCCCATCCGGGGGCTGAGCTTCATATAATCTTTCATAGAATGCCTTGAACACTCCATTCACTCTCTCCGCTCCCCGCTCCATCTCTCCCTCCTCATCTCTCACTCCACCTATCTCCCTCGCTGCTCCCCTTTTCCTCAGTTGGTGGGCCAGCAACCTGCTCGCCTTCTCCCCATATTCGTACTGTACACCCTGTGCCTTCCTCCACTGTGCCTCCGCATTACCCGTAGTCAGCAAATCAAATTCTACATGTAGCCTTTGCCTTTCCCTGTACAGTCCCTCCTCCGGTGCCTCCGCATATTGCCTGTCCGCCCTCAGAAGTTCTTTCAGCAACCGCTCCCGTTCCCTACCCTCCTGCTTTCCTTTATGTGCCCTGATTGATATCAGCTCCCCTCTAACCACTGCCTTCAGCGCCTCCCAGACCACTCCCACCTGGACCTCCCCATTATCATTGAGTTCCAAGTACCTTTCAATACACCCCCTCACCCTTAAGCACACCCCCTCGTCCGCCAATAGTCCCATGTCCATTCTCCAGGGTGGACGCTGTTCTTTTTCCTCCCCTATCTCCAAGTCCACCCAATGTGGATCGTGATCCGAAATAGCTATAGCCGTATATTCCGTCCCCGTCACCTTCGGGATCAGCGCCCTTCCCAAAACAAAAAAGTCTATCCGTGAATAAACTTTGTGGACATAGGAGAAAAACGAAAACTTCTTGCTCCTAGGTCTACTAAATCTCCAGGGGTCTACTCCTCCCATCTGCTCCATAAAGTCCTTAAGCACCCTAGCTGCTGCCGGCCTCCTTCCGGTCCTGGACCTCGATCTGTCCAGCCCTGGTTCCAGCACTGTGTTAAAATCTCCACCCATTACCAGCTTCCCCACCTCTAGGTCCGGGATACGTCCTAGCATGCGCCTCATAAAGTTGGCATCATCCCAGTTCGGGGCATATACGTTCACTAAGACCACCGCCTCCCCTTGTAATTTGCCACTCACCATCACGTATCTGCCCCCACTATCCGCCACTATGGTCTTTGCCTCAAACATTACCCGCTTCCCCACTAGTATGGCCACCCCCCTGTTTTTTGCATCTAGCCCCGAATGAAACACCTGCCCCACCCATCCTTTGCGTAGTCTGACCTGGTCTATCAGTTTCAAATGCGTCTCTTGCAGCATAACCATATCTGCCTTAAGTTTCTTTAGGTGTGCGAGTACCCGTGCCCTCTTTATCGGCCCGTTCAGCCCTCTCACATTCCACGTGATCAGCCGGGTTGGGGGGCTCTTTACCCCCCCCCCCACCCTTGTCGACTAGCCATCCCCTTTTTTAATCCAGCTCCTCACCTGGTTCCCACGTAGCTGTGTCCCCCCCAGGCGGCACCCCCCCGCCCCGCCCACCTCACCCCATACCAGCTCCCCCTTCTCCCCAGCAGCAGCAACCCAGTTAACCCCCACCCCCCCCGCTAGATCCCTCACTAGCGTAATTGCACCCCCCATGTTGCTCCCAGAAGTCAGCAAACTCTGGCCGACCTCGGCTTCCCCCCGTGACCTCGGCTCGCACTGTGCGACGCCCCCTCCTTCCTGCTTCCCTGTTCCCGCCATAATTATCATAGCGCGGGAACAAAGCCCGCGCTGCCCTTTTGGCCCCGCCCCAAATGGCCGACGCCCCCAGCTCCTCCACCTCCCTCCCTCCCTCCCCATAACATGGGGAAGAGAGAAAAGTTACAGGGTCGCAGGATTAACAACTTAAAAATCATCTCTCCCCCCTTTTCCCCCCCTCTTCGCCCCCCCATATTCGCCCCACCACTTTGTCTCAAACGTTCTTTTTTATAACCCACTTATTCCAATTTCTCTTCGACAATAAATGTCCATGCCTCATCTGCCGTTTCAAAGTAGTGGTGTTTCCCTTGATGTGTGACCCACAGTCTTGCCGGCTGCAGCATTCCAAATTTGACCTTCCTTTTATGAAGCACCACCTTGGCCCGATTAAAGCTCGCCCTCCTTCTCGCCACCTCCGCACTCCAATCTTGATATACGCGGATCACCGCGTTCTCCCACCTACTGCTCCGAGTTTTCTTTGCCCATCTGAGGACCATCTCTCTGTCCTTATATCGGAGAAATCTCACCACTATGGCTCGGGGAATTTCTCCAGCCCTCGGTCTTTGCGCCATAACTCGATAGGCTCCCTCCACCTCCAACGGACCCGTCGGGGCCTCCGATCCCATTAACGAGTGCAGCATCGTGCTCACATATGCCCCGACGTCCGCCCCCTCTGCACCCTCGGGAAGACCAAGAATCCTTAAATTCTTACTCCTCGCATTATTCTCCAGCACCTCCAGCCTTTCCACACACCTTTTATGGTGTGCCTCGTGCATCTCCATCTTCACCACCAGGCCTTGTATATCGTCCTCGTTCTCGGCAGCCTTTGCCTTCACGACCCGAAGCTCCTGCTCCTGGGTCTTTTGCTCATCCTTTAGCCCTTCGATCGCCTGTAATATCGGGGCCAACAGCTCCTTCTTCATCTCCTTTTTAAGTTCTTCCACGCAGCGTTTCAAGAACTCGTGTTGTTCAGGGCCCCATATTAAACTGCCACCTTCCGACGCCATCTTGGTTTGTGCTTGCCTTCCTTGCCGCTGCTCTAAAGGATCCACCGCAATCCGGCCACTTTCCTCTCCTTTTTCCATCCGTGTCCAGGGGGGATTCCCTTCTGGTTTACCGCACAGTGTTTTTAGCCGTTAAAATTGCCGTTGGGGCTCCTATTAAGAGCCCAAAAGTCCGTTCCACCGGGAGCTGCCGAAACGTGCGACTTAGCTGGTCATCGCCGCACCCGGAAGTCGATCTCACATTCATGAGGGGTGCCTGCATACTGCAAATTATCGGCAAGGAATGTGTGGGTTTTGGTTCTTTTTACTGTGATGTCCCGTCCCTGTAAAAGAAGGGTCCAACGGGCTGCATGGATTTGGCTGACTGTGCCATCTTTAAGTCAGCCGTCTGACAATAGCTGTGTCGGTGTGTGCTCTGTGAGGATGATGGAGTTGAGTCCTGTAATGTAGGCAAAGTATTGCACTCCCCAAAAACCTGCGAGCAGGTGCCTTTCACAGGCAGAAAATCCTTGCTCTACGGGGTCTAACACTCGTGAGGCGAATGCTACGGGGCGTAATTGGTCATGGCGTTCCTGGAGGAGCACGGCCGAAAGGGTTCGGTCGGTGCTTGCTACTTCGATAGCGTACGGGGAGAGTGGATCTGGGACCTGTAGTGCGGGGGCTGTGCTGAGGGCTCTTTTTAAAGCATCCACGACATCTGTATGCTGTGGAATCCATTCCCAAGGTGCCTGCTTCTTGAGAAGTTCGAAAGGGGCGCTGCTTTAGTGGCGAAACCGTCAATATGGTTTCGGCAGTAGCCAACCAGTCCTAAAAATGACCGGGGGGCTGAGACATTGAGGGGAAGGGGCAATTTGAAGATCGAGTCAATTCTTTCTTGCTCGATCTCGCGTTTACCATATGTGATCACTGTTCCCAAGTAAATCACTTTTTCTTTCAAAATCTGGGCCTTCTTGGGGTTGACTTTACAAACAATTTCCTTTAAGAGTGCTAGGAGTTCGGCGAGAAGTGAAATGTGCTCTCCCTTTGTGTCTATCTGTAGTAACAAGTCGTCTATGTACTGGACCAGACAATCGGGACAGGAAAATTTTGCTAATCCATTTGCCAGCTGTCGGTGGAAAATGGAGGGGGAGTTGTGGAAGCCTTGTGGAAGGCACGTCCTTGTGTATTGTTGCCCTTGGAATGTAAAGGCGAATTTGTACTGGCACGCTTTATCCAATGGAATGGATCAAAAGCCGTTACTGGACTTCCGGGTGCGGCTATGCAGAGCTAGGTCGCATATTCGGCAGCTCCTGCTTGGAACGGACTTTTGGGCTCATTTACAGGGCCCCCACGGCATTTGTTTGACATTTCCCGGTGTGGGAAGAAGGCGGCAATATTCCCCCGACAGTGTCCCCCAGGAAGGGTATGTCTCTTGGTTGCCAGACACACGCAGAAACAGTAAAAGATTTGGCTGCAACTGCAGGATAAACAGGGCCTCTTCCAGCATGCAGGCGGGGGAAGGGCAAGCTTAAAGCTGCAAGCTGACCTGAGGGCCTGTATCAAAAGTGAATTCTAGCAGCAGAGGGAACAACTGTGAAAAGACCTCATCAAGGCCACTGAAGGGACTTCCGGTTGCGGTGATGCCGAGCTAGCCGCACGCTTCGGCGGCTCCAGCTCCGACGGACCTTCGGGCTCTTTTAAGAGCCCCAACGGGGAATTTTTCGACGACGCAACCCGGTGTGGGGCGTGTGAGAAGGGAGTCCCCCCCAAACGAAGGAGGAAAAAACCGGCGGCGGCGGCTGCAGCGCGAGGAATCGTCGACCAAAGGGTCAGAAAGAGAGAAGTACAAGATGGCGGCGGAGAAAGCGCAGGCGACATGGGGGCCTGAGCATGAAATTGTGAGACGGTGCGTGGAGCTGCTGAAGAGGGAGGTGCTGACCCCGTTGCTACAGGCAATTGAGGGGCTCAAGGAGACATTAAAGACCCAGGAGACAGAGCTCCGTGTGGTGGAGCAGAAGGTGACAGATATTGAGGACGAGATCCTGGGCCTGGCGGTTAAGACACAGACGCACGAGGCACTTCATAAAAAGTGTACTGAAAGGATCGAAGCCCTAGAAAATGGAGCGCGAAGGAAGAACCTTCGGATACTGGGTCTCCCTGAGGGTGTGGAAGGAGTGGACTGTGGAGCGTACGCAAGTACGATGCTGAGCTCACTGATGGGTGCTGAGGCCCCTACGGGCCCCTTGGAGGTGGAGTGGGCAAATCGGATTCCGGCGAGAAGACCAAAAGCGGGAGAACCACCCAGGGCGATAATCGTGCGATTTTACCGCCTTAAGGACAGAGAAGAGGTCCTGAGATGGGCTAAAAAGGTGCGGAGTAGCAGATGGGAGAATGCAGTGGTACGGGTATACCAGGATTGGAGTGCGGAGGTGGCGAGAAGGAGGGCGAGCTTCAACCGAGCCAAAGAGGTGTTGCATAAAAGGAAGGTGAAGTTCGGGATGCTGCAGCCGGCAAGACTATGGGTCACGTATCAGGAGAGACACCATTATTTTGAGACGGCGGAGGAAGCATGGACCTTCATCAAAGAAGAGAAATTGGATCGGAACTGAGGGACTGATGCTGCAGGAAATGTTATTGTTAATGTTATGGTGGAAGTTAATTGAGAAGTAAACAGGGAAGGGGGGAGACATTGGGGAAATGTGGGCGCCGGTGAGGGGGGAAAGATGGGACATAGTTGGAGAATGGGGAAGGGGAGGGGGAGGGGAAAGGGAGCTGCGCCATAAGAGGCGGGTCAGGTAAAGGGATGTTCCCGCACCAGAAAGAATAAGGCGGGAAGACAGGCGCAAGGCGGATGGGAGTTCCCCACATGGGGGGGGTCGAGGAGTGAGCAGGAGTAGCCGGGGTCAGTTCAAGTCAGCTGACTTACGGAAGTAATATGGGGGGAGCAATCATGCTAGAAAGAGATCTAGCGGGGAGGGGGGGAGGGAGGGGGAGGGGGGGGGGGGGACAACTGGGTTGCTGCTGCGGAAATCCAAAAGGAAATGGCTAAAGAGTGGGTGGGCGGGGATGGTGTGCAACGCTGGGGGAGCGAGCGGGAGCGCGGAGGCGGGATATGGGACTGGCCTAGAGAAGGTAATGGCTAGTCGACATGGGAGGGGGGCAGGTAGCCCCCGAGTGAGGCTGATCACGTGGAACGTGAGAGGCCTGAACGGACCGATAAAAAGGGCCAGAGTGCTCGCGCATTTGAAAGGACTAAGGGCAGACGTGGTTATGCTCCAAGAGACGCACCTAAAGGTGGCGGACCAAGTTAGGCTAAGGAAAGGATGGGTGGGACAGGTGTTCCACTCAGGACTGGACGCAAAGAATAGAGGGGTGGCCATTTTGGTGGGGAAACAGGTCGCATTTGAAGCAAAGAACATCGTAGCAGATAGCGGAGGTAGATATGTAATGGTGAGTGGCAGGCTGGAGGGAATGGAGGTCGTGTTGGTTAACGTGTATGCCCCAAACTGGGACGATGCGGGATTTATGAGACGGATGCTGGGGCGTATACCGGACCTGGAGGTAGGAAACTTGATTTTAGGAGGGGACTTTAATACGGTGCTGGACCCGGGGCTAGATAGATCCAGCTCAAGGACCGGAAGAAGGCCGGCAGCGGCCAAGGTACTTAAGGGGTTTATGGACCAAATGGGGGGAGTGGATCCATGGCGATTTCTTAGACCTAGGGCTAGGGAGTTTTCCTTCTTCTCCCATGTCCATAAAGTGTACTCCCGGATAGATTTTTTTGTTTTGGGAAGGTCGTTGATCTCTAGGGTGGAAGAAGCGGAGTACTCAGCCATAGCGGTTTCGGACCATGCCCCACATTGGGTGGACCTGGAATTAGGAGAGGAAAGGGAGCAGAGAACACTCTGGCGATTAGATGTGGGACTGATGGCGGATGAGGGAGTGTGTGCAAGAGTGCGGGGGTGTATTGAGAGATATCTGGAGGTCAATGACGACGGTGAGGTCCCTGTGGGAGTGGTATGGGAAGCACTAAAAGCGGTGGTCAGAGGAGAGCTGATCTCCATTGGGGCCCACAAAAGGAAAACAGAGGCCAAGGAAAGGGAAAGATTACTGGGGGAGATTTTAAGGGTGGATAGGGAATTTGCAGAGACCCCGGAGGAGGAATTGTACAGGGAGAGGAGACGACTCCAGACAGAATTTGACCTTCTGACCACCAGAAAGGCGGAGGTACTGTGGAGGAAGGCACAGGGGAGGAGGTATGAATATGGGGAAAAGGCGAGTCGCCTTTTGGCTCATCAATTGCGAAAGAGGGCAGCAGCGAGGGAGATAGGAGGAATTAGAGACGAAAGGGGCGACACGGTGCGAAGGGCAGGAAAGATAAATGAGGTGTTCAAGACCTTCTATGAGGGACTGTATAGGTCTCAACCCCCAGAGGGAGAGGAGGGGATGCGGCAGTTCCTGGACCAATTGAGGTTCCCGAAAGTGGAGGAGCGGGGGGTGGTAGGCCTGGGGGCACCGATTGGGGTGGACGAGGTTATTAAGGGACTGGGAAGCATGCAAGCAGGGAAGGCCCCAGGACCAGACGGGTTCCCGGTGGAGTATTACAGAAAATATGTGGACTTGTTGGCCCCGTTGATGGTGAGGACGTTCAATGAGGCCAGGAAAGGGGGGACTCTACCCCCGACGATGTCGGAGGCGACGATATCGTTAATTTTGAAGAGGGATAAAGATCCGTTGCAGTGCGGGTCCTATAGACCCATTTCATTGTTGAACGTGGACGCCAAATTGTTGGCAAAGGTACTGGCATCGAGGATAGAGGACTGTGTCCCGGGGGTGGTGCACGAAGACCAGACAGGGTTCGTAAAAGGGAGACAACTGAATGTTAACGTGCGACGACTATTAGGGGTGATAATGATGCCCCCAGTGGAGGGGGAGGCAGAGATAGTGGCGGTAATGGACGCAGAGAAGGCATTTGATAGGGTGGAGTGGGAGTATTTATGGGAAGTGTTAAGGAGGTTTGGGTTTGGGAACGGGTTTATTAGCTGGGTTAGACTTCTTTATGGGGCTCCAACGGCAAGCGTAGTTACAGGTCGACATAGATCGGAGTATTTCCGACTATATAGGGGAACAAGACAGGGATGCCCGCTGTCTCCATTGCTGTTCGCATTGGCAATTGAACCTCTGGCCATGGCGTTGAGAGACTCCAGGAAATGGAGAGGGGTGATTAGAGGGGGAGAAGAACACCGAGTCTCGTTATATGCGGATGACCTATTGTTATACGTGTCGGACCCAGCGGGGGGAATGATAGAGGTTATGCGAATTTTGAGGGGGTTCGGGGATTTCTCGGGGTATAGGTTAAACATGGGGAAGAGTGAATTATTTGTGATACATCCAGGGGACCAGAGTAGAGAGATAGAAGGCTTGCCTCTAAGGAAAGTGGAAAGAAACTTCCGATACCTGGGGATTCAGATCGCTAGGAGCTGGGGAACCTTGCACAGACTTAATCTGACACGGTTGGTAGAACAAATGGAGGAGGACTTCAAGAGGTGGGACATGCAGCCTCTATCGCTGGCGGGCAGGGTGCAAGCAATTAAGACGATGGTCCTCCCGAGTTTCTTATTTGTATTTCAATGTCTCCCTATACTAATCACTAAGACCTTTTTTAATAAAATAGACAGGAGCATCACGAGCTTCGTGTGGGCAGGGAAAGTTCCGAGAGTAAGGAGGGGGTTCCTTCAGCGTAGTAGGGACAGAGGAGGATTGGCACTACCGAACTTGGGCGATTACTATTGGGCCGCCAATGTGGCAATGATACGTAAATGGATGATGGAGGGTGAGGGAGCGGCGTGGGAAAGACTGGAGAGAAAGTCCTGTAAAGGGACGAGTTTAGAGGCGCTGGTGACGGCGCCGCTACCGATCTCACCTAAAAAGTTTACCACGAACCCGGTGGTGGCGGCAACATTGAATATCTGGGGACAGTGGAGGCGACAGAGAGGGGTGCGGGGAGCCCTGGTGGGGTCCCCAATCAGGAACAACCATAGGTTCGCCCCAGGAAGAATGGATGGAGGATTTCAGAGCTGGTTCCAGTTGGGAATTAGGAGGGTGGGAGATTTATTTATAGATGGGACTTTTGCGAGCTTGGGAGCATTGGAGGAAAAGTATAAGTTGCCCCGGGGAAATTTCTTGAGATATATGCAGGTGAGGGCATTTACTAGACAACAGGTGAGGGAATTTCCGTTGCTCCCGACACAGGGGATACAGGACAGGGTGCTTTCAGGGGTGTGGGTCGGAGAGGGCAAGGTGTCAGAGATTTACCGAGAGATGAGGGAAGAGGGGGAGGAGTCGGTGGGCGAACTAAAAGGAAAGTGGGAAGAAGAACTAGGGGAGGAGATAGAGGAGGGTATGTGGGCTGATGCCCTAAGCAGGGTAAATTCCTCTTCCTCATGCGCCAGGCTTAGCCTGATTCAATTTAAGGTGCTACATAGAGCACACATAACGGGAGCAAGATTGAGCAGGTTCTTTGGAGTGGAGGACAAATGTGGGAGGTGTGGCGGGAGCCCGGCAAACCACGCACATATGTTTTGGGCATGCCCGGCACTGGAAGGGTATTGGAAGGGAGTGACGGGAGTGATTTCGCGGGTGGTGAAGGCCCGGGTCAAACCAGGCTGGGGGTTAGCTCTATTTGGAGTTGCGGAAGAGCCGGGAGTGCAGGAGGCGAAAGAGGCCGACGTTGTGGCCTTTGCGTCCCTAGTAGCCCGGCGCAGGATCCTACTCATGTGGAAGGAGGCGAAACCCCCCGGACTGGAGGCCTGGGTAAATGATATGGCGGGGTTCATTAAACTGGAGCAGATAAAGTTTGCCCTGAGAGGATCGGCTCAAGGGTTCACCAGGTTGTGGCAGCCATTTCTCGACTACCTAGGGGAACGTTAGAGGGAAGACAGATGACCAGCAGCAGCAACCCAGGGGGAGGGGGTTTAGTTTAGGTCAAAGATAAAGGGGTTTTGTTACTTGTGTATTGTTTAAAATTTCTGTATTGTTATTGTTGCGTTTGCTTTGTAAGAGGGGAAAAATTGTTGTTTGGGAAAAAAATTTCAATAAAACATTTATAAAAAAAAAAAAAAAAGCCGTTACTAATGTCCAAAACCAAAAGATTTTTGACTGGAATCCCTGTTTGAGCATGGTCTCGGGACTCGTGGCTCTGGTGGGGGCTGCTGCTGGGGTTACTTTGTTCAGTTCCCGGTAATCAATGGTCAGTCACCATGATCCATCTGGTTTCCTGACAGGCCAAATTGGTGCATTGTTTGTGGAGGCTACTGGTCTGAGTACGCCTTGATCCAACAAACTCTATTACTTTGGAGATTTCTCCCTCTGCTTCCTGGGGAAATTCATACTGCTTCTGGGGTTTAGGGTCGGGACCTGTAATGTTCACAATGCCAGCCAATTTGCCACAGTCGTCCTTGTGCTGTGCAAATGCTGCTTTATGTTCCTGCAGGACTGCCCTAACCTGTTTGTCTGCACTAATGGCTCGAGGGTCGAACCAGAAGTCTCCTACTGAGCTAATCCTGTTTACATACTCTCCTACTGCGAGCGTGGCGGAGACTCGTGCTGCCTTTGCCATTTTCCAAACACACTTGTTAACTGGGTCAAAAGAAAGGTTATGGGAGCTCATGAAATCGATCCCAAGGATATGTTCTGCTGTCTGGGGCAGATCAACCAAAACTACGGGGTGCTTAGTTGTGATGTTCCCTATTTGTATTGATACAGGGGCTGTGATGTGTCCGTGTTGTAAATGGCCTGTAAAACCGCTGAGTGTGATGGTGTCTGTTGTGGGCCATGTGTCTCACTGGAACATCGTGGAGGAATTGAGTGTGGTGCGGGACCCTCCTGTGTCCCAAAGAAATTCTACGGGTTGTCCCCGAACTTTGCCTGCCACTACTGGTCTACCGGACTTGTCCCAAAGGGTGTCGCAGACCCAAGTTGGGGAGCCCGAACACCGCCAGTCGGTGCCGTTCATGTCTGCATTCTCTGAATGGGCGCTAACGCTATGGATCAGCTTTGCCCTATTCCTGTTTAGGGTGCCTGTCTGTTGGTTTCTCTGCTGCTTTTGGGGCACGTTGCACTCTCGCGCAAAGTGTCCGAACTGTCCACAGTTGTAACATTCCTGAGCTTTGGGGTTTTTCCTGCCCTCATTTACCCATGCGGGGTTCTGGTGTGCTTTAACTGGGTTCATCTCTGCCTGCTCTTCATCGGGTGTTATAAATGCGGTTTTGCCTGCAATTGATTGCTCCCAAGCGCGGGACAATCTCTTCAAAACCCATTTTTCATTGTGGGCCTCATCTGAGGGGTCATAATTTGCGCAAGCTTTTCGTCCTTCGTCTGTGGTATGGGAGACTAGAATTCGGGTCCATTTGGCCATATTATCTGGGGACAAATGGGCGCGGGCTAACTCTCCAAAAACTGCTGGAACGTGTATCCACAAACATCCAGCAAACGCTGTGGGTGCTCTGTCTTCTTTTGCCTACACTTATTTAGGCCTTCTACGGGGTCTCCTCTGTTAAAGCCGATCGCATCAAGGACCGCTGTGTGCATCTCTTGGAGCGTGCCTCCTCCTACATTCTGTGTGTCGGGAAGGGCTGCCACGACTGAAGGGTCGAGGCTTAAAACTGTGAGCTTCACCTGCTCCTTTTTGTCCAGGCCGTACATGATAGCCTGCTGTTTGACTTTCGTGGAAAATTGTTGGGGGTCTGATGTGGGAAGGAACGGTGTAATTTTTCCACACGCATCCCGTAATTGGGTCACGGTTAACGGGGTTGTGTAAAGGAAGTCTGCTTCTCCTTCTCCTGCGGCCCTGTGGTGTGTGGTTACAGGGTTCATGGGGGTGTGTTCTGCCTGTTCGGTTGGGGGTTGGGGCGCTTTCCTTTTCTGGGGTTTTTCCTGCGTACATGTCCCATGTACGTATCTATGGGCAGTCTTGTTCAATTCCTGCCAATCGGGGCCGTTTTCCTGATCTAATTGTGGTCCAAATGTGCTTTGAAACCCATTTTGAACGGAAAACAGAGATTGCAATTCTGCAATTTGTTTCCGGCACTTTGTGTGGTCTACGGAGCTCTGCCTTTGTTCCGTTGTGGAAGTATTGAGTGCTCGTAGGGCTGCTTTTAAATCATTGCACTGTTTCTGCAATTTCTCAACTTGCTGTTCTGTCTCGTCTTACCAAGACTGCACGTTGCGTGTCCTGGTAGGCCTTATCGTATTGCGTCTGAAAACTGTTCAAATGCGCGAGACAAGACTGATATGCCCTCATGGCATCATCCACCTCTCTGTCCCTTGCTGCTAACTGCTCTTTTACATCTCGATTCTCCTTCTCTACCTCGCTCATGTCGACCTCACTACTTCTGTCTCTCTCCTCTATCTCTCTACGGAGCGTCCTCACAACCTCCTCTGTGCCTCGCAATTGTGCCAAACAGGACACGATTACCATCGGCTTGCGGGCTTTCCCTAAGCTCTTCTTGTGTATCTCTGACAGGTTCTCCCACCAAGTATGTCCTATACTCCCGGGTCCTGTTTCCTCATTATCGCAGCATTCACTCCAAAGGGGCCATCCTTTCCCTTTGAGATATTTCCTGATCCCTTCTTCCCAAACGGGACACTGTCCTACTCTACTGGTCGCTGCGACCTCGAATTTCTGGGGGGGTCATAAGGCGTTTCATTGCCTTCATTGCCATTTTCTCTATCTAGGTTCTCTACTGAATTTGGAACAGGGGGTGATAAAGTGGTGATGTAAACACGGGTACGACTTACGCTAATTTCCGGCCTACAAAACTCCCGACAGTTTTACGCAACAAAATCTCTCAGGTTTATCTTATATCCCTGTTAGTATTCATGCATTAACACACTTCCGAATCTCAGAGGCTTGATCAGTACTGTTCTTACGCTTGTGGTTTTTCTGTTTCCAATTGGATTCTCAATTCAAATTTGGGTTCTCTCGGAGTAGTTAGGCCACTTCTAAGTCGAGTCCCGGCGGAGTCACCAGTAAATGTTGCTCTCTTTGGTGTGGTCTCTTAATTTGGCTCTGTTTGATCACGTGTGCTCAAGAGTCACCAGGTATCTTTTGACACCGCCACAAGGTTTAAAACCGAATACTGATCAATGACTCGATACATCAGTTAGTAAGTTCAAAAGCAATGCTCATTTATTTACACACAGTCAAATATACTCATGCATAAAACTCTACAACCTAAACTATCACTATTACTAAAGCCTATACTTAGCTTCGGGTGCCCACTCAGTCAGAGGAACAATGGCCGTTGCTTGGTTCTGAGGCTGCTGGGTTGAGCTGTTTACAGGATAGCAACTAGGAGCGTCTATCTCGTAGCGTGCATTGACTTGGAACTTACTTGGTCTGATGCAGCAACTCGGCAGGTCTCTCTTTGCTGAGAGCAAAGGCCAAAGAAGAAAGATTCTCCCTTGGGGAATATCTTTTATACCCAAAAGGGCTTTGCACGATTTTGGGCGGGCCTTGAACTTGGCCTCAATTAATTGAGCCTTTCCCAATCATTCGTATCGATCTTCCTCCAATAGAGGGGTGGGTTCCCTGGTTGCTGGGCGTGTCCTAGGTGGCCATTGGTTTGCTTTGTTTGAGTCTCCTCTGGCGCCGGGGTGTCTGCCTTAACATTGTTTATCGAAATGTTTCCCTTTTGTCCCCGGAGATGGCTCATTAGTATGTAGATGGCTTAGCAGTTTCTATCCTGTCTGAGAGCTAAGGCTCTAATCAACACCTGCTTGTTTCTCAGCATTGTCCAATTTTCCCTGCATTCTTTGCAAGTGTCCATTTTGTAATCGGGACGTGGCCATCCCAGATGGCTACACTAGGGTGCTCTTTCCAAGAGCCGGTGCAGACTCGATGGCCCAAATGGCCTCCTTCTGCACTGTAAACTCTATGATTCTATGATTCAACCCAGCAGGGGTCTGAGTGCGACCCACAAGACATTTTGTTGACTGTTGCTCTCGCGGAGGTTTGTCACATTCCTTTGGTTGCTGTCCACATAGTTTTTCGGATGGTTTTCTTCCTACGGTATGTCACACGTAAAGGGCAGGCGAAGAGAAGTGCGTGCTGGTTACACACAGCATTGACTGTGAGAGCAGTGCACTCCCCTTGTGTCCAATCAAAACAGAAATACTTATTTTGTTTATAAAGTTATTTAAAGTTGATAGTTCTGTTAATATTCTACATTTTCTACATTTTGTTAAGAATTATGCTATTTTGTCGGATCAGAATCTGACTCATCAAAAAAGGACTGCAAAAAACCATCTGTCAAGCCTCCTCCAAGCAACCACACAGTAATAGCGTACAGTGCACCCCAGAGGCGGATTTACACTTTTGGGGACCCTGCGCTCTCGCTCTTTGCGGGGCCCCTACGTCATTCCCTGGGGTCGGGTTTCCCCTGCAGCTGTTCCCCGTGACCACCTAAGCTCGCAGGTGTGTCAGTGACTCGTGCTGGTTCATTGCTGGCCTGGTTACTGCCGTTGGCTGTCTGGCCTGGCCTCTGCTCTCTTGCCCTCACTGGACAGGTTGCCGCCCAGCCCCCTCACTCTCTGCCCTGGCCTCTGGTCGAGTTGCCCTGCTGGCTGCTGCTCCCCGAAAACCACGACACTGGCCATGGCACCTCCCAACTGCTCACCTCATGCTCGAGTGGCTGGGCCTTGAGCCTTGATGACCACATGTGCTCCTGGCTGGCTGCCTGGCTGCTGCTGGCTTTACCTCTTTTCCCACTCTATAGGGGAGTACACCAATCGGAGCCAGGTGTTGTCCTGTATTGCCTGCTGATAGGGTCAACATTCAGAGCTATCAGGCTCTGATTGGTGCTCCCATACCACAGTCACCTCCCAATATGGGGCCCCCCATTGGCTGGGCCCCCTGCTGCAGCGCGGTGTGTTTCATTGTAAGTCCACCTTTGAACCACCCACCAACCATATGAGGAATTGAACTAAAGAAAAGAGCATTAGACTGGGATGACCAGTTAGAATAGTGCATTATGGACATTAATTCGGGTTGCAGGGAGTGAACAAAGAGATGGGCAAAGCATGGCGAGAGGGGGAGGGGTGGCTATCGGGACTGGCTCTTTGCACAAAGGATGCCACAAAGGATGCTGGGAGGCAGAGACCCAGAGGAAGGAAAGGAATGTGCAATGAGCCTATCAGAATCAGTGGCAGTTAGATTATATGACCAGATCAAGGAAAGGGCCTATCGGAATCTTGTATTCGTGTATGTGGAACTTGATCCTGCATGAATGTATATGAGACCACATATGTTGCCTCCCTTTGTCTCACTCGCTCTGGGAGTTTCAAGAGACTTGGGTCTCCTGCCTTCATCAGAGGGAGTGTAAGCTTGCAAGCTATCTGAAATAAACTAAAGGAATTTCTAAATCCGAACTCAGCTTTTGATTGAGACCAGACTGGACAGAAAGAACTCAATTTCTTCACATAGGCAGATAGGAATAGGACAGTAGGTAATTTTAGCCCCTCAAAACTGTTCTGCCATTCGATGAGATAATGGGTGATCTGCAACCTAACTCCATTTACCAGCATTTACCTCATATTCTTTTATAATGCTGGTCACAGAAATCTCTCAATTTTAATTTTAAAATTAACCAGAGATTTAGCATCAGTTGCCATTTGTGAAGAAGTATTACCTAATTTCACTCCTGAAAGATCTGACTCTAATTTTTAGACTCTGCCTCCTGGGCCTAGATGCCTCAACCAGTTTAAGTAATTTTTCTCAATCTATCCTAACTGTCGAGTTAATACTTTGAGAATTTAGATAAAATAACCCCTACCTTCTAACTCAACCCTAGTTTGTTTAATCTATCCTTATAGCTTAACCGTTGGAGTCTAGCTTTCATTTCAGTAAATCTAATCAGGAATCCCTCCAAGGCCATTCCTTCCTTTTAAAAAAACTTTAAAATACCCAATTCCTTTTTTTCCAATTAAGGGGCGATTTAGCGCGGCCAATCCACCTACCCTGCACATCCTTGAGTTGTGGGGGTGAGACCCACACAGACACGGGGAAATGTGCAAACTCCACACAGACAATGACCCGGGGCTGGGATTCAGTGCCGTGAGGAAGCAGTGCTAACCATTGTGCCACCGTGCCATTTTAAATATATTTTTATTTAACATATTTTCATCATACAAAAGAAAAACAAGAACAACCACAACAGTATATAAAAAGAAACAATCCCACCCAAAACCAAGAAACACCCCTCACCCCAATCCCCCCCCCCCCCCACCCCCCCCCAACATTCAATGGTAACCAACCTCCGAAAGTGCAAAAAGAACAAACCACAACAATTGTAGAACCCCTCCTTCGCCCCCCTCAGCTCAAACTTCACTTTGCAGGGTCAGAAACTGCAGCAGGTCCCCCGGCCACACCCAGGCACAGGGTGGAGATACTGACCTCCACCCCAACAGGTCCTGCCTAAGAGGTGACTGCTAAAACATTTGCCCCACTCCCGTCTGCAACTCGGCCGGTCCGATACCCCAAAAATGGCTTCCAGGGGACCGGGATCCACATCTATCTGCAAAATCCCTGAGATTGTGCTAAATACCGTCCTCCAAAACCTTTCCAACTTTGGGCAGCACCAAAATATATGGACATGGATCGCGAGGGCCCCAACCACATCGCTCACAGACATCCTCCACCCCCTCGAACAGTTGGCTCATCCTTGATTTTGTGAGGTGTGCCCTATGTACAACTTTCAACTGTATCAACCCCAGCCTCGCACACGAGGTCGAGGCATTCACCTTCCGCAGCACAATCCCTCTTCCATCGGCCCCCCCAGCTCCTCCTCCCCCTTTGCCTTAATCCCCTTCATAGACACCATTTCCACCTCCAGGACCCTCTCATAGGTCACCAAAACAATCCTCCTCTCCAGCCCTCCCACTGATAGCACTGCCTCCAGCGAGAAGAGGCCGGCGTTGGGAAGGTTGGGAAAACCTTTCTTGCAAAATGCTGAACCTCAGGTACCTAAACCCTTCCCCCTGCGCCAACCCATACCTCTCTCCCAACTCCTCCAGGTTTGCGAATCACCTCCCAAGGAACAAATACTTAATTTCCTTGATCCTCCTCTCATCCCATCTCCGAAACCTCGCATCCATCCTCCCCGGCCCAAACTCATGATTCCCCCTAATCGGCATACCCCCTGACCCGGCCTTCAGCTTAAAAAGTTGCCTGAACTGCCTCCAAATTTCAATGTGGCCACCACCACCGAACTCACCGAGTACTTTCCTGGAGCCGTTGGAAGCGGCGCCATTGCCAGTGCCCGCAACCCCAACCCACTACATGAACTCGTCTCCATCTTAACCCACCGGGTCTCCCCCTCCTTGCTCCAACCCCACACCTTCTCTGCACTTGCCGCCCAATAATAGTACAGCAAGTTTCGAAGGCCTCGCCCCCCCCCCACCCCTGCCTGTCATCCTCTCTGCAGGACCATCCTCCTAATCCTGTCCACCTCTCCCTCCGCCCCCCACTCAGATGAACAAGGAGATCAACTTGTCCACCCCCCTGAAGAAGGACTTCGGTAACAAGACCGGCAGGCACTGGAGTAAAAACAAGAATTGCGGCAAAACATTCATTTTAACTGCCTGCATCTGGCCTGCCAACGACAGAAGGGGGTTGGCAACTATTGTAACTTATTTATAATGCTATTTTAATTTGGGGGGGGGGGGGAGAACGAGGATGGGAGCATAATTTGCAAAATTATGACAGATTGGCCTTCACCCTTCCCACCAAACTAGTAAATTATATTTTCAGAGCCCTCCCCAATCCTGGGCCACCTGCACCCCCAAGTACCTAAAGTGGGTTGCCGCCAAACAAAACGGCAGGCCCCCCCCCCCCCCCCCCCACCCCCGTCCCTACTCCCGTTTGGGAGACCATAAAATACTCGCTCTTGCCTAAATTCAATTTATACCCCGAGAACATAGCGAACCTCTGGAGCAGCTCCATCATGCTCCCACCGACATGCTTGGTTCCGAAATATACAATAGCAGATCATCGCCGTATAAGAACACCCTATGTTCCATCCCCCCACTATTCCCTTCCACAGCCCCAAGTTCCTTAGCGCGATGGCCAAGGGCTCTACAGCCAATGCAACAAGAAGGGGAATATAGGGCACCCCTGCCTCGTATCCCGGTGCAGTGCAATGTACTCCCGAATTCATGCTGTTAGTGCAAACAATCGCCATCGGTGCCTTATATAACAGCTGCAACCACGCCACAAACCTAGGCTCGATGCCAAATCTCTCCAATACCACCATCAAGTAACGCCACTCTATCCGATCAATCACCTTCTCTGTGTCATTTCCCTCCGCCAGAGACAGGAGAACGTTCAAGAAAAGCTGACTTCCCTTCACAAATCCCATCTGATCCTCCCCAACCACCTTCGGTAGACAACCCTCCAACTTTGCAGCGCCATTGCCAATATTTTGGCATCTACATTCAGTAGTGATATGGGCTATACGACCCACACTCCACTGGACCCTTATCCTTCTTTAGCAGCACAGAAATCGAAGCCTGCTGCACCGTTTGCAGCAAAACACCCCTGCCAATCGCATCCTCAACATCCCCACCATCAGCAGCACAAACCTATCCTTAAATTTCTTACAGAATTCAACTGGGAACCTGTCAGGCCTCACCACCTGCCTGCATCCTCCCAATCACCTCCTTCTCCCCCACCAGCCCCTCCAAGCCTGCTCTATCCTCCTCACCCAGCCTCAGATACTCCAACACGTCCAGGAACTCCCTCATCTCCCACTCCACCCCCCGTAGTTCGACCTATATAGATCCTTATAAAACTCCTCGAATACATTATTGATCTGCTCCGGGGCCACCACCAGCATCCCCATCTTGTTCCGTAGCTGAACTATCTCCTTTGCCGCCGCCGCCTCCCTCCGGAGCTGGCCAGTCAACATACCCACTGTCCTGTCCCCATGTTCATAGACCGCCTTCATCACCCTTCCCAACTGGCGCACCGCTTTCCCTGTGGACAACTGGTCGAACCTCACCTGCATCTCCTTCCTCTTGACCAAGAGGCCCGGGTCCGGTTCCGTAAGTACCTCCCATCTACCTGCAAAATCTCCTCTATCAGTTTTTGGTGTTACTCTCCTCCCTAGCTTTGAATGAGATCACCTCCCCCCTCACCACTGCCTACAGATCCTCCCAAACCACTGACTGCAAAACTTCCCCTGTGCCATTAAACCCCACATATTCCTTGATCACATTCCCGATCTTATCACAAAAGCTCCGGTCAGCTAACAACCCCATGTCCATTCTCCATCCCAGCCTCTGGGCTATCCCCTTCTCCAAAACCACATCCAACCAATGTGGAGCATGGTCAGAAGTCATTATTGCTGAGTACTTCGATCTCCTAACCCAGCCAATAGCACCTTTCCCACCATGAAAAAGTCTACCCTCGAGTACACCATGTGTACTGGGAAGAAAAACAAATACTCCCATTCCCTCTGGTGCAAGAACCTCCATCGGCCCATTCCTCCCATCTCCCTCATAAGCCCAGCCAGTGCCATTCGTCGTCCCCCCCCCCCCCCCCCCAATGCCTGGGCCAGCGAGCGCGCTGAGACGCGTCCACCTTCGATTCCTGCACCATATTCCAACCTCCCCCACTATTAATTTGTGGGTATCCAAATCCAGGATGGCACCCAGCATCGTCACAAACCCCACATTGTCCCAATTGGGGCCATATACGCTCACCAGTGCCATTTATCTCCCCTCTAGCACCCTCACCACTATCACGTACCTGCTCACCTAATCCACCACCTTCTCCATCTGAAACCTCACCCTCTTACCCACCAATACCACTACCCTCGAGCCGTGGTACCGAATCCTGGGTGGAAAACCTGACTCACCCAACCATTCCTAAACCTGACCTGATCCTTCACCCTCAGATGGGTCTCCTACAGCATCACCTGGTTGGTCTCCAAGTGTGTCAAAATCCTTGATCTCTTCACCGGCTCAATTCTCAACATCGTCATTCTCACTGGATCTGCTGGAGATGGAACAAGCTTTTGGAATCCAAAAATAGATTAAATTTACCCTCGATGGACAATGTTGCAGAGTAAGCAATCCGTGGGCTGCCCACAATACAATTCCACCATTATAAAACGCTGAACTCTGCTCATAATTCACAGGTTTGACAATTTCTGTATCTGAAAATCTCATCACTGGTTACATTATAGAATACATCAAAGAAAGACAACGAACAGTTAAAATAGGGTAAAGAATGTAATGGACTACACGTCTCGAGTCTACTAAACAAATGGAAATCACATTATTAACATCTCCCGACAAGTCTGTACATGGACCTTCACAAAGGCCACTCTGCTTCAGAATTACTTCCTATCGTTTGACCTGGAGGAGGAGATTGTTTATGGTTCCTCTCCCTGGACAGGAACCTCTCTCTGCTATGTTCCCTCGAGAGGGACCTACTCCTACTTCTGCTGGAGCTCCTTTGACGAGGTGAAAATCTGCCCCCGGACCGGGGGGAGGGGGCTTCTGTGGCAATAATCTTCCCGAGAACGCCTGGCCCAGGCTGGAGACGGGCCACAGTTACGAATGTGTCTCTCTCAATTGGACAGTTCTACACAAACACAGTAGCCACAAAGATTCCTTCCATCAAACTCTCTGACTGCATCCGAAGCATTGTGAGGATCTTCAAACTCAACAAAGGCAAACCCAGGTGGGTTCCGGGCAACCCACACACTGCAGAGTGGGCCATAATATCCAAATGATCTCTCCAACTCGGTCTTGTTCCCATTCCCCCTAAATAGATCTGCCCAGCAGCAGTTTTAGTTCTTTCTTGGTTATTGGCTGATAGCCATTCTAAGCTGGTTGGCTTTAAAAAATATATATTTTTATTCAAATTTTTACATATTTTCAACAAACCCCCCCCCCCATACAGAAATAAGAAAAAACAAAGGACACATAAATAAACATCTTATAGCTATGTCACGTATACAAGCCCCCCATTAAATGATAATAAACATAATAGTAAACACAAAGTACCCCCCCCCCGCCCCCCGGGTTGCTGCTGCTGCTGACCACCTCCTAACGCTCCGCTAGAAAGTTTTGGAACGGTTGCCACCGCCTGAAGAACCCTTGCACAGATCCTCTTAAGGCAAATTTTACCCTCTCCAATTTAATGAACCCTGCCATGTTGCTGATCCAGGCTTCCAGGCTTGGGGGCCTCGCATCCTTCCACTGTAGCAGAATCCTCCGCTGGGCTACCAGGGACGCAAAGGCCAGAATACCGGCCTCTTTCGCCTCCTGCACTCCCGGCTCGTCCGATACCCCAAATAGTGCGAGCCCCCAACTCGGCTTAACCGGGGTGTTTACCACTTTAGACACTGTCCTCGCAACGCCCCTCCAGAACTCATCCAGCGCTGGGCACGCCCAGAACATGTGGCCATGATTTGCTGGGCTCCCCGAACACCTCACACACCTGTCCTCGACTCCAAAAAACTGACTCAGCCTTGCCCCAGTCATGTGTGCCCTGTGCAGAACCTTAAATTGTATCAGGCTAAGCCTGGCGCAAGAGGAGGAAGGATTTACCCGCATCTATCTCCTCCCCCAGCTCCTCCTCCCATTTACCTTTCAGCTCCTCCACCGAGGCCTCCTCCTCCTCCTGCATCTCCTGGTAGATCACCGAGACCTTGCTTTCTCCGACCCACACCCCCGAGAGCACCCTATCTTGGATCCTACGTGCTGACAGCAGCGGAAATACCCTCACCTGCCGTCTTACAAACGCCCTTACCTGCATGTACCTGAAAGCATTTCCAGGGGGGAGCCCGAATGTTTCCTCCAACGCCCCAAGGCTCGCAAACGTCCCATCTATAAACAGGTCCCCATCCTTCTAATACCTGCCCTGTGCCAGCTCAGGAACCCCCATCCATTCTCCCCGGGACAAACCGATGGTTCTCTCGGATCGGGGACCACACCAAAGCCTCTGCCTCCCCCTTGTGGCGTATCCACTACCCCCAAATTTTGAGAGTCGCCGCCACCACTGGACTCGTGGTGTACCTTGTCGGTGGGAGCAGCAGTGGTGCCGTCACCAGCGCTCTCAGGCTCGTGCTCACACAGGATGCCATCTCCAGCCTCTTCCACGCCGCCCCCTCCCTCTCCATTACCCACTTGCGTATCATCGCCACATTGGCAGCCCAGTAATACCCACACAGATTAGGCAACGCTAGCCCTCCTCTGTCCCTGTTCCGTTCCAGAAACACCCTTCTCACCCTCGGGGTCTTTTTCGCCCATACAAACCCCATGATGCTCCTGCTGACCCACTTAAAAAAGGCCTTAAGGATCAGGATAGGGAGGCACTGGAATATAAAAAGGAACCTCGGGAGTACCGTCATCTTCACCGACTGTACGCTACCCGCCAGGGAGAGTGGCAGCATAATCCCACCTTTTAAACTCCTCCTCCATCTGCTCCACCAGCCTCGTCAAGTTGAGTTTGTGTAGGGCCCCCCAGCTCCTGGCCACCTGGATCCCGAGGTACCGAACATTCCTTTCCGCCCTCTTCAGGGGAAGCTCGTCTATTCCCCTTCCCTGGTCCCCTGGGTGTATCACGAATAGCTCACTCTTCCCCATGTTGTGCTTATACCCAGAAAAGTCTCCAAACTCCCTGAGGATCCGCATCACCTCCGGCATCCCCCCCACCGGGTCCGCCACATACAGTAACAGGTCGTCGGCATACAGCGATACCCGGTGTTCCTCCCCCCCCCCCCCCCCCCTCCCCGCTCCAGCCCCCTCCAGTTCCTGGACTACCTCAGAGCCATCGCCAAAGGTTCAATTGCCAACGCAAATAGCAGGGGGATAGGGGGCACCCCTGCCTCGTCCCCCGGTACAGCCAAAAGTATTCCAACCTCCTCAGATTTGTGGCCACACTCGCCACCGGGGCTTCGTACAGTAACCTAACCCAACTAACGAACCCCTCCCCGAACCCAAACTTCCTCAACACTTCCCACAGGTACCCCCACTCCACCCTATCGAAGGCCTTCTCCACATCCATAGTCACCACAATTTCCGCTTCCCCCCGCCACTGCAGGCATCATGATTACATTCAGGAGCCTCCGCACATAGGTGTTTAGCTGCCTTCCCTTCACAAAATCCGTCTGGTCCTCATGGATCACCCCCGGGACACAGTCCTCAATTCTGGTAGCCAACACCTTCGCTAACAGCTTTGCATCCACGTTGAGGAGCGAGATTGGCCTATACAACCCACACTTTAAAGGGTCCTTGTCCCGCTTCAAGGTCAGCGCCCTGAAAGCTAGACAGGGGTCTAGCGGGGGGGAAGGGTTGCTGCTGCTCTGGCCGAAAGGGAATGGGACACAGAAGAGGTGGTCAGGACGGGGGTCTCCCCTCTGGGGGACTGGAGGGTGAGGGAGGCGTGGACACGGGACTGGCCCAGAAAAGGAGATGGCTAGTCGGCGGGGGGGGGTTTGAGAGCCCCTCCAATCCGGCTGATAACGTGTAATGTGAGGGGCCTGAATGGGCCGGTGAAGAGGGCTCGAGTGTTCGCGCACTTAGAGGGACTGAAGGCGGACGTGGCCATGCTCCAAGAGACACACCTGAAGGTGGCGGACCAGGTCAGGCTAAGAAAGGGATGGGTAGGACAGGTATCCGCTCGGGACTGGACGCGAAGAATAGAGGGGTGGCAATATTGGTGGGAAAGCAGGTGTCATTTGAGGCCAAGACTATTGTAGCGGACAATGGAGGGCGATATGTAATGGTGAGCGGTAGGCTGCAAGGGACGAGGGTGGTGTTGGTAAACGTATATGCCCCGAACTGGGATGATGCAGGATTCATGAAGCGCATGTTGGGGCGCATTCCGGACCTGGAGATAGGGGGTCTGATAATGGGAGGGGACTTCAATACAGTGTTGGATCCAGCACTGGACCGCTCCAAATCAAGGACTGGAAAGAGGCCGGCGGCGGCCAAGGTACTTAGGGGGTTTATGGATCAGATGGGGGGAGTGGACACAAGGCGGTTTGCAAGGCCGCAGGCCAGGGAATTTTCTTTCTTCTCCCATGTACACAAAGCCTACTCCCGGATAGATTTCTTTGTTCTGGGTAGGGCGCTCATCCCGAGGGTGGAGGGGACAGAGTATTCGGCTATAGCCATTTCGGACCATGCCCCGCACTGGGTGGAACTGGAGCTGGGAGAGGAGAGGGACCAACGCCCGCTGTGGCGGCTGGATGTGGGACTGCTGGCGGACGAGGTGGTGTGAGGGAAGGTGAGGGGGTGTATCGAAAGGTACTTGGAGGCCAACGACAATGGGGAGGTGCGGGTGGGGGTGGTATGGGAGGCGTTGAAGGCGGTGATCAGGGGAGAGCTAATTTCCATTAGGGCTCATAGGGAGAAGGCAGAGGGTATGGAAAAGGAGAGGTTAGTGGGGGAGATTTTGAGAGTGGACAGGAGATACGCAGAGGCCCCAGAGGAAAGATTACTTGGGGAAAGACGACGGCTCCAGACGGAGTTTGACCTGTTGACCACAGGGAAGGCGAAGGCACAATGGAGGAAAGCGCAGGGGGCGACCTACGAGTATGGGGAAAAGGCTAGTCGGATGCTGGCACACCAGCTCCGTAAGAGGAGGGCAGCGAGGGAAATAGGGGGAGTCAAAGATGGAAGGGGAGCCACGGTTCGGAGTGCGCCAAAAATAAACGAGGTATTTAAGGCCTTTTATGAAGAGCTGTACAGATCCCAACCCCCAGCGGGGGAAGAGGGGATGAGACGATTCCTAAATCAGCTGAGATTCCCGAGGGTGGAGGAGCAAGAGGTGGCTGGTTTGGGGGCACCAATTGGGTTGGAGGAGCTGAGCAAGGGTTTGGGGAGCATGCAGGGGGGGGAAGGCCCCGGGACCGGACGGATTCCCGGTGGAGTTCTACAGGAAGTACGCAGACCTGTTGGCCCCGCTACTGGTGAGGACCTTTAATGAGGCAAGAGAGGAGGGGACCCTGCCCCCGACAATGTCGGAAGCGACAATTTCTTTGATCCTAAAGCGGGACAAGGACCCACTGCAATGTGGATCGTACAGGCCGATCTCGCTCCTCAATGTGGATGCAAAGTTGCTGGCAAAAGTGCTGGCCACGAGGATCGAGGACTGTGTCCCGGGGGTAATCCACGAGGACCAGACGGGATTTGTAAAGGGCAGGCAACTAAACACCAATGTACGGTGGCTCTTAAACGTGATAATGATGCCATCGGAGGAGGGAGAGGCGGAGATAGTGGCAGCTATGGACGCGGAGAAGGCCTTTGACCGAGTAGAGTGGGAGTACCTCTGGGAGGTGCTGCGTAGGTTTGGGTTCGGGGTAGGGTTTATCAATTGGGTTAAGCTCCTTTACAGAGCCCCGATGGCGAGTGTAGTGACGAACCGGCGGAGGTCGGAGTACTTTCGACTGTACCGAGGGACAAGGCAGGGGTGCCCCCTGTTGTTCGCATTAGCGATCGAACCATTGGCCATGTCATTGAGGGAGTCTAATAAATGGAGGGGGGAGGTCCGAGGGGGAGAAGAGCATCGGGTGTCGCTATATGCGGATGACTTGTTGCTGTACGTGGCGGATCCAATGGAGGGGATGGTGGAGGTCATGCAGACTCTAAGGGAGTTTGGGGAGTTTTCGGGCTATAAGCTCAATGTAGGGAAGAGTGAGCTCTTTGTATTACAGGCAGGGGACCAAGTAAGAGGGATAGGGGACCTACCACTGAGGAGGGCGGAGGGGAGCTTTCGGTATCTGGGGATCCAGATAGCCAGGAGTTGGAGAACCCTACATAAACTGAATCTGACGAGGTTGGTGGAGCAAATGGTCAAAATGGTGGTCCTTCCGAGGTTTCTGTTTGTGTTTCAGTGCCTTCCCATCGTCATCACTAAGGCCTTTTTTAAGAGAGTAGGTAGGAGTATTATGGGGTTTGGGTGGGCGAATAAGACCCCGAGGGTAAGGAGAGGGTTCCTGGAACGCAGTAGGGACCGAGGAGGGTTGGCGCTGCCAAACCTGGGGAGCTACTACTGGGCAGCAAATATGTCGATGATCCGCAAGTGGGTTATGGAGGGAGAGGGGGCGGCATGGAAGAGGATGGAGATGGCGTCCTGTAAAGGAACGAGCCTGGGGGCGTTGGTGACGGCACCGCTGCCGCTCTCGCCGACAAAGTATACCACGAGCCCGGTGGTGGCGGCACGCTAAGGATCTGGGGCCAGTGGAGACGGCACCGGGGTGCAATGGGAGCATCGGTGTGGTCCCCGATCAGGGTAACCACCGGTTTGTCCCGGGGAAGATGGACGGGGGGGTTCCAAAGCTGGCATCGGGCGGGGATTGGAAGAATGGGGGACCTGTTCATCGACGGGACATTTGCATGCCTAGGGGCACTGGAGGAGAAGTTAGAGTTACCCCTGGGAAATGCCTTTAGATATATGCAGGTGAGGGCTTTTGTGAGGCGACAGGTGAGGGAATTCCCGTTGCTCCCGGCACAAGAAGTTCAAGATAGGGTGATCTCGGGTGTATGGGTCGGGGAGGGCAAGGTGTCAGAAATACACCAGGAGTTGAAAGAGGGGGAAGCGCTGGTAGAAGAGTTGAAGGGTAAATGGGAGGAGCTGGGGGAGGAGATCGAGGAAGGTCTGTGGGCTGATGCCCTCGGTAGGGTTAATTCCTCCTCCTCATGTGCCAGGCTCAGCCTGATACAATTTAAGGTGGTCCACAGAGCGCACTTGACGGGGGCGAGGTTGAGTAGGTTCTTTGGGGTGGAGGACAGATGTGGAAGGTGCTCAGGGAGCCCGGCGAACCATGTCCATATGTTTTGGTCATGCCCGGCACTGGAGGGGTTCTGGAGAGGAGTGGCGGGAGCAATATCTCAGGTGGTGAAAGTCCGGGTCAAGCCAAGCTGAAGGCTAGCAATATTTGGAGTAGTGGACGAACCAGGAGTGCAGGAGGCGAAAGAGGCCGGCATTCTGGCTTTTGCGTCCCTAGTAGCCCGGCAAAGGATCTTGCTAATGTGGAAGGAGGCGAAGCCCCCCAGCCTGGATAAATTATATGGCTGGGTTCATAAAGTTGGAGAGGATTAAGTTCGCCTTGAGAGGGTCTGCGCAGGGGTTCTACAGGCGGTGGCAACCGTTCCTAGACTATCTCACGGAGCGTCAGAGGAAGGTCGGTCAGCAGCAGCAACCTGGGAGGGGGGGGGACTGCCTGGGAGGGTGGATGAGCAAGAGATAACATGAAGGGTTGGGGAAACTGGCACGTACGGGTGAGGGCCAGTGTACAATGCTGTGTAAATATATCATTTTGCCATG
The DNA here is from genome assembly GCF_047496885.1 of Scyliorhinus torazame. Lineage (NCBI taxonomy): Eukaryota > Metazoa > Chordata > Chondrichthyes > Carcharhiniformes > Scyliorhinidae > Scyliorhinus > Scyliorhinus torazame. Next base: position 115,013,303 of record NC_092712.1, on the reverse strand, counting down.
TATATATCTTGCTCTGCGGGATTTCTCGTTTTTTTTTGTTACGGGGGGGGGGGGGGGGGGGAGTTATTGTTTGTAAGGGAGAAAAATTGTGTTAAAAATCTTTAATAAATATATATTTTTTTTAAAAGATCAGCGCCCTGGACACCGTCCAGGGTAGGACCTCCCTCCCCCGCCTCATTGAAAGTCCTCACTAGTATTGGGCCCAACAGGTCCATGTACTTCCTGTAAAATTCCACCGGGAACCCATCTGGCCCCGGTGCCTTCCCCGCCTGCATACTCCCCAGCCCCTTAGTCACCTCCTCCAGCCCTACCGGTGCCCCAAGCCCCGCCACCTGCCCCTCCTCTACCCTCAGGAACCTCAAGCCGGTCCAGAAAAGGACACATCCCCCCCCCCTCCGTCGGGGGCTCAAGACCTATACAGCCCCTCATAGAAGTCTCTAAATACTGTTGGCTTTTTAACACATTTGTGGCATTGTGCTATGCCATCTGGGGTAATGTGCTGCGCGCTTTTTTATGTGTTTTCTAAAATTCCCGCAAGCATACATCTAAACATTGGCTTGCTATTTGTAAATCCTGCATTTGTTAGTTTGTCGTGCAGTGCTTTGGGATGTCGCTGGGACAGGAATAATTCTGTCGTGAACACATTAGAATAAGTTTGGAATATTCTGTTGTGCCTACAAGGAAAGTGCTCTATGACATGCAATAGTCATTAATATTAAAGGTCAAGGAAGTGGGAGTCTTGCAGGCTTTGAGAATGCCTTGTGGCTTGCTAGCTCCTTGCTTGAAATTGGAAGAATTGAATTGAGACAATTAGGAAAATGCCATTTCTTGCAGCCAGCTTATTAACTTTACCTGCATGAATACTGGCCACTGTCTGCAGCCTAAGAGGTCACCAATTAATTTGAGGTGTCCGGTATACTCGATAGAACTTTTGATCTGTTTAGTTTGGAGTTGTGTGCTCACACACATGAGATTGGTCAGCTGCCATTTCCTAAGCTGAAAATGCATGGAGTAATTTTCTCATTGTATTGTAAATATTGTATGTGGCTTGTTGCCCTGCCCTGACTGTATCTTGTCCACTGGTGATATTATGAGAAGCTGGAGCAAAACAATTTTCTCCCTTGTGATCCTGCCTTCATACTGCACCATGTGTGTGCTGTTTTGTTACTTTCTTGAAAATAAACTTTGGTTACACAAAAAATTGTTTTAAAAACAAAAAAATTGTTTTGACTGCGCAATGCAACTCAACGGAGCATCACTACAAGAGTTCCTCAAGAAGCATCCGGAGCCCAACCATTTTGGTAGCTTCTTCAATGACCTTCCATCAGGTATAATATCAGGAGAGAGCTCCTTGCTGCTGATTCCAATGTTTAGCTCCATTCACAACTTATCAGTTAATAAGACAGCCTATGCTCATCTATAGCAGGACATGAATAAAATTTAGGCTTGACAAGTAACATTCGTGCCATGTCGGTACCAGGTAATGATAATTTTAAACAAGAGAAAGCCGATAAATCACCCCTCCACTGGTTAAGGAGCTTCTGCCACTGGAAGCAGTTTCTCTTTATTTACTTCATCATAATCCTTCACGATTTTGAATACCATTAAAATCTCTCCAGCTTCTCTCGTCTTTATGTAGTTGAAGTCCCACATCCCACCATTAAAGTAAATCTCCCATGCACTCATTAAGGCCTCACACATCCTTCCTAAAGTGTGGTACTCAGAATTGGTCAAAATATTCCAGTTAGGCCCCAATGATTCATCAAAGGTTTAGCATAAATTCCTTGCTTTTGTATTCTACGCTTGTTCATAAAGCCAAAGATCCCACACATTTTTAAAAAGTCTTCCCAACTGTCACCTTCAAACATTTGTGTATGCACACCCCCACATTGTGAAAACTTTGTTTATTGCTTCCATTATCTTGAAACCTGCCTGCTTTCCTGAGCACGCATTGTGTTTGCGCATGCAAATTAAGATGGTCTTCTAAAACAACTTTTCTTTGAATGCGGTGTACTGATCTGGTCATGGTAACTCAGGAGGCAGCAAGAGGAAAAACAATTAGGCAGAATTGCAGAAGGGATCAAATCAGTAATTTGTTTTGATGTAGAATTTTTATATACTTTCCGAAACTAAGCACAATGCACACTTCTTCCAACTTTTTCTACAGTGCATAAAAAGTTAAAGCCACATTCAACGTCACCAGGATTCAAAGACTTTTGGAATTAAGCATCACATTCAGTTTCTATAACAGTTAACCTCAGCTCTTCCACTTGATTACATTCACAATTATTGCACAGTCAGTATAACATTCAAGTCTAGATCATACACAAATAAATGTTCTCAGTCGAAAGGAAATGGGTAATTTGATCCTCACCCTTTCATTCAACCTATAATTCCCATGCCCCATCACAGCATCGACAAAGAAATCATAAACATGTTGTTATACTGATTTACTAGAAGGGGAACATTTTACTTAAGAAAACCTCAATTGAAAATTTATAATATCCTGGAAAATCTCAGCAGGTCCGGCAGCATCTGTAGGGAGAAAAGAGCTAACGTTTCGAGTCCAGTGGACCCTTTGTCAAAGCTTAGCTGAGCTTTGACAAAGGGTCACCTGAACTCGAAACGTTAGCTCTTTTCTCTCCCTACAGATGCTGCCAGACCTGCCGAGACTTTCCAACATTTTCTTTTGGCTTCAGATTCGAGCGTCTGCAGTAATTTGCTTTTATCTATAATATCCTATTTGGACTTGACACGTTAAGTCTGATTAATGAAACAGCAAATGTGGATTTTCTTCAAGTTTCCCCTAATTTATAGCAATTTCTAAATAGTTAATACAAAGGTACAAGTGTTTAATTTGCCATGCTCATATCGTTTACTTAATGTATAAAATTAAATGCCACCATCTGCAAACTCGTTTATTGCAGGTCCGAGACATGTATTTGGTCCACTGACTGACTTGCATCCAATAGTGGCACAATGTTCAAGTCCACAGAATATGGTTAATAATTTGCAGATACAGTACTTAATTTATATTTAAAAAGATCACTAATATTCTGCCGAAGTTCCAGCAGCCTCATGTCAAAAATAAATTTTGCAATACTAATTTTTAGAAATGTGTCAGCCATAAACTGAATTTTTGGAGGTCGGAAATCTCAGGTCAACATAGTTTGAATCCTATGATGTTAAAAATGTTGTGAACATTTAAAACAGCTCACCTTTTAATGAGGCTAAGGTTCTGTTATATTGCTAAATTTTAATATTCATACATTTTAATATTCATTTTAAGAAAGACTCAGTGTTTTGGCTATAAACTGTTTCCTGTCGATTCTTTCACCATTATTGCAGGGGTTGGTCCAACACGGGTCCAGATATATCCTTTCTCAGGTCTGGTTGGAATAACTGGAAACGGAGTAGATCGTGATTTGAAGTATTCTGAAGGTGCATGACAGATAAATTCAAAATGCTCCATTTTTCTTGGTAGGTCTTCTTCTGGTCCTGAAGTGAAAGCATAACAATTTTAAAAATAAAACCTAAACACATGTTTTCCAACTAATACTGAACACTCAAAGAAAACTCAAATACTGGGATCAACCTGTTTAAAAAGGTACAGAAAATGCTGGAAAATCTCAGCAATTGTAATTTGTTAATTCTCAAATTGCCGTCACACATATTAGGGTCATTATACCTGTTACAGTATGCTGTAGATCAGTTTTCAAAAATAATAGGTGGCGAATGTTGATATAAAACAATTTATTTTTAGGAGAATGCTGCAATGCCAGCAAACTGTCCTTTTATACTTTTCATCTTGGAGTGCCTACTTCAAAATTAGCATAGTGATGGAAACAATTTCATTTTGGAGTAGATCGATTTTAAATTTAACATTTGGCGTTACATCAGTTTTGAATCGGTCTCAAGACGGGAATGGCCGTGGCGCAGCGGAGTTCATCCTAGTCGCAGGTGAGCATTGCCAGAACGCTGCAGAGCATGGTCCAATCACCGAGGAGCATTCGAGCCAGGGCTTGAACCAGCTGCCCCTCCGCCCCGAGGTGAATCCCAGGGCCCTATGGGCACCCAAGCAGGAGAGGGTGCTGGGTACCAAACCGGATTTGTCGCATGGAGTTGGGATGGTGGCCATAAGCTCCCCAGAGTTCCACTTCTCTGATGAGGTTGCGTCTGGAAGTCAGCACACGGACAGGGGAGCATGGCTGTGCATGTGCCGCCAAGTGCGCCGGGGCAGATCACGGAGGGCACCGGGGGGGGGGTGAGAAAGAGAGTGAGGGTGTAGCCACCTGAGTTGGCCACTTCCCGACTTAAAATGGAGAACAGCAAAGGCTGAAGGAAAATTAACCCTTTGTGTACTTACAGTGATGTATATCACCAGAGTAGTGAGCAGTCAGGCCACCATTAGTGTACTGGCCCTTGGCTGAACTCCCACCCAGACAGGCTGGGGTTGGGAGCAAAAACTAGCAGGTGCAAGTTCACTGTATATTAGACTTTGCAAAAACCCAGACAGCATCGATACAAGCAGCCATCTGCATAGTAATGTAGCAGCCATCTACATAGTAATGAGCGATCCCCGTGAACAATCGAAACATTTGAGGTAAACAAGGCCAAGCCAAACTCCTCGGCGCCAGCAGGAGCCAACACAAGAGGTTAATGGACACTTAAAGACCGCCCAACGATCAGGGAACAGCTCCAGTATTGGAGAAATCAAACCAAGCGATTGGAACGAAGTCCAATCACTTGAAACCAAGTACGAGGTCCGCCCCGAAAGGCGGGAAGCCCCTGGGGACTATAAAGTAAAGCCCCCCAGTTCAAATCGTCCTTCTTGACAGGGTCACTCAGCAACGCGAAGCAACCCTTGACAGTGACCTGTCCGGCGGCCTCCAAGAACGTAAGTTTCAAGTCAACGCTCGCTACGAGATAGGTGCTCCTAGCTACCAGTCCATACCAGCTTTTGAATCTCGCAGACTCAGAACCCGAACGAAAGGCCATTTGTTCCCCTGACCTGGTGGGCCAGTCCGAAGCTAAGTATCGGCCTGTTCGTGATAGAAATAGCTTAGAAAGTAGAATTTATGCATGAGTAGCGATTTACTGTGTACTAATTGGTGTATTGAGTTATTGATCATTACTTGAACCTCGTGGCAGTATCATAAACATACCTGGCGACTCTAGAGCAAAGGTTATAAAACAGAGCCAACTGAACCAACCAAAGTTAGCAACAAGGGAGGGAGAGGGAGAGGGGACAGGACCATCGGCAGAGTACAGCATTGTTCAACACCAGTGACACAATAAACACCCTTGATCACAAGCACAATGACGCCTCTGTCACTTTCTTCTGTAATGCAGCTCGACCTCATAGTCATAGATGTTTACAGCATGAAAACAGGCCCATCGGCCCAGCTGGCCCATGCCGCCCAGTTTCTATCACTAAGCTAGTCCCCACTTGCCTGCATTTGGTCCATATCCCTTGATACCGACCCTGCCATGTAACTGTCTAACTACTTTTTAAAGGACAAAATTGTACCCACCTCTACCACTGCCTCTGGCAGCCCGTTCCAGATGCTCACCACCCTGTGTGTGAAGACATTTCCCCTCTGGTCTCTTTTGTATCTCTCTCCTCACCGTAAACCTATGTCCTCTAGTTCTAGACTCCTCTACCTTTGGGAAAAGATGTCAACTATCTAGCTTATCGATGCTCCTCATTATTTTACAGACCTCTATAAGATCACCCCTAAGCATCCTGCGCTCCAGGAAAAAAAGACCCAGCCTATCCAGCCTCTCCTTATAACTCAGATCATCAAGTCCTGGTAACCTTTGCCTGGTAACCTCTGAAACTGTTGCCCATCTCTCCAGGCATCTCCCCCCCCCCCCCCACTCCTCCGAGCACTCACTCACCCTCAGGTCGTAGATATGTCCCCGGAGCTGTGCCCCATCCCCTGGGTGTTCAAATATTGGCTACTGCATGTGTGATGTTGCCTCCCGCAGTGTTCAAGCACAGTGTCCATGCATCAAGGTGTGTTTGGGATGCTAGGCAATGGCTCCCACATGCTACATGGCCCACCCACCCACAGGAATCCATTTGGGTTGTGTGAAGTGCTCACATAACCATGAATGCCGATTCCCTATTAGCAATAGCCTTCAGCCGCACGGCCAGAGGCCTCAGCAGTCTGTGGGCTTATGGGTGATCTGTGGGGTAGACTGGCAGGGGCTAGTGTTGCCCCTGAAATGGGTACACATGATCCAGGGGTTGGCATGCTGGTGCCGTGTCTCTTCTCCCCCCCACCCCCCCAGCCGAATGTCTCCCACCATCCCCTGCAGAGCACTGGGGCTCTTTGCCTGTGATCATAAATGGCTACTCACCTCCTCGGATCCCCGCAGAAGCCCTTCCGCCAGGTTCACTTTTTCAAAAGAAGTACTAATTGCCGCCAGCATGAGCACTTTCTGGGGAAACCGATGAATGCAGGGAGGCCACTGGAATGGGGTCGCTCCTGTTAATTGTATGGAAATAGGGCTTATGAAGTGATAATTGGTCTCTCGCCACCCTATGGCAAGATCCCGATTTCACCTATGGGAGCAGGCCGGCTGCATTGCAAACTGTTTGACGACTGGCGTGGTTCTCATTTTAGGCCTCTCCCGCTATTCACTGGCCTTGTTTTGCTTGAGCGAGAGCGTAACGAGGCCGGAGAATCGTGCCCCACAGTTCATCCCTACTTTTATATTCAACTCCCTTCTAATAAAGAAAAATATTTAATTTGCCTTTCTAATCACTTGCTGCACCTGCATACTACTTCTGCGAGATTCAAGATCCAGATCTGCTGCGCTCTTTCTCCATGTTCTTCCTGGTAAAGTAGGTAAGTTCACATTTTCCCGCACTGTACTCCATTTTCCAAATTTCTGCTCACTTAACCTATCTATATCCTCTGGCAGGTTCCTTATGCCCTCTTCACAACCTATTTTCTTAGCTATCTTTATGCCATCAGCAAGCTTTGAACTATAGACAGAAACAGCTTATTACATACCAAGTATATAAGTTGCTGCATCAAAATGGTCTTTGGAGCTTCCCTGAGTTGGGATAAGCCACGTGATCACTGCACTCTTCTCGCAGTATTGATCCTGCACAAATCCTCGGATCTGAGCGTAGTAAATCTTTTCATCATCTGCATCCATAACAGAGACTATATCTCCAACTTGGTAATAGATACCCTAAAACATATTGAAAGAACGTATACCCTTAAGTAAAACAGATTTTAATGCTTTTGAAAATCCAAAGCCAAGTAAATAATGACCCAGTGGGTAAATATAATGGGGAGTCACAGATTCTGAATAGGTCCTGGGTGTGATCACTGGTTTGTGTTGTGTAATCTGATCTTGGCTGTAATATTAACATTAGAATTGGCTTTGTGCCCTTTGGAGTAGTTGAGGGTGGCAGTGGGGAAAGTAAGTTCAGCCTCCTCTTCCTGAGCACAATTCAGTGATTGCTTCAAAATGCACTCATGCAGATTCTATGAGGACAAGACCAGTTTGGTATTTATGCCATTTCATGATCAACCACACTACACCACTGGACACCAATTTACATGTGAAAACTGGTTGGCTAGCATCAGTTGAACCACATCTACTATGAGTCAATGGATTAGGAATGAAGACCAGGAATTTCAGGGAGCATCTCACCCTAAAACTACTAGAAGGACAAGTTCCCATAGGGTAAGGTGTAGGATAAACTAAGATAAAATAATGCTCAAGAAACTGGGGAAGTACACAATTTCTAGAATGCTAATTTCTGAAATTTCAGCAACATTTCAAACTAGACAAAATACATTATTTAAAGATTACAAAGTAGTAAATTGTTGATCTAAAAATTTGGAAGGAGTGGCAACTACCAAGCAGAGAAACTATAGAATTATTTATTAACAATATAACTATGTATAGAGAATGATAATAATGCTACCAATAGGGCAGCACGGTGGCTCAGTGCTTAGCACTGCAGCCTCACGGTGCCGAGGACCCGGGTTCGATCCCGGCCCCAGGTCACTGTCCGTGTGGAGTTTGCACATTCTCCACGTGTCTGTGTGGGTCTCAGCCCCAAAACCCAGAAGAGGTGGATTGGCCACACTAAATTGACCCTTAATTAGAAAACAATAATTGAGTACACTAAATGCATATTAAAAAAATACTACCGATGACTTTGGCTCGGAAAACCCACGCTCAGCCCCAGGATTCAAGCGCTGCGGCCCAATTGGCCTAACAAGTCACATGGCCCTCCCAAGAACCCTCCCCTTAAAGGGGCACACTACCAGAGTTGAGAATTAACCATTAACAATTAAATATATTGTTACGAATGGGAGGTTTAATATGATTATGCTTTGGATTGTGTTCAAGGCAAAATGGTGAATGGAGAGTCAAGTAAACTGCTACGGGTTCTGCCTGACAAATCTGTGCGGCTTGGTTACCATGGAAACCAGGGCGCCAGGTTGTATGTTAGGTTTAACACCTGAAAACAAAAGCAGATGCTGATGTTTCTGCTGGTGCAGACTTTGTCTCAGGGACTTCGAAGAGACAGAGAGATAAGGTTGCTGTGGTCTGCAGAGTAAAAAGGCTGACTTCTGAGTTAGCTACAAGGCAGAATGCTGGGGAAACATGTCCACTGGCTGAAAAGACACTGAAAGATTTGCTTTAGTGGGCAGAGAGAAGAAATTCCTGAGTGGGTCATACTGCTGAAAATTGTTTTGGGAGTGCCAAAAAGAGAGTGGACCTTCAATGATTACTGGACACTGTGACTTGGCAAAACGGGAAGGTGTGAACCCGTTGGAAACTGGGAGACACTTTAGCCTGTTTGCTGAAGACTGCAATTCTGTGGCAAGTGTGCTATGCAGTATATATGCAGCATGGACATTGTTTGTTGCAGTAAAAGTCTCAAAACTTAAATCTGATTGAGCAATTGCTTTAAGTCCTGGGAATCAAAATATTTTTTTAAACAAGTTATCGATCTCGGGATCGCAACAATGTAACTTTCCATGAATAGGTCTTGCACTAGCTGATTCATGCAAATAGTTTCCCCAAATATGCCGTAAGCATTTTCTCCAGTAGATGTTTTCCATATAGATACATAAAACAAAAAACAAAATGACATACTGCTAAAATGTTCTTACCCCGTAGAAAATTGATTCAGATGTGATTATCGTAGAGACAGATTTTGGTGCTTTAATTGGCTGCAAAATACCACAGCAGTTTCTGTAAATGAAAATTCAAACTATTCCCAACAAACATTCAAAATACTATTCTAAATTCAATAACTTTAATGGAATGAAATGTTCTAGATGCTTCACAAGTGTATTAAACAAAAGCTGACACCAAACCATAGAAATATTAGAGCAAATGAAACATAGGAACAGGAGTAGGCCATTCATCTCCTCATGCCTGGCCCGCCATTTAATGAGGTCATGGCTGATGTGGCCGAACACTGCCTTTTGGTGCCTTTGGCCCATATCCCTTAATATCTTTGCTTATCAAAAATCTATCTATCTCAGATTTAAAATTAACAACTGTTCTAGCTTCAACTGCTGTTCCTAGGAGAGAGTTCCAAATCTCTACCACCCTTTTTAAAAATTACTTTAGCAGAGTTACAAAGCCAGAGCTCAGAGTGTGGACAGAGGCAGACCCCTAATCCAGCTACTTGCCTGCTCCAAAAACCAATTCAAATTGAATCCAATTCATGGTCCCCACAACAGAGACATACCAGATCCAGGCCTTACACCTGACCTCACGCTCATCTTAGCCAAAAGGCAAAGAAGCGATATCTCTACCACCCTTTGCATGAAGAACTGCTTCCTAACATCCTAGCTTTTAGACTATGCCTCCTAGTTTTAGAATCTCCAACCAGTGGAAATAGTTTATCTCTATCTCCATTGTCTTTCCCTGTTAATGTCTTGAATACTTCGATCAGATCACCCCATAACCTTCTACATTCTGGCAAAAACAGGCCTAATTTGTGTAATCTCTCCTTGTAACGTAACCCCTGTAAATCCAGGTATTATTTTTGTAAACCAACCTTACACCACCTCCAAGTTCAAAATATCCTTCCTAAGGCATGGTGCCCAGAACTGCTCACAGTACTCCACATGGGGTGTAATCAGAGTTTTGTATAGCTGCAGGATAACTTCCGTGTCTTTATATTCCAATCCTCTAGTTATAAAGACTAGCATTCCATTAGCCTTTTTGAATCCCCAAATTTATTTGGACATCCATTGTACTTAACCACTTTCCATTTAGAAAGTACTCTGCTCTATCCTTTTTTGGTTCAAAAAGTATATCCTCACACTTGCTCACATTGAATTCCTCCTGGCATAATTTTTCACGTTCACCTAGTCTGTCAATATCTCCTTGCAATTTTATGTTATCATCTGGGCTTTCTACAATACCACCTAACTTTGTATCATCAGCAAATTTGGATATATGACTTTCTATGCCATCATCCAAGTCATTAATAAATAATGTGATAATAATAAGATGCCCTTATGTTGGTCAGAAAGGTAGGATTTTGAGAGGGAGAGAAGCAAGAGAGAGAGTGAGAGAGAGAGAGAGAGAGGAGTGAGACACCAATGGTGGATTAATTAAAATCAGGGATGCACAAGGGGGCAGAATTAGCAGAGTACAAATATCTCAAGAGGAGATTACAGACAGGGAGGACTGAGGCCATGGAGGATTTAAAACAAGGAATCAAATTTTAGGATCTTTGTCAGAGTCAATTTGGGTATCATTTGACTTTAATGAGAGCCATTTTTGTGCTATGACATTGGGGGGGGGGGGGGGGGGGGTAACCTGATTGGAGGCATTCAACCATGGAATTCCAGGAATGATGGGTCTGGATTTAAGAGATGACAACACGTTCAGGAATTTGTGAGGAAAGGAACGCTGGAGATGGAGTGATAGCTTGCAAGGACTGAGGAGTCAATTCACCGTAGACTCTACATGCACGTACGTATAAGGTTACAAACAAAGAAACAAAATCTGCACATTTGTATGAAACATTCAACCAATCATGCTGATTCCCCCTCAAGAGTGCAGGAAATTTGATTTGAATTCACATTGGCTTTTTGTGTATTATCCAACCTATCAACTGTTGAGAAATGTGAAGCTGGGAATTGGAGATGGGCCATTAAAAGCCCGACAACTAAAGTTTGGGAAATGGCAATGAAGAGCCCAAAACAGGAGGGGGAAATTATTCCATGAGCAAATGACTGTGCACCCCAGACTGAGCTACAGGACCATCCATCATGCAAGTATATCAGTGCTATGGAAAATGCAATATCTAATACTCTTCTTTTACTATTCTGAAAGCCAGTAGGTCCTTTATAAATGTCAGTGCTCCAAGTCAAAACCAAATCATTGAGATTCCACAAAGCTGAATTGTTATTGCCATGTGCTTTTTACAGGAATTGCTCCATTAGTTGATGTAATGGATTTAAGAGAGAAGCATGAGTAAAACCCACTGCATCATGTCAAATGGTCCATGAGAAACAGGGTGAAATGTACTCCCCCAATAACACAATGCTAAATGATACAACGGCCATCAACTGAGAGTTTACTGGCAAGTTCAGTTCCTGGAACTGTCCAAACAAATAACTGTTGCTGTCATGGTACAAGGACCATGAGAGTAGGTTCTCACTGCAAAACTATTTTTTCTGAAGTTTTTCATCAAAAAAAGAGATTTTAATAAATCACAGGAACAGATATAGACAAGTTAGTCCTTCATACACATCCTGGTTCTTTTAAGTTCTAATTTTAATAAGGGATCCATTACTTACCAGAATGCAAAAAAAAAAATCCAATCAGCAATTCAGGATGGAGATTTACTTCAAAGAACACAAATAAGGCATCAAAAATTAATGAGTATGGCACAGAGAAAGGTTGTCAGAAAGTATTGTACATTAGATCATTTTTTCAATCTATGATGAAATGGTATAACATAGATCAAGGATAACCGCCCCATTGCTTCAAGAATTTCCCCCTCCGTCCTCCATAATTTTAAATATTCAAAATTGCATCTTTGAACCGCCTTACATTTTTCAATTTGAATATATGCCTACGTCCCTTTCCTTTAGTAGAAACTTTCTTTTCAGCAGGTGGCATGGACCTGTATTTTGTGTTCCGTAACCTTGCAGAGCGCCTGTGGATTTCTTGCTTTGCCTGTCAAAACACAAAAAATAATGAAAATGAACAAGTAACTTCAGAGTTACTCCGAAATTAATATATTTTGGGTATGCATTACTAAATACCATATTTCAACAGAATATTAAAGATAGCCCAACACAGTTAACAAATTAACTAATTAAAATAACATCTGGGCTCATTTAGTGATAAGGGCATCTCCAAGTTTGAGTTCATCTGTCGTTGCTTAGAAGGAATATGTTATTAACGTCATCTGTGCAATTAATAGAGCTCAAGAAACACCAACATAGATCAAGTAGTTTGCTGAAATCTTTTCAAGAGTGGGCTCAGCAAAAATAACTACATAGAAATACTAACAAGGTGGCTCTCAAAAAAACGAAATAGGGGACAAGACAAGTCACATTGCGTCAGGAGAGGTCCCTCAATGGGCTAAACGCTTCCCAACTTCTAAGTCCACGCTGAGTTAATTTGAACAGAAAGTGGATTAGCAGAACTTGCCACGGCCTGCAGGATGGGATTGGCAGTTGTCATTGAGCAATTTTGACTGGAAAATGTTTGATAAGAACAAGTTACCCCTGAACAATAGCTCTAATGAAACAACATAGACATGAAATGTTAACTTAGTTTCTCTCGCCACAGATGCTGCCAGACTGACTGAGCGCTTCCAGCGTTTTCTATTTTCATATCAATTATAGTTTCCTTAATGACCAAATAGCCAGTTAATACTTAACCATTGAGAATTTTAATAGCATTTCAACATCATATCGTAGGAGTTAGCAGTTTAGCTTAGTTATAATACGGAATCAAAGGATCTAACTGTTAGTGGATGATTAGATTTGGAACTATCCAATCTTTTTGACTTTAATCAATGCGGCTGTACCAACCATAACTGATGTTTAAGAATATTTTGCCTAGCCCACCTTTTAAATGCCCATGATTGTAATCCACTTTTGTTACACACACTTTGTATATATTTTTAAGTGTTAACCACTGCATAGTTCTCTGTATTAGGTCGATATTGCTTTGTTTAAAATTATAAATAGCTTTGCAATCGGTCCTAAAAGTAAAATAACCACTTTAAACACAACAGCCACAGTATCTCCCAGCAAGAGGCCTTCCAAAAAGCACAGGCATTTAAAAACTGATCTAATCAACAACACTCCCAGACACTACAAGTGCCTGATTTAATTAGAAATTCACACTAAATACACGAAGTCTGAGACAATGAGCGAATCGTGTTTCTTATCCTGAAGAATTGACATCAGGAGATGGCCATGCATCCACCGTATATGCCTCACCTAGTCAACCATAATCTAATCATGGATTACATGGACCAATCATAGTTCAGCGATACCACTGGTCAGGTTGCGGCTGTAATTTGGAAAGAGTTAATAAGACCTGCTTTTCGGTGATACCAGGCACAGAAAGAAGATACAAGTTAAAAGAAAGAAGAATATTGGAGAAAGAGAGCGACCCAGCTGACCGAGATTCAAAGTTCCACTGTGGAGTAGCTGCATCTACTATTTGGTTTGTCATTTCTGCTGTCATTTTGATAACTCAATAAATTGGTGAATCTTGTCTGAACACACTTGTATCCAGAGTGGTCTCATACTTGGTCAGGCCCAGAGTCTTACAATTAAAGTTAAATTGGATTTCTGAATCCTACAATATTGCTCATTTCTGCCCTGTCTTTCATGAATAACAAATATTTAAGTTTGAATTAAGCTCCAGCACAAAATGAGCCCATCAAGTTTGTGCTTGGTTCTATGTTACACGTTGACGCAAGTGGAAAGAGGGATGAGGTCTTGCATCAAGAATTCAGGGAGTTAGGTAGTAGACTAAAAAAGCAGGACCTCGCGGGTGGCAATCTCTGGATTACTCCCAATGTCACATACTAGCAAGTACAAAAATAGGAAATTAGCGCAGATGAATGCATGGTTTGAGAGCTGTTGCAGGAGGGAGGGTTTTAAGATTCCTGGACCATTGGGACTGTTTCTGGGGAAGGTGGGACCTGTACAAGCTGGACGGTCTACATCTGAACTTGAGCTGGACTAACATCCTTGCCGGCGGGTTTGCTAGTGCTGTTGGGAGGAGTTTAAACCAATTCGGCAGGGGAAGGGACGCAGACTGTTAGCAGAACAGGGACACAGCATAACACAGAAAGACAATCAAGTCAGAGGGAATACAGGCTATTAAGTTTCAAGGTAGTAAGCAAGGCAGTATGGCCCCTACTTTAATGCCAGGAGTATTACAGGTAAAACGGATGAGTTAAGGGCAAGGATTTACACGTGAAATTGAGATATGGTAGCCATCACGGAGACGTGGTTGAAAGAGGGGCAGGATTAGCAGCTCAACATCCCAGGATAGATAATCTTCAGGCGAGGCAGTGAAGGAGATAAAAGAGGGGGCTTGCATTATTAGTTAAGGAGTCAGTGGGCGTCATGGTGGAGCAGTGATTAGCACTGCTGCCTACGGCGCGGAGGACCCGGGTTCGATCGCGGCCCCGGGTCACTGTTTGTATGGAGTTTGCACATTCTCCCTGTGTCTGCAGAGGTTTCACCCCCACAACCTAAAGATGTGCAAGGTAGGTGGATTGGCCATGCTAAATTCCCCCTTAATTGGGAAAAGAATAATTGGGTACTCTAAATTTATTTTTAAAAGTTTAGGAGTCAGTCTTTGTAGTAAGGAGAGATATCTTGAGAGGGGACATCAAATGAAGCTTTGTGGATAGAGCTTAGGAACAAAAACTGCCACATTGCTCGGTCTACTTATTATAGACCCCCAGATAGTCAACATGAAATTGAGGAGCAAATATGTGCACAATTCGCAGAGGTGTATGAATATAATAATAGAGTAATTATATTAGGTGATTTCAACTTTCCCAACATTAATTGGGATAGTCAATGTGTTAAAGGCTTAGATGGAATGCAGTTTTTTAAAAAAATGCATACAGGAGAACCTTTTAGCTCAGTATGCAGATGGTCCAACAAGGGACGGTGCATTGCTGGACCCAATTCTGGGGAATGAAGCTGGACAGGCGGTTGATGTGATGGTGATAGCGACCACAACATGGTACAAGTTAAGTTTGTTACGGACAATGAAATGGACAAGTTGCAAAAAAAGGTTGTGGATTGGTGGAGAGCGGATTTCAGTAAAATAAGGCAGGATCTGGCCAAGATCGACTGGAAAGAGTCACTTGTGGGGAAATCTACAGAAGAGCAGTGGGGATCCCGGCTCTGGGTCACTGTCTGTGTGGAGTTTGCACATTATCCCCGTGTCTGTGTGGGTGTCACCCCCACAACCCAAAAGATCAACAAAAAGGAAGGACGGTGAAAGAGGGAAAATCAACCATGGATATCTAAGGCAATAAGGGAGAGTATCAAATTGAAGAAAAAAGCATACAAAGTGGCAAAGATCAGTGGGAGACTAGAGGACTGGGAAATCTTTAGGGGGCAAGGGAAAGCTACTAAAAAAGCTATAAAGAAGAGCAAGATAGATTATGAGAGTAATCTTGCTCAGAATATAAAAACAGATAGTAAAAGTTTCTACAAATATATAAAACAAAAAAAGAGTGGCTGAGGTAAATATTGGTCCTTTAGAGGATGAGAAGGGAGGTTTAATAATGGGAGATGAGGAAATGGCTGAGGAACTGAACAGGTTTTTTGGGTCGGTCTTCACAGTGGAAGACACAAATAATATGCCAGTGACTGAGGGAAATGAGGCTATGACAGGTGAGGACCTTGAGAGGATTGTTATCACCAAGGAGGTAGTGATGGGCAAGCTAATGGGGCTAAAGGTAGACAAGTCTCCTGGACCTGATGGAATGCATCCCAGAGTGCTAAAAGAGATGGCTAGGGAAATTGCAAATGCACTAGTGATAATTTGCCAAAATTCATTAGACTCTGGGGTGGTCCCGGCGGATTGGAAATTAGCAACCGTGACACCACTGTTTAAAAAAGGAGGTAGGCTCTTCCGGTTGCGGCGATGCGGAGCTAAGCCGCACGTTTCAGCAGCTCCCGCGACAACGGACTTTCGTGCTCTCCAGAGGAGCCCCAAAGGAGCTTTTTTCGATTTATTCCCGTGTGGGAAGGTGCAGTGAGGTCCCCCTCACAATATATGGCAGAGATCAGCGGTGAAACGACGAGGAAAGAGGCCCTGCAGCAGAGACAAAAACGAGGGGAAAACGGCAAGATGGCGGAGAGCGAGCAGCGTGGGGGCCAGACCAGCAGGAGTTCCTCAAGCGGTGTGTGGAGGAGCTGAAAAAGGAGGTGCTGGTGCCAATGCTGTTGGCGATCGAGGGGCTGAAGGAGACCCAGAAGACCCAGGCGGTGGAGCTTCGTGAGGTGAATGATAAAGTGAATACCAACGAGGACGAGATCCTGGGCCTGGCAGTAAAAATGGAGGCGCACGAGGTGGTGGGCCGAGAGAATTGAGGTCCTGGAGAACAGGTCGAGGAGGAAGAACCTCCGGATTCTGGGTCTTCACGAAGGAGTGGAGGGAGCTGATGCCGGGGCGTACATGAGTACGATGCTCCATTCGCTGATGGGTGCGGAGGCCTCTCCGACCCCCCTGGAGCTGGAAGGGGCTCACCGGGTCCTGGCGAGGAGACCCAAGGCTGATGAGCCACCAAGGGCGATAGTGGCAAGGTTCTATCGCTTCGCGGACAAAAAAAGTGTGCTGAGATGGGCCAAGAAGGTGCGGAGCAGTAGATGGGAGAACGCGGTGATCCGAGTATACCAGGATGGGAGCACGGAGGTGGCAAAGAGGAGAGCTGGCTTCAACCGGGCCAAGACGGTGCTGCATAAAAAAAAGAGTCAGGTTTGGCATGCTGCAGCCTGCGCGACTGTGGGTCACTTATCAGGACCGACACCATTATTTTGAAACGCCAGAAGAGGCTTGGACCTTTATTCAGACGGAAAAACTGGACTCGAACTGAGGGGATGTGGTTGTATATGGGGTTGTAAATATGGGTAAAGAATATTTCATGGGTGGGACGATGGATGGGGATGTGGGTAGAGTTCTGGTTAAAATTCCTAAAATTTCCTTTTTTCTTTTCTGTACACATGATGATGCTGGGGAATGTGGGCGTTGGTGCTGGAGGGAGGTGAGACTCAGGGATGAGTGAACTGGGA
Source organism: Scyliorhinus torazame (assembly GCF_047496885.1). Taxonomy (NCBI): domain Eukaryota; kingdom Metazoa; phylum Chordata; class Chondrichthyes; order Carcharhiniformes; family Scyliorhinidae; genus Scyliorhinus; species Scyliorhinus torazame. The sequence goes on along the minus strand of NC_092712.1, from coordinate 114,995,997 downwards.
TAATGGCCGCAACAGGAGCTGCGCCATAGGGGGCGGGGCCGGTTCAGGAAAGCGCGGGCTTTTTCCCGCGCCAAAAAGGGGGGGGGGGGGGGGGTGGAGGAAGGTAAGGAGGAGGAGAGACTCCCACACGGGGAGATCAACGGGAAGGCGGGGGAAGCCGGGGTCAGCAGAAGTCAGCTGACTCACGGAAGTAATATGGGGGGAGCAAAAGAGCTAGATGTGGATCTAGCGGGCGGGGAACTGGAGGGTGCGGGAGGCGCAAGCACGGGACTGGCCTAAGATAGGGGATGGCTAGTCGGCGGGGGGTGGGGGTGGGGGTAGGTAACCCCCCAATCCGGCTGATCACGTGGAATGTGAGAGGCCTAAATGGGCCGGTTAAGAGGGCCCGAGTGTTCGCGCACCTAAAGGGACTGAAGGCAGACGTGGTCATGCTTCAGGAGACACATCTGAAGGTGGCAGATCAGGTCAGGTTAAGGAAGGGATGGGTGGGACAGGTGTTCCATTCGGGGCTGGATGCGAAGAATAGAGGGGTGGCAATACTGGTGGGAAAGGGGGTGTCGTTTGAGGCCAAGAACATAGTAGCGGACAAGGGAGGCCGATACGTGATGGTGAGTGGTAGGTTGCAGGGGACGGAGGTGGTACTGGTGAATGTATATGCCCCAAACTGGGACGATGCTGGATTCATGAAACGGATGTTGTGGCGTATTCCGGATCTGGAGGTAGGGAGTTTGATAACGGGTGGGGATTTTAACACGGTGCTGGACCCAGCATTAGATCATTCCAGATCTAGGACAGGGAAGAGGCCGGCTGCGGCCAAGGTGCTTAGGGGGTTTATGGATCAGATGGGGGGAGTAGATCCGTGGAGATTTGCCAGGCCTTTGGCCAGATAATTTTCTTTTTTCTCCCACGTACATAAGGCCTACTCCCGGGTAGATTTTTTTGTTCTGGGCAGGGCATTGATCCCGAAAGTGGAGGGAACGGAATATTCGGCCACAGCCATTTCAGACCATGCCCGCACTGGGTGGAGCTGGAGCTGGGGGGGGGGGGGGGACCAACGCCCGTTGTGGAGGTTGGATGTGGGACTGCTGGCAGACGAGGAAGTGTGCGGAAGTGTATTGAAAGGTATCTGGAGGTTAACGACAACGGGGAGGTGCAGGTGGTAGTATGGGAGGCGCTGAAGGCGGTGGTCAGGGGAGAGTTCATCTGCATCAGGGCTCACAGGGTGAAGAGAGAGGGCAGGGAAAGGGAGAGGTTAGTGGGGGAGATTTTAAGGGTGGACAGGAGCTATGCAGAGGCTCCTGATGAGGGACTACTCAGGGAGAGACGAAGTCTCCAGACGGAGTTCGACCTGTTGACCACAGGGAAGGCAGAGGCACAGTGGAGGAAGGCACAGGGGGCGATATATGAATATGGGGAGAAGGCGAGCCGGATGCTGGCACACCAGCTCCGTAAGAGGATGGCAGCGAGGGAAATAGGTGGAGTCAAAGATGGCAGGGGAACTACGGTGCGGAGTGCAGGGAAAGTGAATGAGGCTTTTAAGGCCTTTTACAAGGAACTGTATAGGTCCCAGCCCCCAGGGGGAAAAGAGGGGATGTGGCAATTCGTGGATCAGCTGAGGTTCCCAAGGGTGGAGGTGCAGGAGGTGGCTGGTTTGGGGGCGCCAATTGGGGCGGAGGAGCTGGTTAAAGGACTGGGGAGCATGCAGGCAGGGAAGGCCCCGGCGCCGGATGGGTTCCTGGTGGAGTTCTACAGGAGGTATGTAGACCTGTTAGCCCCGCTGCTGGTAAGGACCTTCAATTAATCAAGGGAGGGGGGGACCCTGCCCCCAACAATGTCGGAGGCGACGATCTCTTTGATCTTGAAGCGGGATAAGGACCCACTGCAATGTGGGTCGTATAGACCGATCTCGCTCCTTAATGTCGCTGCTAAGTTGCTGGTAAAAATGTTGGCCATGAGGATTGAGGACTGTGTCCCAGGGGTGATTCACGGGGACCAGACGGGATTCGTAAAGGGTAGGCAGTTAGATACTAATGTGCGAAGGCTCCTAAATTTGATAATGATGCCATCGGTGGAGGGAGAAGCGGAGATAGTGACAGCCATGGACGGGGAGAAGGCCTTCGATCGGGTAGAGTGGGAGTATCTCTGGGAAGTGTTGAGGAAGTTTGGGTTCGGAGGAGGGTCTATCAGTTGGGTTAAGCTCCTGTATAAAGCCCCCGTGGCGAGTGTGGTCACGGACCAGCGGAGGTCGGAGCATTTCCGGCTGTATCGAGGGACGAGGCAGGAGTGCCCCCTGTCCCCTCTGCTGTTCGCATTAGCAATTGAACCTTTGGCCATGGCGTTAAGGGAGTTGGGGAAATGGAAGGGGGTGGTTCGAGGGGGAGTGGAACATCGAGTGTCGCTGTACGCAGACGACCTGTTGCTGTATGTGACGGATCCAGTGGAGGGGATGGTTGAGGTAATGCAGATCTTACGGGAGTTTGGAGACTTTTCAGGCTACAAGCTCAATGTGGGAAAGAGTGAGCTCTTTGTGATCCATCCGGGGGACCAGGGAAGAGGGATAGACGACCTACCGTTGAGGAGGGCGGAAAGGAGCTTTCGATACTTGGGGATTCAGGTAGCTAGGAGCTGGGGGGCACTGCACAAACTTAATTTGTCGCGGTTGGTGGAACAGATGGAGGAGGATTTTAAAAGGTGGGACATGTTGCCACTCTCGCTGGCGGGTAGCGTACAGTCGGTTAAAATGGTGGTCCTCCCGAGATTTCTTTTTGTATTCCAATGCCTCCCAATTGTGATCACCAAGGCCTTTTTTAAGAGGGTAAGCAGGAGCATTACGGGATTTGTGTGGGCGAGCAAGACCCCGCGGGTAAGGAGGGGGTTCTTGGAGCGTAGCAGGGATAGAGGAGGGTTGGCGTTGCCGAATTTGGGTGGTTATTATTGGGCAGCCAACGTGGCAATGATCCGTAAGTGGGTGATGGAGGGAGAGGGGTGAGAGGTTGGAGATGGCGTCCTGCAAAGGAACGAGCCTGGGGACGCTGGTGACGGCACCGCTGCCGCTCTTGCCGACAAGGTATACCACGAGCCCGGTGGTGGCGGCAACGCTAAAGATCTGGGGGCAGTGGAGACGGCACAGGGGTGCGACGGGAGCCTCGGTGTGGTCCCCAATCAGAGACAACCATCGGTTTGTCCCAGGAAGGATGGACTGAGGATTTCAGAGCTGGCATTGGGAAGGGATTAGAAGAATGGGGGACCTGTTCATTGACGGGACGTTTGCGAGCTTAGGGGCGCTGGAGGAGAAGTTTGGACTATCCCCAGGAAACGCTTTCAGGTACATGCAAGTGAGGGCGTTTGTGAGGTGGCAGGTGAGGGAATTTCCGTTACTCCCGGCACAGGGGATTCAAGATAGGGTGATTTCGGACGTATGGGCCGGGGGGGCAAGGTGTCGGCGATATACCAGGAGATGAAAGAAGAGGGGGAGGCTTTGTTAGAGGAGCTGAAGGGTAAATGGGAGGAGGAATTGGGGGAGGAGATTGAGGAGGGACTATGGGCTGACGCCCTAAGTAGGGTTAATTCCTCTTCCTCGTGTGCCAGGCTTAGCCTGATACAATTTAAGGTGGTTCATAGAGCGCATATGACGGGGGCGAGGCTGAGCAGGTTCTTTGGGGTGGAGGACAGATGTGGGCGGTGCTCAGGAAGTCCGGCGAACCATGTCCATATGTTTTGGTCATGCCCGGCACTGGAGGGGTTCTGGAGGGGAGTGGCGGGAACAGTATCTAAGGAGGTGAAAGTCCGGGTCAAGTCAAGTTGGGGGCACTATTTGGAGTAGTGGACGAGCCGGGAGTGCAGGAGGCAAAAGAGGCCGGCATTCTGGCCTTTGCGTCCCCAGTAGCCCGGCGAAGGATCTTGCTAATGTGGAAGGAGGCGAAGCCCCCCAGCATGGAGGCCTGGATAAATGATATGGCTGGGTTCATAAAGTTGGAAAGGATAAAGTTTGCCTTGAGAGGGTCTGCGCAGGGGTTCTACAGGCGGTGGCAACCGTTCCTAGACCATCTCGCGGAGCGTTAGATGAAGGTCGGACAGCAGCAACAGCAACCGGGGGGGGGGGGGGGGTTCCCTCTGGGGGGCAAGAAAACACATGAATGATCCGGAAACTGACATGTACGGGAAGAATCCAATGTACAAAGTTTTGTATCTTATTGACTTGTCATGTTCATGTCTTGCCACGCAAGTTCTTTTTCTTTTCTTTGTTACGGGGGGGGGGGGGGGGGGGGGGGGGGTGTTGTTTGTAAGGTGGAAAATATTGTTATTGAAAAATTCTTAATGAAAACATATTTAAAAAACAAAGAGGTAGGCAGAAAGCGGGTAATTATAGGCCAGTTAGCTTAACTTCGGTAGTCGGGAAGATGCTGGAATCTATCATCAAGGAAGAAATAGCGAGGTATCTGGATGGAAATTGTCCCATTGGGCAGATGCAGCATGGGTTCGTAAAGGGCAGGTCGTGCCTAACTAATTTAGTGGAATTTCTTGAGGACATTACCAGTGCAGTAGATAACGGGGAGCCAATGGATGTCGTATATCTGGATTTCCAGGAAGCTTTTGACAAGGTGCCACACAAAAGATTGCTGCATAAGATAAAGATGCATGGCATTAAGGGTAAAGTAGTAGCATGGATAGAGGATTCGTTAATTAATAGAAAGCAAAGAGTGGGGATTCATGGGTGTTTCTCTGGTTGGCAATCAGTAGCTAGTGGTGTCCCTCAGGGACCAGTGTTGGGCCCACAATTGACATAGATTATTTGGAGTTGGGGACCAAGTGCAATGTGTCCAAGTTTGCAGACGACACGAAGATGAGTGGTAAAAAAATGCAGAGGATACTGGATGTCTGCAGAGGGATTTGGATAGGTTAAGTGACTGGGCTAGGGTCTGGCAGATGGAATACAATGTTGACAAATGTGAGGTTATCCATTTTGGTACGAATAACAGCAAAAGGGATTACTATTTAAATGATAAAATATTTTAAAATGCTGCTGCGCAGAGGGTTTGCTAGTGCATGAGTCGCAAAAAGTTGGTTTACAGGTGCAACAGGTGATTAAGAAGGCAAATGGAGTTTTGTCCTTCATTGCTAGAGGGATGGAGTTTAAGACTAGGGAGGTTATGCTGCAATTGTATAAGATGTTATTGAGGCCACACCTGGAGTATTGTGTTCAGTTTTGGTCTCCTTACTTGAGAAAGGATGTACTGGCGCTGGAGGGTGTGCAGAGGAGATTCACTAGGTTAATCCCAGAGCTGAAGGGGTTGGATTACGAGGAGAGGTGGAGTAGACTGGGACTGTACTCGTTGGAATTTAGAAGGATGCGGGGGGATCTTATAGAAACATATAAGATTATGAAGGGAATAGATAGGATAGATGCGGGCAGGTTGTTTCCACTGGCGGGTGAAAGCAGAACTAGGGGGCATAGCCTCAAAATAAAGGGAAGTAGATTTAGGACTGAGTTTAGGAGGAACTTCTTCACCCAAAGGGTTGTGAATCTATGGAATTCCTTGCCCAGTGAAGCAGTTGAGACTTCTTCATTAAATGTTTTTAAGGTAAAGACAGATAGTTTTTTGAAGAATAATGGGATTAAGGGTTATGGTGATCAGGCCGGAAAGTGGAGCTGAGTCCACAAACGATCAGCCATGATCTCATTGAATGGCGGAGCAGGCTCGAGGGGCCAGATGGCCTACTCCTGCTCCTAGTTCTTATATGCAGGTTAGGTGGATTGGCCACGCTAAATTGCCACTTAATTAGAATAAAAATAAATAATTGGGTACTCTAAATTTTTTTAAAAAGAGCAGAGGGGGGCATTCAAAAAGTAAATGGAGGACTTCCGGTTACGGCTGTGTGGAGCTAAGTCGCACATGCGGCAGCTCCCACTAAAAATGGACTTTTGGGCTCTTTTCAGGGCCCCCAACGGCATTTTTCCGACGTTTCCCGGTGTGGGAAGCAGATTGCAATAGTTCCCCCAACAGTGTATGGCTTGGACCAGGAGCGGGGCGACTAAAAAAGTGGTGGTGAACCCAAAGAAGATGCGAGGGAAGAAGAGCAAAATGGCGGCGGGCGGGACCAGGCAGCGTGGATGCAGTGGGCGCAGGAGCAGCAGGTTATCCAGCGCTGCTTCAGGGAGATTAAAGTGGACCTGCTGGAGCCGATGAAGGCTTCTATCGACAAGCTGCTGGAGACCCAGACGGCCCAGGGGGTGGCGATCCGCGAAGTCCGACTAAAGGTCTCCGACAACGAGGACGAGATCTTAGGCCTTGCGGTAAAGGTGGAGGCGCACGAGCCGCTCCACAAGAAATGGCAGGAGCGGTTCGAGGAGATGGAGAATCGGTCGAGGTGGAAGAATCTGCGGATTCTAGGCCTCCCGGAGGGGCCGGACGTGGGGGCCTATGTGGTCACCATGCTAAACTCGCTGATGGGAGCGGGGTCCTTCCAGGGGCCCCTGGAGCTGGAGGGGCCCATAGAGTGCTGGCGAGGAGGTCCAAGGCTAACGAGCCGCCGCGGGCAGTGTTGGTGCGGTTTCATCGGTTCGCTGATCGGGAGAGCGTGCTCAGGTGGGCCAAGAAGGAGAGGAGCAGTAGGTGGGAGAATGCGGAGGTTCGAATATACCAGGACTGGAGTGCGGAGGTGGCGAAGAAGAGGGCCGGGTACAATCGGGCGAAGGCGGTGCTGCACAGAGGGGGGGGGGGGGGGGGGGGGGGTGAAGTTTGGCATGTTGCAGCCGGCGCGAGTGTGGTTCACCTACAAGGACCAGAACCATTATTTTGAGTCTCCGGAGGAGGTGTGGGCCTTTGTCCAGGCCGAGAAACTGGACACAAACTGAGGGTCGGGATGGGTGATCTGGGATTGCTGTTGGGGTGTTACACTTTGAGGGGGGGGTTCTTTGCTCTTATTTCTGTTTGGTTCGATGAGGGTGGTTAGGGTGGGTTGGGCACTGTTTTGGTTGGGTCTGTTGGGTGGACTCTTGGAGGGGGGTAAGTAAATGGAGTAGGGGTGGATGGCCGGTAGGGGTGGATGGGGCTCCGCGGCGGAGGGTGAGGCCTGAGTCGGGGGTGAGGGGACTGGGCCTGTAAAAGGACCGGCGACAGAGGTGGCGGGGCCGGGCAGGTGGAAAGCGCGGGCCTTTTCCTGCGCTGAAGGCTGGAGGGGGCGGGGAACGAGGGCTGTTTCCCGCGCTTGGGATGGAAGGGGGAGGCAGAGAGCCTGTGGATGGGTAATGGAGGAGGAGGGTATGTCCCACAATGGGAGGAGTCAAAGGAGAGGCGGGAGTAGCCAGGGTCAGCAGGAGTCAGCTGACTTGCGGGAGTGCAATGGGGGGAGTAAAGCAGCAAGGAGGGATCCTAGCTGGGGGGTGTGGGGGGGAACCGGATTGCTGCTGCTATGGTCAAGGGGGAGCTGGAGTGAGTAGAGGGGTTTGGGACGGGGGTCTGCCGCCGTGGGGAACGGGCCGGGCGTGGAGTGCGGGTGCGTGGCTGGCCAAGGAGGGGTTATGGCTAGTCAGCAGGGAGGGGGGCGGGTAGCCCCCCGATCCGGCTGATAACCTGGAATGTAAGGGGACTGAACGGGCCAGTCAAGCGGGCCCGGGTGTTCGCGCACCTGAAGGATGCGGTCATGCTCCAGGAGACACACCTGAAGGTGGCAGACCAGGTAAGATTGAGGAAGGGGTGGGTAGGGCACTCAGGGTTGGATGCCAAAAATCGGGGGGTGGCGATCTTGGTGGGAAAGAGGGTGTCGTTCGAGGCATCGAGCATTGTGACAGACAATGGCGGCAAGTACGTAATGGTAAGCTGCAAGGGGAGATGGTGGTGCTGGTCAATGTGCATGCCCCGAACTGGGATGATGCGGGTTTTATGCGGCGCATGTTGGGTCGGATCCCGGACATGGAAGTGGGGGGCCTGATAATGGGGGGTGACTTTGACACGGTGTTGGATCTGGCACTGGATCGCTCCAGGTCTAGGACAGGTAGGAAGCTGGCAGCGGCTAAGGTGCTGAGGGGGTTTATGGACCAGATGGGACGGGTGGACCCTTGGAGATTTGCAAGGGCGGGGGCTAGGGAATTTTCATTCTTCTCGCATGTTCATAAGGCTTATTCCCGGATCGACTTCTTTATTATTAGGGCGCTGATAGCGAGAGTAGAGGATACCGAGTACTCGGAGATAGCCATTTCGGATCACACCCCGCATTGGGTAGACCTAGAGCTGGGGGAGGAGAGGGACCAGCGCCCGCTGTGGCGCTTGGGGGTGGGGCTGTTGGCGGACGAGGTGGTGAGTGAGTGGGTCCGAGGAAGCATAGAGAGATACCTGGAGGCCAACGATAACGGGGAGATCCGAGTGGGGTTGGTATGGGAGATGCTGAAGGCGGTGGTTAAGGGAGAGCTGATCTTCATTAGGGCCCACAAGGAGAGGAGAGAGCAGAGGGAGAGGGAGAGGCTGGTGAGGGAGATGGTGAGGGTAGACTGGAGGCATGCGGAGGTGCCAGAGGAGTGACTGTTGAGGAAGAGGCGTAGTCTCCAGGCCGAATTCGACCTGTTGACCACCAAGAAGGCGGAGGTGCAGTGGAGGAAGGCCCAGAGGGCGATTTATGAGTATGGGGAAAAGGCAAGTTGGATGCTGGCGCATCAGCTTCGGAAGCGGGACGCAGCTAGAAAGATCGGGGAGTTCAGGATAGGGGAGGGAGTGTGGTACAGAGTGGGGTTGACATCAATGGGGTCTTTTATGAGGAATTGTATCGGTCGGAGCCCCCGCGTGAGGAGGGAGGGATGGACCGCTTTCTGGACCAAGTGAGGTTTCCGAAGGTGGAGGAGGGACTGGTAGCAGGATTGGGGGCCCCGATTGGGCTGGAGGAGCTGGCCAAAGGGATAGGGAGCATGCAGGCAGGGAAGGCACCGGGGCCGGACAGTTTCCCGGTCGAATTCTACAAGAAATATGTGGATCTGTTAGGCCCGTTGCTAGTTAGGACCTTGAATGAGGCAAGGGAGGGGGGGGCTTTGCCCCCGACGATGTCCCGGGCACTGATCTCCTTGATCCTGAAGCGGGACAAGGATCCCCTGCAGTGTGGGTCTTACAGGCCGATTACGTTGTTAAATGTAGAGGCCAAGGTGCTGGCAAAGGTCTTAGCCACGAGAATTGAGGATTGTTTGCCGCAGGTGATCCACGAAGACCAGACGGGATTCGTGAAGGGGGCGGGCAGTTGAACGCGAATGTGCGGAGGCTCCTGAACGTTATGATGCCGGCGAGGGAGGGGGGGCGGAGATAGTGGTGGCGATGGACGCTGAGAAGGCCTTCGATATTGTAGAGTGGGGGTACTTGTGGGAGGTGCTGAAGAGGTTTGGGGAGGGGTTTGTCAGGTGGGTTAGGTTGTTGTACGAGGTCCCGATGGCAAGTGTGGCCACGAACAAGAGGAGGTCTGAGTACTTTTGGTTGCATCGAGGGACGAGGCAGGGGTGTCCCCTGTCCCCCCTGCTCTTCGCACTGGCGATTGAGCCCCTGGCTATGGCACTGAGGGAGTCGAGGAACTGGAGGGGGTTGGGGCGGGGCATGGAGGAGTATAGGGTGTCGCTCTATGCGGACGACTTGCTGCTATATGTGGCGGACCCGGTGGGGGGGAATGGCGGAGGTAATGAGGATCCTCAGAGAGTTCGGGGATTTCTCAGGGTACAAGCTCAACATGGGGAAGAGCGAGTTGTTTGTGGTTCAGCCAGGGGACCAGGAGAGGGGGATTGGCGAGCTCCCACTAAAAAGGGCGGAGAGGAGCTTCAGGTCCTTGGGGGTCCAGGTGGCCAGGAGCTGGGGGGCCCTGCATAGACTTAATTTCACGAAGCTGGTGGAGCAAATGGAGGAGGAGTTCAAGAGGTGGGATGTGTTTTTGTTCCTGTTCCAGTGCCTCCCCATGTTTATCCCGAAGGCCTTCTTTAGGCAGGTCAATAGGAGCATAACGGGGTTTGTGTGGGCGAGAGGGACTCCGAGGGTGAGAAGGGTGTTCCTGGAGCGGAGTAGGGATAGGGGGGGGGGGCTGGCACTGCCCAACCTCTGTGGGTACTACTGGGCTGCCAATGTGGCAATGGTGAGCAAGTGGGTGATGGAGGGGGAGGGGGCTGCATGGAAGAGGCTGGAGACGGCGTCTTGTGAGGGTACAAGTCTGGAGGCGCTGGCAACGGTACCGCTGCCGCTCCCTCCAATGAGGTATACCACGAGCCCGGTAGTGGCGGCTACCCTCAAAATCTGGGGGCAGTGGAGGCAGCACAGGGAGGAAGTTGGGGCCTCAGTGTGGACCCCAATATGGGGGAACCATCGGTTTGTCCCAGGGAGAATAGATGGAGGGTTTTCGGGGTGGCACAGGGCAGGATTAAGAAGGTTGGGGGACCTGTTTGTGGACGGGAAGTTCGCGAGCCTGGGTGAACTGGAGGAGAAGTACGGGCTCCCCCCCGGGGAACACCTTCAGATATTTACAGGTAAGGGCATTTGCCAAGCGGCAAGCGGTGGAATTGCCACGACTGCTGCCATGCACAGTACAGGACAGGGTGCTCTCAGGGGGTGGTGGGTTGGAGTGAGGAAGATCTCGTAAACTTACCAGGTGATGCAGGAGGAGGAGGAGGCCTCGGTGGTGGAGGTGAAAAGTGGGAGGTGGTGTTGGGAGAGGAGATCGAAGAGGGGACGTGGGCAGATGCCCTAGGGAGGGTGAACTCTTCCTCTTCGTGCGTGAGGCTCAGCCTCATACAGTTTAAGGTGCTGCACAGGGCATACATGACCGGGACAAGGATGAGCAGGTTCTTTGGGGGTGAGGACAGGTGTGTTAGGTGCTCAGGGAGCAAATCACACTCATATGTTCTGGGAATGCCCAGCGCTGGAGGAATTTTGGAAGGGCGTGGCGAGGACGGTGTCGGGGGTGGTAGGATCCAGGGTCAAGCCGGGCTGGGGGCTCACAATATTTGGGGTTGCAGGGGAGCCAGGAGTGCAGGAGGCGAAGGAGGCCGGTATTCTGGCCTTTGCGTCCCTGGTAGCCCGGCAAAGGATTCTTCTTCAGTGGAGGGATGCGAGGCCCCCAAACGTGGAATTCTGAATCAACGATATGGTGGGGTTTATTAAATTGGAGAGAGTGAAATTCGCCTTAAGGGGATCGGTACAAGGGTTCTTTAGGCGGTGGCAACCGTTCTTGGACTTCCTGGCAGAACGGTAGACATTGGTCAGTAGCAGCAGCAGCCCGGGGGGGGGGGGGGGGGGGGGGGGGGGGTCCTATTTTATTTTTGTTTATTTACACTGGGGGGGGGGTCTGAGGGGGTGTATATATTTGCTTTGTGTTAACTCGGGGTGTTAATTTATCATTTATGTATAGGGGGAGAGAGGCACGGGGGTTGTTTTACTTTGTTCTGTATTTAATTTTATTGGGTTTCTTTTTCATTCTGTTGTTATTTTGTGAAAACCCTAATAACATTTTTTAAAATGTTTTTAAAAAGTAAATGGAGGGGGTACAGGACTAACATGTTCCCTCTAGGATAATAGGAAGGAGTAACAATCCCAGAGAACCACTGATGACCAGAGGCATTCAGGGTACGATGAGAAGGAAAAGAGAGGCTTTTAACAAGTACAAAGGGAGCAAATCAACGGAGGCATTAATTGAGTACAGAAAGTGCTGGATGGAACTCAAGAAAGCTATTGGGAGAGCAAAGAGGGGCTATGGGAAAGCGCTGGCTGGTAAAAGTAGGGAAAATCCCAAGATATTCTATAAGTATATCAATGGGAAGAGGTAAACAAGGGAAAGAGTAGGGCCCATTAGGGAACAACAGGGAAATCTGTGGGTGGAACCAGAGGACATTGGTCAGGTGTTTGACAAATACTTCATATCTGTCTTCAAGAGAATGAGGAGGAAGATATATACCTCTGGGACAGAGACGTGTGAGGATCTTGAGCAAATTGTCATAGGGAGGGACAAGGTATTGGAGATATTGGCAGGCTTAAAAGTGGACAAATCTCCAGTCCAGATGAATTGTGTCCCAGTGTGCTGTGGGAGGCGAGGGAGGAGATTGCAGGGGTCTGACACAAATTTTTAATTTTCTCAGGCCTCGGGAAGTTGCCAGAGGCCTGGAGAACAGCTAATGCGGCCCCACTATTTAAGAAAGTTGGTGAGGTAAGCCAGGGAACTACAAACCGGTGGGTCTTACATCAGTGGTAGGGAAACTATTGGAGACAATTCTGAAGGATAGAGTCCATCTCCACTTGGAGAGGCAAGGCTTGATCAGGAATAATCAGTATGGCTTTGTCAGAGGGAGGTCATGCCGAACAAATTTTCTGAGCACGTGTCCAGGTGTGTAGATGAGGTAGTTTACATGGATTTCAGCAAAGCTTTTGGGCAAGATCCCACATGGGAAACTTATAAAGAAGGCAAATGCACATGGGATACAGGGTGACTTGATACGGTGGATTCAAAATAGGTTTAGCTGTAGGAGACAGAGGGTGATGACAGAAGGCTGCTTTAGTGACTGGAAGCCAGTGTCCAGTGGCATGGCACAGGGACCTGTGCTGGGTCAGCTATTGTTTGTCATTGATATAAACAACATAAATGACCACGTGGGGGGTAGGATCAGTAAATTTCCGGATGACACAAAGATTGGTTGGGTGGTTAACAGTGAGGTTGGGTGTCTTGGATTACAGGAAGATATAGACGGTATGGACAAGAGGCAGATGGTATTTAACCCTGAAAGGTGAGAGGCGATACACTCTGGAAGGAGTAATGTGATAAGGAATGACACTGGGAAGTTCCGAGGAACAAAGGGACCGTGTTTGTCCACAGATCTCCAAATGCAGAACGACAGGGTGGTGAAAAAGGCATATGGGACATTTGCCTTTATTAATCGAGGCACAGATTACAAAAGCAGGGAGGTCATGTTGGGCTTTTATAGAACTTTGGTGAGGCCACAGCTGGAGTACTCTGTGCAATTCTGGGCGCCAGATTACAGGAAGGATGAGATTGCACTGGAGGATGTTGCCTGGGAGGGAAGCATGGTTACATAGTGGTTAGCACTACTGCCTCACAGCAGCAGGGACCCGGGTTCAATTCCGGTCTTGGGTGACTGTCTGTGTGGAGTTTGCACTTTCTCCCCATGTCTGCTTGGGTTTCCTCCCACCATCCAAAGATGTGCAGGTTAGGTGGATTGGCCATTCTAAATTGCCCCTTAATGTTCAAAAGATGTGTAGGTTTTGTTAAGAGGTTATTGGGATAGGGTGGCGGAGCAGGCTTGGGTGGAGTGCTCTTTCAGAGGGTCGGTGCAGACCCAATGGGCCAAATGGCCTCCTTCTGCACTGTAGGGATTCTATGGTGGAATATTTAAGTTATGAAGAGAGGTTGGATAGGCTTGGGTTGTTTTTGTTGCAGCAGAGAAGACCGAGGGGCGAGCAGATCGAGGTGTACAAGATCATGAAGGGCATGGACAGAGTGGATAGGCAGCAGCTTTTCCCTTTAACTTTTAAAAAATAAATTTAGAGTGCCCAATTAATGGTTTCCAATTATGGGGCAATTTAGCGTGGCCAATCCACCTACCCTGCACATCTTTGGGTTGTTGGGGGTGAAACCCACCCAAACATGGGGAGAATGTGCAAACTCCACACAGACAGTGACCCAGCAATTTAGCGTGGCCAATCCACCTACCCTGCACATCTTTGGGTTGTTGGGGGTGAAACCCACCCAAACATGGGGAGAATGTGCAAACTCCACACAGACAGTGATCCAGAGCCGGGATCAAACCTGGGACCTTGGTGCTGCGAGGCAGCAGTGTTAACCACTGTGCCACCCTGCTGCCGGTGTTCCCCTTAGTTGAAGGGTCAGTTACGAGGGGACATTAGTTCAAAGTGAGGGGCAGGTTTAGGGGGATTTGAGGAAAAACTTTTTAACCCAGAGGGTGGTAACGGTCTGGAACGCAGTGCCTGAGAGGGTGGTAGAGGCAGGTTGCCTCATTCTTTAAAAGTACCTGGAAGAGCACTTGGCCCATCATAATGTTCAAGGCTATGGGCCATGTGCTGGCAAATGGGATTAGCTAGTCAGATCAGGTGTTTTCATGTGTTGGTGCAGACTTGATGGGCCGAAGGGCCTCTTCTGCACTGCATCATTCTTTGATTCTTTAGAAACAGTTCGGAGAACGTTCACTCGACTGATTCCTGGAATGAAAGGGTTATTTATGAAAAGTTGAAGAGGTTGAATGTGAGGTGACCTTATTGAAACAGCCTGAGGAATCTCAACAGGGTGAATACTGGGGAGGCATTTCCACTTGTGGGACAGTCTAGAACTAGGAGGGTCAGATTTAAATATAAGGGGTCTCCTATTTAAGACAAAAATGAGATGAAGTCTTTTGAACTCTTCTCTAGAGAGCAGTAGCGATAGGATACATACATACCTCAGTAACAAGGGAGTCAAAACTCTTAGGAGGAAGGGAGTTGCAGATAGGAAAGTGGAGTTGAGGCCGCAGTCGGATCAGCCATGATTTAAATGAATAGGGGAGAAGAATTAAAGGGTCGAATGACTTCCTCCTGTTCTTAATGTACATGTTTGTATCTCCCTGGTCAATGTGCTGCAGCAGAAATGATCCCAGGATCCCCTCCCGGTGTCTTCCGTTTCCCAGCCAGCTCCCAGTTCCAGGAACCTCTGGACAGAGGGGGAAGGGCCTGGCCTGACCGGCGGCTCACAACCCACTTCTCCTGGAGCCAGTTCCAGCCGCCGCCTCACCTGTTTGCCGCCGTTGCTCTGCTGAGCGGCCGGGGCTGCTCCGGACCCCGAGCTGGAGCCGGACACCGAGCCGGGGGTTTTACCGGCGCAGTTGTTGCAGACGATCTCGCCCTGATTGCTCTTCCTCCACATGGTCGAGGAGTTGGCCTTGCACACGCTGCAGGACGGCTTCAAACCCAGCGGCATCTCCGCGTCTTCACCGAGCACCACTCACCCAACCAAAAATAACCGGCGCCCCAAACCGAAACCGCAAAAACAGGTTTCGCCCTCCCAAGATAGAGTGCCGGGAGGCCGCCGCGCCCCCTAACGGCGGGAGGACCGAGAGGCCGCCACCGCGCCCCCTAACGGCGGGAGGACCGAGAGACGCCGCCGCCGCGCCCCCTAACGGCGGGAGGACCGAGAGAACGCCGCCGCCGCCGCGCCCCTAACGGCGGGAGGACCGAGAGGTCGCCGCCGCCGCGCCCCCTAACGGCGGGAGGAGCGAGAGGCCGCCGCCGCCCCGCGCCCCCTAACGGCGGGAGGAGCGAAAGGCCGCCGCGCCCCCTAACGGCGGGAGGAGCGAGAGGCCGCCGCTGCCGCGCCCCTAACGGCGAGAGGACCGAGAGGCCGCCGCCGCGCCCCCTAACGGCGGGAGGACCGAGAGAACGCCGCCGCCGCCGCGCCCCTAACGGCGGGAGGACCGAGAGGCCGCCACCGCGCCCCCTAACGGCGGGAGGACCGAGAGACGCCGCCGCCGCGCCCCCTAACGGCGGGAGGACCGAGAGAACGCCGCCGCGCCCCTAACGGCGGGAGGACCGAGAGGTCGCCGCCGCCGCGCCCCCTAGCGGCGGAGGGAGGAGTGAGAGGCCGCCGCCGCCACACCCCCTAATGTTGGGAGGACCGACAGTCTCCCCTTCCCATCCCTCCTTGAAGTTAATGGTTCACACATTCTTATTTTTATAAATTTAGAGTACCCAATTATTTTTTCCACTTAAGGGGCAATTTAGCGTGGCCAATCCACCCAACCTGCACATCTTTGGGTTGCGTTAGGGCAGCACGGTAGCACAGTGGTCAGTACAGTTGCTTCACAGCTCCAGGATCCTGTCATAATATACACCAGTATATCATGGTGCAGACACACACTGATGGACACACAGCAAAACCAATCAACACACACAACACCACAGCCAATCACCAGTTAGAGCACACTCACTATAAAGATAGAGGGCATCAGTTTTCCCGCTCATTCGGGATGCAGCCTCTCAGAAGGACAGAGCTTGCAGCTTACAGCACAGATCTTCACCATGTGCTGAGTGCCTAGACTGGTTAGGACAGGCATAGGTCTTTTAGTTTAATCTAACATCGTGTTAACCCACAGTGAAAGTATGTTCAACAGTTTCTAGCTTAATAAAATAGTGTTGTTCTATTTTAAGTGTTGGTGGCCTGTATGTGTTCCATGGATCCAGAGCACCCAACACATCAGGTCCCAGGGGCGATTCCCAGCTTCGGTCGCAGTCTGTGTGGAGTCTGCACATTCTCCCCGTGTCTGCGTGGATTTCCTCCGGGTGCTCTGGTTTCTTCCCATAGTCCAAAGATGTGCGGGTTAGGTGGATTGTCCATGATAAATTGCCCTTAGTGTCTCAAAAAGGTTAGGTGGGGTTACTGGATTACGGGGCTAGGGTGGAGGTGTGGTCTTAGGTAAGTGGTTAAGTGGGGGTTACGGGGATAGGGTAGATACGTGGGCTTCAGTAGGGTGCTCTTTGTAAAGGCCTGTGCAGACTCGATGGGCCAAATGGACTCCTTCTGCACTGTTCATTCTATGGTTCTATGAAACCCACGCAGACATGGGGAGAATGTGCAAACTCCACACGGACAGTGACCCAGGGCCGGGATTCGAACCCTGGGTCCTCAGTGGCCTAGTCCCAGTGCTAACCACTGCACCACCGTGCTGCCCCGTTCATACAAACAAAGAACAAAGAAATGTACAGCCCGGGATCAGGCCCTTCGGCCCTCCAAGCCCGTGCCGACCATGCTGCCCAACTATAGGCGCCCATGATGTGGTGTTGTCCCGTTGCAGGAGTACCGTCCCAATGCCGGACTGGCTGGCGTCAGTTGAGGTCTTTGTTTCCCGTGTGGTATCGAAAAACGCCAGTACCGGGGCGGTGGTGAGCTTGACCTTGTCAATCATGTTTGTCACTTCCTCAAAACATTCAATCAAATTAGTGGGACATGACCTCCCTTGTACAAAACCATGCTGTCTGCTGCTAATAAGACCATTCACTTCCAAATGTGCATAGACCAGGGGCGGGATTCTCCAACCCCACGCCGAAGTGGCCGCGCCATCGTGAACGCCGTCGAGGTTCACGACGGCGCGGAACGGCCTTGGTCCCGACCGATTCAGGCCCTGACAAGGGCCAGTATCGGGGCCGCATCATCTACCCGCGCCAGGCCTTGTTGCCCGCGTAAAAGCGGCGCCGAATAGATGCCGCGGCCAGCGCCGCATCACGGACGTCATCCGCGCATGCGCGGGTTGGCCGGCGCAAACCCGCGCATGCGTGGTTGCCGTCCTGTCCAAATCCGCCCCGCAAGAAGATGGGGGACGGATCTTGCGGGGCCGCGGAAGGAAGGAAGTCCTCCTTCAGAGAGGACGGCCCGACGATCGGTGGGCACCGATCGCGGGCCACCCCACATTGCAGGTGAAGCCCGGTGCAGGATCCCCACAGGCCCCCCCCAGCATTCACGCACCGCCCACGACTGCAACGACCAAGTGTGGATGGCGCCGGGAGGAACCCGCCGTTTTGGCCTGGCCGCTCGGCCCATCCGGGCCTCAGAATCGCGGGGGTGCCGGAGAATCGCCATTTTGGGTATCTCCGGATATTCTGCGGCCCGCGAAACTTGACCGGCCCTTTCCCGCAGCTTGGGAGAATCGCGGGAGGGCATCGGACCGGCGTCCCCGGAAATTTTGGCGGCCCAGGCGATTCTCCCAACCGGCGTGGGAGTGGAGAATCGCGCCCCCTATCTCTGAGAATCTTTTCCAACAACTTCACTATCACTGACATCAAGTTCACTGGCCTATAATTATCCTTGCAACCCTTCTTAAATTTTTTTTAAAAATATTTTTTATTCAAATGTTTACATATTTTCAACAAAACCCCTCCCCCTACAGAAATAAGAAAAAAACAAAGAACACATAAATAAACATCTTAGAGCTATGTCATGTATTCCCCCAATATACAAGCCCACCATTAAACGATAACAAACACAGTAGTAAATAAAAAGTACCACCCCCCCCCCCCCGGGTTGCTGCTGCTGCTGACCACCTCCTAACGCTCCGCTAGAAAGTCTAGGAACGGTTGCCACCGCCTGAAGAACCCTTGCACAGATCCTCTTAAGGCAAATTTTACCCTCTCCAGTTTAATAAACCCTGCCATGCCGCTGATCCAGGATTCCACGCTCGGGGGCCTCTCATCCTTCCACTGTAGCAGAATCCTCAGCCGGGCTACCAGGGACGCAAAGGCCAGAATACCGGCCACTTTCGCCTCCTGCACTCCCGGCTCATCCGATACCCCAAATAGTGTGAGCCCCCAACTTGGCTTAACCCGGGTGTTTACCACCTTAGACACCATCCTCGCAACGCCCCTCCAGAACCCACCCAGTGCTGGGCACGCCCAGAACATGTGGGCGTGATTTGCTGGGCTCCCCGAACACCTCACACACCTGTCCTCTACTCCAAAAAACCGGCTCAGCCTTGCCCCAGTCATGTGCGCCCTGTGCAGAACCTTAAATTGTATCAGGCTAAGCCTGGCGCCCAGGGCGTCCCCCACGTACCCCCATCCATCTCCTCCCCCAGCTCCTCCTCCCATTTACTTTTCAGCTCCTCCACCGAGGCCTCCTCCTCCTCCTGCATCTCCTGGTAAATCGCCGAGACCTTGCCTTTTCCAACCCACACCCCCGAGAGCACCCTATCCTGGATCCTACGTGCTGACAGCAGCGGGAATTCAATCACCTGCCGTCTTACAAACGCCCTTACCTGCATGTACCTGAAAGCATTTCCAGGGGGGAGCCCGAACCTTTCCTCCAACGCCCCAAGGCTCGCAAACGTCCCATCTATAAACAGGTCCCTATCCTTCTAATACCTGCCCTGTGCCAGTTCAGGAACGCCCCATCCATTCTCCCCGGGACAAACCGATGGTTCTCTCGGATCGGGGACCACACCGAAGCCTCTGCCTCCCCCCATGGCGTCTCCACTGCCCCCAAATTTTGAGGGTCACCGCCACCACTGGACCCGTGGTGTACCTTGTCGGCGGGAGCGGCAGCGGTGCCATCACCAGCGCTCTCAGGCTCGTGCCCACACAGGACGCCATCTCCAGCCTCTTCAACGCCGCCCCCTCCCCCTCCATTACCCACTTGTGTATCACCGCCATATTGGCAGCCCAGTAGTACCCACACAAATTCAGCAACCTGTCCCTGCTCCGTTCCAGAAACACCCTTCTCACCCTCGGGGTCTTTTTCGCCCATACAAACCTCATGATGCTCCTGCTGACCCGCTTAAAAAAGGCCTTAGGGATCAGGATGGGGAGGCACTGGAATATAAAAAGGAACCTTGGGAGCACCGTCATCTTCACCGACTGTACCCGACCCACCAGGGAGAGTGGCAGCATATCCCACCTTTCAAACTCCTCCATCTGCTCCACCAGCCTCGTCAAGTTGAGTTTGTGTAGGGCCCCCCAGCTCCTGGCCACCTGGACCCCTAGGTACCGAAAACTCCTTTCCGCCCTCTTCAGTGGAAGCTCGTCTATCCCCCTTCCCTGGTCCCCTGGGTGTATCACGAATAGCTCACTCTTCCCCATGTTGAGCTTATACCCGGAAAAGTCTCCAAACTCCCTGAGGATCCGCATCACCTCCGGCATCCCCCCCACCGGGTTCGCCACATACAGTCACAGGTCGTCGGTATACAGCGATACCCGGTGTTCCCCCCGCCCCCGCGCACCAGCCCCCTCCAGTTCCTGGACTCCCTCAAAGCCATTGCCAAAGGCTCAATTGCCAACGCAAACAGCAGGGGGGATGGAGAGCACCCCTGCCACGTTCCCCGGTACAGCCAAACGTATTCCGACCTCCTCCGATTTGTGGCCACACTCGCCACCGGGACTTCGTACAGTAACCTAACCCAACTAACAAACCCCTCCCTGAACCCGAACCACCTCAACACTTCCCACAGGTACCCCCACTCCACCCTATCGAAGGCCTTCTCCGCACCCATAGCCGCCACTGTCTCCGCTTCCCCCTCCACTGCAGGCATCATGATTACATTTAGGAACCTCCGCACATTGGTGTTTAACTGCCTTCCCTTCACAAAACCCGTCTGGTCCTCGTGGATCACCCCCGGGACACAGTCCTCAATTCTGGTAGCCAACACCTTCACTACAACTTCGCATCCACGTTGAGGAGCGAGATTGGCCTATACGACCCACACTGTAAAGGATCCTTGTCCCGCTTCAAGATCAGCGAGATCAGCGCCCTGGAGATCGTCGGGGGTAGGACCCTCCCCTCCCTCGCCTCATTGAAAGTCCTCACCAGTAGTGGGCCCAACAGGTCCATATACTTCCTATAAAATTCCACCGGGAACCCATTTGGTCCCGGTGCCTTCCCCGCCTGCATATTCCCCAGCCCCTTAGTCAGCTCCTCCAGCCCTACCGGTGCCCCAAGCCCCGCCACCTGCCCCTCCTCTACCCTCGGGAACCTCAGCCGGTCCAGAAAACGACACATCCCCTCCTCCGTCGGGGGCTCAGACTGATACAGCCCCTCATAGAAGTCTCTAAATACCCCATTTATTCCCACCGCACTTCGCACCGTGTTCCCCCCTTTATCCCTAACACCCCCAGTCTTCCTTGCTGCCTCCCGCTTCCGAAGCTAGTGTGCCAGCATCCGGCTAGCCTTCTCCCCGTATTCATACACTGCCCCTTGTGCCTTCCTCCACTGCACCTCCGCCTTCTTGGTGGTCGAACTCGGCCTGGAGGCTTCGTTGCTCCTTGAGTAGTCCCTCCTCGGGGACCTCTGCATACCTCCCATCTACCCTTAAAATCTCCACCACCAACCTCTCCCTCTCTCTCCTCTCCTTCCCGTCCTTGTGGGCCCTAATGGAGATTAGCTCTCCCTTAATCACCGCCTTCAGCGCCTCCCAGACCACCTCTATCTGCACCTCCCCATTATCGTTAACCTCTAGGCATCTTTCAATGCACCCCAGGATCCGCCCGCTCACCTCCTCATCCGCCAGCAAACCCACCTCCAGGCGCCACAGTGGGCGCTGGTCCCTCTCCTCCCCTAGCTCGAGCTCCACCCAGTGCGGGGCATAGTCTGAGATGGCGATGGCCGAATACTCCGTGTCCTCCACCCTCGGGATCAGCGCCCTGCTCAAAACGAAGAAGTCAATCCGGGAGTAGGCTTTATGGGCGTTGGAAAAGAAAGAGAATTCCTTGGCCCCCGGCCTAACAAACCTCCATGGGTCCACTCCTCCCATCTGGTCCATAAACCCACTCAACAACGTGGCCACCGCCGGCCTCTTACCCGTCGTGGAACTAGAGCGGTCCGGTGCTGGATCCAATACCATATTAAAGTCCCCACCCCAAATTATCAAGCTCCCTGCCTCCAGGTCCGGAATCCGGCCCAACATGCGCCGCATAAATCCGGCATCGACCCAATTCGGGGCATACACATTCACCAAGACCACCCACACCCCTGCAGCTTACCGCTGACCATCACATACCTACCTCCATTGTCTGCCACGATGCTCAGCGCCTCAAACTACACCCGCTTCCCCACCAAAATCGCCACCCCTCGATTCTTTGCGTCCAACCCCGAGTGGAAAACCTGCCCTACCCAGCCCTTTCTCAGCCTAACCTGGTCTGCCACCTTCAAATTTGTGTCCTGGAGCATGACCACATCTGCCTTCAGTCCCTTCAGGTGCACGAACACACGGGCCCTCTTGACCGGCCCGTTCAGGCCTCTCACATTCCAAGTTAGCAGCCGGATAACCACCCCCACCCCGCCGATTAGCCATCTCCCTTTCTAGGCCAGCCACGTGCCCGCGCCTCCCGCGCCCTCCGTTCCCCCCAGCGGCAGACCCCCGCCCCGACTCTCTCTTCAGGCTCCAGCTCCCCTTTGGCCAATGCAGCAGCAACCCAGTTCTCCCCCCCCCCCCCCCCCCCCCAGCTAGGTCCCCCCCGAGCTGCGTTGCTCCCCCCATAGCACTCCCGTAAGTCAGCTGACTCCTGCTGACCCCAGCTTCTCCCGCCACTCCATCGACCTACCCAATGTGAGAATCTCCCCCCCCCCGTCCTCTCCATCAGCGGGCGTTCCTCTCCAGCACCACCCCTCCACCCCTCCGATCCCGCCCCCTTCCTTCACTAGCGCGGGAAAAAGCCCGTGCTTTCCACCAAGCCGGCCCCACCCCCTCTGGCGCAGCTCCCTTGGGCCTGATCCCAGCCCCCCCCCCACCTGGGGCCTCACCTCTCCCCTCCCTCCTCCCCCCCCCCCCCAATGGGGTCCCCTCTTCCAACCACCGACGCCCACACTCTCACCAAACCCCCACTCCGAACCATTTCACCTACCCCACCCAGCACCCAAAAAAACAAACAGTACCAAACAGAACATCCCCCCAAATCACAACAATCCCATCAATCCCCCCTCGACAACCCCTCGCAACCGACCCTCAATCCGAGTCCAACTTTTCGGCCTGGATAAAGGTCCACGCCTCCTCTGGCGTCTCAAAGTAGTGGTGGCGGTCCTTGAAAGTGACCCACAGTCGCGCCGGCTGCAACATTCCAAATTTCACTCCCTTCCGATGCAGAGCCGCTTTAGCCCGATTGTACCCGGCCCTCTTCTTGGCCACCTCCCCGCTCCAGTCCTGGTATATCCGGACCTCTGTATTCTCCCACTTGCTGCTCCGCTCCTTCTTTGCCCACCTTAGGACACACTCCCTGCCCACGAAGCGGTGGAAGCGCACCAGCACCGCCCGCGGCGGCTCGTTGGGCTTGGGCCTCCTCGCCAGGACTCGGTGGGCCCCCTCCAGCTCCAGGGGCCCCGGGAAGGCCCCCGCACCCATCAGCGTGTTCAGCATTGTGACCACGTATGCTCCAACATCCGACCCCTCCACTCCCTCCGGGAGACCCAGAATCCGCAGGTTCTTCCTCCTCGACCGATTCTCCATGTCCTTGAACTTCTCCTGCCATTTCTTATGCATCGCCTCGTGCGCCTCTACCTTCACTGCCAGGCCCAAGATCTCGTCCTCGTTCTCCGAGGCCTTTTGCCGCCCATCCCGGATCGCCGCCCCTTGGGCCTTCTGGGTCTCGAGCAGCTTGTCTATCGAAGCCTTCATCGGCTCCAACAGCTCTGCCTTCAATTCCGTGAAGCAGCACTGGAGAAACACCTGCTGTTCCTGCGACCACTGCACCCACGCTGCCTGGTCCCCACCCGCCGCCATCTTGGTTTTCCTCCCTCGCACTTTTTGCTGCTCCAAAACTACTTTTTTCACCGCTCCACTCCTGGTCCAATCCACACAGTGCCGGGGAAATGTTACTGTCACCTTCCCACACTGGGAACCATTGAACAAATTCCGCTGGGGGCCTTAAAAAGAGCCCAAAAGTCAGTTTCTGGCGGGAGCTGCCGAACGTGCGACGTAGCTCCACATAGCCGCAACCGGAAGTCCGCAACCCTTCTTAAATAACGGTACAACATTGGCTATCCTCCAATCCTCTGGGATCTCACCTGTGGCCAATGAGGACACAAAGATTTCTGTCAGAGGCCCAGCGATTTCATCTCATGTCTCCCTCAACAATCTGGGATAGATGCCAACTGGCCCTGGGGACTTGTCTAAGTTACTGCTTTTTAACAGACCTAACACTTCCTCCCTCGTAATAATGACCTGTTCTAAAGTGTTTACTCATCCCTGTGAGACACCACTGATCAACGTGTCCCTCTCCTTTGTGAATACCGATGCAAAATACTCATTAAGGACCTCACCTACTTCCTCTGGTTCTACACATAATTTCCCTCCTTTGTCCTTGAGTGGATCAACTCTTTCTCCAGCTACCCTCTTGTTCCGAATATACATATAAAATGCCTTGGGATTCTTCTTAATCCTGTCTGCCAAGGACATTTTGTGACCCCTTTTTGCCCTCCTAACTTCCTGCTTGAGCTCTTTTCTACTTTCCTTGTATTCCTCAAGAGCTTTATCTGTTTTTAGTTGCCTGTACCTCACATATACATCCTTTTTCTTTTTGAAAAGATTCTCAATTTCCCTGGTCATACATGGTTCCTGAATCCTACCTTTCATGTCCTTCCTTTTTACCGGCACATGCCTGTCCTGCACTCCCATCAACTACTCCTTAAAAGACTCCCACATGCCAAATGTGGAATTATCCTCAAATAACCTCTCCCAAACAACAGACTCCAAATTCTGCCTAATCTGGTTTAGTTAGCCTTCCCCCAATTTAGCACCTTAACCCTAGGACAACAGTTTTCCATGAGTATCTGGAAGCTTACGGAATTGTGGTCACAGTTCGCCACATGTTCTCCCACTACAACTTTGATGACCTGGCCAGGCTCGTTCCCTTGTACTAGGTCCAATATAGCCCCCTCTCTAGTCGGAGTATACACATATTGTTCCAAAAAACCTTCTTGGACACACTTAACAAATTCCTCACCATCCAGACCCCTAGCCCTAAGGAATTTCCAGTCAATATGAGGAAAATTAAAGTCCCCCAATACAACAACCCTATTATTTCTACATCTATCCAGAATCTGCTTACATATCTGTTCGAAGAGCTGAATTGCCTATTTCTGCTCCTAATTCCTAAGTTCCTATGCCCAGAACTGTCCACAGTACTCCAGCTGACATCTAACAAGTGTCTTATACAAGCTCAATTTAACCTTCTTGCACTTAACTTTAAGCTCCATTGATAAAGCTGAATATACTGTGAGCTCTATTAACTTCTCTCTCAACCTACTGCCAACTTTAATGATGTATGCATATAAACACCCAGATCCCTCTGTTCCTGAACCCCCTTTAGAGTAGTACTCTTTATTTTACACAGTTTCTCCATGTTCTTGGATGGGGAACTCTGAAGGAGTTCCAGGACTTTGACCCAGTGACACCGAAGGAATGGGGATATAATTCCAAGTCACATTGGTAAGTGACTTGGAAGCGTACTTCCAGGTGGTGGTGTTCCCATGTATCTGCTGCCCTTGTCCTACTATGATGTGGAGATGCCGGTGTTGGACTGGGGTGAGCACAGTAAGAAGTCTTACAACATCAGGTTAAAGTCCAACAGGTTTGTTTCGAATCACGAGCTTTCGGAGTGCAGCTCCTTCATCACCTGGACTTTAACTCGGTGTTGTAAGACTTCTTACCTTGTCCTACTAGATCAGTGTTTTTTTCCCAGGACCCACTTTTGCCAACCAGCCGACCTTTGGGATCCATGCCTTTGTGACCCACACCAGCTGACCTTCAAGACCTATGCCACGTTCAAAGAACCTACTCATTCTGGCCACCGTCACGTGCACCCTATGGACTTCTAATTAGGCTAAGCCTAGCACACGACGACGATGCCTCCATCTGCTCCCATGCTGACCCCTCCCCCACCACTCATTTCCTAACCATGGCAAGATTCGCTACCCAATAATAGTTCATTATATTTAACAAGGCCTCCCCAAAGTATTTGGGCGGCACGGTAGCACAGTGGGTAGCACTGTTGCTTCACAGCTCCAGGGGTCCCAGTTTCGATTCCCGGTTTGGGTCACTGTCTGTGCGGAATCAACGTGGGTTTCCTCCAGGTGCTCCAGTTTCCTCCCACAAGTCCCGAAAGATGTGCTGTCAGGTAATTTAGACATTCTGAATTCTCCCTCTGTGTACCCGAACAGGCACCGGAATGTGGAGACTGGGGACTTTTCACAGTAACTTCATTGCAGTGTTAATGTAAGCCTACTTGTGACAATAAAGATAAGTGCACGAGTAAACCAACAAATAAAATCTTTAAAAAGATCTGACACCTGCTTATCAACCAACCTCTGAAGTAGCTATACACTCTATTGCACCTCTTCAGCTGCAACCATTGTTTATTTTGCCATTTTAATAAACACCACTGATTTATCCTATTTTAGAGTCTATCGTCCCAGCACTTTCCTTAAGTCATCAACACTGTGACTTTGTGTGTCCAACTTTATTACAATGAAAACATCTGAGGTTTCTAATCTCTTCCACTCCTAAATTTCCCTTTTAACCTGAGTCTATAACATCTCCAACTATGTCTCCTGTGCCATGACCGCCTGTGGATTTTTAATTTCCCCGGTTTCTATCCTTCACAGGCTGAAAGTAATGTCAAAAACCAAACCTTGATTTATGAATGAATTCAAAAGAGCCTGCCATTTCTGCTGCCAGTCTCGCAGTCTTGACTCTTTGCTCTCCCACGACTTCTCACTACTGCAGGAAGTGAATCTTTAAATTCCTCCAGAATAATCATTTCCCCAAGAGCTTCACACGTTCAGTCTATTTTTAATGCTTTATCCACCTATCAAAATTATTTTGTTTGGTTTTCAAATTCTATATACGTCTGACCTGGTTCCTTCCTTATATATTTTTTTTATTTTTTAAAAATATATTTTATTGAAATTTTTTTTCCCAAACAACAATTTTTCCTCTTAGAAAACAAACGCAACAGTAACAATACAGAAATTTTTAACAATACACAAGTAACAAAACCCCCTTATCTATTGACCTAAACTAAACTAACCCCCCCCCCCCCCTCCCACCCTCCCCCCCTCCCCCTGGGTTGCTGCTGCTGGTCATCTGTCTTCCCTCTAACGTTCCCCTAGGTAGTCGAGAAATGGCTGCCACCGCCTGGTGAACCCTTGAGCCGATCCTCTCAGGGCAAACTTTATCTGCTCCAGTTTAATGAACCCCGCCATATCGTTTACCCAGGCCTCCAGTCCGGGGGGTTTCGCCTCCTTCCACATGAGTAGGATCCTACGTCGGGCTACTAGGGACGCAAAGGCCACAACGTCGGCCTCTTTCGCCTCCTGCACTCCCGGCTCTTCCGCAACTCCAAATAGAGCTAACCCCCAGCCTGGTTTGACCCGGGCCTTCACCACCTGCGAAATCACTCCCGTCACTCCCTTCCAATACCCTCCCAGTGCCGGGCACGCCCAAAACATATGTGCGTGGTTTGCCGGGCTCCCGCCACACCTCCCACATTTGTCCTCCACTCCAAAGAACCTGCTCAATCTTGCTCCCGTTATGTGTGCTCTATGTAGCACCTTAAATTGAATCAGGCTAAGCCTGGCGCATGAGGAAGAGGAATTTACCCTGCTTAGGGCATCAGCCCACATACCCTCCTCTATCTCCTCCCCTAATTCTTCTTCCCACTTTCCTTTTAGTTCGCCCACCGACTCCTCCCCCTCTTCCCTCATCTCTCTATAAATCTCTGACACCTTGCCCTCTCCGACCCACACCCCTGAAAGCACCCTGTCCTGTATCCCCTGTGTCGGGAGCAACGGAAATTCCCTCACCTGTTGTCTAGTAAACGCCCTCACCTGCATATATCTCAAGAAATTTCCCCGGGGCAACTTATACTTTTCCTCCAATGCTCCCAAGCTCACAAAAGTCCCATCTATAAATAAATCTCCCACCCTCCTAATTCCCAACTGGTACCAGCTCTGAAATCCTCCATCCATTCTTCCTGGGGCGAACCTATGGTTGTTCCTGATAGGGGACCCCACCAGGGCTCCCCGCACCCCTCTCTGTCGCCTCCACTGTCCCCAGATATTCAGTGTTGCCGCCACCACCGGGTTTGTGGTAAACTTTTTAGGTGAGAACGGTAGCGGCGCCGACACCAGCGCCTCTAAACTCGTCCCTTTACAGGACTTTCTCTCCAGTCTTTTCCACGCCGCTCCCTCACCCTCCATCATCCATCTACGTATCATTGCCACATTGGCGGCCCAATTGTAATCGTCCAAGTTCGGTAGTGCCAATCCTCCTCTGTCCCTACTACGCTGAAGGAACCCCCTCCTTACTCTCGGGACTTTCCCTGCCCACACGAAGCTCGTGATGCTCCTGTCTATTTTATTAAAGAAGGTCTTGGTGATTAATATAGGGAGACATTGAAATACAAATAAGAACCTCGGGAGGACCATCATCTTAATTGCTTGCATCCTGCCCGCCAGCGATAGAGGCTGCATGTCCCACCTCTTGAAGTCCTCCTCCATTTGTTCTACCAGCTGTGTCAGATTAAGTCTGTGTAAGGTTCCCCAGCTCCTAGCGATCTGAATCCCCAGGTATCGGAAGTTTCTTTCAACTTTCCTTAGCGGCAAGCCTTCTATCTCTCTACTCTGGTCCCCTGGATGTATCACAAATAATTCACTCTTCCCCATGTTTAGCCTATACCCCGAGAATTCCCCGAACCCCCTCAAAATTCGCATAACCTCTATCATCCCCCCGCTGGGTCCGACATGTATAACAATAGGTCATCCGCATATAACGAGACTCGGTGTTCTTCTCCCCCTCTAATCACCCCTCTCCATTTCCTGGAGTCTCTCAACGCCATGGCCAGAGGTTCAATTGCCAACGCGAACAACAATGGAGACAGGGGGCATCCCTGTCTTGTTCCCCTATATAGTCGGAAATACTCCGATCTATGTCGACCTGTAACTACGCTTGCCGTTGGAGCCCCATAAAGAAGTCTAACCCAGCTAATAAACCCGTTCCCAAACCCAAACCTCCTTAACACTTCCCATAAATACTCCCACTCCACCCTATCAAATGCCTTCTCTGCGTCCATTGCCGCCACTATCTCTGCCTCCCCCTCCACTGGGGGCATCATTATCACCCCTAATAGTCGTCGCACGTTAACATTCAGTTGTCTCCCTTTTACGAACCCTGTCTGGTCTTCGTGCACCACCCCCGGGACACAGACCTCTATCCTCGATGCCAGTACCTTTGCCAGCAATTTGGCGTCCACGTTCAATAGTGAAATAGGTCTATTTCAAGTGAAATAGGTCTACTGCAACGGATCTTTGTCCCTCTTCAAAATTAGCGATATCGTCGCCTCCGACATCGTCGGGGTTAGAGTCCCCCCTTCCCTGGCCTCATTGAACGTCCTCGCCATCAACGGGGCCAACAAGTCCACATATTTCCTGTAATATTCCACCGGGAACCCGTCTGGCCCCGGGGCCTTCCCTGCTTGCATGCTTCCCAGTCCCTTAATGACCTCGTCCACCTCAATCGGTGCCCCCAGGCCTACCACCTCCTGCTCCTCCACTTTCGGGAACCTCAATTGGTCCAGGAACTGCCGCATCCCCTCCTCTCCCTCTGGGGGTTGAGACCTATACAGTTCCTCATAAAAGGTCTTGAACACCTCATTTATCTTTCCTGCCCTTCGCACCGTGTCTCCCCTTTCGTCTCTAATTCCTCCTATCTCCCTCGCTGCTGCCCTCTTTCGCAATTGATGAGCCAACAGGCGACTAGCCTTTTCCCCATATTCATACCTCCTCCCCTGTGCCTTCCTCCACAGTACCTCCGCCTTTCTGGTGGTCAGAAGGTCAAACTCCGTCTGGGGTCGTCTCCTCTCCCTGTACAATTCTTCCTCCGGAGTCTCTGCAAATTCCCTGTCCACCCTTAAAATCACCCCCAGTAATCTTTCCCTTTCCTTAGCCTCTGTTTTCCTTTTGTGGGCCCCACTAGAGATCAGCTCTCCTCTGACCACCGCTTTTAGTGCTTCCCAAACCACTCCCACAGGGACCTCGCCGTCGTCATTGGCCTCCAGGTATCTCTCAATACACCCCTGCACTCTTGCACACACTCCCTCATCCGCCATCAGTCCCACATCTAAGCGCCAGAGTGTTCTCTGCTCCCTGCCCTCTCCTACTTCCAGGTCCACCCAATGTGGGGCATGATCCGAAACCGCTATGGCTGAGTACTCAGCTTCTTCCACCCTAGAGATCAATGACCTTCCCAAAACAAAAAAATCTATCCGGGAGTACACTTTATGGACATGGGAGAAGAAGGAAAACTCCCTAGCCCTAGGTCTAAGAAATAGCCATGGATCCACTCCCCCCATTTGGTCCATAAACCCCTTAAGTACCTTGGCCGCTGCCGGCCTCCTTCCGGTCCTTGAGCTGGATCTATCTAGCCCCGGGTCTAGCACCGTATTAAAGTCCCCTCCTAGAATCAAGTTTCCTACCTCCAGGTCCGGTATACGCCCCAGCATCCGTCTCATAAATCCCGCATCGTCCCAATTTGGGGCATACACATTAACCAACACGACCTCCATTCCCTCCAGCCTACCACTCACCATTACATATCTACCTCCGCTATCTGCTACGATGTTCTTTGCTTCAAATGCTACCCGTTTCCCCACCAAAATGGCCACCCCTCTGTTCTTTGCGTCCAGTCCTGAGTGGAACACCTGTCCCACCCATCCTTTCCTTAGCCTAACTTGGTCCGCCACCTTTAGGTGCGTCTCTTGGAGCATAACCACGTCTGCCCTTAGTCCTTTCAAATGCGCGAGCACTCGGGCCCTTTTTATCGGTCCGTTCAGGCCTCTCACGTTCCACGTGATCAGCCTCACTAGCGGGCTACCTGCCCCCCTCCCGTGTCGACTAGCCATTACCTTCTCTAGGACAGTCCCATATCCCGCCTCCGCGCTCCCGCTCGCTCCCCCAGCGTTGCACACCATCCCCGCCCACCCACTCTTTAGCCATTTCCTTTTGGATTTCCGCAGCAGCAACCCAGTTGTCCCCCCCCCCCCCCCCCCCCCCCCCCCCCCCCCCCGTCCGTCCCCCACCCCCCCGGGCTAGATCCCTATCTAGCTTGATTGCTCCCCCCATGTCACTTCCGTAAGTCAGCTGACTTCAACTGACCCTGGCTACTCCTGCTCACTCCTCGACCCCCCCCCCCGTGTGGGGGAACTCCCATCCGCCTTGCGCCTGTCTTCCCGCCTTATTCTTTCTGGCGCGGGAACATCCGTTTACCTGACCCGCCTCTTATGGCGCAGCTCCCTTTCCCCTCCCCCTCCCCTTCCCCATTCTCCGACTGTGTCCCGTCTTTCCCCCATCACCGGCACCCACATTTCCCCAATGTCTCCCCCCTTCCCAGTTTGCTTCTCAATTAACTTCACCCATAACATTAACAAAATCAATAACAATAACATTTCCTGCAGCATCAGTCCCTCAGTTCCCATCCAATTTCTCTTCTTTGATGAAGGACCATGCTTCATCCGCCGTCTCGAAATAATGGTGTCTCTCCTGATACGTGACCCATAGTCTTGCCGGCTGCAGCATCCCAAACTTCACCTTCCTTTTATGCAACACCTCTTTGGCTCGGTTGAAGCTCGCCCTCCTTCTCTCCACCTCCGCACTCCAATCCTGGTATATCCGTACCACAGCGTTCTCCCATCTGCTACTCCGCACCTTTTTAGCCCATCTCAGGACCTCTTCTCTGTCCTTAAGGCGGTAAAATCGCACGATTATCGCCCTCGGTGGTTCTCCCGCTTTTGGTCTTCTCGACGGAATCCGATTTGCCCACTCCACCTCCATGGGGCCCGTAGGGGCCTCAGCACCCATCAGTGAGCTCAGCATCGTACTTGCGTACGCTCCACAGTCCACTCCTTCCACACCCTCAGGGAGACCAAGTATCCGAAGGTTCTTCCTTCGCGCTCCGTTTTCTAGGGCCTCAATCCTATCAGCACACTTTTTATGAAGTGCCTCGTGCGTCTGAGTCTTAACCGCCAGGCCCAGGATCTCGTCCTCAATATCTGTCACCTTCTGCTCCACCACGCGAAGCTCTGTCTCCTGGGTCTTTAATGTCTCCTTGAGCCCCTCAATTGCCTGTAGCATCGGGGTCAGCACCTCCCTCTTCAGCAGCTCCACGCACCATCTCACGATTTCATCCTGCTCAGGCCCCCATGTCGCCTGCGCTTTCTCCGCCGCCATCTTGAACTTCTCTCCCTCTGACCTTTTGGTCGATGATTCCTCGGGCTGCAGCCGCCGCCGCCGGTTTTTTCCTCCTTCGTTTGGGGGGGGGACTCCCTTCTCCCACACCCCACACCGGGCTGGGTCGACAGAAAATTCCCCGTTGGGGCTCTTAAAAGAGCCCGAAGGTCCGTCGGAGCTGGAGCCGCCGAAACGTGCGGCTAGCTCAGCATCAACGCAACCGGAAGTCCCTTCCTTATATTTTTTAACCTGCTGTCTGTAGGCTACTAGCTCTAGTTCACATGCACTTAAAATGGCTTTTCTCACCTTATCATTATCCCTAGATATCTCCTCTGACAATGATACAAATACTTCACTGGCTCTGCCTACTAATTGTGACTGAACCAATACCTACATGAGGCACAGATAGGCGCTTCTGTGGACGTGTTTAGAGACTCCAGGATGGTATGTTGCCTCCCCGGTGCCAGGATCAAGGATGTGGAGATGCCGGCGTTAGACGGGGTAAGCACAGTAAGAAGTCTTACAACACCAGGTTAAAGTCCAACAGGTTTGTTTCAAATCACTAGCTTTCGGAGCACTGCTCCTTCCTCAGATGAATGAAGAGGTATGTTCCAGAAACATATATCCCGACAAAGTCAAGGATGCAAGGCGGACTTCCGGTGGCGTGGGCGAGCAGGGCGGCCGCAGCAACAAGAGCTCCCGCCGGTGGCTGCGATTCGCGGCAATTTCGGGGAAATCCCCGAGTCCTCACGCACCCCCCGACTATCGTCGGCCTTTGGGGCCGCTACGAGCAGCCAGCGGGGCCGGTTTAAAAACCGGCGAAGAACCCCGCGCGGGTGTCGGGCGGCGGGGGGCTGAGGCGCCGGGCCCGGCGCGGCAGGTCAGAGTAGCGGGGGCGGAGCTACGTGGAGGCCGAGGCGGCAGGCCCGAGGCCAGGGCACCATGTAGGGAGGGTGCTCCACGTCGGATGGCTCCCACCTAGGAAGAAGAAAGAAGGTTGAAGCCTGGTCCCAGGTGAATGCAGAGGAGAAAGAAAGAAGATTTATGGAAGTTTGGTAAAAGTTTTTTTTTCTCTCTCTCCCCCCTTTTCAAAAAAAAAGAAGAATGTCAGATTGATGAAGGGCAGGAGGGTGAAGGGGGAGAGAGGAGAAAGGAAAGAAGATAAAAAACAATAAGCCGCTAAAGGATGCGAAGAGCAGTGTCGAAGAAAGGAGGAAACGTGGGTTCGCCGCCGAAGGAGAAGACGAGCAAAGGTGTTGACAGGATGGCGGAAGCCGAGCTGCAAGGCGGGGCCGCACTATTTACGGTGGAGAAGATGACCGAGGTGATGGCGGTGGAGCTGGAAAAACATTTGGTGAGGCACATGGAGGCCTTGAGGAAAGAGATGGCGGTCGTGTTGAGGTCATGGGTGGAGGAGGCAATCGGCCTGATGAGGGTGGAGGTGGCAAAGGCATTGGCCGAGATGAGAGAGCAGGGCGGGAAGATGAAGGAGGTGGAGGAGGTCATGACACGACACAGCGACCAGGTCACCTCGATGGGAGACGAGCTGCGGAGGGTGGTGGAGGTTAACAGAGGGCTCCGAGCAAAGCTGGAAGACTTGAAAAACCGCTCAAGGCGGCACAATTTGAGAATTGTGGGCTTGCCCGAAGGGACAGAGGGCCAAGGCCAACGCAATACTTCGCTAAGAAGTTGGCGGAGCTGATGGGGGAGGGTGAGAGCCCCACCCTGTACGAGCTAGACCGAACTCATCGGTCATTAAGGCCGAAGCCCAAAGTGAACAAGCCGCCAAGGGCAGTAATTATCTGCTTCCATACGTTTTGCATGAAGGAGAAAGTATTAAGCTGGGCGAAGCAGGAGCGTGAGGTGCTGTGGGATGGTACTGCGGTTCGGATCTACCAGGACTTGACGGTGGAGTTGGCAAAAAGACGAGCGGCGTTTGGGCGAGTGAAGGCGGCTTTGTACAAGAAGGGGGTGCGATTTGGTGTGGTGTACCCGGCGAAGTTGAGAGTAACATATAAAGCCAAAGACTTTTATTTTGAGACAGCGGAGGCGGCTGAGGCGTTCGTGAGGGCAGAAGGCTTGGGACAGACGTGAAGAGCGGAACTGGAAGAGAGACTGTGGACTGTGTTTGAGCGGCTGGAAAATGTACAAATGTTACAACTTTCTTTTTACTGATTTGTATTGAAATTTACTTCTCTTTGCATTGTTACAGAGTTCAAGTTAATGGCGTTCTGTGTTGCGACGGTTAAATGTTATGTTAGTGAATTGTAGGGGTTGGATTGTTGGATTTGTTTTGGTGTTTCTTTCTCTGGGACTGGGTGGAAGGGGGCGAGAGGTCTTGGCGGGGGGAGCCACTCGCGCTAGCTAACTAAAGTCAGTTAGTGAACGGGGGTGAGGTGAGAGGAGGACTGCGGACGTTGGAGCCTGGGTAGCAGGCTTCAATGGGCCTACGAGGCGAGCAAGAGGGGGCGGAGGGATGGATGTTGGGGGATGTTTTTGTAGGGGGGGTTCTTGGGAGGGAGGGAAGGGGTTCGATGTTAACAATGGACAGGGGCGGGTCAGGCTTATGGGGCAGGGCCCGGTGGTATGGTGATGGTGGATAAGAAAGGTGGGGGGGGGTGAGAGACCCCCAGTAAGGATAATCACGTGGAACGTGAGAGGGCTAGGAGGTCCGGTCAAGAGGTCAAGGGTGCTTGCACACCTTAAAAGTTTGAAAGCCGATGTAGCAATGCTGCAGGAGACTCACTTGAGGGTGAAGGACCAGGTGAGACTTAAAAAGGGCTGAGTTAGCCAAGTGTTTCACTCCGGATTTGATGGAAGGGCTCGAGGGGTAGCTGTGCTGGTCAGCAAAAGGGTACGCTTCCAGATGGAGAAGGTGGTGGCAGATCAGATGGGTAGATATGTGATTGTGACAGGGGCACCGGAGGGGAGATTAGTGGCACTATTAAGTGTATACGGTCCCAATTGGGACGATGTGGGATTCGCGAGGTAGGTGTTTGGGGCTATTCCCGACTTGGACACGCATGAGCTGATTGTGGTGGGGGGGGGACTGGAACTTGGTGCAGGAGCCAAGGTTGGACAGATCACGGCCGTGCTCGCTGGTCCCATCAGGGGGGGCGAAGGCGCTAGCTGGGCTAATGGTGGAAATGGGAGGGGTGGATCCTTGGAGGTTCCTGCACCCAAGGGAACGGGAGTATTCGTTTTTCTCAGCGGTCCAGAAGGTATACTCGCGGATCAACTTTTTTGTGGTGGGGAAGGCTTTGCTGGCTGGAGTCATGGGGTCGGAATACTCTGCAACTGCAGTGTCAGATCACGCTCCACATTGGGTGGATATGGTGCTGGAGAAGGGGGCAGCGCAGAGACCGGGGTGGAAACTGGATGTGGGGCTTTTGGGCAACCAAGTGTTCTGTGAGAAAATTGAAAAGATAATTAAGGAATATGTAGGTTTCAATTGTATGGTGAGGTGTTGAAGGCAGTCGTCTGGGAGGCTCTAAAGGCGGTGGTGAGAGGTGAGGTAATTTTGTTTAAGGCCAGGGTGGATAAAGAGGAGAGGTTGGTGCGGCAGAGGGTAATAGGTGAGATGTTGGAGGTAGATAGGAGGTATGCAGAGGATGGGGACCCGGCGAAGCTGGAAAACAGGAAGGAACTACAGGCGAGCTTCGACCGACTGTCCACCAGGAAGGCGGTGCGCCAACTGAGACGAGCAAGGGGTGCAGTTTATGAACATGGAGATAAGGCCAGGTCAGCTCTGGAGGGAGGCAGCGGCAAGGGAAATTCTTCAGGTGAAGGATTGGGCAGGGAAGTTGGTGGTGGCCCCAGTGCTGATTAACAAGGTTTTTGAGGAGTTTTATGAGAGGTTGTACAAGTCAGAACCACTCGGGGGAGACCGTGAGATGCAGGAGTTTCTAGATGGGTTGGAGTACCCGAGGCTCGGGGAGGGGGACAGGGCTACATTAGAAGGAGTGATAGTGGAGCAGGAGATAAAGGATGCGATTGGGAGGATGCAGTCGGGGAAGGTGGCAGGGCTGGATGGGTTTCCGGTGGAATATTATAAAAAATTTAAGGATAGGTTGGCACCACTGATGGTGGGGATGTTTGAGGAGGCGATAGGGAAGGGGGTGTTGCCGCAAACCTTGGGGCAGGCATTGATTTCCCTGTTACTAAAAAAAGATAAGGATCCGACGGAGTGTGGGTCGTATCGGCCCATATCACTTCTGAATGTGGACGTAAAAGTGTTGGCGAAGGTACTGGCGGGTAGGCTGGAAGAGTGCCTCCCGAAGGTGATAGGGGAGGATCAGACGGGGTTCGTGAAAGGGAGGCAGCTGTTTTCGAACATTAGGAGGGTTTTGAACGTTGTTATGGCACTGACGGAGGGGAAGGAAACAGAGGTAGTTGTGGCATTGGACGCCGAGAAGGCGTTTGACCGGGTAGAATGGGGGTACCTGATGGCAGTGCTGGAGCGGTTTGGGATTGGACCAAGGTATGTGAACTGGGTAAAGCTATTATATAAGGAACCGAAGGCGAGTGTCCGCACAAATAATATCAGTTCGAGATACTTTTCTCTCCACCGTGAGACGAGACAGGGATGTCCTGTGTCCCCCCTGCTGTTTGCACTTGCGATTGAGCCGTTGGCCATCGCATTGAGAAGTTCGGGAGCATGGAAAGGAATGGTGCGGGGGGATAGAGCATAGGGTTTCCTTATATGCCGACGACTTGCTGCTGTATGTGTCGGAGCCCAGTGCGCTAATAGGAGGAATATTGGAGCTACTGCGGGTATTTGGGTCTTTCTCGGGGTACAGGTTGAACCTGGACAAGAGTGAGTACTTTGTGGTGTCTCGGCCGGGGGTGGGGGCAGGGCTGCCATTCCGTAGAGCAGGGACTAATTTTAGGTATCTGGGGGTGCAAGTTGCCCGGGAGTGGGGGAGTCTTCGCAGGTACAACATCACTAGTTTGGTGGGGAGAGTGAAAGCCTATCTGGCAAGGTGGGATGGCCTTCCTCTGTCACTGGCGGGTCGGGTACAGAGGGTTAAAATGAATGTGTTGCCGCGATTCCTGTTTATTTTTCAATGCCTACCGATTTTCCTGCCAAAGTCTTTTTTCAGGGAGATTGAGGGAAGGATTACCTCATTCATATGGGGAGGGAAGGTGGCTAGAGTGAGAAAGGTGCTGCTACAGAGGGTTTGGGTCTCCCGAACCTGTTGCACTACTACTGGGCGGCGAATGTGGAGAAAGTGCGGAGCTGGGTCAGAGGGGTGGATTCTCAGTGGGTCAGAATGGAGGAGAGTTTGTGCAGGGGGTCGGGGCTGAAGGCACTTGCAACAGCGCCGCTCCCAATAGCTCCGGGGAAATATTCAGGGAGTCTGGTAATAATAGCTTCATTGAAAATCTGGAGGCAGTTTCGCCAACACTTCAGGTTGGGTGCAGGGTCAAGGGAAATGCCGATTCGGGGGAACCACAGATTTGAGCCAGGGAGGTGGGATGGAAGTTTTCGGAAATGGGAAGAGAAGGGGATTAAGACGCTAAAAGATTTGTTTCTTCGGAGTCGGTTTGCAGGATGGAGGGAGCTGGAAGCGAAGTATGGGCTAGAGCAGGGAGAAGTGTTTAGGTACATGCAGGTTCGGGATTTTGCCAGGAAGGAGATACAGAGCTTCCCAGAGGAACCGGCCTCCACATTGCTGGAGGAGGTGTTGACGACAAGGGGACTGGAGAAGGGTGCAGTGTCAGGGGTGTACGGAGCTATTCTGGAAGAGGATAAGGCACCACTGGAAGTGATCAAAGCAGAGTGGGAGGAAGAGCTGGGAGTGGTTATAGAGGAGGGGGTCTGGTGTGAGGTGCTCCGGAGAGTGAATGCCTCCACCTCATGTGCGAGGTTGGGGCTGATACAGCTGAAGGTGGTATGTAGAGCGCATCTCACGAGGGCGAGGATGAGCCGATTTTTTGAAGGAGTAGAGGATATGTGTGAGCATTGCAGGGGGGGGCCCGCGAATCATGTTAATATGTTTTGGTCCTGTCCAAAGCTAGGGGAGTACTGGAAGGAGGTATTTAGGGTAATTTCCAAGGTGGTGCGTGTGAAACTGGACCCGGGTCCCCAGGAGGCCATATTCGGGGTGTCGGACCAGCCAGGGTTGGAAACGGGAGCGGAGGCAGATATCATAGCCTTCGCCTCGTTGATCGCACAAAGGCGGATCCTGCTGGGATGGAGAGCAGCCTCTCCACCCAGTGCCCTGGCATGGCAGGGGGGACCTGTTGGAATACTTGACCCTTGAGAAGGTTAAGTTTGAACTGAGGGGAAGCTTGGAGGGGTTCTACAAGTCATGGGCACTATTTATTATGCACTTTCAAGAACTGGATAACATCGAACATTAGTTGGGGGTGGGGGGGTTGGGGGGGGGGGGGGGGGAAGAGGGGGGCTGTGTAGATTAAGGGTGACTACGGGTAATTCCTGATTCCTTTTTGTCATTTGTTTATGTAAACATGCGGGCTGATGTTTGGGGGTTGGTGGGCGGATGGGATTGTTGTTATAATGGGGATTGACATATCTTGCTGATTATTGTTTATTGTTGAAGGGTGTAAATGTGGGAGAAAATGTGAAAAATGAGAATAAAAATATTTATTTAGGGGTATTGGAGGGGAGTGACGGGAGTGATCTCGAAGGTGGTGAAGGTCCGGGAGGTCAAGCCAGGCTGGGGGTTCGCTATATTTGGAGTGGCGGATGAGCCGGGAGTGCAGGAGGCGAAAGAGGCCGATGTCGTGGCCTTTGCGTCCCTAGTAACCCGGCGTAGGATTTTACTCATGTGGAAGGAGGCAAAACCCCCCGGACTGGAGGCCTGGATATACGATATGGCGGGGTTCATAAAACTGGAGCAGATGAAGTTTGCGCTGAGCGGATCGGCTCAAGGGTTCACCAGACGGTGGCAACCGTTCCTCGACTACCTAGCGGAATGTTAGAGGGAAGATAGATGGCCAGCAGCAGCAACCCAGGGGGAGGGGGGGGGGGGGGGAGTATTAATTCGTGTTATTTGGTTAGTTTACCATGTTAGTTAAACAATGTTATATTGCAGTTATCATGTTACCTTTTTTTTTTGATTTGTAAGGGAAAAAATTGTGTTTGAAAACTTTAATAAAATATATTAAAAAAAATATATATTTATTTTTAAAAAAGATGCAAGGCGATATTTTGAATGCGAGCATTTGCAGGTAATTAAGTCTTTACAGATCTAGAGAGAGGGGTAACCCCAGGTTAGAGGTGTGAATTCTCTCAAGCCAGGACAGTTGGTAGGATTTTGCAAGCCCAGGCCAGATGGTGGGGGATGAATGTAATGCGACATGAATCCAAGGTCCCAGTTGAGGCCGTACTCGTGTGTGGAACCTGGCTATAAGTTTCTGCTCGGCGATTTTGCGTTGTCACACGTCCTGAAGGCCGCCTTGGAGAACGCTTACCCGAAGATCAGAGGCTGAATGCCCTTGAGTGCTGAATGTTCCCCAACTGGAAGGGAACATTCTTGCCTGGAGATTGTCGCGTGATGTCCGTTCATCCGTTGTCGCATGTCTGCATGGTCTTGCCAATGTACCACGCTTCGGGACATCCGTTCCTGCAGCGTATGAGGTAGACAACGTTGGCCGAGTCGCACGAGTATGTACCGCGTACCTGGTGGGTGGTGTTCTCACGTGTAATGGTGGTATCCCTGTTGGTCTGGCACGTCTTGCAGAGATTGCCATGGCAGGTTTGTGTGGTGTTGTGATCACTGTTCTGAAGGCTGGGTAATTTGATGCAAACAATGGTTTGTTTGAGGTTGCTCGGTTTAGAACATAGCACATAGAACATAGTGTTTGGGGAGGAGGAACCAGAAGGACTCTCAGGGTTGTTAATATATACTGTATAATATGTATAGGTCGTTGCTACAGATAATTATATATTGGACTGTTAAATTATATTTTTGGAGAGTGTTACTTGTGATAAGGCAGTTGCCAATTAGGGTTGGTTTTCATTTTTGTTATTTATTATTTATTCATTTTTTTTGTTTGTTTGTTTGTTTATAAAATAGGTCATTGTTATTTGTGTTGTTATAAAGGGCGGAGAGGAGTTTCAGATATTTGGGGGTCCAGGTGGCCAGCAGCTGGGGGGCCCTGCATAGGCTTAACTTTACAAGGCTGGTGGAGCAAATGGAGGAGGAGTTCAAGAGGTGGGACGCGTTGCCGCTGTCCCTGGCGGGTAGGGTGCAGTCAATCAAAATGACGGTGCTCCCAAGGCTTTTGTTCCTGTTCCAGTGCCTCCCAGTGTTTATCCCGAAGGCTTTTTTCAGGCAGGTTAACAGGAGTATAATGGGGTTTGGGTGGGCGCGAAGGACTCAGAGGGTGAGAAGGGTGTTCCTGGAGCGGAGTAGAGATAGGGAGGGGCTGGCGCTGCCCAACCTCTGTGGGTACTACTGGGCCACCAATGCGACAATGGCGCGCAAGTGGGTGATGGAGGGGGAGGGGGCTGCATGGAAGAGTCTGGAGACGGCGTCCTGTGTGGGTACGAGTCTGGGGGCGCTGGCAACGGCGCCGCTCCCTCCAAGGAGGTATACCACGAGCCCAGTGGTGGTGGCAGCCCTCAAAATTTGGGGGCAGTGGAGGCGGCATAGGGGGGAAGTTAAGGCCTCGGCGTGGACCTCATTACGGGGGAACCACCAGGAAGAACAGGTGGAGGGTTTTCGGGGTGGCACAGGGCAGGCATACGAAGGTTGGGGGACCTGTTTGTGGACGGGAAGTTCGCGAGCTTGGGTGAGCTGGAGGAGAAGTACGGGCTCCTCCTGGGGAACACCTTCAGGTACTTACAGGTAAGGGCATTTGCCAGACGGCAGGTGGTGGAATTCCCACGGCTACTGCCACACACAGTACAGGACAGGGTGCTCTCGGGGGGGTGGGTGGGAGTGGGGAAGATCTGCTAGGTGCTCAGGGAGCCCAGCAAATCACACCCATATGTTCTGGGCATGCCCAGCGCTGGAGGAATTTTGGAAGGGCGTAGCGAGGACGATGTCGAGGGTGGTAGGATCCAGGGTCAAACCGGGCTGGGGGCTCACAATATTTGGGGTGGCAGAGGAGCCGGGAGTGCAGGAGGCCCCCAAGCGTGGAATCCTGGATCAGCGATATGGCAGGGTTCATTAAATTGGAGAGGGTGAAATTCGCCTTGAGAGGGTCGGTACAAGGGTTCTTTAGGCAGTGGCAACCATTCTTAGACTTTCTGGCAGAACGATAGACATTGGTCAATGGCAGCAGAAGCTCGGGGGGTGGGGTGGGGGGTTTAAACTTTATTTTTGTTTATGTTATTTACACTGCAAGGGTCTGAGGGGGTGTATACACCTGTTGTCTTAAGTCGGGTTGTTAATGTTAATTTATTGTTTAGGTACAGGGGGGGGGGGGGAGGGGTTTGGGGGGTTGCTTTTTTAGATTGTGTTTTGTACTTAACCCTGTTGGGTTCTTTTTTCTTTCTCATTTTGTTATTGATATTTAATGAAAACCTTTAATAAAAATTATTTTAAAAAAAAGAACCTTAAACTCTCAGACAGGACAGAAACTACCAAACAATCCACATACTAATGAGCCATCTCCGGGGACAAAAGGGAAACATTTAGATACACAATGTTAGGACAGACTCCCCGGCGCCAGAAGAAGCTAAGACAAAGCAGACTGACAGTCACCAGGACACGCCCAGCGATCAGGGAACCACCCCTCTATTGGGGGAAAATCAATACAGATGATTGGGAAAGACCCAATTAGTTGAGGCCAAGTTCAAGGCCCGCCCAAAAGCGCGCAAAGCCCTTTTGAGTATAAAAGGTATCCCCCAAGGGAGAACGCCCTCCTTTGGCTTTGGCTCTCATCGAAGAGAGAGACCAGCCTGGCAGCTGCATCAGACCAAGTAAGTTCCAAGTCAATGCACACTACAAGATAGACCTCCTAGTTGCTACCCTGTAAACAGCTCAACCCAGCAGCCTCAGAACTAATACGGCCATTGTTCCTCTGACTGAGTGGGCACCCGAAGCTAAGTATAGGCTTTAGTAATAGTGGTAGTTTAGTTTGTAGAGTTTATGCAGGAGTAGATTTGACTGTGTGTAAATAAATGAGCATTGCTTTTGAACTTACTAAGTGATGCATCGAGTCATTGATCAATATTCGGTTCTGAACCTTGTGGCGGTGTCGAAAGATACCTGGCGACTCTTGAGCAAACGTGATTAAACAGAGCCAAATTAAGAGGCAACCAAAAGTTAGCAACAGTTGTGTCCTGTGTTGGTCTTCTGAGGAGGTCGGTGCGGTTGTTGCTGTGGCGCATTGGAACTGTGATCGATGAGTCGAGCGCCATATCCCGTTCGTACGAGGGGGATATGGCGCACGACTCATCGATCAACAGTTCCAACGCGGCACAGCAAAAAATGAGGCCAACGTCGTCTACCTCATATGCTGCAGGAAAGGATGTCCCAAAGCGTGGTACATTGGCGAGACCATGCAGACGCAGCGACATGATGAACGGACATCACGCGACAATTGCCAGGCAGGAATAGGAGGATAGTGCAGCTAAATACGTGGCTAAACTGGTGGTGCAGGAGGGTTTCAGATTTCTGGACCATTGGGATCTCTTCCGGGGCAGGTGGGATCTGTACAAGGACGGGTTACATCTAAACTGGAGGGGCACCAATATCCTGGCTGGGACGTTTGCTAGTCAATCATAGGATTTTTTTTTCATAGAATTTACAGTGCAGAAGGAGGCCATTCAGCCCATCGAGTCTGCACCGGCTCTTGGAAAGAGCACCCTACCCAAGCCCACACCCCCACCCTATCCCCATAACCCAGTAACCCCACCCAACACTAAGGGCAATTTTGGACACTGAGGGCAATTGTAGCATGGCCAATCCACCTAACCTGCACATCTTTGGACTGTGGGAGGATACCGGAGCACCCGGAGGAAACCCACGCACACACGGGGAGAACGTGCAGACTACCCAGAGAGTGACCCAAGCCGGGAATCGAACCTGGGACCCTGGAGCTGTGAAGCAATTATGCTAACCACTATGCTACCGTGCTGCCCTCAGGAGGATTTAAATTAGTATAACAGGGGGGTGGGAACCAGAGCATTAGCTTAGAAGGTGTAATAACTGAAGGGAAAATAGAGAACAAAAATAAGAGATCATCATCACCCTCAGGCAGAGCAAAAAAAGTGATAAGTGTGAGAAGGGAGGTGGTCAATGCAGGACTGAGGGTGTTGTGCCTAAATGCACGCAGTACACAGAACAAGGTAAATGAGCTTGTTGTGCACATTGAAATTGGCCAGTACAATATGGTGGGCATCACAGAGACGTAGCTGCAAGGGCATCAGGGCTGGGATCTAAATATCCAAGGATAGGTGTCCTATCGAAAAGACAGGCAGATGAGCCTGATCAGGCTGATCAGACTAAAGGGATGATCGTTTAAAACAGAGATGAGGAGGAATCTCTTCAGCCAGAGGGTGGTGAATCTGTGGAACTCTGCCTCAGAAGGCTGTGGAGGCCAAATCACTGAGTGTCTTCAACACAGAGATAGATAGGTTCTTGATTAATAAGGGGATCAGGGGTTATGGGAGAAGGCAGGAGAATGGGGATGAGAAAAATATCAGCCATGATTGAATGGCGGAACAGAACCGATGGGCCGAGTGGCCTAATTCTGCTCCTATGGTCTTATGGGCAAAGGGGGGGGGTTGC
Organism: Scyliorhinus torazame; assembly: GCF_047496885.1. Classification (NCBI taxonomy): domain Eukaryota; kingdom Metazoa; phylum Chordata; class Chondrichthyes; order Carcharhiniformes; family Scyliorhinidae; genus Scyliorhinus; species Scyliorhinus torazame. The sequence continues at coordinate 114,952,582 of NC_092712.1, read as the reverse complement.
ATTGTTAATGAGGAATGAGGTTAAATCGTTAATGAAATGAAAATGAAATGAAATGAAAATCGCTTGTCACAAGTAGGCTTCAAATGAAGTTACTGTGAAAAGCCCCTAGTCGCCACATTCCGGCACCTGTTCGGGGAGGCTGGTACGGGAAGGAGTGATATAGGATCAGAAGGCATAGAATCTCTGTGGGTAGAGTTGAGGAATCGCAAAGGTAAAAAGACCCTGACGGGAATGATATATAGGCCCCTGAGCAGTAGCAGGATGTGGGGCAGAAAATAAATCAGGAGATGGAAGAGGCATGTAAAAAAGGCAATATTACAATAATTATGGGGGACATCAATATGCAGGTAGACTTGGAAAATCAGGTTGGTAATGGATCCCAAGAAAATAATTTGTGGAATGTCCAAGAGATGTTTTTTTGGAGTGGCTTGTGACAGAGCCCACGAGGAAACAGGCAATTCTGGATTTGGTGATGTATAATGAGGCAGACTTGATTCGGGGACTTAAGGTGAAGGAACCCTTAGGGAGCAGTGACCGCAATATGATAGAATTTACCCTGCAGTTTGAGAGGGAGAAGCTGCAATCAGATATAACGGTATTACAATTAAATAAGGGTAACTACAAAGGCATGAGGGAGGAGCTGGCCAGAGTTGATTGGAAAAGGAGCCTAGCAGGGAAGACAGTGGAACAGCAATGGCAGGAGTTTCGGGGGTTATTCGGGAGGCACAGCAGAAATTCATCCCAAGGAGGAGGAAACATGCTAAGGGCAGGACAAGGCATCCATGGTTGACGAGGGAAGTCAAGGACAGCATAAAAGCAAAAGACAAAGCATTCAAAGTGGCCAGGATTAGTGGGAATCCAGAGGACTGGAAATCCTTTAAAAGCGAGCAGAGGACAACTAAAAAAAGCAATAAGGGGGGAGAAGATGAAATATGAGTGCAAGCTAGCTAGTAGTATCCAAGAAGATAGGAAGAGCTTTTGTCAATATATAAAAGGTAAGAGAGAGGCATAAATAGACATTGGACCACTGGAAAATGTGGCTGGAGAAGTAATAATATGAAACAAATAAATGGTAGAGGAACTGAATAGTTACTTTGCATCAGTCTTCATGGTGGGAGACACCAGTGGGATGTCAGAGCTCCAGGAGAATCAGGGGGCAGATGTGAGTGCAATGGCCATCACTAAGGAGAATGTTCTGGGGAAACTGAAAGGTCTGAAGATGGATAAATCACCTGGACCGGATGGACTACACCCCAGGGTCCTAAAAGAGATAGCTGAGGAGATTGTGGAGGCATTGGCGATGATGTTTCAGGAATAATTGGAGGCAGGGAGGGTCCCAGGGGACTGGAGAGTGGCTAATGTAACACTGCTGTTTAAGAAGGGAGGGAGGCAGAAGACGGGAAATTATAGGCCGGTTAGCCTGACTTTGGTCATTGGTAAGATTTTAGAGTCCATTATTAAAGATGAGATCAAGGAGTACTTGAAAGTGCAGGATAAAATAGGACTGAGTCAGCACAGCTTCGTCAAGGGGAGGTCATGTCTGACAAATCTGCTAGAGTTCTTTGAGGAGGTAACAAGGAAGTTAGACAAAGGAGAAGTAGTGGACATGATTTATTTAGATTTCCAGAAGACCTTTGACAAGGTACCGCATTGGAGACTGTTAAGAACCCATGGTGTTAAGACTAAGATCCTGGCATGGATAGAGGATTGGCTGACTGGCAGAAGGCAGAGAGTGGGAATAAAGCGGTCTTTTTCAGGATGGCAGCCGGTGACTAGTGGTGTACCTCAGGAATCTGTGCTGGGACCACAACTTATCACAATATGCATTAATGATTTGGAAGAAGGGACTGAAGGCACTGTTGCTACGTTTGCAGATGATACAAAGATCTGTAGAGGGAAGAAGGACTTGGGCAGGCAAAGAAGTGGCAGATGGAATACAATGTGGAAAAGTGTCAGGTTATGCACTTTGGAAGGAGGAATGGAGGCTTAGACTATTTCCTAAATTGGGAAATGCTCAGGAAATCACAAGCCCAAAGGGACTTGGGAGTCCTTGTTCAAGATTCCCTTAAGGTTAACGCGCAGGTTCAGTCGGCAGTTAGGAAGGTAAATGCAATGTCGAAAGGGCTAGAATATAAGACCAGGGATGCACTTCTGAGGCTGTATAAGGCCCCATTTGAAGTATTTGGAGCAGTTTTGGGCGCCGTATCTAAGGAAGGATGTGCTGGCCTTGGAAAGGGTCCAGAGGAGGTGCACAAGAATGCTCCCTGGAATGAAGAGCTTGTCGTATGAGGCACGGTTGAGGACTCTGGGTCTGTACTCATTGGAGTTTAGAAGGATGAGGGGGGGATCTTATTGAAACTTACAGGATACTGCGAGGCTTGGATAGAGTGGACGTGGAGAGGATGTTTTCACTTGTAGGAAAAACTAGAAGCAGAGGACACAATCTCAGACTAAACGGACGATTCTTTAAAACAGAGATGAGGAGGAATTTCTTCAGCCAGAGGGTGGCAAGTCTGAGGAACTCTTTGCCGCAGATGGCTGTGGAGGCCAAATCACTGAGTGTCTTTAAGACAGAGATAGATAGGTTCTTGATTGATAAGGGGATCAGGGGTTATGGGGAGAAGGCAGGAGAATAGGGATGAGAAAAATATCAAACATGATTGAATGGCGGAGCAGACTCGATGGGCTGAGTGGCCTAATTCTGCTCCTGTCTTATGGTCCTTCATGGGATTTGGCCAAAGCAACTATTTAGCTACTTTCTCAAAAGAGATTTTAAATATGCTCCCATGTCTTTCTCGTCAAACCTTGGCAGCGCTTGAACCTATTTAAACATATCCCCATCTCAGATTTAGATTGGGGTCACTTCTCCCTCTCGACTATCCTCAACTTCTGTCTTTTGCCCCAACCTTTTAAGTTGATATTCTCGCTCTCCTTTTCCCGTTCTTCCCTTGCTATACTTTCCATTTCCACATCAAATTTCCTCATTTCAATTTCCTTTTGAAAAGCTCTTTTGCTTTGCTGCATTTCTAATTGTTTCATTTGTAATTGAATTTCAGCTAATTCCACAGATTCTTGCCACGACCCAAGCCGTGTTTCTGGCACCTCTTCCAAATTTAAGTGCTGAGCAATCATTTAAATTATCTCTAACTTCCTCACCCCTCCAGATAAATTCAACTGCAACTTGCCTATCAATTCTAAAAGTTTTGCATTAACCACCTTTTGCAACCCACCCTGGGTTATTTCTTCCACACCGAGGAAACGTGCTCGTGAAAGAACCATTTTACGAGCCACTCCCTATTAAACTGACAAGATTATCAACACATGAAAGCAACAGTTCCCCATATTTGCCGTCTTTAGGTTCAATAATCCCAAACCAAACAAAGAATTATACTTTTTAAACGCTGCTAAAAGCGCCCCCAATTACATAGGACATAGAACACAGAAAATACAGCACAGAACAGGCCCTTCGGCCCACGATGTTGTGCCGAACCTTTGTCCTAGATTAATCATAGATTATCATTGAATCTACAGTGCAGAAGGAGGCCATTCGGCCCCCTGAGTCTGCACCAGCTCTTGGAAAGAGCACCCTACCCAAACTCAACACCTCCACCCAACACCAAGGGCAATTTGGACATTAAGGGCAATTTATCATTGGCCAATTCACCTAACCCGCACATCTTTGGACTGTGGGAGGAAACCGGAGCACCCGGAGGAAACCCACGCAGACACGGGGAGGACGTGCAGACTCTGCACAGACAATGACCCAAGCCGGAATCGAACCTGGGACCATGGATCTGTGAAGCAATTGTGCTATCCACAATGCTACCGTGCTGCCCTTAAGAACAAATAAATCTACACTATATCATTTTCCCGTAATCCATGTACCTATCCAACAGCTGCTTGAAGGTCACTAATGTTTCCGACTCAACTACTTCCACAGGCAGTGCATTCCATGCCCCCACTACTCTCTGGGTAAAGAACCTACCTCTGATATCCCTCCTATATCTTCCACCTTTCACCTTAAATTTATGTCCCCTTGTAATGGTTTGTTCCACCCGGGGAAAAAGTCTCTGACTGTCTACTCTATCTATTCCCCTGATCATCTTATAAACCTCTATCAAGTCGCCCCTCATCCTTCTCCGCTCTAATGAGAAAAGGCCTAGCACCCTCAACCTTTCCTCGTAAGACCTACTCTCCATTCCAGGCAACATCCTGGTAAATCTTCTTTGCACCTTTTCCAGAGCTTCCACATCCTTCCTAAAATGAGGCGACCAGAACTGTACACAGTACTCCAAATATGGCCTTACCAAAGTTTTGTACAGCTGCATCATCACCTCACGGCTCTTAAATTCAATCCCTCTGTTAATGAACGTGAGCACACCATCGGCCTTCTTCACAGCTCTATCCACTTGAGTGGCAACTTTCAAAGATGTATGAACATAGACCCCCAAGATCTCTCTGCTCCTCCACATTGCCAAGAACTCTACCGTTAACCCTGTATTCCGCATTCATATTTGTCCTTCCAAAATGGACAACCTCACACTTTTCAGGGTTAAACTCCATCTGCCACTTCTCAGCCCAGCTCTGCATCCTATCTATGTCTCTTTACAGCCGACAACAGCCCTCCTTACTATCCACAACTCCACCAATCTTCGTATCGTCTGCAAATTTACTGACCCACCCTTCAACTCCCTCATCCAAGTCATTAATGAAAATCACAAACAGCAGAGGACCCAGAACTGATCCCTGCGGTACACCACTGGTAACTGGGATCCAGACTGAATATTTGCCATCCACCACCACTCTCTGACTTCTATCGGTTAGCCAGTTCGTTATCCAACTGGCCAAATTTCCCACTATCCCATGCCTCCTTACTTTCTGCATAAGCCTACCATGGGGAACTTTATCAAATGCCTTACTAAAATCCATGTACATTACATCCACTGCTTTACCTTCATCCACATGCTTGGTCACCTCCTCAAAGAATTCAATAAGATTTGTAAGGCAAGACCTACCCCTCACAAATCCGTGCTGACTATCCCTAATCAAGCAGTGTCTTTCCAGATGCTCAGAAATTCTATCCTTCAGTACCCTTTCCATTACTTTGCCTACCACCGAAGTAAGACTAACTGGCCTGTAATCCCCAGGGTTATCCCTAGTCCCTTTTTTGAACAGGGGCACGACATTTGCCACTCTCCAATCCCCTGGTACCACCCCTGTTGACAGTGAGGACGAAAAGATAATTGCCAACGGCTCTGCAATTTCATCTCTTGCTTCCCATAGAATCCTTGGATATATCCCGTCAGGCCCGGGGGACTTGTCTATCCTCAAGTTTTTCAAAATGCCCAACACATCTTCCTTCCTAACAAGTATTTCCTCGAGCTTACCAATCTGTTTCACACTGTCCTCTCCAACAATATCGCCCCTCTCATTTGTAAATACAGAAGAAAAGTACTCATTCAAGACCTCGCCTATCTCTTCAGACTCAATACACAATCTCCCGCTACTGTCCTTGATCGGACCTACCCTCGCTCTAGTCATTCTCATATTTCTCACATATGTGTAAAAGGCCTTGGGGTTTTCCTTGATCCTACCCGCCAAAGATTGTTCATGCCCTCTCTTAGCTCTCCTAATCCCTTTCTTCAGTTCCCTCCTGGCTATCTTGTATCCCTCCAATGCCCTGTCTGAACCTTGTTTCCTCAGCCTTACATAAGTCACCTTTTTCCTCTTAACAAGACATTCAACCTCTCTTGTCAACCATGGTTCCCTCACTCGACCATCTCTTCCCTGCCTGACAGGGACATACATATCAAGGACACGTAGCACCTGTTCCTTGAACAAGTTCCACATTTCACTTGTGTCCTTCCCCGCCAGCCTATGTTCCCAACTTATGCACTTCAATTCTTGTCTGACAACATCATATTTACCCTTCCCCCAATTGTAAACCTTGCCCTGTTGCACGTACCTATCCCTCTCCATTACGAAAGTGAAAGTCACAGAATTGTGGTCACTATCTCCAAAATGCTCCCCCACTAACAAATCTATCACTTGCCCTGGTTCATTACCCAGTACTAAATCCAATATTGCCCCTCCTCTGGTTGGACAATCTACATACTGTGTTAGAAAAGCTTCCTAGACACACTGCACAAACACCACCCCATCCAAACTATTTGATCTAAAGAGTTTCCACTCAATATTTGGGAAGTTAAAGTCGCCCATGACTACTACCCTATGACTTCTGCACCTTTCCAAAATCTGTTTGCCAATCTGTTCCTCCACATCTCTGCTACTATTGGGGGGCCTATAGAAAACTCCTAACAAGGTGACTGCTCCTTTCCTATTTCTGACTTCAACCCATACTACCTCAATAGGGTGATACTCCTCGAACTGCCTTTCTGCAGCTGTTATACTATCTCTAATTAATAATGCCACCCCCCCCCCCCCCACCTCTTTTACCACCCTCCCTAATCTTATTGAAACATCTATAACCAGGGACCTCCAACAACCATTTCTGCCCCTCTTCTATCCAAGTTTCCGTGATGGCCACCACATCGTAGTCCCAAGTACCGATCCATGCCTTAAGTTCACCCACCTTATTCCTGATGCTTCTTGCGTTGAAGTATACACACTTCAACCCATCTCTGTGCCTGCAAATACTCTCCTTTGTCAGTGTTCCCTTCCCCACTGCCTCATTACATGCTTTGGCGTCCTGAATATCGGCTACCTTAGTTGCTGGACTACAAATCCGGTTCCCATTCCCCTGCCAAATTAGTTTAAACCCTCCCGAAGAGTACTAGCAAACCTCCCTCCCAGGATATTGGTGCCCCTCTGGTTCAGATGCAACCCGTCCTGCTTGTACAGGTCCCACCTTCCCCAGAATGCGCTCCAATTATCCAAATACCTGAAGCCCTCCCTCCTACACCATTCCTGCAGCCACGTGTTCAACTGCACTCTCTCCCTATTCCTAGCCTCGCTATCACGTGGCACCGGCAACAAACCAGAGATGACAACTCTGTCTGCCCTGGCTTTCAACTTCCAGCCTAACTCCCTAAACTTGTTTATTACCTCCACACCCCTTTTCCTACCTATGTCGTTGGTACCAATGTGCACCACGACTTCTGGCTGCTCCCCCTCCCCCTTAAGGATCCTGGAGACACGATCCGAGACATCCCTGGCCCTGGCACCCGGGAAGCTCGCGACCACAGAATCTCCTATCTATTCCCCTAACCATTGAATCTCCTACAACTATTGCTTTTCTATTCTCCCCCCTTCCCTTCTAAGCCCCAGAGCCAGACTCAGTGCCAGAGACCTGGCCGCTAGGGCCTTCCCCCGGTAGGTCATCCCCCCCAACAGCATCCAAAACGGTATACTTGTTTTGAAGGGGAACGGCCACGAGGGATCCCTGCACTGTCTGCCTGTTTGTTTTTTTCCCCCTGACTGTAACCCAGCTATTCTTGTCCTGTACCTTGGGTGTGGTTACCTCCTTGTAACTCTTCTCAATCACCCCCTCTGCCTCCCGGATGATCCGAAGTTCATCCAGCTTCAGCTCCAGTTCCCTAACACGGTCTTTGAGGAGCTGAAGTTGGGTGCACTTCCCGCAGGTATAGTCAGTGGGGACACCGGTGGTATCCCTCACCACCCACATCCTACAGGAGGAGCATGTAACTGGCCTAGCCTCCATCCCCTCTTACCTTACAGAATATAGCTGCTGTGTGGACTAACTAGATCTCCGCCCTCCGACTCTGCTCCCAGTCAGCTACACTTCCTGTAAACTCCTGGCTCTCTTCGCACTCTTTGCGGAAATGTCGGAAACAAAATGAAAGGAGCACCTTACTCCCTCCTCACCTAACTCCCTCGGTCACCAAACTATCACTATCGCACTCAAAAAGCACCAAATTCAGCACTCAGTGGATGTTATGGATGTAGACCAGAACCCCAATCTTTTTGAGATCCTGGACTAGACCCCATTGGTTCTGGGTCGAAGAATGAGAACCCTAATTTGTTATGCGATTCCAGATGAGATACCAACTTTTAAACTTTGGAAAATTGGGAGGAAATGTTACTATGTTACAGGAGTGATAACACTGACCAGCAGACAGCTTTTGTCGTGAAACAAACTTTAATTTAAACACAGGATTAAGCACATTAGCAACAAGGAAATAGCTTTATATTTAACAGTTATAACATCTTGTTTCCCAACCCTACCTCTGTGCATTTTTAGAGGCAGCACGGTAGCACTGTTGCTTCACAGTGCCAGGGTCCCAGGTTCGATTCTCGGCTTGGTTCACTGTCTGTGCGGAGTCTGCACGTTCTCCCTGTCTGTGTGGGTTTGCTCCGGGTGCTCTGGTTTCCTCCCACAAGTCCCTAAAGCCATGCAATTGGGACATTCTGAATTCTTCCTCTATGTACCCGAACAGGCGCCGAAATGTGGCGACTAGGAGCTTTTCACAGTAACTTAATTGCAATGTTAATGTAAGCCTACTTGTGAATAAAGATTATTATATAGTTTTTTCCCCCCAATTAAGCAAACCAGCATATCTTGAATACCCCTCGCGGATAAAGTCAACAACACCGTGGCACAGTGGTTAGCACTGCTGCCCCACAGAACGGCAGCCTTTTGGATAGCACAATTGCTTCACAGCTCCAGGGTCCCAGGTTCGATTCCGGCTTGGGTCACTGTCTGTGCGGAGTCTGCACATCCTCCCCGTGTCTGCGTGGGTTTCCTCCGGGTGCTCCCACAGTCCAAAGATGTGCAGGTTAGGTGGATTGGCCATGATAAATTGCCCTTAGTGTTGGGTGGGGTTACGGGGATAGGGTGGAGGTGTTGACCTTGGGTAGGGTGCTCTTTCCAAGAGCCGGTGCAGACTCGATGGGACGAATGGCCTCCTTCTGCACTGTAAATTCTATGAAAAAAAAACTAGGGACCGGGGTCGATTCCAACCTTGGGTGACTGTGTGGAGTTTGCACTTTCTCCAAATGTTTGCGTGGGTATCCTCTGGGTGCTCCGGTTTCCTCCCACAGTCCAAAAGCATGCAGGGTAGGTGGATTGGCCATCCTAAATTGTCCCTTCGTGTCCAGGGATGTGAAGGTTAAGGAGTTATTGAGATAGTGTGGGGGAGTGAACTTGGGTGGAGTTTCAGAGGGTTGGTGCAGACTTGATGGACCAAATGGTCTCCTTCTGCACTGTAGGGGTTCTATGATACTAAAAAGGGGTTCCACGTGCTTAGATTGTGACAAAGCCTTTTGGAGTCTTTTAAAAGACAACTGAACCCGGTGTATCCAGCTTGGTGTTCCAGAAGCAACTCTCAAACCTGGCCCCTCCCATTAAGTCTGCCAACTGCAATTCAAAAGCTCAGCACATTCTTGAGTCTTATTACAAAAGGTTACATGGCCCCTGTAAAAATCAATGATTCTCTCCCTATGTAGTCACAGAAAAAATACGAAATACAGCTTTTTAAAATATAATTTTTTTTCACATTAGTCGCAACACCCTCCTGTGTCCCCACATACCCTCTCTCGCACCTCCTCTCACACCCACACCAATCAGCCCCCCTCCCCAGGGCTCCACAGCATCTCACTCCTGGACCTCAAAGTTGTGTCTCTGCTACCTGGGCCCCAATTCCCAGCATTTCCGCTCTTTGGTTCTCTTGAGCCTGAACTCTCCATCTCTGGTGTTTGCTGTTCCTCCAATCACAAATAGTTTAGCTCCAAAATTTGCTGCCGATCATCAGCAGCAAACACTGGAAACAGCCTGTGGTTGGAGCAGCAGTTCCTTGCGGAATCTCCCATTCCATTGTACCTGTTTGACTGGTATTATAAAAACTGGTTCCAGGAGCTGTATCTGCCCATGGGCCATACTTTGGACAAGCCTGACTTAGAAGAAGGGCAGCAGGTGGGAAAGGGAACACGCCACCTGCAAATTCCCTCCAAGTCGCAATCATCCTGACTTGGAATTATATTGCCATTTCTTCACTGTGCTGCATCAAAATCCTAGGACTCTCTCACTAATAGCACTGTGGGTCTAGATGCATGATCGGGGCTGCAACAGTTCCAGATGGCTGCTCACCACCACTTTTTCAAGAGATGGGCAATAAATGCTGGCCTTTTCAGTGAAGCCCACATTCCATGAATGGTGATACAGGGGCAGCACGATGGCGCAGTGGGTTAGCCCTGCTGCCTCACGGCGCTGAGGTTCCAGGTTCGATCCCGGCTCTGGGTTACTGTCCGTGTGGAGTTTGCACATTCTCCCCGTGTTTGCGTGGGTTTCGCCCCACAACCCAAAGATGCGCAGGGTAGGTGGGTTGGCCACGCTAAATAGCCCCTTAATTGGAAAAATTGATTGGGTACTCTAAATTTAAAAAAAAAAAATGAATGGCGATACTGACTCCTGTACTTTTCACTTATTTAAGTTACTAACAGGACTGGACTGATGTAACATGCGTAATATTTTGTTACAAATCAATTTTATGCTGTTATTAATAAAAATGGTGAAAGGAAATATTTAATGCAAAATTTAAAGTTTGTTTAAAAAGCCTGATTGCACTAATTCGTGGAAGGTCTTATGTTTGGAAATATGCAAATGAGTCAAAAGAAAGTTTGCAAAACTAAGGTAATTTGTGCCTAAATTGATGACTGCACCCAAAATGAAGCTTGGCTGGTACGTTTCTCTACTAGACCATCAAAGCTCTTTTCTTGGCATGTTCAGATTCGTGTAGAGGGGCAAAAAAATCCAACATGATTGTTCACTTCCAGAAATTGTTGTATAGTGACCATAATACCTGGCTGATCTTCCTTTAGTTCCTAACTGGGAAATGGGACTGTTTATAGCGCCCTGACCAATTCCTCACTTCAGACGAGGTAATTTGGTGGTCTCCAGGGGCGACGAGCCTTGTCCATATGCTCAGTTGCTAGCTGGATAAATGTTCTGGCACATCAGACAGTTCAAGCATATGTTCTAGTTAATTGTGATAATGTTGAACAAATGTTAACCATTTCTCGTAAAAAAAAGTTCAGAAATGTGAATTTATTATAAATATTAATTTACAATTGTGTTGCTCAAACTGCTATCCATTTCCATATTACATTTATCCAAAGAAAAGTATACTTTGAAGACGGCGAGTAAACATAGAACTGCAGTTTTCACTGAAACCAACAGCATTAGAATGAACTGAAATTTTATTGTTTGACTTCAGAGGAATATTTTGACTTGTAAAATTTAAAACAGAATTATAGGAGCTTGAGAAAGAAAGAAAATGAAAATACAGTCTCTCTTCACAGATTTAGGTAGGTGGCCCTATTACAAAGTTAAACCATTTGCAGATTTTAATTCTTTAGACAATATGTCCAATCAAAAAAAATTTAATTTTGTACAGTTTAACTGTTAAGTTTTAAATGATGCTTTGCAGTGGTCAAACATCGAAATATTATTGTATCCATATATAAAGTGGGAATGTATCAAGTATAGTACTATGAAAGTGCAAATAGTAACATTTCTGTAGAGATAAATCAAGGTTAACAGTTGGCTTTAATATTATAAAACTCCCATTGCCTTAAAAAATAGTTCTGCAATTTTTTTCTGATTTTCAAATTAATCCAAGACACTTAAAATTTGTAACAGAATATACAATTCTGAATTTGAATGACCGTGTGACCATGCACAGCCAACATTACACAGAATGGACCATGGTTCAAATTTCACAAATAAACAATGGTTTTACAAAAACAAAACCCCACAAAACTACTAACTTCATATACAACACCCTTACATATCTCAACTTTGCAGTACATATTCAATGCCATGTAAAACATATCTTTTTTATTTCCAATATCAAACTGAAATTACTTCAATACAATACTACGTTGTCACACACTGACTCAAGGTAAAACCAAACTTTAAGAGAAACATCTCAAACTTAAATCAGTTACATATCTTGGGCTTTGCATGGTTTTTATTTGTTGAGCTCCAAATTTTAAAAACTGAATTAAATTCTCCAAGTTAAAAAAGCAACTTGGTTTAAAGCATGATGGTTTTAAAAATAAAAACTTTTCTAATAAAAATTAGCACAATTAGTTTATTCCAAATTTAGTGTTGGGAAAGCTTGATTCTTCTTGTACATCAACCAAATTTTAATATTCTATGCAACTTGCCGCTACAATATTCCACAGAACACTATTCAATATCTGAATCAAAATTGTCTTCCCAAAATACAATTGGCAACAATCAAGCTAAAGTAATTTCAGAGTCATACTTGTGTTGGTCTGATCTTAAAGTGGTAGTCTCTGATGATTCAAAAATGTGTGGCAACCAACCATGTGGATTAGGCAAAGGCACAATGATGGACTGACTGAGTAGGCCAGACATTGATTGATTGTTGTGGCTTTCATGTCATTAAAATTTTTTTTTTGCCTATCAGGGATGGCTTTGCATTTAAGAAATCTTAGGCCTATATTTCAAGTCTTAAGACCAGTGGCACTGACAGTGCTTTTAATAGAATACTTGTTTATAGTGAGGAAAGACTCTACGATTGCACTTAGAATAAAGTGTCTGTGGAGTTCAAACGCAATGCGCCTGTTAATATCCACTTCTGAACCTTTTTAAATAAACTGTTTTAAAACAGCAACCACTTAACAAATCAAAGCACAAGCTACATTTCTGCAGCAACAATGCTACTTGAGTTCCAATTTGCATCTTTTCCACAAGAAGATGCCACCTCCAGGAGATGACTCCAAAGAATTGATTAGTTCAGACTAGTGCAGGCACAAGCTGAATATAAGTTAGATAAACTTGGTTTCAACTGCTTAAGTTTTGGCACCACATTTCACATGTAGTAGGCAGTGCTTACTTTCTTTTGTAATCAGTTTAGAAGTACTCCAGCAGGCTCCCTATAGTATATTTCTCAGTGATACCTATACTACAGGATAATATAGCCTCACTTTCATTTTTCTGTCATCAGTAATTTAGCTTTAGTTTCGATCCTTTAGAATCGCTAGTTGGTAAGTACAATAAGTTAAAAACCAAGGATCTAAAATATTTATGTTCTTTGAATACTCAGGGACTGGTGCTAGACTGATAACTAACTGAAACAGCCTTTTGAGGGCTCAAACCTATGGACTCCCTGTATCATTGATGGGTTCTTCAGCCTCCTACACGGTGTGTCAGTCTAGGATTGATGCTGATCTAAGCTAAAGGGACACAACATAAGTGACTGCAACAGATATCTACACTGTTGCATTTACACCAAATGAATTTGTTCTTCCCATTCATTTGACGTGTTATTCTGCTGGGAGTCATCACCCAAAAGTATTACACTTCTGTTGTCACTCACACCTGGTGTTTCTGCTTGTGGTTCAGGCTTTGTAGCACCAATACTTTCCGAAACTTCATCAACTTGGGTTCCTCTACCTTCATTCATGACTGCAGCTTCAAACAGTGCATGATCCTCGTGAAGGCTCTGTAGCATCTCCTCAAGTCTACTTGATCCTTGTTCCTCTGTACTGCCGAGTTGACGTGAGTTTATGTCAGTTTCAGAAGATGCTGAAGGGATTAATGCAATGCTCTGAGGATTCATGTCATGAAACCATGCCATGATATTACCAAGGAGATTTGCATTCATGGCAGGGTCTGCATCCGCAGATTCATTACCTTCAGGGGATGAAAAAAATCTACTTTGTACAGTGAAAGGCTGAGAGCTACTAAATTTGCTAGGATAGGGATCACCGTTACCCAATCTTATTAAGCTATTTTCCAAATCCATTAGTTGCGAGTTGCTTAAAGCTCTGGAACTGTCCGTGCTTCTCTGGGTTGCATCGAGCCTTGAAGGTAAAGAAGTACCAATGGCCCCTAAAGATAGCTCATTGTTAAGGAACTCTTGTGGCTCACCACCCACTGCAAGTGCAGATTCTTGCAGAGACAGCTGGATAGCTAGCAGGATATTTGGGTCATCATCATCAAGGGAGCTCAAAGCCTAAGAAAAAGGAAACAATTGTATTATCACATTGCCAAGGCTTCACCAACATATTTCTTCTATATGTTCATATATCCAGGTTAAAATATATTTGAGTGGTCAGAGAAGAATCTCACCAGTTAAGTACAGATCACCTAAACCACAGTATATGTTTTAATACATAATAAGCATAACAGGATTAGAGACACAGGTATATTTCAAGTTCAAATCTGTCCACAAGAACATAAGAAATAGGAGCAGACCATTCAGCCCCTAGAGCCTGCTCCACCATTCAGTAAGTCATGGCTGATCTAATTGTAGCCAACTCCACATTCCACCGACCTCCGATAACCTAGGTTTTGTAAATTGCAGATATACTATTAATAAGTACATAGGACTGTGAGAAAAAGGGCTTTGTCCTAGGGTTCTTTTTGTCCAAAGTGGCAGGATAGCCCAATGTTAGACCTTTCTCTTTGAGGATGTACTGAAGTAATGATGCAAAGTACTGCATCCATATTTCTCATACAGCAAAACTACAATCCTTAGTTGACCATCAGGGAGATACCAAGTTACACCCACAGAGAACAAGATTATTTATTCAAGTTATAAAGTATCTTCCACCTGTGCTTATTTGTGCACGCCTTGTTGCAGAGCAGTCTTTGAAAAGAACTGGCGGCATATCACTATGATGATATGTCGCATTCAAAGAAATAGAAGGGGTTATGGAGTGGTCAGTAAAAGTAAAACCTAAAGAACCAAATCCACCATACCATTTTTTCCCCCAAAGGAACTGAATCTTTGAACCCATTTTAATTTGATGCTGTTGTTTTGATGCCTATGTTTTAGAAAACACAATCACAGAAACAAAATACATGCGGAAAAATGTTTTCAATGCAATCACTATTTGACAGCTTTTACTTTTGTTCTTCAGTTTAGGTTTCTGTTGTAAAGTCATATACCTAAATCTAGATTACGAAAGAATTCAATGGATTCTCATAATAGGTTAAAAAATGTTTTATTATGAGTTACTAAATATCTAACAGAATATTGTAGAACATTATGTTAATAAAAACAAAATAAATACAACTGTGTAATAGATTTGTGTTTTTATCTTATTAAAACATACAGCAAAGCAAAGATGGTGGAAGGATAGAGGATTGCACCAAGAGAGGTACCTGCAAAGAGTCCTGATTCTCAGAATGACTGACAGGGGTATAGTCATGAAGTGAAGAGCTGTGCAGAATACTCATAGATGCTGAACTCACCATGGAAGTACCATGTCGCCTGCTGTTGCCTTCATGGGTATCTATAAATAAGTAACAAAATAAATATAACGGCTGCAGGACATTTCATTCTAGACTGAAAGGGAGTATGAAAGGTTATTAATGAATATTGTTTTCTCGGTGGAACAATTCATCAATGATTTGTATTGGCTCAAAATATGATTTTCCACAGCTGTCAAAATTGGCATAATTGAGATTTTTAGATATAATGCCGTTGAAAAGTCATCTTGCCTAAAAGAACTATGGTTAAAAAGGACTAAACTATGTTCAGTCTATTTGCTGCAAGGACATCTTGTATCTTAATCTGAACTGAATATTCAGATTTTCTTCAACAACTCTTCAACTCAACTAAAACTGCTGGTAACTGCAAAAATAAGACATGGTTTCAAACTGGGTCGCACAGGCATTGTTTGCACAAATGTATACAGAATTGGCAAGTGTGGGGAAAATAAAGAAAATCTTAAGGCTGCTTCACCAACAAGCATTTCCGGGATCAAAATAAAAACAAACGACTGTTGTTAGTTGTTAAAAACTATTTTAATTCATTTAGTCTCAAGCAAGGTTCCAATCGTGCCTTTCAGAATCTTACCTATGTACCCAGTTTTTAACCTCAAATACATTAATCACTGGAAGTATTGTCAAGTCTTCATCCATCAACCACAAACATACTTCTGGACCATGTTGCGAGCTAAAGACTACAAGTGTGGAGCAAAATCATTTCCCCTATGCACAGGTAAGGAGTTAAAATCATCCTTTCCTTTTTTCAGGTCTCAAAGTACTAAATGCCAGTCCCTAGTTGATTCTGAACGGGTGATCACTGGTATTTCTGCTGCTCTGTAATAAGCTTCCACAACAGAACTAAGTTTTCAATCAGAACCTGTCCAATGCCTCATAAATCCTGAGATTTTGTGGAGGAATTTTGAAATGCATACGTAATGTATAAATGAGGCACATTAAAAAAAATCCTTTCCAATTCTATTCAGCACAGCTGCTGGCTCAGACTATTTTACTGAACTATTTAAGGATCAGTCTAATATATTTCCTTAAGGGTACTAGAATCTGCCCTTTTATACATTTTATGACAAATTCAGATAGTAACAGAAAATACCTCAGCAAACCTTTGCATACGTAGTTGTCTTATAGTTGTGTTTGTGAAAGTGACAAGAGGAACAGAAATGCATGTTTTTATTTTTAAATTACTACACCCTTTAGGTTATTTTAACATGCAGAGACAACATTAATGGGAAGATGTAACCCCTTATATTTGAGTAGTTCAAATATTATAATATAATATAATGCATGTTTCATTGCCATAATGTACAAATTGAAGACTTCAGAAATAATTGGCCCAGGAAGAATTTGCATTTTAAAATCGAAAACTAGTATATACTGTGATTTGAGTTAATAAGGGAGTGAATATAATCAAACCAACACTTTAATTTTAAATAAATCATGAATAAGAATGCTTCAAGCATCCTGTACACTGCCAGATAATATGCCTAAGACCCAAGCTGAGAGGAATATTCCAGGCCTGAGGTCCCTGTCTGTGTGGAGTTTGCACATTCTCCCCGTGTCTGCATGGGTCTCACCCCCACAACCTAAAAAAAATGTGCAGGTAGGTGAATTGGCCACATTAAATTGCCCCTTAATTGGGAAAAAAGAATTGGGTACTCTAAATTTATATGATAAATAGTGATGAAGCATCAGCAAGACTAGACCGAGATGATCTAAACTCAGTTTTAATATGGAATTTGTAGCCAGAGCGAAGTTTGCAATTCCATCACTCCAGCCTAGATTTGAACCCAGCTTCTACTGGTGACAGCTAAGTTCCAGTTCAATGTACTACTTAACCGTCAATGCTTCTGCAGACTAAGTGTATACTTCAATTTTATTTTAAAATGTGTTTAACAGGTTCTAAGTTTTGAACAATAAGAATAGTTAGATTGTACTGTTACCTATTGTACTGTCACTGGGATCTTCGGGGTCGGGAGTGTTACTGCGAAGGCTATGCATGTCTCGTCGCCGTTGTCTATGCCGTCGTCTGTACTGAAATTCAGCATATTCCTAAACACAGCAAATAATAGCATTTTTAGCAAAAACTGCATGCAAATAAAAATGTATACCCTGTCAACATATGTTATTATAAACAAGAGTGTAATAA
Organism: Scyliorhinus torazame; assembly: GCF_047496885.1. Classification (NCBI taxonomy): domain Eukaryota; kingdom Metazoa; phylum Chordata; class Chondrichthyes; order Carcharhiniformes; family Scyliorhinidae; genus Scyliorhinus; species Scyliorhinus torazame. The sequence goes on along the minus strand of NC_092712.1, from coordinate 114,935,195 downwards.
TGTCCATGTAAACTTCTCATTCTACAATTATACCCTTGTGTCAGTGGTGGCATAGTCGCACCTCCGTTTTGCACCTTAGAAATAGAGGGCTGAGGATGAGCAAGTCATTCAACCCTTTCAGCTTGCTCCGCCATTCAATATGATCATGACTGATCGGATTATGGTCTCAGCTCCACCTTCCTGTCTGCAGCCCACAACCCTCAACTCCTGTGTCTATCAAAAACTACATGACTCAGCCTCCACTACTTTCTGGGAAAAGAAATTCCACAGACTAACCACTGTCAGAGAAAATAATTCTCTTCATCTCGGTTTTAAAAGATAGACCACTTATGCTTAAACTATGCCTCCCCCAAAAGAGGAAATATCCTTGTGGTAGCCACCCTGTCAATCCCTCTCAAGATCTTTTGTGTTTCAATAAGATCACCTCACATTCTTCTAAACTCCAAAGGCCCAATCTGTTCAAGCTTTCTCCATAGGATAAGTCCTTCATCCCAGGAATGAGTTGAGTAAGCCTTCTTTTTCCCAAATAAGGAGACCAAAACTGTACACAGTACTCCAAAAGTGGCCTCAATAAGGCCCTATTCTGCTGCAAACAAATTCCCTGTTATATTTAATTCCTTTTGCAATAAATGCCAACATTGCACTTGCCTTGCGAATCATTTGCTGTATCTGCATACTAATATTGTGATTCCTGTACCAGGACACCCAGGTCTTTCTGTACCACCGAGATCTGCAATGTTTCCCCATTTAAATAGTATACTACTTTTCTATTTTTCCTGTACAGAATCTTCGATGTTAAAGCAGCACGTGGTACAATGGTTAGCACCGCTGCCTCACAGTGCCAGGGACCCGGATTCAATTGCGGTCTCGGGTTACTGTCTGTGTGGAGTTTGCATGTTCTCCCTGTGTCTGTGTGGTCTCCTCCGGCTGCTCCAGTTTTATAATAATAATATCATCTTTTTATTGTCACAAGCAGGCTTACATTAACACTGCAATGAAGTTATTGTGAAAAGCCCCATGTCACCAGATTCCGGCGCCTGTTCGGGTACATGGAGGGAGAATTCAGAATTCTCAGCTGGTACGGAAATTGAACCCGCGCTGCTGGCCTTGTTCTGCATCACAAACCAGCTGTCCAGCCTACTGAGCTTCTCCCACAGTACAAAGATGTGCAGGTTAGGTGGAACTGCCAAGCTAAATTGCCCCTTGGTGTCCAAAAGGTTCGGTGGGATTACTGTGTTATGGGGATAGGGTGGGGCACTGGCCTAGGTAGGGTACTCTTTCCCAATTCATTTTTTTTTCTATTATGGTGCAATTTAGTGTGGCCAATCCACCTACCCTGCACATCTTTGGGTTGTCGGGGTGAAACCCACACAAATACATGGAGAACGTGCAAACTCCACATGGACAGTGACCCAGAGCCGGGATCAAACCTGGGATCTCGGTGCCATGAGGCTGCAGTGCAAACCACTGCGCCACCGTGTTGCCCCGGTAGGGTACTCTTTCCAAGGGTCGGCGTATGTATTACTACTTAACTATAAACAATGAGCATGAATTGGGCGGCAATGGGCGGCATGGTAGCATAGTGGTTAGCACAGTTGCTTCACAGCTCCAGGGTCCCAGGTTCAATTCCCGGCTTGGGTCACTGTCTGTGCGGAGTCTGCACTTTCTCCCCGTGTCTGCGTGGGTTTCCTCCGGGTGCTCCGGTTTCCTCCCACAGTCCAAAGATGTGCGGGTTAGGTGGATTGGGCATGCTGAATTGCCCATAGTGTCCAAAAAGGTTAAGTGGGGGTTACTGGGATAGAACATAGAACATGGAAAATACAGCACAGAACAGGCCCTTCGGCCCACGATGTTGTGCCGAACCTTTGTCCTAGATTAATCATAGATTATCATTGAATTTACAGTGCAGAAGGAGGCCATTCGGCCCTTTGAGTCTGCACCGGCTCTTGGAAAGAGCACCCTACCCAAACTCAACACCTCCACCCAACACCAAGGGCAATTTTGGACACTAAGGGCAATTTATCATGGCCAATCCACCTAACCTGCACATCTTTGGACTGTGGGAGGAAACCGGAGCACCCGGAGGAAACCCACGCAGACACGGGGAGGATGTGCAGAATCCGCACAGACAGTGACCCAAGCCGGAATCGAACCTGGGACCCTGGAGCTGTGAAGCAATTGTGCTATCCACAATGCTACCGTGCTGCCCTTAAGAACAAATAAATCTACACTATATCATTTTACCGTAATTCATGTACCTATCCAATAGCTGCTTGAAGGTCCCTAATGTTTCCGACTCAACTACTTCCACAGGCAGTGCATACCATGCCCCCACTACTCTCTGGGTAAAGAACCTACCTCTGACATCCCCCCTATATCTTCCACCATTCACCTTAAATTTATGTCCCCTGGTAATGGTTTGTTCCACCCGGGGAAAAAGTCTCTGACTGTCTACTCTATCTATTCCCCTGATCATCTTATAAACCTCTATCAAGTCACCCCTCATCCTTCTCCGTTCTAATGAGAAAAGGCCTAGCACCCTCAACCTTTCCTCGTAAGACCTACTCTCCATTCCAGGCAACATCCTGGTAAATCTCCTTTGCACCTTTTCCAAAGCTTCCACATCCTTCCTAAAATGAGGCGACCAGAACTGTACACAGTACTCCAAATGTGGCCTTACCAAAGTTTTGTACAGCTGCATCATCACCTCACGGCTCTTAAATTCAATCCCTCTGTTAATGAACGTGAGCACACCATAGGCCTTCTTCACAGCTCTATCCATTTGAGTGGCAACTTTCAAAGATGTATGAACATAGACCCCAAGATCTCTCTGCTCCTCCACATTGCCAAGAACTCTACCGTTAACCCTGTATTCCGCATTCATATTTGTCCTTCCAAAATGGACAACCTCACACTTTTCAGGGTAGAGATGTGGGCTTGAGTAGGGTGCTCTTTGTAAGGGCCAGTGCAGACTCGGTGGGTCGAATGGCCTCCTTCTGCACTGTAAATCCTATGAACTCTATGAATCTGCCCTGCCAAGGAAGGGGGCCTGAGGGAACCATAACAGCTGCCGGGATTCTCACCGGTTTTCCCGTCAGAAATGACACATTTTTGGGGAGAATTCCGCACAATATTGAATCAAAGTATATCATATAAAATTAAGGACTGAAGACGTGGTTTTAAATGGTAATTAAATTATGTCTGCATATCCTGGTCTTCATTCCCCACCCTCTAAACCTGCTTTACTAAAAATCACAGCTGGAATTCTCCGATTCTTCACTGGCAGCTGGTTCTTTGGTCCAGCCAGCAGTGCACCCCTGCCCACGGGTTTCCTGGTGGCGTGGGGTGACTTCAATGGAAAATCCTGTTGACAACGGCAGAAGCAGAGAATCCTGCCACCAGCGAACTGCGCCGCCTCCCGCTACTGAGAAATGTGTGGCTGGGAGGCCAGAAAATCCTGCCCCCACAAGTGGGATGGACTCTTTTGTTTGCAACATAGTTAAGGAAGGATATACTAACCCTTGGTGCAATACAGTCCACAGTTGACCACAGGCTTTTGTACTTTACCCAAGTGTATAACCATAGAAAAGTGAGCCTCAGCTGGCTTTTGAGTGGAGGGCAATACAGCTGATGCCCACCTGTTCTCATTTGATAACAGAGAGACATATCGTACAGGTACCACTGGGAAATGATTAGTGTTGGGAGGAAGGAACTTCATCTTCCTTTCCTTAATCCAAAAATGTTAAGGCCAATTATAACACTCTTCTCTTGTGATCAGCTTGATTGTACTAAATCAGTGGAGAGAGAGAAACAGAGTTAACATTTCAAGTCCATGTGACTCCTCTTCAGAGCTCAGGCAATGTAGAAATGTGATGGGATTTATATTGCTGAAGAGAGGGTGTGGAGCAGGTGAGGCAAAACAGAAGGCCAGGGACAGGAAGGAGCTCAGGAGAGATTGGACAACGGTGTCATGGACACAAGACAAAGTAGGTGGCAATGATAGTATTAAAGACTAAAGGAGGTGTTAATAGTGGCATAAAAGTCAGATAGCAATATGTGTTAACAGAACAAGGGCCACTCCTCTCTGAAAGCAAAATATTGAAACAAGTTAAAGACTGGCCCCCGTGTTGGGGGGGGGGGGGGGGGTGGTTATTGGGGAAAAATATCAAAATGGAGGACAGAATTCATGGTCTGAAATTGTTGAACTCAATGTTTTTGAATAAAATTCCAATTAAGGGGCAATTTAGCATGGCCAATCCACCTACCGTGCACATCTTTGGGTTGTGGAGGTGAAACCCATGCAGACAGGGGGAGAATGTGCAAACTCTGCAAGGAAGTGACCTGGGACCAGGATGGAAACTGGGTCCTTGGCGCTGTAGGCAGCAGTGCTAACCACCACGCCACCCCTATTGAACTCAATGTTAAATCCAGAAGGCTGTAAAGTTCTTAATCAGAAGATGAAGTGCTGTTCCTCCATCTTGCATTGGGCTTCATTAGAACATTTTAGTAGGAGAAGGACAGAAGTATGGGCATGAAAGAGAGGTGAATTGAAGTGACAAGCGACAGGAAGGTTGGTGTCATGATTGTGGACTGAACAAAGGTGTCCCACAAAGTGGTTACCCAGTCTGCATTTAATTTCTCTAATGACTGCATTGTGAGCAGTGAATGCAGTAGACTAAATTGAAAGAAGTGCCATTGAATCACTGCTTCATCTGTAAGGTATGTTTGGGGCCTTCGGACAGTGAGGAGGTAAACAGACAGGTATTACACCTCCTACTGCATGGGAAGATGCCGTGGGAAGGGTCCGAGGTATTGGGGGTGTTAGAGGAGTGGATCAGGGTATCACGGAGGGAATGGTCCATACGGAATGCTGACAGGGGAGGTGTTTGGTGGTGGCATCATGTTGGAGTTGGAGAAAATGACGGAGAATGATCCTTTGATTGTGGAGGTTAATAGGATGAAAAGTGAGACAATCTATCCCGAGTTCCCACCTATCCCATGCCTTCTATTTTGCTCTACCTCCCTTCTTCAACAGTCTAAAGCCATCACATTTCTACCTATTTTCAGCTCTAAAGAGTTATGTGGACTCAAACTCTTTCTCTCCACAGATGCTGCCAGACTGGTTGAGCTAAGCCAGTATTTTCTGTTCTTATTAAGCACAATACAGCTAACTGTACTTTACATGTACATTTACCTATCAGCAATCAGTGTGTACTTTACAGTTTCTTTCACCAAAGTTTAGAATTCTGGCAGAAATTTGCCAGACAGAGCACATCTTGGTGTGGTTATCGTAAACAGATGCAACATCACTAAAATCAAAGGTTGGAATAGAAGTCACTTAAAGGAGCTGTCCTGTACAATTAATGCAGCCTAAAGAGGCCTTTTAAATATAAGTTATAAAAACCCTTACCTGCAGGCCTTCTACGTCTTGTCCTCCATACCTGCAGGCCGTTTTGCATAAAAAAATAAAAAGTAAAAAAAAAATTATTTTTAATGTAGCACACCCGCAAAAAGTTGGCACCCGGCAAATGTGGTCTTCCAGGGTTGGGCACTGAGACAGAAAGAAGTAGTGAACCTACTGTGTCTGTCACTAAACCAAGCTCTGCTTCTAGAAATTGGGTCAGGCTGCAGAAATGGTGCATTGAAGCGGACAAGCCTGGCACAGAGAGAAGTGTTCATTTTAGTTAATGCAAGGTAAAACAAAATAATGCATTTTTCATTAATAATTGTTAGCAGCAGAATTGGTGGCACCATTCACTGTCATCACCCACTCAGGATAGCTCCTTTAAATAAAGGTTCTCCTATAAACTCTGCACTGAAAGGGCTATGTAATATAACCGCAAGCAGTGTATACCTACCTCCGGTGATGCAAAACCTAAATATTCCCAATCCCAGGTTCCACCAGCAAAACTGTAACAAACAATTCAAAATTCTGTCAATATGATACTGGCAGTTACTTGATGTTAATAGAGTTACATGGGTAGCCAATAATAGTTTTTGAACTAATGACCAATATCTGTAATTCATTAAATTGTTTTAAAGTAAAACAATTATTCTATTGTGCTAATTCTGTGTGACTGGGCGCACCACAAAGTACAATTCTGGACTAGGAATGTAAAAATAAGAAGCACTTAACAGAATTGCGCTACGTTTAAACTTCAACGGAATATTTTTCCATTATTTAAATTGAGAAGTGACTGAAAATTCAAGTCAAAAATATCTTTAACTCTTTCCAGTTTTGTCAAATATCCTAATTTTTTTTCAGATTGAGTCCAAAATACAATCTTCAATCATAAGTAGAAAATGGGCAAAAATTGTATCTATACTTATCACTATTTACTGGTGGTTTGGTGTAAGCAGCATGTATGGTCATGCACTAGTAATTATTCTGCACATCCGAGCCTGTTTATAGTTTCTGCAGAAAGGAAGGAAGAATGCCTTTTTGCTAAATGCCCCTTTTGTTTAGATGAGATTTCAGTTTTATAAATTTCTCAGCAAAAATCAAAAACATGGCAGCTTCAACCCACCCAACAGACACCATGAGTGGGACCCCCCCCCCAAAAACGTGTTTTGCCGTAGCGCGATCTTCTGGTCCCGCCGTGTCAAAGTGATTTCCCATTATTATCTTAAGGGTCCTTCCTGTTTATTCCCTTATTTCCCCTTTCTTTTATTTTGCTGTTATCATTTTTGATCCATGGGTGATTAACGGACATGTATCTTTAAGTTAAGCAGCAGGGAGAATGAGGATTTCAGAAGTTACAGAGAAAACACTCTGCTAGTCTGAACAGGAGCTTCAGACATTCGGTATCATAGAGAGAGATGGGGTGGGACTCTGTTTGATTGATTGGCTGGTGACCAACAAATTGGCCAAAAGATGGTACTCTGCCCGGTAACAGGTGGTAATTGGATCCCATCCCAGTGGGATGGTTCTCAGGCACCTGAGGGAGCAGTTGTGTCCTGGACACAGAAAGACAAGGACATACAACCTCTCCAGAAAGGTTGAATGCTATATCCCTGAAGTTGCAGAGAACCTGAATGAATGAATCTACAGGAAAACCATTACCAGTTGCAATCAAAGGCCAGGACTCACTCGCTGCAGAAAGGCTGTGAGTGCTGCACTTCTGAAACTACAGTGACCTGAAGGAACTTACAGTAAAACCTCAAACTGAAAGCAAAGTTTGAAGAAGAGTAAGGTGCTGGAAATACCCATCTGAGACAAATACTCTTTTTCTCTTTTACTTATGTTTTTTTACCCCTTTTTCTCCCTCTGTGTTTGACTGTCTTGTGTGTGTGTCTACATACATAGAGAGGGTGGGAGAGGGCAAGTTAAAGTGAGGAATTAGATAATAACCAGGTTGATTTGCTGCACATTTCATTATAGTTCTTAATTTGAATAAGTAGTAATTACAAACCTGATGATTGTAATTATTGGGCAGCCAAGGGCCAAAACAGTTGGGTATTTTTCTGAGATTTATTGGTTAATTCAATTGTGTTTCGACTCCGGGTCAGGCGGGGCTGGAATTGACCGCGCACTAGCCCAAGCTGCCGTAACATTGCACCTCTCTCAGTCGGCGAACCCACAGCGGGAGATCGCTGTCAGCGGGACTGGAAGATACCGCCGGTGGGAATGGCCAGAAAATTCTGCCCCATGGTTTCCGGTTTTATTTTTAATAGTAAAATGTCAACAGTACATGGATTTGCCCACATCCATGAAATGGATGGTCAATAAAATGATTAACATTAATTAATGGTATTTTAATGGCAAGAAAATGGGACAAGAAAACATGGGATTGAGCTAAAATTTATCTTTATGCTGGCCCAAATACAAAAATTGCATATTTTTAGACATAATACAAATGCAATTGCACTAATGATTCTGATATGCACCATTTTCATCACTAAGGGTATATTTTCCTCATGTTAAAGTATCCTTCTACTAAATTACTATAAACTGCACACGAGTGAAAATTGTCGTTAAATTAAATGGCTTTACTTCAAAACAATTCAATTCTTCATGATATTTTATCTTGGTAGATCAAATTCTTCTGTAACGCAATAGAAATATTAACATATTAAGGATGTGTACCTGCGTCTCTGTACTTCTGGCGAGTCTGCTGGGGCAACACCACGGGCCACCGAAGCCAGGAACTCCTGTCTTTTCTGTTGCACAAGACACGCTGCTCGGATGATTTTATGGCGAGGAGTGCGGAGGTAAGGTCGGTTTACTTTCTGAGCCAGATCCTCAGTTACCATCTCTAGGTCTGTCTGTTCAATAGAGTGGAAGCAAATTGTATCACTTTACAAGATCACCAAAAATGCAACTCTTTGGGCGCCAGGTGATATGGTGGGTGAAAACATAGCTTCATTCGGGGCTGATTTAGTACACTGGTCTAAACAGCTAGCTTGTAATGCAGAACAAGGCCAGTAGCGCGGGTTCAATTCCAGTACCGGCCTCCCCGAACAGGTGCTGGAATATGGTGACTAGGGGCTTTTCACAGTAACTTCATTGAAGCCTACTTGTGACAATAAGCGATTATTATTATTATTTGCTTTTGTACCTTGGGATTTGAGTTCAGACGGCAGGAATTCAAATGTATCCTGAACAATGAAAATGTATGAATGAAATGGCTTTATATATCATTGGGATTTTAACTAATGAATCTATCACTAAATCAGACATCATTTCAGTAAATATTTTGTGCAGCCATAACTATCATAATGGTCTGTATTTTACATACAAAGTTCAAAGCAGAGAAAAAACTTCTAAACTTCAATTGTCTCTCAAAGATGCAGTAACATATCACAGTAATCAGCTGAAAAAATACTACTCAAAACAGTTGGTGTTTAGACATTATTGATTTTGGTTCCCCACACCACACTCAAAGTAACTAAAGGCCCTTCAACTGATAAGCATTCCCTTGGGTTAGAATCTTTTACAATTCCTCACCTTTGGATACCAAATCACCAGACAGATCTGGGCATTGGTTGATTGTTTCTGTCCTTTCTTTGCTGCTACATCTAGAGACATTCCCATGTCCAAAGTCATGGGGATGGCACCAATATTAATCAGATTTAACTCTTAAATGGCGGCTCTAATTATAACACTGTTATTAACTTTTGAGTCTCTAGATATCCTGATTGTGACCAGAAACATCCTGATTGTGACCAGAAATACCCAAGTATTAAAGAGTGACAATATTCAAAAATCCAAGTACAAAGGTACTTGTATTAAGTGAAATTGCTTCAGGCATGAATGGGAGGAAAGAAAACATAAGCAACTGGGATCAAGTGGATCCCTTGAAGAGTATAGAGATTGTCGAAATAGAGTTAAGAGGGAAATCAGGAGGGCAAAAAGGGGACATGAAATTGCTTTGGCAAATAATGCAAGGGAGAATCCAAAGAGATTCTACAAATACATAAAGGGGAAAAGAGTAACTAGGGACAGAGTAGGGCCTCTTAAGGATCAACAAGAGCATCTATGTGCAGAGCCACAAGAGTTGGGTGAGATCCTGAATGAATATTTCTCATCGGTATTCACGGTGGAGAAAGGCATGGATGTTAGGAAACTAGGGGAAATAAATAGTAATGTCTTGAGAAGTGTGCATATTACAGAGGAGGAGGTGCTGGAAGTCTTAAAGCGCATCAAGGTAGATAAATCCCCGGGACCTGATGAAATGTATCCCAGGGTGTTGTGGGAGGCTAGGGAGGAAATTGCGGGTCCCCTAACAGAGATATTTGAATCATCGGCAGCCACAGGTGAGATGCCTGAAGATTGGAGAGTGGCGAATGTTGTGCCCTTTGTTTAAGAAGGGCAGCAGGGAAAAGCCTGGGAACTACAGACCGGTGAGCCTAACGTCTGTAGTAGGTAAGTTGCTTGAAGGTATTCTGAGAGACAGGATCTACCAGCATTTAGAGAGGCAAGGACTGATTCGGGGCAATCAGCATAGCTTTGTGCGTGGAAAATCATGTCTCACAAATTTGATTGAGTTTTTTGAGGGGGTGACCAAGAAGGTAGATGAGGGCAGTGCAGTAGACGTTGTCTACATGGACTTTAACAAAGCCTTTGACAAGGTACCGCATGGTAGGTTGTTGCAGAAGGTTAAAGCTCACGGGATCCAGGGGGAGGTTGCCAATTGGATTCAAAATTGTCTGGACGACAGAAGGCAGAGGGTGGTTGTAGAGGGTTGTTTTTCAAACTGGAGGCCTGTGACCAGTGGTGTGCCTCAGGGATCGGTGCTGGGTCCACTGTTATTTGTGATTTATATTAATGATTTGGATGAGAATTTAGGAGGCATGGTTAGTAAGTTTGCAGATTACACCAAGATTGGTGGCACAGTGGATAGTGAAGAAGGTTATCTAGGATTGCAACGGGATCTTGATCAATTAGGCCAGTGGGCCGACGAATGGCAGATGGAGTTTAATTTAGATAAATGTGAGGTGATGCATTTTGGCAGATCGAATCAGGCCAGAACCGACTCAGTTAATGGTATGGCGTTGGGGAGAGTTATAGAACAAAGAGATCTAGGAGTACAGGTTCATAGCTCCTTGAAGGTGGAGTCGCAGGTGGACAGGGTGGTGAAGAAGGCATTCGGCATGCTTGGTTTCATTGGTCAGAACATTGAATACAGGAGTTGGGACGTCTTGTTGAAGTTGTACAAGACACTGGTACGGCCACACTTGGAATACTGTGTGCAGTTCTGGTCACCCTATTATAGGAAGGATATTATTAAACTAGAAAGAGTGCAGAAAAGATTTACTAGGATGTTGCCAGGACTTGATGGTTTGAGTTATAAGGAGTAGGTGTACGAGGCAAGTTTTTTACGCAGAGGGTAGTGGGTGCCTGGAACTCGCTACCAGAGGAGGTGGTGGAAGCAGGGACGATAGGGACATTTAAGGGGCATCTTGACAAATATATGAATAGGATGGGAATAGAAGGATACGGACCCAGGAAGTGTAGAAGATTGTAGTTTAGTCGGGCAGCATGGTCGGCACGGGCTTGGAGGGGCGAAGGGCCTGTTCCTGTGCTGTACATTTCTTTGTTCTTTGTTCTTTTTGAGAGGCTGGATAGACTGGGACTTTTTTCCTTGGAGCGTAGGAGGCTTAGGGGTGATCTTATAGAGGTCTATAAAATAATGAGGGGCATAGATAAGGTAGATAGTCAACATCTTTTCCCAAAGGTAGGGGAGTCTAAAACTAGAGGGCATAGGTTTAAGGTGAGAGGGGAGAGATTCAGAAGGGCCCAGAGGGGCAATTTCTTCTCTCAGAGGGTAGTGAGTGTCTGGCATGGGCTGCCAGAGGTAGTAGTAGAGGCGGGGACAATTGTGTCTTTTAAAAAACATTTAGATAGTTACATGGGTAAGATGGGTATAGAGGGTTATGGGCCAAGTGCGGGCAACTGGGACTAGCTTAATGGTAAAAACTGGGCGGCATGGACTGGTTGGGCCGAAGGGCCTGTTTCCATGCTGTAAACTTCTATGGTTCTATGAAAAGAAAGGAGGGAGGAGAAAAGGGATGTAGTTTCAGTGTGAGATTTACCACACCCACCAAAACATTAAAAATCTCTGGAACTACCCTGCAACCCCCCTTTAAAAGCAGGTTCGTACACAAGGGCACAACATCATTGCGTAGCAGTTCCTCCGTTATTTAGCCCAGAATGGAATACCCTTTCAGAAGCCTAGATATCACAACTTGGATATTCTGACATACCAATGTGAATCAGGTGGCCAGGAAGTTCTGTTCCATCGGTACGGAGTAACAGAATTCCTGAAAGCTCTGCATGCCCACTTGCTGAAAATAATGATCTAACAAAGCGGAAAGAATTTCACTTCTTGCATTTTACAGCTCATTTGCACACATAATTGCATGTTTACTTCCTGGGAATTGGGAGATAGCTATATTTTAAGGTAGTGCAACACATCAGGTCTGTATCCCAGAAAGGTTTCTGGAGATGAAGGACATCCTCTGGAGCCATGACTCACGGCATCTGTGCAGTTCCCCAGGACACAAGCTGAGCATTCGTATAATAAAGTCCATTATGTCTCAGAATAATGGTGAAGCATATAATTTGCATGTTGATTGAAAGCTGGAGATGTCGATCTGGGTTTTCGAAAATAATGGTTTGTGTTGAATGATTTCCAACTTTGCCTTGCTAAAACATATTCTGGAAGCACTAGTGAAGAGTTTCCTCATTGGCAGCAATTGATTAGCACGAAGAATCAAATAAATTTACAGCACAAAGAGCTGTAACAACCTAGCCTGTTGTGCCTGTCTTGGCTTGGGGAAAGATCAATAATGCTTTGTCCCTTTTGTTTCCTCCACAACTTGATTTCCTAGTTTTCATTATCATCAGTAAATGTGGCTGCAATCCAATTGGTCTCTTCATCCAAGTCATTAATATAGGTCATAAACAGTTCAGTTCCCAGCAATAGTTAGCCAACGTGAAAATGATCTATTTATCCTGAATCTGTTTCCTGCTTATTACCCAACCCTCAGTCCATACTAATAAAAGACAAAGTCGCCATAGTCCCAGATGACCAGAGGTTGCTTTCCCCTTTGAGGGGGAGAACTGACTGGTGGTGGTGATTTAACCTGAGGATCACCACACTCCAGGCAAAGGGCAAGATTGAGAAGGTGGGCCTTCATGAATAACCATACTAACATATTACTTCCTGCACCATGAGCTCTTACCGTGTGCAGTAACCTTTTTTTATGCTTTTCTCAAATTATAAATTTAGAGTACCCAATTCATTTTTTTCCAATTAAGGGGTAATTTAGTGTGGCTAATCCACCGAACCTCCACATCTTTTGAGTTGTGGGGCTGAGACCCACGCAGACATGGGGTGAATGTGCAAACTCCACAGACAGTGACCCAGGGCCAGGAACTAACCCAGGTCCTCAGCAACATAGGCGGAAGTGCTAACCACTACGCCATGTCGCCCGTAGTAACCTTTTTAATGCAGTACCTTCCTAAATGCCTTTTGAAAATTGAGGTACACCACATCTACTAATTGCCCTTCACCACCCTGCTTGTTACATCATCAAACAACTCCAATAAATATGGGGAGCAATATTTCCCTTTCACAAAACCATACCTGATGTTCTAAATGTCCTTCCTAATATTTTTCTAATGATGGATGATAGGCTAACAGGCCTCCAATTTCCTACTTTCCGTCTCCCTCCTTTCTTAGCATCTTTCCAGCATCTAGAGAAATGTGGAAGACTGAAACCAATGCATTCACAATCTCTGTAGTCATTTCTTTTAAGGTTGTAAGACGCAGGCCATCTTTAGTTGGTCTTTTTAAAAAAACTTGTAAAAGCTTGCACCGTATGTTTCTATATTTTTTACTGGTTTTCTTTCATAGTCCAATTTTTCCCTTTTTAAAAACAATAATCCGTTGCTGGTTTTTAAAGTTTTCCCAATCTTCTGGCCCACCACTAATCCTTGCAGCATTGCATAGCTTTTCCAGTAACCAGGCCAGCATGTGTGCACAGTAAGAAGTCTTACAACACCAGGTTAAAGTCCAACAGGTTTGTTTCGATATGTGTGCAGGAAGTATCTCCAGTTGCAGCTCATGGAAGCCTGGATTTCGGAGCTGGAGCAGCGGCTTGGGACACTGGAGCATCCGCAAGGCAGAGAGTATCCTGGATGGCATGTATAGAGAGGTGGTCACACTGCAGGCTAAGACTTCACAGGCAGGAAGTGAATGGGTGACCACCCATGGGAGATAGATCACTTGGTTGCATGGTGTACCGAAAACAACCTCTCTCTAAATGTTGGAAAGACCAAGGAACTGATCTTCGACTTCAGGAAGCGCAGCACGACACACACTCCCGTCTGCATCAATGGCTCCGAAGTGGAGATGGTCGATAGCTTTAAGTTCCTGGGGATCACCATCACCAACAGTCTATCCTGGTCCACTCACGTTCATGCAACAGTCAAGAAAGCCCAACAACGTTCTACGTCCTATGGAAGCTGTAGCCACCTGGGTTGGCCAATTCCCGACGTAAAATGGAGAACAGCAAAGGCTGAAGGGAAATTCAGCCAACACAGGCAAAAACTAGCAGGTGCAAGTTACTGTGTATTAGACTCTGCAAAAGTCCAAACCATAAGACATAGGAGCGGAAGTAAGGCCATTCGGCCCATCGAGTCCACTCCACCATTCAATCATGGCTGATTTCAACTCCATTTACCCGCTCTCTCTCCATAGACCTTAATTCCTTGAGAAATCAAGAATTTATCAACTTCTGTCTTAAAGACACTCAACGTCCCGGCCTCCACCGCCCTCTGTGGCAATGAATTCCACAGACCCACCACTCTCTGGCTGAAGAAATTTCTCCTCATCTCTGTTCTAAAGTGACTCCCTTTTATTCTAAGGCTGTGCCCCCGCGTCCTAGTCTCCCCTGCTAATGGAAACAACTTCCCTACGTCCACCCTATCTAAACCATTCATTATCTTGTAAGTTTCTATTAGATCTCCCCTCAACCTCCTAAACTCCAATGAATATAATCCCAGGATCCTCAGATGTTCATCGTATGTTAGGCCTACCATTCCTGGGATCATCCGTGTGAATCTCCGCTTGACCCGCTCCAGTGCCAGTCTGTCCTTCCTGAATTGCTCACAGTATTCTAAATGGGGCCTAACTAATGCTTTATAAAGCTTCAGAATTACATCCCTGCTTTTATATTCCAAGCCTCTTGAGATAAATGACAACATTGCATTTGCTTTCTTAATTACGGACTCAACCTCCATGCCTCTATTCTTTTTTCCAAAGTGCAAGACCTCGCACTTGCCCACGTTGAATTTCATCAGCCATTTCTTGGACCACTCTCCTAAACTGTCTAAATCTTTCTGCAGCCTCCCCACCTCCTCCATACTACCTGCCCCTCCACCTATCTTTGTATCATTGGCAAACTTAGCCAGAATGCCCCCAGTCCCGTCATCTAGATCATTAATATATAAAGAGAACAGCTGTGGCCCCAACACTGAACCCTGCGGGACACCACTCGTCACCGGTTGCCATTCTGAAAAATAACCTTTTATCCCAACTCTCTGCCTTCTGCCTGACAGCCAATCGTCAATCCATGTTAGTACCTTGCCTCGAATACCATGGGCCCTTATTTTACTCAGCAGTCTCCCATGAGGCACCTTATCAAAGGCCTTTTGGAAGTCAAGATAGATAACATCCATTGGCTCTCCTTGGTCTAACCTATTTGTTATCTCTTCAAAGAACTCTAAATGGTTTGTCAGGCACGACCTCCCCTTACTAAATCCATGCTGACTTGTCCTAATCCGACCCTGCACTTCCAAGAATTTAGAAATTTCATCCTTAACAATGGATTCTAGAATCTTGCCAACAACCGAGGTTAGGCTAATTGGCCTATAATTTTCCATCTTTTTCCTTGTTCCTTTCTTGAACAGGGGGGTTACAACAGCGATTTTCCAATCCTCTGGGACTTTCCCTGACTCCAGTGACTTTTGAAAGATCATAACTAACGCCTCCACTATTTCTTCAGCTATCTCCTTTAGAACTCTAGGATGTAGCCCACCTGGGCCCGGAGATTTATCAATTTTTAGACCTCTTAGTTTCTCTAGCACTTTCTCCTTTGTGATGGCTACCATATTCAACTCTGCCCCCTGACTCTCCTGAATTGTTGGGATATTACTCATGTCTTCTACTGTGAAGACTGACGCAAAGTACTTATTTAGTTCCTCAGCTATTTCCTTGTCTCCCATCACTAGATTACCAGCATCATTTTGGAGCGGCCCAATGTCTACTTTTGCCTCCTGTTTGTTTTAATGTATTTAAAGAAACTTTTACTATCATTCCTAATGTTACTGGCTAGCCTACCTTCATAATTAATCCTCTCTTTCCTTATTTCTCTCTTTGTTATCCTCTGTTTGTTTTTGTAGCCTTCCCAATCTTCTGACTTCCCACTACTCTTTGCCTCATTAAAGGCTTTCTCTTTTGCTTTGATGCATTCCCTAACATCCTTCGTCAGCCATGGCTGCCCTAATCCCTCGTCTGATAACCTTTCTTTTCTTTGGGATGAACCTCTGTACGGTGTCCTCAATTACTACCAGAAACTCCTGCCATTGCTGTTCTACTGTCTTTCCCACTAGGCTCTGCTCCCAGTCGATTTTCATCAGTTCCTCCCTCATGCCCCTGTAGTTACCTTTATTTAACTGTAACACCTTTACATCTGATTCTACCTTCTTTCTTTCAAATTGGAGATTGAATTCTACCATATTATGATCACTGCCTCCTAAGTGTTCCCTTACTTTAAGATCTTTAATCAAGTCTGGCTCATTACATAACACTAAGTCCAGAATGGCCTGTCCCCTCGTGGGCTCCATCACAGGCTGTTCCAAAAAGCCCTCCTGTAAATATTCAATGAGTTCCCTTTCCTTGGGTCCACTGGCAGCATTATTTACCCAGTCCACCTGCATATTGAAGTCCCCCATGATCACTGTGACCTTGCCTTTCTGACATGCACTTTCTATTTTGTGGTGCATTTTGTGCCGCTGGTCCTGACCACTGTTAGGAGGCCTGTACAGAACTCCCATTATGTTTTTTTTGCCTTTGTGGTTCCTCAACTCTACCCACACAGACTCCACATCATCTGACCCTATGTCGACAACATCGATACAAGCAGCCATCTGCATAATAATGTAGCGGCCATCTACATACAAATGAGCGATCCCCGGGAACAATCAAAACATTTGAGATAAACAAGGCCAAGCCAGGCTCCTCGGCGCCAGCAGAGCCAACACAAAAGAGGTTAACGGACACCTAAAGACCGCCCATCGATCAGGGAACCACTCCAGTATTGGAGAAATCGAACCAAGCGATTGGAACGAAGTCCAATCACTTGGAACCAGGTACGGGGTCCGCCCCGAAAGGCGGGAAGCCCCTGTGGACTATAAAGTAAAGCCTCCAAGTTCAAATCGTCCTTCATGACAGGGTCACTCAGCAACGCGAACCAACCCTTGAGTGACCTGTCCAGCTGCCTCCAAAGAACGCAAGTCTCGCTACGATGGGCACTCCTAGCTACCAGTCCATACCAGCTTTGAATCCCGCAGACTCAGAGCCCGAACAAAAGGCCAATTGTTCCCCTGACCTGGTGGGCCAGTCCGAAGCTAAGTATAGGCCTGTTAGTGATAGAAATAGCCTAGAAAGTAGAGTTTATGCATGAGTAGTGATTTACTGTGTATAATAAATGTGCTTTGATTTGAATCTTACTAATTGGTGTATTGAGTTATTGATCATTACTTGAACCTCGTAGCGGTATCATAAAGGTACCTGGTGACTCTAGAGCAAAAGTTATAAAACAGAGCCAATTGAACCAACCAAAAGTTAGCAGCAAAGCGAAAGAAATTCGGCATGTCTGCATCGACTCTCTCAAACTTTTACAGATGTGCCGTAGAGAGCATCCTATTCGCTGCATTACAGCTTGATATGGCAACTGCTCGGCTCAAGATGGCAAGAAACTGCAGAGTGTGGTGAACTCAGCTCAACGTATCACACACGCTTGCCATCCTCCCATTGATTCTGTCTACAACCCCGCTGCCTCAGGAAGGCAGACAGCATTGTCAGAGACCCCTCACACCCAGGCTTTGCTCTCTTCCAGACCCTTCCATCAAGCAGACAATACAGAAGTCAGAAGACCTGCACATCCAGACATAGGAACAGCTTCTTCCCCACAGCTACTAGACTCCTCAACGACCCTCCCTCGGACTGATCTGTTCCCTGTAAGAACACTATTCACAACGCCCTATGCTGCTCTTGTTTGGCCCTTGTTCCGCACTGTAACCAATCACTATTTGTTGACGTACCATTTGTCAATGTACTCTGTCAATTATTCTTTTGTCTACTATGTACGTACTGTGTTCCCTTGGCGGCAGAAAAATACTTTTCACTGTACTTCGGTACTTGTGACAATAAATATCAATCAATCAATCAGGCAGAGCAAAAGGACTAGGCAGGCATTGCAGTCATCTCTGTGGACATTCCACAGCAAATCAGATATACAGGTTTTGATACTGTTCAACAGATATACAGGGTTTGATACTGTGGTAATGACCTCTCAAGGGAAAGCAGCAACAGCTAAATTCATTGCACCACAGTTGGCTCTGCTGCACAGGTGAGGAGTAAAACGTGTGGGAATGCAATAGTTATAGGGGATTCAATTGTAAAGGGATTTGATATGCATTTCTGTGGCTGCAAACGAGACTCCAGGATGGTATGTTGCCTCCCTGGTGCTAGGATCAAGGGTGTCAGAGTGGCGACAGAACATTCTGGAGAGGGAAGGTGAACAGCCAGTGGTTGTGGTAGAAATGACGGAGGAGAAAAAAAAAAGCTGAAAGCAGAATATAGGGAGTTAGAAGGCAAGTTGAAAAGCAGGACCTCAAAAGGTAGTGATCTCAGGATTACTACCACGTGCTAGTCAGAGCAGAAATAGCAGGATATGTCAGATGAATACATAACTGAAGAGATCATAGAATTTACAGTGCAGGAGGCCATTTGGCCCATCTGGTCTGCACCGGCCCCTGGAAAGAGCACCCTACTTAAGCCAGCGCCTCCACCCTCCATCCCTGTAACCTAGTAACCCCACCTAACCTTTTTGACACAAAGGGGCAATTTAGCATGGCCAATCCACTTAACACGCACATCTTTGGACTGTGGGAGGAAACCGGAGCACCCAGAGGAAACTTTCACAGACACAGGAAGAAAGTGCAAACTCCGCACAGACAGTCACCAGAGGTCGGAATTGAACCCGGGTTCCTGGAGTTGTGAGGTAGCAGTGCTAACCACTTTGTCGCCCCTGGTGCGAGGGGGAGGGTTTCGGATTCCTGGGACATTCGGACTGGTTCTGGGGGAGGTGGGACCAGTACAAACTGCACGAGTTGCATCTGGGCAGGACCGGGACTGATGTCATAGGTGGAGTGTTTGCTAGAGTGTTTGGGAGGGTTTAAATTTATTGTTTGGCTTAATTCTTACAAATTGCACATAGCCAAGTGCATGCTAACTTGGTAATAGTGTCCTGTGAAAAATCAAAACCTCCTTACATGGGCATGGGGATATGACCCTATTCGGGTACACAGGGAGAATTCAGAATGTCCAATTCATCGAACAGCACGTTTTTCGGGACTTGTGGGAAACCGGAGCACCCGGAGAAAACCCACGCAGATACGGGGAGAATGTGCAGCCTCCGCACAGACAGTGACCCAAGCCGGCAATCGAACTTGGGACCCTGGCGATGTGAAGCAACAGTGCTAACCCCTGCTAGCGTGCCACCTGGAACGGGGAGGGAAACAAAATTAAGAGAAAAAAGACAGAATGGGGAAGAAAGGTGATAGGCAAAGAAATTAAGGGCCAGAATCAAACAGTGAAAAATAACAGGAGCGGGACAAGGAATGTTAAAAAGAAAAGTCTAAGGCTTTGTGCCTTAATGCGTGGAGCATTCACAATAAAGTGAATGAATTAAATCATGCATATAGGTGTAAACGGGTATGACATAGTCGGGACTACAAAGGTATGGCTGCAGGATGACCAGAGATGGGAACTGAACTTCCAATGGTATTGAAGAATTCATAGAATTCATAGAATTTACAGTGCAGAAGGAGGCCATTTGGCCCATCGAGTCCGCACCTGCTCTTGGAAAGAGCACCCGACCCAAGGTCAACACCTCCACCCTATCCCCATAACCCAGTAACCCCACCCAACACTAAGGGTAATTTTGGACACCAAGGGCAATTTATCATGGCCAATCCACCTAACCTGCACATCTTTGGACTGTGGGAGGAAACCGGAGCACCCGGAGGAAACCCACGCATACACGGGGAGGATGTGCAGACTCTACACAGACAGTGACCCAAGCCGGAATCGAACCTGGGACCCATGTAAAGTCTACATGGACTTTAGTAAAGCAGTTGCTAAGGTCCCTCATGGCAGGCTGGTGCAAAAGATTAGATGACATGGGGTCAGGGGTAAACTAGCTGTATGGATCCAGAACTAGCTTGACCATGGAAGACAGAGGGTAGAAGTGGAAGGGTGTTTTTCCGAATGGAGGTCTGTAACTAGTGGTGTTCCGCAGGGATCAGTACTGGGACCTCTGCTCTTTGTAATTTATATAAATGACTTGGAAGAAAATATAGTGGTCTGATTAGCAAGTTTGTGGATGATACTAAGATTGCAGGAGTTGCGGATAGTGATGAAGGTTGTCAGAGAATACAACAGGTTACAGATAGACTGCAAAAGTGAGAAGAGAAATGGCAGATGGAATTTAACCCGGACAAATGCGAGGCGATGCATTTTGGAAGATCCAATTCAGGTGGAAGCGAGAAATAAATGGCAGAACCATCAGGAGCATAGAGACACAGAGAGATCTGGGTGTGCAGGTCCACAGATCCATAAGTGGCAGCACAGGTGGAAATGGGGGTAAAGAAAGCATATGGCATGCTTGCCTTCATAGGACGGGGTATCGAGTATAAAAGCTCGAACATTCTGTTACAATTAAATAGAATGTTGGTTCGGTCATATTTGGAATACTGTGTCCAATTCTGGCCACCACACGACCAGAAGGACGTGGAGACTTTGGAGAGAGAACAGAAAAGATTTACCAGGATGTTGCCTGGTATAGAGGGTATTAGCTGTGAGGAGAGATTGAATAAACTGGGATTGTTCTCCCTAGAGACGGAGGCTGAGGGGCGACCTGATAGAATTTTATAAAATGATTAGGGCTGTAGATAGGGTGAACAGTTGGAGGCTTTTTCCCAGGGTAGAAATGACAATTACAAGGGGGCACAAGTTCAAGGTGAGGGGGGAAAGGCTCAGTGGAGATGTGCGGGAGACATTTTTTTTTTTTTTTTTAAAGAGGGTGGTGGTGGCCTGGAATGCACTGCCAAGTGAGGTGGCTGAGGCAGATACGTTAGCGACCGTTAAAAATTATCTGGATAGGCACATGAACAAACGGGTACAGAAAGATACAGGCGGTTGGTCTAGATAAGGCCACGTGATCGGCGCAGGCTTGGAAGGCCGAAGGGCCTGTTCCTGTGCTGGATTGTTCTTTGTACCTCCAGACTTGAATATTCCAATCCTCTCTTTACCAGTATTCTGCCTTTCGCCATCAAACTTGAACTCATCCAAAATTCTAGCCCACATCAAGTTTTACTTTCCCATCGTTCTTATGTTCGCTGATCAACATTGGATCCCAGTCCACCAATGTTTTGATTTAAAAATTCTCATCTTGGCACACAAATCACTCCATGGTCTCACTCTCCCTTTACTCTGTACATTATTGAGTACCACAATGCTTCAAGAACTGTGTTCTTCCAACTCTGCTGTAACATGACTCTGAGATTCCCTTTGACTCACCACTGATGGGAAAAACACCTACACCTCAAACCAACTCATCCTAATCTCTCCTTCTTGGCTTAGTGCCAATTTCTGTCTGAATGTGCTCCTGTGAAATGTTTTAAGATATTTTCACAAAACATAATACTGGGTCATTGTAAGGAAGACTTTACCATTTTACTTATGACAAGTTGCGGAGGTGAGAAAGGCCAGCAAAAAAGGAAAAGGTTATGGGGTTGCATTGCTGGTTAAAGAGGAAATTAGGGGCAGCACAGTGGCGCAATGCCTCACGGCGCAGAGGTCCCAGGTTCGACCCCGGCTCTGGGTCACTGTCTGTGTGGAGTTTGCACATTCTCCCCGTGTTTGCGTGGGTCTCACCCGCACAACCCAAAGAAATGCAGGGTTGGTGGATTGGCCACGCTAAATTGACCCTTAATTGGAAAAAATGAATTGGGTACTCCAAATTTATGTTAAAAAAAAAAAGAGGAGATTAATGCAACAGTGAGGAAATATGTGTGTAATCAGTATGAGTAGAGTTGAGAAACATCAAGGGGCAAAAAACATGGTTCGGGTTGTACATAGACCCCAAACTGTAGCGGTGATGTTGGGAATGGCATTAAACAGGAAATTAGAGACACATGCAATGAGGGCAATTTAGCTCAGTGGGCTAGACAGCTGGTTTGTGATGCAGAACATGGCCAGCAGCGTGGGTTCAATTCCCGTACCAGCTTACCCGAACAGGCGCCGGAACGTGATGACGAGGGGCTTTTCACAGTAACTTCATACTTGTGTCAATAAAAGGTAATCTGTAATTATGGGTGATTTTCATCTGCATATAGATTGGGCAAATCAAATTATTAACAATACAGTAGAGGAGAAATTCCTGGAATATGTACAAAATGGTTTTTCAACCAAACACTGAGGAACCAACTAGAGAACAGACCATCCCAGGTATTATGTAATAAGAAAGGAATAATTGGAAATCTAGTTGTGTGAGGCCCCTTGAGGATGAACGACCAGAATATGATAGAATTCTTCAAGGTGGAGAGTGACGTGGTTGATTCTGAGGCTGCAGTCCTGAATCTAAATAAAGAAAACTGTGATGGTATGAGGCATGAGGTGGCTATGATGGATAGGGGAACATTACTGAAAGCGATGATGGTGGATAGGCAATGGCAAACATTCAAAGAGTGCATGGGTAAACTTCAACAATTGTTAATTCCTGTCAGGGCAGCACAGTGGTGCAGTGGTTAGCACTGCTGCCTCACAGCATCGAGGACCCGGGTTCGGTCCTGGCCCCGGGTCACTGTCTGTGTGGAGTTTGCACATTCTTCCCATGTCTGCATGGGTCTCACCCCCACAATCCAAAGATGTGCAGGGTAGGTGGATTGGCCACGCTAAATTGCCCGTTAAGTGGAAAAAAAATGAATTGAGTACTCCAAGTTTATATTTGAAAAATTGTTAATTTTTTAATTAATTAATTGTTAATTCTGGTACAAAAATAAAACGGGGAAGGTGACCAAACCGTGGTTAACAAGGGAAATTACAGACAGTATAAGATCTGAGGAAAAGGCATACAATTTGGCCAGAAAAAATAGCAGACCCGAGGATTGGGAGAAGTTTAGAATTCACCAAAGGAGGACAAAGGGATTGATTTCAAGGTGAAAATAAAGTACGAGAGTAAGTTTGCAGGGAATATAAAAACTGACTGTAAAAGCTTCTATAGGTATGTGAAGAAAAAAAGATTGGTGAAGACAAATATAGGTCCCTTACAGTCAGAAACAGGCGGAATTGATAATAGGAGATAAAGAAATTGTTGGCCAATTAAATACACTTTTTGGTTGTGTCTTCACAATGGAGTATACAAATAACGGACATGAGGATATGAACGCAGGATGGTGATTGAAATAGCAAGCGACAGGAAGGTCTGGGTCCTTTTTTGCAAATGTTGGGGAACAGAGGTTTCAGTGAGAAACAGAAGGAGATTCGTATTAGCAGGGAAATGGTGTTGGGGAAATTGAGGGGATTGAAGGCCGCTAAATCCCTCGGGCCTGATAATCCACATCCCAGAATATTTAAGGATAGACTTAATGGATACACAAATCCACTGACTCCCACAGTTATCTCGACTACAGCTCTTCACACCCCACATTCTGCAAGGATTCCATCCACTCTCCCAGTGATGATGCCACTTTCCAAAAAGGTGTTGCTGACATGTCATTTTTCCTTAATCGTGGTTTCCCACCCAGTGGTTAACAGCGCTCTCAACCGTGTCAACCCATCTCCCACACCTCTGCTCTCACCCCATCCCTTGATGAACCAGGATAGGATCCCCTTTGTCCTCACTTTTCACCCCACCAGCCTCTGCATTCAAAGAATCACCCTCTGCCAGTTCTACCAACTCCAGCATGATGCCACCACCAAACACATATTCCTCTCACTCCCCCTGTCAGCATTTCGCAGGGACCGCTCTCTCTGGGATACCCTGGTCCACTCCTCCAACACTCTCTTTCTGCCACACCTTCCCATGCAATCACAGAAGGTGTAACACCTGCCCCTTTACCTCTTCCCTGATCAGCATCCCAGAGCCTAAACACTCTTTTCAAGTGAGGCAGTGCTTCATGTGCACTTCCTTCAATCTCTATTACATTTGCCGCTCCCAATGCTGTCTACTCTACATTGGAGAGACTAAACGCAGACTGGGTGGCCGCTTTGCAGAACACCTTCGGACCGTCCGCAAAAAGGACCCAGACCTTCCCGTCGCTTGCTATTTCAATCACCATCCTGCGTTCATATCCACATGTCCGTCCTTGGCCTGCTGCAATGTTCCAGTGAAGCCCAGTGCAAACTTGAGGAACGGCATCTCAACTTCTGATTAGGCATGTTACAGTTTTCTGGACTTAGCAAGGAGTTCTTTAGATTGTGAACTCTCTCCTCCACCTTCATACTGTTTTTATTTATTTTTCTTAAATTTAGAGTACCTAATTCCTTTTTTTTCCAATTAAGGGGCAATTTAGTGTGACCAATCCACCTACAATGCATAATCTTTTGGCTTGTGGGGGTGAAACCCACGCAGACACGGGGAGAATGTGCAAATTCCACATGGACAGTGATCCGGGGCCGGGATCGAACCTGGGTCCTTGGCGCTGTGAGGCAGCAATCCCGTTTTTATTTCTATCAACTTATTTTCATTTCTTCCATTTTATCTGTTTTTTCCACACCATTATCCCCCCCTCCCCCCCCACTCCACTTGGGCCATCTGTTCCTAGTTGCCCTTTGACACTGCTCAACTTTGTTCTGTCATTCACACATTCTAATCTTTTTATGAGTTACGATCAGGACTCTTCTGAGCCCTAATCACTCCTATTTACATTCCTTTTGTCTTTCTGTCCACAATATCTTTGTCAATCTCCACCTATCGCTGGTCCCCTATCCAGCCTCACTGCTCCATGGCCCCCCCACAATATGAATATGACCATATTTTCCAGTCCCTCCCCAGCTTTGACAAAGAGTCATCCTGACTCAAAATGTTAGCCCCCTTCTCTTTCCACAGATGCTGTCAAACCTGTTGAGATTGTTCAGTATTTTCTATTTCTGTTACTTAAGGAAGTTTCCTTAGAAATAGTGGATGTATTGGTGATCATCTTCCAAGATTCTATAGACTCTGGAACAGATTCTATGGATTGGAAGGTAGCTAACATAACCCCACTATTAAAGGAGGTGGAGAGAAAACAGGGAATTATAGACCAGTCAATCTGACATTGGTAGTGTGGAAAATGCTAAGAGTCTATTATAAAAGATTTAATAGCAGAGCACTTGGAAAGCAGTGGCAGGATCGGAGAGAGTCAGCATGGATTTACCAAAGGGAAATTATGCTGGAAAAATTTACTGGAATTCTTCAAGGATGTAACTAGTAAAATTGATGAGGGGGAGCCAGTGAATGTAGTTTATTTGGATTTTAAAATTAAAGTGCATGGATTGGGGGTAGTGTATTGAGATGGATAGAAAACTGGTTGGCAGACAGGAAACAAAGAGTAGGAATTAATGGGTCTTTTTCAAATTGGTAGGCGGTGAGTAGTGGGGTACCGCAGGGATCTGTGGGGTCCCACCTATTCACAATTATTAATGATTTAGATGAGGGAACAAAATGTAATAGCCCCAAATTTACAGATGACACAAAGCTGGGTGGGAGGTTGAGCTGTGAGGAGGATGCGGAGATGCTTCAGTGTGATTTGGACAAGTCGAGTGAGTGGGCAACTGCATTGCAAATACAGTATAATTTGGATAAAAGTGAAGTTATCCACTTGGTAGCAAGGCAGTTTATTATCTGAATGTTTATAGATTGGGAGAGGGGAACACCAGTTGTTTAAAGTAAGCATGCAGGTGCAGCAGACAGTGAAAGCAAATTGTATGTCAGCCTTCATAGCGAGAGGACTTGAGCACAGGAGCAAGAATGTCTTGGGGGACTGACGTACGAGGAGAGATCAAGTCGGTTAGGATTATATTTGCTGGAGTTTAGATGAATGGGGGAGTATCTCATAGGCCCCCTATAAAATTCTAACAGGACTGGGCAGAGTAGATGCAGGAAGGATGTTCCCGATGGCGGGGGAATCCAGACCCAGGGGGTCAAAGTTTAAGGATATGGGATAAAACATTCAGGACTGAAAGGAGGAGACATTTCTTCACCCAGACAGCAGTAAGCTTGTGGAATTGTCTACCACAGAAAGCATTTGAGGCCAAAACATCGCATGTTTAAACGGAGTTAGATATAGCTCTTGGGGCTAAAGGGATCAAAGGATATGAGGATGGAAAAGCGTTAACAGATTACGGAGTTGGATGATCAGCCATGATCGAAATGATAAATGGAGCAGGTTCGAAGGGCCGAATGGCCTGTTTCTGCTCCTGTTTTCGATGTTTCTTTTGGATTGATACCATCTTAACTTCCTTCGCTATGTACAGTGCATCCATCCCTCTTGTAGAGTCTTTCTTTCTGTGAGGAACAAGTCTCACTTTAAATCAAATTTATTTATATTTTTGTGTTAAGAAAAGCTCATTGTTTTAGTTTCATTCAGTTTTTCTTGAGAGCTTGGTGTCGGGCATCTGGAGGATCTTCCAGCAAAAAAGGTCAGGTGTTGTGGATTTGACTTAATACCTGCATTTTTAATGAGGTATACAACCCTTCAAGTGAAGAGCTGGATTACAAACGTGTTAACAGTTTTAGAGATTTGGGGGAAAAAACTTCACTGTTGCCTAGCGACAGGGAGCCAGTGACACAGATGCAGGAGACAGGAAAAGAAATCCAGACTCTGTTTGTCAGAGAGAGAAGATAGGAGTTCCAAACTCTCAGATATGAAATCCTGCAAGGCTGCTGGGAACAGATGTTAGGGAACTCATATGGTGCTCTGCAGTTGAAGCAATAGTGAGTTTAGAGTGCAGTGTTGGGTGTTACAGGAAGATACACTAACTGGGAAAAATACATCTTGTAAACTCTCAGAAATACGTTTGCAACTGGACCAGCCCAAGCAAGACGATCTGTGTTAAGTTGGCAAATCTTCACTGGGTTTTCATGTCTGTTGAGGGTATTGCTGGGATAAAAGGAATGGTGTGAGTTTGAATCATTTTCCTACGTTTGTATTGAGATTTTTCAAACCATGTCATCTCGTGTAATATAGTTCATTTTTTTTTCAATAAATATTTCATTCTTTACATTAAAGTTCATCTGTAAATTCAAATACTCTTAACTACTCTTTGCAACCTTCTTGGCAATGGCTATCATTCATACTCATTTACTTCTATTTGTGCAATCAATTAATCGATCGTGTTAAGAATGCTGTGTGTATTCGGATAAGAATCTTGGCTGGCAGTTTTGTGAGATTTACTTTGTGCGTCTGCTAAACCTCTTGTACTTACATTTCTGCATCATCATCTCCTTCCATTGTCCTGGGTTGCTTTGTTCCAAACACAATCTCCCTTCTCTGCAGCAACACACTCATAGCTACATAGGAGAGCATGGAATCTTTGTCCTCTAGCTCACCTCTTACAACGCTTTTAGCAATACCACTTGCTTGGATGCAGCTATAATAACATTGCTAGCTGGCCTTTTTAATTCCTCAGTATACAATCTTCTGCACCCCCCAACCACCACCATGGGCAAGCACCTAATTAGTGTTGCTTGATACCTCAAGCCCACTGACAATATTTTAATGAGGCTAACCTCAGAAATTATACGTCAGCACTTTTCTATACTTGCAGTTGAGCTTCCCATCAATCACTAAGGCCAAAATGTTGTTCAGCTCTGACCTTCCAGCTGCCACAGTTGTTTATAACCCTTACCCACAATTGTATTTTTCATATTATCTAGGCTTGATTAGAATGCCCAAATCTTTTCTTGTTCAGTCCAGATGAAATACATACAGAAAACCAACTATCTTATAGCCTTCTATTACATCTTTTGACACCTCTGCAACTGACTTAAAAAAAAGGCCTTGAGCATCAAACCATTAAACATGCAACAGTAGTGGACTCGCCAACACTAAGGGCATTCAAATGGTCATTGGATAGACATATGGACGATAAGGGAATAGTGTAGATGGGCTTTAGAGTGATTTCACAGGTCGGCGCAACATTGAGGGCCGAAGGGCCTGTACTGCACTGTAATGTTCTATGGTCTATGTTCTAAAACCTAGGAACAGCTTTTGGCATGTATTTTGTAATGAGAAAAATCAGTTAACTTATGTACATCATTCAAAAAATCTTTCCACATTTGTGTTAAGGTTTCCAGGTTAAAGTAATAAATAAATGATTCAGATTGACTAACAATAACAAATGGAAGAGGTACACTGTGGAACTCTAGAGTTTGTATTAAGAAATATGAAGCCTCCTGTACTGCAAACATTGTACAAAGACTCTCATTTGAAAATAATTTAATGCAAATAATGTACGATAATGAGCAGTGCCTCAAAGTCAACAGTACAAAATACGAAGTATGGGAAATGTAACAGTAGTCAACTCTCATACTACTGCATCACATTCAACTAGAATTGAAAGGAATCCAACATTTTCAGACAGGTATGACCCATACTGCTCACTTTTCAATGTTCAATACTATTGTTTTAGATGGTAAATACAAAATACTTAACTTGCACAGCCACTGAAGTTGTAATGTACAGCAATTAGACTTATTTTGTTACTTATAAATTTAGAGTACCCAATTCATTTTTTCCAAGGGGCAATTTAGCGTGGCCAATCCACCTCCCCTGCACATCTTTGGGTTGTGGGGGCGAAACCCACGCAAACACGGGGAGAATGTGCAAACGCCACACGGACAGTGACCCACAGCCAGGATCGAACCTGGGACCTCGGTGCCGTGAGGCAGCAGGGCTAACCCACTGCAATTGGACTTCTGAGCTGTAATCTCATTCTGCTTTAGGCCAAGTTTTCTTAAATTTACAGAGTGTCACCAGCAATTCACTTCACACTTGGAAAATGGTGCATATGACCACTAACTTACACCACCTGCTGTAGTCTGCTTCTTTGTATATACTAACTGGACCCTTTATCTGCTCACCAAGAGAAGAGCAAATGGGGCCCAGCAGCAAATTGTACACCGATTCCCTCGCCCCACCGAGAGGAGAATATTGGCCTCCTATTAGCAATGAGAGAGATGTGGGGGGGGGGGGGGGGGGGGGGGGGGTGCGGGGGAGAAAGAAAATATTCCGTCAATATTTCTCCTCACAGGTGCCCAGATGCACTCTCCAGAGAAAAATAAGGTTGTCCTGTAAGGTTGGTTCCCTTATTTCCTATTTATTTTACTTTGTCGTTATCATTTTTGATCCATGGATATTTAATGGACATAACCTTTAAGCTGAGCAAAAGAAGGGAGGTACTCAAAAGTTGCAAAATAGTACACTGTGGTATGAAGATTTAGATTTTTAACAGAAGAACACAGGCACCCGAGAGATCAGGAGGATTTGGTTTGATTGGTTGGCTGGTGGCTAATGGATTGGCCACAGACCATACTTTGCCCGTCGACATATAGTGGTTGGGTCCTACCAAATGGGATGTTTTCAGACAACCCTGGAAGAGAAACAGAACTCTCCTGGATGCCAAGAGAAGAAGCTGTGAGTCTTCTCTCTCTTTCTCCAAAAGGATTTCTTGCCTGCTGTTTCTGAATCTGCAGAGAAGTCTTGAGATCCTGATGAATTTAGTGAAAACCATTACAGACTGAAAGCAAATAACTCACCCAACTGAAGGCCTAGACAAAAATAATCAAACTGGAAGACATCCTTCTGAACCAAAGACTTTTATCCTTTTACTCCTTGTATTTATCCTTCCACCCGTGCTTATATAGAAAAATACATAGAAAATAGAAGCAGGTCATTCCCTATTTGAGCCTGCTCTGCCACTCATTATGATCATGGCTGATCATAAAGTTCAATATCCTGATCCCATCTTCCCCCATATTCCTTGATCCCTTTAGCCCCAAGAGTCATATCAAATTCCTTCTTGAAATTACACAACATTTTGGCCTCAACTACTTTCTGTGGTGGTGAATTCAGATTCACCACTCTCTGGGTGAGGAAATTTCTCCTCATCTCAGTCCTTATCCTCAAACTATGACTGCTGGTTCTGGATTCCCCCACCATCGGGAACATTCTTTCTGAATCTACCCTGTCTAATCCTATTTTTTAAGGAACAATTTAGCGTGGCCAATCCACCTCCCTGCACATCTTTGGGTTGTGGGGGTGAGATCCACGCAGACATGGGGAGAATGTGCAAACTCCACATGGACGGTGACCTGGGTCTGGGATTGAACCCAGGTCCTCGGCACCGTGAGGCAGCAGTGCTAACCACTGCGCCACCATGGTGCCCTTCGCGTGCTTACATTCAGCGACTGATGTATGAGGACACCAAAGTCTCGCTGAGTATCCACCTCTCTCAATTTACACCCATTCAAATAATAATCAGCCTTCAAATTTTTGCTACCGAAGTCGATAATTTCACATTTATCCACATTATACTGCATCTCCTATGCATATGCACTCACTCAGCCTGCCCAAATCCCGCTGAAGCAGCTCTGCATTCTCCTCACAACTCACCCTTCCACCCAACTTTGTTGATAATACATTTAGTTCCCTTGTCAAAATCATTAATTTTGGGGCTGATTTAGCACAGAGGGCTAAACAGCTGGCTTGTAATGCAGAACAATGCCAGCAGTGCGGGTTCAATTCCCGTACCGGCCTCCCCGAACAGTCGGCGGAATATGGCGACTAGGGGCTTTTCACAGTAACTTCATTGAAGCCTGCTTGTGACAATAAGCCATTATTATTATATTATTAATATATAATGTGAACAGTTGGGATCCCAACACAGATCCCTGCGGTACCTACTAGTCACTGCCTGCCAATGAGAAAAGACCCATTTATTCAACTTTTTGCTAACCAGCTTTCTATCCATCCCAAGACATTACCCATATCTCATGCACTTTAACTTTATATAGTAATCTGCTATGGGAGACCTTGTCGAAAGCCTTCTGAAAGTCTAAATAAACCACATCTACCGGTTCTCACTGGTCAACTCTACTAGTTACATCTTCAAAGAATTCTAGTAGATTTGTCAAACATGATTTTCCCTTCGTAAATCCATGCTGACTTTGTCTGATTACACCACTGCTTTCCAATTGTCATGCTATGAAACCCTTGATAATGGACTCTCGAGACTTCCGGGTGCGGCGATGACCAGCTCCCGGTGGAACGGACTTTTGGGCTCTTAATAGGAGCCCCAATGGCAATTTAAATGGCCAAAAACACTGTGCGGTAAACCAGAAGGGAATCCCCCCGGACACGAATGGAAAAGGGAGAGGATAGCGGCCGGATTGCAGAGGATCCTCTGGAGCAGCGGCAAGGAAGGCAAGCTCAAAGCAAGATGGCGTCGGAAGGTGGCCGTTTGTTATGGGGCCCGGACCAACAAGAGTTCCTGCGGCGCTGTGTGGAAGAGCTGAAAAAGGAGTTGAAGAAGGAGCTGTTGGCCCCGATATTACAGGCGATTGAAGGGCTAAAGGAGGAGCAGGAGACCCAAGAGCAGGAGCTTCGGGTTGTGAAGGCAAAGGCTGCTGAAAATGAAGACGAAATACAGGGCCTGGTGGTGAAGACAGAGACGCACGAGGCACAGCATAAAAGGTGTGTGGAAAGGCTGGAAGTACTGGAGAATAATTCGAGGAGGAAGAATTTAAGGGTTCTGGGTCTTCCCGAAGGCCCAGAAGGGGTGGACGTCGGGACATATGTGAGCACGATGCTTCACTCGCTAATGGGATCGGAGGCCCTGACGGGCCCTTTGGAGGTGGAGGGAGCTTATCGAGTTTTGGCGCGGAGACCGAGGGCTGGAGAAATACCTCGAGCTATAGTGGTGAGGTTTCTCCGCTATAACGACAGAGAGACGGTCCTCAGATGGGCGAAGAAAACTCGGAGCTGTAGGTGGGAGAACGCGGTGATCCGCATATACCAGGATTGGAGTGCGGAGGTGGCGAGAAGGAGGGCAAGTTTTAATCGGGCTAAGGCGGTGCTTCACAAAAAGATGATCCAGTTTGGAATGTTACAACTGGCGTGATTGTGGGTCACACACCAAGGGAGGCACCACTACTTTGAGACGGCAGAAGAGGCGTGGACATTCATTGTGGACGAGAAGCTGGAATAGTTTGGCGGGAGAAAGAACTTTTGGGACAAAGTGGTGGGGTGATTATGTGGGGCGAGGGGGAAAAAAGGGGGGGGGGGGGAAGAATGATTTTTCAATTTGTTAATCTTGCGATCCTGTAACTTTTCTCTCTTCCCCATGTTGTTGGGGGGAGAGGGGGGGGGGGGGGGGGGGGGGGGGGGGGGGAGTAGAGGAACTGTGGGTGCCGGCCATTAGGGGCGGGGCCGAGTGGAAAATGCGTGCTTTGTTCCCGCGTTATGGTATTTAAGGCGGGAATAGGGACGCAGGAAGGAATGGGCCTCGCACTGTGGGCGCCGAGGACAAGGGGGGAAGCCGAGGTCAGCCAGAGTTCGCTGACTTCTGGGAGCAATATGGGGGGGTGCAACTACGCTAGAAAGGGATCTAGCGGAGGGGGGGGAGGGGTTAACTGGGTTGCTGCTGCTAAGGAGAAGGGGGAGCTGTTATGGGATGGGGTGGTCGAGGCGGGAGGGCGCCGTCGGGGGGATACACGGGTATGTGGGAACCGGTTGAAGAGCTGGGTTAAAAAAGGGGATGGCTAGTCGACAAGGGGGGGGGGGGGGGGGGGTGGGGGGGTGGGGGTGGTAAAGAGCCCCCCAACCCGGCTGATCACGTGGAACGTGAGAGGGCTGAACGGGCCGATTAAAAGGGCACGGGTACTCGCACACCTAAAGAAATTAAAGGCAGATGTGGTTATGTTGCAGGAGACGCATCTGAAACTGATAGACCAGGTCAAGCTACGTAAAGGATGGGTGGGGCAGGTGTTTCATTCGGGTTTGGATGCGACGAACAGGGGGGTGGCTATCTTAGTGGGGAAACGGGTACTGTTTGAGGCAAAGACCATAGTGGCGGTAGATATGTGATGGTGAGTGGCAGATTGCAAGGGGAGGCGGTGGTTCTGGTGAACGTATACGCCCCGAACTGGGACGATGCAAATTTTATGAGGCGTATGTTGGGACGTATCCCGGACCTGGAGGCGGGAAAGTTGGTAATGGGGGGAGACTTCAATACGCTGCTTGATCCAGGGCTGGACCGATTGAGGTCCAGGACCGGGAGGAGGCCGGCAGTGGCCAGGGTGCTCAAGGACTTCATGGAGCAGATGGGAGGGGTAGACCCCTGGAGATTTAATAGGCCTAGGAGTAAGGAGTTCTCATTTTTCTCCCATGTCCACAAAGTATACTCACGGATAGACTTTTTTGTCTTGGGAAGGGCACTGATTCCGAAGGTGACAAGGACGGAATATACGGCCATAGCTATTTCGGACCACGCTCCACATTGGGTAGACCTGGAGGTAGGAGAGGAAAAAGAACAGCACCCACTCTGGAGAATGGATATGGGCTTATTGGCGGATGAGGGGGTATGTTTAAGGGTGAGGGGGTGCATCGAAAGGTACTTGGAGCTTAATGACAATGGAGAGGTTCAGGTGGGAGTGGTCTGGGAGGCGTTGAAGGCGGTGGTTAGAGGGGAACTGATATCCATAAGGGCACATAAAGGGAAGCAAGAGGGTAAAGAAAGGGAGCGATTGCTGAAAGAACTTTTGAGGGTGGACAGGCAATATGCGGAGGCACTGGAGGAGGGACTGTACAGGGAAAGACAAAGGCTGCATGTGGAATTTGACCTGCTGACCACGGGTAAGGAAGAGGCACAGTGGAGGAGGGCACAGGGTGTACAGTATGAGTATGGAGAGAAGGCGAGTCGGCTACTGGCCCACCTATTGAGGAAGAGGGGAGCAGCGAGGGAGATAGGTGGGGTGAGAGATGAGGAGGGAGAGATGGAACGGGGAGCGGAGAGAGTGAACGGTGTGTTCAAGGCATTTTATGAGAGGTTATATAAGGCTCAGCCCCCAGAAGGGAAGGAGGGAATGATGTGTTTCTTGGATCAGCTGGAATTCCCCAAGGTGGAGGAGCAGGAGAGGGCGGGACTGGGAGCACAGATTGAGATGGAGGAGGTGGTAAAAGGGATTGGGAGCATGCAGGCGGGGAAGGCCCCGGGACCGGACGGATTCCCGGTGGAATTTTACAGGAAGTATATGGACTTACTGGCCCCGCTTTTGACGAGAACCTTTAATGAGGCTAGGGAAAGGGGGCAGCTGTCCCCGACTATGTCGGAGGCAACGATATCGCTCCTTTTGAAGAAGGAAAAAGACCCGCTGCAGTGTAGGTCCTACAGGCCCATTTCCCATTTAAATGTAGATGCTAAGCTACTGGCCAAGGTGATGGCGATGAGGATAGAGGGACTGTGTCCCGGGGGTGGTCCATGAGGATCGAACTGGGTTCGTTAAGGGGAGAGCGCTGAACACGAACATACGGAGGTTGCTCGGGGTAATGATGATGCCCCCACCAGAGGGGGAGGCGGAGATAGTGGTGGCGATGGACGCCGAGAAAGCATTTGACAGAGTGGAGTGGGATTATCTGTGGGAGGTGCTGAGGAGATTTGGTTTTGCAGAAGGGTATATTGGATGGGTACAGCTGCTGTATAGGGCCCCGGTGGCGAGCGTGGCCACGAACAGACAGAGGTCTGATTACTTCCGTCTTCATAGAGGGACGAGGAAGGGGTGTCCCCTGTCTCCGTTACTGTTTGCATTGGCGATTGAGCCCCTGGCCATAGCACTGAGGGGCTCCAGGAAGTGGAGGGGAGTGCTCAGGGGAGGAGAAGAACACCGGGTATCCTTGTATGCAGATGATTTATTGCTGTATGTTGCGGACCCAGTGGAGGGGATGCCTGAGATAATGCAGACACTCGGGGAGTTTGGGGAATTTTCGGGGTATAAACTGAATATGGGTAAGAGTGAGTTGTTTGTGGTGCATCCGGGGGAACAGAGCAGGGGAATAGATGACTTACCGCTGAGGAAGGTAACAAGAGATTTCCGGTACTTAGGGATTCAGATAGCCAGGAGTTGGGGAACCTTACACTGGCTTAATTTAACAAGATTGGTGGATCAGATGGAGGAGGATTTTAAGAGATGGGACATGGTGCCCCTGTCACTGGTGGGTAGGGTGCAGGCGGTCAAAATGGTAGTCCTCCCGAGATTCCTCTGTGTTTCAGTGCCTTCCGGTGATGGTCACGAAGGCTTTTTTCAAGAGAATTGAGAAAAGTGTCATGAGCTTTGTGTGGGCAGGGAAGACCCCGAGAGTGAGGAGGGGGTTCTTGCAGCGTAGCAGGGATAGAGGGGGGGCTGGCACTACCGAGCCTAAGTGAATACTACTGGGCTGCAAATATCTCAATGGTGTGTAAGTGGATGGGAGAAGGGGAGGGAGCGGCGTGGAAGAGATTGGAGACGGCTTGTCCTGCAAGGGTACCAGCCTACAAGCAATGGTTTTAAAAAAATATATATATTTTATTCAAGTTTTTTGGCCAAACATAACAATACGTAGTGTTTCTTTTTACACAACAATAAAGCAATATAAATAACCGTGGCCAGTTTTAAACAAATAAATACGTAATATATATACAAACAAAAACAAAAAACAAAACTAAATGGCAAATGTTACCCCAACGGTGCAAGGGAGGGAGTTCAAAAACTACAGGCTCTACGTCCTTCCCCAACTCTGCGCCCCCACATTACTGGGATTAGACTTCCAGTGCAATCTACAGAGCCTAACCTTCAAATTCGGCGGCCCAATACCCACGCAACTGCCTTGTCCAAAATAAATACTCTCCAAAAATACAATCCAACAATTCAATATACAATTACATATACCAAATACCTATACATATACATCCGAGAGTCCGTCCGATTGCTCCCCCTCCCCCTCCCCCTCCCCCGCCCTCGCCCCCCCCCCCCCCCCCCCCCCCCCCCCCCCCCGGGTTGCTGCTGTTATCTACTTCTTTTCCATTCCCTCTATCTGTGAGGCAGTCAACGAACGGTTGCCACCGCCTGGTGAACCCCTGAGCCGAACCCCTTAACACAAACTTAATCCGTTCTAACTTTATGAACCCTGCCATATCGTTTATCCAGGTCTCCACACCCGGGGTTTTGGCTTCCTTCCACATTAACAATATCCTGCGCCGGGCTACAAGGGACGCAAAGGCCAACACGTCAGCCTCTCTCGCCTCCTGCACTCCCGTTCTTCTGCAACTCCAAATATAGCCAACCCCCAGCTTAGTTCGACCCGGACCCCCACCACCTTCGAAAGCACCTTTGCCACCCCCACCCAGAACCCCTGTAGTGCCAGGCATGACCAGAACATGTGGGGTGTGATTCGCTGGGCCTCTCGAGCATCTCGCACACCTATCCTCTACCCCCAAAAATTTACTAAGCCGTGCTCCAGTCATTTGTGCCGTGTAGCACCTTAAATTGTATCAGGCTTAGCCTGGCACACGAGGACGATGAGTTTACCCTACGTAGGGCATCAGCCCACAGCCCCTCCTCAATCTCCTCCCCCAGTTCTTCTTCCCATTTCCCTTTCAGCTCATCTACCATGATCTCCCCCTCGTCCCTCATCTCCCTGTATATGTCCGCCACCTTACCATCCCCCACCCATGTCTCTGAGATCACTCTATCCTGCACTTCCTGCGTCGGGAGCTGCGGGAATTCCCTCACCTGTTGCCTCACAAAAGCCCTCAGTTGCATATACCGAAATGCATTCCCTTGGGGCAACCCATATTTCTCCGTCAGCGCTCCCAGACTCGCAAACGTCCCAATTACAAATAGATCTCTTAACTGTACTACCCCAGTTCTTTGCCATGCTCCAAATCCCCCATCCATTCTCCCCGGAACGAACCTATGATTGTTTCTTATCGGGGACCGCACCAAAGCTCCCGTCCCTCCCCTATGCCGTCTCCACTGCCCCCAAATTTTCAATGTAGCCACCACCACCGGGCTTGTGGTGTATTTCTTTGGTGAGAACGGCAACGGAGCCGTCACCATTGCTTGCAGGCTAGTCCCCCTGCAGGACGCCCTCTCCAATCTCTTCCACGTCGCTCCCTCCCCTTCTCCCATCCACTTACACACCATTGAAACATTGGCGGCCCAGTAGTACTCACTTAGGCTCAGTAGTGCCAGCTCCCCCCTGTCCCCTACTACGCTGCAAGAATCCCCGCCTCACTCTCGGGGTCTTCCCAGCCCACACAAAACTCATAATGCTCTTCTCAATTCTTTTGAAAAAAGCCTTTGTGATCACCACCGGGAGGCACTGGAACACAAAAAGGAATCTCGGGAAGACCACCATTTTAACCGCCTGCACCCAACCTGCCAATGACAGGGACAACATGTCCCATCTCTTGAAATCCTCCTCCATCTGTTCCACCAACCGTGTTAAATTAAGCCTATGTAATGTACCCCAATTCTTGGCTATCTGGATCCCCAGGTACCGAGGTCCCTTGTTACCTTCCTCAACGGTAAATCCTCTATCTCTCTGCTCTGCTCCCCCGGATGCACCACAAATAACTCACTTTTCCCATGTTCAGTTTATACCCTGAAAAATCCCCAAACTCCCCAAGTATCCGCATTATCTCTGGCATCTCCTCCGCCGGGTCCGCCACATATAGCAACAAATCATCCGCATACAGAGATACCCGGTGTTCTTCTCCCCCCCTAAGTACTCCCCTCCACTTCCTGGAACCCCTCAGTGCCATGGCCAGGGGTTCAATCGCCAATGCAAACAATAACGGGGACAGAGGACATCCCTGCCTCGTCCCTCTATGGAGCCGAAAATAGTCAGACCCCCGTCCAATCGTGACCACACTCGCCATCGGGGCCCTATACAGCAACTGTACCCACCTGATATACCCGTCCCCAAAGCCAAATCTCCTCAACACCTCCCACAAATAATCCCACTCCACTCTATCAAATGCTTTCTCGGCATCCATCGCCACCACTATCTCCGCTTCCCCCGCTGGTGGGGGCATCATCATTACCCCTAGCAGCCTCCGTATATTTATATTTAGCTGTCTCCCCTTCACAAACCCAGTTTGGTCCTCATGGACCACCCCCGGGACTCAATCCTCTATCCTCATTGCCATTACCTTGGCCAGAATCTTAGCATCCACATTCAGGAGGGAAATGGGCCTGTATGACCTGCATTGCAGCTGGTCTTTTTCCTTCTTTAGGAGGAGCGATATCGTTGCCTCTGACATAGTCGGGGGAGGCTGCCCCCTTTCCCTCGCCTCATTAAAGGTTCTCATCAGTAGCGGGGCCAGCAAGTCCAAATATTTCTTAGAGAATTCAACTGGGAATCCGTCTGGTCCCGGGGCCTTCCCCGCCTGCATGCTTCCAATCCCTTTCACTACTTCCTCCGTCTCAATCTGTGCTCCCAGCCCCACTCTCTCCTGTTCCTCCACCTTAGGAAATTCCAGCTGATCCAGAAAGCACATCATTCTCTCCTTCCCGTCTGGGGGCTGCGCTTCATATAGTCTTTCATAAAATGCCTTGAACACTCCATTCACTCTCTCCGCTCCCCGCTCCATCTCTCCCTCCTCATCTCTCACACCCCCTATCTTCCTCGCTGCTCCCCTTTTCCTCAGTTGGTGGGCCAACAGCCTACTCGCCTTCTCCCCATATTCGTACTGAACACCCTGTGCCTTCCTCCATTGTGCCTCTGCCTTACCCGTAGTCAACAAGTCAAATTCTACATGTAGCCTTTGCCTTTCCCTGTATAGTCCCTCCTCCGGTGCCTCCGCGTATTGTCTGTCCACCCTTAGAAGTTCTTTCGACAACCACTCCCTTTCCCTACCCTCCTGCTTTCCTTTATGTGCCCTAATAGATATCAGCTCCCCTCTAACCCACTGCCGTCAGTGCCTCCCAGACCACTCCCACCTGTACCTCGCCATTATCATTAAGTTCCAAGTACCTTTCAATACACCCCCTCACCCTTAAACACACCCCCTCATCTGCCAATAATCCCATGTCCATTCTCCAGGGTGGAAGCTGTTGCTTTCCTTCCCCCATCTCCAGGTCCACCCAGTGTGGAGCATGATCCGAGATGGCTATAGCCGTGTACTCCGTCCCCGTCACCTTTGGGATCAGTGCCCTTCCCAAAACAAAAAAATCTATTCGTGAAAATACTTTATGTACATAGGAGAAAAACGAAAACTCCTTACTCCTAGGTCTACTAAATCTCCAGGGATCTACTCCTCCCATCTGCACCATAAAATCCTTAAGCACCCTAGCTGCAGCCGGCCTCCTTCCGGTCCTGGACCTCGATCTGTCCAGCCCTGGGTCCAGCACCGTATTAAAGTCTCCACCCATTACCAACTTCCCCACTTCTAGGTCCGGGATTCGTCCTAACATACGCCTCATAAAATTGGCATCATCCCAGTTCGGGACATACACGTTCACTAATACCACCGCCTCCCCTTGCAGTTTGCCACTCACCATCACGTATCTGCCCCCACTATCCGCCACTATAGTCTTTGCCTCAAACATTACCCGCTTCCCCACTAGTATGGCCACCCCCCTGTTTTTTGCATCTAGTCCCGAATGAAACACCTGCCCCACCCATCCTTTGCGAAGTCTAACCTGGTCTGTCAGCTTCAGATGCGTCTCCTGAAGCATAACCACATCTGCCTTAAGTTTCTTTAGGTGTGCGAGTACCCGTGCCCTCTTTATTGGCCCGTTCAGCCCTCTCACATTCCACGTGATTAACCGGGTTGGGCGGCTCTTTACCCCCCCCCCCCCCCCTTGACAACTAGCCATTTCCTTTTTCAATCCAGCTCTTCACCCGGTTCCCACGTAGCTGCATCCCCCCCAGGCGGCGCCCCCCGCCCCGACCCCCCCCCCTCCCATACCAGCTCCCCCTTCTCCCCAGCAGCTGTAACCCAGTTAACCCCCCCCCCCCCCCCCACCCCCGGCTAGATCCCAAGCTAGCGTAATTGCACCCCCCATGTTGCTCCCAGAAGTCAGCAAACTCTGGCCGACCTCGGCTTCCCCCCGTGACCTTGGCTTACACTGTGCGAGGCCCCCTCCTTTCTGCTTCCCTGTTCCCGCCATGATGCGGGAACAAAGCCCGTGCTTCCCCTTTTAGCCCCACCCCCAATGGCTGGCGCCCACAGCTCCTCATCCTCCCTCCCCCCCTCCCCCACGACATGGGGAAGAGAGAGAAGTTACAGGGTCGCAGGTTTAACAACCTGGGAAGTCCTCTCTTCCCCCTTTTCCCCCCTTCATCCCACAAATTCACCCCCCCACTTTTGTCCCAAACGTTCTTTTTCTGGCCCGCTCACTCCAGCTTCTCCTCGACAATAAAAGTCCACGCCTCGTCTGCCGTTTCGAAATAGTGGTGTTTCTCTAGATGTGTGACCCACAGTCTTGCCGGTTGCAACAATCCGAATTTGACCTTCCTTTTATGCAACACCGCCTTGGCCCGATTAAAGCTTGCCCTCCTTCTCGCCACCTCCGCACTCCAATCTTGATACACGCGGATCACCGCATTCTCCCACCTACTGTTCAGAGTTTTCTTGGCCCATCGGAGGACCATCTCTCTGTCCTTGTATCGGAGAAATCTCACAACTATTGCTCGAGGAATTTCTCCAGCCCTCGGTCTTCGCGCCATAACCCGATAGGCTCCCTCCACCTCCAGCGGACCCGTCGGGGCCTCCGATCCCATTAACGAATGCAGCATCGTGCTCACATATGCCCCGACGTCCGCCCCTTCTGCACCTTCGGGAAGACCAAGAATCCTTAAGTTCTTCCTCCTCGCACTGTTCTCCAGCACCTCCAGCCTTTCCACACACCTTTTGTGTTGTGCCTCGTGGATCTCCGTTTTCACCACCAGGCCCTGTATGTCGTCTTCATTCTCAGCAGCCTTTGCCTTTACGACCCGAAGCTCCTGTTCCTGGGTCTTTTGCTCCTCCTTTAGCCCCTCAATCGCTTGTAATATCGGGGCCAACAGTTCCTTCTTCATCTCCTTTTTGAGTTCATCTACGCAACGCCGCAGGAACTCTTGTTGGTCAGGGCCCCATATTAAACTGCCTCCTTCCGACGCCATCTTGCTTTGTGCCTGCCTTCCTGGCCGCTGCTCTTGAGGATCCACCGCAATCCGGCTACTTTCCTCTCTTTTTTCCATCCGTGTCCAGGGGGGATTCCCTTCTGGATTACCGCACAGTGTTATTTGCCGTTAAATTGCCGATGGGGCTCCTATCCAGAGCCCAAAAGTCCGTTCCACCGGGAGCTGCCGAAACGTGCGACTTAGCTGGTCATCGCCGCACCCGGAAGTCCGCCTACAAGCAATGGTGACGGCGCCGTTGCCGTTCTCCCCGAAGAAATACACCACAAGTCCAGTGGTGGTGGCAACACTAAAAATTTTGGGGCAGTGGAGACGACATAGGGGAAGGACGGGAGCCTCGGTGTGGTCCCCGATAAGAAATAACCATAGGTTTGTCCCGGGGAGAATGGATGGGGGATTTGGAGCATGGCAGAGAGCGGGGATTGTGCAACTGAGAGATCTGTTCGTAGACGGGACTTTTGCGAGTCTGGGAGCGCTGACGGAAAAATATGGGTTGCCCCAAGGGAATGCATTTCGGTACATGCAACTGAGGGCTTTTGCGAGGCAACAGGTGAGGGAATTCCCGCAGCTCCCGACGCAGGAGGTTCAGGATAGAGTGATCTCAGGGACATGGGTGGGGGATGGTAGGGTGTCGGATATATACAGGGAAATGAGGGGGAGATCATGGTGGATGAGCTGAAGGGAAAATGGGAAGAAGAGCTGGGGGAAGAGATTGAAGAGGGGCTGTGGGCAGATGCCCTACGTAGGGTAAACTTTTCGTCCTCGTGCGCCAGGCTAAGCCTGATACAATTCAAGGTTTTGCACAGGGCGCACATGACTGGAGCACAGCTCAGTAAATTTTTCGGGGTAGAGGATAGGTGTGGGAGATGCTCGAGAAGCCCAACAAACCACACCCACATGTTTTGGTCGTGTCCGGCACTGCAGGGGTTCTGGGTGGGGGTGACGAAGGTGCTTTTGAAGGTGGTGGGGGTCCGGGTCGAGCCAGGCTGGGGGTTGGCTATATTCGGGGTTGCAGAAGAGCCGGGAGTGCAGGAGGCGAAAGAGGTTGATGTCTTGGCCTTTGCGTCCCTAGTAGCCCGGCGAAGGATATTGCTTATGTGGAAGGAAGCCAAACCCCCGGGCGTGGAGACCTGGATAAATGACATGGCAGGGTTTATAAAACTAGAACGGATAAAGTTCGCACTAAGGGGTTCGGCTCAAGGGTTCACCAGGCAGTGGCAACCGTTCATTGACTACCTCGCAGAACGATAAAGGAAATGGGAAGGTAGCAGCAGCAACCCAGGGGGGAGCGGGGGGGGGGGGGGGGCAGGCGGGTCCTCAGGGATGTTTGTGTATAGATATTTGTACCAGGTTATGTATACTGGATTGCTCGATTTTATTTTTGGAGAGTTATTATTTTTGATATGGCAGTTGCCATTTAGTTTACATATTATTTATTTATTTGTTAAAATGGCCACTGTTATTTATACTGTTTCATTGTCAAAAAAGGAAAACCTTTGTATTGTTTTGTTTGGCCAAAAAAGTTTTGAATAAAATATATTTTAAAAAATTTAAAAAAAGATAATGGACTCTTAGCAATTTCCCTACTACCGACGTTAGGCTCACTGGTCTATAGTTTGTTGTTTTCTCTCTACCTCCCTTTTTGAATAGCGGGGTTATATTTGCTAACCTCCAATCTGTAGGAACCATTCTAGAGTTCAAAGAATTTTGGAAAATGATGACCAATGGGTCCACTATTTCTCAGGCCATTTCCTTAAGAACTCTGGGATGAAGCTCATCAGGCCCTGGATATTTGTCCGCCTTCAATCCCATTAATTTCCCCAAAACTATTTCTTTACTAATACTAATTCTCTTCAACTCCTCACTAAACCTTGTGTTTCTTAGAACTTCCGGTACATTCCTTTGTGAAGCCAGAAGCAAAATACTGTCTTGTCTGTGTGTATAGAGAGTGGGGTGAGTAAAAAAAAAAGTGGGAGGGGGTTAGGAAATAGATAATTGTTAACCAGCTGTATTTGCCATTTATTTAATTATATTTGTTATTAATAAAAATTGTGTTAAATTTACAACCTGGTGACTGTAATTATTGAGCAGCCAAAGACCAAAGACTTTGGGTATTTTCTAATTGTGTGTTGTGACTCCAGGTTAAGTGGGGCTGGAACTGACTGCGCACTAGCCCAGGATGACGTAACACTCTGGAATGATTATGTGAATAGCTTAAACAGATTATCAATAGCCTGAAAGGAAAACATGAAAAATCAGCAGAGAGCAACAGGCTCCAGTGTTTCAAAAATGAAATGATTTTTCACTCCAAGTTAATAATAATCTTTTTGTGTATGAAGTTACTATGAAAAGCCCCTAGTCGCCACATTCCGGCGCCTGTTCGGATAAGCCGATATGGGAATTGAACCCGCGCTGCTGACCTTGTTCTGCATTACAAACCAGCTGTCCAGCCCACTGAGCTGTACTAATTTCATTATTTTTGTTCTTTCATGGGATCTGTCCTTGAACTATGTGGCTTGCGAGGCCATTTCAGAGGGCAGTTAAGAGTCAACCACTTTGTTGTGGGTCTGGATTCCAAATTTGTGAATTAAAATCAAATTACACCAATTGACATGTTGGGACTGAACCGATGTTCCTAGAGCATTAGCCTGGACCTCTGGATTACTCGTCCAGTGGCATGACTGTTCCGCCATTATCTCCCCCAGTGTTGCATCCCATCCTGAACAAGGAATATTGTGAAACTACTGTACTTTTTCAAGCTTTTCAATTCATAATGTCAAACTAACACATAGGAATAGTTAAA
The DNA here is from genome assembly GCF_047496885.1 of Scyliorhinus torazame. Lineage (NCBI taxonomy): Eukaryota > Metazoa > Chordata > Chondrichthyes > Carcharhiniformes > Scyliorhinidae > Scyliorhinus > Scyliorhinus torazame. Next base: position 114,891,390 of record NC_092712.1, on the reverse strand, counting down.
CAAACTTCTGAATGGCTCTAAGTTTCTCAAATAAATAATTTGAATCAAGTTATACAATTATGGATATTTTAGCATTAGTGGGGGCTCGGTGGATTATTCCTCATATCAGATAGACTCCCAAAGATGGCCATGAAATTAGTAATGCTATAAGTTGCACAGATTCATGGCTATGCAATCTTACATCATATACATCATATCGTGGATAATCCTTTGACCATATATCCTTTTTTAAGGCTACCGTTGTATGGTCCAATCATCACAGGTCTTTGGAGTTGACACTGAGGATTATTATTTGCCATATTGTAGAAAAAGCCTTTGGCTTAGTAGTGGATGCCTGTCTCACCGTCAGAAAGTGCTTGAACCCTGATCCAAGCATTCGGACGAGTACAGACCAAACTTCAACCTTAAATTCGGAGTTGGTATCGAGTGGGATATGCCCATATGGTGCATGTTAAAAGTCATACACGTTTAAAATTACACTGGCTCCTTGCTGCTAAATTCTCAAAGACAGAAAACCAGTGAAGGGAAGCTAGTTACTTCAGCTCAGACTGTATGCAGATAGCATTTAAGGACCAGTGCTGTTAGTTATAGAAGGCTGGAGTCACACAGCACACACAAAAATGCAATTGATCATTATGCAGCTGCAGCTCATGTGTCTACACTCAGGCAAGGGACAATAGCAAGGGAGTTTGATACATCACTGATCAGGCATATCGAAACAAACCTGTTTTAACTTTAACCTGGTGTTGTAAGACTTCTTACTGTGCTCACCCCAGTCCAATGGCAGCATGTCCACATCATAGTTATTAGATAAGTAGAGACGAATACATGCTTGCCGATATAATAATTAAATATAGGTGCCCAGATTATGATTGGCTAATTATACTCCAATGTTATACATTACGTAATCCTAATTATTAGTTGTGAATGGATACAGATAATTCCTACTTCAATGTACTCTCTCGATTGGTATCTGTCAATTACTTGGAAGATAAGCAGTAAGTACAATTGCCCCGTTTTTTCTATGATCAGGGAACTGGCACACCGCCTAGTGGATGGTTCGCTCCCCCTGCTATAGCTGAATAAAGTGTTTGAATTGGAACTCATCATCTGGTCAATTGGGGAGTGACGAACACTATAGTCGAATAGTTGTGAAACTTCCGCGACAGTGGTGCAGTCTCCTCCTTGTATGGATTATGAGGGCATGTAAAACAGTCTGATTGTATAGGGGTAGCAGTCATCATCATTGGTTGTCCCTTCATTCAAGGATTGTGTCTACTCAGGATCGCAAGCTTCTGACTTGAGGCTTCATGTGACTGAACAGGCCAATTTCCGACCCACAGGTCTTTGAGCACATGGAGCAGGATGTCCCACAAGACAGTGGGATTTGCAGTGCAGGGTTTACATCCTTTTCTGTCCCACTCTGCCACTGCTCTTCCTGATCATTAAGACGCTGCAACACAAAAAGCCATGAGGTCACTTGGTGGTCAAGATGTCACCATTTTGCACACTCGGTAGCCAGCCATTAATAACACTTGGCAGCCAGTCATTGATGTCAATCCTACCACTCTTCAAGGAAAGCTTCAGGGTGCCTTTGAAATGTTTCCTTGGTCCTCTGGACCGCTGGCCATTTGAAAGTCATGAAAAAAGGACCTGGCAGAAGAGGTACTTTTTGGTCATCTGCACGTTAACTTTGCTGGCGCTTTTCCTGAATACTTGTAGAGTTGGCTTCAAGTAGGTCACTAGCGCTAGTTTGACTATCCTCACATTGAATCCGGAGGTGGTGCTGGAGGCATTGCTGATGGAATTTAGCGCTCTTATATGTCGCTGATATACACTCCAGGTCTTAGATATGCGAGAGATCGGTGTTGACAACCTACTCTGTACACTAGGACTTTAGATGACTTGTGGAGGTCTTGGTCGTGAAACACTCGCTGCCAGTTTATACAAAACTGAGCTGACACAGCTGATCTGGTGTGGTTCTCGTCATCAATGGTGGGCTTTTCAGAGAGGTTGCTGCAAAGTTATGGGACGCGCTCAACATATTTCAGAGATGCTCCTTCAACATATATGGGAGGTGGAATTTTGACTGACCAGGTGTGGGTTGACTTGAGTTTTGTTTGACAACATCCAGGATAGACCGAGCTTCTTGTGAGCAGATATGAAGATTGAGAGTGGTTTGCAATTCTGCTGCAGTGGGCAACGACACTGACTGTATGAGATGCATGACTGTAGATCATACATGTGTATGGTGGTTAGTTTAATTTTGGCATGGAGGCAACTGAAGTTAAAGAGTTTTCCATTTGGTGATACTTAATCAACTGCCCTCTGTGGAGGCTATCCACTCTATCCTTATATAAATATAGCGATGGCCAGGAAAGAAGCAATCATATCAGCCTACCAGATGCTTTATTAGTGTACAAATCCTTCCGCTGCCTCCCATTTTATTCTGTTCAAGCAACGAATATAAAGACATGAAAAGCCAGACAAACTGCCAATAGTTCAGAGATAAAAACATGAAATGCTAGAAGCACTCAAATGTTGTGCCCCTTCATCAGAACTGAAATGCTTACACTGGTTTTTCTCTCCACAGATGCTCACTGACCTCTTTCAGTATTTCCAAAATGTTTTGTTTTTATTTTGGATTTCCACCATGTGCAGTATTTTACTTTGGTACAAATAATTCCAACCTGGGAGAATTCCAGTCACTTTAATTATCATGATTTTAACCAATTCAGTTAGTTCCAATCCATGAGGGAAGAAATAATGTAGCCATTGCTGAATTCAAATACTGGTCCAAAAACATCAGATCTTATTGTGCCAAATAGAATGCTTATTCAAATTAGATCGCTTAGTATAATACAAATTCCCCTGCACAGTATACGCAGCAGTCTTTTATCTTTATTACACCTTTAATCTAGTTACTTTTGGCAAATGAGACAATCCAATATTACAAGCCATAATTTTTAGTAAAAATACCTGCATGAGCTCAAATATTTCTTTTTTTGTGCTTTTAGGTTCCAGAAAAAATCCATAAGGGTAGGAGCACTTCAGGATACGTCGTGTTTTCAAGAGTTCAAGAACTGCTTCTTCAATAAATGTGGTATCAGGGGACCCACCTTCAACTGACAAGATAAAGCAAGATTATATTACACCTACTGAAGAATTACACATCTATTTGTGGAGAACAAGTCGCAACAGTTTATTCCTACCTGAGAAATAATAGCAATCAACAAAGGATCAGCTGAAGTAGTTGATGGATTATGCCAAAGCATTTCAGGGTTTTAACATAACTTCATTTCCCTTTCAATAGAATTTAATTATTACATTTAAGTCCTGTTTAGGCGAAGTTAGCTTGGAGTATGAATTTACTTTCCATTAAGCATATAGTAATTCAATATGAATGAGACTTTATTGCAAAAATATAGGTTTTTCTTTTTTAACAATGGAGAAATTCACAATGGTAGTAGTGGAGCTCCAGGACAGGTTTTGACTTTGTTGGTTGTATCGGTGTCCATCATGGAGCCTCAGGGACGACAGAGAATCACAGAATCATAGAATCTCTACAGTACAGAAGGAGGCCATTCGGACCATAGAGTCTGCACGGACCCTTGGAAAGTGTACCATAACTAGGCCCATGCCCCGACCCTATCCTATAATGGGGCAACATGGTAGCACAAGTGGATAGCATGTGGCTTCACAGCGCCAGGGTCCCAGGTTTGATTCCCCGCTGGGTCACTGTCTGTGCGGAGTCTGCACGTTCTCAGTGTGTCTGTGTGAGTTTCCTCCAGGTGCTCTGGTTTCCTCCCACAGTCCAAAGACGTGCAGGTTAGGTGGATTGGCCAAGGTAAATTGCCCTTAGTGACCAAAAAAAAGGTTGGGAGGGGTTATTTGGTTACAGGGATAGGGTGGAAGTGTGGGCTTAAGTGGTTCGGTGCAGACTTGATGGGCCGAATGGCCTCCTTCTGCACTGTACATTCTATGTTCTATAACCCAGTAACCCCACCTAACCTTCTGGACACCAAGGGGCAATTTAGCATGGCCAATCCACCTAACCTGCACACCTTTGGACTATAGGAGGAAACCGGAGCACCCGGAGGAAACCCATGGAGACACGGGGAAAAAGTGCAAATAGACAGTCACCCGAGGCTGGAATTGATCCCGGGTTGCTGGCGCTGTGAGGCACCGTGCCACTGTCGCCCTAAAAGGTTTAAATCCATGCTCCCAATAATTTCATCTATATCAAGCTGCCAACACATCTGGGAGTTTCAATTTAAGATGTATCTACCCACAAGACCATTGTGCTGAAAAACATCCTTTCCAAATCTTTAGGCCCATAGAATTCAAACAAGACCAAGTTGCCTGGGCTTTTAGGACTGGAATACATGAGCTCACACCACATGACCAGATCAGATAGCCCTGCTCTAGGAAGTTGATAATAATAACAATAATAATCGCTTATTGTCCCAAGTAGGCTTCAATGAAGTTACTGTGAAACGCCCCTAGTCACCACATTTCGGCACCTGTTTGGGGAGGCTGGTACGGGAATTGAACCCGCGCTGCTGGAATTGTTCTGCATTACAAGCCAGCTGTTTAGTCCATTGTGTTAAACCAGAACAATGTGGATGCAGAACATTGAATTTCACCTTTTGCATCGCTTGATGCTGACTACAAGATGCAGTGTAAACTAAATAATGTCAGAATAGTGGGCGCATTGATCATTAACAAAACATTGCCTGATATAGAAGTAATGTGGGGAGTCTCACACAGCTGAATGACTTGACATTTATTTGCCTGTTTCAGTCTTCTCCAGTAGAATTTGCCTCCATTACTCTTCTAGACGAGATCAGGGGATGCCGCACAATGAATCAATCTGCTTATCCACTAATTCAGCTCCCGAGCATATCTGCCCAGCTTTCCAGTTGAAAACGCCAGAGGGTGGACCAAATTGCTTAATCTACATTAACCGTAGCCAAACTCCAATTAGAGGTAGTAAAGGTACAGTCTAAGGGTAGTGTCATTTCCAGTGATCTTGTGGGTAAACTGCTGCAGCACAGATCTCAGCAGAGCTGCCGGCTTTAAAATGAACACAGCGCCTGTTATTTCAAATGGCTTTACCATTGGTTTTCTGGGATCGGTGTGGGTCTATTGGCTAGAATCATGGCTGTTTTTTGATGAGCACAAATGCATCAAAAAGGTTCTATGAAAGTTCTCTACAAGTCCAAACACCTGCAATTAACTTCTTAATTCAGTCAAATCTGTGGCTGTTTACATGAATGATCATTCCAGTTCTTTCATTAACCTGTGAGAAAGCTTATTTTCTTGGACACTTTTTCATTCTACCTGGTGGCTGAACTTGTTACCCATTGAAAACAAGAATCTGAAAGTCAATTAAAACTTCAAAAACATGGGCGGCATGGTGACGCAGCGGTTAGCACTGCTGCCTCACGGCGCCGAAGACTCTGGTTCAATCCCGGCCCCGGGGCATTGTCCATGTGGAGTTTGCACATACCCCCCTTGTCTGCGTGGGTCTCACACCCACAACCCAAAAAGATGTGGTTAGGTGGATTGGCCACGTCAAATTGCTGGTTAATGGGAAAATAATTGGGTACTCTAAATTTATTTAAAAAAACTTCAAAAAACACGCATGTTATGTGAACATCCAATCGATCAGGATTACGGGCACAGGGCCATTTTAGAAATAAAAAAATTCCAAATAATTCAGGCAATAATGCAACACTCCTAGTGCAGCAAAAAAACTGTAAAAACAAAAGAACTACACATTTTAGAGTGCTTGTAGGAAAAGAATGGTGTATTTCTAAAGTTAATGTAGTGGACCTGGTTTATGTTTCAAAGCCTTTGCGTGAACGTTTGTTGCCAAAATGAAGACACATGGTATTAATGGGAACATAGGAGCATTGAAGTCCATTTGGTTAAAGATTAATGGGTGTTTATGAGGAATGGAAACAGAAAATAAAAATTATTTGAATTTAGGTACATGAAGCAAAATATTAGTTTGTGACAACATACAAATGAACAGAAGCGGACTGTAAATGACTTAGAAAGAAATAGACAAGTTAGCAAATTGGCAGACACACGTTGGTTAAGTTTAATAAGGAAAGGTGTGATGCAATACAGTCAGAGGGATAGAGTGAGGGGAAACAAACTCAGTGATCAAAAATTAGTACAAGAGCAGGCGGACTCAAATGTTACAATTGGGGTTTACAGGATTGGTAAGTTTTGGAACTTGCATTTAACATAAAATGAAAGGGATCATATGGCCTGTTCTGAAGTCTGTCTGACAGCAAACCTGGGTGGTTTATTGTTAGAAAGTAAAGGGTCCAGATTGTTTTGCTGGGAAAAAGTTTCAAGGCGTTTACACATGGAGACAATGGTGGCAGGCTGCTTTCTAACAGTGGATGGAGTGAGAATCTCCAAAGGCCAAAAAAAGTGTAGAGGATGGAAGCTGGAAACAGCTGTGCTTTAAACTTGGTTCCAAGATGAAGCATTCTTAAGGATAGCTGATCAGCATTTTACCTTGGATACAACACCGATGTGATTCACACTGTCATGGACATGGGTTATGAGAAGGGAAGAGTCCAAGACAGCTCGGGAAATTCCCAGAAAAGGTTAGTCAGCCAGAGTCCTGGACAGTGATCAGCTAGAGGCTGAAGGTCTCCATGGATCATCATGCAGGAAGGAGGTGTTGCTAACTTTGGTTGACTCTTAATTCGTTGCCCGTTGGATCTTTACTTAATTTGCTCTGTTTCTATAACCTTTGCTCTAGTGTCGCCAGGTATCTTTATGATACCGCCAAGAGGTTCAAGTACTGATCAATAACTCAACACACCAATTAGTAAGATTCAAATCAAAACACATTTATTATACACAGTAAATCACTACTCATGCATAAACTCTACTTTCTAGACTATTCTCTATCACTAAAAGGCCTATACTTAGCTTCGGAATTGGCCCACCAGGTCAGGGGAACAAATGGCCTTTCGTTCGATCGGAGTCTGCAGGATTCAAAAACTGGTATGGACTTGTAGCTATGGACTCTATTTTATAGTCCCCAGGGGCTTCCCGCCCCTTTGGGTGGACCCCGTACCTGGTTCCAAGTGATTGGACTAAGTTCTGATCACTTGGATCGATTTCTCCAATACTGGAGCCGTTCCCTGATCGCTGGGCGGTCCCTAGGTGTCCGTAGGCCTTCCTTTGTCTTGGCTCCTGCTGGCGCCGAGGAGTCTGGCTTGGCCTTATTTATCTTAAATGTTTCCATTGTAGCCGGGGATCGCTCATTAGTATGCAGATGGCTGTGGGTTTCAGTGCTGTCTGGGCTTTTGCAAGTTCTAATACACAGGATTTCTGCACTTGCTAGTTTTTGCCTGTGTTGGCTGAATTTCCCTGTAGTCTTTGCGGACCTCCATTTTAAGTCGGGAAGTGGCCAACCCAGGTGGCTACAGATGGTGGGAACTTATATTTGGACTGGAAAGGCCAAATTCACGAGGAGTTGAAACGAGGTTGGAAGATTCAGTTAGCCTGCACCAGGAGGAAAAATCCCCAAGGGAAAAAACTCACTGTGGGAGACAGTTCTAAAATTACAAGTTACCAAGCTGAGAAGGGAAAAGAACAGAAGTAAAGTCTTGGGAGATTTTGGACAGATTCTGGGAGAACTAATTGCCTACGGTAAGCAGCACGGTAGCATTGTGGATAGCACAATTACTTCACAGCTCCAGGGTCCCAGGTTCAATTCCGGCTTGGGTCACTGTCTGTGCGAAGTCTGCACACCCTCCCAGTGTGTGCGTGGGTTTCCTCCGGGTGCTCCGGTTTCCACCCACAGTCCAAAGATGTGCAGGTTAGGTGGATTGGCCATGATAAATTGCCCTTAGTGTCCAAAATTGTCCTTAGTGTTGGGTGGGGTTACTGGGTTGTGGGGATAGGGTGGAGGTGTTGACCTGGGTAGGGTGCTCTTTCCAAGAGCCAGTGCAGACTCAATGGGCTGAATGGCCTCCTTCTGCACTGTAAATTCTATGATCTATGATCTACTTAAGGATAGTGTAAACATATACCTGAGAAGTATGTTTTGGTTGTGTTGTGTGGTTTAACATAAAATTGCCTCCAAAAATAGCATTTAATTATGGTTCTTTTAGTCTTTTGTTACATTAAAATTCTCAGAATACGAAACCTTGTACTTCCGGTGACAGCATGAGAGAGCAGGTCGTATTAAAGGTGGCTCCTGCCAGGGTACCAGTACTGGTATTTTGATCCCTTTTGCCTGGTTCTTTCAGAGAATTTTGGGTTCTAACCCAGTAGGTTGCTGCGGAAAATGGAAAGGGACAGAGGAATGTCAAAAGCCTCGGCAGAGGGCGGCATGGTGGCGCAGTGGTTAGCATTGCTGCCTCACGGCGCCAAGGACCCGGGTTCAATCCTGGCCCCGGGTCACTGCCCATATAGAGTTTGCACATTCTCCCTGTGTCTGTGTGGGTCTCACCCCACAACCCAAAAGATGTGCCGGTTACGTGGATTGGACACTCTAAATTGCCCCTTAATTGAAAAAATAATTGGGTACTCTAAATTTATTTTTAAAAAGCCTCGGCAAAAAAGGCCATGGAAAAGGTACCTCTGGACTTCCGGTGACGGCGGGCGGGAGGCGGCCGCACAATGGAGAGCCCCCGCTCGGGAACGGCAATTTCGGGGCTTTAAGCCTGGTCCCAGGGTCCGCGGAGGTGGCAGAAGAAGGGAGAAGGCACGGAGGAGGCACTGAGAAGACACAGGAGGGAAAAACCCCCCAAGGAAAAATGTCGAGGGTGAGCAGAAAAACGGCCGAAAAAAAACCAGCTGGAGGTCCGTCGGGGAGTGGAAAGGTCACCGCGGGGTCACCAGGAAAAATGGAGGCTGGAGCACCAGGGAAGGCCGCACTGCTTACGGCTGAAGAAATAACCAAGGTGATGGCTGCGGAATTTGAAAAGCAGTTGGCGCAGATTGCGAAATGCATGGAGACGGTGAGGAAGGAGATGAGGGAGGCTTTGAGTGTGCTGGTGGAGGAGGCGGTTTCCCCGGTGAGGACAGAGGTGGCGAGCGCAGTGGCGGAGGTGCGAGAGCAAGGGGAGGCACTGAAGGAAGTGGAGGAGACGTTATTGCAGCACGGTGATCAACTTGCCTCGATGGGGAAAGAGATGCGGAAGGTGATGGATACTAACAAGGATCTGCGAGGAAAAATGGAAGACCTGGAAAATAGATCCAGGCGACAGAACTTGAGGATTGTGGAGCTGCTCGAAGGAGTTGAAGGACCGAAGCCGACTGAGTATTTTGCCGCGATGCTGGCAAAACTACTGGGGGAGGGGGAGGACCCCTCCCGATATGAACTGGATCGGGCTCATCGGTCGTGGAGGCCTGTACCAAAGGCGAGTGAGCCGCCAAGGGCAGTGACTCTGTGCTTCCGTAGGTACAGGGTGAAGGAGAAGGTCCTGAGCTGGGCCAAGCAGAAGCGGGTGGTGCAGTGGGCTGGAGCTGGTATACGTGTATACCAGGACTTTACGGTGGAGCTGGCGAGGAGGCGGGCTGCCTTCAACCGGGTGAGGAGGGCACTGTACATTAGCAAGGTGCGGTGCGGCATTGTATATCCAGCGAAGCTGAGGGTGACTTACAAGCTCAGGGACTTTTATTTTGGAACGGCGGAAGCAGCGGAGGAGTTTGCGAAAGCAGAAGGACTGTGGCAGAACTGTCAAACTGAGGAATGGCCATGGGCCGATGTAACCTCATGACTGTATTTTCTTCTTTTTTGTATCACTGCGCGCGGGTGTAGAGATTAAAGGAGCCAAGGTGGTATATATTTGGACGAGGGAAGGGACGGGACTTTCACTCGAAATGAGAGTTCTTTGGGGTGTAGGTGGATAGGCGGGGTTTGTGTGCTAAAAGGGGATCTTTGGGCTTTCCTGGGGCCGGGCAAGTGGGGAAGGGACCCGGGCGGGGGCCTCCACGCTGGCCGGTGTGTGCCGGCCAGTGAACGGGAGTGAGGTGGGGGGAGGGGCTGCGGCCATCGGAGCCTGGCAGAACAGGGTCCGAGTGGACTAGCCGGGGTGGAAAGTTGGGGGGGAAGGAACCGAGGGTGGGGGAGGAGTTTTACAAGAGGCAGTGGACGGGACGAGCTGGAGGCCTGGGGGGGGGGGGGAGAGAGAGCTGTGTAAGATTAAGGGTGACTACGGGTAATCCCTGATTTATTTTTGTCATTTGTTTATGTAAACATGCGGGTTGAGGTTTGGGGGTTGGTGGGTAGATGGGATCGTTTTTATTATGGGGACTGACATATCTTGCTGATTATTGTTTATCGTTGATGGATGTAAATGTGGGAGAAAATGTGAAAATGGAGGAGAATAAAAAAAATTTAGAAAAAAAAAAAGAAAAGGTACCTCCGGAAGGTAACCCAACAAAGGAATCTGGGGGAGAAAAGATGGCAGAGGTGTCCCCACGCATCCCGTTAGAGATGTTGGCTGCAGTGATGGCGCAGGAGTTGGAGATGTTTGGCAGGCAGATGGATGGTCAATTTAAACGACAAGGAAAGGAGATTAAAGTGTCATTCAAAGCCACCATCGAGGAGGCATGGGCCCGATACAGGACCATCTGGGCAAGATGGTCAAAGCTGTGAGGAAGCAAGAGGAGGCGCTGAAGGGCATGGAGGAGGCCTTGTCGAGGCACGAACTTGTTTCCAACGAGCTTGTCTCGTTGGAAGCCGAGATGCTGCTCATGCGGACAGGAATAAGGGCCTGAAGGCTAAAGTTGAAGATCTGGAGAACAGATCGAGGCGCATGAATCTCAGGGGTGCTTGCCGGAGGGAGTGGAGGGCCCGAGACCAACAGAGTACTTTTCAGAAATGTTCTCTCGATCGGTGGGAGGAGATTAAGTGTTCTCCGCTCCTGAATTGGACAGGGCGCATCAGGCTCTGCGGCAGAACCGGCGACCGAACGAGCCGCCGTGGACAGTGATTGCCCAATTTCCCAGTCACCAGAGGAAGGAATGGGTCCAGGCGTGGGCCAAGAAGAATTGGCATATTGACTGGGTCGGGGACACTGCGCACATCTATCAGGACATTGGTATGAAACTGGTGAAGCGGAGGGTGGCCTTCAATAAAGGGAAGGCTGTGCAATAAAAGTGTGCGGTTTGGAGTAGTGTACCCAGCGAGGCTGAGAGTCACGCTGGACTTGAAGGGTCACTATTTTGACAAGCCCGAGCAGGCTGAGGCCTTCATCAAGGACAAAGGACTGTGATTGGTTTGAGGACGCCTAGTGTTATGTCTTTGCTCTTGTTTTTCTTGAGAGATTGGTGAGGGGATTTTTTCTGGAAGCCAGTGTCATGGGGGATGGTACAGCAGGAGGATAAATATGGAAATTGGAGAGAAAGAGAAGCATAGTAAGGATGTTGGACAGCATGGTAGCATGGGCAGCACGGTAGCACAGTGGGTCACACTGTTGCTTCACAGCTCCAGGGTCCCAGGTTCGATTCCCGGCTTGGATCACTGTCTATATGGAGTCTGCACGTTCTCCGTGGGTTTCCTCCGGGTGCTCCGGTATCCTCCCACAAGTCCTGAAAGACGTGCTGTTTGGTAATTTGGACATTTTGAATTCTCCCTCTGTGTAGCCGTACAGGCACTCGAATGTGGCGACTAGGGGCTTTTCACAATAACTTAATTGCAGTGTTAATGTAAGCCTACTTGTGACAATAAAGATGATTATTATGTTGAAATTTGGACAAGGGGGGGGGGATAGGCTTGAAGGATAGAGTTGTTGGCCTTTGCTTTGATTGTTTTTGAGCTGGACCTGGGGTGGGTGGGACCTGGATAGCACTAAAAGGAAGGCAAGTGATGTGGGGGAGGAGCCAGTTTGACAAGGCTCGATAAGTCTAGAATGTCTGTGCGGTGAATGTAAATACAGTTAATTCATCAGTTATGTTCTGTTTGTAAATACAGTTAATTCACCAGTTATGTTCTCTGTTATTAACCCTGTGGGTTGTATCTGTGGGCCATTGTATGGCTTCACCCACAGGGGGAGATGTTGGAGGATGTTGGAGCATGCACGGGGTCCGCCCATGGCCCCACCCCTTTGAAGGAGTAAAAGAGTAGCTGGCCTGTGGGACTGTCCTCAGTATGTACCAGTCGCAGGCAGGCAAAGTTGATAGTTCATTAAAACCACTATTTTACTCCGACAGGAGTCCTTGAGTGAATTGATGGTCGCATCAATTGAATTAACTATCTGAACAAAAACGATTATGGAGTCAGCCCTCAAACCTGACAGACTGGAGCTCGATCCACAGGCCGCGGAGGCGAAGGAAATTTTTTCACACTGGCTGCGGTGTTTCAAGGCCTACCTTGCCACGTCGTCGACGCCATGCGTCACGGACGAACAAAAATTGAGTCTCCTCCACACATGAGTGAGTCACCACATTTCTGTGCAAATTGAAGAGGCCATGTCGTATACCACCGCTCTCGCAATCCTCGAGCGCATCTACGTGCGGCCTGTGAACGAGGTCTATGCGCGACATATTCTCACTACTCGACGCCAACGCCCCGGGGAGTCACTTGACGACTTTCTGCATGACCTCAAAGCCCTCGCGCGCAACTGCAACTATCAGGGCGTTACAGCCACTCAGCCCATGGAGCTCGCCGCCCGAGACATCTACGTTGCGGGGGTCAGATCAAATTACGTGCGGCAGCGACTGCTCAAGAAAGGGGCCCAGGACCTGGACGAGATGGTGAAACTGGCGACTTCACTGGAGGTCACTTTCCAGAGCCTCACTGTATTTCCGGCCGAACACTCGACCCCCTCGTGGGCTCCCGACCAGAGACTACACCAGGCCTGTGCTGCGCACCCACCCGCTCATCATGGGGGGTTGCCTTGTTATTTGTGCGGCCAGCCTCAACACCCTCGACAGCACTGCCCGGCCCGCAACGTGCACTGCAACAGTTGCTGCCGAAAAGGGCACTTCACCAAGGTCTGCCTCGTCAAGCCTAAGCACGCAAACTCTCAGACTCGGACTACCGGCTCTCAGGCCCGCAGACCTCGCAATATGGCAGCGTGCCTGCCGACTCTGACTCCGCACAGCACATGCGACTCACGGGGGCCGCCATTTTGGCCATCCTCCCCCACGCGGCCGGCGACGTGCAATCCATGGGGGCCGCCATCTTGGACGCCATCTTCCTCGACGCCCGCCACTCTTGATCACCGGGGGCTGCCATCTTGGATGCCATCTGCTACGCTGCTCGACGCGTCCGACCTGCTCGGACAGTCACCGGGGGGCCGCCCCAGCACAGCCGACCACGCCGCCGGTTACCCTCAACTCAGCGCAGTCACCTTGGACCAGTCGCGACCCAAGCACCTCAAGAGCTCAATGATGGCCGTCTGGGTTAATGGGTTCGAGACACCTTGCCTGTTCGACTCCGGGAGCACCGAAAGTTTCATCCACCCGGATCTGGTAAGCTGCTGCTCGCTCCCGATATTCCCGGCGCAACAATCAATTTCCCTCGCCTCCGGGTCGCACTCGGTACAAATCAGAGGGCGCACTATGGTAACCGTAGCGGTACAGGGCGCTGAGTACACTAATTTCCAGCTGTACGTGCTCCCAGTCCTCTGCACCCCCCTCCCTTTAGGGCTTGATTTTCAATGTAATCTCAAGAGCCTGACGCTTAGCTTTGGCGGACCCCTGCCCCCACTCACTGTGTGCAGCCTAGCCACTCTGAAAGTCGACCCTCCTTCCCTCTTCACTGCTGATTGCAAGCCAGTAGCTACTCGCAGCAGGCGATATAGCATGCAGGACAGAATATTTATTAAGTCTGAGGTCTCTTGTGGGAAGGAGTCATAGAGGCCAGCAATAGCCCCTGGCGAGCTCAGGTGGTGGTCATCAAGACGGGGAGAAGCTCCGGATGCTTGCTGAGTACAGCCAGACCATTAACCGGTTTACGCAACTTGATGCGTACCCCCTTCCCTGGATTGCAGACATGGTCAATCAGATCGCTCACTACCGCGTGTTCTCCACGGTGGATCTGAAGTCTGCATACCACCAGCTCCTAATCCGTCCGGAGGATCGCCACTACACGCCGTTTGAGGCTGACGGCCGCCTTTTTCATTTCCTCCGGGTCCCTTTTGGCGTCATGAACGGCGTTTCGGTATTCCAACGAGCAATGGACCGAATGGTGGACCAGTACGGGCTGCGGGTCACATTTTCGTATTTGGACAACGTCACCATCTGCAGCCATGATCAGCAGGACCACGACGCCAACCTCCACCGATTTCTCCAAACCGCACTTCTATTGACCAGATAAGGCCCACCTGGTGAAGGCGTCCCGGCCCTTTGAACGCCTCAGTATCGATTTCAAAGGGCCCCTCCTCTCGAATAATTGCAATACCTACTTTCTAAACATTATTGATGAGTTCTCCCATTTCTCGTTTGCCACCCCGTGCCCCAATATGACAACCTGTTATCAGAGCCCTGCACAGTGTCTTCACCCAGTTTGGTTTCCCCAACTACGTCCACAGCGACAGGGGCTCGTCATTCATGAGCGACGAACTGCGTCAGTACCTGCTCAGTAAAGGCATCGCCTCGAGCAGGACTACCAGTTACAACCCCCGGGGAAATGGACAGGTGGCGAGGGAGAACGCAACGGTCTGGAAGACCATCCTACTGACCCTACGGTCCAGAATCTCCCGGTTTCCTACTGGCAGGAAGTCCTCCCCGATGCACTCCATGCTATTAGGTCCCTCCTTTGCACTGCCACAAACCAGACTCCTCATGACTGCTTGTTTATTTTCCCTAAGGGGACTATCTCAGGGGCCTCGCTCCCACCCTGGCTGATGACACCGGGTCCGGTTGTCCTCCGGAAACACGTTCGGACCCATAAGTCCGATCCCCTGGTAGAGAGGGTCCAGCTCCTGCACTCAAACCGGCACTACGCATATGTTGAGCACCCCGATGGTCGATAGGATACTGTCTCCCTCTGAGACCTTGCGCCCGCAGGCTCCGCCACCACTACGTTCACAGTACCCCCCGCGCTGTACCCCGCTCTTTCTCCCATGCCCAGCGCCCCCACGCCCATTTGGCTCCCGCACTCCCTTCCACCCGGCACACCAGTCCGCAGGAATGAAGCTCAGGAAGAGCCGCTCCCAGAGTCCACCCCTGGGGCTGCACCGGACCCACTTCCCCAGCCACCTGAAGCGGCTGCAACACCAGTGCTTCTGCGGCCGCAGCGTACGATCCGAGCGCCGGACCGGCTGAACTTGTGACCCATCACCCCCGCCGGACTTTATTTTTTTTATTTTTTTTTTTATACAGGGGGTGAATGTAAATACAGTTAATTCACCAGTTATGTTCTATGTTTGTAAATACAGTTAATTCACCAGTTATGGTCTATGTGATTAACCCTGTGGGTTTTATCATAGATTATCATAGAATTTACAGTGCAGGAGGCCATTCGGCCCATCGAGTCTGCTCCGGCTCTTGGAAAGAGCACCCTACCCAAGATCAACACCTCCACCCTATCCCCGTAATCCAGTAATCCCACCCAACACTAAGGGCAATTTTGGACACTAAGGGCAATTTATCATGGCCAATCCACCTAACCTGCACATCTTTTATCTGTGGGCCATTGTATGGCTTCATCCACAGGAGGAGATGTTGGAGCATGTACAGGCTCTGCCCATGGCTCCGCCCCTTTGAAGGAGTATAAGAGTAGCTGGCCTGTGGGACTATGTACCAGTCGCAGGCAGGCAAAGTTGACAGTTGATTAAAACCACTGTTTTATTCCGACACGAGTCCTTGAGTGAACTGATGGTCGCATCAGTCTGTTTGGGAGGGGGTTAGATGAGTCAGCAGGCAGTTTGTCGGGGGTGGGGGGCAACATGACCAGGGGATTTTCTTTATCTCACCCATTGGCTAGGGCAGGCAGTGGGCTTGGGGCCGAGGAACTGGTGGTGAAGGTATGATGCATCATGGTAGTAATGGCTGACCCAAGGTGGGGGTTGAGATGATCTGACAAGGTTAATCCCCTGGAACACGCGAGGCCTGGGGGAACCAGTAAAAGGGGGGGGGGGGGATGGAGGGGAAAGGGTTTTTGCACATTACAAGAGTCTGGGAGCTAACGTGGTGAATTTTAAAGGGACCAGACTAGGCTCCGGAAATCCTGGGGGAGCCAGGTGTTTCAGCTGGGCTTTGATAGTCCGGCCCGGGGCTGGTGAACTTAAATAATAGGAGAGTTTGTTTCCATGTGGAGTGGGTTATAACTGATCAGGGTGGACGGTACGTGATGGTGGTTGGGGCATTAGAGGGGAAGTCGATGGTTCTAGTGAATGTGTATGCCCGGAATTGGGATGATGAACTGCTGGCTACAGTGCCGGATTTGGATTCCCACCAATTGATTTTGGGGGGTGATTTAAACTTGGACCCGAAGGTGGATCGCTCCAGGCTGAAATCTTTGCTCCTGGTTGGGGTGGCGAAGGTATTGGCTGTATTTATGGAGGAGACGGGGCAGACCCGTTGGAAGTTTACGCACCCTGGGGAGAAGGAGTTTCCATTTTTCTTCGGTATACAAGACTTATTCGAGGATTGATTATTTTGAGTTGGACTCTTCTCGCTGGGGTGAGGAAGGCTGAGTACTTGCCAGTGGTTATTTCCGATTATGCCCCACATTGGATGGACCTGGTCTTGGCGGTTGGTCGAGAGCGCCGTGGGGGTGGCGGGTAGAATTAGGGCTGTTATTGGATTTGGGGTTCTGAGCGACGATTGAGGACCATACAGGGATCTGTAAAACCTAATGATAATGGGGAGGTCGCTCTCAATTTTGTGGGAGGCTCTGAATGTGGTGGTCAGGGGAGAGATCATCGCATTTAAGGCACGCGTGGACGGGGAGGCGAGGGAGGAGTGACCAAAACTGATGGGTGAGATTCCAGAGGTGGATTGTAGGTTTGCGAGGGATGCACCCCCGGAGCCTTCGACATGCAGGGAAAAACTGTAAATGCAGCTTGACTTGTTGTCAACAGACAGGGCGGTGCGGCAATTGAGGTGGGTAAAAGGGGCGGTGTATGAATATGGGGAAAAGGCCAGCCTCACCAATTAAGGTGGCAGGAGGCAGCCAGGGAGGTTGTCCAGGTTAGGGATTTGGAGGGTAGGCTGGTCTCCGCCCCGGATAAGGTGAATGGAGTGTTTCGGGCCTTTTAAGAGAGGTTATATAGGTCGGAGCTGCCAGAGGATGAACGAGGATTGGCAGAGTTCCTTGGGGGGGGAAGAGGGGTGGGGTTTGGAGTTTCCCATGGTGGGGGAGGATTCGTGGGAGGAGCTGGAGGCGCCATTCGGCATAGAGGCGATTAAGGCAGCGTTGAAGCACATGGAGGCAGGGAAGGCACCAGGGTCAGGTGGGTTCCCTGTGGAATTTTGAAAGGTAAATAGAAAATAGGAGGCCATTCGACCCTTTGAGCCTGCTCCGTCATTCATTATGATCATGGCTGATCATCAAGTTCAATAATCTGATCACGTCTTCCCCCCCATATCCCTTGATCCCTTTAGCCCCAGGAGCTATATCTAATTCTTTCTTGAAATCACACAACGTTTTGGCCTCAACTACTTTCTGTGTTAGCGAATTCCACAGATTCACCACTCTCCGGGTGAAAATATTTCTCCTCACCTTAGTACTAAAAGGTTTACCCCTGATCCTCAAACTATTACCCCTAGTTCTGTAAGTTTTCGGATCAGTTGGGTCCGTTCTTGCTGGACATGTATAGGTACTCTTTGGTGCTGTGTGCCCTCCCACAGATGTTGGGGCAGCCCCTCCCAGAGATGTTGGAGCAGCCGTCATCTCACTGCTCCTGAAAAAGGATAAGGACCCCACAAATTCCCCGGATCTCCCTGTTAAATGTAGATGCCAAGGTATTGGCATTAAAGTTGGAGCCTTGTCTCCCAGAGGTAGTGAGGGAATATCTGACGGGGTTCGTGAAGGAGTGGAAGTTGTCGTTGAATGTGGTGCCCACCCCCACGGCCAGGCCGGCACTGGAGATAATTCCATCATTAGACGCAGAAGCCGTTCGACCGGGTGGAGTGGTGGTACCTTATTGCATGAAGAAGTAGTTTGGGGTTTGGACATGCGTTTGTGTCGTGGGTGCAGTTACTGTATGCAGCCCCATTTTCTAGCATTTGCACCAGCATCATGAGCCCAGGGGTATCGATTGCATCGGGGTACGAGGCAGGATGTCTCCCTTGTTGTTTGCGTTGGCAATTGAGCCGTTGGCTATGCTTTGAGGGCCTCAAATGCATGGCAGGAGATCATTAGAGGTGGTGTGGAACATTGGGTGTCGTTATATGCAGATGATTTATTGCTGTACGTTAGGGACCCTGGGGTGTCTATAGGAAATATTGTGGGTATTTTGCAGAGCTTTGGTGCCTTCTCCGGTTACAAGTTGAACATAGGGAAGAATGAGTACTTTATGGTAAATGCATCGGGGTGGAATTAGGAGTGTTGCCGTTTCAATTGGCAGGGAATAGTTTTCGATACTTAGTGGTCCAGGTGGCGATGGGTTGGGCACGCCTTCAGAGGCTGAATTATACGAGCGTGGTGGGTAGAGTTAAGACAGACTTGCCGAGGTGAGCTAATCTCGTTATTGTTGGCGGGCCAGGTTCAGTCGGTTAAGATGAACACCCTGCAGAGATTTGTATTTGTATTTAAGTGCCTTACAGTGTTCCTTCCTAAGTTGTTTTTCTGAAGGGTTGAGCAGCTTACTTCTTGATTATTTGGGCGGGTAAGGCCCCGAGGATTCAGAAGGAAGTCCTCCAGATGAAAACACAGGGTCTAGCGCTGCAAACTTTGCTGCCCCATTATTGGGTGACCAACGCGGAGGCGGTGTTGGGATGATGCAGGTACCTGCGTGGTCTCTGGGTTCAGATGGAGTCAGGGTCATGTAGGTGGACAGGTTTGGGGCACTGGTAACAGCGCCACTTCCATTGGCACCGGCAAGGTACTCAGCGAACCCAGTGGTTGTGTCCACACTAAAAATATGGAAGCAACTCCAGCAGCATATTAAGTTGGGGGCAGCTTCAAGGTTGGCTCCCATTTGTGCCAACCACCTACTTGAGCCGGCAAGGCTGGATGCCACATTTGGTGCATGGAGAGCGAAAGGGCTGAAGAAAGTTGGTGATTCATTCTTGAAGGGGTAGTTTGCCAGCCTGGAGGAGCTGCAGGAGAAATTTGGGCCATTAGGCTCAGACATATTTAGGTACCTCCAGGTGCAGAACTTTGTTCGGGTTTTTTTTTTTGATTTCCTGGTGGTGCTACCATCATCCTTAGTGGAGAGGACTCTCTCCTGTTTGGGGTTGGAGGAGGCCAGTATACTGATTTGGTCCTGTTCTAAGCTTCTGGATTTCCTTTATTAACACCATATCAGCGATCCTAAATATTGGGTTAGAGCCTTGCCCTTTGGTGGCTATTTTGGGGGTTTCGGATGTGCTGGAGCTGTGGACAGGTGTGAGGGAGGATGTCCTAGCTTTCGCCTCTTGGAGGCGCGGTGGCGGATCCTGTTGGGCTGCAGGTTGGCAACACCGGCGCGTGCTTGGGGATTTGATGGGAGTTTTTGCACCACGAGAAGGTCAAATATACTGAGGGGCGGAGGTGGAAGCCGTTCACATTGCATTTCAGAGTTGGCCGCTGTTGGCTGTTGGGGAATGACTAAGTGGGAGGGGGGGCTTATTTTCTTTTTTTGTATTTCACGGGTTGGAAGGTTGTGTTGGGGATTTATTTGGAGTTAGTCTGTTTTGTAATTTTGTACAAAATACTAAAAATTTAATAAAAACAGTTCCCAAAAAAAGTGAATGTGAAACCTTGCTGCGTTATCCTTTGAGCTATCAAATAAAAGTTTGAATTTCTTTAAAAAGTTATCTGCCTCCATGGAGATCATAACAGGATACACACCATCAAAATTGAGAGAACAGGTTGATAAAAATATTCTATTTTATAAATAGAGACAATATGGACAGCTTTGCTCCCATTTTTGCCAACAGGTTATTCTGTGAGTCCGGTGGTTGTATCCATTTTAAGGATATGGAGGCAATTCAGACAGCATTTAGGCTGGGGTCTTTGTTGAAGTTGGCCCCTATTTGTACTAACCACCTGCTTGGCGATACTGGATGCCATGTTCGGGGTGCAGGGAAGGAAGGGGTCAGAGAAAATAGGAGACTTTTCTTTGGCAAGGCGATTCACCAGCTTAGAGGAATTAACGGGGTTGAACTCATTTAGGCATCTCCAGGTTCGGAATTCAGTGCAGAACACTTTCCCAGAGGCACCACCGACATTGCTAACGGAGAGGATCCTTTTATTTGCGGGGTTGGAGGAGATTAATAAGTCTGGAATCTATGGGCGGATCCTATCGGAAGAAGTAAGCTCAGTGGCTGGAGTGAATACGAAGTGGGGGAGGGGGGTCTGCAGTAGCTGATGAAGTGTGGAGTGAGGCCCTTCGCAGAGTGAACTTCACGTCCTCATGTGTGAGGCTGGGCTTGATCCAGCTTAAGGTAGTGTTCAAGGAGAGGTTGAGTAGTTTTCCCGCCCCCGGAGGTGGACGATAGGTATGAGCGGTGTTCTGGGGGCCCAGCCAACCACATGCACATGTACTGGTCCTGCCCCAACCTTGTGAGATTTTGGGTCTCCTTCTTTAGCACCATGTTGGACATTTTCAATATCGAACTGGAACCCTGTCCTTTGGTTGCCATATTTGGTTGTCAAACTTGCCAGGGCTGCAGACGGGACGGAGGCAGATATCCTTCCCTTCATCGCGTTGATCGGCTGGAGGCAAGTCCTGCTGAGGTGGAGGTTCCCAGCCTCACCAACTGCCCTGGCCTGTTAGGGGATGTAATGGAATTTTTATACCTAGAGAAGGTTATGTGCATGATGAGGGGATCAGTTGATGTGTTCTACCGGAGGTGGCGACCTATTATTACTTATTTCAGGGAATTAACCATCGTCAGTTGCTTTGGGGGGCGTGGATTGACAACTTTAATCAAAATATATTTAAAAACGTAGAGATAATATAAAGACAGAGGTAATTATAAACTTGAACAAATCATTGGGTAGGCTACAGTGAAACAGTGTGTTCAGTTTCACAAGCTTCAGGACATACAGCAAACACAGAAAATATTTACTTTAGCGACACCAGTTAAAAATGTCTTCAGTTTGGAGGACAGATGAGAGACATGAGGAAATCTTTTCAATCAAACTAAAAGTTAACAAGAGATCTGATAATTGCTCATAATTACAAAGGACTTAATAAGGTAAATAGATAAAAGTTATGGTCTGGCACATTCGTAACCACAGAATATAAATTTGACCACTGAAAGAATTAAGGGAAAAGATGGGGGATTTTTTAAAATCCAGAGCATGGCAGATTCCTAGAATGCCACATCAAAAACAGCGTGGAAGCAAA
This sequence comes from Scyliorhinus torazame, assembly GCF_047496885.1. NCBI lineage: Eukaryota > Metazoa > Chordata > Chondrichthyes > Carcharhiniformes > Scyliorhinidae > Scyliorhinus > Scyliorhinus torazame. Next base: position 114,869,950 of record NC_092712.1, on the reverse strand, counting down.
ATGTTCAATAGCAAATAGCTTTTAAAATTTAAAAAAAATCAAAGGATACTGGTCAATCTTCTGCAGTGTTACACTAAGACAGCCAAGATTAAACGTAGCCTACAGATGAAGTAGTGAAAAGAGAATATTTGGATTATGGGCTCCAGATGCAATTCAAATTCCACAATAAAGTTGTTTAAAAATGTTTTAAAAAACCAAACTTAGATTTTATGTTTTAAACAACAAAATGTGCAGTTATCTAGGATGTAGGAAGCAGAGGGAGTTGAAACATAAGAATTTCCCTGCAGCATAGACTGAAGAGCTGAATGACTCAAAATTGAGATGAGACTGGATCACCACGAACAGGAGGATATAATTACAGTGTGACGAGTTTACATACTCAGTTTGCATTATAAATGTGACCACAGGAATTCGGAACAACAAAAAATTGTTACCAAAGTGTAACAAAAATGTGACACCACGATGAAAACATTACAACAGGACCATTTCAAGGTTTTGTAGACAGGAAGTGGGTGCAGATTGAAGATTTTGAGGAAAGAATAAGGACAATGGTCTGCTCAGTAAACTGCTCTTTCAGAAAGCAGCCATAGGCTTTATAGGTCAGAAAGTTACCTTTTGTGCTGTAAAATGTTATAAAATAAAACAATTTGCTTAATAACTCCTTCCAGGCTGGTGTTTTGCAACGGTCTGTATATCAGGTTGGCAATCACTAAACAGTAGCAGTTGTCTTTATAGACTATTTAAATTATTGACTTTATTTCACCTACCTCCTTTTAGAGCCCTGCTCAGTTGTTCCATCTTTTCTTTGGCAGTTTTCAGAAGACGTTGCTCTAACTAATAAATGACAAAAAGGGCCTATTTTTATTCGATTCAAAGTTGGCAGTTCTAAAATAAAAGTATTCTTTCCGTAACATACCTTATAACTATGCTCGTGGTTTTTAAATCTTGTGTAGTAGTGCATAAATCTGTCAAGTTCCTGAAATTTCTTGTGCTTTTTCTCAGCCTGAAACAGAAGATATATTTTCTGACTTAAAAAATCTCAGGAATCGGTTCAGAAAATGTATACAATGTCTACTGAAAAAGATTGAGATAAATTTTAAAAGAATTATTCAATATTAAATCCAAAGTTAAGAGAAATTAAAAAGTTAAAAGGACAAGCTAAAACATCAAATTTAAAAGAAAATAATAATTGAAAAGTTTAAGATTTTACCTATGATCCATTTTGGATTGTGCATCTTTATAAAAAGCATATTTAGTCTACCATACTATGTTGGAAAACTATTATCACAATGTTTCTCTATTCCTTCATGAGCCCCATCACCCCATGTCCTTACTTAACACATGACTAAGCAAAGAAGAATGAAGAAGTCTTGGAAGACAAGAACAAACCACAGAATCTAGAAGGAGACAATCACAATAAGAGGTATACTGAAACCATTAAAGCATTCATTTTATTTCCCACTTAAATGCGTACCTCAGCTGTCATTTCCTTGGACTGTTCTTCAACCTGTTGGATGACTTCATATCGAGTGCATCTATAATAGCCTCCAGTGGATGAGCTGTGCTTTTTCCATTCTTCCAAACAAATCCAACAAAAATCATATTTGCACTGTGGAGAAAGACAGCAACCTTGGATTTTTCCTCATCCCACTCTTAAACATCAAATATTTCTGCAAACTTATCAAAGAAGCAATGTAACCATATGCATGAAAAAAACAGGTGCTTCATTAAATATACTGAATATCAAATTTAAATAATTCCTTATGAATAACACAGTCAATGACTTTCAATGTACACCTGCCACAATATTACTTCTACAGGCTTTAATGTGGCATTACAAATTATCTTTTTAAAAAACCTCATGCATAACCCAAAAGCAAAAACACTGTGCACTTATTTATTCGGACTTCTGGCATCAAATTTCAAGGTTCAGAATTCGGATGAAGAACCAGTAACGTGCAATGCTCTCTCAAAATTAAATGTAATTAAATACAATGAGAAATTATCAGGATAAATTTCAAAGCAAATTCACAGAAAAATTATGACAAACTGAAAGTTTTTAGTACAACTCATTCAGTATGGGTCTGCGCTCAACTTATAAGCATTTCATGCTCTCCAAAAGGTTCACATATGATCAGTGACTGTGCTACCTTAGCTAGGGGCATCCATCAATTCACGTGTCTAGATAAGTTAGTATAATTAAACACAATATCCTATTCAGCAACACTGCTGCATGAACAGAGAGATGCCTATCCAACCATGGTTGCGCATGATATATTCCAAAAACTACTTGACAATGAAGTTGCTACATTTAATTAGGCACTAAATAGGTAATGGCCTACCTATTTGGCACAAAGCCAATTTATTTATGGGAATCTGCAACTAAATGCAAGGAAAAATATTTGATTCTGTGATATCAGGCAATATTATTTTGAGTAAAAACATGGAGTAACTCTGGCAAAATGGGGAAACAAATGAAAAGGAAAATAAATAAACAGTGAGCAGAAATTTGTTTTGAAGGACCATAAATGAGGAGCTGAACATGGCGTCCAGTGTGGAAATTATGACGAATTTGCTTATTTGTTTAATTGTATTAACTATTTTTGTTACAAAAAGCCAATTTAAGGACTTGTGCTTGAAATGAAATATGCCAATCATTTTGTCAGATTAAACAGATAATTGAATAAAATCTCACAATATACTTTGATGTCCGCATAAACACAAAAGTGTTAACATAATAATAATCTTTATTATTGTCACAAGTAGGCTTACATTAACACTGCAATGAAGTTACTGTGAAAATCCCCTGGTCGCCCCACTCCGGTGCCTGTTCGGGTACACAGACGGAGAATTCAGAATGTCCAATTCACCTAACAAGCACATCTTTCGGTACTTTTTCCCCAACATTTGCCCAACATGCATGGTGTGAAACATTGCTTAGATTGAGCAGAGCAATTTCTCTGTGTCATTTTACATTGCTTACCTTGGCACATTGCATGTGATTGCAGCCCTCATTCTTTTGAATTGGAGATTTGCAGTTGGCGCATGGTTTAGAGTTAGACAACAACCATAGACAGTTGGCAGCATCTTCAAATGCTTCATTTACACCAGCAACTATTATCACAACAGAGTATAGTTTGCAAAATAAAAGAAGCAATTATCAACTTTGATTACTATCTCTAACCACTTGAAACATTGAACATTGCAGAAAGTTATGTTACATATATATTTTAGGCCATTACAACATGAAATTTCCTAATCTTAATTATGTTGCCATGGGAAATGTCAGTGAGGGCTCAAGAATAATTAAGATTCAAATTCATCCAGGCTACTGTCATGCGTTTGCGGAGTTTAAAACATTGACAGATAATCAACTGCAGGTTGGCTATCATAAATGTGAATTTCCTACAAAATAATCAGGTGGATAAAACAAAAAACAGCATTTTGCTTTTCATAAACCTGGGCACCAAATCCCAAAGAACGGAAGTAAAGTTGAATTTGTACAAAGCATTATTTAGGTCCCACTGTGTTGTATGACCTCCCCCATTATAGTAAGGGCATTACAGCCAGAGTGCATAGTTCAAATTTTAAGGGATGGTGCCAGGAATGTAAAGCTAGAAGAGACAATTTAAAATACTCGGATTATTTTCAGTCAAAGAGAAGACGAAGGAGGAAGTTCAACAGTTGTTCAAACATACAAAGCATTTTGATAGAATATATTTGTGGGAGGAGACGAGACACAAATTTTCTGTTAAACATTTTGTCATAAAGTGCATTGTTCCACCCCCCCACACCACCGAGTGGAAGTAACCAAACCACAATACAATAAACCACAAAAGAAGAAACTTTAATGTGGAAGCAATTGGGAGCCCAACAAAAGCATGGACTGGGTCGAGGAAGGGGAGAGATAGAGAGGCATATGGTGAAATGTTAACATTTCAGCAATGTAACTAGCTACAGAAATGTTGAAGTATCTCCAAAAAAATCAGAAAAGAAAATGAATCAACAATCTTACGTTCTTCTGGTTTCATTTCTGTAATCTTCTGTAGCCAATTTTTCCATGTTTGACAATCACAGGGTTCATGGGCTTCTCCCAGACACTCCCTATGGGAAATAATACATGAACATCCTAAAATACGTCAGCTGATATACTCATGCATAAAATATTTGCAGTTACAAATTCATTTGGATCTAAAGATTTAGGAGGTTGGTAGCCCAGTGATGCAGTGTTGCATTATGGCAGTGCACCAAGTAATAGAATGAAGCGTCCTTTACATCAATATTTCAGGCGGATTCTGATCTAAGTTAGGGTACTGGAAGGAACCAACTGAGTGGAGGGGAGATAGTCAAGAAACAAGAAATGCAGTACTGGTTTAAAGTTAACAGCTGGGTTTGTATATTTGATTTGAGATGTCATTTGCCTACCTTTTCTGCAGGAGACTAGAGAGCATAGGGCATATACAGGTAGCAAACTGTGAGAAGGGAAAGAGAGATTTGCAGTGCAGAGCAGGTAAAATGCATTTCCTAGAGGTATTTTGCACACATTTTCCCTCTATTTGCCTTTTTATACTCTTTATTTTAACCAATTAGTCAAAATTATTAACCGATGAAGATGTGGCATTTCCAGGCCATTAGCAATGCTCCTCAACTAGCTGCTAGGAGGAGGAAAGAAATACTATGACATTCATCTCTTAAAATCTTTCCCCTGTATTAGAAATGCTACCGCCTCCAATTGGTGGCTTAATGGAACACAGATTGGAAATGGAGTAGAACCTTTTCTCTCTCTGGGATGCTGTTATTCAGAAGTATGGAATAGCTACACTGCATAAAGTTGATTAAGCACATTCACTGGTCTCTGCAGCAGGGATTCCTGAACAAATCAATTACAAATGAATTAAAGTATCAAAAAGCAAAAGGGCAACAAGGTGGCACGGTGGTTAGCAGCGCTGCCTCACGGCGCCGAGGTCCCAGATTCGACCCCGGCTCTGGGTCAGTCTGTGTGGAGTTTGCACATTCTCCTCGTGTATGCGTGGGTTTAGCCCCCACAACCCAAAAGATGTGCAGGGTATGTGGATTGGCCACGCTAAATTGCCCCTTAATTGGAAAAAATGAATTGCCACAACATTCTTTCAGCTAGCAACTGGAAGTTCAAATGTCATCAGTCTCTATTATGGTGATCGTATCAATGTGAAGTGAATTCTGATATCCACTCCAGGACTTCAGCACAAAAAACAATTCTGACACTCCGGTGCAAGGGACACTGCACCATTGGAGGTGCCATCTTACGGATGAGATGTTAAGCTGAGACCTTCTCTGTCTCATTGGGTGCCTGTAAAAGATTCTATGGGACTATTTTAAAAAAAAGCAGGGGAGTTATCCCTAGGAGCAGGGAGACAGAGGCTTTGAGGGTGAGGATGGAGGCAGGCTCTTGCAAGGAGTCAAGGTTGCCCCACGGAAGTTCTTGGGGAGTCCTGTGGTGGTAGCCACAATGAAAACATGGAGGTAATTTCAGCAGCACTTTAGTTTGGGGGAATCGTCAAAGTTGATGTCGATCCGAGGGAACCATGTATTTGAGCCAGGGAGGCTAGATAAGAGGTTTCGGGGATGGGGGGAGCGAGGGATGTTGGAAATAAAGGACTTGTTTTTGGAAGGGCAGTGGTCAAGTTTGGAGGATTTGGAAGAGAAGTTTGGGTCCCGCGTGGGAAGGATTTCAGGTTCATGCAGGTGTGAGAATTTGCAAATAATTTTTTTCCAACCTTTCCGGTAGCGCCATCCTCCTCATTGTTGGAGGGAGTGTTGTCAGTGATGGGGTTGGGGTCATCTGGGCGATCTTTGGGAGAGGTTTGGAAGGAGGTAAGGCATCTTGGGAGTGTGAAGGTCAAGTGGAAGGAGGAGCCGGGGAAGACGCTGGAGGAGGGGTTGTGGTGTGAGGTGCTGTGGAGGATGACAGCCTCAACCTCCTGTGTGAGGCTGGGGCTAATACAGTTAAAGGTAGTACACAGAGCGGACCTGACAAAGTCAAGGATGCGCCGGCTGTTTGAGGGGGTGGAGGATATTTGTGAGCTGTGTGGGAGGGACCCAGAGAATCACATACATATATTCGGGTCCTGTCTGAAGTTGGAGAAATTTTGGAGATCGTTCTTCAGCACCATAGAGGCGATCTTGCATGTGGGCTTAGAGCCCAGTCTCTTGGGGGCCATATTCGGGGTGTCAGACTTGCCGGAGTTACAGACGGGAACGGGGGAAGATGTTTTAGCCTTTGCTTCATTGATCGCTCGCAGGCGGGTTTCTGTTGGGGTGGAGGTCAGCTTCTCCACCCCGTGCCTTGGTGTGGCTGTGGGATTTAATGGAGTTCTCGCACCTCGAGCAGGAGCCACCAAATGTGCGACCACTCATGGAGGCTGCCACCGGAAGACATATTGACACTAATTTATTAATAATGTTTTTCCCCCCAAAATTTAGAGTACCCAATTCATTTTTTCAAATAAGGGGCAAATTAGCGTCGCCAATCCACCTACTCTGCACATCTTTGGGTTGTGGGGGCGAAACCCACGCAAACATGGGGAGAATGTGCAAAGTCCACACGAACAGTGGCCCAGAGCCGGGGTCGAACCTGGGACCTCAGCGCCGTGAGGCAGCAGGGCTAACCCACTCTACCACCGTGCTGCCCTACTTTATTAACAATGATAAAGGAAACAATGATAAGCAAGTCCCTTAATATATACCCTTAATTGTGCAGTGGATTTAAATGAATTAATTTTAAATAGAAAAGAGTACTCAAGTGACAGAATTCCACAGATCTGAAACAAAAACTGAAAATACAGGATAATCTCAGCAGGTCTGTCAGCATCTGTGGAGAGAGAAGGGAGCTAATGTTTCGAGTCTGGATGACTCTTTGTCAAAGCATCACAATTTCTCGGCATACAGGTGCAGGAGCTGACATGCAAAAGTGAGTTACAACAGCATCCTCACTGGCAGCAAAGTACAATTACAGCATTAAAACCGTACACAAGTGTTAGGACTGTGTCTACTTCAATTTTGTGGGAGCAGTTTGAAACAGGAAGAAGGATTTTGTAACTAGGGTGCAAGGTTTCGTAGACAGCAAGCATGTGCAGACTTAACATTCTTAAGTAATTCCAGATAAATTTTCACGTTGTACTACCATTATTTGCAGCATGGCTGACAGGCTAAGCAGCAGAGCCCTGGGAGAAAATGAGACAGTAGGGTGCACCACAGCAAGGAAGGGGCTGAGTAGAACAGAGGTAATCAGAAAACAATTATGGCTACGCTGTGCATTTTTAAAAAGAGTCAGTCAATACCCCAGGTCTAATTGGCCAATGCTCATAATTGATAGGAAAGATGATAATAGCAGCAAAAAGCCCAGAATTCCATGCATTAAATAGAATTTGATGTATTTATTGGCTGGAAATCAATACGACTACAATACTACTTGGTCTGTAATAAGCTATCAACACTGAACATGCATGAAGAGAGACAGTCAGGATGGAAGACGCATTCCAAGGTTAAAGGAATGGTTGATAGAATTCAGAGATCAGACTGATTGAAGGTACATTATATACTTATCCGAACATTTCATAACATCCAAATTGGTACCTAAGATATAGCACCATCTGCTATTTTCCCAAAATCCCTGACAACAGAAAAGCATGTCTATGAAGCAGCTGAATAATTAGGAAATTCTGAAACGCAAATTTCTGTGCACTCACCAACAGAAGAGGTGTCCTTTTCCACAATCCACTGCTGGTGCACTGAGCAGAGGGAAACTCAGCTGATCCATTGTAGAACCTAATCTTTGACAGGTTAGTCTTACTGCCCTTTCACAGCCAGGAGTGGGACACCATCTGATAACTGGATTATTTTCCACAAATGCCTAAAACAAAAAGATTATACTATATTGAATCCTGACAAGTGCAAATATTAAACACCATGGAAAAGAAAAGTGGGTTCAGTGGCTTCTCGTTTCTGGGAGCTAGACCAGAATCTAGCCGAGAGTGAAGTATACCTGAAGCCTTCAAAGTGAAATATTCAGATCTATTTTGTCAGTTTGTTTACAACAAGAGGTTTTGCAAAACATTTATTCAAGTTAAATCTTCACCTATTTCGGAAAATCTCCGTATTACTGCATTTTTATCGATGTTGACTTGCCTCTGTCAAACAGAACTGGGTTGAACTTTGGGCCTTCTTTTTTGTACAACCCAGTTACTCACTACAAAAAAGCATTAAGCTCTCAGAGGAATTGTAAGGTTCTGTTTTAGTTTTGTTTTACTTCACTACATGATCCCTTTAAGGTGAAGGTCATTACATGTGTGGTATTTAACATTTACAGTATTGCGATAGATGTAAGACTTTTAGAAGTATTTTGCAATATTGAAATTTTTATTGCTTAAGTGGACGCTATCATTTGAATGGCAGTAGAGCATTTTCTGACCACAAGGTGCTACAAAATGTTGTCCACAGCGCCATTAGAACGTGCTCTAACTTTATCTCACCAGCCATGGAATGACAGGCTAGTGCTCTATATTATATTGACAACATCAGTGACAATTATACTTAATGATACTGAAGTCTAAATAGGTGCTTGCCCAGTGTTGCAACTCAGGATGGAACTGAATCAATGTATCAGGGCGGACCCTATTTGATCCCCTGGTCTTTGCTGTTGCCCAATTGCAGAATATTTAAAAAATATTCAGAGAGCTCCTGCTCACAGCTGAGATATTGCTGCCAGAAAATGCAGGTGTAGACAGTGGGTGGGGGAAAAAAGTCTGGCTCATCTGTGATTGCTTATTTCCTCCCCACACACATTTCTGTGTCTTTATCTCCAAAGATGCTGCCAGATTTGCTGCATTTTCCAGTATTTTGTGTTTTAATTTCAGATATCCAGCATGTGCAATATTTTTCTTTTACTGAATAAATGAATACCTGGTCTAGACAAAGAAGAATGGACACTTTGGTATATCAGCAATAATCAGTATTGCAAGGAAGGAACAAAAACATTTGAAGGAAAATTCAATTTGAAAAGTTCAGAGTAACTGTACTACTGGTTTCTGCTGCATACTCAGGTAAAAGCAAATGTTTCACAACTTTTGAATCACAGATTTACTATTGTAGAGACTGATTTTACAACTGGTGAAGATAGGCAGTTGTGTGACACTTGAACATTGCAAGTGAGGCCAATTTTGTCCTCATAATATCTACAGTCCAGAACGGTAAGGGGAAGACTGGAAGTGGGCAAAGAGCCTTTCAAGATTGAGAAAGTGGAGGCCCTGCTGATCTCAATGGTAAGGACTCATTATATGACCATGGGGGCAATCGCAGTCACAGAGAGAACGGCGATGGGGGGGGAGAAAGTCTGTGTGAATCGGGAAACATCGTTCTCTCCAGAAGGGAACTTGTGTATAGATTTAGAGGCTATGGGAAGGGGTTTAAATGATTATTTTGTCTCCGTGTTAACAAAGGAAATGGATGATGCAGATATAGTAGGTTAGGAGGAACACTTAGATATCGGATGGGAAAATCATAACGAGAGAGGAAGTACTCGAAGGTTGATAAGTCACCAGGGCCAGATGGATTGTTTCCTAGGCTAATAAAGATGGTCATGGAGGAGATAGCAGATGCTCGGAGGATGATTTTCGAATCCTCACTAGATGCATGAGAGATACTGGAGGACTCGAGAAATGCAAACGTGACGCCATTGTTTAAAAAGGGATCGAAGGAAATGCCAAACAATTATAGGCCTGTTAGTCTTAGGTCAGTGGTGGGAAAATTAGTATATTCAATCCTGAGAGATAGGATTAACAGTCACATAGAAAGGCATGGACTAGTCAAGGATAGTCCACATGGATTTGTTAAAGGAAGGTGTTGCCTTTCAAATTTGATTGAATTTGTTGAGTAAGTGACAAGAAAGGTTGATGAAGGTAGTGCGGTGGATTTTGTATACATGGATTTTAGCAAGGTGCTTGAGAAGATCCTACATGGCAGATTGGTCAAAAAGTAAAAGCCCATGGGATACAGGACAATGTGGCAAACAGGATAAAAAGTTGGCATAGTAACAGGAAACAAAGGGTAATGATCAATGGATGCCCTTGCAAATCCAAAGTCATTTCAAGTGGTCTTCCACAGGGCGAGGTGTTGGGACAATTTCTGTTTGTGTTATATTCCAACGATTTGGACGGTAACGTAGAGGGCACGATTGGGAAATTTGCAGACGACATAAATATTGGCCGAATGGTCGACAGTGTCGATAGCTATAATCTTCAAAATTATATAGATAGATTGGTGGAGTGGGCGATAAAATGACAGATGGAATTTAACAGAGAAGTGTGAAGTCATGCATTTAGAGAGGTCAAACAGTTATAGGGAGTACACAATAAATGGGAATATACTAAGAGAGATAGATGAAGTAAGAGATCAAGTACAAGTACACGGGTCCCTCAAGTTAGCAGTTCATGTTTACAAGATTGTAAAGAAAGCATATGGAATGCTCTCCTTCATTGGCAGAGTAGAGTATAAAAGTAAGGATATAATATTGGAATTGTATAAAACACTGGTGAGGCCACAACTGGAGTAGTGTGTGCAATTCTGATCACCACATTACAGGAAGGATGTGATTGCTCTGGAGAGAGTGCAGAAAAGGTTTACAAGAATGTTGCCAGGGCTATGAAAATGTAGCTACGAGGAGAGATTGGATAGATTGCAGTTATATGCCTTGGAATAAAGAAGGCTGAGGAGTGACTTAATTGAGGTGTACAAAATGATGAGGGGAAGAGATAGAACGGACAGGATGCAATTTCTTTAGCTTATCTTTCCATAGGTGCCTGCAGTGTTTAGCACTCATTCTCCCCGCTCTCCTCCCCGCCCTCCCCCCCCCCCCCCAATTAACCCAGGATGCAACTGACTCCTGAATTAATCTAGAATTTGGCTTCACTATCACTTTAGTTTTTATAACCATGACTACTTGTCCTGTAATTGCAACTGGAAACGGAACAACCCTTTGCTGCCAATTTAGTGTCTTGGCAAGTGGACAATGTTAATGTCCTGACATTTTAACATGTACATACTGTGTAACCAAAAGCATGAATACTAAATTAAGTAGTGAAGTTCATTTTCAATGTGGCTACTGGTTCCAAAGCTTACCTTAATGTCAAACTGCAAGTAACGTTTGTCCATCTCTCTGGAAACCAAGTTTTCTATGATATCTACAGGAACTAGCTGAAAGCAGTCAAAGGCGGGACAGATTATATTGTGGGCTTCTCCCTCTTGAATCTTGATATTCAAAAACCTGCAAAAAGCATGAACTATTACTGTAAATACTGGGAAAGTGGACTGGGTATTGACATTTAATCACTTGACTTGAAAACAACAAAATCATAAATGGCACAGATTTTGCAATCAGTGATAAATTTCACCAGCTGTTCATTACAGTTGGACAGCCTTTCTATGGGTGTTGTACTGAAACTGATTTGAAATAAGAATCTATTTCAGCACGTACATATGGAAAGGGTCACTTTTAATTAAAGCATTAAACTTAAAAACCTTCAAATTACACTTTGCAGTAACTGTCAATGACATTCATAAGAAATTTTACAGTCAGTCAATTACCTTAAATGTAACTGGCAATGTTTAGCCAGCATGGTCAACAAAAATTAAAATTTCAGTCAATGAAGATTTAAATTAATCTCGCAGGCTAGAAGCTTTGTACTCAAAGAGACAGTTCCTCATTCTTAAACTACAGTTGCAGCTTGGATAAAATCAAAGGCCCAAATATCCCAGGATCTGAATCGGAAATGGAAATTAAGTTAGGAGATGTGCGTCATAACCTCCCCAAAGTTCTAATGCACACACATGCGCTGAAATTGCCTGGGAAGTTTAACCTTACATTGCCTGGGAACCTCTGTGGAAAATCTCCAACATTGGGATCTGGGTCAGGGGCTTGGGCCAGATATGCAGTACTTATCCGCATATTTACCCTGGAAATGTTATGCTGGTTAATACGTGGTCTAACTCAGAGCACCATAACCGACACCATCACACCAATCATTTCCCTGAGCCAAGCACACTAGTCACCAGTACCACCACCTTCCCCCCCACTTCACCCTCCTAACCTACTGAAAGATTTGGACTGAAAAATACAGCAACTATTGCCATGAAAAGAGGCCACATCCCGTCTTTGTCTGATTTTCTTTTGTCCTGCAATCTTCCTCAGGGATGAATGTATTGACTTTCCGATGCTTCAGCTGGAATTGGAAGTCCTGACTGAAAAGTCACCAACGGGTTGGGTCGCAGAACTCTTCATGGGCAGCATCGATGCTGACCAGAAGATCTGGGCCAAAATGTTTTGTGATTAATGTTGAGGTGTCCTTCTGGCATTTAAACACATTCAAGCATTGGAACTTTCTTGTTAATTTCTAGATTTAGAAAGAACTCAAAACAAAATTGAAACTTAAATCCACGAAAGATATCTAGCGTAATAACTTCTCTTCCCATTCTTGACAGCATCAGCTCAGGAGTCCCTCAAAGATGCATTCTTGTACTTTCCCTTAACTAAATGCTGCCCATGGCAGTAACATCTGTAAATTTACTTATATGCTATTACACCCAGTTCTGCTAAAGGTTGCAAAGTCCAAAGGTCTTTTAACTATGTTGTCAGTTTGCCTGCCCTATCCAACCGTGGGTAATTTTCAACTCCAGTTAAACATTGGGAGGACTGAAGCTGTCATCTTTGGACACCTGCATAAAATTTCTTTAAATACCTCCATGGCACCTCTCCCTTTCTCTGCAATTTCCTCACTGCATGAGGACACTCCTGAAATTCTGCAGTGCAATCCATTCTGAACTCAACGTTTTGCCTCATCGCCGATTTTTTTGCCTTCAGCTCATAAAGTTCCACTTTCTGAAGTTATTTACTCAATCTATCTGCCTCTTCACTTCCTTCTTTATGACACTCAAGAACATGGGTGGGCAAACTGCGGCCTGCAGGCCATATCTGACCCATGGGACATTTTCATCCAGCCTTCGAGCTGTCGTGTCTTGCACCTTGACAATTATAGTCCACCATTCTAGTCTCTCCCATTGGGAAGCCAGACATAAACTACAATTCCAGTGGGGGCCGAGGCACTAAGCATAACTACTGAGGAGGAAACAGGATTTCCTTCCTGCACTTGCTATCCCAGAATTTGCCAATGCTTTCTCCCCAATGTGGTTGGTTGCACCTCTGCTTGTGCCGCTGGGCCTTATCCAACGGCGGGTCTTCAAAAGGCCAGTGGGGATTTGGCGGGATTTTTGAGACAACATCAGCGTGGTTGTTGTCTGAAAATAACTTTTTACTATTCTAAGTGAGATTTATAATGAAATTAAATTCGGAGAACGGTGGAGGGCGAAGTGGACTTGGACAGGAAACGCCAGTGCAGAAGAAAGATGTGAGCATTGCTGTTAAACAACACATCCGCTGGAGATATTCCTGACTATGTTATTCTGTCTACTACAAATCATTATTATTATGATATGGAGTTTTGCTTGTTTTCAGCAAGGAGTTGCTGACAGTCCTATTTTGCAGCAAACCGTTGCTAACTTTTGGAGTAGAGTTGCTCAACCTCTTGCACTGCCTGGCAGTCATCAGCAATTCCCCTGCAATGCTGTCTGAGAAAGCCAAATTTGGATGCTTAAAAACTAGAATTTCAGTTTTACTTTCTTTTGACATTTTTGTTTATAAGTGCTCACGATATTGATAATAGAGGGCAAGGATGTTGGAGGCAGTGCATTGTTCTGCAGTATTGTTTTAACCCTGTTTATTTTAAAATAAAATTGTGTTGCCCATGTTTGAACATGATTTATTTTTTTCTTGAGCATTGATGGTCAATTATACAGTTTTCATACTAAGCTGTGACCCTCAGGTCAAAAGATCTGCCCGTATCTGCTCTTCAAAGTGAAGCGCATGGATTAAGATTTTAATCATTCACTCTAAATAAACCATCATCTTTGGTACAGCATCAAATTTTTCCATACGTCTTGACATGTCTTGGGGACATCTTTCTATGTTAAGACTTAATGAAATCAAGAATGAATTTTCTGTTGCTCATATTTAACATGTTCAAATTCATACTCAAACCTTGTCATCTAGTTTATTTTAAATCACGAGTAAAATACAAAATCTTTAAGGATGCAGCAGCTTCCATTAAGCACTTCACTGATTGGTGTGGGCGATATCTCTTTGCAGTGTTACTGAAGTAGCACTGGATAAATGCTAAGCCCCGTTCACCCATCAACATTGTGCTCATTGATTTACACTGGCCCTGGTTAAGCACTGCCTTGATAAAATTCTCTTGTTTTCACATCTCTCCATGGATTCGCCCATTCCTACCCGTGTAACTTTATCCGAGAGTTGTGGGGCTGGAGAGATATCTGCAGTTCTCCGATTCTGGCCATCTGTGCATTCTGAACTTAATCGTTCCACTATTGGCGGCTATGACTTCAACTTCCAAGATGTCTTGAAACACTTTACAGCCAATTAAGTACTTTTTGAGTTGTAGTCACTGGTACACTGTAGGCAATGTTACCAAATAATGGACAAGGCTCAAGGGGCCGAATGGCTTACTCCTGGCTTCTAATATATATGCTCTTATGTCGTTTGGATGGATGAGATTAGCTGGATCAGATGGTCCTTTCATCCATACCTATCCTGTGAACAGAGGGTGGAATCATGGCTGGGATTCTGTTTAATTTGTTGCTAATGGAAGGTTACTGTGCAGGCTTTGTAGGGTTAAATTGCCAGGGCAGGAGTGCGTAATGGGCTGATAGTGAATCGACAACCTGTTTTACACTGCACATGATTCTTAAGAATCTTTTCCATTTACTTCAATCTTGTCCTTTGTCTACTTACCGATTATCAAACTCTACCTTGGTGCTTTTATGATTTAAAAAAAAGAGATATTGAAATATCTTGATCAATTGTTTTGCATAGTAAATATTGAAACTATGTTCTGGTGAGTTGTAGGAATCAGCAGAGTATTCAGATTTGTTGATCAAGATATAATTGTGAACCATCCAGTCTTTGTCCTTTGGTCTCTTAAAAGTTATGTCGCATGAGACACCCAAGGGCTCTAATACTTCTCAGTGACAGTAAAGACATATAATGTTTAATCATTCAACTTTCTTGCTCAGGAATTATTTGATCTTTCTACTCTGAGATTACGGATCAAATTGAATCTAATGGCACCCTTGTATGAAAAAATTATATTGAATATCATGCACCCAGGCAGAAGAAAGTCTTCTACTACTTCTACAGAATAGAAAATATCTTCTGCAGTTTATCTGTGTTACAAGTATTGAATCATTCACACAAATATGAATTTACTGTCATTGTGTCCAAATTGTGCAATGTACAGAAAATGTTAATGAAGGCTGAGGCAGTCACCAAAATCAGGGTCATCATCTGCAGTCTTATAGATAACTAATGGAATATCTCCGGTCAAATTAACAATATTGAACATTGTTGTTGAAGTTAAATTTGTACCCTCTGGTTTGTTTAATGGTCACGGTGGGATGACCTGTAGGGCACACACACTGCATAATATTTGAACATAGAACAGCACAGTACAGGCCCTTCGGCCCACGATGTTGTGCCGATCATTTATCCTAATCCAATATCAACCTAACCTACACCCCTTCAATTTACTGCTATCCATGTGCCTGTCCAAGAGTCACTTAAATGTCCCTAATGACTCTGACTCCACCACCTCTGTTGGCAGTGCATTCCACGCACCCACCACTCTCTGTGTAAAGAACCTACCTCTGACATCGTCCCTATACCTTCCTCCAATCACCTTAAAATTATGTCCCCTCGTGACAGCCATTTCCGCCCTGGGGAAAAGTCTCTGGCTATCCACTCTATCCATGCCTCTCATCATCTTGTACACCTCTATCAAGTCACCTCTCTTCCTTCTTTGCTCCAGTGAGAAAAGCCCTAGCTCCCTCAACCTTTCTTCAGAAGACATGCCCTCCAGTCCAGGCAGCATCCTGGTAAATCTCCTCTGCACCCTCTCCAAAGCATCCACATCCTTCCTATAATGAGGCGATCAGAACTGGACACAATATTCCAAGTGTGGTCTACCCAGGGTTTTATAAAGCTGCAGCAAAACCTCGCGGCTCTTAAACTCAATCCTCCTGTTAATGAAAGCCAACACACCATACACCTTCTTAACAACCCTATCAACCCTATGAGGGATCTATGTACATGGACCCCAAGATCCCTCTGTTCCTCCACACTTCCCAGAATCCTGCCTTTAACCCTGTATTCAGCATTCAAATTCTACCTTGCAAAATGAATCACTTCACATTTATCTAGTTTGAACTCCATCTGCCACTTCTCAGCCCAGCTCTGCATCCTGTCAATGTCCTGTTGTAACCTGCAACAGCCCTCAACACTATCTACAACCCCAAAGAGCAGAGGTCCCAGAACAGATCTCTGCAGGACACCACTGGTCACCGACCTCCAGGCGGAATACTTTCCATCCACTACCACTCGCTGTCTTCTTTCAGCCAGCCAATTCTGTATCCAGACAGCTAAATTTCCCTGTATCCTATGCACCCGAACTTTCTGAATGAGCCTACCATGGGGAACCTTATCAAATGCCTTACTGAAATCCATATACACCACATCCACTGCCCGACCTGCATCAATGTGTGTCGTCATATCCTCAAAGAATTCAATGTGGCTTGTGAGGCATGACGTGCCCCTCAGAAAGCCATGCTATCTTTAATCAAACTATGTTTTTCTAAATAATCATAAATCCTATTTCTCAGAATCCTTTCCAATATTTTGCTCACCACAGACGCAAGACTGACTGGTCTGTAATTCCCAGGGACTTCCCTGTTCCCTTTCTTTAACAGGGAAACAACATACCCCTTCCTCCAATCATCCGGTATTACTCCAGTGGAGAGCGAGGACACAAAGATCATCGCCAACGGCGCAATCTCCTCCCTTGCATCCCATAGTAATCTTGGGTATATCCCATGTCGGACCCCGGGTACTTATCTATCCTGATGCTTTTCAAAATTTCCAGCACATCCTCCTTCTTAATATCAACCTGTTCGAGTCCATTAACCTGGTTCACGCTATTCTCCTGAGCAACAAGGCCCCTCTCTCTCGTGAATACTGAAGCAAAGTATTCATTTAGGGTCTCCCCTATCTTCTCAGACTCGAGGCACAAGTTCCCTCCACACTTCCCAGAATCCTGCCTTTAACCCTGTATTCAGCCCTGATCGGCCCTACTCTGACTCCGATCATCCTCTTATTTCTCACATAAGTGTAGAACGCCTTGGGGTTTTCCCCAATCCTTCCTGCCAGAGCTTTTTCATGCCCCTTTCTAGCTCTCCTAATTCCATTTTTGAGTTCCTTCCTGGCTACCTTGTAACCCTCAAGAGCCGTGCCAGATCCTTGCTTCCTCAACCTTACGTAAGCTTCATTCTTTCTCTTAACTAGAACTCCACTTCTCTTGTCATCCAAGGCTCCTTCACCTTACCATTCCTTCCTCGTCTCAGTGGGACAAAACTATCTAGCACTTGCAGCAAGTGCTCCTTAAAACCCCCCACATTACTGTTGTGCATTTCCCAAAGAACAA
This sequence comes from Scyliorhinus torazame, assembly GCF_047496885.1. Classification (NCBI taxonomy): domain Eukaryota; kingdom Metazoa; phylum Chordata; class Chondrichthyes; order Carcharhiniformes; family Scyliorhinidae; genus Scyliorhinus; species Scyliorhinus torazame. Next base: position 114,852,314 of record NC_092712.1, on the reverse strand, counting down.
CTGTTCCCACTTTATGCTCCTCCGCTCCTGTCTAATAGCAGTATAATTTCCCCTCCCCCAATTAAATACCTTCCCATACTGTCTGTTCCTATCCCTCTTCATGACTATGGTAAAAGTCAAGGAGTTGTGGTCACTGTCACCGAAATGCTCTCCCACCGAGACATCTGACACTTGGCCTGGTTCGTTGCCAAGTACCAAATCCAATATGGCTTCCCCCCTAGTCGACCTATCTACATATTGAGTCAGGAATCCTTCCTGTACACACCTGACAAAAACTGCTCCATCCAAACCATTTGCAGTAAGGAGGTTCCAGTCAATATTAGGGAAGTTGAAGTCACCCATGACAACAACTCTGTTACTCAGGTTTTTCAAAATGCCCAACACATCTTCCTTCCTAACAAGTATTTCCTCGAGCTTACCAATCTGTTTCACACTGTCCTCTCCAACAATATCGCCCCTCTCATTTGTAAATACAGAAGAAAAGTACTCGTTCAAGACCTCTCCTATCTCTTCAGACTCAATACACAATCTCCCGCTACTGTCCTTGATCGGACCTACCCTCGCTCTAGTCATTCTCATATTTCTCACATATGTGTAAAAGGCCTTGGGGTTTTCCTTGATCCTACCCGCCAAAGATTGTTCATGCCCTCTCTTAGCTCTCCTAATCCCTTTCTTCAGTTCCCTCCTGGCTATCTTGTATCCCTCCAATGCCCTGTCTGAACCTTGTTTCCTCAGCCTTACATAAGTCACCTTTTTCCTCTTAACAAGACATTCAACCTCTCGTCAACCATGGTTCCCTCACTCGACCATCTCTTCCCTGCCTGACAGGGACATACATATCAAGGACACGTAGCACCTGTTCCTTGAACAAGTTCCACATTTCACTTGTGTCCTTCCCTGCCAGCCTATGTTCCCAACTTATGCACTTCAATTCTTGTCTGACAACATCGTATTTACCCTTCCCCCAATTGTAAACCTTGCCCTGTTGCACGTACCTATCCCTCTCCATTACTAAAGTGAAAGTCACAGAATTGTGGTCACTATCTCCAAAATGCTCCCCCACTAACAAATCTATCACTTGCCCTGGCTCATTACCCAGTACTAAATCCAATATTGCCCCTCCTCTGGTCGGACAATCTACATACTGCTTTAGAAAAGCTTCCTGGACACACTGCACAAACACCACCCCATCCAAACTATTTGATCTAAAGAGTTTCCACTCAATATTTGGGAAGTTAAAGTCGCCCATGACTACTACCCTATGACTTCTGCACCTTTCCAAAATCTGTTTCCCAATCTGTTCCTCCACATCTCTGCTACTATTGGGGGGCCTATAGAAAACTCCTAACAAGGTGACTGCTCCTTTCCTATTTCTGACTTCAACCCATACTACCTCAGTAGGCTGATACTCCTCGAACTGCCTTTCTGCAGCTGTTATACTATCTCTAATTAATAATGCCACCCCCCCACCTCTTTTACCACCCTCCCTAATCTTATTGAAACCAGGTTCAAGGCTGGTTGTTCTGATGTACGTAGTTTTCTTTTTGGTCGTTGTATAATACTCTCAGTGAGAAATCCAACTCTTTTCTTTTTTATTCCGTAACTGTTACTTGAAACTCCAATAAAAATATTAAAAAATATATATATTGGCAGCCCTAGAGGCACAATTTTTAGAAAGAAGCTAATAAAGGGATGACTTGTGGCGGAGGAGTGATGAAATGTCAACAAAAACTAAATTAAAACCGACCACCTCTACCAATGGAAATTCTCCAGCCTCCAATAATCCAGATTGTAAAATGATACTCACCCTTCCCAGCATCCTCGGCAAAATTCATGACCACAAGGCACATCCACAGGATCTTCAAATACAGAAATGTTGCACAAGCAAATGCCACACTGAAAAATAAGGTATCATATCAAGTAACGGTAAAAAAACCAAGTAAAAAACAAAAATGTACAAATTCAACAAAACTGAGCCAGGATAAAATCTCGATTCTCACATGTTAACTTCTATCTAATTTCAAAATAAGAAAATAGAAAGAGTAGGTCCATTGGCCCTTTGAACCAGCTCACCATTAAATAATATCTTCCACTTAAACTCCACTATCCTCACATACAGTACCCAATAGTCTTGTGGCCTCTGACCTGAATATACCCAATGACTGAGCAGCCACAGCTCTCTGGGGTAGAGAATTTCAAAGATGCATAATCCTCGAGTGAATAAATTTCACATCTCAATCCTAAATGGCAGATCCCTTCCTTTGCGACTGTGACCTGTATTCTAGATTCCCCAGCCAGGTGTAACATTTTTTCAGTGCCTACCCTGTCAAGCCTCTGAAGTATTTTCTATCTTGCAATTAGATCACCTCTCATTCTTTTAAACACTAAGGATTAATCCATCCTCACAGCCAATCCCCTGATCCCAGGAACCTGTCCAGTGAACCTTAGTTGCACTCTTTCTTAAGTAAGGAAATCAAAACTGCACACAATACACCCCAGGCAACCTGGCTTCACCAATGCCCTGTAGCAAGACATTACTCTTATTCTTCGATCCTTTTTTTTTTTACAAAAGCTAATCATTTGTCTTTCAAAATGCTTGCTGTGGACCTCCATGCTAACTTTGTGAAACATTTCCCAGTCTCTCCCTATTCAACAATTATTCTGCTTTCTTAATTTTCCTACCATCTGCCAGATTCTTGCCCACTCAATCAATGTGTCTATATCCTTCAGTGTTTTCCTCATCGTTTACTTCCCACCTAACTTCGTTTCATCGGCAAATTTGGATACATTAAGATTCAGTGCCATAATTTAAGTTTTTAATATAGATTGTAAATCCTTGTGGTACTACATTAGTTACAGCCTACCAATTATCCCACCCTCAATCCAGGGTCCTTGGTAGCTGCATCTTTCCATCTATGGAACATGATTGACACCCAGAAAACAATTGTTTCGATGGATTTAGGAGGTGCAGACTAGCCTAGCAATTGTACACGCCTCCGTGACTTCATAGGCTTCGGTACTTTTCATAGAATCCCTACAGTGCTGAAGGAGGCCATTCTGCCCATCGGGTCTGTACCAACCCTCAAAGAGCACCCTAAATAGGCCCACTTCTTCATCCTATCCCTGTAACCCCACATAACCCACACATCCCTGGACACTAAGGGACAATTTATCACGGCCAATCCATCTAACCTGCACATCTTTGGACTGTAGGAGGCAACCAGAGCAAATTTGCGCAGGCAGAGGGAGGTGTGCAAACTCCACACAGTCACTCAAGGCCAAAATTGAACCTGGGTTCCTGGCGCTGCGAGGCAGCAGTGCTAAACACTGTGCCACTTTGTGAGCTAGTATCCGGAGGAAAGACGGAAGCCTACATGTCTGGGGTTTAGCTGTTGCTTGAGTTGCTGAAAGGTGTTCATTTAAACAAAATATTAACTGCCTAATGGATCCCACACCAGATTTTCAGTTGGATTTACTAATTTATCCATTAAATCATGATTTTGTGGGCAGCACGGTGGCGCAGTGGTTAGCATTGCTGCCTCATGGTGCCGAGGTCCCAGGTTCGATCCCGGCTCTGGGTCACTGTCCGTGTGGAGTTTGCACATTCTCCCATGTTTGCGTGGGTTTCGCCCCCACAACCTAAAAAGATGTGCAGTGTAGGTGGATTGATCATGCTAAATTGGCCCTTAATTGGAATAAATTAATTGGGTACACTAAAATTAAAAAGAAAATCATGATTTTGTTGTTGTTTGTGTTAAAAGGCAACGACAGGCAGGGCCTAGATTGCCACAGATGGAGATGTGATCTTGTCCTCCAGGTGTGCCATTCCCTAACCCCTTTCATGCTAGTCAGCCTCCCACTTCTGGAGCCTGCAGGCAAAACCCAGACAAGCCACCAACTCCCTCAATAAAGACCCACCTCGGCAAATTAAGTTAAATTAAATTAAATTTCCTCACCACTCCAGGAAAACACACACCTCAACATCCAGTCACCTAGTAAGCCCCTATATTGGCTATAAAAAGGCCCCCACCACACAACTAACCCCCCCCCCCCCCGCCCCCCCCCGAAAAGCCCCTCACAATAGAACTGTTACTCCACTAAATCCCCTTACTAGAATACTAAATCTCCAATAATCCATCAATAAACGTCTCAAAAATCTTCCTCCCCACTAAGGTATCTCTGCACAAACCACCCAAACCTTTCTTAGTTTCTAGCCTGTAACTCACTCCCAGCATCTGTTAACCCACAGAGAAGCTCCCCGAATCCAAGTAGATTCCAGTCAGTAACTCATTCCCAGTTATCTATTATTCTATGCATCAAGGTCCACAAACCCCTCAGATTGGGAGTGGGTTACAGGCTCAAAACTAATCATGAGATTTAGGGTTATATATAGAATTACCCACAAGCGAGTCGCAGGCTGGAATCTAATTGCAGGATTTAGGGGAGTGGGGTGGTTATGTATAGAATAACATACACGGGAGTGAATTACAAGCATTAATCCAATCGAGGGGCTCAGGTTGCTGATACGTGGAATGACAGATACCCATCAGTCCTAATTTTATGAAATGCCCCACCATCACGGTAGTACTGTCAAACAGGCTAGTGTGTGGGTATGGGTGTTATTTAACACAATCATACTGAAGACAGTAGAATACAAGGTTCAGAATATCAAATTGGGGTTAGGTGTGAAAGCAAGTAGTTTAAATTGGAGATGAACAGAGCTAAGATGAAGTACCGCTGGACTGCATAAATAGAAATTTACATTCGGAAGATAAGGGAAGTGACTTTAAGTTAACTACTGTATTTCAAAAGGAATATGTACAGTGAGCATAGATTGTAAATGGATGAAGGAACGTAGTAAGTTTACTTTTACTCAAAAGTAGTAACCATAAAATAAAATGAAAGATCTGTAAATTTGTGAAAAGGAACTTCTGAAGGAATGCAAAACAATAGAGTTAAGACGAAAGAGGACAAATACACCTGGAGAAAAACGGGAGTCTGTTTTGGAGGGTATTGTTAGCAGTGTGTGCTGGAAACAAACCTGTGAAGCAGTTGATGCTATCCTCAGAAAAAGGTGCGTGTCTGCATGGTTTTGAGGCAAGCTTTGGCTTCCCAGCATTGAATGAGAGAAAAGCCTGTGTAAGACTTCCCCTATAGCAACATAGATTTGTGGCAAAATTACTAAATTTTTTAGTCATTAAAATCTACATGGATTGTTGCCTATGTCCAGCTCTGAGCTAATTAAGCAGAAAACCTTTGGTAACTGGGCTGCACGGTAGCACAGTTGCTAGCATTGTTGCTTCACAGCACCATGGTCCCAGGTTCGATTCCCAGCTTGGGTCATTGTCTGTGCCGAGTACGCACGTTCTCCGTGTCTGCGTGGGTTTCCTCCGGGTGCTACGGCTTGGATTTGGATTGGGTTTTGTTTATAGTCACCTGTACCGAGGTACAGTGAAAAGTATTTTTCTGCGAGCAGCTCAACAGATCATTAAGAACATGAAAATGAAATAAAATAAAAGAAATACATAATAGGGCAACACAAGGTACACAATGTGGGTTTCCTCCCACAAGTCCCAAAAGACATGCCGTTTGGCAATTTGGACATTCCGAATTCGTCTTTGTGTAACAGGGCAGGCACTGGTATGTGGCAACTAGGGGCTTTTAAGAGTTACATTTAAAAAATAATATTTTTATTAAGGTATTTGAAAATTTTAATAAAAATAACATAGACAATTACATCAACATGGTATAATAAATTTCCCCCACCATCTCAATCTTCACACACCTCAACCATACAACAACAATCCGGCCCACCCCCCTCCTTGGAATACTGCATCTGCTGACACTTTAATTTTCCCTGAGGAAGTCGAACGGCTGCCACCTCCGGGTGAACCCGACCATAGAACATAGAACATAGAACAATACAGCACAGTACAGGCCCTTCGGCCCACGATGTTGCACCGAAACAAAAGCCATCTAACCTACACTATGCCATTATCATCCATATGTTTATCCAATAAACTTTTAAATGCCCTCAATGTTGGCGAGTTCACTACTGTAGCAGGTAGGGCATTCCACGGCCTCACTACTCTTTGCGTAAAGACCCTCTTAAGGCAAACTTTATTTTCTCGAGACTGAGAAACCCAGCCATGTCACTAACCCAGGTCTCTACACTCGGGCGCTTTGAGTCTCTCCGCCTCCGGGCTACCAGGGAGGCAAAGGCAAGACGTCAGCCTCTTTCGCCCCCATAACTCCCGGCTCTTCCGACACTCCAAGATCGCTACCTCCAGACTCGGCACCACCAGTGTTTTTAGCACCGTGGACATTGCCTTAGCAAAACCCTGCCAAAACCTTCTAAGCTCCGGGCATGCCCAAAACATGTGGACATGATTTGCTGGGCTTCCCGTGCACCTCACACACCTATCTTCTACCCCGAAAAACCTGCTCATCCTAGCCGCTGTCATGTGTGCCCGGTGGACTACGTTAAATTGTATCAGGCTGAGCCTGGCACATGTTGAGGAGGTATTAACCCTGCTTAGGGCATCCGCCTATAGACCCGCCTCTCTATCTCCTCCTAGCCCGTCCTCCCACTTGGCCTTAAGCTCCTCCACCGCAATTTTCATTTCACCTCCGAGAGCTCCTGGTAAATAAAACCCAAAGCCCATCCCCCCTCTAACCAGCTCCCTGCAAGACAAAGTTACCTTTAGCCATTCATACAGCCCCTTATTACACATAGCACTACTTACATTTATACAATCCGGCACAACAAATCGCCGCCACAGTACTTCTCCAAGGCTTCAATGTCTTTTAATTCGCCTCCAGCCTCTTTTCTTTTAAAAAGTTCATACTTCGTCAGATGTTTCAAAGTAGAAGTCCCGTTCCTCATGTGTGACCTACAAATGGGCTGGGTACAGCATCCCAAACTTCACCCCCTTTTTAAAGAGGGCCGTTTTTGCCCGATTAAACCCAGTTTGCCTCTTGGCCAGATCCGCACCCAGGTCCTGATAAATGCACAGTTCACAGTTCTCCCATTTGCTGCTCCGTTCCTTCTTGGCCCACCGCAGAACATGTTCCTTGTCCAGGAAACAGTGAAAGCGTACCACCATGGCCCTCGGCGGCTCGTTCACTCGGGGCTTTTCCCCCCGAGGGCTCGGTGCGCTCTATTCACTTCCAGGGGCCGAGGGAACATCTCAGCCCCCATCAACTTCCCCAGCATGTCCGTCACACAAGTCCTCGCATCCGATCCCTCACTGCCTTCAGGGAGGCTGACAATTCTAAGATTCTGCCTCCTGGACCTGTTCTCAGGTCCTCCAGCTTCTCCTGCATTCTTTTCTGGCGGTCGTTCATCATCGCCATCTCGGTCTCCAACACAGTTACGTACTCCTCGTGCTCGGACACCTTTTTCTCCACCTCCTGGATCGCTCTCCCGTGGGTCTCTTGATTCTGCACAACTTGATCAATCAAAGCCTTAATCGGGTCCAGCGTGTCCTTCTTCAGCTTGGCGAAGCAATCTCCGAAAAACTTCACCAGCTGCTCCGTCGACCACTGTGCCATCTCCCTGAGGCCCTGCTTCTCCGCCATGCTTTTCCGCATTACCAGCTTTGCTCGCGTCTTCCTTATAGGACTATGTTTTCTCACACGGCCACTTCTGGTCCAATTCTCCATACACCGGAGGGGGATTTCTCCTTGCTGTCTCACTCTTCACCGATTTATCCCATAAAATCCGGAAAAAAACGGGGGAAAAGGTCCAAAGTTCCGTCACAGACGGGAGCTATCAAATGTGCGACCTACTCCTCCATGGCCGTCACCAGAATTGCTTTTCAGATTAACTTAATTGTAGTGTTAATGTAAGCCTACTTGTGACAATAAAGATTGTTATTATTTATTATTACTATTGTGGAAGTACTGTTAATTGCGTAAATGCTAGTTTGACCTCAGCTGGAATATTGTGTACTGTTCTGCGTGCCACACAGAAGGATGTGAATGCACTGGAATGCAGAAGAGGTTTACAAGAATTGTTCCAGAAATGAGAAACTTCAGTTATGAGATTAGAGTGGAGAGATTAGGACTGTTCTCCTTGGAGATAAGAAGCTGAGGGGAGATTTGATAGAGGTGCTCAAAATTATGATGGGCTAAACAGAGTAGATCGGGAGAAACTGTTTCCCCTCATAAAAGGAACCAGAGGGCACAGAATAAAGGTGATTGGCAAATGAAGCAAATGTGATGCAAGAATTTATTTTTCACACAATAAGTGGTTATGGATCTAGAATGCACTACCTGGCAGTGTAGTGGAGGCAGGGCAAGCTCATTTGAGGCATTCAGGGGTATGTGAAAAAGGCAGGGGTTTGGCTCTAAGCCATAATGCTCTTTTGGAGAGCAAGTGCAGGCATGGTGGGCCAAATGGCCTCATTCTGCACAAAACAATTCTATGATTCTGTAATCTGGTGTCTTCAAGTTTTATCTTTTTTCCTTTTTAAAAAATCTTTAAATTCAATTTTTTTAATCTACACAGGTGGTTTTAAATTCTTTTTCCTGATTTTCTCAAAATACAAATTGTAACTTGTGTGATGGCTTGTTACAAGTTCCCTTTGGGATTTGGACAGTCTGCACTTGCCACCTGTGTAGCCATGTAAAATGGCTAACTCCCGATGAGAATGGCCAAACCCCGATTTAAAATGGCGAACGGAAGAGACTGATGGGAAAATCAGCCAACAGGACTCAAACAGACAGCTGCAGGTAAAACTGTGTATTCGCCTTTGGGGAAGCCAGACCGAATCGATACCTGCAGCCATCAACACAACAACACAACAGCCGTCTGCATAGTAAGTAGCAATCCTGGGAACAATATGCTACACACAAAAGCCGACCCAGACTTTTCGGCGCCAGCAGGAGCTTACACAAAGAGAGGTGAATGACCACCCCTCGATCAAGGAGTCGCTCCAGCATTGGAGAATATCGAACCAAGTGATTGGGACCAAGTCCAATCACTTGGAACCAGGTACAAGGTCCGCCCCGAGAGGCGGGAAGCCCCTGGGGACTATAAGAATAGGGGCCAAGTTCAAATCGACCCTTCTTCCCTTCTTCTCCTCTCCCTTTGAGACCCTTCTGCTGACCCTCTTCAACAGCTGCAAGAAACAGTAAGTCTTACTCCAACGCTCGCTACGAGATAGGTACTCCTGACTATCGACCTGTACCAGCTTTGAATCCCGCAGGCTCAGAACCCATACGAAAGGCCATTCGTTTCCCTGACCTGGTGGGCCATTCCCAAAGTTAAGTATTGGCCTGTTAGTTGTAGGAAGTAGCTTAGAAGTAGAATTAATGTAGAAGTATGGATTGCTGGATATAATAAATGTGCGTTGATTTAACTCTTACTAAGCGGTGTGTTGGATTACTGATCATTACTTGGACTTGAACCACGTGGCGGTATCAGAAAGATACCTGGCGACTCAAGAGCAAAGGTGATAGAACAAGAGCAATTAAACGAAGGCTAAAAAGAGCAACATTTTGGCGACATCCTGACGGGACCCGATCTAGAAGTGGAAAACCACTCCGGGAGAACCCAAGAAATTTGAATTAGAAACCCAATTGGAAACAGAAAACCACAAGTGTTCAAGCGGTTCTGGTCAATACTCATAATTCGGAAGTGTGTGTATGCATGCATAACTAACAGGGCTATAAGGTAAAACTGATAGATTTTTGTGGCGTCAAAATTGTCGGAAGTCTGTATTTTCAGAAAGTAGCGAAAGCCGTACCCGCATTTACAACACCGCCTTAGCCCCCTGTTCCAAATTTAGAAGAAGCAGTCGGATAGGAAAGATGGCCATGCAGGCAATGCAGCGCCTCATGAACCCTGAAGAATTTGCGGTCACAGCGACCAGCAGCAGTAGAGTGGGACAGTGTCCCATTTGGGAGGAGGAAATCCGGAAATATCTCAAGGGCAAAGGATGATTTCTGCGATAATGAGGAATCAGGTCCCGGAAGTATAGGGCATACTTGGTGGGAGAACCTGAGCGAGATCCATAAAAAGAGCTTGGGAAAAGCTCGCAAGCCGATGGCAATCGTGTCCTGTTTGGCACAATTGCGAGGCACAGAGGAGGTCGTCAAGACGCTCCGCAAAGAAGTTGAGGGCAAAAATCGGATGAGTAAAGTCGATGTAAGCGAAGTTGAAAAAGAGACTATGGAATTAAGGAGGAAACTGGCAGCAAAATATGAAGAGGTGGCTGATGCCAAATGGGCTCACCAGTCTTGTCTGGCGCATTTAAGCAGTTTCCAGTCGCAATATGAAAAGGCTTATCAGGACACGTAAGAGACAGAAAAACAGGTAGAAGCGTTACAGAGACAGTGTAGCGATCTAAAAGCAGCATTAAGAGCACTCCACGCTGCCACCACAGAACAAAGACCGAGCACCATAGATCACGCAAAGTGCCGGAAGCAGATTGCAGAGCTGCAATCACTGCTTTCTGTTCAAAAGGGTTTCCAGGAAACCTTTGGGGAAAAGTTAGACCAGGAAGACGGCCCTGATTGGGAAGAGTTACACGAAACAGCGCAGAGATATGTTCAGGGAACATGTGCGCAGGGAAAGCCCCAAAAGTGAAAAGCACCCCAACCCCCCACACAGCAGATAGTTCAGGCTCCAATGAACCCTGTAACCACCCACCGCACAGCCACATCAGACAGTGCGGAATATCTATATTCCACCCCCTTAACAGTGACCCAATTACGGGACGCGTGCGAGAGGATCACACCGTTCCTCCCCGACTCAGACCCCCACCATTTCTTTGCCACAGTTAGACATCAGGCGAACATGTACGGCCTGGATGAGAGAGAGCAGGTAAAGCTCACAGTTTTAAGTTTAGATCCGTCAGTAGCAGCAGCTCTTCCCGACCCACAGAATGTAGGAGGAGGCACCCTTGCAGAAATGCATACCGAGATCCTGGATGCGATTGGGTATAACTGGGGTGACCCCGTAGATGGCCTCAATAAGTGCAGGCAGGAAAAGACAGAACACCCCACAGCATTTGCTGGACTCCTGTGGATTCATTTCACAGCAGTTTTCGGTAATTTAGAACACGCTCATTTGTCCCAAGACGGTATGGCCAAATGGACCCGCACCCTTATCTCCCATGCCACAGAGGCAGGACAAAAAGCCTGTACCAATTATGACCACTCAGAGGAAGCCCACAATGAGAAATGGGTTTTAAAAAGATTGTCCCGCGCCTGGGAGCAGTCTGTACAAAGCAAACCCACAGTTAAAAATCCCGAAGAACAGCAGGCAGAAGCAGACAAACCCGCAGTTAGGGAACCCGAGGAAGAGCAGGCAGACATGCATCCAGTTAAAACGCACCAGAACCCCGCATGGGTAAACGAAGGAAGCAACAGCCCCCCCTAGAAACCACTGGAATGTGATAATTGCGGACAATTAGGACATTACGCACGAGAATGTCAAGCCCCCCTGAAACTGCAACGGAATCAGCCCACAAATGCCCCCCGAACCAGCGAAGACACCAACAGCCCCGGCCCCCCACCCAGGGAACCATACCCAAGGGAACAATGCACCAGGGAGCCTGCTCCACCTTATGTGCCCCAGGGGTCATGTTACAACTGTGGGCAGCCAGGAAACTTCGCCCGAGATTGCAGGAGACCCCCACCAGCTAGACTAGCCCCCAGATATGAAAGAGAACATCACCACAGCAGCTACAAGGTCCCAGCTGCCCCATGCAAACTGGGAGCGCTTACCCACCACTTCTCATGGCAGCGTTACCTCAGCAAGGCCACTTCATTTTTGTTTCACTCCTCCTTCCTATCTTCTTCGGTCATGCTGCACTCCCTCCATATGCTAATTACACGCCAGCCCAAATGTGATTTACGATGTCCCGTATTCTGATGGAACCTGCAGAATGTTTTATGTTGGTTTGTAAGTTTGTTAAATGTTGTATCTCCGACAGGAGAATTTTTCTCACAGCCACACGCCCATTCGGCCGAAACCCCCGAGCACTTGCCGTCAGAGACCCACCATTGCCAGACGCTTGTTCAGCGGAACTAGCTTATCTGCAGAGACTGGTCAAGAGACCACACGCTTGTTCAGAGGAACTAGCTTTTCAGTTGATACTTGTTCGGGTATCAGACGCCTGATCGTAACTGCCCTTCTGGTTCGAAGGATAGAACCATTACGGCAGCCCCACCACGATGACTACATTTTTGCCCGTTCTTGTCGGTTGCTCAGGCAGTGGAGAAACGGCGTGAGACCCGTCCTGCCTGGGAACCCCCCCGCTGGTCAACTACGCTCGGGTAGGGGAGATACGGCATTGGTAGCCGTCCTACCTGGGGGCTCCATCCAAATCTTACCCGTCGCGGCCCATACGCACCTCATTTTGACATTTTTCATTTCAAAAAGTTGTTTGTTTAGGGAACCTTTAGGTTGCCCGCCATCTGCTATTTACATCCTGGAACATTTGGATGGTAAATTAGCACTGGTTCATGATTGGGAAGCGTGCCGTGTCCAAAGATTTGTTTTTGAAAATAAATGAGGGAGTCACACATAGTGACCAATTATAAAGGGAATAATTGGCACCAAAGGACAGACACACTAGCATACCAGATATTAAACAAAGATAGTTACGGATACTATGCTTGTTTCTACAGAACTCCAGAAGCTCCAGGACCGGAGAAAATAAAGAGAAGAGAAGAAAGAGAAGGAAAGAGAACAGCCATGAGGACTTCCTTCATCGCGATCAACACACTGTTTTTGGACATTTGGTTGCGCATGAACGCGAACCCCATGACTTCAAACCCCCCAGCCGTTAATGTTTCACTGCCCCGCAGTACCCAGAGCCCAGTGACACTGCATCATTCTGGTGTGCCAGGTTCATAACCTGGTACTCCCTGTCCTATGTGATCGAAACACTGTTAGCGTTGGCGATACTCTGCTGTGTAGTGCAGACTATGCGCCTACGTAAATAGAGAAGGAGAGCCTACCACGCTCGAACCCCGGTATATAGGATCAGATCCCCTATGTTCAGTTACGACCAGACCCCCGCGATCTATAATCAAATAATAAAGTGCATTCACTTGCATTTATTGCTGTAAATAAAGAGATGTACAAAACGTTTTCATGAGCAAAAAAAAAAAATTGTATGATCCTGAGCTTGACTGCCAAGCCAGGAAAGACTGTATGAAATGCTGTGATTTTGTTGTATAATTGAGGAAGGTAGGATAATGGAATGCTTAGCGAGTGTAGTATATTAAGGATAAGTTAGAGGTTCTAAGTTTGTTTTGTAATGCATGTCCCTGTCTGACATAGCGCCCTTAGAATTGTTAGTTAAAATTTTTTGTGCATAGCTATGGTCAGTGCAGAGGCCATGTAGGAGGTTTCCCTCCCGGTCAGGGAATGGAAAGTAACAATCATGATGTGATCCTTCACACTTCGCGTTAGGATCACAAGGAGGGTATGTAGCCATGTAAAATGGCTAACTCCCGATTAGAATGGCCAAACCCCGATTTAAAATGGCGAACGGAAGAGGCTGATGGAAAAATCAGCCAACAGGACTCAAACAGACAGCTGCAGATAAAACTGTGTATTCGCCTTTGGGGAAGACAGACCGAATCGATACCTGCAGCCATTCGGCGCCAGCAGGAGCTTACACAAAGAGAGGTGAATGACCACCCCTCGATCAAGGAGTCGTTCCAGCATTGGAGAATATCGAACCAAGTGATTGGGACCAAGTCCAATCACTTGGAACCAGGTACAAGGTCCGCCCCGAGAGGCGGGAAGCCCCTGGGGACTATAAGAATAGGGGCCAAGTTCAAATCGACCCTTCTTCCCTTCTTCTCCTCTCCGCACCCTTCGAGACCCTTCTGCTGACCCTCTTCAACAGCCGCAAGAAACAGCAAGTCTTACTCCAACGCTCACTATGAGATAGGCACTCCTGACTATCGACCTGTACCAGCTTTGAATCCCGCAGGCTCAGAACCCATACGAAAGGCCATTTGTTTCCCTGACCTGGTGGGCCATTCCCAAAGTTAAGTATTGGACTGTTAGTTGTAGGAAGTAGCTTAGAAGTAGAATTAATGTATAAGTATTGACTGCTGGATATAATAAATGTGCGTTGATTTAACTCTTACTAAGCGGTGTGTTGGATTACTGATCATTACTTGGACTTGAACCACGTGGCGGTATCAGAAAGATACCTGGCGACTCAAGAGCAAAGGTGATAGAACAAGAGCAATTAAACTAAGGCTAAAACGAGCAACACCTGCCATATCATAACACCCTCATATGTGGTACATTATTGAATCTTTTTTGAAAACCCAAATATAACACATCTACCATAAGCTTAAGCAGATAAGTTTAAAATTTATCAGTGGACCAACAAATCTTGTATTCATTCTGCATAGATATGCTTTTTTTTCATTATAATTACATGAACAATACTCAGTTCAAACTATCAACATTTTCCATACATACAGATAAAGTGAAACTAAACTATATATCTAACTATGTTTGTGGCTTAGTACAAAGCTTGAAGTTATGACAATTATTACGTGATATGTGCAGGTAGGGACTATCTGAGTAAATTAAAATCATCAACATACCACAAGTACATCCTCGTCAGTTGGAGATAAACTGATATCGTCTGGTGATGTGACAGAGGAACGGGTGGTGCGAGGAGTTCGAGGTGAGGGGAGAGTGTCCCATGCATTATATCCACTGGGTGGTGGAATTGGCATCAGAATGCCTGAACGTTGGCAACAGTCCTCAGGGTTTACCATCCAAGCTTCAAGTAGTTTTTCTCGATCCCAGTCTAGGAAAACACAAATTGAAGAATAAACACCAAAGATTATTCACCAAAACTTTAGCGCTGTTACATTGGTCTTAAATTGCAATGGCTTGATTACAGTTCTTACTCGGTAGTATTTGGATTGCAGGTTTACAAATGCATTGTGTTGGTAAAAAGGACATAGTGATAGTATTAATCAATTCCCCACATTTTACCTTGTCTCAGTTGGGCTACCACAAAAATTGGTAAACAGAAGAGGCCCCTTTGATAGGATGTAGCATGGATCATGTATCATGGAGAGGAGAAAGAAGAGGGGAGAAGAAAGATAGAGGATACGATGCCACTATTGTTAAGGAGGCAACATCAGAAGCAAGCGAAAATGTAGCAAGCTCTCACCTTGTTTTGAGGAACTGAAGATGCTTAAAGGTGGAGGAAAAGACAAAGAAAAATGTGTCCAAAATGGATCAAAAGTTTTAAAGATGATATAGGCTACAAACAAGTATTTACGAGTCAACAGCAAAATACTTCAAATGCTGGAAATCTGAAATGAAAACAGAAAATGCTGGAATCATTCAGCAGGTCAAGCTACATTTGAGAATCTATGTGTCCTAGCTATGTCACCCTTTCAGTCGGATATGTGGAACATTCTCAGTCCCATTCCTACTCCGGAACCCCCCCATTCATTTTCCTGGTCCATTGATACTTTGACTGCAGTGCCACTTCGTTCTGGTCTCAAACTGGAAAATTTCCATTTGTTTCCAATTTCCATCACTTTCTTAATTTCACATGGTCCATCTCTGAATCTTCCCTCCACCCCCCAAATTTCTCTATTTCCATTTGTGCGGATAAGTATGGACCAAGGTGGACTTTATGCCCACTGATTCCCAAATGTACTTTGATTTTGATTACACTTCCTGCTACTTCACTTTCTGAAAGCACGGTAGCACAGTGGTTAGCACGGTTGCTTCACAGTTCCAGGGTCCCAGGTTCGATTCCGGCATGCAACACCGTCTGTGCGGAACCTGCAGGTTCTCCGGTTTCTTCCCCCAAGCCCAGAAAGACGTGCAGTTAGGTAGTTTGGACATTCTGAATTCTCCGTGTAGCCGAACAGGTGCCGGACTGTGGCGACTAAGGGATTTTCACAGTAACTTCATTGCAGTGTTAATGTAAGCTTACTAGTAACAATAAAGATTATTAATATTTCAGTCTCCCAGTTTCTCCATTTCTGTGTATTTGCTCTGATGATGCCATTTTCCATAACAATGCTTCCGGTATGTTTCCCTGAGCCAGTGGTTCAGCTCCACCTTGGCTGATTGGACCCACTGACCATGCCCATCTCATTTCCCCCATGTCTGCTCTCACCTCTTCCCCCACTCCCAAAACCATGAAACGTGTCCACACCATCCCCCCACCAGCCTTCACTCTGTTATTTCTTCCAGCTCCAGCTCACTTTGACCTTTCTATTCATGGCCTCCTACGTTGCTCTAACAAAACTTGAGAGAGGTTTGAGAAGCTATCTTTCGATGAGGCACTTTAAAGCCTGCCTGACTCATTTCAACAATTTCATGCATAAGAATTAGGAGAAAGTCATTTGGCCCCTCAGTCTGCTCTGCATTCGCCAAAATCATGGCAGAGGGACTAAATTAATACTTAGCTTGTGTTTTTACCAAATTAGAAGATGGTGACAATGGCCCAGTTGAAAATGTGGGAGTTGAGCAACTGAACAGAATAGCGAGAAAGAACCGGTGCTTAAAAGGCTGGCAGCACTCCAGGTAGAGAAGCCGCCAGGCCTAGTTGGAATGCATCCTAGATTGCTGGGAGAGGTAAGGGGCATATTGCAGAGCCATTGACAGAAATGTTCCAAGCCTCTCTTAACACAGGATTAGTCGCGGGGGGGCTGGAGGATTGCAAATGGTTTAAGAAAGGGGCAAAGGATAACCCTGGAAACTACAGACCTGTCAGCTTGACATCAATAGTGGGAAAACTGATGGAGTCCAAAATACCAGATGAAATAAATATACACTTTAGAGAAAAATAAGTTAATATTAGACAGTCAACATGGCTTTGTCAAGGGCAGGTCATGTCTGACAAATTTTATTGAGTTATTTGGCGAGGTGACACAGGCAGCGGATGTCATATATTTGGACTTTCAGAAAGCATTTGATACAGTGCCACATGGCAGGCTGGTAAGCAAATTAAAAATGTTTGGGACTGACGGGTCCTTGGCAACATAGATTAGAAGTTGGCTGAGAGGTAGGAAACAGAGGGGAGATATAGATGGGCATTTCTCAAACTGGAGACGTGTTGAAAGCAGTGTTCCCTGGGCTCACTGTTGGGACCCTTGCTTCTTCTGATTTATATAAATGATTTAGAGGTGGGCAAAATCTCTAAATTTGCAGGTGATACTAAGCTGGGGAGAATAGTGAATTGTGAGGATAATGCTGAGTGACTTCAGAGGGGCATTGACAAGTTGGCCAAATGGGCAGACACCTGGCAAATTAACTTCAAAACAGCGAAATGAGGTAATGCATTTTGGTAGAACATGGAAAGACAATAAAGGATAAATGGTATAATTTTGAGGGGAGTACAGGAGCAAAGGGACCTTGGAGTTCAATTGCATAATTCTCTGAAGGTGGCCACGCAACTTGAAACAGTTATTAAGGTGGTTTATAGGATCCTTCGGTTTATAAATAGAGGAATAGAGTATAAAAGCAAGGGAGTTATTCTACACCTCTCCAAATCATTGGTCAGACCACATCTGGACTATGGGTTCAGTTCTGGGAACCATATTTAAGGAAGGATGTTAAAGCCCTGGAGACAGTTCAGAGGAGATTTATTAGAATGATACCAGCAATGAGGAATTTTAGATACAAGGAGCGATTGGAGAAATTGGGCTTGTTCTCCTTGGAGCAGAGAAGAATAAGAGGCGACCTTATTGAGGTGTTCAAAATTCTGAACAATTTTGACAGGGTAAAGAAGGATATTCGGTTTCAACTAGTTGATATGTCAGTGACTAGTGGTCCCAATTTCAAGATGGTCAGCAAGACAGCTAGGAGTGAGATGAGGAGAAACTTCTTTACTCAGCGAGTTGTTGGGATTTGGAATGCGCTGCCTGGGAGAGTGTTGGAGGCGGATTCCAAAAGAAAGCTGGATACATATTTGAAAGGGAATAATTTAGAGGGATGCAGAGAATGGGACTAGCTGGGTAGCTCTTTTGGGAGCCGGTGCAGACACGATGGGCTGAATGGTCTCTTTCTGTGCTCTAAATAACAAATGATTGTGCCCTCAACTTCCTTTTCCTGTCTCCCCATGTACCCATTGGCTTTCTGATCACCCCTTGCACCCATTGGCTCCCTGGTCACCCCTTGTACCCATTGGCTCCCTGGTCAATCAAGAATCTAACTCAACCTTAAAAATATTCAATGACCCTGGCTCCACTGCTCTCTGGGCAAAAGAAATCTGCAGGCTAATGGCCCTCAGAGAAAAAAATTGTCCTCTTAAATGGGAAACCCTTTATTTTTAAACAGTGACCCCTAGTTCTGGTCTCTCCCACAAGGGAAACATCCTCTCAACCACCACCCTGTCAGGTCCTCTCAGGATTTTGTGTGTATTAATAAGATCACCTCTCATTTTTCTAATGGATACAGGCCCAACCAGTCCAACCTTTACTCAAGATAACCCCTTCACATCCCAGAAATCAGTTGAGTGAACCTTCTCTGTATTGCTTTTAACGCAATTATATTATTTCTCAAGTAAGGAGACCAAAACGTTAGAGTACTCCAGATGTAGTCTCACCAAAACTCTGTACAACTGTAGCAAAACGTCCCGACTTTTATATTTCATTCCTCTTGTAATAAACAATAACATTCTATTAACCTTCCTAATCACTTACTCCCCTCAGATTATTTTTTCCCCTCATCTCAGTCTCAAATAGGCAACATATTTTTAAACAGTGTCCCCTAGGTTCTAGATTCTCCCACGTGCAGCCTGTCAGGATCCCTCAGGATTTTGTATGTTTCAATCAAGTTGCCTCTACTCTTCGAAGCTGCAGTGGATGCAAGTCTAGCCTATCCAACCTTTCCGCAGAAGACAACTCACCATTCCAGGTATTAAGGGGCATCTTGACAAATACATGAATAGGATGAGAATAGAGGGATACGGACCCCAGAAGCGTAGAAGATTTTAGTTTAGACAGGCAGCATGGTCGACGCAGGCTTGGAGGGCCGAAGGGCCTGTTCCTGTGCTGTACATTATTTTGTTCTTTATAGCCTAGTAAACCTTCTCTGAAAGACTTCCAGTGCATTTACATCTTCCTGAAAGAAGGATACCAATACTGTACACAGTACTCCAAATATGGTCTCACCAATGCTCGGCATAACTGAAGTGTAACCTCTCTAATTTTATATTCAATTCCCCTTGCAATAAACATAACTTTTATTGAACCTTCCTAATTACTTGCTGTATCTGTTTACTAACCTGTCGTGTACAATTCATGCACTAGAATACCTAGATCCTTCTGAATCTCAGAGCGCTGCAATCTTTCACCGTTTAGATAGGCTTTAAAAAAACATCCTTCCAAAATGGACAATTTCCCACATTTCTCCACAATATACTTCATTTGCCAGATCTTTGCCCACTTGTATGCCTTTGTAGCCTCCTTACGTCCTCTTTATATCTTACTTTTCTACCTATATTTGTGTCATCAGCAAATTTAACGATCATACCATTGATCCCTGAAACAAGTCATTGATAGATTGTAAGTAGTTGAAGATACAGGACTGATCCCTGTGGCACTCTCTCTAGTTACAGCTTGCCAACCACAAAATTACTCATTTATCCCACGCACCGTTTTCAGTTAGCTAACCAATCCTCTATCCATGCTAATATGTTACCCACTACACCATGACCAGATTATAATCACTGCTCCCTTTTGCTTGATGTGGAGATGCCGGCGTTGGACTGGGGTGAGCACAGTAAGAAGTCTTACAACACCAGGTTAAAGTCCAACAGGTTTGTTTCGATGTCACTAGCTTTCGGAGCGCTGCTCCTTCCTCAGGTGAACGAAGAGGTATGTTCCAGAAACATATATATATATATATCTATATATATATATATATATATAGACAGATTCAAAGATGCCAAACAATGCTTGGAATACGAGCATTAGCAGGTGATTAAATCTTTACAGATCCAGAGATGGGGTAACCCCAGGTTAAAGAGGTGCGAATGGTGTCAAGCCAGGACAGTTGGTAGGATTTCGCAGGCCAGATGGTGGGGGATGAATGTAATGTGACATGAATCCCAGGTCCCGGTTGAGGCGCACTCATGTGTGCGGAACTTGGCTATAAGTTTCTGCTCGGCGATTCTGCGTTGTCACGCGTCCTGAAGGCCGCCTTGGAGAACGCTTACCCGGAGATCAGAGGCTGAATGCCCTTGACTGCTGAAGTGTTCCCCGACTGGAAGGGAACATTCCTGCCTGGTGATTGTCGCGCGATGTCCGTTCATTCGTTGTCGCAGCGTCTGCATGGTCTCGCCAATGTACCACGCTTCAGGACATCCTTTCCTGCAGCGTATGAGGTAGACAACGCTGGCCGAGTCGCACGAGTATGTACCGCGTACCTGGTGGGTGGTGTTCTCACGTGTAATGGTGGTATCCATGTCGATGATCTGGCACGTCTTGCAGAGATTGCCATGGCAGGGTTGTGTGGTGTCGTGGTCACTGTTCTGAAGGCTGGGTAGTTTGCTGCAAATAATGGTTTGTTTGAGGTTGCGCGGTTGTTTGAAGGTAAGTAGTGGGGGTGTGGGGATGACCTTGGCAAGATGTTCATCTTCATCGATGACGTGTTGAAGGCTGTGAAGAAGATGTCGTAGTTTCTCCGCTCCGGGAAAGTACTGGACGACGAAGGGTATTCTGTCGGTTGTGTCCCGTGTTTGTCTTCTGAGGAGGTCGGTGTGGTTTTTTGCTGTGGCGCGTTGGAACTGTCGATCGATGAGTCGAGCGCCATATCCCGTTCGTACGAGGGCACCTTTCAACATCTGCAGATGTCTGTTACGCTCCTCCTCGTCTGAGCAGATCCTGTGTATACGGAGAGCTTGTCCATAGGGAATGGCTTCTTTAATGTGTTTAGGGTGGAAGCTGGAGAAGTGGAGCATCGTGAGGTTATCCGTGGGTTTGCGGTAAAGCGAAGTGCTGAGGTGACCGTCCTTGATGGAGACGAGTGTCCCCAAGAATGCAACTGATTTTGGAGAATAGTCCATGGTGAGTCTGATGGTTGGATGGAACTTATTAATGTCATCGTGTAGTTGTTTCAGTGATTCTTCGCCGTGGGTCCAAAGGAAAAAAATATCAATGATGTATCTGGTGTATAACGTCGGTTGAAGGTCCTGTGTGGGGAGTAGGTCTTGTTCAAACTTGTGCATGAAGATGTTGCCGTATTGGGGTGCGGATTTGGTCCCCATAGAACATCACAGCGCAGTACAGGCCCCTCGGCCCTCGATGTTGCGCCGACCTGTGAAACCACTCTAAAGTCCATCTACACTATTCCCTTATCGTCCATATGTCTATCCAATGACCATTTGAATGCCCTTAGTGTTTGCGAGTCCACTACTGTTGCAGGCAGGGCATTCCATGCCCTTACTACTCTTCGAGTAAAGAACCTACCTCTGACATCTGTCTTATATCCATCTCCCCTCAATTTAAAGCTATGTCCCCTCGTGCTAGACATCACCATCCGAGGAAAAAGGCTCTCACTGTCCACCCTATCCAATCCTCTGATCATCTTGTATGCCTCAATTAAGTCACCTCTTAACCTTCTTCTCTCTAATGCAAACAGCCTCAAGTCCCTCAGCCTTTCCTCATCAGATCTTCCCTCCATACCAGGCAACATTCTGGTAAATCTCCTCTGCACCCTTTCCAATGCTTCCACATCCTTCCTATAATGCAACGACCAGAATTGCACGCAATACCACAAATGCGGCCGCACCTGAGTTTTGTACAACTGCAACATGAACTCATGGCTCCGAAACTCAATCCCTCTACCAATAAAAGCTAACACACCGTACGCCTTCTTAACAACCCTCTCAACCTGGGTGGCAACTTTCAGGGATCTATGTACATGGACACCGAGATCTCTCTGCTCATCCACACTGCCAAGAATCTTACCATTAGCCCAGTACTCAGTCTTCCTGTTATTCCTTCCAAAATGAATCACCTCACACTTTTCTGCATTGAACTCCATTTGCCACCTCTCAGCCCAGCGCTGCAGCTTATCTATGTCCCTCTGTAACTTGTAACATCCTTCTGCACTGTCCACAACTCCACCGACTTTAGTGTCATCTACAAATTTACTCACCCATCCTTCTACGCCCTCCTCCAGGTCATTTATAAAAATGACAAACAGCAGTGGACCCAAAACAGATCCTTGTGGTACACCACTAGTAACTGGACTCCAGTCTGAACACTTCCCATCAACCACCACCCTCTGTCTTCTTCCAGCTAACCAATTTCTGATCCAAACTGCAAAATCTCCCTGAATCCCATGCTTCCGTATTTTCTGTAGTAGCCTACCGTGGGGAACCTTATCAAACGCTTTACTGAAATCCATATACACCACATCAACTGCTTTACCTTCATCCACCTGTTTGATCACCTTCTCAAAGAACTCAATAAGGTTTGTGAGGCACGACCTACCCTTCACAAAACTGTGCTGACTTTGTCTAATCAAATTATTCCTTTCCAGATGATTATACACCCTATCTCTTATAAACCTTTCCAAGATTTTGCCCACAACAGAAGTAAGGCTCACTGGTCTATAGTTACCGGGGTTGTCTCTACTCCCCATGGCTGTTCCGTGCGTCTGGATGAAGAACTTGTTGTCGAAGGTGAAGACGTTGTGATCCAGAATGAAGCGGATGAGTTGCAGAATTGCGTCTGGAGATTGGCAGTTGTCGGTGTTGAGTACTGAGGCTGTTGCAGCAATGCCGTCGTCATGGGGGATGCTGGTGTAGAGTGCCGAGACGTCCATTGTGACGAGGAATGTTCCTGGTTCAACTGGTCCATGGGTGCTGAGTTTCTGTAGGAAGTCCGTCGTGTCACAACAGAAGCTGGGTGTACCTTGTACGATGGGTTTCAAGATGCCCTCGATGTAGCCAGAGAGGTTCTCACACAGGGTCCCATTGCCTGAAACGATAGGACGGCCTGGTGTGTTGGCCTTAAAACATGTCACATCTCTCACTCTTTCCAGTTCAGAGTGAAGGTTGACTTGAAATGTTAACATTCCATCTCCATAGGTGCTGCCAGACCCGTTGAATATTGCAACAAATTATGCACAGCTTTTTTGTTTTTTATACAAGGCTACATCATGGTTTCTAGGTTTGCTCTTTTCCTTTATCTGATACCACACTATTTTCTCCCTCTGAAGAAACAAAATCTGTCACGATAAACAACCATCATCTGATATCAGGGGGGGCTGAAGGATTCAATACATCCCCAAGAGGTTTTTAAATTCAAATATATAGACTATAGAAACGTAGAATCCCTACATTGCAGTAGGAGGACATTCGGCCCATCGAGTCTGTACTGACCCTCTGAACGAGTGCTTCACCCAAGCTCACACCCCGCCCTATCCCATTAATCAACCTGCACATCTTTTTGGACACTAAGGGGCAATATAGCACGGCCAATCCACCTACAACTGCAAATTAAAAAATACTAGAATTACTTGTCCAATTCTAGGAAAGAATGACTGTTTTATGGTAGAAGATAGGAAACAATATTCATTTTAAGACACTAGAAACTGTTAAATACTACAAAATCAGGCGAGAGCGCAACAGGCCATTCAGCTCGACTTTCTGCTCACATTGGTCTGGTCTCATCTCACCCTGATCTCATTCACCCATTTCATCTATCCCTATAACATAACTTGCTAGTCCCTGTTTTCTCATGTGTTTCTTTCATGTATTTATTTAGTTTTCCCTGAAATGCTGTGTTTATTTAGTTTTCCCTGAAATGCTATTTAGAGTCATAGAATCATACAGCGCAAAAAATCAGGTAACATATACTTTAGCCACAGCCTTACAACGCATCACTGATTCACACCGTGTTGCTCTCCTATGGAGAGTTGGAAGTCATGTGCTCGTGGCCGAGGAAAGGGATGAAGGTGAAATGGGGACACGAGAAGTGGAAACCCAATTTAATATCTCACTTCTTCCATCAGGCAGGAGATACAAAAGTCGGAGAACACACATGGACGGGCTCATATACAGCGTCTTCCCTGTACCAGACTCCTAAACGACCCTCTAAAGGACTGACCTCATTCACACTACACCCCTGTATGCTTCATCCAATGTCAGTGTTATGTAGTTACAGTGTGTACCTTGTGTTGCCCTATTATGTATTTTCTTTTATTTCCTTTTCTTTTCATGTACTTAATGATCTGTTGAGCTGCTCGCAGAAAAATACTTGGTAAACGTGACAATAAAAAAAAAATCCAATCCACTTGTTGCATTCCTTTTCAACCAGTACACAACATTCTGCCTCCTCCCTTGAACGCCAAGTCTGTCCCAGTACATTTGCAAGAGAGCAGTCTTTTCTATAGATCTTATGGGCTCCAACACACAGAGGTTGTTGGCCAAGAACAGTGCAATAGTCAGAGCAGGAATTTGAGCAGCTTGTCTCTACGTCTTTTTAAGACTTAGGGGTTGTACCATGCAGGAGAGGTATGCAAAGTTTTAGTAAAGTTTTGTATCTCATCAAGGGTGTTTGAGAAAATGTTAAGTTTAAAACAAATCAAATTACATTAAATGAATTTTCAGCTCTTTGACATGTTGCCCATTCTTCTGTTCTGGGTATCAACTTGCCTGTTTAGTTGCTTATTGATGAATGTGAAGGGATAAATTGATGGTGACCAGTTGGTGGGTGGCGAATGAATGAATGGTAAGTTACAAGACGGCTTTGTGTCAACTGGGGGTGGGGGAAAAGCACTGGACTTTGGTCTAGTATGAATGGCTAACTGTGTCTTCAAGTTATTAGGGAATCTCTGGCATCTCGAGCAGCATTCTGAGCGGATGTGGCATTTAGTGCCTTATCTTCACGTCCATTGGATCTTCAGATGATGAACACAGAGTGGTTTATTCCTCCAGCACTTCTACTTCTGCGGCCCAATGCTGTGCAGAATGCAACACAATGATTATCCTGGAGACCTTCACTGATGAGTGCTGAAGGGTTTCTTCAGATCTGGCCAGGCACCTGAAATGCATCTTGAGGATGCCAATTAATTGCTTGATGACACACCTGGTTATTATGTGGCTGTCACAGAGTGCTTTTGGAGTTAATTGGTGGGGTTCCTCAAGGTTGTTGTTAGCCAGGGATGGAGAGGGGTATCCACTGGCACCTGGCAACAATCGTATAAGAGTACTTCCAAGCATGAACAGGACAGGAATGTTGAATGACATTGCATGAAAGCATCATAGCAACTTTAGTTTAGAGCTATAAGCATCATAGCTTGTCGTTACAGACCAGCAGAACACCGCTCACCCGTCAGGTTGCAATTTTTGTATCAATGGCATGCTGCACGTGTGGGGAAGAAGCCAGAAACATAAAGCCAAGTGCCCGTTCATTTTGATTGTTGTCCCAGGGAAAAATTACAAACTGCCATCCCTGACAAATAACCCATCCATCCATCATTTATTTGCAGCCAACTAGAGACCCCTGAAATGTCTCTGGTAATAACCCAGAAGGAACTAAAAATAATTGAGGGCCAATGGCCACTTTCATATCTAGTATAATGCGTGGCCAACAGGGAACACTTCTAAGAAGCTGTAATTGTCTGTAAATAGCTGACATAACAATTTCAGCTTCTGGAAGCAAGAACTCTGGTCCAAGGTACAAAATAATTTCTTGCAACTACAGCATGCTTGTCTCACACTGCATTGTCGGCTACCTCCAGGATCTGAATGGTATGATTATATAGGCCAGTATGTATAGCCAGCAAATCATGTTTGTACAAATATGCCCTCTTTCAATGGTGGGGATTGTAATGTCAGAGTAAACTGGCTTGAAAGAGTGAAGCACCTTTTTACAGAGCAGCTGGAATGACATAGTAGTCATACGACTGTGGGTTAATGACCATTCCTATTGATATCAATTCAGAGAATCAGGCTCTTTAACCCTTCCATTGAGCTCATGATTTTTTAAATTGCAATCTATGGGTGAATAGCGAGGATTCAAATCAGACCAGGTTCCATCCCAAATCTGTACATTCTCACATGTTGATATATATGCTGTACATTTCCAGTCTTGTGCTTTTTACTATTTTAAATTCAATTATTATTTCCTTTGCAAGCTAAACAAATATGGTTCCAAGAATTCTTCTTGACAGCTCCTTGAAACAAATTGCTTAAATGAATGTAGCCACATATCTATTAGCATATAATAATCAGCAACCAATCATTAAACACCGAAATTTGGGTTTGGACAGTGGATTTTAAAATGCATAACAAATGAAAATGATAGCTGTATATTTCATCTAGGACCCCCAGCCTCAACAATTAAAAATGTTACCGTGGGCTCGGAGCAGTGCCTCTGCAGTAAAAAGCGGGGCTTGAAGCATGTCTGCAGTTTCCACTATCAGCATATCCTTGAGCCTCCTCAGGTCCTGCGGCCTTAGGCCCTCGTATGGCTTCAGAATGGAAGAAAATACCAAAAAGGTATTAATTGGATAAAAACTTGTATATTGACAATGAAACTGCCAATCATATTTACAAAATCTATAGTCACAAAATTCATTACAAACATGTAGGTCACTTACATAAAACTCCTGTTTCTTTCTAAATGCTGAAAGTATTATGATACATAGTTCATAATAACCCCAAAATTAACAATTCAAAATGCTAAATTAAGGCAATAGCTCCATATTGAACAGTTCCTCTCCAAAGTCACTCACCATCCTGACTTGGAAATAGATTGCCGTTCCTTCACTGTTGCTGGGGCTAATACCCTCCCTAACAGCACTGTGGGTGTACCTACACCACATGGATTGCAGAGGTTCAAGAAGGCAGCTCACCAGCACCTTCTCAAGGGCAATTCGGGACGAGCAACAAATGCTGGCACAGCGAAGCCCACATCCCGTAAAAATGTATTTGAAAAAAAATCCCTCTCTAGCATCTCTCATCATTCCAACACCATCTCCAAGCTCATCTCAACCATTATCCCTTCCTCACTAAACTGCCAACCACCCTGTTTTGCAACCACATTAATACAACACATTAGCCACACAAATCTACATTGGCTTCTGGTCTCCGTGCACCCCCACACGCCCCCATCCAAACATCCCAAATTTAAAATTTGTCCTTTAATGGCCTTGCCTCCTCCCCGCCTCTGCAAACTCTTCTGATTCTAGCACTCCGAAAAGATTCTATTTACACGACCTCTAGTCTATTCACACCCCTTTTCTCTAACGATTAGTCAATTTCAGCCATCTAGTCTTTACACTCTTGAATTCCTTTCCTGAATCCTTCCATTCTCCACTTCAATTTCCTTTTCAAATCCTCCACCCATTAAAACCCACTCTTCAACCAAGTTTTTTGGCATGCCGTAAACATTTCCATGTTTGGTTTAGTGTCAATTTGCTGTTGCTGGTTAAACTCCCATGGGTCTCAGCATTATGGAATATATATCTTGAGATCACAATTATATGGAGCTTTTTCACAGCTACAACTGTCAAAACAGTTATAAAAACAACTTCTGAAAATTGTACCTCCTTTCTGTCCAAAGCCGCATACTCTGCTTCCACTTCTTCGGCTTCTGGATCTCGCGAAAATACCATTCGTGACTCAAGATTGAGAGCAAGATCCTTGTGATGTTGTTTCTCCGCACAGTCGCAGGGAGTGTCTCGGTTTTCGTTTTCTGCAAACAGGTCTGCATCATACTTAACTAAAAGCTGAAATCAAGGAAAAAGAAAAGGCAAAGTTTCTGTCTCAGTTTTAATATGGTTAGTAAATCCAGACCATGCAAATGAGACTTGGTGATACTTTAAGTGGGTCACAATAAAACAGTTGGACTAATGGACAAAGCCACTGCCTATTGTCACTAAGATTTACATTATACTGATAATGTTGAGCGAGGTAAAATAATATACCAATACATCTCTATAACATCTTGCGTACAGTTGGTTGTCTATATTATTACCAATGGACCACATTCACATTTGTTTTAGTCTCACTGGCTAGGTTTTGGAAAGTATGTTGTTCTTTTTAATCAGATTTCACCAGTCATGTGATGCAAATGAAAAAGGAAAAGGAAGAGAGAAAGAGTGGGGAAAAATGAACAAGACAAGAGCAACAGGAAGAAAAAGACTTCAATGGGGTAGGAGAAGGCTAAGCAACAACAAAAAAAAAAAAGCAGCAAATATCATTTATAAAATATATACATTTTTACATTATTCAATTGCTATTTCATAACAATTACAAAGAACTTGTACTAAGTTATATTATGTTCATCAGCTTCTACTGGATTTGTGGCATTCTTTTATTCATTCATGGGAGCTGGACATTACTGGCATGACCAGCATTCATTGTCTATCCATAATTGCCGTCGAGAAGGTGGTGGTGAGCTGCCTTCTGGAACTGCAATAGTCCATGTGGGATAGGTATACCAACAGTGCTGTCATGATGCGAGTTCCATGATATTGATCCAGGTGTGACGAAGATAATGGTGAAATACTTGCAAGTTAGGAATGTGCACGACTTGGAGGGGAGGATGCAGGTACAGCCATTCTCATGCACTTGCTGCCCTAATTTTTGTTCATGGTAGAGGGCGCAGAGTTGGAAGTTGGTGCCGAAGAAGCCTTGGCAAATAATTGTAGCTCATCTTGTAAATGATGCACATTGCAGTCATGGTGAAAAAAGGGTCAGGGAAGGATGAATTTAAGTTGGTGGATGGATGAGGTGCCTGTTCGTGGATGAATGAGGTGCCTATCAGGCTTTGGGGACATCAGGCAGAATATTACTTGCCATAAAATACCCAGTTCCTGATTGGTCTTGTAGTTAAAGTATTTATCCAGTCCTCCTCATCTCGGTTTTAAAGGATCGTCCATTTAGTCTGAGATTGTGTCCTCTGCTGCTAGTTTTTCCTACAAGTGGAAACATCCTCTCCACATCCACTCTATCCAGGCCATGCAGTATCCTGTAAGTTTCAATAAGATCCCCTCCACATCATTCTAAACTCCAACGAGAAAAGTCTCAGAGTCCTCAACCGTTCCTCATACGACAAGCTCTTCATTCCAGGGATCATTCTTCTGAACCTCCTCTGGACCGTTTCCAAGGCCAGCACATCCTTCCTTAGGTATGGGGCCCAAAACTGCTCACAATACTCCAAATGGGATCTGACCAGAGCTTTATTTAGCCTCCGAAGTACATCCCTGGTCTTGTATTCTCGCCCTCTCGACATGAATGCTAACATTGCATTTGCCTGCCTAACTGCCGACTGAACCTGCAAATTAACCTTAAGAGAATCGTGAACACGAACTCCAAGTCCCGTTGTGCTTCTAATTTCCTAAGCATCTTCCCATTTAGAAAATAGTCTATGCCCTCATTTCTCCTTCCAAAGTACATAACCTCACACTTTTCCACATTGTATTCCATCTGCCACTTCTCTGCCCACTCTCCTAGCCTGTCCCAAGTTCTTCTGCAGCCTGCCCGATTCACCTCAATTTGGTTTTGGAAGATGTACAGATATGCTCCTCTTTTCCCCTCATTCAAGCTGGTTTCAGCAGGCCACGTAGCTTCTGTTTTTTTGAAGAGTTAACAGGGAAGGTTGATAAGGGAAATGCTTTGGCTGTGGTGTATATGGATTTGTAAAAAGCATTTGATACAGCGCCACACAAGACTTTGAGCAAAATTCTAGCTCATGAAATAAAAGGGAAAGTAGGCACTTGGATAAGAAATCGGCTGAGTAATAATAAGTATTTGTTTTCAGGAGGAAAGTTTGACGGAGAGTTCTGCAGGAGTCAGCGTTGGGAGCCTTGCTCCTCCTGATATATATATTGATGACCTAAACTGTGGAGTGCAGGGCATGATTTCAACATTTGCAGATGATACAAAGATTGGAAGGGTTGTCAACTGTGATGAGGATAGTCTTGAGCTTCAAAAGGAAAGACTCATGGCAGATGAAGTTCAATGCAGAGAAGTGCGAGGTGATTCATTTTGGTAGTAATAATGCGGAGAGACTGTATAAAATCAAGGGAGAAACACTTATGAAGGTGCAGGAACAAAGGGATCCCTGTGTATATGTACATAAATCATTAGAGGTGGCAGCATATTGAGAGAGCAGTTAGTAAAGCATATACTACCCTAGGTTTTATTAATAGGGACACTGAGTACAACAGTAAGGAGGTCATGTTGAACTTGTAGAAGATACTAGTCAGGCCTCATCTGGAGTATTGTGTCCAGTTCTGGATGCCATACTTGAGAAAGGATGTGAAGGCATTAGAGAGAATACAGAACAGATTCACAAAAATGATTCTAGGGATAAAGAACTGTAGCTACGAGGATAGATTGGAGAGGTTGGGTCTGTTTACTGACAGGTGACTTGATAGAGGTATTCATGATCCTGAGGGGTACGGGCAGGGTAAAGAGTGACAAATTGTTTGTTCTCAAGTGTACATCGAGAACTAGAGTGTACAGTTTCAAAATAATGGGCAAAGTAGAAGTGATGTGAGGAAAACAATTTTTATCCAGAGGGTGATTGGAGTCTAGAACAAACTTCCTGAGAGGATGGTGGATGCAGGTTCAATCGAGATATTCAAAAGGGAACTGGATTGCGATCTAAAAAAAATGTTTAAGGTAGGAGAGTGGTATTAGGCAGAATGCTCTTTCACAGGGCCAGTGATGAATTGATGGGCTGAATGGCTACTTTCTGCACTATAAAGATTCTGTGATACTTTGCCAAGCATCTCTTAGGTTTTTGCTACTCACAGAAGCAACTGAAAGTTATGCAACTCGACTGCAGAACTGTGGCAAGTCTCAGACTTTATCTTCTTTCAACATATAGGTATCTTCCATTTGTTTGCTAACGCCTGATAGTAGTATGGATAAGTTCAGAACTCTATGCAGTGTGAGAATTGAACCTATGTTCCCCATGCACTTTGTGTCACCCTTTAGTTTTAAATGTAATGTATTATTTGTCATGTTTTATATAAATCAGTCGGCAAATATTAAAGCATTAAGAAAAGATTTATTTGCACAAAAATGTAAAGATAAAACTTGGAGACACATTGTGATTGTGATGATTTTACTACAAATTTTCCAATTACACGTTTTTAGAAAGGCAAAATTCGTAAACTGACATAAGGATTTCTTAAATTTGACAAAGGGTCACCTGGACTCGAAATGTTAGCTCTTCTCTCCCTACAGATGCTGCCAGACCTGTTGAGATTTTCCAGCATTTTCTTTTTGGTTTCTTAAATTGATGGATTTGACCATTTCACAAAATAGGGAGAAGGAAATCAGAATATATAATTCCAGAATAGCCATATAATCCTTTGCTTTACACAGTACATATAATTATGATTGGTATCCAAACTAGAAATCATCTAAACCACATGGTAACCAGAAGACAATTACCTCAACACATGTTTTCATCCCTGAGGCAGCAGCATAGTGCAAAGGTGTGAACTTTTTATTATCAGTGGCATTGTTTTCAGCCTTCTCGAACTCTCCTTGATCCAGCCTTGCACCCTTCCACTTAAGGATCAATTGAAGACATTCAGCTCGCTTTCCATCATCTTCATTGGGTCGTGCAAGGCGAGGCTGCAGGGTTGCTTCAGGTAGCATGATATGCGGTCCCATACACAGTAAATGCAAAGCAGTCTCATTATGTACATTCTGCTTGTTTGGGTTCCCATCTTTATTATAAAGGAATATTCTGTTTGGCAGAAGAGAACTGACTTTAACACCAAGTAAATCATTGCCTGCACACAACAATTTATCTTATCCAGTCTAAAATCAATAGCTTTGGTCAAACTCACTTGTCTGCTGTAAAGTATAAAAGCACGTAGCTATGATCATTACTATCGATAGTGTAGCGCAGGGACAGCAAATTTTGTGCCAATTAGCTTGGGAAAGAATCATTTTTATCTGATTAAGGCTTCAAAATAATCTCCAATTGTTATATTCCTTCTCAACTGCGATATTTGATCCTTTGGTAAAGAGCTGCAACAACTCACAATGTAAATAAAAAGGGATTCACATGTTGGAGTGAGTACAATAATCTTAGTTGGTAAATACATATTACAATGGTATCAAACTTGTTAAACAAGTTACAAATTAATAAGTAAACAAAGGCCTGAATTCTGCAGCCAGCAGTGAAGTGACAGCATTGAGTGTTGGCCTTGAAGAAAATAGGCCACAAATATCTAGTAACCTCGGTGGCATGAGTTTCCTCTTTCACGTTAGTTTGAATCTGGCACCAAGTCAAAGGGATCGTCAGGTGTCCAGCAATAGTGACATCATCAAGCAGGCAAAGCAGCCAATCACATTGACTATCACTAACAGCAAACCAGGAAGCAAAATGCACTGAGTGATCATTCTTAATTTTGGATACAAGTTTTAGAGCGCAAGATAAATGGTATAGACCTGCACGTGGGACTAAAGGTAGAAGCTGAAATATCATAAGCAAAATTTAACAACAGAATACTTTATCACAATGAAGTAGCTTGACAGTTCATAAATGTAAAATTAGTTTTTTCAGGGATAATGAGGCTGTCCAGCAGTAATTGTGAACTTAATAGGTCTTTTAAAAACCCAGTTACATCTGTGAACAAGGTGCAACATTTTTCCAAATGTTTTCACAGTGAGACTAATAACGTAGAAGGCACGTTCTGGACAGTTCAGTGATTTACATTTGATTGCAGAAGGACACACACTGTTTGTCCTCTGGGAATTCCAGCAACTTCTAGATTTCCATGTTTAACTGCTTCTGTGCAGATTGCAGAAATTGCTATCACTTAGAGGTGCAATGACTGTGAACACTTATAGCTTTGCTTTTATTACTACTGTGAAATCTGGGCCAAAATGTATGTTACTTCACATTAAATAGATTTGAAAAAATATTTTTGTTCATTTGATTCAATTGGAAAAAAAATAACAGTTAATAAACATTGGGCAACTTAAGTACTAAAAAAGAAAATCACATCAAGAGCATTTTCCGGGGCAGCACGGTGGCGCAGTGGGTTAGCCCTGTTGCCTCACGGCGCCGAGGTCCCAGGTTCGATCCCGGCTCTGGGTCACTGTCCGTGTGGAGTTTGCACATTCTCCCAATGTTTGCATGGGTTTTACCCCCACAACCCAAAGATGGGCTGGTTAGGTGGATTGACCACGCTAAATTGCCCCTTAATTGTAAAAAATGAATTGGGTACTCTAAATTTATTTTAAAACAAGCATTTTCCGACCACTGGTGGAAGTATCTAAACAAAAAGTATTTTTTAACTATAGTTTCATTCATTATCCAGCTTAATTATGTCAGCTTTCTACTCACCACTGCAAGGCAATGGCAAAAAAAAAAATTGTGGTTCATTCATCTACCTGCTTGATGGAATTAATTTAAATTAAATTAATTTTGATGGTACAATTTTTTTAAAAAGTAGGCTCAATGCAGTTCCTAGTTAGCTTGAGGTCACAGCACAAATTTCAGGTTAACTTATCACCGACTGGTAATAAATTTGTAGTCTGACCAAGGTAAAATAGAGGTGGTTGAACATCAGCCTGAAAATGGTATGCAATTGTCATGTGAGAGCACTTTTAAGTGATGGATGTTTAAGCAATGTACCTTTAAGAAAACAGTGATGTCAGAGAGTGGGTGGGGCTGAGGTCAGGCCAGCCATTTTGCAGTTTAGTTTTGCAGGTTTTTATTTTCAGTTTTGAAAAGAGTTGGTGTGTGTCTGTGTTTTGCAGTGAGCTGTGACGTCTGCCATAAAAGACCATCTCTGGATCATTTGGGTGATTTAAACTCATAATTGTAAAGCCTTTAACTTGATGTGATACTGTTTAAAGGTGTTAAGTCTCTTGGAAGTTTGAAGGAACATTTTAAGGAGTTATTTACTGTTGCAATATTTTCTGAGTTATCTTTGAAGTAAGGGGTGTTGAGAGATCCAATGTTTATTTAAGATGTTAAGTTGAGTTCATGGAATAAACAGTGTTTTGTGTTTAAAAACCTACGTGTCCATAATTGTAATCCCACACCTGGGGAAAAAGCTGCGTGCTAGGAAAAGCAACAAATCCATTAAAGGGAGAGGTTGGTTGAACTCCATGATACATTTTGGGGTTCTAAAAACGCCTCGCCAATAACACAATGCATGATACCCTGCTCAGGTTGAGGCACAGTAACATAGGTTTTGTACACTGCCAGTACAAGGGGAGGCAATAATGCAGTGGTACTGTCGCTGGATTAATAATTCAGAGACCCCGGGTTTGAATCCCACCATGGCAGATGGTGAAATTTGAATTCGATAAAAATATGGAATTAAAAGTCTAATGTTGATCATTCAACCTTGTCAATTGTCGTAAAATCCATCTGGTTCACCAGTGAAGAAAATCTGCCGTCCTTACTTGGTCTGGCCTACATGTGACTCCATGTCACCCAATGTGGTTGAATGCAATAGATGCTGGCCCTGGCATTGACGCCAACTCAAATGAAAAAAAAAAATCAAGACTACCTTGGCATTGCTCAACCTTTGATGGAAAAACTGTTCTATTCCCGAACCGCACTGATATCTCTGATCTTGATGAGGCAAAAACAATTCAAAAACGGACAGCACAAATTTTAAAAAAATCAATTCTCATACTCGCTCCCATCAGCTCCCAAGTTATTTTTTTCTGTTGATTAGACAGCAGCCACCAAGAGTCATATTCAAAACACCAATGAGGTCAGGTCACCAGCTACTCCTCACTGAAACAACTGGCTGGCAGGAGTTCTGGTTGAAAAACAAGTAATAGCGGAGATTGGAGTTATTGAACTAATGCCAATCATAGAAATAATGATTAAAGAATAATGTAATGACTAAATTAAGCTTCTAAACATGAATAAATGCTGTTTGCATTCCTAAGTTTTAAAATTTTAAAGTGTCATTACAAAATTCTTAATACCTGTCATGGCAAACAGGAACCAAATATGTCCCCTTTTCAAAAGACCGTTTTTTCCTCCCCATCATCCTTTTTTTCTCCCCATCCAAAAGGTAATAAGTAAGAGTCAGTGGAAAGGGTGACAAGAGGGAAGGGAAAATGAGAGGTCATGGAAGCAAGATTTGAGAAAAGAGCCCTGTATCAGATTAATTGATGAGATCTTTCCATGTATCATGGATTTACCCAGGAACATGTCCCCTCTTGAATTGGAGCAAATAATAAAGAGCAAAACCATTAGAAAAACAAAGGGAACTTATCAACCTGAATTTTTAATTACACTGATATTCACTATACATTCCAGACTCTGTAGTATGCAGTATTTTATTTAGGAATGAAGGATCTGTAAAATCTGAAAAGGATCAGGTTTCCTCCAAAAGAAACTCTCTACTTAAAGGATATTTTAAAGGATGTTTTAACGGTGAAATGACTGTATTCTGATTTATGCTGTTCATTTTAAAGATTTAAAAATATTACAAGCAGTCCTTGACTTTACGACGTCAGAGTTACGATGAATGGCACGTGTGACATTTATAAATTTTATGATGCCACACAAGCGAACAGTTAGTCTTTAACAACTGTTATGCTCCTTTATGGTCCACCTTTCAAAACATCAGGAAGGACAAACTTTAACGTGACAAGGTAAAGTTGCCAAAGTCCCAGATAATAGGCTGCTTTCCCTTTTGAGGGGGAGAGCTGACTGGTGGTGATTTAACCGGAGGGTCACCACACCTCAGGCCAGGTTTAAAATTAACTGAGTGGAAGCTGGTGAGTCAGATGCCTGTATTACCATGTTTGAGTTTACTTAACACTCATTATGAACTGGCTTACCAGGGCGGAAATGGCTGTCACGAGGGGACATAATTTTAAGGTGATTGGAGGAAGGTATAGGGACGATGTCAGAGGTAGGTTCTTTACACAGAGTGGTGGGTGCGTGGAATGCACTGCCAGCAGAGGTGGTGGAGTCAGAGTCATGGGGGACATTTAAGTGACTCTTGGACAGGCACATGGATAGCAGTAAATTAAAGGGGTGTAGGTTAGGTTGATATTGGATTAGGATAAATGATCGGCACAACACCGTGGGCCGAAGGGCCTGTACTATGCTGTACTGTTCTATGTTCTATGTACTCTTTAAAACTACAAAATATCAAATAAAGGGTGATTCTATACCTCTGTTCATGGTGTCATGGCCACATGTTAATGGAAAGGGAATAATACTTTTCAATGAAAATAGGGCTCTGGGATCAATCCCCCATTCGTAACATTGCAAGTTGGATCCGATTTTCCCATAGGAACAATGTTTCGACTTACGACGTGGTTTCAAGGAACTAATTTTGTTATAAGCCTGAGGACTGCCTGTAGTAGGCTGAGTGACTTTTAATATACCTGCTCATTTAAAATAGTTGTAGTTGCCAAATATATAAATACACTTATGTCATCCAATTATTTCATCCATTACACCCATTGGACTAAATAAAAAGTGAACATTTAATAAAAGAAGCTGCACAAGTTATTTCTGGTCAGTGAGGTTCAACTACTGATTGCATAAGCAGCTGAGTCATCAAGTGACCATGCCTCACACATTTAGATGTGGATTTGTTTTTATTGTTACATGTACCGAGGTAGATTGAAAAGTACTGTTCTGCGTACAGTCCAGACAGATCATTCCATACACTAAAGAAAAACATAGGAAATACATAAATACACAATAAATACATAGGCATAGGCAACGGGTGAACATACGGAGTGCAGTACTACTCAGTAGAGAAGATAGAATCATAGAATCTACAATGCAGAAGGAGGTCATTCGACCCATCGAGTCTACACTGGCCTTTGAAAGAGCACTCTACTTAAGCCCATGCCTCCATCCGATCCCTGTAATCCCAGCTAACATTTTTGGACTATAAGGGGCAATTTTAGTGTGGCTAATCCACCTAACCTGCACATCTTTGGACTGTGGGAGGAAACTGGAGCACCCGGAAGAACCCCAGACAGACACAGGGAGAAAGAGCAAACTCAACACAGACAGTGACCCGAGGCCTGGAGCAGTGAGGCGGCAGAGATCTCAATGTGTGAAGAGATCAGATCAGTCCATAAGAAAGTCATTCAAGAGTTTGGTAACAGGGGGGAAGAAGCCGTTTTTAAACCTGTTAGTGCGCGTTCTCAGACTTCTGTATCTCCTGTCTAATGGAAGAAGTTGGAAGAGTGAATAACCCGGGTGGGAGGGGTCTTTGACTATGCTGCCTGCTTTCCCAAGTCAGTGGGAGGTGTAAACAGAGTCAATGGATGGGAGGCGGATTCGCCCTATGGGCTAGGCTTGTTCAGGACTCTCTGTAGTTTCTTACGGTCTTGGGCCGAGCAGTTGCCATACCAGGCTGTGATGCAGCCAAATAGGATGCTTTCTAGTGGGTAGCACTGTTGCTTCACAGCTCCAGGGTCCCAGGTTTGATTCCAGTTTGGGTCACTGTTTCCTCTGGGTGCTCCGGTTTCCTCCCACAAGTCCCAAAAGAAGT
This sequence comes from Scyliorhinus torazame, assembly GCF_047496885.1. NCBI lineage: Eukaryota > Metazoa > Chordata > Chondrichthyes > Carcharhiniformes > Scyliorhinidae > Scyliorhinus > Scyliorhinus torazame. The sequence continues at coordinate 114,814,852 of NC_092712.1, read as the reverse complement.
GCTGTTAGGTGAATTGGATATTCTGATTTCTCCCTCCGTGTACCCGAACAGGTGCCAGAATATGTGGCGACTAGGGGCTTTTCACAATAACTTCATTGCAGTGTTAATGTAAGCCTACTTGTAATAATAAAGATTATCTGTAAAAGTTGGTAAGAGTCAATGTGGACAAGCCGAATTTCCTTAGTTTCCTGAGAAAGTATAGGCGCTGTTCTGCTTCCTTGGTTGTAGCGTCATAGTGGTTGGACCAGGACAGATGGTTGGTGATGTGCACACTTAGGAATTTGAAGGTGTCAAAAGCTCCATCTGGGCACCATTGATGCAGACAGGGGTGTGTACGATACTTTGCTTCCTGAAGTCAATGACCAGCTCTTCAGTTTTGCCGACATTGAGGGAGAGATTGTTGTCATTAGACCACTCCATAAGGTTCTCCATCTTCCTCCTGTACTCTGAGTCATTTTCCGAAGTGTGGTCGGGGGAATGGATCGGTAGGTGCCCTTGATCTTCGTTCAGCAGTGGTCGAGAGTGTTGGCGCCCCTGGTGGGACAGGAGATGTGTTGGTGGATTTTTGGCAGTACGCTCTTGAGGTTAAGTCCCCACTTCCGAGTACCAGGAGTAGTTGATGAGGAGGCAAACCCCTCCACCCTTCGCTTTGCCCAATGACGCCGTGTGGTCCGTCTGGCGTATTGAGAAGCCTTCAGGTTGTGTGGCACAGTCCGGTGAAGCAGGATGAACCATGTCTCCGTGAAACAGCACACAGCAGTCTCTTACCTCCCTCTGAGCGTTAAGCTTGTCCAGCTTGTTTTCGATCGCTACCATACATGAAAAACATAGGACATACAATATACACAATGTAAATACACATACACAGAAGCATACGGAGTGTAGTGCAAAGCAGTAGAAAAAATGCGCAGAGAGATCAGTTCAATCCATAAGACGGCCCTGTTAGCAGCGGGGAAGAAGCTGTTTTGGAACCCGTTAGTCTGTTCTCAGACTTTTGTATCTTCTGCCTGATGAAAGAGAGACGACACCGGATGGGAGGGGTCTTAGATTATGCTGCCCGCTTTCGAGACAGTGGAAGATATAGACAGAGTCCATAAGACCATAAGTCATAGGAGCGGAAGTAAGGCCATTCGGCCCATCGAGTCCACTCCGCCATTCAATCATGGCTGATTTCAACTCCATTTACCCGCTCTCTCTCCATAGCCCTTAATTCCTCGAGAAATCAAGAATTTATCAACTTCTGTCTTAAAGACACTCAACGTCCCGGCCTCCACCGTCCTCTGTGGCAATGAATTCCACAGACCCACCACTCTCTGGCTGAAGAAATTTCTCCTCATCTCTGTTCTAAAGTGACTCCCTTTTATTCTAAGGCTGTGCCCCTGCGTCCTAGTCTCCCCTGCTAATGGAAACAACTTCCCTACATCCACCCTATCTAAGCCATTCATTATCTTGTAAGTTTCTATTAGATCTCCCCTCAACCTCCTAAACTCCAATGAATATAATCCCAGGATCCTCAGACGTTCATCGTATGTTAGGCCTACCATTCCTGGGATCATCCGTGTGAATCTCCGCTGGACCCGCTCCAGTGCCAGTATGTCCTTCCTGAGGTGTGGGGCCCAAAATTGCTCACAGTATTCTAAATGGGGCCTAACTAATGCTTTATAAAGCTTCAGAAGTACATCCCTGCTTTTATATTCCAAGCCTCTTGAGATGAATGACAACATTGCATTTGCTTTCTTAATTACGGACTCAACCTGCAAGTTTACCTTTAGAGAATCCTGGACTAGGACTCCCAAGTCCCTTTGCACTTCAGCATTATGAATTTTGTCACCGTTTAGAAAATAGTCCATGCCTCTATTCTTTTTTCCAAAGTGCAAGACCTCGCACTTGCCCACGTTGAATTTCATCAGCCATTTCTTGGACCACTCTCCTAAACTGTCTAAATCTTTCTGCAGCCTCCCCACCTCCTCCATACTACCTGCCCCTCCACCTATCTTTGTATCATCGGCAAACTTAGCCAGAATGCCCCCAGTCCCGTCATCTAGATCGTTAATATATAAAGAGAACAGCTGTGGCCCCAACACTGAACCCTGCAGGACACCACTCGTCACCGGTTGCCATTCCGAAAAAGAACCTTTTATCCCAACTCTCTGCCTGCTGCCTGACAGCCAATCGTCAATCCATGTTAGTACCTTGCCTCGAATACCATGGGCCCTTATTTTACTCAGCAGTCTCCCGTGAGGCACCTTATCAAAGGCCTTTTGGAAGTCAAGATAGATAACATCCATTGGCTCTCCTTGGTCTAACCTACTTGTTATCTCTTCAAAGAACTCTAACAGGTTTGTCAGGCACGACCTCCCCTTACTAAATCCATGCTGACTTGTCCTAATTCGACCCTGCACTTCCAAGAATTTAGAAATCTCATCCTTAACAATGGATTCTAGAATCTTGCCAACAACCGAGGTTAGGCTAATTGGCCTATAATTTTCCATCTTTTTCCTTGTTCCCTTCTTGAACAGGGGGGTTCCAACAGCGATTTTCCAATCCTCTGGGACTTTCCCGGACTCCAGTGACTTTTGAAAGATCATAACTAACGCCTCCACTATTTCTTCAGCTATCTCCTTTAGAACTCTAGGATGTAGCCCATCTGGGCCGGGATTTATCAATTTTAGACCTCTTAGTTTCTCTAGCACTTTCTCCTTTGTGATGGCTACCATATTCAACTCTGCCCCCTGACTCTCCTGAATTGTTGGGATATACTCATGTCTTCTACTGTGAAGACTGACGCAAAGTACTTATTTAGTTCCTCAGCTATTTCCTCGTCTCCCATCACAAAATTACCAGCGTCATTTGGAGCGGCCCAATGTCAACTTTTGCCTCCCGTTTGTTTTTAATGTATTTAAAGAAACTTTTACTATCATTCCTCATGTTACTGGCTAGCCTACCTTCATATTTGATCCTCTCTTTCCTTATTTCTCTCTTTGTTATCCTCTGTTTGTTTTTGTCACTAGATGGGAGGCAGAGTCGTGTGATGGAGAAGGCTTGTTCGCTTCTTACAGTCTTGGGCCGAGCAGTTGCCATGCTAGGCTGTGATGCAGCCAGATAGGATGGTTTCTATGGTGCATCTGTAGAAATTGGTAAGAGTCAATGTGGACATGCCGAATTTCCATAGTTTCCTAAGTATAGGCGTTGTTGTGTTTTCTTTGTTGTAGCGCGACGTGGGCGGACCATGACAGATTGTTGGTGATGTGGACATGTAGGAACTTGAAGCAGTCAACCATCTCCACCTCAGCACTGTTGATGTAGATAGGGGTGTTTACGACACTTTGCTTCCTGAAGTCGATGACCAGCCCTTTAGTTTTGCTGACATTGAGGTAGAGATTGTTGTCGTTGCACCATGCCACTCGGTTCTCTATCTCCCTCCTGTACTCTGACTCATCATTGCTCGAGATCCAGCCTACTACGGTCATGTCATCAGCAAACTTGCAGATAGAGTTGGAGCCGAATTTTCCCTAACAGTCGTGTGTGTATACCGGGTGTAGTAGGGTTCTAAGTACGCAGTCTTGGGGGGGGGGGGGGGGGGGGGGGCCCGTGTGTTACGGGCTATTATGGAGACGGTGTTGTTGTTTAGCTGTACTGATTGAGGTCTATAGATCAGGAAGTCGAGGGTCCAGTTGCAGAGGGAGAAGCCAAGTCCTAGGTTTCGGAGTTTGGATGTGAGCTTGGCTGGGATTATGGTGTTGAACGCGGAGTTGTAGTCAATGTATCCCCCCCATTTGTTGTCGAGATGCTCAAGAGATGTGTGTAGGGCCAGGGAGATACCATCTGCTATGGACCGGTTGGGGCAGTGTGCAAATTGCTCTGATCAAAGCATTCTAGGAGCATGGAGTTGATGTGATGTGTCTCATGACTAACCTCTTGAAGTACTTCATAATGTTAGATGTCAAGGCCACCGGACGGTGTTGTCATTGTGCTGGAACAGTTTGGCCAGGGACGTGGCAGGTTTTGGTGCACAAGACTTCAGTACTGTTGCAGGAATTTTGTTAAGGCCCATAGCCGTTGCAGTATCCAGTGCGTACAGTAGTTTCTTATTATCAGGTAGAGCGAATCGAATTGGCCGATGGCCGAGTTGGATCATCCACTCGGCATTTCCACCGAAATGGTTGTGAATGCTTCAGCCTCATCTTTTGCACGGATGTGCTGAGCTCCTCCATCATAGAGAATAAGGATATTTGCTGGAGCCTCCACCTCCAGTGACTTGCTCATTGTGCAGTACTATCATGACCAATGTGGAGGACTGCAGATCCTAGGTCTCACCTGTTGGCTGTGAAATGGTTTAGCTCTGTCTAACACTTGACCATAAGACGTAGGAGCAGAGGGAGGTTATTCGGCCCACTGAGTCTGCTCCTCCATTCCATGAGATCATGACTGATCTGATATAATTCTCACTTCACTTTCCCGCCTTGCTGA